>NC_084889.1:26802426-28106593 GCF_958979055.1 Alnus glutinosa | reverse complement strand
AAGGGGGTGGCTCACCCCTCCTCCCATACCCCCTACTTTTCTTTTTCTTTTCTTTTTTTAGAAAATAAAAAATAAAAAATAAATTTAAAGTTTTTAAATTAATAATTAAATAAAATAATAATATTTTATGATAACATAGCAAAAATGGTGACGTGGCACTAACAGTGGTTAGAAGAATGGATGGAAAAATGACAGAAGGACCTGTTTCAAATTTGCGAAAAAGTTAAGCACCGAGTACTTACTTTCAGAAAGTGATGGATCGAATTCAAATAGCGCCCTGACTTAGAGATTTATTAGACATTTACCCTTAAATCTATATACAAGATTAAATAATGTGGTTATTATTATATACAAACTTAAATAAACTAAAATTCACTTGTTATACAATTCATGATTATCAGCCATAAATGGTCATTGTCTCATAAAGTAATCGGCATTTGGATTATCTGAAGAAAAGAAAAACAAAAAAATGTATGAGGTATGATTTTGAGATGTTTGTGAAAAAGACCTAACATAACCTAAAGGTCCTAAACTTGACAAATTCAAAACGACGTCATTTTAGTGAATTTAATTAAGGGTTAAATACTTTATTGGTACTAGTCGTTTAGAAACTTTATTTTTTACCTCATATACTTTCATTCGTATCACAGATGGTACCTGTGGTTTGGGAAATGACAGACTTGGTACCTTCGTCTATTTTTCCGTCCAATATTTAACGGTCTGCCACGTGTCAACCCTTGGAGTGTTGACACGTGGTAGAATATTAAAAAAAAAATTAAAAATTAAAATCAATAAAACTTTTTTAAAAAATAAAAAATAAAAAAAATTGTGAGGGTCCCTGGGGTGGCCGAACCACCCTCATGGCCCATGAGGGTGGTTCGGGCACCCCTATGGCCAAACAGAGAAAAAATAAAAATAAAAAATTGTGATGGTTTTGACCCTTGGGGGTGGCCGAACCACCCCCATGGGCCACGGGGGTGGTTTGGCCACCCCAATGGCCAAAACCCTCCTGGGCCTCCTCTATGTGAGTGTGTGCGTGTGTGTGTCTATATATATATTCTTTTTGGCCATTTTGGGTGGTCGAACCACCCTCAAGGGCCAAAACCTTCACAATTTATTTATTTATTTTTATTTTTTTTCTCTTTGGCCATAGGGGTGGCCGAACCACCCTCACAATTGCGCATTTGAATTTCTATTTCCATTTTCAGGCAAATTCCAGCACTAACGGTTAGTTTAGCTACTCAAAGTACAATTTTTAATTTTTAAATTTTAACTACTAATTTTTCAATACATTTATCCAACAGATTATCTATCACAGTCTCTATTTTCTTTAAACTCGTTACTCCCATTGAGCTGTTGTTCCTAGATATATTCTATGACTTATAGACCACGCAATTTATTCACGATTCAACCGTCAACTCCGGGCAGTTGGTTTAACTCAAAAGAATGAAAAATAAAAAGGTGATGGAAATTAATAAGCATTTGTTTGTGGTAATCATTTAGTTGTTGCAATAAAGATTCTTGATTCACAGTCAAATTTAATATTAATTCCTCCTCAGTGATCAGTTACACCAACCGGTTGCAAAAGCATTTCAATTCTGTATGCCTTGGAGTTAATTACAACTAATTAATCTATTCAAATCCCATTCGTCATGATTTTGACCCTACATTTTTGTTAACATTGAAGAAAAGTTACTTGCTACTCTACATCATAGAGGAAAAAAAGGAGAAATTGTCCTTCATTGAACATGTTGTGCATTAAGGATTTAATCCTCTTTTTTTTTTTTTTTTTTTTTTTTTTTTTTTTTTTTTTTTTTAAAGAGAACCCTCATGAATGCAACCCCCAAAGTTTCTTAAACTTTAATCTTGTTTTGGTTGGCCATAAGAGGAAATATTGAGAGTTCAAAACTATTATTGGGCACCAAAAGAAAGATTAAAAGAAAAAAGAGGTTAAAAACACTCTTTCACACTTTTGGACTGCAGAAATATATAATATGATATATCTAAAATGTGGAAGAGAAGAGCAGAAGTAGAGAGAGAAAGAGACTGATGAAATCGTTAAGGCTACGTCTTGACTATATTGAAGTATATAAAACTATAGACCGATTGGGAGTGGTGAACAAAAAATTCCTCAACTAAATAAAGAAGAGAATAGACCTAGCTACAAGCCTACAATGAAATAGAATAAAAGCCTAATATAGAGAAATTGATTCTTGTTAAAAAACAATAGTAATAATAAATCAACTTGAACCCCAATTCATCCTTATAGCCTTATTGGCTAAATAGTTGCAAAGAACCAAAAAATACCCTGAGCCATTTTGAGGTTCTGTATTCAATATTTCGCCATTTAACAAAAATGGAAAAAAGAAAAAGGTTAAATTATTGATTAAAAGATTAAATTTACATTTTTCTATCAGCTTAACCTTATGTAATAAATGATGATTTAACATAATATCAGAGCAGAGGTTTTGATGAGTTCGAACCATGTCTTCTTCATTTACCTCTAAATTCAATTAAATATTCAACGTGTTGGATATCACCGATTAAAATGGAGTTTGGGCCCATACGTGAGAGAAAATGTGTTAAAGTATTGATTAAATGATCAAATTTACATTTTCTTATCTGTTTAAATTTTTGGGATAAATGATGATTTAACAAAAAGAACCGCTTGTGCCAACCAAAACCAAAAGCAATCCTAAACCTGATAAATTGCAAGCCATAACTTGAACAAAATGTCAGTTTCCTTGTTTATACTACCTAATCTACAGAGAAGTTGGACGAAAGTAGAGAGAATCAATCTAAGCCGTTACTTGATTGATAGCTGGAGGTTTTCTATTTTATCATGAACCATAAAGTTGAACTAATTATTACAAACTAGATTCCTAAAATTATAAGTAATCTAGTGTTTGGAATATTTTGTAAGCTGGAAACCTAGAGCCTTCGACAATGACCACACACCTAGCAAAGATTTTACAATTTTCTACATCCCTTTAAATATTCCTTTTATATATATATATATATAGAGAGAGAGAGAGAGAGAGAGAGAGAGAGAGAGAGAAGGGGGGGGGGGGGGGAGGTTTCTACCAAATTTTTAAATAAGTAATGCTACATACTCATCTCTTATTTCATTTGCATACCATTGGGCAGTGTTAATTAGCCATTAGATCAGTTTTTATAAAAATAATAATAATAGTAAAAATAAAGAAAAAAAAATTAAAGGTGGATTGGCACTGCTACATCAATCCAGTGATATGAAAGTGAGATGGAAGATGAGTATTTAGAATTGCCCATTTAAAATATATGTGAGAACTACATGCTCTATTAAAAGAGTAATGCTATATAGCATATTGTTATCCCAACACTATCTCACTATGCTGACGTGACATTATTAATCAATCCACATTTTAATCAATCTTAATTAAAAAGGAAAAAAAAAAATTCAATGGTAAATTATTAATAATGTGATGTTAGCATAGTGGGATAGACTTTCTCTACACGTGAGATTCGCATGTTCTAATGATAAATGCCGGTTAACAAACTGAGTTATAGAAAATTCCTTTAACCTAGTTTGGTGAAAAACTTTGCCCATAGATATATTTGCGAGTAATGCTAGAAACTTATACAGTACTATTATTATATATACACTGCTGACTTGATACTACCACTTAGCTATTGAACTTTTATTTTTTTAAACAATAACTAATTTAAGTGTTGATTAACACTACAATATCAAAAAGTAAAATAATAATGAGATAAAAATGTGCAATTGATATTATTCTTATGTTTTACTTCCTATCTCTCTCTTGATAGGTGGTTAGGATAGTTTATTAGGGTAGGCGGCCCTCTAGATGGAATAAAATCAAAGGAATCGCTTGTTACCACATCCAATCATGAGTTTGGTGGTGTCCTTACTGAGAGCTTTGCTACAAGTTCCAAACACTTAGCTTGGTCCATGCCTTACCATGTGCTCGCCTTAATAAACAAATTGGATATTCTAAAATATAACGATCGACCATAGGTATATATTAAACAACAAAACAAATTGGAAGCAGGGTACTAGCTAGGGTCACTGCTGTATGTATTGCCTTTTCATGCAATTGAAGTTAGGTATAGAACATAAGGAAGTGGTTTTATTTTTATTTTTTCCCAATTTGAGAGTGATGCTATTATTCATGTCCATTTATCTGAGTGATGCTATTACTTACGTCCGTTTATCATACACATATCATACCGGTTGACATTACGTGTTTTAAATAGCTTGTCTTGATCTTTTTTTTTTTTCTTTTAAGTTGCTGACATAAAAAGTCACTTAAAATACTTTAAAACACGCTATAGATGCTTGTGACAAATAGTTTGAAGTTGTAGAGTATGTAGCACTACTCGCCCAACAATCATTAAAAAGAAAGGGGAAAAACAATAGAAGGAAAATTGCATAATTAGCCTATAAAGTTTGAGACGGTGAATAATAGTTGCCTACAATTTAAAAAGTGACAAATAGCTTTGAGGGTAGTTCGGTCTCTCTCTCGTTAATCTAGGGGTAGCCGACCACCCCTGTATTCGTTGCTCATTTTTATTTTAGTTTTCACTTCATATATTTTGTAGGGTAAATTTATAATTTCATTATGATCCGAATAGAAAAATGACCAAAATTTGTAAAGATGAATTATGTGACATATAGGCGTAACACAATAAGCTATTTGTTACTTTTTAAACTCTAAAAAGTTATTTATCATACCCTCAAATCCAATCAAAGGACTAATTAAGTATTTTTTTTTTTTTTCAAAAGAAAATGGTCTTTAATTACCATTCATTGAAGGCACGCGGAATTTATATGCTTTCTAGGTAATTAATTACTCAATTACACGCATTTTATTTACCACCCTTAATCCTTTCTGCATGAAAATCCATGCACCTCCGGTCCTACCTACCTATAGGGGTGTAGCCTGATCTCCTTAAATAATAATACATAATCGGCGATGGCCCATCTCTCTCCTCTCCTCTCACCCACTGCCCCTCTTGGATGCATAAATTCATTCATATTCAGGAAGAGCACACATCTCCTTCACCTCTCTCTCTCTCTCTCTCACACAAAAACACGTACATGGGGAATGTGACATCTTGTGCTCCTTCCATAATCTCGAATGGAGTGGTGAAGGTCTTATTCAGTGATGGAAGGCTGGAAATCTACACGAGGGCAGTAAAAGCAGCAGAACTCATGGTAGAGAACCCCGGAAAATTTGTCTGCGAATCCAGCAGCCTGAAAATTGGGCATCGGATTCACGGACTTGTGGCCGACGAAGAGCTAGAGCTGCGGCAGTTCTACTTTCTCCTTCCCATGGAGCTGCTCTACTCTGTACTAACACTCGAGGAAATGAGCTCTCTTTCTTACAAGGCTTCCAAGGCTTTGAAGCATTATGGAAGTTTTAACCACTTGGGGAAGAAGATCTTCCCTGTTCTTGGTGAGTTTTGCATGTTTCCTTCTGAAGCCAAGACTTTGAATAATACTCCGGCGACTGAGCAGGAACCAGTGCAGAGGTATTTAAGGCAGAGATCATGGAAGCCTGCGTTAGAGACCATTGTTGAAACACCATGTCAACAGTGAGATCATAGCTGTATTTTGTTTCTCTTTCCTTCTCTTCAAGTCTTTTTTTTTTCTTTTTTCTTTTTTTGAGGTTATGATTAATAAAGTAAAGAGGTTAAAGTTAAAGCTCGAGGCCCATGCCCATCAGTCATATGCCAAATAATTGAGCGGAAAACATTTTTTTTTTTTTTTTTACTTTTGTAATAATATCTTTAAATTTAAAAAATAATGTCAATTTAATATATCTATATTTTCATATTTTTTAATTTCATTTATTGCGTTAGAATTTTTCATTTAATCTTGTCAAAATTTTCAAAATACTCCGTGTTTTTTTTTAAAAAAAAAAATTATAAATTTTTTCAAAGAATCAAGCATAACTATTTTTACAAATTCCATTAAATCCTAACCAACACCTAAATCCTTACATGTCAAAAAAAAAAAAACACTTAAATCCTTGCAATTATTTTCTTTTTCTTTTTTCTAAAAAAAAAAAAAAAGTATTTTGAGAATTTTGATAGAATTTAGCGAAAAATTCTAACAAAGAGTTAAAATTTGAAAAAAATTGAAATATGAATACATTAAATTGACATTTTTTGTAGTTTAAATGTATGATTGTAAAAATGATGAAAGATTATGAGCGGTAAGTAAAGGGTTTTTCCTAATTGATTTCATGATTTTTTTAGTTTGAGTTTGATTTCCGTTAAAATTAGATCCATTGAAATTGAAATACGGAATCCATACATTAATTAGTATAGCTGGTTACCTAATAGATTATTGACTCAACTGAGTAAAATGAAAATTATAACATAATTCCTAAAATAAATTAAAAATGAGATGTTTAATTTACTTCGTCAACTATATTTTTTAGGTCCCTGGCATGCTCGAATTACATAAAAATATATATAGCGATTTCCAGTTATAAATATTCTATATTTTATTAGTTTTTCATAAAAATGATTGGTATCGATCATATATAGTTGTCTTCTTTTAATTCCAACGATCTTGAAAGGCCAAAAAAATAAATCCTCATTCCTTCGCCCAAAAGCAAATAAACAAACATTAACTCTTCTCTAAGCAAAGATTTTCTTCTTGTTTCTTAGGCAATTACCATAGCAAGAAAAATTAATTAATAATAACATTTTAGTTATGGTATTATATATCAAGTAATGCTAGAAATCGTACATTTCTCTCCATTTTATCCCTAAAAATTATGTACTTTTTAAAATTACCATTCACTTTCATGATAAAAATTAAACAAAAGTCGTACTTCTAGCATTACTCTTCTATATCACCACTGCACATTCCAAGTTTAATTTACTAGCCAACTTTTATTATTATTAAGGGTAATTACATTTTTCCCCATCAACTATCAAAAAATGCGTGATGCCTAATGAACTACCAATTCGACCAAAAAATAGCATTCAACTACCATAATTACATGTTTTGTCATTTCTGTCAAGCCTAACTCGTGAAAAGACTTAAATACCCTAATTCAATTTAAAAAATGACTTAAATGCCTTTAACTTAAACAAAAAAATAAAAATAAAAATAAAAAACCAAAGGAAAAGGGGGTGGCTTGCACCCCCAAAAGGTGGGTCTGGCCACCCCGCAATTTGGGGGCCCGCACGGCCACCCTAGGTTTTTTCGAACAGCCACTCCAAAGGTGGCTCCGGCCACCTCTGGGGGTGGCTCACGGCAACCATCCCCTTTCTCTTTTTTTTTTTTGGCTTTTTTTATTATTATTAAATATATTGGTTTTAATATTTTTTGTTAATATTAAACCAAATTAAGAAACCAAATTTTTTTTTATCAATTGAGGTTATTTTTGTCTTTTAATCAAAATTAGCGTCCAAAACTGGCATATTCCGTCTATGTTAATGGGTCTAATGAACGGAATGAGGTAAAATGTGTAAAGTTGGTAGTTAGATTCTCTATTTTGGTCGAGTTGGTAGTTTGTGGGAGTATCGCGCATTTTTTAATAATTGATGAGGAAAAAATGTAATTACCCCTTATTATTATTATTGGTAAATTACACATGCATTTAGTAAGACTTGAACCCACAATCTCACCCTCCATCATTAATCTATTTTGAGCTAAAGCTCATTAGTTACTACCAGCCAACTTTACTAACAGAAAACTGAGATGACTACTAGTTAAATATATATCACTTTCACTTAACTGTATTGATGATATGATCATTGCAATTTGCAAAGAATATAAATTAATATTTTCATTGGTTCATTGACTAGTCAAGACAATGAATTTAGTTTAACTTAAACAGCGTAGAATTAGGTTTTCAATTTCAACAATTATGTCATTATGTTTTTCTTTAATTTCAAATGGATCATTTCGTCAACTAATTTTCTTTTTAACAAACGGTATGTTTGGTCAAACGAATCATTTAATTTCACATGGATCTCGTTTGACATATCATGTGTCAATTGTATGTAGCACAATTACTTTAAAGTAGAAATATACCATAAATAATTTTTTTTTTTTAAGAAAAGAAAAAAAGTTAAAAACAATTTTGTCATTTAGAGTATATATGTAATTTAAAATAAGAAAAATCTACATACTACCCCTCAAACTACCAACAAATTGATAATGTCCTCCTAAACTTTCAATTGGGACAATCGTCTCTCCAAACTATCAAAACATTGTCAACGTCCCTTCTAAGGCCTGCAAAAAGACAAAAATGACCTTACATTTTTTCAATAAAGCAAAGTATATACCCATATTTCAATTTTTCTATTATATAAAAAAACAAAACAAATTTGCACTGAAAACAAAAACAAGATCAAATTTGATTTCAAACAAGGCGTAATCCATTTGGATATTGGCAACAGAAAAAAAAAATTAAAAATAATAATAATAATAATAATTTGTAATCTAAAAATTTATTTTCTTGATCAGGTTACAAATGTATAATTAAAAGTACAAGGGAAACTTAACATAAAATCTGATGTAGCACTATGGTAATTCTTCGAATTTGAGAATCCGGGTTCAAATCCCGGCAGCGGAATTTTTATTTTTTTATTAAATATTTCTTTGTTTTCGGGACACTATTATATTATAAATATTTAAACATGGGAAGATATAACATGAAATCTGCTGTAGCACTATGGCAATTCTCTTGATAAGAATCCAGGTTCAAATCCTGGCAGCAGAAAAGGGGTTTTTTTTTTTATTATTATTCAATATTTCTTAGGAAAACTTAACTTATAATTCCTTATATTCATCACTTTTTCAATTAAATACACAAACTTTAAAAATATCAATTTAAAGTATCCATCTTTTAATTTTTTTCAATTTCAACCTTCTACTAAAATTTTCCGTTAAAACATGTCAAAATTTCTAAAATGCCCCTCATTTTTTTTTAGGAAAAAACAAAAAAAATGAAAAAATTGCAACGATTGAGGTGTTGGTTAAAATGTAACAGAATATGCAAAAATATCCATACTTAAATTTTTGAAAATTTTTATTTTTTCTTTTCTTTCTTATTTTAGAAAAAAACACACATTATTGACTCAACTGAACAGTAAAATGAAAAATATAATATAATTCCTGAAATAAATTAAAAATGACATGTTTAATTTACTTGAGCAACTATTTTTAGGTCTCTGGCATGCTCGAACTACATAAAAGTATTTTTAAGATATTAATATTTTTTTTAGTAAGAGTGACACATGTTATCATTTTGTTGGTGTTACGTTCACACTATCAGAATTCGTCAAGTATTTTGATGGAATTTGACTACAATAACCAAATTGTTACTTTTAAGCCTCCCTTGGAAACATTTGAATTATTTTTTATACCGTAATGACCGATTTGTAATTTAGGCCAACTACATAGATTCATTTTACATTTATCATTTTTTTTTCTTTTTTCTTTTATATATATATATTTTTTTAATAAATAGTTTAGTTTATATATATATATATATATATATATATATATATATATATATATATATATATATATATTAAGAGAATAGGGTTATTATGTGAATATTTCGACAAAAATGACTTTTTTTTTTTTTGCTTACTTTCGTAGTTTAATGGGTCATATTAGTACATATGAAAATTCATGTAGTTATTTCTAAAATCAGTTGTTAGTTCAGGGATCTTTTTCATATTTTTCCTTAAAAGAAATACATAAAAACCAATGGTGGTTAAAAATTAAATGAAAAACTAAAAAGTCAAAAATTTTCTTTTTAAAAAAAATCAAAAATAGATTTTTCTTTTTAAATAAAAATTTAATCTTTTTTTTTTAAAAAAAAAATATTTTTATTATTTTTTTATGAATTTATAGGGTTATTTTGTTTTACTAAAGAAAAAAAAAAAATGTAAGGTCATTTTTTACTTTTTGCTGGACTTGGAAGAGACATTGACAATGTTTTGATAGTTTGAAAAAAATTGTCCTAATTAAAAGTTTGGGAGGACATTGTCAATTAGATGGTAGCTTGAATTTTACCCTTTAAAATAAGTGTACCATATATATGACATGTACAATTAGTACATGACACGTCAAACGAGAATTACGTGACATTAATTGATTGGTCTAACATGACTATCGTTAATTAATTTGAGAGTAGATTAATGGAAAAACCTATTTGAAATCAAAGAAAACCTGAAGATCTAATTATCGAAATTGAAAATTTAGGAATTAAATTAAAATTGCAAGAAAATCTATAGAAGAAATTTAATTTTTCCCTCATGATAGGTATATTAAACAACAAAGCAAATTTACACTGAAAACAAAAACAAGATCAAATTTTATTTTTAATCACTTTTGCAATTAAATGCTTAAATTTTAAATGTGTCAATTTAGAGTATTCATCTTTTAATTTTAATTTTTTTTTTTAATTTCAACCATCAATTAGAATTTTCCGTTAAACCACTCATTATTTTACAAAAAAAAAAATCCAAAAATTAAGGTGTTTGTCAAAATTTAACGGAATATGCAAAAATAGTCATGTTTAAATCTTTAAAAAAATTTATATTTTCTTAAAAAAAAAAAAAAAAAACACACACACACACACAGATTATTGACTCAACGAATTAGTAAAATGAAAATTATAATATAATTCCGGAAATAAATTAAAAATGAGATGTTTAATTTACTTCATCAACTATTTTTAGGTCCTTGGCTTGCTCGAATTAAAATATGGAAAATTCACATACTCTTCAAACTATCACCTAATTGATAATGTCTTTCCAAACTTTTAATTTGGACAATATCCCCCAAAACTATCGAAACATAGTCAATGTCTCCTCCAAGGGCAACAAAAATACAAAAATGACCTTACAATTTTTTTAATAACACAAAATACCCATATAAATTCATAAAAAAAAAAAAAAAAAAAAAAAAAAAAAAAAAAAAAAAAAATTTTTTTTTAAAAAAAAAAAAAAATTTTTTATTTTCTTTTAAAAAAAATATTTTTTTTTACTTAATTTTTAAATTTGGCCACTATTGGTTTTTATGTATTTTTTTTTTTTGGAAAAAAAAAAAAAAAAAAAACCCTAGGAACTAACAACTGAATTTAGAATAGTTCCATGAATTTTTAAATGTATCTTATAATACCCCTATTATCTTAAAAACTGAAATAAAAAAATTAATAAAAAAACTATTAAAAAATTAAAAAAATATATATTAATATAAAACTAAAAAGTTAAAGAAATTAAAAAATTAAAATTTCTTAATTAAAAGAAAAATGAAAAAAAGAAGAAGAAGAAGAAAAGAGCCACCCCAATTTTAAAAAAAAATAATTTTTTATTTTTTATTTTTATATAGATTATATGAATATAAATTTTATTTTTTACTTTTTTAGTTTTATATATATTATATGAATATAAATTTTATTAACAATGACGCGTGTCGTCATTTTATTGATGTTGAAGTGGTACTTTAACGAAATCCGTTAGGTGTTTTGACGAAAATTTGACTACTGTGAGTGATTTAGTTTTATAAATGTATATTTTTAAGATATTGATATTTTTTTTAGTAAGAATGACACATGTCATTATTTTGTTGGTGTTGACGTTGACACTATCAGAATCTGTAAAGTATGTTAATTGAATTTGACTACAAGTCTACAATAACCAAATTGTTATTTTTAACCTACCTTGGACACATTTGAATTATTTTTTATACTGCAGTGAGGGATTGTAATTTAGGCCAACCACATGGATTGATTTTACATTTCTCTATTATTTATTTATTTTTTTAAAAAAAATATATATTTTTTTTTAGACAATATGGGTATTATAAGAATGTTTCGACAAAAGTTGCATTTTTTGCATACTTTGGTAGTTTAATGAATCACATTAGTTATTTGAAAATTCATGTGGCTATTCTAAAATCAGTTGTTAGTTTATGAGTTTTTTTTTCATATTTTTCTCAAAAAAGAAATACATAAAAACCAATGATGGCCAAATTTAAAATTAAATGAAAAACTAAAAAGTTTTAGGTTTTTTTTTTTTTTAAAAGAAAACAAAAATTTTCTTTTTAAAAAAATAAAAATATCTTTTCCTTTTAAATATTTTCTTTTTTAAAAAAAGTTATTATAATTATTTTATTTTTATGAATTTATAGGGGTATTTTGTTTTGTTGAAAAAAAAAATTTAAGGTCATTTTAGTCTTTTTGTTGGCCTTGAAGAAGACATTGACAATGTTTTAGTAGTTTGGGAGGACAATTATCTATTTGTCCCACTTGAAAGTTTGGTGGAACATTCTCAATTGGATGGTAGCTTGATAGGATATGTGGATTTAACCCTTTAAATAAGTGTACCATGTGACACGTACAATTAGTACATGACACGTCAAACGAGACTCATGTGACATTAATTGATTGGTTTAACATAATTTATTGTTAATTAGTTTGAGAGTAGATTAGTGGAATGACTTATTTGAAATTAGAGAAAATTTAAAGATCTAATTATCAAAATTGAAAATCTTGAAATTAAATTAAAATTGCAGGAAAGACTATAGACTAAATTTAATTTTTTTCCCTTATTAAAAGAAATTTGGATATATTGGCAACAGAAAAAAAAAAATTGTAATCTAAAAATTTATTTTCTTTATCCGGTTTTAATATAAATACAAGGGAAATATTACATAAAATACCGCTGTAGGCTTGTGGCACTATGGCAATTCTACTGATTTGGGATTCCGTGTTCAAACCCCGGCATCGGAAATTTTTATTTTTTATTAAAGATTACTATTTTTCGGGACACAATTTTATTATAAGTATGTAAACATGGGAAGATATAACAAGAAATCCGCTGTAGCACTACGGTAATTCTATTGTTAAGAATCCAGGTTCAAATCCTGGCAGCGGAAAATGTTTTGTTTTTTTTTTATTAAATATTTTTTAGGAAAATTTAACTTATAATTCTTTATTTTTATCACTTTTGTAATTAAATATTCAAACTTTAAAAAGTGTTAATTTAAAGTATCAATCTTTCAATTTTTTTTTATTTTTTATTTTTTATTTTTTTTTAATTTCAATCATTTGTTCTAATTTTCCGTTAAACCCCACATTTTTTTTAGGAATATGAATTTCAAAGATTGAGGTGTTGGTCAAAATTTAACGGAATATGAAAAAATACTCATGCTTAAATCTTTGAAAATTTATATATATATATATTTAAAAAAAAAACATAGATTATTGACTCAACTAATTAGTAAAATGAAAATTATAATATAATTCCGGAAGTAAATTAAACAAATGAGATGTTTAATTTACTTCATCAACTATTTTTAGGTCCCTGGCATACTCAAATTAAAATATGATAAAATTCACATACCCTTCTTGTACTACCATCAAATTGACAATGTTCCTCCAAATTTTTTATTTGGACAATGTCCCTCCAAACTAACGAAACATTGTCAATGTCCCCTCCAAGGCTATCCAAAAAGACAAAAATGACCATACAATTTTTTCAATAACACAAAATACCCATATAAATTCATTAAATATTTCTTAGGAAGAAAACTTAACTTATAATTCTGATCTTTAACACTTTTTCAATTAAGTATTTAAATTTTAAAAAAAATTTAATTTAGGGTATCTATTTTTCAATTTTAACAATCCATTAGAATTTTCCGTTAAATCCTATCAAAATTCTCTAAATCCCCTTATATATTTTTTTTTGGAAATATAAAACGAAAAAAATTGCAAGAATTGAGGTGTTTGTCAAAATTCAACGGAATATGTAAAAATACCCATGCCTGAATCTTTGATAAATTTTATAATTTTTTTTTTTTAAAAAAATGGGGTATTTTGGAAATTGTGATAGGATTTAACGGAAAATTTTAACGGAACGTTGAAATTGAAAAAAATTGAAAAAGGAATACCCTAAAGTGATAAAATTTAACAGAATATGCAAGAATTGAGGTGTTGGTCAAAATTTAAAGGAATATGTAAAAATACTCATACCTGAATCTTTGAAAATTTTTATAGTCTTTTTTTTTTAAAAAAAAAAAAAAAACATAGGGGTATTTTGAAAATTGTGATAGAATTTAACAAAAAATTCTAACAAATGGTTGAAATTGAAAAAAAAAACAAAAATTATAAATGAAAATTTTCTTATTTCTTATGTTCTCGAGATACAATTATATAAGTACGTAAACATGAGAAGGTATAGTATGAATTCCGCTGTATTACTATGGCAATTCTATTGAGTGGGAAATGCTAAAGATGAGACTCTCATCCTCCCTTCATCACCATCTTTTTCTTAAAAAAATTGATTTTTATTAAAAAGTTGTCTCTGATGTGACATCAGAGACAACTTTTTAATAAAAATCAATTTTTTTATTATCAAAGGGGGATGAAAGGAGGATGAGAGTCTCATGTGTAGAAGGACTCCTATTGAGTAGAGAATATGTGATCAAATCCCGGCAGCGGGATTTTATTTTATTTTATTAAATATTTCTTTTATATAAATTATGTAAACATTTTTTGTTTTTTACATTTTTATTTTCTTATCGAACCACTGAATTTGTCGCGGGCTTGTTGTTCCTTCAAGATTTACCCTCTCATTCGAAAATCTATTCGTTAACGATCTCCTCCCACCCACCGACCTAGGGCTCCTTCTCCTGTTCCAAAGAGTTCATCTATACGGCCGTCAAGCGTCCGGCTAGAGACCGGCTCCTTAACCCACGTGGCATCGTTTTTTTTTCCTTTTTTATTAAAAAAAAAAAACAAAAACCAAACGTTCAAAACGCATGAAGAGAGACATTTTTCAGCGGCAAATTTTTCTTCCATACTGGTTTCCCCCCATTTTTTCTCCAAACCTCCCCTCTCAACCATACCCTCCCCCACCGACCAAACCACCGGCGCCACTCCAACCAACCGCCGCCCCTCTGCTAGCTCTCTCTCTTTCTCTCACTCGGACCCAGCAGCTACCCAATATTCGGTTTAAACATTTTGTCGAACACCCAACGAGCATCTTCAAGAACCAAAAAATGAAAACAAAAAAAAACAACCAAAAATTATCACAACAACAAGAATCAGCATGTATATTCGATTTAAACATTTTGTCGAACACCCGACGAGCATCTTCAAGAACCAAAAATTGAAAACAAAAAAAAACAACCTAAAATTATCACAACAACAAGAATCAGCATGTATATTCGGTTTAAACATTTTGTCGAACACCCGACGAGCATCTTCAAGAACCAAAAAATGAAAAAAAAAAAAAAAAAAAACCAAAAATTATCACAACAACAAGAATCAGCATGTATATTCGGTTTAAACATTTTGTCGAACACCCGACGAGCATCTTCAAGAACCAAAAAATGAAAACAAAAAAAAACAACCAAAAATTATCACAACAACAAGAATCTGTGAATGGCCGTTGAAAAAGAAAAAAAAAAAAGCACATAAAAAATCGACAGTGGCAGACCATGGAGAGAGAGAGAGAGATACCGTACAGCGAGAATACGGTGGTCGGCTTCGTTTTTGATCGGCGTTGGGCAGTGCTCCGATGGGTGGTGGGCGCTCCCTCGTCGGAGATCCGTGGTACGGTGCTCGTGGGCGGCGAATCCTTTAGCTGCTGGGTCCGAGTGAGAGAAAGAGAGAGAGCTAGCAGAGGGGCGGCGGTTGGTTGGAGTGGCGCCGGTGGTTTGGTCGGTGGGGGAGGGTATGGTTGAGAGGGGAGGTTTGGAGAAAAAATGGGGGGAAACCAGTATGGAAGAAAAATTTGCTGCTGAAAAATGTCTCTCTTCATGCGTTTTGAACGTTTGGTTTTTGTTTTTTTTTTTTTAATAAAAAAGGAAAAAAAACGATGCCACGTGGGTTAAGGAGCCGGTCTCTAGCCGGATGCTTGACGTCCGTATAGACGAACTCAATAGTTATTAATGACGATATTAAGGCCTTTAGCAACGACTTTTAGTCCTTGCTAAAGCGATATTGTTGTTTTTTTATTGTGTAATATGTGTTTAGACTTTGATGTCAATTGTGTTGTTTTACTGCTGTACGTGGGTTTAATGTCATGTTCAGATTGTGCTTGCCTTTGTTTATTTTCCTGCTGTTTTGTGTTGGGTGTTGTTCAATTCAATTTGGAAATCACCAAATATGTGGGAAAAACACAAAATTGTAAAAATAAAAATGTAGAATCACCAAAAAGTTATATGTTTTATTCCTTAGTGGAAACGGTTATGAAAATAATTTTTCATAGCGCTTTAGCCGATAATAAAAAACAAAATTACAAACCGATTTGCCAAACGATTTTAAAAATTATTTTCGCTTTTAAAACGCTGAAAATGATTTTCAACTAATGCTCCGTTTGTTTTGGCGTAAAATGATTTCGATATTTTTCGGTGTTTGGTAGGGGAGGAAATAATAGTCAACCGAAAAATGAATTCCGTTTGACCAAAAATACTTAATAAATTTCAGAAAATGATTTACACTTTTTAAAAGTGTAAATCATTTTCCTTAGATGGTAGACGCAGTCGACCTTTATGTTCAAGCAGTTGACTATCGCCAGATTTCAACACTGGTTGGTGCCGTAATTCGACAAATTATGCCGGAATCCAGCGACATCTGTCGTCGGATTCAGGCAGTACCGTCCCAGATTCCGACCAGACTAGCCGAAATCTGGCCAAAGCGGCCGGATCTCCTGCTATCTGGCCGGATCCCAGGCCATTTTGGCCAGGATCCTGATCAGATCCGGCTGTTCTGGCCTAATCTCCGGCAAGTCCGGCCAGGATTCAGCCGTTTTGTGCCTAATTCCGGCAAATATCGTCGGAATCCGGCACAAATGGCCGGAATCTGTATGTGTCAAATATAAAAAAATATTTTTATATTATTTTATATTAACTTTTTTTATTTTGTGAATAAAATTTAATTTTTTTCAATTAACATGATTAAATTAAAACATAAAAAATATTTGTAATTTTCCGTACGCGCCAAACACCGAAAAATGACTTTCCTGAAAATATTTTACGACATAAATCATTTTACACTGAAACAAACGGATTATAATTCTTTTAATGTAGCCCCACAATTAACACACTTTTCAAAATAATTCATAAAACTCTTTTAAAAAGACAACATTTTTCAGAAAACATTCTAAAAGAATAAAAATAATAGCACTTTATAAAAAATAGGAAAAATACATATATCCTCCTCAAACTACCACCCTATTATCAATATCCTCCTAAATTATCAAAGCAATGTTAATGTTCCCCAATAACAAAAATACCCTTCATAAAATTTTAAAAAAATTTCTTAAAATTATAACACAAAACTATCAGAAAAAAAAATCTAAAAATAACTAAATAAAAAATAAAAACCAAAACGATATTTTTTTTCTTCTAAAAAATGAAGAACCAACCATTTTTTATTTTATTGTTTTTAAATTTTTTAGTTTTTAAATTTAAATTTTTATTTTTAAAACAATTAACTTTTTCCGTTTCCTTTTTTTTTTTTTTTTCAAATTTATAAGGATATTTTTGTCTTATTAAAAAAATTTGAAGATAATTTTTGTTTTTTTGTTGGCATTGAGAGTGACATTGACATTGTTTTGGTAGTTTATGGAGAAATTGACACAATTGATAGTTTTGGTAGGGGAGAACATTGGCAATATGGTGATAGTTTGATGGAGTTATGTGTATTTTTTTCTTCTAAAAAATAAGAATAAATGCACTTTTGATCCATGCATTTTGCGGTTGTAACAAATAGCTCCATAGAATTTAAAACGTGACAAACCACTCTCTAGGGTTAAAAAAAAAATTGGATAATTGCACCGTTGATCCCTGTGGTATGCCTTAATTATTTTTTTACTCCCTATGGTTTAAAAAGTTCATGGGAGGTCCATGTGTTATGCAATAATTACGTTTTACTCTCTGGGTCGATTTTCTGTCCACCATTTTGACGGAATCTGTTAGCTCTACACGTCAGCGCCACGTGTCGCCAATAAGATGGCGACACGTATCCATCTTAATAAAAAAAAAATTTATTAAAAAATAAATAAAAATACTTATTTTTTTTTAAAAAAAAGAAAACAAAAAAAAAAAGAAAAAAGAAAAACGTGAAGCAAGGGGTGGCTGGGCCACTCCCAGTGGCCGGGGGTGGCGCGCAGCCACCCCCAGTTGCTTGGGGGTGGCCTTCGGGCCACCCCTTTAAGATTCAGGGTGGCCGCGTGCCACCCCCAGTGGCCGGGGGTGGCCCGAAGGCCAACCCCAAGCAACTGGGGGTGGCTGCGCGCCACCCCCGGCCATTGGGGGTGGCCGCGCGCCACCCCTGGCGGCCACTAGGCACCCCAAAGGGGTGGCCCAGCCATCCCTTGCTTTTTATTGTTATTTTTATTTTTTGAATTTTAATTTTTTTAAAAAAATTAAGTATATTTATTTATTTTTTAATAAATTTATATTTTTTATTAAGATGGACACGTGTCGCCATCTTATTGGCGATACGTGGCGCTGACGTGGCATTTGACGGAATCTGTTAAAAAATTTAACATAATTTGATACTAGGGATCGATTTGTAATTATTGCATAGCACAGGGACCTCCCATGAACTTTTTAAACTATAGGGAGTAAAAAATAATTATGGCATACCACAGGGACCAACGGTGCAATTATCCAAAAAAAAAAAAACAAATAGATCACTATCATTAAAAAAACTAACAGAATTTATTATGTGTCACGTCAACACCAATTATATTATGATCCATGTCATTTATATAATAAAAATAAATGACCTTTCCACTCATAGCATAGTAGTTGCCTACCCATTGGTGGCTGTCGCCACCGTAGTGTCTGCCGCTCTTTCTGGCAACACCTTAGTGTATGCTTAGATCATCACCATAGTGGTTGCCATTAGGAAGAAAAATTTATTAGGGTTTATTTATTTATTTTAACTCTTTCTGGCAACACCTTAGTGTATGCTTAGATCATCACCATAGTGGTTGCCATTAGGAAGAAAAATTTATTAGGGTTTATTTATTTATTTTAATTTTTTTGTTTTCTTTTTCAAAACGCTCTCAAACTTTAATAGACAAATTTACTTTAGGGTGCGTTTGGAATTGCGATTTCGTAGAGAAAAAATGTAATTTTAAACCAAATCGCAGAAAATGAACCGTTTGAAAATTACGTTTTTAAAAAATTGCGATTTGAAAACGCAGAAAAATGCTTATTCAAATCGCAGGCAATGTGGTACTTTTTTCAAAACGCAGTATTTTAAAAGGCTATCCTGCAATTTTAAAGGTCAAACTACAATTTTGCCAAACGTTTAATCATTTTTTTTAAATCGCACAATTTAAAATCGTTATTTTTAAATCATACTTTTTGAAATCACAAACCCAAATGCACCATTATCAATTTCACATTTTTCAAAAATAAATTTTAAAACCAAAATCTTCTTGAAACCTTCTTTTTTTTTTCCTCTTCTGTTTTTTTTTTTTTTTTTGGATAAAAAGGAGACGCATTTCATTTGAAAACCCGTTCCGCAACGGCTTTAATTGATTTTAAAACCCAAAACCAAAAAACTTCTCGAAACTTTTTTAAAAAAAAGGAGACGCATATCATTTCCCAACGGCTTCCTGAGCCAAATTCAAATTATAAAGTTCCCCAACCCCTTTCTCTCTAAAAGAAAAAAAAGAAAAAAAAAGAAAAAGGTCCCCCATCACTCTCATTCCTCCTCCGCTGACTCCTCGGCTCGCTCCTCTCGGTCCGAGGCCTACAGCCGTCTCCAGGCGGAGGCGGCCTTCGGGGAGAAGCTACCGATCCCAGAGATCGTGGCCCTGGGTGTTCAATCCGATTTCAAGAGCTCTGTCCTCGAAGCCCTCCCTGGATTCCGCTTCAACGTCCGCGAGGTCGAGATGGGCACCCGCCGCCCCCTCATTCTCCAGATGGTCCACGACCCCTCCGCCCTCGAACGCGCTGCAACTTCCAGGTTTTCTTTTCTCTGTGCCCTTATTTCAAATGGTTGCTGGATATTTTGGGAAAAATGGAAAGAGAATGGAAATTGGATTTACGTATGCGGTTCATGTTGAAACAATTGGCTTCTAGTTTCCAGCAAGTGAAATGAAATCAAATGTCGACTCTGGAGGCTGAATGATTGTGTTAGTTTTAATAGAATGCAGATTAATTGTTTTAGTGAGTTTCAAATAATCAACTATAAACGCTACTAATGGTATCTTTTTGCGTCTTCTCTATTTTTATTTATTTATTTATTTTATATTCAAAACTGGGATTGACGTTTTAGGCTACCTTTTAAAAATGTCGGATTCACAGATGTATAGCATTTATTCAGTGCTTTATATTACACTTCTCTTCCTTGTTTGGTTGCCAAGAAACAGGAGGAAGTTGTGAATTACAAAGTTGTAAAAATGAAATTACTTACTGTTCAATTATTACGTTGAAACGGAAATGGATGAAAACGCCAATCTTCTTTGTAGAAACTGGGTGGCTCAAGTTCAGTCTTTTATTTGTTTCTTGGGAATCAAACAGCTAGTGACATGGGAATGAACATATTAGGGTTTGGATATTGAGAACTGAAAAACTTGTGGGTTCCTCTGTTTATTGGATATAAACAGACTTTTATATTGGTCGTATGGTATATGCAGTCTTCTTGACGTGGTGGTTATCGAAGAGTGCCAGTGTTGATTTTTCAAACTAGACTCTTCGGCACCCAGAGAAATTGAGAGAGCTTATAAGGAGAAATAATTTTTTTTTTCACAATGTCTAATAGTCCTATGCTGCGATAGGCGTTGATTTTTCAAATCTGTGTAATTGGAATTCATATGCTGCGTGATGTGTTTGATAGCTGTCAAATCTGGGTAGTGCACATCAGGTATTATCTTCTGCTCTGATTTGCATTCAAAAAAAGGTCAAGTTGCTGGAGAAGTTATAATAAACAGAGGCAAACAAGATTTGTAAATTGTAATCTGAATATTCATGGGAAAATGGGGTTGCAACTCGCTTGATTCTATCATCATAGATGTCTGCCTTCATTGCATTTTGTTTTGACAGTTGAGTTTTATTCTTATGATTCTGTTTTTGTAGGTTGACAGGCTGAACAAGATTATTGCACATATTTCGCCGTATCTGCACAAGGTCTGACCATTCCTAAATTTATTTATTTATTTTTCTTTGGCACCTGAAAAATTGAGGGAGCTGCTTGTCCAGAATAAAACAAAACCTATAAAGAATAAAACAAAACCTATAAATTGACATTCCCAAGTATTAAACAAAACCTACAAACAGAACTAGGGAGCTACCTGTCGTCTCCTTGCTGAGGGCTCTTCTGTCTCCATTATGCTTCCAGTGTGTTTCTTCTTTTAGTATTTAAATTCCATAAAGTAAATCGTATTTGAGTTAAACCCATTTCAATTTTTCTCTAATTTGATAGTCAGTTTTGACATTTTGAGTGAAGAATGAATGAACTGAGCTTTAGGTAAAGTGAACTACTTCATAATTACGTTACAAAAGTCTAGTTTGCTTGTGCCCTATTTTCTTACTTTTAGTTTGATTCATTTCTCCTATTAATTTCCAAATGATTCAACTCGCAAGTTTAGCATGTTGATCTAGAGTAGGCAACAAAACTGATTGCTGTTCTGGAAACTAAACACAAGACTTCCAAAAACATGTGACGAGGTAGTTTTTTACTATGTAAAAGCCTGGGAAACTGTCATGGGTTTTGTTAAATTAGATTGTGGATCTTATGGATAGTAGGTAGTCTTTGTGATTTACATTGGTAAAAAAAACACGTTCTCTTAGTAAGTGACTTAGCAACACATAAATAGGCTACAGGAAAAAATTGACATGGTTGTTATGTAAACTTTGAGTGTAGTGGTTGATTTAGTTGGTCGTACACTTAGTCTCTCTTTAGTGAATTAAACATCTGCGTGATATGATGACTGTCTTTAAATTAGTGGGATATATTGAGTTATTTGCTTCCTGCCACTGCATAAGCATCTCCCTTCCTCTCATTTTGTATTAGATTTGAGTTTTCCACAATTAGAATATTAGAAAATTTGAGTTTCCCACTGTTTAAGCATCTCCTTTCCACCATGTTTGTTGAGAAAGGACTTGTATGATGGGCACAGACTTTCTTGCTTCAATACGTAAGCAGACCTGAAAAACAGATTTCTCCTTTAGATGTATAATAGGAAAAGGGTACTGACTGTCCCTTTCTAAATATAGCATCATAATAAATTTTAAAGTCAGCTGCTGACCTATGAAAGTATAAGAGGGCTACACTTCTTCAATTTGGATATTTGGAAGCGATAGCCAAAGCATTTGACCAGATACAATTACTAAATAAAGAACAAAGAGATTTCATAACAATAATTTGATAATGTAAAATAAGCTATGTATGATTTTAATACATCTAATATCAGTCAGGGAACTGTAAATGTGTCTAATTTGGTATAGCATTTATAGGGATAACCCAAATACATCCATCGACTTCACGAAGTACAGATTTTTACAAGTTGATAGTTTTCATGATAGAAGAAAAAAGCCTTTCTTAAATAAGATAAACATCTACAAAGATGTATACTGAAGTTTGCTATAATAAAACAAATACCTTAGATGATCTCTTTTTTTCCCATCTCTCTTGTGAATTCGAAGTTTTCTTTCTAGGTTTAAATAGTGTCTCTTGCCTTTTCTTGGACCTCAGTCCTTAGACATATTATTAAGGTCTTGATGGATTATCTTGTTAGAGCATCTGTATCAAACTGTGCAAATTTAACCCAAACAATCTACTTTTTTGATTTTATCTCACTTTTGAAAAACTTCCTATATCAAACTCTCTAAATATTTCTCTATTTTAATTATATATTGTTTTTTATTAGTTTTGACACCAACCAATTTAACTATATGAACATCAAACAATCCCACCACAATCAGCAACCCACAGAATTGAAAACTTCAAATTTTCAATTCCCAGCCACTGCAAACATCAACACAATACCACCAAAATCTCAAAATTACACCATCAAACACCACCCCATTGGCCATCAACAGAGAACTCAAGTTCTCACTAGAATTGGCCAAAATAGGGCAAATTCTCAAGCCTTAAATAGAAACCTAAAATACCGAGAATCATCCAACAAAACATCACAAATAAGAAATCCAACCCACAACTCAATAACCAATTGAAACCCACAATTTCAAACCCTAAATCAATATTTCCCCCCCCCCCCCCCCCGAAATGAAACCCTAAATCAATTGAAAACAAATAATGAAACTCACGTTTGAGAAGGGAAATCCACCAAATACCCAACACTCTCTCGGTGTTTGCGAGTGGAGACGACGAAACCCAGCACTTCGCAACTTTGTTGAGCACCAGAAGCAAAACCCAGCATTTCGCGACTTGGACTTCTTGGAGTCGGAGTGGAGGCTCAAGTTCTTGTTCTTAGCAAAATCTTGCTCTTCTTGCTCGTCTTGGTGAACTGTACAAAGAGAAGTGGAGGATTGTGGCGTTTTGAGCGTTTGGAGTGTCGGAGAGTTTGGGCGTTTTGAGAAAGAGGGAAAACTTCTACACACAGTGAAGAAGCTCGACAAAGAGATGCAGAGGAAAGTGAAGAAAGTTGCGAGAATGAAAAAAAATAATAAAAAATGGAATAGCGTGAGCTCGATGGGCGTTAAAAATGGAGAAGGATTCTAACAAGAGGTATTTTGGTGAAATGATGGAGAGCTTGATGCAGAGGAGTTTTTGAGAAGTTTCACCAAAATTTGGTGAAAAGTTTGAAATGCCAAGCTCGATGCGGATGCTCTTAACCTATGAAATATTCGTGAGAAGAAGCATGGCATCCCCATGAAGTATGTTCATGATTTTTTATGTGGAAGCAGCTCGTTTCTTGCTACAAGTCTTAGTAGCTGTTTAAGCTGAGAGGTTAGTACAACTCCCAACCTATTTAGTAGTTAAGCTACTTGGAAAGTTAACTTGAACATAGCTAATTCACTATTAGATATAAGTAATTCAGCATATTATTGGAATGTATACATAATGTAAAACATTTTTGACTAATCAAACATCTATGTAATTATTGTTAGATGGTTGTTTGACATCATGTATTTGGTTAGCCTCTGTTGTTCTGTTTAGTTTTGAATCTTAGCTTCCCCCCTTCCCATCTCATATTATAAAGGAAAACAATTTATGAAGCAAGAGTGGTATTATGCATGCACATGGAATGTCTATTGTGATCAGTTTTATCATTTATGGCTAGGTATGTGGACAATTCAAAGGTTTGTGCATATTATCCTTACTTTGAAATAAGGTTTTCTCTTATCTAGCTTGTCCAAGACTGTAAAGCTAGAAGTTGATTTAGTATCTATTAATATTGAATTAATTGACCTTTATGAAGCAGCTCGAGGCAAGTTCATTGTGGATTAGGATGTCTTGGATGTGATGTAGAAGCATGCTGTGGTTATGCACCTCTCCCCAAGCTTGATGAGGTAATAATGTCATGGTTTGAGTGACTTTGGCATGTTCTTTATGGTTTGTGAAAGAATCATCTTTGTTTATATCAAACTCTCTCATATTACAAAAATCTATTTCACAGCCTTGAATTTTGTTTTTTGTTAATCTTGCTTCAAGCGTTGCTTCTCAAGAAATTCAATTGTATCTCACAAATAGGAATTGTGTGAATCTGCATCTGAAATTGATGTATATTTCTTGCTGGATGTTTTCTTTGCCAACCACTAATATACATAGCATTTGACTATCATATTCCTCAACAAAATTTTCAGAGGGTAACTTTCCAACAAGATACTCTTTTTCTCCCTCCTAGTAGTTATTTTTGTGAAAAACTTATATGCCACAAATGCATGCAGGCACAGGCGCGCGCGCGCGCACACACACACAAGCTTGTTGCTTCAATGTTTACAGATGTTGTCCTTGTTACAAATTCTTCTAAGAAAAATTGCCCATTTGGATGAAGGAGAGTAGAGGAAAGGAGAGGCTAAGAGGGAACTCTCACCCTTAAATGCCGCCCATCGAGTGGGTATTGGTGCGTTAGTCATTAATGATAGAAGGTAATGCCTTATAATCATCATTGAAATGCTGGCTACCGTTCTGCCTTTAAGATGTGTGTCTCACTTGTAATCTTTTCTACCTTTATTGTTTGATTGTTTCCTTTGCAAACTTGGTCATGATTGATTGTTGAAATTAGCATGGAGTTAACAAATGTAACCAATTCTATGGTGGAGATTATGCCCGAAATCCCAATGTTTTATGACATTTGAGTTTGTAATGAATAAAAGTTGTTATTTACTGATCTATTTATTTGAGTATATGATATATGATCTTTTTACATGTTCATTATAAAGATTTATGTTGTGCATGTAAAAGGTCCTTAGATTACGTTGAATATGATTTATGGTGTGAATAATGGGGTTATCACACAAGGTCTTAGTCTATAAATCTTGTAGTTTTAAATATTTAGTTTGCAGTCGGTAATGGAATTAGACATTCTATTTGCGAAGACTATTACACATTAAGCGAAGCTGGAGGCTTCGGGTTGATGTGCAGGTGTGTTGCATTGAACAAATTATGAGAGTTGTCTTTCCTGAAAAATACTGTCAATAAAATGACTATAATTCCCGAGACTTTTTATGATATTGATTCTAAATCCTGAGAGAATTGGGAACTCAAATAAATGTCAAGTGGATGTCACTTTGATGCATTTAAGAATGAAACCTTTATTGTGGTAAAAATTCTCGGTGTGTTGGGTGATTACATGAAGCATTGTGAGAAAACTTTTCTCAAGAAGGAATTCAAGTATTTTATTCAAAGGATAATAAATTTTCCCTTGAGATAGATTTTATGGATTAAATCATTCTCAGTCCCTAGTTAGGGCATTTTGGTAAGGAATACCAAAATACTATGTACATGGTGATAAGGTTTTCACAAGTATGAGAATAATAAATAAAATTAGTATCTCAAGGATAAAGAGGTAGAGAATTAAAGTGATAGTGTCTTTGACTTTAATTCTGCTACGGAAGATTTCATGGAGGAATCAAATGTCAATATTAAGAATGTTTAAGAGACTAATTGTATTAATAAAAAGTAAATATTAGAGTGCAATTACATTTCTTTAGTAGAATTAAATGTAATTAAATAGGAGTCTGGTGAGAGTTACAGAGAAAACTAGGTCACAGACCTATTAAGCTAGTTTTATTTTTTCCTTTGGGTACCTCGCCAAGCTAATGTAAATTAACTAGGTATATGCTTTTATTTGGGCTTGAGAAATTTAATTCCTAAGACATACATGGAACAGAGCATTGGGTAAAGGATAAAACCCAAACGCAAGCCCAAGCATTGGGCTAAGCCTTTAAATAGATAACTCTGTAGCTCTCACAATTTACCAATTCACTCTAGTTCTTCGGTGTTTACTAAGAACTTAATCTTCTTAAAGTATCCTCAAGAATAAGAAAAAGTATTGTGAGGAGCAAGTTGAGAAGCCCACACTTTCAATTATATTTAGTAATTGGTGAGAAGATCTGAAGGTTTCATAATCCCTGAGGCTACACGTTTTTCATTGAAGAGCAAGAAGAAAAGATTTTGCCCAAAACCCAAGGAGTGGCCGAAACACCTAGTAAGTGGTTCCAGCTTTTGCAGTTTTTTTTAAAATAGTATAGTTCTTCGCTTGTTCTTCTTAAAATTTGATCTTAGTTTGGGAATTTATTATAATTTAATACTTCTATATGTCAATTTATAGGTTTTGTTTTATTTTGGACAAGTAGCTCATTAGTTCCTTCTTCATACGCATATTTCTATGCGCTTCTTACATAATTTTTGTTACTTCTTCTTATTCTTATACAAAGCGTTTTAGTTGCTTCTCAATTTTCTAGTTCAGCATATATTTTGCCGTATCTCCACAAGATTATTCAATGTGTTTTAAATATTTTGTATATGGGCAAAAATAGCCCAAACAAGAGATTTAACACATAAAAGGAGTTCTCTACTTCAGCTGTACTATTATGGTTTGATGTTTATTTGATAGTATAGTAGTTTGATGGAACTGTAAGTGACTTAAAAATGTCAATCTAATTTTTTTGACCTTTTGGTTTCATAGATAGTTTTTGGTCTTGGATTACTCTTGATTTGTTGAAGGATGTCAAGAAATTAAACTAATATCATGTGGTCATTGAGAGTTAATATGCTGTTTTGGGTTTGATTCCTTATTGCCTAATGTACGCTGTAATACGCCATTAATGAGCTTAGTATGGTGCTTGTTGACAATGCCAATGCCAATGTAGGAGTTCTTAGAAAAGTATGAAAGTTTTGCTCAACTTGTTGCCAAGCTTTACCCCACTTTCCAAACAATTTGATTTACTGTACCAGCATTTTCGAGTATCTCTTAGAGTCAAAATAGGTTGTATAATTGAATAGTACATGGTATAAATACAACAAAAAAGGTCAACCACAACCAACAACAACGTTGGATTAATCATCAATACAACCAACAATGGACAACCAGCAACATTGAATGGATTATCAATACCACTAACAACGCTCAAACACAGACAACCAACAACAATGTTTGATTGATGATCAATACAATCAACAACAGTCAACCACAATGAACAACACTCAATCACAACCAATGACATTGGATTGATTGTCAATATAACCAACAACATTGGATTAATCATTAATACAACCAACAACGGATAACCAACTACAACGAATACAATCAACAACAATCAATCACAACCAACAATGGACAACCAACAACATTGAATTGATCGTCAATATAACCAACAAGAACATCAGATTGATTATCAATATAACTAACAACAATGTTTGATTGATGATTAATACAACCAACAACGGTCAACTACAACCAACAACAACGTTTGATTGATCATCAATACAATTGACAACGCTTAACTACAACCAAATGATCAATACAATTAACAACAGTCAACCTCAACTAATAATGGTCAACCAACAACATTGAATTGATCGTCAATACAACCAACAACGGTCAACCTCAACCACAACCAACAACCAACAACCAACAACCAACAACAAACTACAACGTTGTATTGAACTTCCATACAACCGATAACCGACAACAGCCAACCAACGTCGTTTGATTGATGATCAATACAACCAACATTTGTCAACAACAACTAACACATTGGATTGATCATCAATACAACCAACTATGCTCAACCACAACCAACAACGAACAACTGATTACGTCGGATTGATCATCAATACAACCAACAACCAAAAACCAACAATGGTCAACCAACAACAATGTTTGATTAATGATCAATACTACAAACAACAATGTCAGATTGATCATGAATAAAACCAACAACTGAAAACCAACAACGGCCAACCAATGACAACGACAACTTGTAACATGACTCTAGTACTGTCCTTGAGCAACAAACCTAATGGTTGCTCCATGTAGCCCAATTGGCAGGATGTACCCCAATTGGCCTAGGCAAGAGTTTCTCAGCCTATTTTTTTTTTGGTACAAAGATGGTGATGGCGATGACGATACTAGGGAAGCATACATGGCATTGTTTGGGTAGCCTAGTTAGGGAGTACCACTTGTGCTTCGACAGGATGTACACCAATTGGCCTGGTGAGAGTTTCTCGCCCTGAGCTTTTTTGGTACGGCAATGGCAACATGACGAACCTCAATTGGCCCAGGTGGGAGTTTTTCGCCTAGAGCTTCTTCAGTACGGTGCTAGCGACGGTGGTGGCAATGCTAAAGGTGCGTACCAGTCGCTATTTGGGTAGCCAAGTGAGGGAGTATCGTTCGTGCTCGGCGATGGCGGTGGCAATGCTAGGTGCATTGGGTGATTATATGAAGTATTGCGAGAGTTTTTCTCATGAAGGAGAATCCAAGTCCTTTGTTCAAAGGATAAGAAATTTCTCATTTATATAGATTTTATGGATTGAATTATTCTCAGTCTCTGGTCAGCGCATTTTAGTATGGAATACCAAAAATACTATGTACATGGTGATAAGGCTTTCACAAGTACGAGAATAATAAATAAAATTAGTAATTCAAGGATAAAGAGGTAGAGAATTAAAGTGATAGTGTCTCGAACGTCCGGTTTCTCTGCTCCGGAGAACCAGTCTTCCAGACCCGTGCAGGGCCATCGGCCTGATTCGGTCGCAGTGGCTAGGGAGGATGGAGTGGGTTCGTCGGTAAGGATGGGTACTTTTCCGGTGACTCCAGAGGGTTCTGGTGGGTCGTCTTCTTCTACGGGTGTTCACGATTTGGCCAGCTTGGTCTCTCATCCGGAACTTTTTTCTGGGGTTGTCTTCGATTCTTGGTCTGGAGGGTCCGGAGGCTAATCTTGCTTTGGTCGACTCTCCGATGAATGCAGAAGGTGCACTGGTGGTCGGGGCTGGTTTGGACACTTTGGTTGTTTCGAATTTTTCCCCCTCTGCTCCTTCTTTGGTTTCTGACCCTTTCGGTTCAATGCCTAGGAATGGGCTGGTTTCTGTTTCGATTTCTGAGGGGGAGGGTGTGTCCTCTGTGGGCATTCCTAGAGAACAGGAGGGCTCAAAGGAGTTGTCCTCCTCCTTTTTCCATTCTGATTTCAGGTCTGTAAATGTGGAGGGTGGTGTAGGGGATGAGGTGGAGGGTTTGGGCCCATTATCGGTTTTGCCTTTGGCAGTGGAGTTGGACAAGGATTCTGCTTCGAATGTGTCTCCTAGATGGGCGATGGAGAGGGTGAAGGGTTACTACAAACTAGTAGGAGTGTCTTGTGACCAATTTGAAGATAAATTGTTGGCTCTGTTTGAACAAGTTCTTTCTTGGAATGTAATGGGGATTAATGAGCTGGATAAAAGATTGCGTATTAAAGGGCTCATTAGAGAATAGAAGGTTGATTTGGTGTGTTTGATGGAGACAAAAATGGAAGTTATTTCTAGAGAGGTGGTTCGAAGTTTATGGGGTTGCCATAATGTGGATTGGTGTTATATGGGGGCTAGTGGGGCTTCAGGTGGGATTTTGATTATGTGGGATAAGAGGGTTGTGGAGAAGGTGGATGAATGCATGGGTCGGTATTCTCTAGTCGTTTCTTTGCGTAACACTGTTGATAATTTTATGTGGGCTTTTGGAGGTGTGTATGGGCCTAATGATGATGGGGAGAGGAGGGTTTTGTGGAATGAGATGGCTGGCTTGATGAGTTGGTGGGATAGACCGTGGTGCTTTGGGGGTGATTTCAATGTGGTGCGGTTTCCGAGTGAGTGATCGGGAGGTGGTGGTTTTTCTGCTGCTATGGAAGATTTCTCGGAGTTCATACGTGGGCAGAGTTTGGTGGATATTCCTCTCCAAGGTGGGCAGTTCACTTGGTCCAATAATCAGGCATGGTCTAAAATTGATAGGTTTCTGTTATCTCCAGATTGGGAAGAACATTACCCTGATGTGTCACAAAGTCGTTTGCCTAGACTTTTATCAGACCATTTTTCTTTGATGTTGGATTGTGGATCGCATAGGGAAGGGAAAAAATACTTCAAATTTGAAAACATGTGGCTCAAATATGTTGGCTTTGTTGAACAAGTGCAACGTTGGTGGGAGTCTTATGTTTTTTGAGGTCTGCCGAGTTTTGTGCTGGCTAGCAAGTTGAAAGCTTTAAAAGTGGACTTGAAGATATGGAATGCTGAGGTCTTCGGTGACGTGGGGAAGAATGAGGAATTATTAGAAGGTATTAAAGAGCTAGAGTGTTTTGAAGAAGCTCGGGGGCTAGTGGAGGAGGAGCGGATTCAGAAGTCAGACATGATCAGGAGCTGGAAAAAACTCTCCTGTTTGAGGAGGTTAATTGGAGGCAAAAATCTCGGGCTCTATGGCTGAAGGAAGGGAATAATAACACTAAATTCTTTCATAGGATGGCCAATTCGCATCAGAGGTACAATCATGTGGGAGTTTTGAGGATCAATGGGGCTTTGTCTTCTGATCCAGGGGAAATTAAGGATCATATTGTAAATTATTATGACTCTCTGTACACCGAGCAGAGTTCGTGGCATCCTAGGGTGGATGGAATTTCTTTCTCCTCCATTGATGCGGATGAGTGTCTTTGGTTAGAACGAGGCTTTGAGGAGCAGGAGGTGTGGGAGGTGGTGCGGGAGATGAATGAGGATAAGGCACCGGGGCCTGATGGTTTTTTTATGGCTTTTTTTCAGAAATGTTGGGGGGTTCTCAAAAAAGATATTATGACGGTATTTTCAGAATTTCATAATAGTTGCCAGTTTGAGAGGAGTTTGAATGCAACATTTGTTTCCCTTATTCCTAAGAAGGCTGATGCTTTGGAGGTTAAGGATTTTAGGCCTATCAGTTTGGTGGGAGGGGTCTATAAAATTATTTCTAAGGTCCTTGCTAATAGGCTTAAATTAGTGCTGGGGAAAATTATTTCGAACTCTCAGAATGCTTTTGTTGGTGGAAGGCAAATCTTGGATTCGGTTCTTATAGCCAATGAATGTCTGGATAGCCAAAGGCGGTCAGGGGAGGTCGAATTATTGTGCAAACTGGATTTGGAGAAAGCTTATGATCACGTGAATTGGGATTTCCTCCTTTACATGCTTCAGAGGTGTGGGTTTGGGGAGAGGTGGAGAGAATGGATTAAATTTTGCATTTTTACGGTAAAATTTTCCATTTTGGTTAATGGCGTCCCTTCTGGTTTCTTTCAGAGCTCGCGGGGGATTAGGCAAGGTGATCCTCTTTCTCCTCTGCTGTTTGTGGTGGTTATGGAAGTGCTTAGCAGGATGTTGAATGCGGCTATGCTCCAAGGCTTACTTTTAGGCTTCTCAGTGGGCTTCAAGGGTAATGAAGCTTTAGTGGTGAATCATTTATTGTTTGTGGATGATACCTTAATTTTTTGTGGAGCACAGGTCGAGCATGTTCGAAATTTGAGGTGTACCTTCTTATGTTTCGAAGCAGTGTCAGGGTTGAGGATCAATTTAGGCAAATCCGAATTGGTCCCTATTGGCGAGGTGGAAGATGTAGAGTCTTTGACACATATTTTGGGTTGTAGAATTGGGTCTCTGCCGATGACTTATTTGGGTATGTCGTTGGGGGCGTTGTTCAAATCTATTTCTATTTGGAATGGGGTTATTGAGAAGGTGGAACGAAGGTTGGTTAGTTGGAAGAAACTTTATTTGTCCAAGGGTGGAAGGGTGACTTTGATTCACAGTACTCTTTCTAGCATTCCTACTTATTACTTATCTCTGTTCCCTATTCCTGTGAGTGTAGCTAAGAAATTGGAGCGGCTTCAAAGGGAGTTTTTGTGGAGTGGTTTGGGTGATGAGACTAAATTTCATTTAGTCAATTGGCATCGAGTCTGTACTCCAATTAAGGCTGGTGGATTGGGTGTTCGTAATGTTGTTAATTTTAATCAAGCCTTATTGGGGAAATGGATTTGGAGGTTCTCTCAGGAGCGCGATGCTTTGTGGAGATCGGTGATTGAGGTGAAGTATGGGAGTGTGAGAGGAGGTTGGTGGTCCTTACCAGTTACGGGGCCTTATGGTGTCAGTGTTTGGAAGTTTATTCGAAGGGGGTGGGATAGTGTTGCCAAGTTTTTGCAGTTTGAGGTGGGTGATGGGTCTCATATTCGCTTTTGGCATGATCTTTGGTGTGGGGACAAGCCTCTCAAGCTCTATTATCCAGCTTTGTACTCTATTGCGTGTTCTCCTGATGCTTAGGTGGTGGATAATTTGTCTATGGTAGGAGGCGTGATTCATTGGAATGTTCTCTTTACGCGCTATGCTCAGGATTGGGAGGTAGAGATGGTGATGTCCTTCTTTGATCAGTTATACTCTACTCGGGTTCGGTATGGGGAGGTTGATAGGGTGGTGTGGAATCTTTCCAAGAGGAGGAATTTTGTGGTGAAGACTTTCTACAAAGCTTTAGTGTGTCACGAGGCGGCCTATTTTCCTTGGAAGGGTATTTGGCGTGTTAAAGCTCCGAAGCGGGTTGCGTTTTTTGTTTGGACAGCGGCTTTAGGAAAGATCTTAACTCATGACAATTTACGTAGGCGTGGTATTGTGGTGGTAGAGTGGTGTGTTATGTGTAAGAAGCATGGGGAGTCCGTTGATCACCTCCTTCTTCATTGTGATGTGGCACAGGTTGTTTGGAGTTTTTTTTTTATAGCTTGTTTGGGATGGAGTGGGTTATGTCTAGTAGTGTGTTGGATTTATTGACTGGTTGGGGCACTGTGTTGGGTCGTGGTTCTGGTTTCCGTATTTGGAAGCAGGTTCCTTTATGTGTTTTGTGGGGCTTGTGGTGTGAGAGAAATTCTAGGCTTTTTGAGGATGTGGAGGTTTCGGTTGGGGCTCTTTGTAGAAATGTGCTTAATATGTTATATCTTTGGGTGTCGGCGCATAGCCCGGGTAGTATGTTGTTCGCTGACTTTTTACTTTCTTGTTCTTTTATTTCCTCTGTATAGGGGCTTCTTTTGTATACTTCTTGTGTACTAGGGTTGCGCCCCTCTGCGCTTTTTAATGAAATCTTACTTATAAAAAAAAATATTAAGAATGTTTAAGAGGTTAATTGTATTAATAAAAAGTATATAATAGAATGCACTTACATTTCTTTTATGGAATTAAATATAGTTAAATAAGAGTCTCGTGAGAGTTATAGAGAAAACTGGGTCACAGACCTATGAAGCTAGTTTTATTTTTCCCTTTGTGTTCCTCACCAAGCTAATGTAAATTAACCAGGTACATGCTTTTATTTGTGCTTGAAGAATTTAATTCCTAAGACATATAAGGAATAGAGCATTGGATTAGGAGTAAAACCCAAGCCCAAGCATTGGGCTAAGAGGAATTGGACTAGGGTCAAAGCCTAATTTGATCCTAGCCCTAGACGCATGGGGAGAAAAATATTTTCCCCATGGCCGTGTGGCACAAGGGGAATTAGAGGATTAATTCCCCTTGTGGTCGAATCCTAGTAGTACTAGGATTTTGTTTTCCTACTCCTACTGTGATGTAGGACATGCGGTCCCCACTAAAAAAAAAAAAGAGTAGTTTTTATTTATTTATTTTATAATCTTTTCCTTTTAAGGATCAGGTTTACTATTGCTATTAGGATTATGTTTACTACTTCTATTAGGATTAGGTTTACTTTCTTTACAAGTATTTTTTTTTTTTTTTTTTTTTCTATAAATAGGCTTTCTTATTATCTAAAACTAAATCCATTGAATTATTATCAAATTAGAGAATTCTTTCTCAAACATTCTGTGGAGTTTTATCTTTTTTTTTTTACCTGTGGGCTTGTTTTTATTTTTTTGGGTAGAAGACGAAGACGCTTCTCCTTGCAGAATCAAAGGCGATGCTCTTTGATTAGTTACCTTAGTCTTCCGCTACGTTATACTGCTACTCCTAGTTCTATATGGGTTGTAACTGTTTTTTTCTCTCAGTATGTTAAGCCTATAAATAGATAGCTTTGTATCTCTCACAATTTACTAATTCACTCTAATTCTTTAGTGTTTACTAAGAACTCAATATTCTTGAAGTATTATCAAGAATAAGAAAAAGTATTGTGAGGACCAAGTTGAGAAGCCTACACTCTCGATTATATTTAGTAATTGGTGAGAAGATTTGAAGGTTTCATAATCCCTGAGGTCGCACGTTTTTCATTGAGGAGCAAGAAGAAAAGATTTTGCCCAAAACCCAAGGATTGGCCAAAACATCAAGTAAGTGGTTTCAGCTTTTGCAGTTTGTTTTAAAATAACGTAGTTCTTCACTTGTTCTTTCTAAAATTTTCCAAGAAAAATTGGCTTGGGCATCAAATGCCACGTGACATTTATTGCATTGTTAAACATGTTAGGGCATAGTTTTCATCAAAATCATGTCCCATGCATTCATATTTTTATTTTTAAAACAAAGCTGGAAAAATATTTTTCAAAGCCACAAAAGCCCTGGCCGCATATCCAGTGGTTTTATCCAGGTTTGTTCAAATTTTTTAAAAGTGGATTTATTACCCTTTTGCAGCCCCCATTCTCTCACTTTTCTACCAAAAATTCCAGAGAACACAAAAATGCTAGCTCCCTAAGCTCCGCAGACCCCTTTGTGCTTGTAGAAAATTTTGTTTTCTCTCATTCTCTCATCAATAGTGCAGCACCTCAAGCACAAGTTCTTTCATCAATTCATCAATTCCCTTTGTGAGTTTTCATTATCCTATGCTTGTTTTATTCAAATAGTTTGTATATTGTATAGTTTTCATGAAATCATGTTAGAATAGGTTATGTTTGCATGGGAGCATGTCATAGATTGCATGAACAAATGATTTGATGTTGTTTTGTTACATGATAGTATCATAGAATCATGTTTTATTTTCTGTTCTATTCAGTTTTCAAAACACCCTAAACTGATATTTCTTAAACTACCCGAAAACCATGTTTATTTGACATTTTTGCAAATATTGAGTCTTTTTTATTTCTAATCACCGAACCAACTTAATATTTTCCAGATTGACTGTTTTTCATGCATGACAAATATTTCCAAAGGGACCTATATGATCGGCCAAGCCTCAGACAACTTTTTCTTGATGCAACTTTCATGTTTTCAATTCCTCGATTACATAGTTGGTGTGTGATGTTTTAAAACCTCAAAAGTAGTTTTCAAAAACTAATTTTAGGGATGATTTTAGGTTCTGGACAGAAACTCCAGAGACCTATAAATCAGTTCTAAGGTCCTTTAATCATGAGTTTTAAGCATCCAAACCACACTGTATTGATCTAGGCATGTTTCGAGTCATGTAGTAGCAAAAAAAAAATCAAACTCATGTGCATCATGTACAGATTTGGTTGAATTTTGTAGTTGTGTTTCAGATACTCAGAATTGATCCATATAGGCTTTGGTTATTGCTTCCAAGAGGCCTCATGCTAACTAGAGTTAGTCTAGTTAGTAGCCTTGAAAGCATGTTTAGAAATATTGTGTTTAATAGTTCCTTCGGCTGAGGAGTTCATTGAGGTGATAGAGGTTGTTGTTTTCCCAAGCTCGTATATTTTATTATACATATATGTTTGTAAGTTTTGCAAAGGAGGTTTGAAAGCCAGAGGATTTTTCGGAAAAATGTTTTCCATTGAAAAATGAATTTCAATATGCTAATCTAATACTCCCCCTGAAGTTGGAACAGCTTGGAGCACACAGACTAAAAAGATGGACTTGTAAAAAAAACATGAACAAGAAAATGCTCTAAACCAAACATAAACAAGTTGAAATTCCACAAAAATCCAACATCGAAACAAAATTCGCCAAAATCTTCAATGTCAATCAAAATATTGTAGGAAAAACTACAACGGGCAGTCAGATCTTGCTGCAAAACATCTGGGCCAGTCAAATCTCTCTGAAAAGCACCATTAACTGGTCTACACAAAACACCAAGGCCGGTCGGATCTCACCGGAAAACACCAAGAGCAAATCTGATCTCATTGAAAAACACAAATGCCTGGTCAGATCTCAAGAACTAACTACGACAATCATGATTCTAGTTATTATTATGATCAACAACCAACGATGATTACGTTTCCCATGATCAATCTAACCAACTAATTACACTTGAATGATGATCAGTTACCAACAACATTGGATTGATTATCAATACCACCAACAACGCTCAAACATAGACAACCAACAACAGTCAACCACAACAAACAACACTCAATCACAACCAACAAGAACATCAAATTGATTATCAATATAACCAACAACAATATTTGATTGATGATCAATACAACCAACAACAGTCAACCACAACCAACAACGTTGCATTGATTATCAATACAACCAACAATGCTCAAATACAACCAAATGATCAATACAATCTACAATAATCAACCACAACCAACAATGGCCACAGTCAACCACAACCAACAACGTTGCATTGATTATCAATACAACCAACAATGCTCAAATACAACCAAATGATCAATACAATCTACAATAATCAACCACAACCAACAATGGCCAACCAACGATATTGGATTGATCGTCAATACAACCAACAACGGTCAACTTCAACCACAACCAACTACCAACAACAAACTACAACGTCGTATTGAACTTCAATACAACCGACAACCGAATACCAACAACGGCCAACCAACAACGTTTGATTGATAATCAATCCAACCAACATTTGTCAACCACAACCAATCACATTTGATTGATCATCAATACAACAAACAACTAAAAATCAACAACGGTCAACTAGCAACAATGCTTGATTAATGATCAATACTACAAACAAAAACGTCAGTTTGATCATTAATAAAACCAACAATTTCTTGTAAACATGACTCTAGTACTCCCTTTGAGCAACAAACCTAATGGTTGCTCCATGTTGCCCAATTGGCGGGATGTACACTAGTAGGCCTTGGCGGGAGTTTCTCGCCTTGATTTTTTTGTTATAGAGATGGTGATGGCGATGACGATACTTGGGAAGCGTACATGGCACTGTTTGGGTAGCCCAATTAGGGAGTACTACTCGTGCCTCGATAGGGTGTACACCAATCAGCCAGGCAAGAGTTTCTCACCTCGAGCTTTTTCGGTACGACAATGGCAACAAGATGCACCTCAGTCGGCCCAGGTGGGAGTTTTTTGCTTTGGTATGGTGTTGGCGATGGTGGTGGCAATGCTAGAGGTGCGTACTAGTCGCTGTTTGGGTAGCTAAGTGAGGGAGTACCATTCATGCTTGGCTATGGCGATGGCAATGCTAGGTGCGTTGGGTGATTACATGAAGCGTTGTGAGAAAGTTTTTCTCATGAAGGAGAATCCAAGTCCTATATTCAAAGGATATGAAATTTCTCATTTATATAGATTTTATGGACTGAATTATTCTCAGTCCTTGGCCATGGCATTTTGGTAAGGAATACCAAAATACAATGTATATGGTGATAAGACTTTCACAAGTACGAGAATAATAAATAAAATTAGTAATAAAAAGATTAATTGTATTAATAAAAAGTAAATAATAGAATGCACTTACGTTTCTTTAGTGGAATTAAATATAGTTGAACAGGAGTCTGGTGAGAGTTATAGAGAAAGCTGGGTCACAGGCCTATTAAGCTAGTTTTATTTTTTCCTTTATGTTCCTCACCAAGCTAATGTAAATTAACTAGGTACATGCTTATATTTGGGCTTGAAGAATTTAATTCCTAAGACATACAGAGAACAAAGCATTAGGCAGGGTGAATATCCAAGCCCAAGCATTGGGCTAAGAGGAATTGGAGTCAAAGCCCTAGTTTGACCCTAGTCCAAGGCGCATGGGGAGAAAAATACTTTCCCCATGGCCATGTGGCACAAGGGGAATTAGGGGATTAATTGCCCTAGTGGCTGAATCCTAGTAGCACTAAGATTCTTTTTTTGTACTCCTACTGTGATGCAGGACATGTGGTCCCCAGTAAAAAAGAAAAACAAGTAAATAAATAGTTTTTATTTATTTATTTATTTTATAATCTTTTCCTTTTTAGGATTAGGTGTACTTATTATGTAAAACAAATAGGTTTACTTATTAAGTATTTCTCTTCTATTAATAGGCTTGCTTATTATGTAAAATTAAATCCATTGAATTATTATCAAATCAGAGAATTCTCTCTCAAATATTTTGATAAGAAACCAAAGATCAATCAAAGAAGGCTCATATCAAGAAATTCAACCATTTTTTCATTTTTGCTTTCTCTTTCATATATTCTGCGGGAGTTTTATCTTTCTTTTTGCTTGCAGGCTTGTTTTTATCTTTTTGGGTAGAAGACAAAGACACTTCTCCTTTCAGAATCAAAGACGCTGCTCTTTGATTAGTTACCTTAGTCTTTTGCTATGTCATACTGCTACTCCTGATTCCACATGGGTTGTAACTGTTTTTCTCTTGGTATGCTAAGCCTAAAAATAGATAGCTTTATAGCTCTCGCAATTTACTAATTCACTCTAATTCTTCAGTGTTACTAAGAACTTAATATTCTTGAAGTATAAACATGGTAATTATCTCTATTTTGGTCGAATTGTCAGTTCATGAGGACATGTTGACAGAGGGTGGTAGTTCATGAAGCGGAAAAGGTAATTATCTCTCTTATATTTATTTATGCTCAACTATTTAATTCTTCTTGGAGATTGAGAGAGCCTCCTCCCTTGGATAGAAAGTGCATATTTGCCGGCCGAGTGAGCCTTGCACTTGGCTAACACACAAAAAAGTACAGGTGAGCCTGAATGCAATTCATAAGTCTTTGTTGCCTGTTGCTGTTTCAGCCTATTCCCCATAAGAGAACCATATCCCGAGCCTTGCTCATACAGTTTAATTACCCCGAATCGGATAATCCAACCTAGAAGGGAAGAGGGGTTCTTCCCTTCCATGTTTGTGAGCTGCTGGCTCATGCAAGACTTGAATCCAATGAAGAAAGATCCGCCACAGGGTTTGGAGCTAGCTTCCTTGAAAAGGCTTGATGGGAAAGAGAGGTGAAAAAGTAGAACTTAAGGAAGGTCTCTCTCTATTTGGGGAGAGTGAAGTACCATTCCATAGCTTGATCAGTAAGGCTCCTTGGGAATAGGATGATCACAGGGATCAAAAGACGGATTGGGGGGGGGGGGGGGGGGTGGTGTATGGCCTATCAATCATTGGTAGACCTTCTATAACGACTCGCCATCAATGACACAATATTGTCCGCTTTTGGCTTCTCCGAACTAGATTTTCAGGAGGTTACCCATCTTGGTACTACTCTCACAAGAGCACGCTTAACTGTGGAGTTCTTATAGGTTCATGAGCATCATGATTTTAAAATGCGTTGTGTCAAAAATTGTGCGTTTATATATAAGCACATCTTCATTCACAGACGATGTGGGACGTCACAATCACCCCTTCTTGGGATCCAGTGTCCCTGCTGGTGACCTTTATGGGATCACCCCATTATTGGCGTCCCAGAAAGTGTCCACTGGCGATCCTCATGGGCTTGTGCACGTTCCTCCCATCTCAGGTTGGGCAATGGCTCTGATACCAGATGTAACGACCGGCCCCCAGTGACACAATATTGTCTACTTTTGGCTCCCCCGAACCAGACTTCCCAGGAGGTCATCCATCCTGGTACTACTCTCGCAGGAGCATGCTTAACTGCGGAGTTCTTTTAGGTTCATGGCCATCACGGCTTTAAAACGCGTTGTGTCAAAAATTGTGCGTTTATACATATAAACACATTCCCATTCCCAGGTGATGTGGGATGTCACACCTTCCCTTGAACCGATCATGGAGCTCTCAACTGAGTTGTTTAGGTTCTGGAATTCCATCTCGAGTTAAGGGTTTCGGTTCGAGGGTTATAAAATGTTGTGCGGGTTTATCTCTCTCGACCAATTGACTACATTTTTTTTTATTTGAATTTCAATATAAAAGATATCGGGACGAATAGAACCACATACAGCTTGATACCGAATGGAGCCACGTCGTTTATAGCATAGCATAAGGCTATCAGAGGTAGAAGTCACCACAGGCAAGAATACCAACCAAGGTAGCCTACCCCAAACCTCTCCGTACAGCGCTTTAGGGATCTAAGGAACGTTATTTGGTGGGAAATCGGACAAAGCTAAAATCCCACCATTAGAACATCTAAGAAAGAGGAGAGCCTTCCTTCTGGGCATTTGTCATTCCCTTGTCTTTATATCATTGGCATTGGCCTAACTCTATCATTGGCATCCACTGCATTTAGCCTAAAGGGAACGCCAAATAAAGTTTGAGAAATCACAAGAGAAGAAAAAAAGTCTTGAAATTAATTTATTTGCGTGCTTTCGCAGTGAAGTTTACCCATCATTCTTGCTGGAGAGATGCTACCCAGATCTTTCCTTTTGTATTTTCATTGTCTGAGAACAGGTAAATTTCTAATCAAATGATGCTGCTCCAATATTATTTTTGATATTTTTTCTATTTTCGTTTTCACCGAAAATATTAGTAAATTTCATCCTACATCAATGGCTTTTTGGAAGAAAAAGTGTACATGGTCCAGCCTCCTGGTTTTTGACACCCCCGATTTCCTCACCATGTATGTTGTCTCCACAAATCTTTATAGGGCCTCAAACCAGCCCCTCGCGCATGGTTCTCTAGGCTAAGCACTTGTCTTTTGCAACTCGGCTTTCAAGGCTCACGAGAAGATTCCTCTTTATTCATTTTCCGCCAAGGATCCTTGTCTATCTATTATCTCATGTATGTTGACGACATCATTGTGATTGGGTCCCATCCTATGGCTGTTGATTCCATCATCAAGCTTCTCAAAACTGATTTTGCGATGCAAGATCTTGGAAACTTAAATTACTTCCTTGGAGTCAAAACTATCCCTCCCATGGCGTCTACCTGCTCTCTCTTTGCCCACACAAGAGAACTTTTTGACTATCCAGTAGAAAAAGGAATTGAGAAAAGACTAGAATAATTCTTAGGGAAAATTGTACCATTGGTACTTGTGGTTGGCCTAAATTACAAATCACTCCCTATAGTATCAAAATTAAATTAAATATCCCTATGGTTGGCCTAATTTACAAATCGCATCCTCGAGTCAAATTCAGTTAAAAATTTTGACAGATTTCGTTAAGCGCCAATAACATGGTGACATGTGTTGATCTTAATAAAAAAAAAATTAAATATATAAATATATAAAACTTGAAAAACAAATAAAATAAAAGAATTGAAAAGAAAAAGACCCCTAGCCAATGGGGTTGGTTGCGCGCCATCCCTAGAGGTGGCCAAGGGTGGAGCGCGACCATCTCCAAAGGCATCTAGGGGTGGCACAGAGGCCGAGGGTGGCCTGCGCACCACCCTTAGATCAGGTTGGGGGTGGCGCGCGGCCAACCCCATTGGCTGGGGGTGGCCGCACGCCACCGCTATATGCCTTTGGGTCTGGCCTGGCCACCCTCCAAAGGGGTGGCTTCCCAACCAGCAGTCACCCCTTTTCTCTTTTCAATTTTTTTTTTCTTAAAAAAAATTAATTTTTTAAGTTTTATATATTTAATATTTTGTTTATTTTCTTTTATTAAGATTGACACGTGGCGCCTAACATAATCTATTAATATTTTTAATGAAATTTGACTCGAGGGAGCAATTTGTTAATTAGGTCAACTGTAGGGATTTCTGAATTAATTTTGATACCAAAAGAAGCGGTTTGTAATTTAGGTCAACTATAGAAACAAATGATGCAATTTTTCTAATTCTTATTGCTCTCTCATTCCATACGGCCACACATGGGTTAAATAGGGAAACCTAGAACCTAATATGGAAAGTATTACAACGTAATCAAATAAACATAAATAAGAAATTATCACGGTGGATCAAATATTCAGTAAATCTTCAACACTCCCCCTCAAGATGGGGCATAGATGTCTTGCATGCCCAGCTTGCATAAGATTGTATGAAGAACACCACTAGATACTCCATTTGTCAAGATATCTGCAAGTTGTTCTCCCATCTTCGCATATGGAGTACATATGATACCTTCTCGGAGTTTTTTTTTTTTTTTTAAAAAAAAAAGTGTTGATCAATTTCAAAGGGCTCTCATTATCTTCTTCCAATTAACATTTACCTCTACTGGATTGTCAGTCGATTTACATTTGGGCATTTCTATTTCCTTTAGAAGATCAAGTATATATTTTCGTTGGGAGATAAATATACCATGCTTTGACCTTGTTACCTCAATGCCGAGAAAGTATTTTAGACTCCCCAAATCCTTTATTTCAAACTCGTTAGTAAGACGATGTTTTAAGTTCTGTATCTCTCCATCATCATTTCCTGTTAAGACAATTTCATCAACATTCATAATTAAAGCTGCATCTTTCCTTGAATGGAATGCTTAATGAAGAGTGTATGACCTGACTCTGCTTATAATCAAATCTCTTCATAGCCTGGGAAAATCGCTCTAACCACGCTCTTGGAGATTGTTTTAGGCCATACAAAGCCTTCTTTAGTTTATACACTTTTCCTACTGAGGATGAATCTTCCAGTCCAATGAGAATTTTCGTGTATACTTATGCTTCTAGGTCTCCATGAATAAATGCACTTTTTACATCAAATTGATGTAGAGGCCAATCCAAATTTGCAGCTATAGAAACTAAAACCCTAATTAAGTTCATCTTTGCTACTAGAGCGAATGTTTCCTCATAATCAATCTCATAGATCTTAGTAAAGCCTTTTGCAACAAGTCTAGCCATGTATCGTTCCACAGAACCAGCGGCCTTATGCTTTATAGTGAACGCCACTTGCATCCAACAACCTTTTTTTTCCTTTAGGTTATTTAACAAGATCCCAAGTCTTGTTTTTGTGAAGAGCTTTCATCTCTTCTTGCATCGCTCTCTTCCACTTTGGATCACTAAGTGCCTCATGTACATTTTTCTAGGGACAGACATAGAAGACAATTTGGACACATAAGAATGATATGGTAAAGAAAGATGTTGATAAGAAACAAAATCAGAAATGGAAAGTAGTGTACATGACTTAACTCCTTTGCGTTGTATAGTGGGTAGACTCGTATCATTGACAACATGTATTACAGAATTCATGTCAAAAGTAGAAGTAGTATTACCTGAGTCAGGATCGGATGTTTGACATGTAGCATCAAGAATAGTCTTATTTTTCTAGCGTTTGGAATAAACTCTCAACTCTTCCACAAGCGGTGCAGATGGCTTATCAGTAGGTTTAGTAGGAGGCTCATTAGTAAGCTCTTGTTGCGCCTACTCCGGTATAGGAGTAGAGACAGGTAACATAGTAAAAAAATCATCTTCAATCTCACTCTCCTCTTGAAGAGGAGTTTGGAATGAAGAGAAGTATGAATGTGTTTCAAAGAAAGTGATATCCATGGAGACAAAGTGTAACACCTTAGTTTCATATTGAGAAGAGATGAATCACTCACATAGTGAGTGATTTATAAAGATAGTAAGTGCTAAGTCCCACATTGCTTAGTTACTAGGTGAAATTGGGCTTTAAAAGAGATTCTAGGAGAAGCTCCAAATTGACTAGTCCTTTTGGGGGTGATAGTGTAGATGTGACTAACGCTTTCTCCTGGGTCGTTACAAATGGTATCAGAGCCACCTAGTAATACTAGGTCATGTGGTACTGGAGTATCGTATGACATGGCCCTGACGAGGACGTCAGGGGTTTAAGATGAGGAGTTTGTAACACCCCGGTCTCATATTGGGAAGAGATGAATCACTCACATAGAGGGAGTGATTTATAAAGATAGTCATAAGTGCTAAGTTCTACATTGCTTAGTTACTAGGTGAAACTAGGCTTTAAAAGAGATTCTAAGAAAAGCTTCAAATTGACTAGTACTTTTGGGGTGATAGCGTAGATGTGGCTAACGCTTTTTCCTGGGTCGTTACACAATGTGTTTTTTCGATGAGGGGTGATAACATTTGTGCCCCTTCTGAGTAGAAGAATAGGCCACAAAGACACATTTGATGGCTCGAGGGTCTAACTTACCCCGAGCAGGACCATGAACATGGACAAAGCATACACAACCAAAAACTTTTGGAGAGACACATTTTGAAGTAGAGAGGTGGGAAGAACACCTCAAGAGGTTTTTAGAAATCTAATACCCGAGAAGGTATCCTATTGATGAGATAGGTAGCAGTGAGTAAGGGGTCCCCCCAATAAGATTTGAGAACATGCGTGTCAAGCATTAGGGAACAAGTTACCTCTAGAAGATGCCGATTTTTCCGTTCAGCAACACTGCGGAGTATCGACACATGTGGTTTGGTGTAGAGTGTCTTGCTCTCGAAAAAATGTCCCAAGATCACTGGACATATATTCACCTCCATTGTCAGAACGAAAATTTTTAACCTTGATATTAAATTGAGTCTGCACAACTTTATGAAACATCTGAAACACAGAAAGCACATCACTTTTGTCCTTTAACAAGTAGACGCATGTGGTTCAAGAAAAATCATCAATAAAATAGACAAACCACCAATGACCAGATAAAGAGACTATTTGAAAGGGGCCCCACACCATCACTTTTATTGATCCTAGGAGAAAAAGACACATAATGGTGATTTGAAAGTTCACAAGTTTCACACTGAAATTTAGAAACATTATTACGCAAAAATAACTCATGAAACATGCATTGCAAAATCAAAAAGGAAGGATTTCCCTAATCGCTGATGTCAGAGCCAAATTCTAACTGTAGAGTCCAGATGGTACAAGCCATCCTTCAAGCTACCATTGCCAATCATTTTCCCCGTGATTAAGTCCTGAAAGAAGCAATAGTAAGAGTAAAAAATTGCTCGACAATTCAACTTGAGAGTAATACGTGCAATTTGATAACAGATTAGCAAGAAGATCAGGAACATGAAGTACAATGGACAAGGTCGTAGAAGAGGTGACAGGAATAGATCCTTTACCCATTGGTGACAAAAAACCATCAGTTATTCTAACATTGTCTCTGCTTGAACAAGGATTATATGACGAAAATAAAGGGGACATACCAATCATATGATCAGAGGCACCAACATCAATAACCCACGGATCATCAAAGGGAATAGCAAATGCATTTAGAGCAGTTGTTAAATTACCTGTAAGAGTGAGGGAAGAGGATGCAGTAACAAGTGTGTCCAATCGAGACATAAATTGAGGGAGTGCCTCTACCTCGTCTTTACTCAGGCCCCCAATATCAGTGGCAGAATAATGAGTATCGAGTGCAGGGACGGCCATCTCAACTATGGAAATATGATTGGCCAAGGGCCTGGTTCCTCTGCCTGTGTGACTCCCACGACCCTGAGTAGGATGACCGTGAAGTCTCCAGCAAGTCTCTCGAGTATGCCATAACCTATTACAGTGGTCACAAAATAATTTATCTTTGTCATTTGAGATCGTATCTGCAACTCCGCCACCATCTCAAACTTTAAAATCACCTTTCGAAGGGCGTTAAGATGCACCGTGAGAGCAGATTGGGTCTGTGAACTAGGATTTTGCTACGACAACTCTCCTAATTTTGGATGTATGAAAAGACCTCTTGAAGTGATGGAAGAGGTTCCTTCCCAAAAATCTGAACCCGCATAGGATCATACTCTGAATTTAATCTACTCAAGAACTCATAAATGCGTTCCTCTTCAATCATCTTCTTAATTTTAACCGCATCAGCTGCACACTCAAGCTATAAGTTCTGATAAGGATCTAACTCCTGCCACGAACTATGGAGCTTATGAAAATAAGTGGCTACTAAACAGTTACCTTGGGTTAGTCCAAGGATTTGTAGCTTCAAGTCATATTTCAGTGTAGCGCTCCCCACTTTGGAATATGTTTGAGCAGCTACATTCGAAATCTCTTTTGTCGTATGAAGAAACAAGTACCTCTGACTGATTTCTGGTTGCATTGAATGCAACAACCATGACATGACAGTAGAATTTTTTGTTTCCCATTTATCATAAATAGGATCATTGGGCTTTGGTTCTTGAATTTTGCCATTCCAATATCCCGTCTTCCCTCGGTTCTTAATAGACAAAAGAGCAGATTGTGACCAAGGAAGATAATTGAGCCCAACCAATTTTATAGTTGTGATTTGGAGAGTTGGATTTTCGCCATGGGAGATAATCTGACAAATCAACCATAATACCAACTCATCAATATGATTAATCTGGAAGCAGTTTTGTTTTTGCTACACTACATGTCGTTTCGTTCTTCAACAGATACAAAATGACCTATCATTTTGCTCACAAAGAAGACAGTCACCTCGCCGGCGCGAGTTCCATGCGCCGCCGCCCAAGTGCTCTGATAGGCCGCAAAAAACTCCAAACCCAGTCAAAAACTGCCGAGAAATCAGAAGGGGCAGGCTGTGTTCATGATCAACGCATCAAAAATAGATTGTCCCGTGTTTGTGATGGATCGGGTTATCACCTAAATCACCACCATGTGCCGAAAGGATGGCCCAGTGGACGCCTGCGATGCCTTATGTGGGTGATGCAACCTAGATGATGGAGGATAACATCTAGTTGCACAACCAACAATTCTTGGGAGCACATGAACATGGCAGAGGAGCAAAGAACACAAACCAAAGAAGAAAACAAATGATGTGGTATTTTGTTTACCAAAATATATCAATAATAAAATTATCACTCGCAATAGTACGAATCCTTGTAGGATAGGGCTATGTTGAGGGTGTCGAATCTCAAGGACTGCGTAGGTATTATTATCAAGCTTTTCGAGATTAAATATAACTTAATTTAAAAGATGTTTGATTCTGTTTTCTAAATATAAATACATGAAAGTAAAAGACATAAAAATAAATAGAGTAGGGATGAGAGAAAGAATAGGGGATTGATTTCACCACTCACCGCATAACAATGGTCAATAACAAATTAACAAGGAAAATTCATACTATGTATGATAAAGGGCTCGTCTCACTCGAGTAGTCAAGAAATTATCTTTAAAGAATAAGTATAATTCTTCGGTTGGCACGGACCGTCCACCTAACCACTAAGATGCGGTACCACCCGTCTTCCCTAAGCATGGATTAGCTACGTCTTTAATAGGATACATACAATCAATGGAATAGTATAACCCATCTTCGGATGGTACGAACTGTCTACCTAAATTACACTAAACTAGGGTGTAGTACAATTCGTCTTTCCTAGGCATGGCCTATCTAATCCTCTTGATCATATATCAATTAAAACCGTTGTATAACAATCATTCACATAATCACAGAAAATATGAAGGATTGAGTTCAATCAATATAAAAGACTTTCTAAGATAAGATAAGAAATTCATAATGATTGAATATAAACATTAAAATCAATTCTTACAGTTATATAATTATTATGCATATAGAAAATCCCAAATTAAAATACAATTAAACCATTGTTACTTAGAAAGGGTTACATCAACACCCTACTAGGAATTTAGCCGCTCATCGTAGTGCTGGGATGGCCTCCTGCTATGTTCTTCTCCTTTTCAACTTGTCAGGCCTCTAAGAAGAATTTTCTGTCTAAATCTAAGCACAAGCCCAAGCACACTTCTCTTGAAGCTTAGGGTCTATTTATATAGACTAGGAGAGGCCTAGAAGCTCTTGGAATTCCAAAAAAATCGTCTTTTGAGTCTTCTTGTCCAAGTAGGAGATTGAAACTTCAATCCAAGTAGGAAAATGATTCCAAATTCGTCCAGAATTGTGGTCTTTTATTGAGGGGCGATTTTGGCATAGTAAACGTCCGAATTAGGAAAAAGCTATTTCTGACATATTTGTTTTATTTTTATTAGCTTTCCAACGCAACCAGTTTCATCATAATCCGATATCTGACGCAAAAGTTATGATCCAAACACTGAGACATGTGCAGAATCCAAATTTGAACCCAATCCGATTTTGACCCTTAGTGGAGAAATTACGATTTAATCATTTACTTGATTTGATTAAACTTAACCACATCATATAGGTCTTCTATTATGATTGGTTAAGCTTAAACAAATCTTCTATTATGATTGGTTAAGCTTAAACATATCTTCTAAGTCTTCTCAAAGTGCCCAAAATCAATGTAATTAATTGCATATTTATTTAAAACCTGAAAACAATAAAATAACACAAAATCAAACAAATAACAATGCTAAGGAATTAACATATATAAGTTAGGGGGCTTGAATGTGCAACATTCGACACTTATCAACAAACCAGGAACCAAATTTGGCTTTGATACCAAGTAGAAAAAGGAATTGAGAAAAGACTAGAATAATTCTTATTACTCTTTTGTTCTATACAGCTACACATTGCTTAAATAGAGAAACCTAGAACCTAATATGGAAAGTATTACAACATAATCAAATAAACATAAATAAGCAATAATCACAGTGGATCAAATATTCAGCAAATCTTCAACATATCCCACAGAATATCGCAGCATCATTGGTGGCTTGCAATATTTGTTCTTTACCCATCCTAACATCACCTTCTCTGTCAATAAGGTCTATCAGTTTATGGACCACCCATTACTTCCCCACCGGCAAGCTGTCAAACGGATCCTACGTTATTTGAAGCATACTATCTCTTACAGTCTTTTAATCTCCGAACATTCATCCATGAATATTGTTTGCCTATTTGGAATCTGATTGGGCCGGTGATTCTGATGAATGTCGCTACACCAGTGCATATTGCATCTTTATTGGCAAAAACCTTATTTCTTGGCAAATGCCCCCGCCAAAGGTCAATGGTTGCAGTCACTCCTTAGTGAACTCGGGTATCCTTCCCCATGTCCTTCTATTCTTTGGTGTGACAACATTCGAAATTGATTTTCACTTTGTAAGAAGCTGCTTGTTCAATTTATCTCAAGTGAAAGATCACACGGCGGATATGTTGATCAAACCATTATCCACCACCCGCTTCTCTATGCTACGCAACACTCTCAACGTATGTCACCTCCCATTAAGATTGCTGGTGGGTATTGAAGATCGAATCCCATCAACACATAATATGGAAACCCACACATTAAGGTAAACCACACAAGGCAAGAGCACTACCTATGGAAAGCGAGATCAACCTGTTCCACAGGAATCAAACCGTTGCTGACTGACAATCACAGAAAATCCCTTCGCAGCAAATCACGCACATGAAATTGTATCATTAAAGTTTATTTCCATTTGCTATGTACAAATACCCATTCTATATACTAATGTAATCTTACGCTAAGAATAGTGTGGAAGAATAACGAAGTCTTTTAGACATTGAAATATCTCCTTTGAATACTAAATCTAAGATATCAATGTATGCAGGAGTTCAGTGATAGGTGTGGACCAATATTTGAGTGCAAGCGGTTACCTGGGAGATAACATTCGCCGATTTTTTTGTGGCCAAAGGACCGAAACACCATTTCAAATGGTGAATTCCACAGGCAAATATCTCAGGTGGACTCAGAAGTTCTATGATGTCATCTTCACGAGGGTGTCCAGGGTAGATTTGATGAGGAAAAGTTCAAGCCTTATATTGGGTTTGGCCGTCTGCAGTGAAGTTACGGCTGATGTGGCCAGGATGGACACTAAAATTGAGGCTACTTCTGATATTGCTCATCTTAGGAGATCTGCAATGTTGTTTAAAAGGACCTTTAAACGAGCTGAGCCCAGAAATCCTTGTCCGAGCTCAGCTAGCCAGCAACTTACCTGAGCTCGAGCTCATTAAAAATGCTCTTTCGAGCTGAGCCGGGTATTCGACCGGCTCGGCTCGACTCGGGTTCAAGTATAAAGCTGAGTCGAACTTGAGCTCACCCCTGCATTTCTTCTTCTTCTCTGCTCCCACTTCACTCATGCTTTCATTTTGAGAGAAACGAAAAGAGACATCCTCCTTTTTGACGCTTTCATTCAGAGTGAGAGAAATAGAAAGAGAGATCTTAATTATTTCTCATTGTTTGAAGCCTTCTTTCTCTGGAGTCTGAGGTAAAATAAAAGGAAACAACTACAAAAAGTGTAAAAGAAAAAACAAAAGCAGAGAGACCCATAGGCTACAGAGAAGAGAAGTAGAAGAATTAGAGAGGAGATAAGGTAAGAAGAGAAAGAAAGAAAGAAATAAAAAGAGAAAAGAGTTTGATGAGCCTACAAGCAGAAGACATGCGTGATTACTGGTAAGGGAGGGATTCCCTTACAACTTCTCTCACATAATTCTCACACAATTCAAAAACATTAGTTGAGATCCATGCATGTTAGTCCTACGTATGGATCCTACCTAATGAGTCTAGGTGTTGTATGGAAACTGTGCAGGAATTGCAAGGGAATAATTATTCTTGCTAGTATTGGGTAGAGAGGACGAGTGACTGATAGCCGGACCTTGAGCAGAGCAAATTTGGTAAAAAGTCCAATTTTAGTGAAAAGTCCATTGCTTACTACACGGCCTTTGAAATTTACTTGCAAATGTGGCTTGGGAACATGAGGGTCCACGTGAAGTCTCTTTGTGATTTTATTATTTATTAAAATTTAAATTTAATTAATTAGTTAATCATGTATCTAATAATATGGGATAGGTCAGTTAAATTTAAGTTAGTGCACCAAATTTCCTTTCATGGATTTTTTTTTTTTAAAAAAAAAAAAAAAAAAAAAAATTCCTTTCATAGATTAGGTCAAAATGACTGTAAAAACAAATATCAATACAAAATTAAAAATAATATTATAAAAACAATAAAAATAAAGTTATACAAATTTATACGAGCCGAACCGAGTTTATACGAGCCAAGCCTAAATTTATAGGGGCTGCATTTTTTGTTCAAACGATGTTTATTTAATATATAAACAGAGCATGAACTGAACCAAACCTGAACCTATTCGCAAGCGGCACTATTCATTTAAACCACACAAATGAAGGTAGGCTTCATGTAAAGCCAGGAGATGGTACAAACTCAAAAGAGTGTAAAGGGACTGGGAGTCTATCAGTGCCTTGGTGAAGGGATTTCCTGAATCTCGTGCCCCAAAACAAAATTCCTTTACGTACGTTGCAAGTGATTGGAAGAAAATAAAGACAAAAAGGTCGAATATTCTTTGCAAAAAGTCCTTTACCTTTTTTTTTTTTTTTTTTAATGCTTTCTTGTGATATTGCCCAAAAGATGCCCAAAAAGATGTCAATATCTCCTATAACAAAAATCTGCTAGGGAATGGACGAGTTATGTCAATTTATTACATTTCATTGAATGTATTAGAGTCTTTTACGTCATTTTAGAGTTGGAATCTACTACTACTTTGGAGTTTGGAGTCTTCTATGTTGCTTATTTGGTTGAGTCCTTATCATATATTTTTCTTAGGGAAATGATTAAAACACTCACACTACATAACAATGACACAACACCAAGGCACAATGAAGTGAGGCTCATACATGGACCCCACTCCATTGTGCCTTGGTGTTGTGTCATTGTTGTGCATTGTAAGTGTAAGGATCACTCCTCTTCTTCTTATCTTGTTGTTGAATGGTTTAAAGTCTTTTAGTTGTTTTATGCTTCAGTATTTCTTTTTGGTTAATAGTCTCGGTGTTTGAAACTTGGTTATTTAGCTTAGTTGAATATCTCCACGTCGAGTATATTTCTGTGAGTGTTAAGCTTATGTTTTCTTGTGTCATTAGGAGTCTATTGTTATCTTGGTTGGTAGAAGGATGATCGTGAAATCGTGAGCCAATAATGTTTTATTGGCCCTGATACCAAAATGTTACGTGAATGAATTCTCGAACACGTAACGGGATAATTTGTTTGGTTCTAAGGGAACCTAGACTTTTTAGATTCTGAGAGAATCTAGACATTTTTTCAAACACAACGTTTGAAATTAATTCTGCTTACTTTATTATCCATCAACAACTCTTCAAATAGAGATTACAAGGACTTGACTCATAATTAAAAGATAACACTAAGAGATAACTCGACGTGGAGATATTCAACTAAGCTAAATAACCAACTAAGTCTCAAACACTGAGACTACTAATCAAAAGGAAATACTGAAGCATAAAACAATTAAAAGACTTTAAACCATTCAATAACAAGATAAGAAAAATATATGATAAGGACTCAACCAAGTAAACAATGTAGAAGACTCTAAACTCCAAAGTAGTAGTGGACTCCAACTCCAAAGTGACGTAAAAGACTCCAATACATCCGATGAAATGTGATAGATTGAGATAGATTGAGATAGCTCGGCCATTTCCTAACAAAATACCTTTAATAAAATTCTTTTTTGATTTTTTTTTTTTTAAAAAAAAGAACAAAAAAACAAAGATCGTAAACAGAAGGCGGAAGGTATAAAAGCTTATAGGCTACGGGTAAGCTGTTCGTAGATTTGGTTGTCTGATTCCTTGATTTGATCCAAAATCTGGCAGTACTAACTACTGAGGGATCTTCAAATCAAATCAAATCGCAGTACACACAACTAAGGCCAAAAATAAGAGAGACAAATATGGTTATAAAAGTTGTACTTTTTTTTCAGTAAGTTTACTTTTTTTTTTCTTTGCTTTTTTAAAATACTATATTTATACTTGAATTTTAAGTCATTTTAAATTTAGTACTTGAGTTTTATTTTGTATCACAAGGGGTATCTAAGTTAGAGGTAAAAATTCAGTTGGTACCTCTGTTAGATTTTCCGTTTAAATTTTAACAGCCTACCATGTGTCAATCGCTGAGGTTAACACGTGGCACTATATAAAAAAAAAAAAAAATTAAAATTAAAAAAAAAAGTTACAAAATTGAAGAAAAAAAGAAGAAGAAGAAGAAGAAGCCACCCCTTTGGCCACCATGAGGTAGCCGGCCACCCAATGGTAGGAAAAAAAATGTTGGGTTTTGGCCCTTGGGGGTGGCCAAACCACCCACATGAGCCACGAAGGTGATTCGGCCACCCGCAAGCTGGCTGGTCTATGGGTGGTTTGACCACCTCCGTGACCCTAGGGGGTGGTTCGGCCACCCCCCAAGGGCCAAAAACCCATTAAAAAAAATTTGAGGGTTTGCTCGACCACCCATAAGGGCCAAAATTCATCAAAAAAATATTGAGGGCTTACCCAAGGGGGTGGTTCGGCCACCCCCAAGAGCCAAAACCCAACAAAATTTTTTATTTTTATCTTTTCTGTCATGGGGTGGCCGAACCACCCCCGGCCACCCCTCTTTTTTTTTTTTTTTTTTTTTTTTTTTTTCAATTATTATTATTTTTTTTTTATAATTTTTAAATATTTTTAGTTTTTATTTTATATAATGCCACGTGTCAACCTCAGCACTTGACACGTGGTTGCCATTAAAATTTGGACGAAAATTTTAACAGAGGTACTAACTAAGTTTTTACCCCTAACTTCGGTACTAGCTGTGATACAAAATAAAACCCAGGTACTAAATTTAAAATGGCCTAAAACTCAGGTACCAATGAGGTATTTAACCATTTTTTTCATATTTACAATGGAGTAGTTACAATAACTGTGTGGATGTGGATAGTAATCATATGATGCAGATATAAATGCATACGCTTAAAAGTAATAACTGCGTTTGTTTGCACTCAAAATTTTGAGTGGCAAAGCCCTACAAGAGTGCAAACTAAACTTGCAAAGCAAGAAGGTGCTCGTGTAGCAAAGTTTGAGAGATATAAAATTTACACTTTCACTTTGTCCATTCCATATATTTATTTTAGCATTGTTATAATGCATGTGTACTGTCAGCACATAAACTATATTATAGAACCACTAATAAAAAAAATAAAAATTGTTATTATAAACTCTTCAAATATAAATATTTACTTAATATAATTAAAAACATAAAAAAAAATATTTTTAATAAAATATAAAAACACATTATCTGATTTTTTTTTTTTATTATTATTATGATTATTGGTATGGGGGATATACAAAAACAAAACAGAAAAAGAGAGAAGTGCTTAAGGCATGCCTGAAGCTCTCCAATAGGCTGGACTTTTAGTAGATTGATGGATTCGAATAAACCATGAGATTCTTTTCTATAGCATTAATGTTACGCTGGATTAAACCAATATTTCAAGGGAAAAGGGGTTTTAGTTAGTATTTGCTTCACCTGAAAATACCATAAAAACTTTATAAAAATAAAATAAAATAAAAAAGGTCATGCCTTCTAAAACTCACTCAAAATTGCGTCTGTTTAACTTAGGGGTGTAAATCCGGCCGGTTATAACCGGCTAAAAACTCGTAACCGGGTACCAACTAGTAACAGGTAATCAAGAAACCGGTTTGGTACCTGGTTGGCAATAACTAGTAATTGGGTACCCCATAACCGCTTACCGGTTATAGCCCCTACGGAAATCGTCGACTCCTTCAACCCCATCTCTCTAGTTTGTTGACCGAGAGACTCCGCTTCGACCAAGCGGAAATCACTGATTCCAAGTCCAAGATTCGTCTAATTCCAAGCCTCGATTTCACTAATCCAAGGTCAAATTTCTCGCGTTCACTCATTTGTTGTCTAGTGTTCCAATTAGTGTTGTTACAAGGTTATGAAAATGTAAGTGAGAGAGAAGAAACTCATTTTGGGTTGAAGTGGAAAGATTTTAAGGAGGCTACGGCAAACAGCAGGTTGATCAGTAGGGTATAATTTCAACAACGTTGGTGCAGCTGTAGTTGTCCATTTGTTTTATAGGTTTTGTTTTAGATCTAATGGAACCTTGGAGAAGAGGTTGAGCTTGTTGTAGAGGGACTTCTTGGAGCGATCGTTGAAGATGGCCCAGGCGTCGGTGCACGATTGCAAAAATGGCCGGTCCAGATAACCGGGTACTAACCGAGGTAGCCGGTTATCGGTTTTAGCCAATAACCAGGAATTGGCTTCGGGTTTTTACTCCTAGTTTAATTCCAATTCAATGAGTACCTTTGATCTAGGGGTGTAAATCCGGGCCAGTTATAACTGAACCGGAACCGGAACCGAATCTGGGCACTAATCGGGCCCGGAAAACAGGGAAACCGGAAACCAGGCAAGTACTCGGTTTTAAAAAATTGGATACCCAGTCCCGATCCCGGGTTATTGATTTTACAAGACCCGGTTATACTCGGGAACCCGGGATCGGGTCTTATACTTAATTAAATTAAAAAATAAAAAACCATTTTGTTTCATCCCTGTGCCGTAAAAACTGAAAAACTCTACCTTTTCCTTTTGTTTCTTTTGGACCATACCCCTCCGTAGTCCCTACCCCGCTCCACCCTACAGCGCCAACTCGTGATCTCCATTCTATAAAACATATTTTGTTTTAAAAAAACAAATACACTATTCGTCTTTAGACAAACACACACCATTCCTCTTTCTTCTTTGCTACCGGATCCTTCTTACCTTTATCTTCCTTCTTTCTTTCATTTATCTTTCTTGCTTTCCTTTGTCCGATTGAGAAAGAGATCGAGAGTGACAGAGAGATTAAGACAGAGAGGAGATCGGAGAGGGAGATCGTGAACCCAAAAGTGAGACCCGATCTTCCGCAGGTCGCCAGTTATCGAAGCAGACAACGTCGTGAAGCCGGAGAAGACCCGTGACTTGTCGAACCCGACAAGAACCAAAGTAGACCCGATTCTTCGGTGGGTCAAGCCAATCGGCAATGGATCGACTTCGGTGGAGCATGGGTTGTGACTTCCGGCGATTCATTCCGTGACCCGTTCAACACATTTTCTAGTGGATTTTATGGGTAAATTCTCAAAATAGTAATCCTTGTAAAATAATTGATTTGGTTTATTATTGTTGATTTAATTTGATAAAATCCTCTGCTTTTGGTTGGAGTGGCCGAATGGAGTTCATGTTGGGTGTTGTTGGAATTGTGGTGTTTTGGTTCTCATGGATATGTTAGCCGTGTCTCCCATGCCTTGGTTGAGGTGGTTTTGAAGCTTAAAATCATTTTTTCTGTTTTGAAACGATCCTCTGTTCCGGTTGTGTCGTGTGTGTGGGTGCCAGCAGTGTAGTGTTGCCCGTGTTCCCCTGTTTTGTGGAATTCATGGCAGTGTGAGGGTGGTTAAAATGGCCCAAAACATATTTTTTCTTAAAAAAACAAATACCCAATCCGGGTACTTGGTTTACCCCAAGTTAACTGGGTACCCCGGGTAACCGGTTCCGGTTACCTTGGGTACCTGGATCCGAACCAGGTTCTAGAAACCCAAGAATTGGGCACCCCGGTTCTGGTTCCCGGTTTAGGCCAAAAATCGGGAACCGGAACCAAATTTACACCCCTACTTTGATCAGAGTGCTCTTCTCACCACTTAAAAAACAGTTAATCACATCTTTATTATCATTTAAAAATAAATAAAAGTTGCAATTAAAATTCAACTAAAGTCGCATATAAAACCCAATCTCACATAATATAACACAAATAAACATCTTTATAATCTACTCACCATGCAATATCTCTCTCACAATCTCTTTCTACCCAGGTCTCAATCTTAATCGCAGTAGAGAATTTTGGTTATCTATAATAAATAATTGCCATCATGTATTGTGTTGCCCCAAACGTTCAAAGAGAGGGTGTTTTTATGCTCCGTTTGTTTCGGTGTGAAATATTTTTTGTAAAATATTTTTCGTATTTTTTGGTGTTTAGTGCGATCGAAAATATTTTCTGTTTGACCAAAAAAGTTTATTTAGTTTTAGAAAATGATTTACATTTTTAAATCCGTAAATCATTTTCCGAGACAGACTCAGGCCACCACAAAACCACCCCGGACCATTACCGAGCCACCTTAGGGCAACTGCTAGATCACCGCTAAACCACCACCGAGCCATACCCGAACCACCGTCGAGCCACCCGCAGACCACCTTCAAGCCACCCCCGGACCACCGCTGAGCTACCCTAAACCACCATCGAGCCACCCTGACTATCGCTTAGCCACTCCAGACCACCACTGAACCACCTTATACCATCACAAGCCGCCTCCAGACCACCACCAAGTAATTATTTTATATTAATATATTTATGCTATGAATAAAAAACAATTTTTATAGATTTATATGATTGAATTAAAATATAAAAAATAAATGTAATTTTCCGTACTTGTCAAAAGCTGAAATTTTTTCTTGAAAAATTATTTTTTTCAAAAATATTTTCTTACAAAATAATTTTTTTAATAATATTTTACGATAAAAAAACATTTTAAGCCAAAACAAATTGAGGCTTAATATTACACACAGCAAAATGTGCCTCCAGGAGTCTTACTAGAGCAGTGCTACGCTTTCATCCGGAAACTTTGCTTGAGCATGGCAATCTTGTAAATATTATTATTTACAAGATTGCCATGCTCAAGCAAAATTTCTGAAAAAAGAAATTTTGCTTCAGCCAAAGTATTACCCGTCTTACTATGGACAGATTTGTTATTAGGGATATATATATATATATATTTTTTTTGAATTATAATTTGAAGGCCAAGCTTGATGTCACCTCACCTCCAATTCTAGCCCTAGAACTTGGGCTACAGCCCAAGACTAGGAACATAGAGCAATCAGTTACAATCATAGAAAGAAATAGAATTCACATCATTTCTGGTAAATTTATTTTATCTTTTGACTAAAATATTTTATCTATTTTAACTGCCTAAATTTTTAATTATTCACTTTTAATATCATATTTAAATATTTTTTTTTTTATTATTTCAAAGCATCTACATTAGTACATTTTAAAGCAATGTAAATGTCTTATTCCCATAAATAAATAATAATAAAAAATGTACATGTGTGATTAAGAGTCAACGTTTGCTACAAATTAACAATTTTGGAGTTAAAATAATTAGTTGGATGAAGCTATTTTTTTTACTTAAATTAACCTTTGATTAACTAAAATAAACTTTTTACTATCAGACGACTACATAAAAACAATTTCCATAGAGATTAGAGAGTATTTTAATCTTCTTTTGTTGTTAAAAATTGTCCTATTATTTGTTAAATGGGTAGTATCAAGCCTAGTCTTATCTTAACCAAAAAAAAAGGAAGGGTTAAAGAAGATAAAGCAAAAAGCAAGTCCCAAAAGATAAAACCATGCTTTTTATTTTGGCACATAATAAATCAGCAGCATTAGACAAATTAAGAGAATATTAAACCCACTATTAACCAATCAGAAACTAGCTATCCTGCTCCGCCGCTACAGATCCCAGTGAGTGAAACCGGGAATCTACAGAGCGCCCCAGCCGTCGATGCCCCATCATCAACATCGCCATCACCATCAGCGGCTGGCGGAAGCACCCGCCCATCGGCGAACAACAGCCGTCCGATCCCATTCCTCTGCTGCTGCTGCTGCTGTTGCTGTTCCACCTCCACGCCTTCAAGCTCCGCCGCGGCACCGAAGAACGCACCGTCCCCGAACCTCCGCTCCACCTCGAGAAACTCACCGAGCGAGGCCGGCTTCGCGCCGTCGTCCCTGCAAAGCCGCCACCACCTCCGCCGAGCGAGCGAGACGGCCGGAGCGTTGTTGTTCTTCCTGGGCTTCTTGGTCTTCCGGGAAACGGAAACCGAGGACACGGACGCCTGAGGGTCACGGTTTTGAGACGGAGCTCTGAAGGTAATGGCAGGGAAGCTGACGCCCATTAGAGTCCCCAGAGTCGTGCTTCTATCGTGAAAGAAAGACCCTGTAGACTGCAGAACAAATTTTTTTTATATAAAACAGAGCATGAAAAAAGGAAAATAAGACAGGAAAAGAGCAAATCTTTGATGGGTTTGAAGGTTTCGGGCTAATGGGTACCTCGGTGTCGAGATCGGAGGAGGAGACGGAGGAGATGGTGGGAGATGATTGTGGAGGAAGCATGTGGTTTGCTGGATCTAACATTTCTCTTTCTTTTCGGTTTCCGGGTGAGTGAGATTGAGTGTTATTTATGAGTTAAGTAGAAGTGTAGTAATGTCAGAAGATGAAGTGTAGGAGGAGTATTGTTGTTCAAGTCTGACAGGGTGGAGTGGAGAGGATTGAGAGAGACATGGATGGTGCTTCTTGTGTTTGAAATGATTCATGTTCTTGTCCCTGCTCACCTACACTCTGTTTTCCATTCTCATTTTCAAATATCCATTGGCCCCCTCTAGGTTTTAACAATATCATTTGTCTCCCTAGCTCTCTCTTTTTTTCTCTCCTCTCCTCTTTTTTTTTTTTTTATTTTTTTTAAAAAAAAAATTCACTTTTGAGAAATTCCTAAAAAATTCTTTTAATCAGATTCCTTTGTTGTAGTAACACGAAAGGAACCAAAAGTTATATTATAGATCTAACGAAGCAAAAGTGATTCATTTGATTTTATTTTAATATAAAATTTTTTTTATTTCCTCTTTTTTATTCCTCTTCTCTTGACATTATTTAAATATAAAAAACTTTATATTTCTTCTCTTCTTTCTCGGGTATTTATTTGAAACAATATTTAAATGATTTTTTTTTACTCTCTCTTTTTCTTAGTATTTAATTAAATAATATTTAAATGATAAGGAAAATTATTTTGGATTCCATTTAATGGTGAAACAAAAAAGTGGTTTAACTCATTATCATAATCTTGAAGTTTAAAATTTTGCAAAGTTAGTATTCTATATTTCAACTCCTTTTAATTCACTTTTTTTTTTTTTTGTTAAAATAGCCCCCCTTTATTAAACAAAAATCAACGAGAAAATTCAAAAGATAAAAGAATAAAAAATGCCTTGGACTGAGGTTTGGACTGACCCATGGCCAGCCGTGGATCCGGACGCACGTTGTGGGTCACTAGAATTTTCATTTTTTTACAAAAAGAAAAAAAAAAGAAAAAAAAAAGAAGGGGGGGCATTTAACAAAAAATAAGTAAAATTAAAAAAATGAGCTGAAATATAGGATACAAATATTGTAAAATTTTAAACTTTGAAATTATAATTACAAAATTGTATATGTGTAGGGATGTAAGTGAAGTTTTCCAATTAGTTTCCTCTTCCTGGTACTCTTTTTTCCATGTTGAATATGTGAAAAACTGAAAGGGACATTTCTTTTTTCTAGGAAATTCATTAAGTATACTAGGTTTTTTTTTTTTTTTTTTTTTTTTTTTTTTTTGACATATCCACACAAAAGAGGGAACATGGATTCGAACTAGTGACCTCCGCTTTATGAGGCGTAGTCTTTAGCCGATTGAGTTATATCCCTTGAGAATAAGTATCTTAGGTTTGACTGCAATTGATATGTTCTCTCAAATAACTTTAGTTTCGTTTGTTAATAATTTTTAAAGGGTTTTTTTTTTTTTCAATAAAATATTTTGATGTGATATAAATGTGAGTAATTTTGAGTAATTTGTATTTTAAGTTGTTTATTAATATTTTTATTTTAAAAAGAGAAAAATAAAAGGGAGAAAGAAAAAAGTATTCTACATCTTGACACGTGACCAAACCCTCGTGTTTGGGCGTATAGGCTACATAAAAAAGTAACAGAGCTTGATCCAATTCAATGAGGCGTTATATTACAATGTAACGGGCAATCTCATGTGAGAGCTGTTTGAATCTTATCTGTTTGGACAAGTTTTTGAACAGTTCAAATCTCACTTGTTTGAATTGTTCAAACACATGTCCGACTAAGTGAAACTCGGACAATCTCTCACATAGACCGCCCTATTGGGCTAGGATAGTCCAATATTACGCTGGATCCCATCTTAGAAAAAGTAACCATAATTGACTTTTATAAGTTGTTTTAATTTTTGGGTTTTTCTTTCCTAAGGCTAATCAAAGCTCTATTATCCTAGGTTTTTTCTTTTTCTCTTGGCAGGGAAACTGCCGACACCACTTGCTGGAAGCGTGATTACTACTTTTCCCTTTGATTAGGTAGTCAAAGGTTATTAGGTGTGTGTGTATATATATATATATATATGTTCTTTTGATTACTTCTCTTGATTGGTTTAAATTGAGAGGATATGATTATGAGGTCACAGGCTTCATTCCTCAATCCTCAACAGTTCAATGCCCAGCAAAATTGTTTGACCCAAATGTGTTGCTTGTCGGAATTGCTCAATCTTTTGCAAGACACTTGAAAAGCAAAATCTTTGTTTGGATTTATTTGTCCAAAACATTATAATTAATGCAGGGAATGATTAGGGAAAAAGATTATATAAGTGATGCTTTGGGCGCCTCACTTTTTCACATTCCATTTGAAATCAAAGAAAGTTTGCACCATCACCATGTGTGTTCCTCCAAATGATATCTCACTTTTTACCTTCTCTTATTCAAAGTGCGCAAAAAGAGCCTTAAAGAAAGCAAAATAGAAATTATAATCAAGGTAGGGTGATTAGCGATTACCAAAATGAGTAGCACGGGTGTGGTGAGAGATAACGAACTGGGATCCCCTACAATTGAGGAATCATGCTCCATCCTCTTTGAATAGAAGTATGTGACAAAGAGCTTCACAACCTCAACATAGGCTCATTTGAAGTAGGGATATACATGCAAATGCGGTTATTTACAATATTCGGAACCTCATATGCAAAATGTGGATATTGCTTTTAGATATCTGCATTTGCATCCGCATCGCATCTTGTTTTTACTAACCGTATCCACGCGGTTATTGCGATTACTATCCGTTATCTGCATATTAGATAATGAGCATTTTGAGCCTTATTTGGGTTACTATTAGGGTTTATTTTAAACTATTTCGAATATAATTTAAACGAGTTTTTAATGTTTGGGGCTTGTTTATATTTTTTGTAAGCCATAATCCATTGAAAATATATTGATTTCACATCATTTTTGTCTTTTTGTCCAAGTATTACACGAGAAAGCAATACAGCCAACAAAACCAATGTAAACATAACCTATACCTAATCCAAAACGACACCATTTTAGTGAATTTGTTAACTATATATATATAAAGGGTATGCGGATGTGATTTTTCTGCATACCTTAAAACAGCTATTCACATCCGCATATGTAGATAGTAGATTTTGCTAACAGCATATGCTTGTGTAAATAACGAATATTTGTGTATAATGAATGGAGAACAGTTCGCATGTACATTCCTAATCCGAAATATCTACCTGCTCGGACAGGGGTCCCCTCCCACGAGGAGGAGTCCCTCTCACAATTTTGTTTGCCCTTTCTCTTTAGACTGAAAATTATAATATCTGTATCGAGAGATAATACCATCAGTACATGTAACATAAGATCCATCACTCATGTAGGGTCGTGTGAAACTTTACAGCTCAATTTGGGAGATGCTAAGTCATGTGAAAAGTTCAATGCCCAAGTACGACTCTTGACATTGCATGAAAGGTCCCTACAAGTCAATATGTTTGCCATTTATAATGTCTTTGAACAATGCAAGGCCGACAATAATTTCGCATTGACTCATAAATATGCCCTTAAGAACCTGCATATTTTTTTGACAAATTAATTGTGGTGGGGGTTGTAAATAGAAATTAATGAGAACAAAGGTTTCCCACTTTTCTTTTCTTTTTCTTCTTTTTTTTTTTTTTTTTTTTTTTTTTTTTGGTCTTTAGAGGGACTAAAATTGATGTTCAAGAGAGGTTTAACATTTAGCAAAGGAATTACACAAGTGTAAGTACAAGAATCCATTGATAAGGTTATCTGATTGATCCCAATGAGAACCATTGGAAGCTAAGCAACTTCTCCTTTGAAAGTGCGAATCGAAATATTTAGCAATTTGGTTATCTTAATAATTTGGAAAGTAATTATGAGAGGAAGCTGTGTACAACTTATATGCTCGAATAAGTTTTGGACTGTTCAACCGCTAATCCGACTAGGTGAGTCTTACATAAATTATCTCTTCAAATTGCTAATAATAAATTAATGAAAATGTTAATCCGTAAAAGTGCACCTTTCAGCATGCAAGCCCTTCTCTTCCCCAGAGGGTCCCTTTTCATGAGAATGTTCTTTGATCAGTATTGTTTTGTTTAATGGTCCCTGTGAACATGGGACCCAGCTGCAGAACTGACAGATTCTTTGAATTAACAGACAAAGAGATAGCCATTGCTGGAGAAAGAAGAGAGAGATGGAGACGCATACTGACCCACACAAAAACAACCAGAGTCAGAAATTTTACTTTTACAGTTTTACTGGTTTGTGGATTAATCCCTGTTTTGGACCCCTCCCCACTCTGAAAGGCTCATCCTGTAGGCTGGTCCAACTAAGTTCTGCTGCAAAAGTAAGGTTGCCTAAACCAAACCTTCTGGCTAAGTTAAACAATTTTAACGGTCGAATCACGATTTTAACTAATGTTTAATTACGGTTTTATTAGTTGAGTTTCGAAATCACTATTTTTCAAATTGCACGTTTTGAAACGATGCAACATATAATTTATATTCATATCAACAGTGCTCAATTCACTAGAGTCGACTTCAATCTGATTCAAGATTTAGAATCATGAAAAATTAAGACTCAAAATATATATAGAGTGGGGGAAAAGAATCTGCACTGAGCAAATCCTATAAGATAACATTTTTTGGGTCAATGGTTGGTCCCTCGGAAATAGTGCACAATTGTCTTGATCCACTCCCCCTTCAGTAGCCGCCTGTAACCTGTTAGCGCATTGAATTAGGTAAAGACTTGGAAGTCGTCGAGGGCCCCTGGGCCTGGAACACCTAAAATTTAGTGTCTCAGAAAACAGTAATTTGTCAAAGCCCCATCTTCAATCCTTCTCAAAGTGACCCTCTCATTTTACCAAACTGCAATGTTTGAAAAGTATGAACTAGCAATATATTTCCTTTTTGTATGAACAGAAGGGCCAATGTACAGCATCAAATCACAATGCAAAATCTTTCTTCTGGTTTTTGATGTCGAAAAAATTTCAGTCCTAGCCTGGAAACTCTAATTAAGATCAGTCAATTTACATGGCTGAGAAATCACGGATATAGTCATTCCACATCTCAGTTGCAATAGAGTCCCGCAGTCGCGAAGAGATTTCTACTTCTTCTGTTTCCAAACCAATGTCCAGCGCTTGGGTGTCAATATGCATCATGGGCTGCTCCACCTCTGAAGTTGGCAAAGACTCCTCGATTTGTAGTTCAGTTCTATCTTGCTCATACATTCTAAAAATCCAATCATCTGGTTTCTCCCTACGGATGTAATTGTGTATCGCACACGCTGCCACGACCAACTTCACCTGTGTTTGTAACGGGTATGGAGGAGCAGACATCAATATAGGAAATCGGAGCTTCAAAGCGCCAAATATACGATCGGTGGCATTTCGTAACAATGAGTGCCGTTGATTAAATAGCTCTCTGGCATCTTGGGGGTGATAGCCGCAAGGAAACTCCTTCAAGTAATAGGGAACACCATTATACGGGGCAATGAAACCTGGCATATTTGCATACTTGTTGTCTACAAGGTAGTATTTACCTGCCATCACAAATTTCATATCCAACAAACTGACCTAAGTACTTCAAGGGGAGTTCAGACAACACATGTAAATGAGTTACACTTCTTGAATTAATAAAAATGATATCAAACACGTATTGGTAAATCCTTCCAAGTGCAATTTGAAATAAATCCTAATATGCCATTTTAGTTGGATGTGAAAACATCTAAGTGAGAATGATTTTCCTTATATATACAATACCTTCAGGGACCTGAAGTTTGTTTCGCCTGGTGAGTGCAGAATTTAGGACTTGCAAATCTGATGCTGAGCCTTCCCAGCCGGCTAGAACATAATGGAACCTGAGATCAAATGAGCAAGCTGCCACAACATTTTGTGAAAGCATGCCATTCTTATTGCGGAAAGGTCCTTGCTCATCTACACCTACCATCACCGGAATATGGATGCCATCAACTGCTCCCACACAATCCTAGCTTAACATAGTTAAAAATGAGTAAAAATTACACAGAAAAGAGATATATAGATCAAACTCAATTACCAAATTTACCTGGAAGTATGGATAGAATCTTGGATCTTCCAGGATCTCAGGTGGAACATTGGACCCTGGAGGCTGAAAGAAATCTAATGAAATGGCCATAATTGCATTTAAGACATTATTGAAATGGCGACTGATGGTTTCTCCTGAATATCGGAATAACTCTTGGACAGCTCGAGTACGTAGATTATGACCAATTATGAACATGAAAATGGCTAATTGCTCCTCAATCTTGATTCGATTTGTGTGCCGTAGCAAGCCTTTGGCTTGCAAAATATCACATAACTTGTAAAATACATGCTTATCCATGCGAAAATTTTCACAACATCGTTCATTTTGACCATTAAGTACTTCATCTACAAATTTTGCATCATTAGATGCCAAACCATGGGTCAGTTCTTTTGGGATGTAATTAGCGAGGACTCCATCCTTTTCATCATCAGAGCTCTCCATGGCAAAGCTAACCTCTGCACCCAACGATATACATCAGCTATCAGCACAAGAAGGTGATAATCAGAATTGCATATGTAAGAGAAAAAAAAATAGCACAAGACAGAAACGAATTATAATGGAGAAAAGGGACTGTAGAAGAATCGCCTGAGGAGGATTGTTATACAACAAACTTGTAAAAAATAAAAAACAGACCGAACCAATTGGAAACTTATGAGAAGAGGCTACATTTCTTCAGAACCAGTATGAGCTGATGCTACTCTTTATGGAAAAGTTAGTCTCAAAACCAGCCTATCTGTGAACCCACTAGAGAATATATTAAAGTGATTCAAATTTAAACACAAATCCTACTACAAAGAGTAACCACAAAAATTTTCCTCAAGAACATCCAATTAGGTTTTGCAAGAATATTGGGACTACGACATTATGTTGCCACCCTCACCCCACATCAAAAGAAAATAGCTTCTCTCATAAGAATCACAGTGCCTACCAAGCCCTGGGAATGTGAAAATAAGTTCCCTTTATGATTTGAGATCCTGTACCAAAGAATTTCCAACAAAGTTATGCTTCTAAAAAATAATAGGAGAATGCTCCCTTATTAAGGAATAAGAGACCAAGATGGATAAGAAAAATCGAGCAATTTTGCAACCTCAAGTAGAGCTCAAAGTTCAGATCCATCAATGATAACTGATAACCAAAAAGCTACTGAAATTTTATTTCTCCAATATCTGATAAATTTTAAGTACAAACATTTATTACTAAGGCGCCAAAATGGGGCACGATCCTAGAATAGAGAAAGTAGACATTCTCCAAATCCCAATGTTCATCTTCAAAATTTGACATGCTTTATTCCATGAGACCAAACAGAAGTTTAGTCACCCTAAAGAGCATTCAACCACATGAGACTCCAAGCCCAGAAGTGTAGCCTTCAAGAGAGAAGTGACGTAAAATGGACCAGCACAACCAAAACCAGCAAAGCAAAAGAACAAACATAATCCGTCCCCTCCACCACCCCTCTCACCCACCCTTCTTCCCCGCAAATGGGAAAGATTGTCAAGCATCCTTTTGTCACTCAAACAAATCACACCATGTTAAAAGACTTGTTCATTACTTCTTCTACGGACAGATTTGTTATTAGGGATATATATTTTTTTTTATAGATATAAGTTTTAACATCTCTGCAAACATAGATCAAACAATGAGTATTACCAGTAGCAATAACTTGACTAACAAAAGCACCATTGGATGGTCTCTTGAATACCCCTACTATATTGGACAGAATGACTTAGCAAGAATCATCAACTTGATGATTGCTTCATTGCCAACCTTTATTTCCAAGTAGGTTATAAATTATCACACTCTAAGCACAATTCTAAAAAAAGTATGCCAGATGTCATTGCTTGATTGCCAACCTTTACAACATATCAAATTGAAAATCAATATTTTGGTCATCAAGGCAGTCACCTGAATAGTTTTCTAGCAAGCAACTTGCAGAATTAGGATGCAGAAAAACAAATTAGTTAAAAACACCAGTAGCTCCCTCCACTGCTACATACGGGCCATCTTCCTCAATAAAGGCACATTTTTTTATATCTTCCACTACTTGAACTGACAATCATAATTTTTTTTTATTGCTACATATGTCTTGAACCTACAATCTCACCCTCCAACCAATTGTTATGAGGGAAGGAAGTGTCATTTGAGCAAGAGCTCATTGGCACACCTGAACAAACAATGATGAGTTTTTTTTTTTTTGATAAGTAAGATAATTTCAATAAAAAAAAGCGTAAGGCGCCCCTAACAAACAATGATGAGTTATAAGGAACAAACTAAGAGGACAACGGAGTGGTAAGGAAAAAGGGGAGGAACATACTGGGTATTGAGAAAAAAATGAAGAGCTTCTATTCCCCCCACAACTTGACTTAAATTCTCTTGTATAATTCCCAAGAACAAGGTTTACCCCCTTTACCACTTATCAAAAAAAAAATAAGGTTTACCCCCTTTACCATTGTTACCTTTATGTGAAGTTGTGGGGATGTGGGATGTGCCAGAAAAGCACAGCCAATCCTATAGATGGCTCTACAGCCATGTTTAGATGGTTTGGAACTTCTCCAATACTCAGCAATCTCAGAAAAAGGATACCAAGGTGGTGGAAAAATATGTCTCATATCAGAAAGGGTTCAACAAACTCTTAGTTATGCCTCCCTTTTACCATTATTTTCCATTAAATTGTGCCATATAATGGATTTATTCAAAAATCTAGCACCCAGGAGGCTCATCTTCATTTTAAAGCATGAATTATATTATCAATGGAAGGAAGGAGATATTCTATAAAGCCAAACATGATTATATACTTCAAACAGGAAAAGAGCCTCACCATTTGTAATCAAACTAACTAAATGATCAAAAATTCAGAAAAAAAGAAAAATAACACCACTTTGACAATGCCCCTTTCTTTCAGGTGGAAGATATGGTTTATCTAGCTTCATTAACGGAATTGTTAATAAAGAACATTGAAAACTGAAGTTGATGCACCAGGCATTTAAAACATACCTAGGCCATTGACTAAGCTATGATGTCACTTCATTTTAACTCATGCAACAGTGTGATGTAATAACCAAATTCTTTCTCCACAATATTTGCACGACCCCAGGATATCCAATGCCTATTGAATATATGCAAAGAATTGAAGTTTACCCTTCAAAAATTAAAAACATTTTTCTGGACTGGGATACCAATGACCTAAAATGAGATATCAACATAAAGAGGAAAAAAGAACCAGATAGTTTGCAATGCATATTCAAATGACAATCTAACTCCGTCTCCAAGCTCATCCCTCTCATAGAAAACAATGGTATAATGCCTAAAATTATACAGATCTATTTGGGAGTGGAAGGAAATACTGAGCTAGAAGTAACCCTGAATTAGAGGTGTAATAAATGATTTCTACTCTTTAGAGATCAGGAGCCCGTAAAAATGAAAGAAATAAAATGAGATAACAATTTTAACACAATGCAAAACAAATGCATTCAAGGATTGCATCGGTGACCTTTTTAACTCCTAGATCAATTAGGAAATTGCTTCTATTTTTGTTCGCTTTAGTAATAAAGTCTTATTTGATTTTATGTTCTTCTCTGAGCTACTTTTAGATTATTACTCAATTAAAAGTAGTTCTCGAGAAGAGGTTGCAAGATAGAGTGCATATATGCGTCTATACATGTATGTGTGCACACTCAATGTGTGGGCATGGCAGAGAGAGAGAGAGAGATAGAGAGAGAGATTCATTTTCTAGATGTTTACTTGATGAATGGGATCTAAGAGGAGATGAAAGGAGTGTTTGCTGATATACTGTCAAAAAAGAAATTGAAAAGTTTGCATAATTCGTCTGTGCCATCCCATAACAACCTAATAACCATTCCTCAATTACACAATTTCAGAATAAATAGAAGTAGCATCTAAGGGTTCCAATTTTCTTATTGAAATTTCAAAATCCTCTCAATACCTACAAGGTCTTTGACATCCTCCCATCAGAAACCCTCCAAAAAGTTTAATAATGCTAAGTACAGATATTTAACATCAAGAACCTTTTTTAGCAGTTAACAATATATTCCACTAGTTGAACTAGTTCGATCCAGTCAAATTATCTTCTCGATGATATGCCCTGAGAATTTTCTCCTGTTACTACTTGCTAGACATCATGAACTAAAATCTTACCTTCCTCTCAATTCAAAAGGCTCAAATACTACAATAAAATAAACCAACAAATTCGAATGGACGGACAGCCTTAGCTTATTTATTCATCTAAAGAATGTCTCGAAGCACTTGTGTTGCCACAAACAGTGTAAACCAACAAACATTCATCACCTCCATCGAACCAAGGGGAGTACAAGGTTTGCCAAAATGTTCAAATATTAAAAGTGAGTAGAGAACCCTAAGATTTCAACAAATAACAACGAAATTTTACGTTTTTGACAATTAATTCCCTAAAAACCATTCGTATTCATACATGAACATAATCTTGCCCCCTCGATCATAACTTTAAATTGGTAGTCAAATTACAAAACCCAGAACCATTTCAAGCACCCCCACAAGAACGTGAAGAGAATGTAGCAATCAAATGGTAGAGAAAGAAGCATTAACAATAAGCAAACAAATTATTTAACATAGCTCAATTCTCATTATAATATCTACCAAATTGTTTTCCAAAGAAAAGCATAAGAGAGAGAGAGAGAGCTATATAGCATTTACTACAAACAAGAATCCTCCATCATCCGAAAAAAAAAAAAACAATCTGACCGTCCGTTTGGTTCCCGAGGAAAACAATTGGAAAGCAACGGCTGGCCGCATTTCAGATACAGTAGAGTTTCAGCCATTACCGCACTCTCAAGTCCCATATAGCGAAGAATATTCAAAGAATCAAAAATCCCATTCCCTTATAACTTTTCCCATATTTTCCCGGCAACCAAACGGCCCCTCCTCAAAATCCTTAAACCCATACCTGAAAAGCCACCGAAAATGTTCCTCCGCCGCTTTGGTATTCGGAGACGACAACGTCGTTTAACTGAATCCTTCTGAGAAACCGAGGCGAGGGCTGAGAGGAAGAATTTAATGTGAATAGGGTTTTCTTTTTTGGATCAGAGAGATGCAATGAATGGAGTGGCAGTAGTAGCTAGTAACGTTCTCTGTGTGTCTCTCTGTGTGTTTGCGCTGAGAGACTAGAGAGGCTGCGTTTTTCTCATTTTCAACATCAAACTTTATTGCTACATTGTTTTTGTGCAAATTGGTGTTTTATATATGGTAACCGAGTTGGTGAGGGTTGGATTCCAAAACAGGCCCATTTACCTACACAGTAATGCCAAAAACGACTGTGGTCGGCAACTTGTACTTTGTATGTCGGGTCGATTTATGGGTCAATTTGAATTCGAGTTCGATTCGTTTAATTGAACGGATTCAATCTTTTAACCATAACATGATCTATTTTAAAATGAGCAGGTGACACAACACAACCCATTAACCCGTTTAATAAACAGGTCATGTTGAATTGACCTGGCCTGACTCGTATAATATATTTAATAAACAAACTCGTTTTCGACTTGTATATGAATTTAAATGAAAATAATAATAATAATTTTATATGAATTTTAGCTTGAGTTTTGTTTTTAAATTGTAAAAAAATTTATATATATATATATAATTTAATTTAATTTATATAGGTTATGCAGGTTAACCATAGGTTAAGTGAATTGACCCGAGATTGACTCGTTTATTAAATGGGTTCATTCGGTTTTACCCGAATGACTTGACCCTAATTATATAACCCACTAATTTCATGTTAGGTTAATGTCGAGTTCGCAGATCATGTAAAAAATTGTTAACCCTATAAATCACTTTTTCTTTTTCTTTTTTTATCTCATAGCTATCTCACAATGCTGACGTGATAGTATTGATCCAAGTGTTGATCGGAACTGTCACGTCAGCATTGTGAAATAGTTATAACTTATAAGATAAATACTTTCTTACCACAAAATGAGAAAAGACCAATTTTTGTAGGTAGAGTGCTAAAAACTAAATTTGTATCTCGCAATATTGATGTAACAGTTTCAACCAACTCTTGAATTAGTTTTTATTAAAAAAAAAAAGGTATTGATTGTCAGTAGGAATGTTGGAATATATGACTTATACTTCTTCTTTTTTATCTAATTGATTGAGAAAAAGATTATAAGAGATGATCATTTCCACATCTGATCCAAAAAGAAGAAGAAGTGGATGATCCAATAAACAAAAAATGGGTGGGACTTATACTTCAATGCCATGTTAAATTACCTTATTTGACTCTGACAAGAGTGTTGGTTATCCGTACGAGAAATCATACCAGAACATCTTTCACCAACATTCCTACATAACAAGCTCTGCCCTTCAAGTGTTTGAATCTATGTGAGCATCTTATCAAAGAGTCTCATTGATTTCCATAACTTTGTGAAGTTTATAAAACATGGCATTCCTCTTTTTTTTTTTAAGGCATTTTTTAGGGTAAATTAGGCACATTTATCGTTGTTATGGTATCAGAGTCAAGCCCCTTGAGTTAGGCAATTTCCCATGTTGTTGTCTATGCGTTCGGCCATAATACCACAAGTGAGGAAGCATATCAAAGAGTCCCACATTGTCATGATTTCATTGACTTGTGAAGTTTATAAGTTATGGACATCCCTCCTCTCTTAAAGCATCTTTTGAGGGTGACTTAGCATACTCGTCGTCATTACATCTCTTAAACTCTTCCAAGTTACACGTTTTGCTTACACTTTACTGTAGCTTTTATACTAGAAACATTACTGATTCAGAGTCATTCTCATCTCTAACAGTAACCTTAAATAAAAAAAATTAAAAAAAAAAAAAAAAAAAAACTCTCATATTTCTCACATCTGTCTCAACTCAACTCTCATCTCTTAAATGCCCAAGCTGGCTCTCGCGACAAAGAGAGTTTTTTTTTTTTTTTTTTGAGTCATCTTCTTCTTCATTAATGCATAAGAAAGTAACATAATTATGGATACAAGACACTTCAGAGGAACTAAACCTTGAACAAATGAAAACAAACAAAAGGTTACCGGCCAGAAAGCACGACCAAGTTAGAAACTTAAGCGGGCTGGCTCTTTTTAACTTCTCTTGGGCCTATTGCATCTAATAATTGTTTGACAACATCTCTCATTGTTGGTCTCTTGCTTGGCTCCTTTTCAGTGCATCTCAAAGCCACCAGAATAACAACAATAACTTGTTCCCTGATATCTGCATCCAAAAATTCCTCCATGAGGCTTGAGTCAACAATCCTTTCGATTTCTCCTGTATTCCTCCAGACAGACCTGACCCACCCCACAATATCTGTTTCCTCCATAAATGATGGATCCAATGCCTTCTTTCTGGTTATCAGCTCCAGCAAAACAACACCGTAACTATACACATCGGACTCCTTTCTTGTTGTTGTTGTAAATGCATTTTCTGTCAGGCCATGGTACACAAATTCATATACTTGAAATTATGAAAGAAATAGGCCAAGCAACCATGGGTTTGCTTGATAAAACTTTGAAGATGATGTTTTTTGCTTTTTAGTTGAAAATGTGTTCCGACATTAAAGTTTAAAAGTAGTTTTGAGTACTGTTTTGTGTTTAAAGTTGTTTATTAATGCTTTTGTTTTTTAAAAAGACAAGCAAAAAGCGTCACAAAAAGCATTGTCGAACGACAGAATTCATTGCAGAAGAATTACCTGGTGCAATATATCCAGTTGTACCGGCAACTGTGATGGATAGGGATGAAGCAGAGGACTGATCCAGAAGCTTGGCAATACCGAAATCAGCAATATGAGGCTCCATCTCTGAGTCCAAAAGTATGTTCTTTGGTTTGATGTCTCGATGCACTATAGGAGGATCAGAGTCATAATGGAGATATTCCAATCCATGTGCTATTCCAACTGCAATCTTATAGCGGACACCCCACTCTAGAGTTTTTGGTGGATTCATTTCATGTAAAATATCATGAAGGCTCCCATTTTGCATGTACCTATACATGATTAAACCGTAGTCCTTTCTTAACCAAAAGTCCTCCAATCTGACCAGATTCCGGTGCCTGACCTTCCCCACTGTTTGAATTTCTCTAGCCATACTTTGGCTTCCTCCTTTATTCCTTGCAAATGCAAGCTTCTTTACAGCAAAAACTTCGTTTGGGCCCAATGAGGCCTTATAAACAGTTCCATGGGCTCCTCTCCCAATGATATACCCATCGTTTAGATTTGCTGTGGCCTCCATGAGTTTGTTGAGCAGGGAAGATGGTCCTCCTTGAGCAGTGGTCTCAACATCCCACTTTGGTCTTCTGCACAAAAGAAACATAAGCACCATTCCAAGAAGCATAAACACAAGAACTAGTGAGGATCCGAGTGCTATCATTGCAACTTCTAATTTACTGAAGCCTTTTTTATTGCTTGATTGATGGTCACAAGACCCGAAATTGCTGTTTCCGGTGCAAGTTAAGCCACCTGACGGAAGACAACTGACACATAGGCTGGGATTGCCCAAGAATGATGATGGAGATGAGTCCAGAAACTTCATCAGTGTTTGTGGTACAGGACCTGTGAAGTGATTGTATGAAATATTGACCTCAACTAGTGAATGGATTTCATCTAGAGCTGTTAAAGTTCCTGTCAAATTGTTATGAGATATATCCATTCGTAGTAGCCTGTTCAATTTCCCAAGCTCTAAAGGAACTTGACCTGTTAACTCATTACTGCTGAGATTCAATGCATAGAATAGATCCTGCAGCGCTCCAATGGACGGAGGAATCTCTCCTCCAAACAAATTTCCGCCAAGTTGTAGCTCTGAAAGTTGTTCAAATTCTGACAAGAAAGATGGGATACCCCCAGTAAAACGATTCTCTCTCAAAATCAATGCGGATAAACCTGTCCAGCTTCTCAATGTCAACGGAATTGAACCATTCAATAGATTGAAACCCACATCAAATCTCTCTAACTTTGCACAGTTTGACAGCTGAGATGGCAATGGACCTTCCAAGTAGTTGTGGGAAAAATTCAATCTCTGAAGATTCACAAGGTTTCCTAGCTCTGGGGGTATAAGCCCAGTAAACATGTTCCTTGACATATCAATGGAAGTGAGATTGGTGTGGTTTCCCAGGCTTGATGGAATTGCTCCACCAATACTATTTACACTGATGTCCATGAATAAAAGGTTTGTATTTTTGACAAACTCTGGAAGAACCCCTGTGAGGTTATTTTGTTTAAGTATTAATCTTCGCAGAGTTGAACAGCTTCCTACATCAGAAGGTATGCTACTTCGAAATTGATTCTGACCCAGATTCAGCACACTTAATTGCTTTCCAAAGCAAAGATTTGGTGGGATTTTACCAGTGAACTTATTATTAGTGAAGTCCAACTGTAATAAGCTGCTATTAATCCCTAAACCTTCAGGTATCACTCCAAAGAACTTGTTGTTAAACAATGAAATGTTCTTTAGTTGCTTGAGCTCCGTCATCTCAAGAGGTAGTTCACCAGAAAGGCTGTTATTATACACAAGAAGATGCTCTAGACTTGGAATCTTCCAAATGCTAACAGGAATCTCACCCATTAAACGATTGTTAAACAATTCAAGTTCCTGCAATTCACTCAGCATCCCTAGTTCGGAAGGAATTTCCCCCTCGAGTTGGTTTGTATACAATTGTAGGCTTTGCAAGGACTTGCACTTCCCAAGTTCAGGTGGTATTTTCCCAGACAAACGGTTTTCAGAGAGATGAAGATGTAAGAGCTTACGTAGTAGACCAAAGGAAGATGGTATATTGCCCATTAAGTTGCTACTCACAGCACCAAAGTCCATTAGGCTACTACAATTGCCCAAGCCTTGTGGAATACCTCCACTAAAACCATTGTATGACAAATCCAAAAACACTAAATTCTTGCAACTGCCTGAACCCAAAGGAATTCTACCCTCAAGACCATTCTTGCTGACATCTAAATAAACAATGTTCCCAAGACTGTTTAGACTCTCAGGCAAAACACCCACCAGCTGATTCTGATTCAAAAAAAGTTCCTCCAGTTTACTACAATTTGCAATGGATGAAGGAATCGTCCCCGACAACTGATTACCATATAAGTACAGCCTCAAAACCTCACTCATGTTCCCAACATTTGCAGGGATTGAGCCACTCAAATTGTTATTGTTTAGATACACAGATTCCAAGTTTGTAATCTGAAACAAGGATTCGGGTATGCCACCAGTCAGCATATTTTCATAAAAGCTCAATGTTCGTAAATTCTGCAAGTTCTTCAAGCTATCTGGTATTTCTCCAGTAAACTTGTTTACAGACAGGTCTAATTCCTCAAGAAGGCTACAATTTCCTAGCTGGTGCGGTATGACACCAAAGAAACTGTTATTACTCAAATAAATGGTCTGCAATTTACTGAGGCGCCCGATTTCGGGTCCTAAACCACCCGAAATTCCTTGACTGGAGAGAACTAGTGAGACCACATTGAGGGAACTCCCACATTCCACTCCTACCCACGAGCATGGAGTGGCATCGGAAGCATTCCAGCTCGAGCTTATAGGAGGAGGCACTGATGTCCAGTGCCGCAGAAGTGCCAACAAAGTTACACCATCAGAGTTCAAACCACAGACAGTGAAAATGGAGACAGAGAAGCAAGAAAACAGCAGGAAATGGTTCAAAACATGCTGCATGCTATTCAGATTTGCTGGTGCGGAGCAAATTATGGAGAAAGACAAAGAGCATACAAGCACTTACCTTCTTGGAGCTTGCAACAAGACCCAGTTGTTGGAATTTGGATAGGAACAGAGTTGAAGAAATAAGCTTGAGAGAAAGGGCGAGAGAGATCAGTTTCCACGTGAAAGACAGTTGTTGTTGTGTAATGTTGTCAGTTGGCTTTAAATGTGTTGTGCGGTAAAAAGCCATGACGATAAGCCATCTGTACAACGTGGGAACGCGGTTTCTGGTCACTGCCGCAATTCAAAGATGGATGTAGACTTGCTTGGACCTTGTACCATGGTCTCTAAATAATGACGTAAAAATAACTTCTTTTCTACTTTTTTTTATTATTATTATTTAATATAAGTACAATGAGAGAGCAAAAGTTAAGGAACATAAAAAGAAAAAGGGTCTTAATCTTATCTCTTCTTATTTAATCAGAAGGACATCATGCCGATGAAAACAAGTAGGAATTGAGAACTCTATAAAAGTCTAAAGATGTTATTTATTTTTTAAAACAATTAGTGGTTTCATAATGGCTTATCTAAATATTTAACTAAAATGGTTAATTTATTTTTTTCTATTTTAATGGGTCACTTTCCAAAAAAATTATTCATACGGGTATCTAAATTCTTTCTGTAATTTAAATAATTTTCTATACTTTTGTTTAAAATTAAAAAAAAAAAAAATCTCTGTAGAATTAAACGCAATCGTTCAATTTCTAAAAGAATTAAACGAAATAAGAGAGAGTTCTAGAAGCTCCAACCTTGAACATGGCGATCAGTTTTCAGGATAAGTGGTGTGCTTTTGAATACACGGGTGGCACAATACACCAATTGGCCAACATTTGTCTAACGACACCAATGCATACACCGTCATCGCCGTCTAACGTGTGGGAATTCGAAGGAAAATGCTAGCTTGGAGAGGAAGTGCTAAGAGGGTGAGAGAAAGAAAAGGAGAGAGTGAGAAAGAAATGAATAAAGAAAAATAGAAAAATAAAAAAGAAGTAGAATAGGAGGAGGAGAAAGTAATTAAAAACTTGTCTATAAAGCTATAGTGACTCCTTGTCTCAAATGCTTTACAAGCCATTTTTTGGATTTGTATTAGCCATTTTGGAAGGCTAATAGTTTACAAACACTAGGCCTTCTTTAATTACCATATTTTATTATACTATTGGTACCCAACCTAACTTGTTAAAGGCAATTCTGTTGGTGTACATATAAAATAGCAAAGAATGTTTTAGTGGACATTCTTTAATGATATTTACTACGTAGTAGGTGCCGAGTGTCCACCACTCATATGGTTCGGCTGGGGCAACAAGGTGTTCACATATGTAGTCATAGTAGTTTTATGTTTAAGGTAACCGATTCATCTTTTAAGGCAGTAGATATGGTTCAAATTGTGTGTGTACATGGAAATCAGCATGGGGGGTAAGGAAGGTAGAATTCAAGTTTGACATTGGAATTCTTACACTTCATTTTCTAGTGCTTTAGATTGAAACTTTAACAAACTGAGTTTCCTACTACCACTTGTCTAATTAAAAATAAAGTAATATTAGTTAATAGACTGCTATATGATTGTCATACAACTGAAATGATCGTGTGATAGTTAAAATCAGCATCTAGATCAATAAGGACTTGTAAAAAAAAAAAAATCAAAAACTAATTTTTGGGGTAATTACCTTTTTCCTTCATCAACTACTAGTCATTGTCAAAATGCCCCCATGAACTGACACTTCGACCACAAAAGAGCATCAAACTACCATCTTTACACATTTTGGCTCATTCAGTCAAGGAATCTCGTTAACTTGGATGGAATATGACATTTTTTACCGTTAATTTTAATTTAAAGACCAAAATGCCCTCTACAGTTATTAATAAAAAATATTAAAATTAATATATTTAAAATAAAATAATAATAATAAAAAAAAAAACCTAAGAGGGTGGTTGCCGAGTGAGGTGGCCGCACGGTCACCCCTGATTTTGAGGTGGCCGTGCGGCCACCCCTAGTTTTGGGGTAGCTGCGAGCCACCTCTAGGGGTGGCTCGCAGGCCACCTCCTTTTCCTTTAGTTTTTTTTTTTTTTCTTGGTTTAAGATGAGGATATTTAGGTCATTTTTAAAATTGGGTTAGAGCATTTAAATCTTTGCATGAATTAGATTGACGGAATGGGCCAAAGTGTGTAAAGATGGTAGTTTGATGCTCTTTTTTAATCGAAGTGTCAGTTCATGAGGGCATGTTAACAATGCCCGGTAGTTGATGGGCAAAAAGGTAATTACCCCCTAATTTTTATTACATTGTTATTCTAATTATATGACAATCATATAAAAATCTACTAAATAGCATTTCTTTTAAAAATGTATCATTCACTATTGACCTATAAAATTTGATTATCTTCTAAAGTTGATGATACAGTCAAACAAATTGACGCAGATGGTATTTCCAAATATGAAACAAACGTTAAATATAAATTACGTAATGGGGTATAACTTGCTAAGTCTTCATCCTCCTTTTTTTTCTTTTCTTTTCTTCTTCTTCTTCTTTTTTTTTTATTTTTATTTTTATTTTTTTATGAATCATTCATCTTCATCCATACTAACAATACATCATCCAAATATTATACAACCAAATCATCTAGTATTCTCACATGACACGTAATAAATAAGCAAAATAAGCAATATAAGCGTGACACCCTAGGTCCCCAAGTCCTTTTTCTCCCTCCAAAAATGTAATGCCCCAGCCCGTTAGGGTAGTTTCAGAGGCGCAAAGAAGTATAAGGTAAACTAGAGCAATGCAAATGCATGAAGATTGTAAAATATTTGTAGAAAAAGTAAAATATGGAGAAGAAGAGCATAAGCAAGCTAGAGAGAGAAAATGACACAATGAATTATAGGTAGTTCGGTGTTAGAAACTTATGTCCACCACTATGAATTAGTACTAAGGGCTACATTGTGCTCATTGACTAATTTGTTTACAATACAAAGGTCCCTATTTATAGGATTTAGAGTAAATACAAGTATGGTATAAACCCAATATTTGATTACAATTAACCCATAAATAGAAAATATTTCAATATCAATAAAATATGGAATATACGAAAAATATAATATATTTTCCTTATATTTTAACATCTCTCCTCAAACTCAAGGTGGAAGATTCTGGAAGCTTCAGTTTGAAAATAGAAAACAGATTTATATGCAGCAGAAGTCAATGGTTGGATCAAAGCAGTGCCAGCGAGAAAGTGATGACTGAAAAACCGAGACTATCCATTAAAAGAACCTCGTGAGGGACCAAGCCGTAACTGACAACGATGGTCGGAGAACTAAAGCTAACCATTAACGACATATGAGTCATTGAAATTAATATCATGAAACTGATTATGTGATGAGCTTTAGGTGTCTTAACCCTTAAATATTAAACGTGAGTTTTCATAAATATTTTATGTGTCACGTTATTATACCGTTAAAAATATGGTTTACTTAGAAAAGTAATGTAGCACAATTCTAGTAACAATCACTGATATTTTAATGTAGAGAAATTATGCAATATATATATATATATAATCATAAATTTCTTTCGTATGGTCTATCCAAGTCTTTAATCCATTCTTGATAGGGTCGGTACTATCCCAAGGGACTCGTAGTGCAAAACTGATGCCCTGAATATTGTCACATGCTATCATATACTAGCAGTCCGACCGAGTCCAACCTCGAGTGGCCCACACTACTAAGAAAGTCGTCCTGGTGACCTCATCCGTACATTGTGCGCTAGTCACAAACAACCATTGAATCCAAAGTCAAACATAAAAATAAATCTCTTTGACTATAGGGTCAAGCCCATGGACATTCTATCGCACATACCTACCATGTCATACGATTCAAATATTGTTCATTTATTTAAAAATCATATATAAGTATTTGTCATTTGAAGCAGTATAAACATGTTATAAAATCAGTAGGCTCAAGACATAAGTATTTAAAATGTAAAGCATGTTCAGTCCTTTGACATATCGCACGTTAAAGTAAAAATAGTTCTGTAAGCATTTACTTACCTCAAATGCTCATCCACAATCTCGGACATCTCGAATTCCTCACTACTGCGAAAAATACCCTAATATTATACACAATACATCGAGAGTTCTAATTAATGCACGTAAAAACCCTAATAACACAAGATGTACACTAATCTATCTTTAAAACCCTAATTATCCATTTCTAGTTACCATCGAACATTCGGCTTCGAGGTCGAGCGTTCGACCATCAAAGGTTGAACGTTCAGTCAAACACTGTGAAATGTTCAATGAAGTCCAAAATGTATAAATGACTCAAAACTTCTACTCGGTTCACATTCTAACTTAACTAAAGCTCATAATAACTATATAAAAACATATTAAATCATAACAACATGATAAAATGTGAAAAACATGAACTTCATAACTTTTTTGGAAAATCTAATTACCCTATGTGATAAATTACAAACCTAACATGGCATGCTAAGACTTCACAAAATGCTTGATAAATAACAAGGTCAATATATTAATACTGTGAAAAACGGATTTGAGGTTCAAGGTTTACCTTATGAAAGATGGAACTACACCAAATGTCACATTTACTCTCTCTAGAACCTCTCTATCATTAGGTCTAGGGTTTGCTGAAGTGCAAGAATGAAGGATGAAAAAATTAGTCCTGTATTGGATAGATGGATTGTTCATATTGAGTTGGTACATTATAAAGGTACTCATTAACGTTAAGTCCTACATTGGTTATTTATTAGGTGAGATTAGACTTTATAAATAATTCTAAGAAGCTTTAATGATAAGTAGTTTGTTTTTTGGAAAAACTATATTTTACCCCCCAATGTTTCACCGCCTTTTCAATCTTGCCTCCAAAGTGAAAAAAAAAATTGCAGTGCACCCTAACCAAGTTTTAAAAATTTCCAATGTAGCCAATTCTTCCGAAAATATCCCTAAAATAATCATTTTTTTTTTTAGCCAACCGAATGGGGGTGGCCGAACGACCCCCATGGCCAAATGGGGATGGCCAAAGCTACCCCTTAAGGATTTGGGGTGGCTTCGGCCACCCCCATGGGCCATGGGGATGGTTCATCCCCACCATTTTTTTTTTAGTCTTTTTTTTTTTTTAAAAAAAAAATGATTTTTTTAGGGATATTTTCAGAAGAATTGGTTACATTGTCAAATTAGGAAACTTGGTTGAAATGCATTGCAATTTTTTTTCACTTTGGAGGCAAGATTGAAAAACGGGTGAAACATTGGTGGGGTAAAATGTAGTTTTTTCCTCTTTTTTTTTGAAGTAATAGAGTAAATGTAGTAAACGGATTCTCTAGGTCGTCATAAATAGTACTAAAGTAACCTAATAATACCATGTGGCGTTAAAGCACCGAATGACATGGGCCTCCTCCTCTCGAAAACGTCAGAGATTTGAGGGGTAAAGATTGTGACATCTAGTTGTTTTGACATTGAGTGAGTGGATTATGAAAATGCTAATAAGTATTTAGTCTCACATTAGTTCTTTATTATGTGGAACTGGGTTTATAAGTGTTTATAGGGAGCACCAATTGTAACTTGACCAGTGTTTTGGAGTGGTAGTATATATGTGGTTATCGTTTTTTCTAAGAGGTTATAAATTGTATAAGACCAACCTAGCGTTGGTATTTTATTGAATTTTAATAAGCTAGAAAAGATGAGTCCTAGTGTTGAGATGAGCCCATTTTGCTCAATAATCTAATCCAAGATGATGGTTGGGTTCAAGGAACAAAGATCGCCCAAAACATGTTAGGCTTAAAGGGGTACAAAATAGTGAAATGGAGGTGGAATAGAGAGCCCAGCATGGGCCCAATAGAATCATGCCAAGCAATGCAGGTTGGATACACAAATACACAAGTATATTACTTGGTGAGACATAAATATCTAGCTTTCTCTTACAATTCATCTCCACCAGTACAACAAGTTCACTAGAGTCTTGCCTCCAGGATATAGCAGCCCAGCCATATATGATGTAGCACATGAAGGTCCCTAGAAGTTTCTAGAAGATCCCAAATAAATAGTTTTTATTTGTTTGATTTCCTTTTAAAATAAGGTTTACTTTTACTACTAGGATAAGGTTTACTATTGTTATTAGAATAAGGTTTACTATTACTATTAGGATTAGGATTACTTACTCTACAAGTATTTCTCTCCTATAAATAGGCTTGCTTATTATGTAAAAACTCAATCAATTGAATTGTTATAAAATCAGAGAATTATCTCTCAAATACTCTGCGGAGTTTTATCTTTCTTTTAGCTTGCGGACTTGTTTTATCTTTTGGGGTAGAAGACGAAGACGCTTCTCCTTGCAGAATCGAAGACGCTGTTCTTTGATTAGTTACCTTAGTCTTCCGCTACGTCAGTTGGTATCAGAGCAGGCTTTATCCTGATCATGGCCAATCAACGCAACGGTGACAATCCCCCTAACGACGCTGATCGTGACAGGGAGGCTCATTGGAAAGCCGAATTCCAAGAGTTCCAGCAAACAATGCGAGAAGAGATGCGACAAGAGATGCGCCAGATGCGAGAGATGATGGAGTGCATGCACGTGGGTCCTAATCGTAATCATAGGGACAATGATGCCCATGATGACGATGGGATTCGAGTGACGCCTATTCTTCACCGACAACTTGCACCCATAAACCGACCACCGGTCTATGAAGATCTTAGTGAAGATGAAGACTTCGCTGAAGGGGTGTTCGGACAGAACGATGGAGTAGATCGACGAGGTGAAGGACGTAGGCGCGCCGGTCATGGCGGCGGCGCAGGCTTCAGAGGTTATGAGCACGGCGGAGCTGGCCATATGGGGAATGTCTATGAAGGCGCTGGCCACCGGGATGCTTATGGAAAGCAACCCAGACGTCAGGATCACGGTAGGGAGGAATCCCATGAATACCGAATGAAGATTGATCTCCCATCATTCAACGGGCATCTTCAAATTGAAGATTTCCTAGATTGGGTGACAGAGGTAGAGAGGTTCTTTGATTACATGAATATTCGCGAGGATCGCAAGGTGAAATTAGTGGCATACAAATTCAAGGGAGGAGCTTCTGCTTGGTGGGAGAAATTACAGATTTCCCGTGCCAGACAAGGGAAGGGACCGGTAACTTCATGGTTGAAGATGAAGCGGCTACTCAAAGCACGGTTTTTACCACCGGATTTTAAGCAACGACTATTCCAGCAATACCAAGAATGTCGACAAGGAGGTCGAACCATCTAGGCGTATGTTGATGATTTCTATCGCCTATCCGCCCGGAATGATCTCATGGAGACAGAAGATCAACAAGTTGCAAGGTTTATTGGTGGACTGTGTGTAGCAATACAAGATAAAGTCTCTATGCATACTGTCTTTACTTTGAACGAGGCAGTTAGCTTGGCAACTCGAGCCGAGAAGCAATTGGAGCGGCCTAGAGCACCAACTTGGGAGCGAAACGCGAGCGATTCAACGAGAGCAACACAAGGTCGGGGAAAGCAATCTCTAGTTCCGACGGTCACACCAAGTCAACCAGTGACTTCCACAGGAAGAGGAGCCAGTAGCAGTTCAAACATCCCGAGACAACCATCCAACAATCCGTACGCACGGCCCGGTCCAGACAAGTGTTTCAAATGAACCAACCAGGACATAGATCTCATCAATGTCCCCAGAGACAGATGGTAAACTTGATCGAACCTGAGCCAAAAGAAGGATCCGAGCATGGAGATGATGATACACCCGAATATGAGGAAGAGGAGTTGGCTGACGCTGATGAGGGAATCCCACTTTCCCGATCCTTAGTAATTCAACGTTTACTCTTGACCCCGAGGCAAGAAGATCAATCCCAAAGGCACAAGATTTTTCGTACTCGCTGCATAGTCAACCAAAGGGTATGTGATGTGATTATTGATGGTGGTAGTGGGGAGAATGTAGTGTCAAAGGAGATGGTATCGAAGTTGGGTTTGAAAACTGAGAAGCACCCTGCTCCATACAAGATTGGATGGATCAAGCGAGTAACCGAGACACTAGTAACCGAGAGAAGTCGTTTCACATTCTCAATCGGTAAACATTACTCAGATTCTATTTTATGTGATGTAGTGGAGATGGACGCATGCCACTTAATCCTGGGAAGACCTTGGCAATTTGATGTGGATGCCCAGCACCAAGGAAGGGCTAATGTTTACATTATCTTTCGGGATGGTCGGAAGATAATATTTCGACCCTTACAAGAAGTCGAAAATTCAACTCATTCCAAGGGTAAGCCGGTCCTCCTATCCACTGGTTCAGAATTTGTAGAAGAAGTTAAGGAGGCCAGAGACATCGTAGCATTGGTGACTAAGGGAACGCCGAATTCCGTCTCACAAGAAGTTCCCAAGATAATGCAACCGATATTAGAAGAATTTCGAGACATCATGCCTGAAGAGATGCCCGAAGGCCTGCCACCCATGAGAGATATCCAGCACTGTATTGACTTAGTGCCAGGAGCAAGTCTCCCAAACTTGCCACACTATCGAATGAGCCCAAAGGAGAATGCTATTTTGCAAGAGCAGGTAGAGGGGTTAATTCAGAAGGGACATCTGCGCGAGAGTATGAGTCCATGCGCAGTACCGGCCTTACTTGTACCGAAGAAAGATGGAAGTTGGCGAATGTGCGTGGATAGCCGGGCAATAAACAAGATCACGATCAAGTATCGATTTCCAATTCCCCGAATAAGTGACATGTTTGATATGCTATCTGGGGCTAAGATTTTTTCGAAGATTGACTTGAGGAGTGGATATCACCAAATCCGTATACGACCGGGAGATGAATAGAAAACTGCGTTCAAGACTAAAGAGGGGCTTTATGAGTGGATGGTGATGCCTTTCGGTCTTTCAAATGCACCAAGCACTTTCATGCGACTCATGAATCAGGTATTGAAACCTTTTATCGGAAATTTTATTGTTGTCTATTTTGATGATATTCTTATCTATAGTCGCAACCCGGTGAATCACATGGATCACGTGAGGAAAGTATTGGAGGTCCTCCGTGAAAATAAGTTGTTTATCAACTTAAAGAAGTGTAGCTTCATGATGGATCAATTAGTCTTCCTTGGATTTGTGGTTAGTGCCGATGGAATCAGAGTGGATGAAGAAAAGGTGAGAGCCATCAGAGAATGGCCTACGCCCAAGACAGTGGGAGAAGTAAGAAGTTTCCATGGGTTAGCAATTTTTATAGAAGGTTCGTTCGAAATTTCAGCAGTATTGTAGCACCAATCACCGAGTGTATGAAGAAAGAAAAATTCAACTGGGGTGACGAAGCTGAGCGAAGTTTCTCAATCATCAAAGAAAAACTATGCACGGCACCTGTACTTGCCTTACCCGACTTTGACAAGCTGTTTGAAGTTGAGTGTGATGCATCAATCGTCGGGATAGGAGCTGTGTTATCTCAAGAAGGGAAGCCTGTGGAATTTTTTAGTGAAAAGCTCGGAGAAGCAAGACAAAAGTGGTCAACATATGAGTTGGAGCTTTATGCTGTCTTAAGAGCTCTCAAGGTGTGGGAGCACTACCTAATCCAACGAGAGTTTGTCCTCTATACCGATCATCAAGCATTAAAGTTCATCAATAGTCAAAAGAATCTAAATCGGATGCATGCTTGGTGGGTTTCTTATATCCAACGGTTCACTTTTTCTCTCAAGCATAAGTCGGGCAAACTAAATCGTGTAGCTGATGCTTTGAGCCGTCGAGCTACCTTGCTGATAACCATGAAAGCTGAAGTGACTGGATTCGAGTGCCTAAAGGAGTTATATGAGGAAGATGAAGATTTTGGTGAGACTTGGAAGTGTTGCAAGGCGGGACAACCAGTTTCCGAGATACACATTCAAGAGGGGTATTTATTTCGTGGGAATCGGCTATGCATTCCGAGGAGTTCCTTACGGGAACAAATAATCCGAGAATTACATGCTGGAGGATTGGGTGGTCATCTGGGAAGAGACAAGACTATTGCTCTGGTAGAGGAGCGATATTACTGGCCGCAACTAAAAAAAGAAGTAGGTAATTTTGTCCGACGATGCCAGACTTGTCAGGTCGCCAAGGGGCAAACTCAAAATACAGGACTATACATGCCTTTACCAATACCGGAAGAACCGTGGGAAGATGTATCTATGGATTTTGTATTGGGTCTCCCAAGAACCCAACGAGGAGCAGATTCTATAATGGTAATTGTGGGTAGATTTTCCAAAATGGCTCACTTTGTTGCTTGTAAGAAAACATCTGATGCTGTTCAAGTGGCCAATCTATTTTTTCGAGAGGTGGTTCGATTGCATGGAATTCCAAAGTCTATCACTTCTGACCGAGACACCAAGTTCTTGTCTCACTTTTGGCGAACATTATGGAGGCGGTTCGACACAGCATTGAACTTCAGTAGCACAAGTCATCCTCAGACAGACGGGCAGACAGAAGTTGTTAATCGAACTCTAGGTAATTTACTTCGTTGTATTGCAGGCGATAAACCGAGGCAATGGGACCTGGCTTTAGCTCAGGCTGAGTTTGCCTGCAACAACATGGTGAATCGATCTACTGGGAAGGCGCCATTCGAAGTCGTCTATGGGAGAACTCCGAGACTTGCAGTAGATCTAGCAGTTTTACCTAAGTTACTGGGAGCAAGTGTCGCAGCAGAACATTTAGCAGAACAGGTGAAAGCTACCCAAGAGGAAGTTCGTCAGCATCTAGAAAAATCCTATGCTAAGTACAAGGCAGCAGCAGACAAGGGTCGGCGATCAAAGATTTTTCAAGAAGGTGATCTTGTGATGGTATATCTTCGCAAGGGACGATTACCGACTGGTGTTTCTGGAAAGCTAAGGAATAAGAAGTATGGTCCATGCAAAATACTTAAAAAGATTAACGATAATGCATATGTCGTTGATCTTCCCGAGGACTTGGCAGTATCTTCAACATTCAACGTGGCAGACATTTTTGAATACTTTCCACAAGAGGAGTCGGAATTTAACTCGAGGACGAGTTCTTTTCAAGAAGGGGAGACTGATGTAGCACATGAAGGTCCCTAGAAGTTTCTAGAAGATCCCTAATAAATAGTTTTTATTTATTTGATTTCCTTTTAAAATAAGGTTTACTTTTACTACTAGGATAAGGTTTACTATTGTTATTAGAATAAGGTTTACTATTACTATTAGGATTAGGATTACTTACTCTACAAGTATTTCTCTCCTATAAATAAGCTTGCTTATTATGTAAAAACTCAATCAATTGAATTGTTATAAAATCAGAGAATTATCTCTCAAATACTCTGCGGAGTTTTATCTTTCTTTTAGCCTGCGGGCTTGTTTTATCTTTTAGGGTAGAAGACGAAGACGCTTCTCCTTGCAGAATCGAAAACGCTGTTCTTTGATTAGTTACCTTAGTCTTCCGCTACGTCAATATATGCCGACGTTAAGGATGTATCCGAGCCCGTTAAGGATGTATCCGAGCCGAGTTGAATATTGAATGTTTAAATTTAGCTTATTTAATTTTATTTCAAACATGAGTCGAGTTGAACATATCATCAAGTTAGATATTTTGTTCAAACTTAAAATTTATCATAAAAAATACTTGTGTATTTTAGTGTAGGGGGCAAAACTTTTTAAAACAAATTGAGGGGAGAAAATTATTTTTTAAGGGTCTACCTCATAAAAAACTTTCCTTCATGTGCCGGCAGCACGGTAAGCTCAGTCGGCTGCCTTGCTTGGGGAATAGTTTCCCGAAAATGGATATATATATATATATATATTATAACAACTATTTGATTTAATGGGTTGTAATATTTTTTGATAAATTTTGTAATAATAAATTCATGTAAATAATTGTTTATTTATTAAAATACATCATCATGTACTATGATAAATGATCCTTGAGAGGGAAGTGTAACAATGCTACGAAGTTTCTGAACTTAATTTGTTCTTCCTTGTGAAGTTTCCAAGCTTGTATTTTTGCAACCAAGAGTCTCCTTCATTTTCATTTGCTCTGTTTCTTTTCAGCTCATGCATATGTTAACTTTAATAGGAGAGAACATGCAAGTGAGGGCTGATAATCTATGTTCGAGTGTGGAGTTTGAACTATGTTAAAATATGTTAACTTTAATAGGAGAGAACATGCAAGTGAGGGCTGATAATCTATGTTCGAGTGTCGAGTTTGAACTGTGTTAAAATATGTTAACTTTAATAGGAGAGAACATGCAAGTGAGGTCTGATAATCTATGTTCGAGTGTCGAGTTTGAACTGTGTTAAAATATGGGTGTAAGATTATATATTTCAATTATAATCTAACTCATTTAATTAATTTGGTCATACCATTCAACCTTGTTCCGCTAAATTTGTGTAGGGTTCGTGTTAAAAATTGATAGCCATAAACGTTACGTGTCGAATTCATATCATGTCAAGACATGGGTATAAGATTATATAAATTGATTTTAACTTGACTCATTTAATTATACATAGGAAAAAGTATACATACATCTATTAAATTACCGCCCAATTGTTAATGTGCTCCCCAAATTACTAATTGTATCAATGTCCTCTCATAAACACCAAACAATGTCAATATGCCACACAATGACAAAAATATCATTCATAAAATTAAAAAAAAAAAAAAATTCTTAAAATTATATAAAAACAAAACAAAAAATTTATTTTAAAAATTAAAAAAAAAAATGAAAAAATGCAAATAAACCTAAAAAATTTATAACTGAGCTAAATATTTTGTTCAAGCTTGAACATTATCCTAAAAAATACTTGTGTATTTTAGTGTGGGGGACAACTTTCAAAAACAATTGACGGGGAGGAAATTAATTTTTAATTATGATTCATTTGGCAACCATAATTTTAAAAACAAATATGATTCTATTATTGCTTTTTTTTTTTAAAAAAAAAAAAACAAATCATATTTTATTCAATTTTTTCTAATTTTAACTCACAAAATCAAACCTTGAAATTCGCACAATAAATAAGAATTGAAAATTGATTTCAACCCAACTTTTTCTTCTTGTACTGGTGGCGCGGTAAGTTCAGTTTGGCAACTTTGCTTGAGGAGTAGTTCACGAAAATGGATATATATAAATTTTTAGGAGGATTTTTTTAAAAAAAAAATTGGAGGAACTAACTAGCTTATGACTTAGGGGCTGTAATCCATAGATTTGTACGCTAAACCCGAATCATATGATTTACATTCTATATCACATAGTTTTTTAACATATCATATATCTCTTTAATCTCTATACAATTTTTTCAGACTTGCAAAGCACTCTTATATAAAGATAGATACTTGTAAGTTATAACGAGAATAATAACATAATAAATAAATAAACTACAACATCACAGAAGTTAAATCACAAGATAAAAAAGATAATTAGTGGGATATAAATATTTTATAACAACTATTTGATTTAATGGGTTGTAATATTTTTTGATAAATTTTTTAATAATAAATTCATTAATATTAAAATACATGAACATGTAGTATGATAAATGATCCTTGAGATGGTAGTCTAACAATGCTACGAAGTTTCTGATTTTTTATTTTTTTATTTTTTTGATAAATTTTGTAATAATAAATTCATGGAAATAATTGTTTATTTATTAAAATACATCAACATGTACTATGATAAATGATCCTTGAGAGGGAAGTGTAACAATGCTAAGAAGTTTCTGAACTTAATTTGTTCTTCCTTGTGAAGTTTCCAAGCTTGTATTTTTGCAACCAAGAGTCTCCTTCCTTTTCATTTGCTCTGTTTCTTTTCAGCTCATGCATATAGGAGAGAACATGCGAGTGAGGGCTGATAATCTATGTTCGAGTGTCAGGTTTGAACCGTGTTAAAATATGGGTATAAGATTATATATTTCAATTATAATCTAACTCATTTAATGAAATTGGTCATACCATTCAACCTTGTTCCGCTAATTTTGTGTTGGGTTCGTGTTAAAAATTGACAGCCATAAACGTTACGTGTCGAATTCAGATCATGTCAAGACATGGGTATAAGATTATATAAATTGATTTTAACTTGACTCATTTAATTATACATAGGGAAAAATATACATACATCCATTAAATTACCGTCCAATTGTTAATGTACTTTCCAAATTACTAATTGTGTCAATGTCCTCTGCTAAACTACCAAGCAATGTCAATATGCCACACAATGACAAAAATATCATTCATAAAATTATATAAAAACAAAACAAAAAATTTATTTTAAAAATTAAAAAAAAAATGAAAAAATGCAAATAAAAACCAAGGGTTTTCATTTTTGATTCTTTTTTTGAAAAAATAATTGTTTTATATAATTTTCAGTTTGGGCCACTCCTTGAATTTTCATTTTTCTTGTTTTTTTCGTTTGTGTTTTTTTTTTTTTTTTCTGAATCTTTAAAAAAAAAAAATTCTTTTAAATTTTTTTTTTTTTCAAATTTATAAGGATATATTTGTCTTATTAAAACTTTTTTAGGATTATTTTTTTTTGTCTTTTTGTTGATTTTAAAGAAGATATTGACCTAATTAGTAATTTAAGGACACATTGACAAAGTGATTATTCGAAGGAAATATATATATATATATATATATATATATATATATATATATTTTCCCATATGCATGTTAGACCTTTCAAATTTAATCCCCTGATTTTATTGTATGGGATCCACCCGACACCGGGCTGTCTCATTGCAATTACCAAAAAAACCAATCACATGGAGCATCAGGATCCTCTTCAGTTGGAAATCAAAGGCATTTTTATAAAAGTATCGTTAAATATAAAAGACCGACCGACTTCTCTTCGGTTGGTTTTCAACCCGAGAGGAACTGGTCTCCGAACAGGTACTTACGTCAAGCAGGAAAGTGCAAAAGGCCAAATCGTTGGTTGTCCTTGCCGACGCGCATGGCCTTATATGTAGTAATCATAGTTTGGATCTTTTGTATTGCATTTTCACAAGGAGACAAGGCATCTCCTCTGGACTCTATTATTCACTTCACTTTTTCTTTTTCTCTTAATTTTATTCAATTCGTAGGGGTTCTACTTTTTGAACGCTAAAAACATGCATGGCAAACGTGACTTTGTTGGGGTCAAGAATTCAAGTCATAGTTAAAGATTGTGACTTAATTACAATCGAAGACTATTACCTAATAAGACTGTGACATAGCTACAATTAAAGTCTATCACTTAGTTAAGAGGATTTAACATAGCCCTAATAAGACTTCAACGTAGTTTTAGTTGAAGTCTATTTATATTATCAAATTATTCTATAAATAGGAGTTTGTTATATTACAAACATTACTAAAAAAAAAAAGAGCAAATATAGTTTTTTGAGCTTTATCTTGTAGACGTAGGTCATATCCTGTAGTTAGGTAATAGTCTTTAACTGTATCTTGATTTCTTTTAATCTCGTGATATACTCTATCATGTTGATTCTCCAATAGGGATATATTATTCATCTTCCTATTCGGTTTGGGTTCAATTTCCATTGCAAAAATATATATTTGGCTCAGCAATTTTTTGTTTTTATTTTAGTTTAAAAATCATTTTCTTTTTAATTTTAATTACCAATTTTTTTAAAACACTTACATCACACATTTTATTTTAGTTATCTACTTTTATTATTCATTTAAATATTTTTCTTAATAATTTCTTTATTCTTATATATTACATTTTGATGAGTGTACATTGTTCACCAAAGCAGCTCACCAATTTTCTCTTTTCTTTTCTTTTTTTCTTTTTTTTTTTTGTTAAAATAGCTAGTTGGATGTAGGTAATTTTTCACCCATATTTACATTCCGACCAAGCCAATACTTGCCAGGTGCAAAAGCAGGTATATAAGAAGAAGAAAAAAAAAAAAAAAAAATCAAAGATCCCCCTTGTAATTCTCTTACCCTTTTTTCCCCATAGAATAGGAAGAAAAATTAATTTTACATAAAAAAAAAAAAAAAAAAAAAAAAAATGCAGGTCATTCACTCTAGTCACAATAGGTCTACATTTAGCTATCAAAATTTTAAAATAATTTGAATGAAAATCATAATAATAGTCCACGACATGTTTCCATGCATAGAATAAAGAAAAAAGAAAAATTAGTTTGTATTAAATACATTTTTTACAACATAGTTCCAAATGGAATAAAGTAGGTAATATTTGGAAAAAAAAAAAAAATATTAGAAGTTTTGGTGATGGCGATTTTGTAGAGTAATTTTCTATTTAATTCTAAAAGCTTTAGGTGCTTCTTGTTAATGTATTTTGGATAGCTTTTTTGTTTTTATTTTTTTAAAAGTGTTTTGATGTGATATAAATGTGATAATTATTTTTTTGATAAAGTTCATTGAGCATTACTCTTCTACAAAAGGCAGCTTAAGGGAAGAAGTTTGCTCAAGGCTTATAAAGCTCATAACCCAAATATACATTGACAATGTAAGACTCTTAACATTTTTATATTTGTAGGTGTTTTTTATTTGAGTTATTTGTTAATATTTTTATTTGGAGAAGAGAAAACAAAAAAATTTAACCAATTATTTTTTTTTTAATTAATTGGAATAAAAAAAAATTACTGTAACTCACGTGATAAAAACATGGTGTGTAACACTCACATTGATTACTACATGGGCCCTTGTTTGATGACATGAATGATTTTTTTATTTTTTTAATAATCCTAAAAAGTTACATCCATCCCTTCATTATCCGAATCATCTTCCAATCATATGGTTTGCAAATTTAATGATAAATTCACTCATCAATTGTACGGACCGGATTGAGATGGGTGAAAGATGAAGAGCAGTTTTATCATTTCTCTTTCCATATATTATACATGTGATGTTGATAAAAGTGTTTTTATATTTTAAATTGTTTTGTTAATGTTTTTATTTTTTTAAAAAGAAATTATCCTAAGAAGTTATAGCCATATATGTTGCAGAAGAAAGAGAGGGAATAAAATTAAATCTGAATTGTTGAAAAAGCTACAAAATATATGTTGTAGGTTTTTTTTTTCTTTTTTTCTTTTTTTCTTTTTTTTCTTCCTGTAACTCAACCAAATTCACATAAAGCAAAAACGAAGCCAAGTTTGAAATAAAAATAAAAACAAAAACAAAAGAAAAAATATATTAACAAACAAAATCAAATTCTTTTTTTTTTTCTTTTTTTTTTTTAATGGATAAACAAATCAAAACCTAAAAGCAACTCCTTCATGGGAGTCAGAAGGTAAGATATTAATTAATGAGTAATGATTCACTACCACCTAAATATACAACTTTTCACCACTTTGTCTATGTGGCAAGGTGGTCCCCTACTAACTTTAGAGTTTTTTTATTTTTAAAAAATAAAATAAAGTGGGGGACCACCTTGCCACATAGACAAGGTGGTGAAAAGTTGTATATTTAGGTGGTAAAGAATCATTTCTCTTAATTAATGGACATAAATTTATTACAAATAGGTTTGTAAGAAATTTATTATAAATCAACTTTTAATAATGATATGTATTCCTTGTAGAGAAATGATTCTTTACCACTTAAATATACAACTTTTCACCACCTTGTCTATGTGGCAAGGTGGTCCCCCACTTTATTTTATTTTTTAAAAATAAAAAAACTCTAAAGTTAGTAGGGGACCACCTTGCCACATAGACAAGGTGGTGAAAAGTTGTATATTTAGGTGGTAGTGAATCATTACTCTTCCTTGTATGTGAGAAGTATATGTTTTTTAATTAATTGCATGTGCTTTTCAATTGTTTTTTAATTAATAGCCTAAAAGAAATATATCGCTTTTAAACACTGGTTTGTTTGTTTTTTTTTTTTTTTTTTTTTTTTTTTTTGAGAAAATGAGAACTGTTTTTAAAAATCGGTTTGTATGAGTTTATATATGGTGTCCAACTTGATTAATTATAGATGATTACTCTTAGTTATAAACTTTTAAGTGCCTTCGATCCAGATTGACACTATTAATTTCCTCCTTGTCATTTTTTTTTTTTTTTTTTGGGTAAAGTATAAAAAATAGGCCTCTTTTCGTAATTTGGCTTTAATGGCCAAAGGATTAAAAAAGAAAGAAAGAAAAAGAAAAAGAGAAAAGTGCTAACAACTTTATACAAGGCGCCCTTGTCTAATCATGAATGGTAACATATAGGTGTGGTTAGCGTTGGAGAGAAGAAATGATGAAATAATTGACTGATGTAATATAAAGTGGAAGAGAATTTTGAATTTTTTGAGAGATAAAAGTATTAAAAAATAAAAATTGTTTTTAATGTGAATAAATGGAATTAATTTTTTAGGAAAAATGAGAAGAAATGATTAGGATGACCTCCTAAACAGTAAAAGATGATGACAATTATTTTCGGCAAAAACTACATGTTCCTCGTATTTACCACCCTTTTAGTTTTAACATTTAGATTAAGGATAATTGTGTCGTTGGTCCCTGTGGTATGTCATGATTATTTTTTACTCCCTATGGTTTAAAAAGTGCATGGGAGGTCCCTCTGATATGCAATAATTACGTTTTACTCACTCGGTCGATTTTCCGTCCACAATTTTGACGGAATCTGTTAGCCCTACACGTCAACACCACGTGTCGCCAATAAGATGGCGACACGTGTCCATCTACATAAAAAATATAAATTTATTAATAAATAAATAAATTTATTTATTTATTTTTTTTAAAAAAAAAACAAAAAAAAAAACAAAAGAAAACTGGCAGGCAAGGGGTGGCCGGCCCACCCCCAGAGGCCATCGTGGCCGTGCGGCCACCCCCAAGCCATTGGGGGTGGCCCAAACTACTAGGGTGGCCATCGGGCCACCCCTGGCCACTGGGGGTGACTGTGCGCCACCCCCAGAGGCCACCTGGGGTGGCCTAGCCACCCCTTTGGGCTACCCCCTTGCCACCTTTTTCCTTTTTTTTGTTTTTTTGTTTTTTTTTTGAATTTGAATTTGAATTTGAATTTTTTTAAAAAAATAAGTAATTTTATTTATTTTTTAATAAATTTATATTATTTTATTAAGATGGACATGTCAACGCCACGTGTTGCCAATAAGATGGCGACACGTGGCGTTAACGTGGCATTTGACGGAATCTGTTAAAATTTTTAACGAAATTTGACTGTAAGAATCGATTTGTAATTATTGCATATCACAGGAACCTCCCATGCACTTTTTAAACCATAGGGAGTGAAAAATAATTATAGCATACTACAGGGACCAACGGTGCAGTTATCCTTTTAGATTAGTAAACTTAAAAAAAAATAAAAATAAAAATGACATTTGACTCCTTCCACTATCATACCATTATGAATTACATCTTTCAATAGTGTTTGATGTTAAAATGGATTAAAAAAATGGCAGAAGTCAGGAGCATGTAAATTTTTTTTTTATTTAAACTAACAAAATTATTTTTAAAAATTATTAAAAAAGAAATAACAATAACAAGAAAAACTATAGTGACTAAACCACCCCTTAGCGACGATGGGATGATTCGAGCACCCCTAAAATGATTAATGGGTGGTTGAATCACTCCCATAGTTTTTGGGGGTGATTCTACCATGCATCATAAAAGTGGACCACATTCATAGGTTGCTCTCACTACAAAAAAGCAGTTGTTAGTGTTGTTTGAATAGTGATGTTTTTATGAGAACAAAACGGTATTATTCATTTAGCGTCATTTAAATAGTGTCAGCTTTAAAAACAACGTAAAATATAGGGACGAGATACCATATTAGTGTCGTTTACTATTCAAACGACGCTAATTAACATTGTTACTGTTCAAACGACACTATCCAAGCAGCTAGTGCTGTTTGTACAATAAAATGGCACTAAATTAAAAAATAGAGAAAAACGTCACTCTTTAAAGAGACATCGTTTTTACTGTAAATGACATCACTGCACAACGTCATTGCACTGTATAATTTTTTAATATATACAAAATTATGAATAACGAAGAAATTTATTTTTTGAAATTATGGTTGGATGATTTAGAAAACCTGTGACAAAATTGGAAAAAGTTAGATAAAGTTTGATTAGGATTTAAATTTTAAAAATTTATCCTAAAATATTTTTTAAAAATAATAAAAAAACGTAAATTACCCAACATGTCCTTCGCCGCACTAATTGGTCAGTAGATACTGGTTGAACAATTCTCTCATAAATGACTTGTAGTTTGGCGACCCCATTTTAATTTTGTACATTTTTTGTTTTCAGTTATTTTAATTTTTTAATATTTTTTTTTAAGAGTAATTTAAACCACGAGCCTCGTCATTACCACGTACGCATTGATAAATGAGAATCTTTCCGCTCCATCCCCCAAGATTTTTCAAAATAAAAAATAAAAAATTATTCTCTACTCTCAGTTGTTCAACAATAGCTACCTGTTCCTAGCTGGGTACACGTGGAACGGCTGATCGGTTTCTACATCCACATTTGACCAACGTGTCCTAAAAATTGACCACATCCATACATATATCTACATCGTAGCTGATGACCCACAATAACAAATTTCAAAATAAAAATTATATAATATTGTTGAACAATGGTGATAACAACACTATTTCATAATTTTCGGACAAATTAACCCTAAACCCTAAATTGGGAAGACAACAACATAAAAATTGTGAATGAATGAGATATTACCTTCAACCCAAGGACGACGAAGATGATGGGCTTTTTGGTATTTGCAACAAGAACGGAATGGTTAGGACGAGATTTTTCAGAACAACGCTAGGGACGACGAAGAGACAGACTTGTTTTTGGGTGAATGGACAAGATAGGTCCTTATGTTTTCCCTAATCTTCACTATTTTGTCCTGGATTTTGTAAAAAAAATTCAATCTGCCACCCATCTTCCATTTCGCACGATTAGGGTTGAGGTGTAAAGCAAACAATTAAAACGGTGTCGTTTTTAAGCTGAAATGTCGATGCCTATGTGGAAAAACAGTGGCTCACCCTAGCGGAAGTTGCGAAAATGGACGAAAAAGTCACGAAATGACTGATTTCAAATTCGTGACAAATTGAAGGAGTAAAAATTAATTTTTAGAAAGTGAGGGACTAATTTCAAATCGCGCGCCGACTCAGAGATTTATTATACATTTACCCCTTAAAAAAATTAATTTTTAACTTTTTATTTTATATATTATACATTATATAAATATATATTTTTATTAACAGTAACACGTGTCATTATTTTATTGATGTTGATGTGGCACACTAACAAAATCCATCAAGTGTTTTGACGAAAATTTGGCCGCAATGAGTGATTTAGTTTTATAAATGTATATTTTTAATATATTGAAAGAGTGACACATGTCATTATTTTATTGGTGTTGACATTGACACTAACAGAATCCGTCAAGTATTTTGATGAAATTTGACTACAATGACTAAATTGTTATTTTTTACATGCCTTGGAGACATTTGAATTATTTTTATATTGCAAAGTGAACGATTTGTAATTTAGGCCAATCATATCATACGATTCAAATATTCTTCATTTATTTAAAAATCATATATAAGCGTTTGTCCATTTGAAGCAATATAAACATGTTATAAAATCAGTAGGCTCAGCACATAGTATTTGAAATGTAAAGCATATGTTCAATCCTTGACATATCGCATATTAGAGTTAAAATAGTTCCATAAGCATTTACTTACCTCAATCATTTATCCACGATCTCGGATTCCTCACTACTACAAAAAATACCCTAATATTGTATACAATACATCAAGAGTTATAACTAATGCACGTAAAAACGCTAATAACACAATATGTACACTAATCTATCTTTAAAATCCTAATTATCCATTTCTGGTTACTGTCAAACATTCAGCTTCGAGGTCGAGTGTTCGACCATCAAAGGTTGAACGTTTTGTCAAATACTGTGGAATGTTCAATGAAGTCCATAATGCATAAATGACTCAAAATTTCTACTCGGTTCACATCCTAACTTAACCAAAGCTCATAATAACTACATAAAAACATATTAAACCATAGCAATGTGAGAAAACGTGAAAAACATGAACAACTTCATAACTTTTTTGAAAAATCTAAATACCCTATGTGATAAATCATAAACCTAACATAGCATGCTAAGACTTCGCAAAATGCTTGATAAATAACAAGGTTAGTATATTAACATTGAAAAACGAATTTGAGGTTCAAGGGTACCTTATGGAGGATAGAATTACACCAAATGCCACATTTAGTCTCACTAGAACCTCTCTATCACTAGGTCTAGGGTTTGTTAAAGTGCAAGAATGAAGGATGAGGCATGAGTAATGAGGGTCGTAGTGTACTATTTAGGAGCGTGGGGAATTGATAAAATTGACTTAGGTGCCTAAAGTGCTTTTCGGGCATGATCAAACTTTCGGGGTATACTTTGAACGTTTGGGCAAACGACAGGTTGGACACTTATGAAGTTACTTATAAGTATTTAGTCCCACATTGGTTCTTTATTATGTAGAACTGGGTTTATAAGTGATTATAGGAAGCATTAATTGTAACTTGACTAGTCTTTTGAAGTGGTAGTATAAATGTAGCTAGCGTTTTTTCTAAGTGGTTATAAATTGTATAAAAGCAACCTAGCGTTGGTATTTTATTGAATTTTAATAATCTAGAAAAGACGAGTCCTAGTGTTGAGATGAGCCCATTTTGCTCAATAATCTAATCCAAGATGATGGTTGGGCTCAAGGGACCAAGATCTCCCAAAACATGTTAGGCTTAAAGGGGTCCAACATGAGCCCAATAGAATCATGCCAAGCAATGCAGGTTGGATACACAAATACACAAAGTACATTTGGCTTTTATCTCATGTGGCTGACTGGAGTGTTCATTTTGTTCCGAGGGAAGCCAATGTGGTGGCCCACAATCTAGCAAGACAGGCGGTTTTGCAACGTTTTACTCCAGTTTGGAATTATGTTTTTCCTTCTTGTATTGCTGCTAGTGCAATAGCTGAACAGCAAGTTGTTTCTTCTGATTTATAATATCTGAAGTTATTCTCAAAAAAAAAAAAAAAAAAAAACAAGTTCACTAAAGTGTTGCCTCCAGAATATAGCAGCCCAGCCATATATGCCGACGTTAGGGATGTATTCAAATCGAGTCGAATCGAGTTGAATATTGAATATGGAATATTTAAGTTTGACTTATTTAATTTTATTTTTGAACACGAGTCGAGTCCAATTTATCATTGAGCTAAATATTTTGTTCAAGCTTGAAAATTATCCTAAAAAATACTTGTGTATTTTAGTGTGGGGGACAACTTTCAAAACCAATTGACGGGAAGGAAATTAATTTTTAATTATGATTCATTTGGCAACCATAATTTTAAAAACAAATATTATTCTATTTTTGTTTTTTTTTAAAAAAAAAAAAAATCATATTTTATTCAATTTTTTCTAATTTTATCTCACAAAGTCAAACTTCGAAATTCGCGCAGTAAATAAGAATTAAATTTTGATTTCAACCCAACTTTTCCTTCTTGTGCCGGTGGCGCGGTAAGTTCAGTCGGCAACTTTGCTTGAGGAGTAGTTCACGAAAATGGATATATAAAAATTTTTAGGAGGATTTTTTTAAAAAAAATTTGGAGGAGCTAACTAGCTTATGACTTAGGGGCTGTAGTCCATAGATTTGTACGCTAAACCCGAATCATATGATTTATTTCTATATCACTTAGTTTTTTAACATATCATATATCTCTTTAATCTCTATACAATTTTTTCAGACTTGCAAAGCACTCTTATATATATAAAGATAGATACCTGTAAGTTATAACGAGAATAATAACATAATAAATAAATAAACTACAACATCACAGAAGTTAAATCACAAGATAAAAAAGATAATTATTGGGATATAAATATTTTATAACAATTATTTGATTTAATGGGTTGTAATATTTTTTGATAAATTTTGTAATAATAAATTCATTAATATTAAAATGCATGACCACGTAGTATGATAAATGATCCTTGAGATGGTAGTCTAACAATGCTACGAAGTTTCTGATTTTTTTTTTTTTTTTTTTTTTTTTTTTTAATCAATTTTGTAATAATAAATTCATGGAAATAATTGTTTATTTATTAAAATACATCAACATGTACTATGATAAATGATCCTTGAGAGGGAAGTGTAACAATGCTACGAAGTTTCTGAACTTAATTTGTTCTTCCTTGTGAAGTTTCCAGGCTTGTATTTTTGCAACCAAGAGTCTCCTTCCTTTTCGTTTGCTCTGTCTTTTCAGCTCATGCATATGTTAACTTTAATAGGAGAGAACATGCGAGTGAGGGCTGATAATCTATGTTCGAGTGTCGGGTTTGAACCGTGTTAAAATATGAGTATAAGATTATATATTTCAATTATAATCTAACTCATTTAATGAAATTGGTCATACCATTCAACCTTGTTCCGCTAATTTTGTGTTGGATTCGTGTTAAAAATTGATAGCTATAAACGTTACGTGTCGAATTCAGATCATGTCAAGACATGGGTATAAGATTATATAAATTGATTTTAACTTGACTCATTTAATTATACATAGGGAAAAATATACATACATCCATTAAATTACCGTCCAATTGTTAATGTACTTCCCAAATTTCTAATTGTGTCAATGTCCTCTGCTAAACTATCAAACAATGTCAATATGCCACACAATGACAAAAATATCATTCATAAAATTATATAAAAACAAAACAAAAAATTTATTTTAAAAATAAAAATAAAAACCAAGGGTTTTCATTTTTGATTCTTTTTTTTTAAAAAAAATAATTGTTTTATATAATTTTCAGTTTGGGCCACTCCTTGGATTTTCATTTTTCTTGTTTTTTTTGTTTGTGTTTGTTTTTTTTTTTTTCAATCTTTCAAAAAAAAAAATTTAAAAAAATAGTTTTTTCTTTCAAATTTATAAAGATATATCTGTCTTATTAAAACTTTTTTAGGATTTTTTTTTTTTTTTGTCTTCTTGTTGATTTTAAAGAAGAAATTGACCTAATTAGTAATTTAAGGACACGTTGACAAAGTGATTATTTGAAGGAAATATATATATATATTTTCCCATATGCATATTAGACCTTTCAAATTTAATCCCCTAATTTTATTGTATGGGATCCACCCGACACTGGGCTGTCTCATTGCAATTACCAAAAAAACTAATCAAATGGAGTATCAGGATCCTCTTCAGTTGGAAATCAAAGGCATTTTTATAAAAGTATCGTTAAATATAAAAGACCGACCGACTTCTCTTCGGTTGGTTTTCAACCCGAGAGGAACTGGTCTCCGAACAGGTACTTACGTCAAGCAGGAAAGTGCAAAAAGCCAAATCGTTGGTTGTCCTTGCCGACGCGCATGGCCTTATATGTAGCAATCATAGTTTGGATCTTTTGTATTGCATTTTCACAAGGAGACAAGGCATCTCCTCTGGACTCTATTATTCACTTCACTTTTTTTTTTTCTCTTAATTTTATTCAATTCGTAGGGGTTCTACTTTTTGAACGCTAAAAACATGCATGGCAAACATGCATTCACTATTCATGTGTTGTGTTAGACTTTGTATGGATCAAGAATTCAAATTAAAGTTAAAGACTATCACTTAATTATAGTTGAAGATTGTGACCTAACTACAATGAAAGATTATCACTTACTAAGACGGTGACATAGTTGCAATTGAAGTTTATCTCTTAATTACTGTTACCTAGTTGTAGTTGAAGTTTATTTATATTACCTAATTATTCTATAAATAGGAGCTTGTTATATTACAAACATTACTAAAAAAAAAATAAGAGCAAATATAGTCTTCTGGGCTTTATCTTGTAGACGTAGGTCATATCCTGTAGTTAGGTCAGAGTCTTCAATTGTAAATAGGTAATAGTCTTTAACTGTATCTTGATTTCTTTTAATCTCGTGATATACTCTATCATGTTGACTCTCCAATAGGGATATATTATTCATCTTCCTATTTGGTTTGGGTTCAATTTCCATTGCAAAAATATTTGGCTCAGCAATTTTTTGATTTTATTTTAGGTTAAAAATCATTTTCTTTTTAATTTTAATTACCTATTTTTTCAAAACACTTACATCACACATATTATTTTAGTTATCTACTTTTATTATTCATTTCAATATTTTTCTTAATAATTTCTTTATTCTTCTATATTACATTTTGATGAGTCATTGTTCACCAAAGCAGCTCACCAATTTTCTCTTTTCTTTTTTTTTTTTTTGGTTAAAATAGCTAGTTGGATGTAGGTAATTTTTCACCCATATTTACATCCCGACCAAGCCAATACTTGCCAGGTGCAAAAGCAGGTATATAAGAAGAAAAAAAAAAAAAAAAATTCAAAGATCCCCCTTGTAATTCTCTTACCCTTTTTCCCCATAGAATAGGAAGAAAAATTAATTTTACATAAAAAAAAATAAAAAAATAAAAAATGCAAGTCATTCACTCTAGTCACAATAGGTCTACTTTTAGCTATCAAAATTTTAAAATAATTTGAATGAAAATCATAATAATAGTCCACGACATGTTTCCATGCATAGAATAAAGAAAAAAAGAAAAATTAGTTTGTATTAAATAAATTTTTTACAACATTGTTCCAAATGGAATAAAGTAAGTAATATTTGAAAAAAAAAAAAATTAGAAGTTTTGGTGATGGCGATTTTGTAGAGTAATTTTCTATTTAATTCTAAAAGCTTTAGGTGCTTCTTGTTAATGTATTTTGGATAGCTTTTTTGTTTTTATTTTTTATTTTTTTAAAAGTATTTTGGTGTGATATAAATGTGATAATTATTTTTTTGATAAAGTTCATTGAGCATTACTCTTCTACAAAAGGCAGCTTAAGGGAAGAGGTTTACTCAAGGCTTATAAAGCCCACAGCTCAAGTATACCTTGGCAATGTAAGACTCTTAACATTTTTATATTTGTAAGTGTGTTTTTTATTTGAATTATTTGTTAATATTTTTATTTGGAGAATAGAAAACAAAAAATTTTAATCAACTTTTTTTTTAATTAATTGGAATAAAAAAAATTATTTTAACTCACGTGATAAAAATATGGTATGCAGCACTGGCATAGATGTCTATATGGTTAAGAGAATATGTCTATACGGCTCGGATTGAGATGGGTAAAAGATGAAGAGGAGAATGAGTTTTATTATTTCTCTTTTCATATATTATACATGTGATGTTGATGAAAGTGTTTTATATTTTAAATTGTTTGTTAATATTTTTATTTTTTATTTTTAAAAATTATCCTAAGAAGTTATAGCCATATATGCTGTAAAAGAGAGATAATAAAATTAAAATCTGGATTTTAAGAAGTTAAGAAAAAGAGAAAAGTGCTAACCACTTTATACAAGGTGCCCCTGTCTAATCATGAATGGTAACATACAGGTGTGGTTAGCGTTGGAGAGAAGAAATGATGAAATAATTGACTGATAAAGTGGAAGAGAATTTTGAATTTTTTGAGAGATAGAAGTATATAAAAATAAAATAAAATTGTTTGTTATTGTGAATAAATTGAGTTAATTTTTTTTAGGGAAAATGAGAAGAAATGATTAGCAGGATGACCTCCTAAAAGATTTTTTTAGTAGCCTCATCAAAATAGTTTTTTAGTTATTTTGGTGAGCCAATTTGATGAAAATACTAAAAAATCACTCACAATAGTCTCACAATTTTAACCAAAAAGTTTTGATGAGGCTATTAAGAATGCTCTAAACAGTAAAAGGTGATGACAATTATTTTTGGCAAAAACTACACGTCCCTTGTATTTACCACCCTTTTAGTTTTAACATTTAGATTAGTAAACTTAAAAAAAATAAAAATAAAAATGACATTTGACTCCTTCCACTATCATACCATTGTGAATTACATCTTTCAATGGTGTTTGATGTTAAAATGGATGAAAAAAATGGCATAAGTCGCGAGCATGTAATTTTTTTTTTTTTAATTTAAACTAACCAAATTATTTTTAAAAATTATTAAAAAAAAAAATAACAACAAGAAGAAAAACTATAGTGACTATACCACCCCTGAGCAACGATGGGATGATTCGAGCACCCCTAAAATGATTCATGGGTGGTTGAATCACTCCAATAGTTTTTGAGGGTGATTCTATCATGCATTATAAAAGTGGACCACATCCATAGGCTGCTCTCACTACAAAAAAATGGTTATTATTGTCATTTGAATAGTGATGTTTTTATGAGAACAAAATGGCACTATTCTTTTAGCGTCGTTTGAATAGTGTCACTTTTAAAAACGACGTAAGACGAGATTCTATATTAGTGTCGTTTACTGTTCAAACGGTGCTAATTAACAACGTTACTGTTCAAATGACACTATCCAGGTAACTAGTGTTGTTTGTACAATAAAACGGCACTAAATTTTAAAATAGAGAAAAACGTCACTCTTTAAAGACACGTCGTATTTACTGTAAATAACATCACTGCACGACGTCATTGCACTGTTGAAACGACGTCAGTAACATGACATAGATTAGTGTTTTTTTTTAAATGGCCACTAACAAAAACGACACTTACAGGCGAATTTTTGTAGTGCCTTTATACGGTTAAGAGGATAGCTGAACTATTCTCTAATTTCTAGAATGGTTCAACCATCTTCGAATTAATTAAGAGGAGTGGTTTAGAGCTTGTTTGGGTGTCCCTTTTTTTTTTTTTTTTTTTGTATTATATTTTATTATTTTTTTAATATATACAAAATTGTGAATAACGAAGAAATTTATTTTTTGAAATTATGTTTGGATGATTTAGAAAACTTGAGACAAAATTGAAAAAGTTAGATAAAGCTTGGATAGAATTTAAATTTTAAAAATTTATCCAAAAATATTTTTTAAAAATAATAAAATATAATAAAAAAACATAAATTATCCAAACATGTCCTTCGCCGCCACTAATAGGTCAGTAGATGCTGGTTGAACAAGACCCCATTTTAATTTTGTATATTTTTTGTTTTCAGTTATTTTAATTTTTTAATATTTTTTTAAGAGTAATTTAAACCACGAGCCTCGTCATTACCACGTACGCATTGATTTTTTTTTTTTTTTTTTTGAAGGGACCACGTACGCATTGATAAATGAGAATCTTTCCGCTCGATCCCACAAGACTTTTCAAAATAAAAAATAAAAAATTATTCTCTACTCTCAGTTTGTTCAACAATAGCTACCTGTTCCTAGCTGGGTACACGTGGAACGGCTGATCGGTTTCAACATTCTGTCTTTTTTTTTTTTTTTTTTTTACCTAAAACAAATAAAATCGAATAAACATATATATATATATATTTTGTTTTTTCGTGGTAAAAGTCAAAGGTTACCCTTAACTAAAAAAGGCACGTGGTTGTAGGAGTATTTTTGGCGGGGGTTTGACAATCCATTAATTTTTCCTTTTTTTTTTTTTTTTTAATGAATAGATTTAATGATTTTAATCTTATTTCTCGGAGGTTGTTCGAAACTTGAGCTATATTTTCTGTTTCTTAAAATTTTAATTAAGAATGAATATAAATCTTTTCCATACAAATGGCCAAATGGGTTTTTCTTTTGTTTTTTCGAGAATAAAAAAATAAAATAAAAATAAAATTCAGGCCCCGTGCAAGGCGAGTTTGGACGTTTGCATATTCGAGCCAGTGGGCCAAATACAAGAGACGTGGCTGCCTAAGCTTATTTATTTAGCGTCCAGTGCTCGTCGTCGTCAGTCGTCACCTCAACGTACCCTTGTTCCCGAGCAAAAATATTAGAGCGCAGGTTGGAAGAAGAAAAAAGAAAAAGCGAATCGAAGCACAAAAGATCGAGGTCTATTTGCAAATTGGAATGGCTTCGCGAGGAGTCGTTGGGTTCGTGGGCTTGGACGATCTGAGCCTGGAACTGGCCGCTTCGTTGCTCCGCTCCGGCTACGCCGTCCAGGCATTCGAGGTTTCCTCTCTTTCTACTACATCTTTTGCTTTTGATCTTATTCCATGAACTAACTCTCGGTTCCGTTTGGCTGCCTCGAAAAAAGGCCAGAAAAAGGGAATCCATTCAAAATTTGTCTCTAGTGCTTCGTTCTTCTCGAATCACTATACAATATACATGTTACGTATTGTTCTTGGTTTCCGTGGAAAAACGTAAGAAATGGAAATTGGTTATTCTTCTTGGTTTTTTGATCATTTTACTAGAAGAGTCGTGACGCGTACGCATACATGGTCCGCCACCGATTGCTACCGCTTCCTTTCCTTTCTTTTGCTTAAAGTTCACATGATAGACCACATTTTCAAAAAAATAAAAAAAAAACATAATAGACCACATTTTTATTTCACTATTATTTTCACTTTCCTTTCCTTTTTTAATGTTTTTTTTTTTTTTTTGTTTTTTGTTTTTTGTTTTTTGTTTTTTGTTTTTTGTTTTTTGTTTTTTGTTTTTAACAAAGGTTAATTTAAAAGCTGATTTAAGGCATTTTATTAAATTGAGATAAAATTATAGTTTTTAACATTTATTTTTTTAAAGAGTAATTTCTCACTTTTATTCTACTTCAATGATATAATATTGTTAATCGGTGTTTGATTTTACTTTTTTTTTTTTTTTTTTTTTGTTATTAAATATTGTTTAACAATGCGAGATGAAACAGGCTACATACGTGTATTATAATATTATTGGTGTATTTTGCCTTTTGCGGAACAAGATTTCTGGAAATTTGCAAGATTTCTTTCTTCCTTCGCCGTATTTCCAAAGTAATCATTTCATATTATTTACCAAATGGGAGACCTTGGGTAAAGGATGAGCATTAACGTCTGATCTTTTAAAAAACTTTTTTTTTCCCCCCCAAAATATGAAGAATTACACCTTAAAATTAGAGAAATTCAAGATATTATAATTCTATCCAATATTTAGTTAATAATTTTGACATGATATTTTCAACTAATTCTTGGATTAATCATCATTAAATAAAAAAAAAAAAAAATCAAATGGTTGATTGTGAGTGGTGCATCAGTATTATTGGAAAGAATTATTATATTTGTAATTTGTTAAAATGATCATAAATTTAAATTTGAGTAATGCTAGATATTATAATTCTATTCAACATTCATTTAATATAATTTAAAGATTAATCGAGAGTGTCACATCATTATTGTGGATAGAATTATAGCCTCTAGTATTTCTCGTTAAATTTTGCTTTGCCATATGTGAAAGATAATTATCGTTTTTTTATTTTTATTTTATTAATTTTTATTTACAAACTCTACCTTTTTATTTTTTTTAACTTTTTTTATATATATAATTATCTTTATCTTTAGATATTTTAAAAAATAAAAAAGAATAAAAAGTCATTTTTCAAAATAAAAATTAAAGTAGCACATATTTTTCTCTTATTCATTAACAAACAATTTAATATATATATATACACATTTTTTTTTTAAAAAAAACACAAATAAATTGGATCGAAAAACACTTATGACGTTTAGGTCATATCAACAATTTTTCAAACCAAAATAAAAAACCACTTCTCGAAAACTATTATCAAACATTCCTACAGAATCTCTACAGAGGTTATATATTAACTGAAATTAAAAAAAGGTAAAAAAAAAAAAAAAAAGTTGCTAGATGAAAGAAAAATGATACATAATTAGAGTGAAAAAAAAAGGATTTATTTAACGGAGGGAAAATTATAAGAATGTGAATTTTTATATTCTTAAAAAATGAAAAAAAAAAGTTTGATTAAATTTGAACCGGTTCAATTCGCAGAACGGTCTAGAGGAGTCAGCTGGGTTGCAACTTGCAGATGGCATTGGTTTACGGTTCAAGTACGGGTTGAACCAATTTGCTCGGTCTGATTTTTAAAACATTGATTTTAGTTGTGATATATAATCGTTTGGTTTTGTGATTTAAATAGTGCGATTTTGAAAAAAAAGATTTTAAAATATGTGATTTGAAAAAATGATTTTTAAAAACGTAGTTAAGCGTTAGGCAAATCACAGGTTAGTCTTTAAAATTTTACGATTTCAAAAAAGCACTATCTTGCCTTCGATTTGAAAATGCAGAAAAAAATTGATTTTTCAAATCACAATTTTAAAAAAATATAATTTTTAAACGATTCATTTTTTACGATTTAGTTTAAAATTGCATTTTTTTTCTATTCCAAACGCACCGTATACCGGCTTAATGCTTGGCTTGAATGAAATATTTGGCGGGCGTGTAATCTAATAATGTTCTTAACAAAATGAGAAATGCTTGACATCTCAACACTTTTTTTCCAGAATTTGGTTCCAACTTGATGTGTTATAGTCCTATGAGATTGTGACACATTTCTAAAAAATGATAGATTTCATGGGATTGTGACACATCATGTTGAAACTAAATTTTAGAAAAAAGTGTTTGGATATCTAGCATTTTTTTTTTAATTTTTTTTTTTTCGTAAATGGATGAAAGTCACATTCTTCCGGTAGGATGGGATCCTTAATTTTTAATTTGTCTCTGCTTATTGGAAAATTTGAGGAGAGAAAAATAGGTAAATGATTAAATGTGTTTATCCTTAAAAAAAAAAAAAAATGTGTTTAAAAAATGCATGAGAGGATGACCAACGAGGATTCCCTTTTATTAGGTTACAAAAATTTGAACAATTTAAGATAGGGCTATGGAGCTCACTTGTTCTAGACAACTTAAGATGTAGGATTCATCTGCCTGGAGTAGGTGGAGCCTAATAACAGGAGATCTCAATTTGAGAAAGCCAAAGCCAGTGTAAGGGTGCATTTGAGATTGCGATTTTATAGACAAAAAGTGCTATTTTAACCAAATCGAAAAAAAATGAACCGTTTGAGAAGTGCTTTTTTAAAAAATTGCAATTTGAAAACGCAGAAATCTGTTTTTTCAAATCGCAGGCAATTAGGTGCTTTTTTGAAAACGTAGAATTTTAAAAGGCTAAACTGCGATTTTAAAGGCTAAATTGCAATTTTGCCAAACGCTTAATTGTGTTTTTAAAAATCATTTTTGTAAATCCCACATTTTAAAATCGTTATTTTTAAATTGCACTTTTTGAAATCCAAATCCAAACGGACCCTAAATTTTATTCATATATATCTTCCTCATCTAGAAAGAATGAAAGAAGTACATCCTTTTCTTCAGTATTCCTACCATTACTCAACTCAAACTCAGCTGAGTCTTAACTTAAACTAACTTGGGGCGAGCTACATTTGTCTTATTTTAACGTCATAATCTCGGTTACCTCCTTATTTGATCACATTTGGTTATTTCTACCCTATTTTATTTTAGACATGTCTCTACTCCCTTTACTCCTTCAACTGGGTTTAAGTAATCCTAACCAAATATACATTGAATCAAAAATATTTTAAGGAAATTTAAATAATTTTAGCGAAATGGAAATAATTTATTCTTGAAGTATGTGATGTTACTCAATCAAGACTCTTAGTCACTGTTATTTAGTTATGAACTCCATACTTGATACTTATGAAAGCTGAAGGTGGGAAGAAATTTAGATGTAAAACTTGTAATTTGCTCTTACTAACTGGCCTTTGTGACCAAGCTAAAAGGAGACAAAGTTTTCTACCCATTGGATTGGAGAAAAGGATAGGCAAATAAGAATAGCTTTTGTAGTAACAGGGTGCTAACTGCCTGGGAACTTGCCCAAGTTTTGCTTATTCCTCCTTTATAATGCATTAGCGTTTCAAACTTCAAGAGTGCTTGTTTCTGTAAATTGCAATAAGAAAGATTAAAAAGAAAGAAAGAAAGAAGGAAAGAAATATTTCACCTATTTGGGTTATCTGTAGGTCCTCTCAAATGAAGAACAAACTAGAATGTGGTAAATCCTGTAAGTAATTGGTATCAAAACAGAATTCTAATTCAATCGATCTATAAACTTTTTTCGTATCTCAACAAGAAGGAATGCGTAACTTGAAACAACAATTGTTGTTTTGGTTTCAGTGATAAAATCTCATATCCTTGGTTAAAGCATTGGAATGTGCTCAAGTGACTGACTATATATACTAATCTGTTTAGAGCTTGCATGTAAACAAATACAAGCAATCACATGTTTTAGGAAACTACCAAGGTGAGTGGTCTTATAGTTGCATGCACACTATCAAGTGTGCCTGAATTGTTAACAAGAACTTCAATTATGAAAACATTAGATGGAATGAGCATGGAATTTTATTTTATTTGAAAAAAAGAAGTTTTTTGACTCCAAGGAGGTAGAAGGAAAGATTCGAATTGGTGACCTCTTTATATGAGGTCTGGTCTCCCAGTCAATTGAGCTATCCCTTAGGGTCAAAATTCTTTGTGTTTTGTAACAATAAACTATAGACTACTTGATCCTTTGATTCCTTTCCACTTTTAATACAAATATGTTGAAGGTTAGGACTTGCAATCAAATGCCCCCTTTTAGGACCTTTCTTTATGGGACCAACACTAGGCAATGTCCTTTCATAATGAGTAACGCAAACGAGGAAATGACCCGTTAAATGTAGAGTGTTTCATGTAGAGAAAACTTGAAATTTCTGAGTCATATATGGTTGTTAATTTTAAGGCAAAGAAAAAGAGCTATGTAGTTTTTGTTTCTTTTTATTATGCACTATGTATACTCTTGATAATCAGTTTGATATGTCATCTTACGAAAATATAATTTTATTTTGGGGTAATTAACTCCATGTCTCATTGCAATTGCTCCATTTGCAGACATATGAGCCTTTGGTGAATGACTTTTTGAAGCTTGGGGGAATTAGATGTGCTAGTCCTACGGAGGCAGGGAGAGGTAAAACAATCTTAGACTCTTATCTGTTTTACTATTTTGTATAATATTATGGTGCTGGTGATTTAAGCGAGGGTAGATGTTTTTATTTTGTTGTTGTTGTTGGACGTAGGCCAGATGCCAAACCACCCAATTCCAGTTTACAACCTTAGATATTGGGCCGTGCTACATATGAGGAGAGATGAAGTTCAATTATTATGAATAGTAGCAAAAGTTCATTTTTCTTTTTTATAGAAAATTAAAATATAAAGAAAACAAAAGAACATCACAAAAAGTCAATTAAATTATGTTCTTGGTAATGAAATCTCAAATTATTATTGACACCTACTAAGAAGTTGAAAATAGTATTTGCAACTATGCTGCAGGCAAAAATCAGAAAACCTGAAGTGGTCAATTGGAAAACGTGTTATACAGCCTACTATTTCAGCTTTGACTCTGAAAGCATCAATTTGAGAAGTGTTAGTAAAACAGAATTTTAGAAAGAAGAAAGAGTGATTTTTGAATTTTTCCTTGTTCTGGATGAATAGTTTTATTATTGCCACCAAAGAAACAATACAACTAGGTACCACCAATGATTAGTGTTAAAACAAAGATACAAGAGTTGCTGGAAATTCTGGATGCCCTCATTTTGAGAGCTCTTCTCTTTAAATAGAATATTGTGTACGAAAGTACAGCAGACTACAACATTAATCTAGGATCCCTACAACAGCTGTAATATCTTCCAAGTATAGAGATACTAGAGCTATAAGATCTTCCAAGTATGGAAAGAATATCACAAATCAAATCTCTATTTACCGCAACATATAATGGTGATATGCTGGCTTGGACACCCCCCCCCCCCCCCCCCCCCCCCTTTTTCAAATTGATGCTGATACATCAACCAGCAACAATTTGTTCACGGAAATTGATGTTATTGTCAAGTTAAAGCTTTGGAGAAGACATCTGCAACCTAAAGATCAGTGGATATGTGTGGAAGAGAAATGATTTCATTATCAAAAGCCTTATGAATTGAGTGACAACCACCTCAATATGCTTGGTGTGCTCAACAAAAACTGGATTTGCTACAATTTGAATAGCACTGGTATTATCCATATGTAGAGGATTGGTAAGAGATGGAGCAAATCCAAGTTCAGAAAGTAACCCATGCAGCCAAATAATTTCAGAACAAGCATCTGACATAGCACAATATTCAGTTTCAGTGGAAGATTTGGATACTGTTCCCGTTTCTTGCACTTCCATGAAATCAAATCATGACCAAGATATGTGCACCAACCAGTTGTTGAACGACGTGTATTGGGACATCCAGCCCAATCTACATCACAACAGGCAACAAGCTAAAGAGGACATTCAGTAGGAAAGAATAATTCCCATGTTGAAGAACCGAGAAGATATTGAATGATTCGATGAATATGCTGAGAACATGACATAAGTTGATTCACTTGGTGAATGACATATGAAATGTTAGGCTGAGTAATGTTTAAGTATATAAGACAACCAACAGGTTTCCGATATAATGTAGGATAAGGAAGAAAATCCCCTTCATCTTGTCAATATTTAACATTAACCTCCAAAGGTGTATTAACAGGAGTAGAATTTTGTTATCCAGCCAAGACAATATTGATTTAGGAAAGGACCTTTAGTAGATGTATGCGCTTCTAAACCTAAAAAATATGTCAGAGTTTCAAGATCTTTCATATGAAAGGAAGCATGAAGAGACCCTTGAAGCTGAAAACATAGTTCACATAAGTGATGATTATATCATCCGCAGACAAGAAGGACAACAACACCCGTAGATGTCTTGTGAAGAAACATCGAAGGATCGTATTGACTTTGCACAAAGGAAAGATTGAGTAGTGTTTGTCGGAACTTTTTGAACCAAACCCGTGGCACTTGTTTTAACCCAAAAAGAGACCGTTTTAGTCATCACACATCATTAGGAGAAGAGCCTGCCACACCAAGAAGAAGACGTATGTAAATTTCTTCTTTGAGGTCTCTGTGAAGGAAATAAGTTTTTTCACCCATTTGATGGATAGGCCAAGCCTGTGAAGCAGCGATATCGAAAATTGTACGAATTGAAGTCATTTTAGCCACATGAGCAAACATCTCATCATAGTCAATACCATATTATTAGCGGTTACCAAGAGCCATAAGTCTTGCCTTATAACGGTCCAAGGAGCCATCAGATTGAAGCTTAATAGAATAAACCCATTCACAGCCCATGGGCATTACAAAAGATGGGCAAGGGACTATGTCTCATGTTTGATTCATCTGAAGAGCATTTAGTTCCTCCTACATAGCTTTTTGCCAACAATCATGTTTCACAGCATGGACATAACAAGAAGGTATAGAAATTGAGGAAGTTGAATTGTAAAGTTTAAGAGATTAGGGTTAGGAAAGAGGGAAGACGAAGAGAAGAGAAGACAAAGAGAGTGTTTAGAAATTTTTTAAGACTCTATATTTCAGGATAAATATAACATGATTACAGGAATACCCTTATACCCTAATGACATGATTTCAAGGATACCAGTAAGCTATAAGAATAAGAAGCCAATATGAAAATATAAAATATAACAACTCTAACACTCCCCCTCAATATGTAGTATACAAATCAAACATGCCTAGCCTGTTGGACAATCATTGAAAGGAAGTATGAGGTGACAGCTTCGTGAGAATATCACCTACTTGATCATCAGAGTGAATATAAGGAGTGACAATTTGTTTATGCATCAATAAATCCCAAATGAAATGACAGTCAACCTCGATATGTTTGGTATACTCATGGAAAACAGGATTGTTAGCAATAAAAATAGCGTCTTGATTGTCACATTGCATTTGCATAGGAGTAAGAACATCAAGACCCAAGTCGCAAAGGAGAGAGTGAACCCATAACATCTTGGAAACAATATGAGCCATAGCTTTATACTCAATTTCAGCGTCAGAATGAGCAACAACATTATGCTTTTTACTACGCCAGGTAACAAGATTACCACCAACAAAAGTATAGTAGAAGTGGACTGTCTAGCAGTGTGACTTCCAGCCCAATCGTTATCACTAAAACCAGTGACGCACAAAGTAGCAATTGGCTCGTATAACAATCCTCGACCAGGGGAACCTCCCAAATAACGCAAGGTACGACAAACAACACTAAAGTGAGGTTGAAGAGGAGCATGCATATACTAACTAACCAACCAACGTATATCAGTAAATAGTGTACCTTGCTCACCATCACATTTAGCAGTAGAGTCCATAGGAGTATTAGAAGGTCGAGTACCAGACTAGTCTCAGACGAAAGATCAAGAACATATTGCAGCTGAGTTAGAGAAATACTGTGAGAAGATCGAGCAACTTCAATCCAAGAAAATAGCAAAGTGCACCCAAGTCCTTGGTATGAAATTGTTGACCTAAATATCTTTTCAAATCAGCAATACCTATTGAGTCACTTCCAGAGATGATAATGTCGTCCATATAAACAATCAAGACAATGGTGCTAGTGGAAGAGTGACAACCAAAGACAAAATGATCATAACTAGAGCACTAGAACCCATACCCAAGTACAACGACACTGAATTTATCAAACGAGGCACGAGGAGACTGCTTCAAACCATACAAGGCCTTTCGCAATCGCCATACTAGGTGTTCACTACCAGCAACAACATATCCAGGGGCCGATCCATGTATACTTTCTCTTGGAGATCTCCATGAAGGAAGACATTCCTTATATAAAGGCCAAGAACGACTAACAACAATGGAAAGCAAAATCCAAACAGAATTGAGACGGGCCACGGGAGAGAATGTCTTTAGATAATCAACACCATATATTTGTGTGTACCAAAGGTGCGGAGATCCGAATCCCTAGGATGACATTGACAGAAAAGGAAATATGGATATTGACAATCTAGTTTGGGAGATGGAAGACAATAAACTAAGTAAACTGGGGTAGAAATTGCTTCAACCCAAAATTTAGGTGGAACTAATGACTCAAGAAGCAATGTCCGAACCACATCAAGAAGGTGATGGTGTTTTCTCTCAGTGACACCATTCTGCTATGGAGTAGAAAAACAAGATCTTTGAGAAATGATTCCTTTTTGTTGAAGCAAGTCATGGAATTCATTAGACATGTACTCTCCTCCTGAATCTAATTGAAAGATCTTAATTCTAGTGGAGAATTGATTTTCAATGGGAGATAAAAAAAAATTTTAACGCATCAAAAACTTCATTTTTGGACTGGAGAAAGTATACCCCTGTGAATCTATAATGGTCATCAATAAAGGTCACAAAGTATTTATATTGAGCATGTGAAATAATAGGTGTAATACCCCAAAATCGTTGTGAATAAGATCAAAACAATTTTTAGAAAGGGTATTATGAGTTGGAAGAGGAAGAACTTTACTTTTTCCTAATTTACGCAAAAACAATCAAATTCTAATTCTTAGAAGACCATTTAGCTTTCTTGTCAAGTTAACCGGAATTTGACATATGAAGTAAAGTCCTAGAATTAGGGTGGTCTAAATGGTTATTAGGGCAAATTTTCAGCGCTTTGTGTTTTTGGGCGATATTTAGCAGGATCTATGTTTTTCCAACAAGATCCGACCGTCCTTAGTGTTTTGCAGCAAGATCCGATCGGCCTTGGTATTTTACTGCAAGATCCGATCGGCTCTTGGTGCTCTTTGGTGAGATCCGACCGCCCTTGATGTTTGCATCAAGATTCGACCTCCTATTGAAGTTTTCAGCGAATTTTCGATCGGTGTTGTCATTTGTGTGGAGTTTCAGCTCCCCCACCCCCTCCCGGTTTAGTGCATTTTCTTGTTAATGTCTTATTATAAAATCTGTCTTTGTGGTTGCATGTTCCAAGCTGTTCCAGCTTGAGGGGGGAGTATTAGATTTTGTTTGAGTTTATTTGTGTTCTTCATTTTTTGTTTTGTTTGTTTCTTCCAAGCTGAGCATATATTATGCTTGAGGGGGAGTGTTAGAGAATAATATGCTACGTACATGCTCTAGAAGGAGTGTGATGTGTCCCTATTCTAGAAACGGAGTGAGGTGTCCCTAGTGAGCTGCCTACTATGAGCTGTGTGTGTGAGCTGTCTATTATCCATAACATTCTACAAAGCTCCTATATATGTGGAATGAATGGAGCGAATGAGATTCACCCCAGTTCTCTTACATTTGCCTATTCTCATCACAACAAACAGCTGGAACTGTCAAAACAAGGACAAAAGAGTCATGTGGATGCCCTCATTCTAGAGCTCTTCTCTTTAAGTCGAATATTACAGACCAACTTGCAGCAGATTACAGTATTAATCTAGAATCTCTACATTAGCTATAATAGCTTCAAGTAAAGAAATACAACAGCTATAATATCTTCTAAGTATGGGAAGAGTATCACAAATAAAATCTCTATTTACCGAAACAAATAATGGTGATATGCTGGCTTTGTCGGCTGGTTTTGACGGTTAGAGAGTTTAAATTTTGAGCGTATAGAACTATCAGTAAGCCACATCTTTTGGATTTAATATCAGGGCATGTACCTTATGCCCCGCTTTAGTTTCTTAAATTATACCTTGAGGTTACCCATTAGTTGCCTTCCATTGAACTAGTGTGTAGAAGTGCTTAGTGGAAATCATCCACAAATTTTTGGAAGCTACATACTTTTTTCTTTTAATTATTAACTTTTGCGTATGAATTTCACTTATCATGTGGCACTGACTGTTTTGATTGAAGTCTTATATTCTTATACCATCAAATGTTTTATGAATTCGTTGTCTTTTCCAATTATACAGATAATCAGAAAAGTTAACTTAAAAACATGTACTGGACTATAATCTCAGCACTCATGATCTTTATTATGCTTGATCAAAAGGGTTTTAAATCCTTGGCATTTGTAACTTGTGAAAGTTATATGTTTCGTGTCCTGGGACTGACTTTCTGAAGCTTTTTTCTCTGCTCATTTTTTGCTTGCAGGTGTTTCAGCTTTGATTGTGTTAATATCTCATGCAGATAAAACAAATGATATAATTTTTGGTAACAAGGGTGCTTTGAAAGGTCTTGATGAAACTTCTCTACATAACATCTTATACAATTATCAGTCACTTGGTTGATATACGGATTATGTAACTTTATGAATATGCAGGGCTGCACAAGGATGTTGTCATCATTCTCCACTCAACCTTATTACCATCATATATCGAGAACCTGGAAAAGCGTCTCAGAGGCAATTTACATTCTGATATTGTTTCCTTTATATAATTTAGGGTCTCTGGAAAACGTGTTTGTACGGCGTAATCTTTATGCTTCATTTGGTTGCTGAGAAGACACCATTATAAAATCTGAACTTTGTTTCTCTAATCCTTTTTTTTTTGTTCAGCAACCAAATGGAGCATCTTGATCTAGGTTTAGTAGTGAAAATTAACACAATTGATTGCTTATGCCCCTTGGTTGATATATCTCTATCCGCGTTTCACTCTACTTGATGATTTGAAAATACTAAAAATTTACATTTTGGGCTAAAGCTGCATGTATGAAATCTAATCCCTCAAAGGGGAATTCATGAGTCAATATAACTAAAGCTAATGTCATGAAGCATTATTCCCTGCTAGCTATAATTACACAACCATTGCCCTTACTATGTCTATGTAATTCTAGTTGCTCTGTTTTCTTAAATTCATTCCATAAAATATCATATATAGAAAAGAATGAGCTGTGAGCTGTTTAAAAGAGGGCAATCCATTTAAGAATCATCAGATTGATGAACCTTTTTACTTGAATGCGCACACACGCACACACGTGCATTTGAGAAGGTATCACACGTAATTATTAAATTTAATCAAGAATAAGGGTCTGTATGGCCAAAATTATGTCTACGTAAGTCTTAAAGTAGTGTGCTAGTTTATCAGGAATAGGATTATTGATTGGAAGTGTGCTAAGGATTGGGTTGAGAATTTTAAGATTCGTGATTGAATAAGATTGTATGAATTGATCAAACGTGTTGATTATTGAAAAATCAAGAAAATATTAAATGCAGAAAATTTAGAAAGAACATCTGGATAATATCATTCTTCATCTCTTCCAAACTTATCTAAAGATAGTGTTGGAATGGTAGACCATGTTTATAGAAGTTCCAGTTCTCAACTAATAGATTGTCTTTTCACTTTCTTAAAAGTTTTCATTCTTTGCTTACAACTTGTAACCTATAAACAGGTGAATATGAATTTGAGTTTTGGTAGTGACTTGGGAATAGTAACTTGTGTTGAAAATAACGGACCTTTCCATATTGGGTCTTACCATATTACGTTTTATTCTGATTGTATTGCCTATTTTCTTTCCATATTAGTTCGTAGGGTTTTTCTATTTAAACGATGTAATCGCATGAGATCATTAAGAAATAAGAATAATTCTTCTTCCTCTACGTTTCAACATGGTATCTGAGCAAACCTAGGGTTTCGTTCGTTTCTGGGTGCTTGGGTTCTACGTTCGTTTCCTAATTTTTCTCTGTCGCATCATTGTTTTGCCACGTCTTCCCTTTGGGATTGTGCAACTAGATGTGGCTCACCATAATCTAGGTCGCACAACCCACAGAAGGTATTAACGGCGGATTTTGGGCTGGTTCTCCAACGAATGGAGGCGTTTTTGGTGAACACCGATCCATCCTGAAGACTACTCGGTGTGTTTGATGGACCAATTGCAAACAAGGTGGCTTTCCTTGTTCTGTTCGGCGAGTTCACGTGAGCAGCGACGTGTGGAGCTCCGGCGACAGCGAGATGGTTCTGCCTCGGCTTGACTAACGATATGTCGTTCAAAAGGGGTTCCAGGTTTGTCGTTCACCCTGCTAAACGATTTGTAGTTTAGGTAAAAAAAAAGGGGGGGGGGGGGGGGGGTTGCAGAATGAATCATCTATTTTTATGGTTCAATTTCTAGTTCCATCTTTCCTTTTTTTTTTTTTTTTTTTTTTTTTTTTGAGTCCACCGGTTGTGTTGGAGCACTATAGTTGGTAGGATGTCTGATTCAAAAATGTTGGAGACAAATCAGACGAAAGGGGCAGTGAGTCAGGTGGTGACCTCCCTCGGTGAAAATCCAACTCTTCAAATCACAACTGTCAAATTGAATGGGCTCAATTATCTTGCTTGGTCACAATTAGCTCTTTCATCTATTGAGAGCAGAGGGAAGATGGGATACTTGAATGGTAGAATTCACGAACCACGGCCCAATGATCCCGCTTATGATAAGTGGGAAGCAGAAAATTCCACAATTATGTCATGGTTACTGCGTTCAATGCTACCAGAAACTAGTCAGGGGTACTTATTTCTCCATACGGCCAAAGAAGTTTGGGATGCTGCTGCTCAGACATATTCCAAAGTGGGGAATGCTACACTGAAGTATGACTTGAAGCGCTGGATCCATGGTCTCACGCAAGGTGATTCTCTAGTAGCCACGTATTTTCATAAACTCCGTAGTTTGTGGTAGGAGTTAGATCATTATCAGAATTTGTAGCCTATGTGCGCTGTTGATGCCGCTCAAATTAAGAAGATGATTGAAGAAGAACGCATTTATGAGTTCTTGGGTGGATTGAATTCAGAGTATGATCCTGTGCGGGTTCAGATTTTTGGGAAGGAGCCCCTTCCATCACTATAAGAGGTGTTTTCTTACATTCAAAATGAGGAGAGTCATCATAGTACTATGCTTCATTCCAGTTCACAGTCTCAATCCGCTCTTGTGGGTGCAACTCAACGCACTTCGAGCAATAGTTTCAGATTTCGAGATAGGGATAGAACAGTAGATGCGACCTCAAATGACAAAGACAAATTATTCTGTGACCACTGTAATAGGTCACGACATACTCTGGAGACTTGTTGGAAGCTTCAGGGCCGTCCTACCCGAGGTCGTGGGGGTCGCACAGGTGGAGGATTTAGACCTCGAGCCCATCATACTTCTATAGTTGAGACGATCACTCCCACACTTGATACGTCTTCCTCTACTATAGATACAGGGGGATTGAGTAAAGATGAGGTAGAAGCACTCCGTTGACTTATGCCTCGATTGGACACACTTGCTATTGCAGCATCATCATCCGCTCTTACAGGTAATTTGGCTAGTGCTTTGAATGCATCTACTACTCCACTTGATGATCTGTGGGTCATTGACTCAGGTGCCTTTGATCATATGACTAGTATGTCTCCTTTATCTTCGTCATATAATCCTTGTTCAGGCAGAGACAAAGTTAGAATAGCTGATGGTTCTCTGTCGCCAGTATCAGATAAATGATCTGTTTCTGTGACCCCTTCTATGACCTTGACCTCTGTTCTTCATGTCCCTAACCTTGTTGCTAATCTTTTATCCATTGCACGTATTACCATTGAGCTGAATTGTCGTGTAATCTTTTACTCTTACTATTGCTTCTTTCGGGACCTTGTCACAGGGAAGATGATTGGCAGTGGTAGTTTGAAGGTTTGCCTGTACTATCTGGATTCTCAGGCCGACACACATGGTCGGCTCATACAGGCTTATCATACAGTTCAAGCGGATGACTTGGCAGCTAGAATCTGGCTCTGGCATCAACGTTTAGGGCATCCTTTGTTTTTAATTTGCAACGCATGTTTCCTGCATTATTTTTGCATAATAATGTTTCTATGTTTCAATGTGAAACTTGTGAACTTTCAAAACACCATCGTGTGTCTTTTTCTCCTAGTATCAATAAAAGTGATGCACCTTTTGTTCTTCTTCATACTGATGTGTGGGGTCCTTCACGAGTGGTTTCTTTATCTGGTTATCGGTGGTTTGTGTCTTTTATTGATGATTTTTCCCGAACCACATGGGTTTACTTGTTAAAGGACAAAAGTGATGTGTTTTTTGTGTTTTAGATGTTTTATAAGATGGTTTAGACTCAGTTCAATGCCACGATTAAAATTGTTCGCTCTGACATTGGGGGCGAATATATGTCTAGTAATCTCGAGGCTTATTTTCGCGAACATGGCATTATCCACCAAACCATGTGTGTTGATACTCCGCAGCAAAATGGTGTGGCTGAACGGAAAAATCGGCACCTGTTAGAGGTAACTCGTTCCCTTATGCTTGACATGCATTTTCCTAAATCTTATTGGGGGGACGCCTTACTCACTGCTACATATCTCATCAATAGGATGCCTTCTCGGGTTCTAGATTTCCAAACACCCCTCGAGGTGTTGTCCCCACCTCTTTCTACTGCAATAGGTGTTTCTCCAAAATTTTTTGGTTGTGTTTGCTTTGTCTATATTCATGGTCCTGCTAGGAGTAAGTTAGACCCCAGATCCCTCAAATGTGTCTTTGTTGGCTACTCTTCCACTCAAAAGGGTTACAAATGTTATCACCCTCCATCCAGAAAATACTTTGTCTCTATGGATGTCACTTTCTTTGAGCAACAATCCTACTCCTCATCCACCCCTACTCCTCTTCAGGGGGAGAGTCAGATTGAAGAGGGTGAGGATTTTTTGAGTCCGTTACCTGTCCCTATTCTTATGCTAGAGCCGGAGCAACAACAGATTACTAATGAGTCTCCAACTGAACCTATTGATCAACCATGTGCACCACCTGTGGAAGAGTTGAGAGTTTACTCCAGACGCCAGAAAGCTAAGACCATTCCTGATGCTACATGCCAAACATCTGATTTGGGCTCAGGTACTACTCCTTCAGGTACTACTCCGTCTACTTTTGATATGAATTTTGTAATACCTGTTGTTAATGATTCAAGTCTTCCCATTGCACAACGCAAAGGAGTTAGGTCATGTACACACCATACAGTGTCTGATATTGTTTCTTATCAACATCTATCTTCACCATATCGTTCCTTTGTATTCAAATTGTCTTCTGTGTCTGTTCCTAGAAATCTACAGGAGGCACTTAATGATCCAAAAGGGAGGACAACGATGCATGAAGAGATGGAAGCTCTTCACAAGAACACGACTTGGGATTTGGTCAAATTACCTAATGGAAAGAAGGTTGTTGGCTGCAAGTGGGTGTTCACTATCAAGCATAAGGCCGATGGTTCGTGGAACGATACAAAGCCAGACTTGTTGCAAAAGGCTTTACCTAGACTAATGGGATTGATTATGAGGAAACATTTGCACCTGTAGCAAAGATGAACTCAATTAGGGTTCTATTATCTATAGTTGCAAGCTTAAATTGGCCTTTACATCAATTTGATGTAAAAAATGCATTTCTTCATGGAGACCTAGAAGAAGTTTACATGGCAATTCCCCCTGGATTGGAAGATTCGTCCTCAGCAGGAAAAGTGTGCAAACTAAAGAAGGCTTTGTATGGCCTGAAACAATCTCCATGAGCATGATTTGAGCGGTTTTTCCGGGCTATGCAGATATTTGGTTACAAGCAGAGTTAGGCTGATCATACACTTTTCATCAAGCATTCCTCTCAAGGAAAGGTAACAGCTTTAATTGTGTATGTTGATGATATTGTCTTGATAGGCAATGACGATGGGGAGATGTAGAGGTTAAAACATCACCTTGCAAATGAGTTTGAAATAAAAGACTTGGGGACTCTGAAGTACTTTTTGGGCATTGAGGTAGCAAGGTCAAAGCATGGTATATTTATCTCCCAACGAAAATACATACTTGATCTTCTTAAAGAAATAGGAATGCTCGGGTGTAAAGCTACTGACAATCCAGTGGAGGTAAATGTTAAACTGGGAGAATGTGGCGAAAGCCCCTTGGTGGATAAGGGTAGATATCAGCGATTGGTTGGGCAATTGATTTATCTATCCCATACCCGTCCAGACATTGCATATGCTATTAGTGTGGTGAGTCAATTCATGCATTTTCCGCGAGAGCCTCACATGGAAGCTGTTTATCGTATTCTTCGCTACTTAAAATCCTCACCGGGTAAGGGACTGTTGTTTTCTCAATATGATCATTTGAAAATAGAAGCCTATACAGATGCAGATTGGGCTGGCTCGATTACAGATCGAAGGTCTACATTAGGTTATTGCACATTTGTGGGAGGTAATTTGGTTACATGGCGGAGCAAGAAACAGTCTATGGTTGCCAAATCTAGTGCAGAGGCGGAATTTAGAGCTATGGCTCAAGGAGTGTGTGAAATATTATGGTTGAAAATACTCTTGACGGAGCTTGGGTTTGACTCCAAGGACGACTGTATTGTGACAACAAGGAAGCCATTAGTATTGCTCATAATCTAGTCCAACATGACCGAACCAAACATGTTGAGATTGATCGACATTTCATTAAAGAAAAACTCAAAGAAGGTATCATCTGCACACCATATGTGAAGACTGGAGAACAATTGGCGGATATGTTGACAAAGGGTGTTTCTAGTGACACTCTTCATTCAGCCTTATCCAAGTTGGGCATGCGAGACATCTATGCCTCAGCTTGAGGGGGAGTGTTGAAAATAACGGACCTTTCCATATTGGGTCTTACCATATTACGTTTTATTCTCTGACTTTATTCTGATTGTATTGCTTATTTTCTTTCCATATTAGTTCATAGGGTTTCTCTATTTAAACGATGTAATCGCATGAGATCATCAGGAAATAAGAATAATTCTTCTTCCTCTACGTTTCAACAACTTGTGTGACCTTTAGGCTACCAAATTAACTTATTTGGCATGACAATATATGGTTGTGTGATCTAGCTTCCATTCAAGGTGGGGGTGGCACCTATTTAGGAATAATGATGAGGAAGAGTCATCAAATGTGGTATTAGACTAGAGGTCTTGGGTTTGAATCATGTCTCCATAATTTACCTTCCATTTCAATTAAATATCTCACATGTTAGGCCTCATTTATTGAAGAGAAGTTTGAGCCCACACATGAGAGAGAGTGTTAAAATATTAATTAAATGATTAAATTTACAATTTCTTATCAGCTTAAACTTTTAGGATAAGTGGTGATTTAGTATAATAAAACCGATAAATGCATTAGTGGGAGAGTAATTTGATCTAAGCTGAAGGAGTGAAAGAGGATAGTGGAAGGCCTAAAATAACATGAATAGAAGTAGTGAAGAAAGGATCATAAACAAAGGGGTAACAAAGGACATGACCTTAGATCAAATTAAATGGTAGAAAAAGATACATGTAGCTGAGCCTTTGAGTTGAAAAAGGATCCATGGAGCTGATCCCAATTGGATTCAAGACTTGGTTGAATTGAATATACTATCAAAAGAAAGAACCAAAGAGCAAATAAGTTGCAGTCTTTTTATTAAAATGTATGGTTCCTGTATTGATGTCTCTACGTTTCCGAATGTTTGTGAAAAAATCCCATCTTTTTTTTCCTCTTGATGGCATTCCAAGTCATTATTATTTTCAGAATTGCATAAGTGACTTAAAAGCTATGATGCCCCACTTTTTGCATGAAAGCTACTTAAAAGAGATGAATAAAACTTAGTCTTTCGTGATGGATGTTGTTAAATCACCACTTATCCTAAAAGCTTAAGCTGATGGGAAATGATAAATTTAATCATTTAATTAGTATTCTAACATATGTTACTGTCATAAATGGCATATTGATTAACTGTTGCTGTGTTGCAGCCAAGAATTAATGGAAAGTTGGGGCTAAAATTACTCTTTCAACTTCTGATGCCTGCCAAAACCTTAACTTATAGATGTTGTCTGAAAAAGAGCATAGATCCTTTTTAATAAATAAGAAAGTTATTTTAAAAGTGAGAAAAAGCAGAAAGCACATGAGGAATATACAATAGGAAACCAAAAAAACAAAGAACCATATATATATATATATAGAAGTCTAAAAGGTTTAAAAATTGAAGAAAGAGGAGTAAGAGAAACAGCTGGTTGCTACCATCTACTTGTAAGGCGACTGAATAAAAATTGATTTCAACTTAGTCATATGCCCCGCAACGAATAGAAGAACTGGGAACTAATGGACAAAGAAGGATTGAGTGCAGTAGTACACACCTCTACGGTTCTGCCATATCGGTACATATAGAATAGCCCCTTCTTTATCACTCTTCAGCCACTTCTTGTTTTGTCACAAAGGTTCAACCTAGGACTTAAGGGACAAAGAGTCCACGACCCGCGCAACAACATCCATCCCTAGGCCTATGAACTGCCTTTATCAGGTGTCAACAATTTGTACCACATCCATGTCGGTACAAATTGAAAGTATGCTTTTATATACAATAGCAATTTGTTAGTTGTTATATATGCATATGTTTAGGAATTAATGTGCTCATAGGTTTATAGTTCATGTGATTGATGCTCATATGTTTAGGGAAAGTTCCAAAATTCGGAAATAGTATGGTTGTCAGACTCTTAATCTCTACCTGTGTAATTACTTTCTCTTTTTTATTTTTCATTTTTCAAATTATTTTCAAATAGTAAGGTGTCCGCTACAAATGCACCAAGTTAGCTCATTAACTGAAGGTTTCTCTAATGTACCAATCTTCTATTTATGATTTTGATGGTTACTTTCTTTCTGGAACATAGAGCATTAGTTATGAAATTTGTTCTGAAATCCATCTGTATATTTATCTTGCAGATGATAGTGAGACAGCTTATCTAGTAGATGTAAATGTCTCTAGGGGAATTTCTAAGCTGTTAGATGGAAAAGTCATGGTAATGTTATGTCATACTTAATTTTATATCATTTTAGTTCCTTCATTCCTTAGCTGTGGGTGTAAAGATCAAGTTTCCCTCTTGTTATCAATTAGTCTATGACAGGAACACTGCTGATATTTTTTGAACTATTTAGATTGCTGCATCAGGAAGGTCAGACGCCATTGCAAGGGCTCGGCCTTTTCTATCTGGTAAAATCCGTTCTTGATGCTCTAACTTGGTTGTATTAGTACATCATTTTATGAACCTTTATTTTATTTTATTTTATTTTTTAAATGTCAATATATCATCTGTTGGTGTGATTTTTGAGCAGCAATGTGCGAAAAGCTTTACATTTTTGATGGTGGAGTTGGCTCTGGAAGGTGTGCTTTCTTCTTGGCTTGCAAACCTTCTTTTCATAATGATGACTGCTGTAAAGTTTTATTCGCTTGATGTTTTGGTTTTTCTGATCAATTGGGTAACTGATATAAATGTTCTCAAAATAAAAGTGAATTTCATCCTTAACATGCTACTTAGTTGATGCATGATATTTCCTAAATGTAGTTATTGAAGAAAAGAAAGTGAGCTCAAACTGATATTAGAGGTTTTTTTGATGGTGCCTGATGTTCTATAATTTGTCTTATTATCATATATTTTCCTCCTTCTGTTGCAGTAAAATTAAAATGGTTAATGAGCTGCTTGAGGGAATTCATTTCATTGCTTCAGTGGAGGCTATTTCTCTTGGTGTCAAAGCTGGTATTCATCCCTGGATAATCTATGACATCATTTCTAATGCCGCTGGAAATTCATGGTGAGTTCTTCTAGTTTTGGTTTAATTTTTGTTCTTTAATAACTGTGTTTTGTGTTTGCAAATCCAAAAGTCCAAATTAGAAGCATGCTTAAGAATGAGATCCTATATTCATGTAGCTGTTTCTTATTATATATTCATGTAGCTGGTTCTTATTATTAAAGATAATGCTTATTTAAAGGCCTATTCTCTAGCTATATTATGGAAGGGCTTGAGACATGTCTCTGGGGACTGAGAATTGTTAATGAAAATATATAACATCGTCTGTGTGGTCGAATTGGTTGTATATTATAGTTTTTCAAAGTTTTTAAAGAGGGCCTAAATCAAAATGAAATGGTGAAGTCATTGAAATCTTGTCGATTTTTTTTTTTTTTTTGATAAGTAAGAAAAGATTTATTAAAAAAGCGTAAAGGCGCTCCTAGGTACACAGGAAATATACGTCAGAAGCACCCAAAGCTAACCTGCAACAACCAGCAAAACCAACAGAAAAAACCCCAAAACCCAAGAAAGAACAACCAAATAATGACAAAGGAGCCCAAACAGAGTTACAAGAAAAAACTAAACGCCTGAGAGACAACCCACAACCCACCAAAGCAACAACGAACCCTACAAATCTTGTCGATTTCTTAAGCCACACAATTAATCAATTCTATTACGTCTTGGAAAATTAAATGAAAAATAAATAAATCTGTTTCTGACTTGAATTATTTACATAAATAGTAATTTATATGAAGCCAAAACATAAGCATACAAATATCATATTTGTGTTGCTATTTTACTACATCCCATTAAGAGAATACAGTCATAATAAATTACAAAATGCAAGAAGTACTCTAGTGGTTATGATCATGGTTCTAATGCCCGTCCTTAATTCTCTAATTAGCATGACATACTTCCACAATGTTAAGTCTTAACCTGATGTACAGTTATAAGGTGGATAGTTGGCTTCTTCTTTTTTTGTGCTTCTGCAACTCCTTTCTAGTGTTCTACTATTGTCCTTATATTATAAATTAGTACTTTACCATTTTGATCTTTTTAGTTAGTTCTGTTTTGTTTCTGTTTGCTACAGTTACCTTTTAGTAGAGTTAAGCATCTGGATATTTAATTAGGATACATCTCTTGTGATGACTACAGAATACATGATGGTCAGCACAAAATAAAGACTTACAAATTTCTATGTAGTAGTAAATCAATGGTTACGGTTGTACTTTTACAGTTTTTCTAGGCCATTCTTGTGTCCTTTATCTATCTATATAATGTGGTGAAACTCAACAGTTCAGCTTGTTTTGCCTCTTATCCTTAACATGGCCACGTTGCATCCAGAAAAGGACAATAAACAATTGTGAAGTATCTTCAAATTGTCACCTATCCCCGATTCCTATGAACAGTTGATGAATAATCATTGCTTGCCTCCCTAGAAGTTCAATTCATCATCATGTTCATCATCTTCTGTCTTTGGGAGCATATATGGCATGAAAAATGCTCGAGTTTACATTTTGAGCTGCCGAATCCAGAGCATAATCATAAAATGACTATAAAATATCATTCACTGTACAGTAAATCTGACCTCATATGTCATAATAGATGGATAAGTTTACCAGGAACCCTTTGGTGACTTAGAATGCTATAACATTCTCCAATATATTTTACATTTTAATACTAATTATTGATGTTTTGATTATTTTGAGGATTTGAAAGCCATTTATTGACACTTCTAGGTGGTTTATGAGGGGTCCTTATATTCATCCTTTGGCAGTTGAATTGAATGTATTTTCTGCCATATGCTATGCTACCATTAGAATAAAGTCTTCATTCATGCAGTTGTTTATCATTTTTTTGGGGGGGTGGGGTGTGGGTTTGTTTCTATGTTTGCAGGGTTTTCAAGAATCATGTTCCACAGTTGTTACGGGGTGATACCAAACATCATTTTCTGAATACTTTTATTCAAAAATTGGTAAGATATATAATGATATATGTCTCTTATGATCCTTTTTTTCTGGTTGTATATGGCATCAGTTTCCACTGGAGGTGTGGGGTGACATTGTTTTCTATGCTTTATGTGAGAGTATGAGATGGATGGCATTATGGTAATAAAGTATACCATAAAGGGTATATTAGTCTATTGCATCATTTTTGTAATATATATGATAAAACCGTGAGAGGTGGAGTAGTAACTTCTCTAGGTTGAAAATGTTTTTACATGTTTGGAGATCCTGGTAGATATTGCCAGCTAGTTGGAAAGCTGAATTATCTTATTATCACAGGACTAGATAAGTAGATATCATATACGAAATAATTGTAGTAAGCCAGTTCTTAGAAGCTCCTAGGTTTCCACATTGAGATGTTACCCACATTATCCATTATCTAAGTGAGCCCCGTGTCTTGGACTAATGTATAGGCTGAATGGGAATCTTAGAATATCAGGCTTCACTGATGCTGATTAGACAGGCTCTCCTTCAGATCATGAATCTACTACTGAGTATTGTACCTTTTCTAGAGGTAATTTGGTTACATGGAAGAGTATAAAACTCATGGTAATAATGTGCTAGTGCATAAGCCGGGCACGGGACAATTGTTCAAACCTCTAGTTAGTAAATACAGTTGTAGTATTTTTTCCAGGAGATTGATTTTATAGTTCTAACTCCTCTTCAATTATTTTGTTATAATCAAGCCGCTATTCATATCATTATTGAAGTTGATTATCACTTCATTCAAGATAAAATATTGAATAGAAATATTTCTACACCATTTGTAAAGTTTGAATATCAACTTGTAGATATGTTCACAAAGTCCCTGGGTTGTAATAGGTTAGAATTTAATTTTACTCTAAATTGGGCTTAAAAGATATATATGCTTTAGCCTAAGAGAGAGTACGAGATTATGAATGGATGTCATTATTGTAATAAAGTATACACTAAAGGGTATACTAGTCTATTGTTGATTGTATCATTTTTACAATAAATTACAATGAGAGGTAGAATGATAACTTTTCCTCTATTTTTGGTAAACCCTAATCTTAACACTTTATTATATTCACCCATTACAGATATATCATTGTTTCTTAAAGAAAATTTAGCGTTCTCAAAATTTTTAACTCATAACAGGTAAAAAGTTTGGTTAATGAGTATCACTGCTATTGATATGTCCATTTCTTCATCAAGCTTACTGAATAACAAATTTAACTATTAGTTATTTTCAATTGCTCTTTTTTTTTTTTTTAAAAAAAAAAGAATAAAAATAAAAATAAAATAGAGAGATAGACCCATAGAACCAACCTGAACCAACTTGCACTGGTGATTGGTTTGGTATTCTGTGAGAATACCAAATCTGGAACTTTACTTTTCTCTGAAATGAATTTAGCGGTCGTCAGTTCAGATTCATAGTGTTAAGCATACATTAATCTGATATCTGGAAGCTATCTATTAATTTAAACAATCATGCTGAACAAAGAAACATATATGAAGTAAACTTAGAAGAATAAAAAGTGTGTAAAAGGAGCTTAATGGTTTGATAGATATGCCTGTGAACTGCCAAATGGAGAAACTGAGTAGTTTCAATAAAATATTGAAGTATGCTAGCCATAAATAGAGGATATGGTTGGACTAGAAATTTGACACTATAAAAGAGATGTTTGAGTTTTCCAATTAAATTGGTTTTCAACTGGCTCCAATGAAGCTTACAACGTACTATTACATGAGTTGCTGAAATGTCTTCATTGTGAGGTGGTAGTGGTTTGACATAAATTTCGTCTCAAACAAGCAACTGAAAACTAATGCTGAAAGAGTTCAACATTTTCCTTGTGGAGGTATAGGAGTGCCTCATATCCATAAATAATGTACTACATCCCTATTTAAAATCAACGTTTATGGTTAATACAGGATGAGCAGTATGTCCACCTTGGCAGTCAGTGGGGTGCCACTAAATGTGAATTTTGTAAAAAATTCTCTTAGAATGTAAAAAAATTAGTTTCAGTTACATAGAGAGTGTATTGCATTCTAAAGATCCAACTTGGTGAAAACAAATGTTTATGCTGTGTTTCAAGTTTGTCTCTTTATGTGCTAAGTAGACTAAGTGTGACTTTAGTATCTAGCTACTCTCATATCTGAAGTTCTGAAAATAGACACTTGGTGGCTCATGTATTTTGAAGTTAGGAAATCTGATCATTTGACTAGTTAGGATTGATTTGTATGTGTATTTACCTACCAATATAATCTCATTCATATGCATTAAACCCAAACTATATTTGTATAAATGCATAATTAGTGTCTGGAAATTATTGGTCATTGTAAGAAGGCAATGCTTTTAAAGTGATATTTATGTCTAGACATTATTGATTGAACTGGAAAAGTATATAGCAATATAGCATACATAAGGGTAGTTGAATCTTTTAGTTCCGAATATTTATTAATTTTGAAAGAGAGATATCAAGTTGAAAAATTTACTTAAATCTGTGAAATATAGGTGATTGTCATTTAACATGAATATTTACACCACTGTCAAGTTGATGTACTGATATTGTAAGAAAAATGCATCAAGTAGTTGTACTAGTCAATGTACGAATATTGCAGGAAAGATTTATCAAATATTGTACAAGTATGATTTTGCATTCAATTTTTTCCAAGTGTTCTGTTTTCATGTTGGTGCCATTAATATTTTCTTCATTACGGTACTTGAGACTGACGGAATTTGCATATGCAAGGGTGTTATTTTGGATGTGGCTAAATCGCTTACTTTTCCTCTTCCACTTTTGGCAGTTGCTCATCAACAACTTATCCTTGGTACTGATCTAAAAACAAAATGTATTTCAGATTATATCATCTGACGTTTAGAAGCAGTCTGGTTCCTTCTTATCTACTTCATGCATTTCCTTTTTCAGGGTCTTCACATGTTTGTGGAGATGATGACATTGCCACCCTGGTCAAGGTTATCCCCATACCATTCTGTTTACAAAATCTTTGGCAGAAAGTGTTTGTGGCTTTCTCTCAGTAGATTTTTTTAAAAATATTGTTTTGAGTTGTGCCTTTTCATATGTCAAGAAGTACCATTTTGCTTTTGGTTATCTGTGCAATGTATAATTCTTGTCCAGGTTTGGGATAAAGTCCTTGGAGTGAGTATTACAGGTGCTGCAAATGAAGAAATTTACAGTCCTGAGCAACTGGCAAAGCAAATTACTGCCATGTCTAGTACTGTGAACCGAATTGGTTTCATTGGTCTTGGAGCGATGGGATTTGGCATGGCAACTCACCTGCTGAGCTCAAACTTTTGTGTCCTTGGTTATGATGTAATCAGCTACATTCAATTCTTATTGCATTCTACTTGAAACATTAAATTACTTCTTTGAAATGGGATGCTGGAATGATTAGTAATTGTTCTCCTGTCCATGCTTATGCCTAACTTTCTCCATTTGTGATCTTTCCTGCTTTACATGCTGAAAATGTATTTGACTAATGCAGTTTCCGATGTTATGGTGTAATTATTGGAAAATTTTATAATAAGAAGTGAATGGCTCTGGAATTTATTGAATATCAGTCATGCAGCTTACCACAAGTCACATATGGAACTGCACTATATTATTTTATAAATTCTCAGGGAGCTGTATCAAAACAAAATGACTTCATTCTGTTATTTCTTTTTGAGGTAATGGAAACTGAAGCGTCAACATATATGAATTGTCTTCAAAACCCTTTTACTTTCCATCTTTAGGGTGTGAATAGGTGATTACCTTTAAAATAATGAAAATAGATGACTTAAGAAATTCATACACAAATTAGTTGCATATTTCTTGGAGGCATGAAGTGCCAAAGTAGTTATTCCTTTTTCTTTTTCTGTAGTCATAAAGCTGTTTGTCAGATTATGTTATGATAATTAGATCATTTCATTGTCTTTCTAATCTTGTACTCTTATGTGTTTTATGATAAATTCCTTGGCCCATGTGCACCATCATCATTTTAATGGCTAGAACTGATTATAACCTCATGGTGTTTTGTAACAGAGTGATGTGTTTGTGTGTGTGCATGTGATCATGTATCTACACGTGATTGTGGAGGAACATGTATTTTTGGGACTTTGGGAGAATGTACTTTATGTTACAAAAAAAGTTATTTTTTGTGCTTACAAAAAAAGTTATTTTTTGTGTATATGGTTCAGTGGTTAGAAAATAGAGTTTTGTTGCGAATTGAGATGATCAATTTCAAATACCATTTTGATTAATTTATTTTTGCACCTTTCCTGGGATGCAGGTTTATAAGCCAACATTAACTCGATTTGCAGAAGCTGGTGGCTTGACTGGCAACTCTCCAGCAGAAGTATGTAAAGGTAATTGGAGATAGAAAGAAAGATATGCTGGTATCAACCAATATATGAATGAATGAATGGAAAAATAATAGAACAATTGTCACAAGCTCTAATTTCTTCTACTGCAACGAAATTATTTGAGAATATAAATTGCCATGCTTCAATACAATGTTCAGTTTTATCTATTTTGTGATCTTAATGATGACTACCTATATTATATCCATATAGATTTGTTAACATCTCAGCTGTGGGGTCTTGATTGACTGATTCTTGCTTGTGAAAAGATGATTGGCCTAAAGTATTGGAAGGTTTCTTCCCAAACACTTTCAGATCAAATCTTCGTTACTGCTGTTAGTTAAACTTCATATTGATTGAATGGATCGACTTATTGAAAAGAATTATTGTCATCAACTGGATTGATCTAAAAATATTTCTTCTTTTCTTAATGGAGAATAGCCTTTTCAGAATAGGGTATTTTACTGTCTTATTTTTTGAAGTCTTCAAAAAATTGATATACAATTTGGTTTTGTTTTACTATGCATCTAGTTATCATGGTGACTAAAATTAGTAAGGAATTTATGCTAGGATTAAGATGTAGTTTAGTCATAAGCTTTACCTAATATGTCAATACAGCTGTATGGTGTTTTCAGCCCTATTGACCGAAAACAATAGTTATAATTGGACTTTTAGAATCATTGCAAGCCTTGGCCAACAATCCAAATTGCAGGTTAGATTTGGCTCTAGGAAACAATGTTAGGCATCTTCATAAAGGAGGGAAGAACTATGATGGTCACAGGAGTTTGTTGATCATTCACTGTATGGCATCTCGTATAAACAGCATTCAATACTGTTTGTTTGTGACACATTTTCTCTTCCAGATGTTGATGTGCTTATAGTCATGGTCACGAATGAAGCTCAAGCCGAGAGTGTTTTATATGGAGAATTTGGCGCAGTTTCAGGTATGCAAAACCTTTTTCAGTATACCATCTCCATTTTGTAGCAGGACTGACCATATTTTCTACATTTTACAGCCCTTCCATCTGGAGCATCAATTATCCTTTCATCCACTGTTTCTCCTGCATTTGTGAGCGAACTAGAACAACACTTGCTAAGTATGTCCATTTGTATGTGTCATGTTTAACTATTGTTCTTTCTTATTCTGAACTATGAATGCCGCCTTTACTCTCTTTGATATTTACTTTTCCTTAGCCTGAAAGTTTTTCAATATTATTGTATCTTTGTTCTCATGGTGTTATCTTACCCTAAGACTGCTGAAGATCTCATAATATTTCATTTTTCCTGATCCTATCCTGATTTATGTTAATTAATAATCATATTGTTTCCCTAGTAGTAGCCATTATTCTAATGTTCTGTCAAGTTGGACAATAAGGACATTAACTTGCATCTACATAGTTGGAATCAAGAGATGGGATATTTGGGATTTTTTAATGTGGAAGCGAACTCTTTTGAGTTTCTGTCTGAGATCAGTGGGGGCATTCGTTTGGAAGAGAGGGGCAGAGGCGTTTTCCGAGTGGTGGTCTTGGGCTGGCCGAGTGTGTTCTGGTTGCTGAAAGCGCTGGAAGTGATGACCAAAGGCAACGACTTAAGAGAGTATTGGAGTACTGCTGTAGCGACAGGGAAATAAACATGGCAGATTCATTTCTGGCATGATGCTTGGTGTGGAGATCAGCCATTGAAGGAAGCTTTTCCGGAGTTATTTAGTATTTCTCGATGTAAGGAGGCGTGGGTTGGGGACAACATGATGTCTTCTAATGGAGTTATTAAGTGGAATGTGTCTTTTGTCAGATCTGTCCAAGATTGGGAGGTAGATTTGGTGCTTGCATTTTTTGGTGTGGATTCACTCAGATGGAGACAAGGTAGTGAGGATTGTATTCGGTGGAGTCCTTCTCTAAGAGGAAGAACTTTGAGGTGATGTCATTTCTTCATGAGTTATCTACTTCGGGGGGGGGTTCTTCTTTTCTTTGAATTTTTTTGTGTGGACAGCAGCTCATGGGAAAATTTTGACTTTGGATAATTTGAGAAAGAGAGGTGTCATAGTGGTGGAATAGTGTTGTATGTGTAGAAGCGGAGAATTTATCGATCATCTTTTACCCCATTGCGAAGTGGCAAGAAAATTATGGAGTGTGATCTTTACCCTGTTTGGAGTCTAATGGGTTATGCCTACAAGGGTGGTACAAGTGTTAGATTGTAGGCAAGGGCAGGTGAGTAGCCGCTTAGTTCTAGATGTGTAGAGGATGGCCCCATTGTGCTTAATGTGGAGTGTATGGAGAGAGGAAAAGGAAGGCTAGATGTTTTGAAGATTGTGAGAAGAAAAGGGAGGAGCTTAGAACAACCTGGTCAAATCGCTCTTTAGTTGGATTGTGGCGTATAATATCTCTCATTTTTCTTACTTTTCTGAATTTGTGGATTTTTGTTCTTCTTTTAGCATGTAAGGGAGACTTTATGTATACATCTTATGTACTAGGGTGCGCCTCTCTAGGCTCTTCGATGAAATAAATTATTTATTAAAAAAAAAAAAAAACCTTGCATCTACAAAACATACTTGGGTTTGGTTAGAGTGCTTAATTGATGTAATGCTTCAAAGACTATATGTTATATGATAATTGTGAAAGATTCACTAAATACATTTTCTTATATCTAACCTCAAGACTAAAAAAGTTTCAACAAAAGAAAGACCAATTGGTTCTTTTTGCCTGGGGGGGGGGGGGGGGGGGGTGTTAAAGGAATTAATTGGTATGCTTTAAGGTTTTTATTTCACTACTTAAATAAATTTCATTGCTAATCCAAATGACACAATAAACCCAGCAGATCTAATTTTGCAAAGAAATTATAATGGATTATTAAAGCTGCTTCAATAAGAAAACTCATAGAGAAACAAAAGAAACACAAGCATATATATTAAAGGAAGGAATGAGGAATTTTAGGGTTTGTTTGGACCCAAGAATGTCTGTCTTTTCTTTTATTTTTGACAGAATAAGCATAAGTAATGGTTTACAGCTTACATTCTCTTAAGTAACGGCCTAATCATTGAAGAGATGTTATAACCCCTGCTTAAGTGTCTCACATGACTGATACATGACTCTTCAAAAAGACTTAATGAAATAAAACAAAAGCTAACTTGACTAGAAATAAAAACTAAAAAAGAAAAGAATCGAGTCCACACTCCTAATGCTCTGGCATCACTGGTACTCCCCACTTGTGTTGTGTTGCTGAGCATGAGATTATTATGTCTGGAATTATACTGTATTGTTATTTTCATTTAAAGCCTGATTAGGTAGAGGGGAAGACTGCTAAATGAAGGCTAATCTTTAAATTTCTTGCTGTATGAATGTTTCATGTGATAACATTTATTATCTGATATATTTTTTTTTTTTTTCCTTTGGTTTCTTTATTCTTCTAAGATCCTTCCTTCCATGCATTTCTGCTTTACTTTCAATAATGTGATCATATAGTCATCAATCTGCAAATGTCCTAGATGAAGGCAAGAATTTGAAATTAGTGGATGCTCCTGTTTCTGGTGGTGTTAAGAGGGCCTCCACAGGAACACTTACGGTGTGCAAATTCCGCCTTTTCTTTTTACTAAAGTAGCTGTTTGGGATTTTGTTGACTGAAAGCTCACTGTCTTTTTCAGATAATGGCTTCTGGTACAGATGAAGCTCTTAAGAGCACTGGTTTAGTTCTTGCAGGTAATAAGCATGTTTATGAAATTTTTTCAGTAGAGTTTCTATTCTTGGGTTGCAGTGATATGGTATTAACTTTGTGATTGATACTTCGCTGATTTTATGTACAGCATTGAGTGAGAAGCTATATGTTGTCAAAGGAGGCTGTGGGGCTGGAAGGTACTTACTGACTCAAATTTGTCAATATTTGCCTCCACACACATGCATTGTTGCATATGCAAAATTGAAAAAAAAAAAATGTGATGTATCTATTCATGTTCATAAGACAGTGATCTAATTATGCTGGGGTAGCCAATTTTTACTACTTTATTCTTTTTGTATTCTGTTCTCTAGTGGTCTGAAGATGGTTAATCAATTGCTTGCTGGAGTTCATATAGCCTCAGGAGCCGAGGCAATGGCGTTTGGAGCTCGATTGGGTATCAATACAAGAATGTTGTTTGATTTCATCACAAATAGTGGGGGAACATCCTGGTATGTGTCTTCTTCCTTAATAATTTTTTTTTTTTTCAAATTATTATTTTGGGTTGGGGTGGAGTTTGTAAGTACTCCTTATAACTATTGAAACCTTAGTTTCAACCTTAGTCTTGTTTGATAAGTATGAGCACCCATTAGCAATGAACGTGCAGTGATGCCTGTGATCAATTGATACTTTCTTGGAGCTGCACAATTAAATTTTCATTTTTGGTTTTGACAAGAACAATGAATGTCTGTCTTGCGAAAGAAATAAGTTGAAATAGTATACCAAGAAAAGAAGAGAGAGAGAGAGAGAGAGAGAGAGAAGAGTTTGAGAAGAGAACGCCAATCTTTACCCAAGGCTACCGCATGAAGTATTTCTTGCCACCATAAGTAAATTTTGAGTCACTAAATGCCTGTGCAATCCCTTGTCTATTTCAAGAAAGATATAGCCAAACTTTCTATGTGGTTGCCCAACTTGATGGACTCATTAAATGCATGATATACACATTCTTTATTCTTGATGAAAAGTTGCACTGCATCTAACAACCTATTAATGAGAAGTTTGAGTTATAATCAATCTTTGGGATGCAAGGTCAAGTTTACATTCCTCAATATTTAATCATTGTGTATTTGGCCGCATCAGGTTGTGGTGTCTCTCTTCTTAGTCATTATGTTTTATATTGAGATAAGAAGCCTCATGCATTTTTTTCAAGATTGCAGGATGTTTGAAAATCGTGTTCCACACATGCTGGATGGTGATTATACACCTTACTCCGCACTTGACATCTTTGTGAAGGACCTGGTCAGGCTAAAATCGACCTATGCTTTTTTTGGTGGAAACAACTTTATTTGACTAAGTCACCTTGAGGTTGTAATGATAATTGTTATAATCATCCACAGGGCATTGTTTCTCGTGAATGCTCCTCCCGTAAAGTTCCCCTTCATATTGCCACTGTTGCACACCAATTGTTCCTATCAGGTGCTGTGCAATCTTCTGACTTTTTATAGTAACGGATAGTCGTATCCCTCTGTTTTAGATTCTTCAACATGCAGAAGACATGTTTCCAAGATCACAATGGCAACTAAGCCTTCTACTAAAGTATAGATAAGATCAGTGTAAAAACCTGGAACAGTCTAGTAGGATGAAGTATTTGACTTGTGACTTGGCTATTCTTTTAACTCCTACTTTTGTCTGAACTATGCCCTGGTATGGTGCTATTTTCAGCAAACATTGTTCCCTTTGATTGCACTGAGTTCAAAAGGAAGGGAAATAACCTTCTGAAAAGCATAAATTGTATGATGAGTATAATTTAGAAATTGTTCTTGAGAGATAGAGGTGTGTAAATTTTCTAGGATTGTGATTGTTGAGACCTCAGACATAGTACATTAACGTATAACCTTTTATTTCCCTTTCATACTTTTCACTGTTCCCCAATCCTTCCAGTCTTTTTTTGTGTGTGTGTGTGTGTGTGTACCCTTTACACTTTTTTTTTCTTAATTTTTTATCTTAGATATGTGGATGTCCAGTTGAACTAGCACAGTACAATCTTTTTCTTCTAGCCTGTAGACTTCTAAATGATTGAGGCACTTAGACATGGAGTTCTGACATTTTTGTTCTTAAAAACCTTCTCATGATTTTCTAAACTGATTTTCTTGTGTCTCAGATAAATATCTGAAGTTGTCTGTGTAAGGGGTATTAGTTAGGGGTATGTAAGGGATATTAGGAAAATAAGTTGTAACGGTGGAATATACCTTTTAGAATATGCTTTGTGTTAAGAGTCTATAAAAGAGAATCATGGCTGTAGGAAGGAGGAGGAAAAAGAATAGAGTATTGAGTGAAGTAGTTTCAGGAGAGCCAGGGCCTCTCGAAGAGCCCGTAGTTTGTAGGAGAGTTTTGGCCTCTCGAAGTGCCGATTGGAGAGATAGGCCTCTCGAAGTGCCTTTATCATTTCAATTCTTGTTTATCTAGTATTTTCTATGTTTTTATTCGTTAAATCCCCTTTCATGTAAGAAAAGTCCATTACAGTCTGGTATTGTTGCTTGTGTGCCTTTTGAGTTGATAGGTTGCATATCAGTAATACTTCTTGATTTTACTATTGAGCAGGTTCTGCTGCAGGCTGGGGTCGGCAAGATGATGCTGCTGTAGTTAAGGTATGGGCAAGTTATGCCAGGTTTTTTATTTCAGTTGAGGAATCAGTCGAGCAAATCTGGGAGACTGAATTACTAAGTTCAATGGAGTATTTTAAAAGAATATTCATACGATAATCCACTTTGCTATTTGCTTTTGCCTGCCAGAAGCCTTTTGATTTTTGACTTAAAGTTACAGCTCATGTTGATTGGATAAAGATTCAATTCAAATGATAAGATTTGGAACAATTGTTCCAACTACCTGTTAAAGGCGATCTATTAGTCACCTAGATTGTTTTGTATGTGAATAATTGTGTGCAGCCTTAATTCCCACGTGATCTGAACTTGGTATGGACTACATCTAGGCTGAATAACTTATTATAATGTCTTTTTATAATCATATCAGTCATTTTGTTTTGACCCCCTTCAGGGTAATAACTAATGAAACATTAGATTCCCATTTTTCCAACATGGAATCTGAGTAGGAGATTCGTTCTAGATTTCCCGCTTGTATTCAATTTGTACCATGCCATTGAAGGGCATTACTTAATATTGGAGAGGTTAGTCTTCTTCCTTCTATAATATTTTCCAATTTTAAATGTATCTAAACCCTCTAACATTCCAAGAAAGAATTTTGGGCTTCATAATAACCCTCTGTGCTCCCTCCCTTTGCTCCTACCACCGAAAACGCTACCAGAGTGTGCATCATAATTGATAGAACAAGCTAACTTGTTTAACTCTATCGTGCCTTTAACACCCAAATTCGAGCTAGATCCCGCTTCTTCGAAGCCGTCGCATGAAAGTCCCGCCGAGTGGCTGACTTCTAGAACCAGTTTCAAAACCCACTTTGAAGACCTCTTTCCAGAATTTCCTTTAACCTTGTCAATAGGACAATAGGATAGAGGTGAAGGCTCTTTCTCCTAGCTTCGTTTTCGCCCAAAAGCTTAAGGCTTTAAAGAATGATATTAAGAGATGGAATGAGCAGGAGTTCGGAAAAGTGGTGTCTCTCAAAAAAGCTGCTATAGAAGAATTGTGTGGTCTTTATAGGTTGGAAGAACAACGGGGTCTAGGTCCCGAAGAAAAGGCAAGGAAGTGCTCGGTCACTAGAGAGCTGGAAAATTCTATTCTTTAGGAGGAGATTAGTTGGAGACAGAAGTCAAGGGTTCTTTGGCTCAAAGAGGGTGACAAATGCATCAAATTCTTTTGCCGGGTAGCCAACTCGAATAGGAGGTTCAATTCCATAGAATCTCTCTCAGTCAATGGCTCAGTTACTTCTGATCAACAGGACATTAGGGATCATGCTGCTCAGTACTATGAATCCCTATTTTTAGAATCATATAGTTGGCGGCCTAGGTTGGACAACCTCGCTTTTAACGTTCTAGATGCAGAAGAGGCCTCTTCTTTAGAACTTCCTTTTGAGGAAAGGGAGGTTTTTAGAGGTGGTTAAAGGCATGAATCCTTATAAGGCTCCAGGTCTTGATGGGTTCTCCTTAGCGTTTTTCCAAGATTGTTGGGACGTGATCAAGTCAGATTTCATGGGGGTCTTCCAAGACTTTCACACTCATAGTAAATTTGTCAAAAGCCTTAATGCCACTTTTATTGCTCTAATTTTGAAGAAGTCTGTGGCTTTGGATCTTAAAGACTTTCGTCCTATTAGTCTTGTTAGTGGTGTTTACAAGATCATTGCTAAAGTTCTTGCGAATAGAATGAGGAGGGTTATGGAGAAGGTTATTTCGAATTCTCAGAATGCCTTTGTGAAAGGTAGGCAAATCCTTGGCTCAGTTCTTATAGCTGATGAGTGTTTGGATAGTTGTATCAAATCTGGTGAACCAAGGTTGATTTGCAAGCTGGATATAGAGAAGGCATATGATCATATCAATTGGGATTTCTTATTGTATATTATCTGCTTCGCACATGTGATTAGATTTTGTGATCCTGATATGGTTTATCTCTACTGGTTGCTCTTCGTTTTTGTGCCTCTCTGCTTGTGGGGCTTTAAATTTTGTAATTATACTGACATGTAGTTATGTAATAGCATGAAGAACTTATAAGTAGACTCAATTATAGATTCTAATCTATTAGAACCCTAAAGAACTTTGAAGACTGAAAGTGCAGTTTTCTTTTACTTTCCCATTTTTTAACTTTATCAAAATTTAAGTGCAGAATTGTGAAGTTTTTATAAATCCAAAAAGATCAGCTAATGGCTGAAATCCAGCAGCTACTGGATGAAATCAATTAGTTACTGTTTTAACTGCAATATGTATATTTCCACAGGTTTATGAGACACTCACAGGTGTTATTGTTGAAGGAAAACTTCCTGTTCTTAAGAAAGAAGTTGTCTTGCAATCCCTTCCATCTGAATGGCCACTAGATCCCATCGATGACATACAAAGACTGAATCAGAACAATTCGAAGACTTTGGTTGTTCTGGATGATGATCCAACTGGAACACAAACTGTTCATGATATTGAGGTCTTAACAGAATGGTGAGTGTCTTTAATTGTTCTTTATGTTTTCATAGTTGATAAGATAAAGATACGATCTAGATGCTATCAGATATTATCAAATCCATTTTGTAATCTGATCTACCACTATAAAACAATGCTGCTGCATTTTCGTCACATAATTAGTGCTAATCATATCATTCCACATGTTATAGAAACCCTGTATATTGTTTTATCTGTAATTCAAAACAACCTTCCAAAAGAGGAATTTCAAGCTATCATAATTTGCACATTTTTTGTTGCAGGACTGTTGAGTCACTTATTGCCCAGTTCAGAAAAAATCCTAAATGCTTTTTCATTTTGACTAACTCCAGGTCACTGAGCTCTGAAAAGGTAAAGATCTCATTTCATGAAAACATGTTATTCAATCTTTAAAGCTTGTTTCTCATTCAATATGAAAAGAAGTCCTTATTAAACTGCAGCTTTCTGCTGTAACCATACTGTCTGCTTGTTTCACACTTGTATTCCTGAGTTTGAAATTAACATTTTACAGGCCAGTGCATTGATAAAAGATATCTGCAGAAACCTACATACTGCGGCTAAATCAGTTGAGAACACTGGTTATACAGTAGTTTTGAGAGGTGATTCAACTTTACGTGGTCATTTTCCAGAGGCAAGGATGAGAACTTGAACTAGAATTTTATTGTAGAATAATTTTAATTCACATCATGACATGGTATTGCCTATCTTTTAGGAAGCTGATGCTACCGTTTCAGTATTAGGTGAGATGGATGCATGGATCATCTGCCCCTTTTTTCTTCAAGGAGGGCGTTACACTATCGAAGATATACACTATGTTGCAGATTCTGATAAGTAAGTTACATATTTATTTTGTTTTTATCTTTTTTGTGTTTACTCATAGTCAATCATGATTAGATGCTAATTCATAACATCAATCATGGATGTTGGTGTCTTTAGGCTTGTCCCTGCAGGGGACACTGAGTTTGCTAAAGATGCTTCTTTCGGCTACAAATCTTCAAACCTGCGTGAGGTCAAACTTTTTAAGTTGTCATTTGAAATGGGTGGCCATTGATACGTACTATTAAAGATGGTAGATTTACTTGTAACTTTGCAACCTTCTTGGTCTAAATATAGTGGGTGGAGGAGAAAACAGCCGGCCGCATACCAGCCAGCAGTGTAACATCTATTTCTATACAACTTTTAAGGAAAGGTGGACCAGAGGCTGTTTTTGAGTGTCTTTCCAGTCTGCCAAAGGTACAGAATATTGTGAGTGCAAGCATGATCACACGCACGCAAGCGCGCGCGCACACACAAGGGCAGAAACACTTGCACCACAAACAAATTGGTCGAGTGGTTGAAGTGATTTGTCTCATTTATTTCTTTGTCATAATATGGTTATATATCTTTGTCAGTGGCAGTATAATTTGCAAATACTGTCAATTAAGGGGTAAAAGTTGCATCCAGCAAATTTTCTAGGACTCCTTTTTGCACAACTTTGGACAATAATAATGAAGTTGGACATTCTCTTTGAATTGATCAACAGTGTTATCACTAAAGGACCAAATAAAGATTCGTGAAATTTTACCTCTTTTAGTTTGTTTATTTTCCATATCATAGACAAGTGAAAGCTTGGTTTGGTTCATTTACACCCTTAGCAGCAGCTAAGGTCGTGGCATTGGGCAATGGACCCAAATCAAAAACTAATCAATGTTCAAGATAGGCATATGTTGCGATAGTTTATGTTATTGGGACAAAAACTAAGCTTCATTCAATTTTTGAGGTTTCTTATATCAAACTTTGGCAAACACCTATTTTCATCCATGAAATTTACAGGATGTTCCCAATTGATCTCGAACATTTAAGAATTAGCAATCAAGTCCCCCTAGTTTGTACTTGTCATAATAAAGTCCTTCTGTGGATGAATCTAATCATTTAATTTATATTCTAACAACAGGGTTCAACCTGCATAATTAATGCAGCTAGCGAAAGAGACATGGCTGTATTCGCAGCTGGAATGATCAAGGTAGATGGTTATAATCGTTCTGTTTTTCAGTTGTTACGAGTTTGAGTCCTATTTGGAATGTTTTCCTTGAAAACTGGTACGTCTCTTAAAAAGGTGTGTTAAATTGACAGGCAGAACTGAAGGGAAAGCGTTTCCTATGCCGTACTGCTGCTAGTTTTGTTTCTACTCGCATTGGAATTATCCCAAAAGCCCCTATTTCGCCTAAGGATCTTGGAATAAACAAAGAAAGGAATGGTGGTCTCATAGTTGTGGGGTCATATGTTCCAAAAACAACTAAACAGGTTGAAATGAAGAATTTTGGAGAATTCTATTTGTTTCTTACCTCAGATATGTTGATATCTGTATTTTGGTTTGTGCTTCTAATCCACAGGTTGAAGAGCTTAAATTACAATGTGGCCAGAGCTTAAGAAGCATCGAGGTGACCCTGCACTAAGTTTCATACCCAATATTTTACTGTCGTAAATTCTACTTGTCACCCGTAAGAGATCTGAATAGCCTTCTTTGCCAATCTTTGCCAATGAATAGGTTTCTGTTAATAAGCTTGCAATGAGCTCTTTAGAAGAGAGGAAAGAGGAAATCAGTAGAGCAGCTGAGATGGCAGATTGTTTTCTCAGGGCTCGGAAGGACACTCTCATACTGACCAGTCGGGAGCTCATCACTGGAAAAAGTTCGTGTCATGTTCCTTTCTTTTCTGTCTGACATGTCTAAGTCCCTCAATTCCTTGATCAGATATTATGTATATTGAATTCTTTGAATGACGTAAAATATATATTTTCTATGGATAGGATAACATATATTAGAGCAGTTGCTAAAAGTCTTAATTAACAAAAAATTAAAAAGGTCATATCATTATAAGTACATTGTGAATTAAACAAGGGAATAACTTGTTTTTCCTGCCTCCCATTTATTCAAGTGTCAATTCATTTTTCATTGGACAGCTCCTTCCGAGAGTTTGGATATCAACTTCAAAGTGAGCTCTGCACTGGTGGAAATTGTTAGCCGGATCACTACAAAACCTCGTTATATTCTTGCAAAGGTGCTTTTTTAAGTTTAAATGACCAAATACTCTTCACTTTTTCACTCTATTGATATGGCAAATAGTGATAACTTGTGTTGTTCTTTATGTGCTGTTCAATTTTTGTTTAATCAATTTGAGCTTGTGGGCTGATTTCCTAATCCTTAAATTCAAATGCCACATACTAAATACAGTACTCTGTTTTAGGGTGGAATCACCTCATCAGATCTTGCTACAAAAGCCCTTGAAGCAAAATGTGCTAAGATAGTTGGACAAGCATTGGCTGGTGTTCCGTTGTGGATGCTGGGTCCTGAAAGTAGACATCCAGGAGTTCCGTACATTGTTTTCCCTGGTGAATATGAGTTCTTATTTCATTTCAGTATTATAATCTTTTCTTGAAAGTTTAGTTGTGTCTGACACCTTGGAAATCTTCTTTACATAGGTAATGTTGGTGACAGTAATGCGCTGGCAGAACTCGTGAAATCCTGGGCTCGTCCATTGAGACATTCATCAACAAAAGAGCTTCTTTTCGTAAGGGCCATTAATATAATTATTAAAGATTTCATGACTACTTTATCCTCTGATACTGAATAATTTGTTCTATATCCAGAATGCAGAAAAGGGTGGATATGCTGTTGGAGCTTTCAATGTTTATAATTTGGAAGGAGTTGAGGCAGTTGTTGCTGCTGCTGAGGAAGAACAAAGTCCTGCCATATTACAGGTTAGAAGCAGTCAATTTAAAAGATGGATATTGTAGCCATGGATACTCATTAACAACATCTTTCGTGATTGTATCCATGATTTGTGATTATGACTACAAGTTCCTAAAGTTTGAGCATGAATTCGTCAGACGAAACAATTTCCCAAGATCTAGAAGTGGGTGCAACACCTTCTATGCCTGTTTCCTGGTTGCTTCTTTCCAAAATTAGTATACAAGAGGCACCACGCAAGACATATGTGGTTCAACTTTTTCTTTTTGTTTTTGGTGGGGGACTGAAAAATAAATAGTTAAGTCTTAGAGTTCCTGTGACGGGCTCTGACCAACAGCCCAGATCTCTTCCCCAACACACAAAAGCTAACTTAGTTTAAGAGTTGTCTCAAACATATAGGTTCAGCTACACAAGCTGATAATAGTCAAATTTTTAGGGTACAAAGTTAATAAGAACAGAGGATGTATCAAAAGTTTAAGGCTGGCTGTCAATTTGTTGTATGTAATGAGTTGACAAAAGGTCTCCAACAAATGTTTTTTGATAAGTAATTTAAAATTCAATAAAAAGCGCAGAGGGGCGCAACCCTAATACACGGGAAGTATACAAGAGAGCCCCTAAACAGGAGGAACAACTAATAAATTAAGAAAGTCTACAAAAGTAGAAACACCTAGGTGGCAAAGATGGGGTGCTATCCATAGATATAGCGTGTTAAGAAGACGCTTCCTTAATACTACCATTACAGTCTCGACATCTTCAAAAAGCCTCGCATTCCGCTCCCTCCAAATGCTCCACAACACACAGTGAGGAACTAAACGCCAAACATTTTTTGCTAGACCATGCCCTCGAGAAGCACCCCACGTAGTCAACAAACCCAGCACCGATTGTGGCATGACCCATTCAATTCCAAATAAAGAAAACATAAAACTCCAAAGCTCACGGGCGGTGTCGCAATGAAGTAACAGATGATCAATAGACTCCCCTTTCTTTTTACACATACAACACCACTCAATAACCACAATATTCCTCTTTCGCAGATTTTCATGAGTTAAAATTTTACCTAAAGCTGCAGACCATACAAAGAACGCCACCCTTGTCGGAGCCTTAGCACACCATATATTCTTCCACGGGAAAGATGGACCTTCTTTCCTACTAAGTGCTTCATAATATGACCTTACTTTTCCTACTCATGGTCTCCAACAAATGTCAACTATATATAGTAGGTAAAGGACTAAATGGTAACGTTCACAAATTGAATAGAAGAGGGTGGATGGAGCTAGTTTTGCTCTACTTTAAATTTCTCACTCTACACTTATTTAATACATTTATTTCTCTTTTATGACTAGCTCAATCTCTTGGTTCTTTATTAAATCTCTCTCTCTCTCTCTCTCTCTCTCTCTCTCTCTCTCTCTCTCTCTCTCTCTCTCTCTCTCTCTCTCTCTCTCATTTTTCTCTGTGATCTTTTTATATTTTTTTGGAGAAATTACAATTTAGACCCCAAATTATCACCACATTCTTAAATATGCCACCAAATTTTAAATCGCTGCAACTTAAAATTTTCTTTTTCGATTTGCCCCTCCATCCAAATCAACAGTTAAGTTGTCTGTTTTGGATTTTTGTAGAGAGGCTGGTGAGTATTTTTTTATTTTTTTTTTTATTTTTTTGCATCTGCCCCAAAGTCTAGCATATACAGAAAGAAGTTACTCCAGAGAAAGGTCTAAAAATTCATCCATGATTTCTAATTTATAAAATATTTCTTCACTTATTTCGAACGGATTTATAAATGTTAGAAAACCTTATTTTACTACCTTAATCAGTCTCACATTATAAATTACAAATTGAAGAACTAAATATACCAAATTAATATAAGTTCTGCATCTACTGGATGAATTTTCTAAAATTATTTCGAGATAAGATACTTCCAAATAAATTTCAAGATTGTAAGTTATTCTAACAAATTCATACTTGTTCCTCAAAGTTTGTGCTAGGGAGGATGAATCAGAAGCAAATTAGTTTATTTTCTGTTATGCATTCTGTATCAGTAACATGATTCACATATAACATATTTTCTTTTGAAGAATCATGGTTTCAGGAAATTTTCTGCTTATCTTTGTTCTTTTCCAGATCCATCCTGGTGCCTTTAAGCAAGGAGGAATTCCTTTGGTTGCCTGTTGTGTCTCTGCTGCTGAACAAGCCAGTGTAAGTGCGATTTCATATACTTTACAAAAGTGGAAAGTAAAAGAATGGATAAATAAAAAATATTAAAAATTATAATTAAAGAAAAAAGAAGAAGAAGAAACAGGGTCAAAGGTCAAAAGCACTAAAACGTTGAAAAAGAGAAATAAAGAACCATTATTTGTATATCCAGGTGAAAAGCACTGAAAGGCTGGAAGGCCAGGGTTTTCCTTGAATGTCTATCAATCACTCTATGTACTCATAAAGTGAAGGTTACTTAGGTTATGTTTGGTAAAAATCTGTTTGGCTTAGAGTACATGTGTAGGCCTCTGTGTACCGATATTTTTTTTTTATATATCGGCTATGCAGCTTGAGCATTTATATCAACAGCTTTCTGCTGAATTTATTTTGTTCTACTTGGAGTGCTTCTGTTTTTTGCATTAATATTTGATCTTTGGTAGTATTTCTTGATATAATTCCAGGAATTTTCTTTCTCTGAAGAATTTTTTTTAATGATATTACTCCTACTTATGCAAAAAACAAAATTCTTTCTCTGAAGAAGTTCTTCCTACCAAGAAAGATCTTGGATATGTTATGTTTCTTTGATAAATAAGATTCTTTTTACCAAAAAAAAAAATTGAAAGGAACAAAGAAAACTTAAAAAGAAAAAAAAGAAGAAAGAAAGTAAAGGACCAAACAACCACATAGTAATAACATAATTACATGATTTAGCCTTTTGCTTACCTCCTCAGGCCATCCATGAAATAAACACATACATGACTAGGAAGATACATGCAGTACACTCCACCAAAAGTATTCTCTCTTGTAATCCAAATACCAGATCACTTAACAAACCATGAGCCCATTCCAATTTTTCCGAGGGGTTATTGTTACCAAACTTTTTTGAACTCTTTATAGTTGAGGTAAGATATGCAGGTATTTGGGCTTCACACATAAACCACCACCTGTCATGTGATAACGATAGTGCTGCCATTTATATCAAGATGTAGGTTGTAATGCTTATGGATGAATGGCAGGTTCCCATTACTGTTCACTTTGATCATGGAACTTCAAAGCAAGATCTGGTGGAAGCTCTTGAGTTGGTAATTTTCCTTTTTGTTTAATATCAAAGTCATAAATTTTTCTGTCACCCTGCTTGAACATAGTTTGTAGTAAGATTGCAAATTTTATTTGTTTTTCAATACAGTAATAACTAATAGTCACATTGGAATTTTTGAATCCGACAATACCAGGGATTTGATTCAGTTATGGTAGATGGTTCACATCTTTCATTCAAGGACAATGTATTATACACAAAGTTCATTTCATTCTTGGCTCGCTCAAAAGGTATGCTGGTGGAAGCTGAACTAGGGAGATTGTCAGGAACAGAGGATGACCTGACTGTTGAAGATTATGAAGCAAGACTGACTGATATTAATCAGGTGACTTGTCTTTCGAGTTGAATAAAACCAGATTTCCTTTTTTTTTTCACTTAATGTTCCAAACTAATTACAATCGGTCTCTTGAATTTCAGGCTCAAGAATTCATTGTTGAGACTGGCATAGATGCTTTGGCAGTGTGTATTGGAAATGTCCATGGAAAATACCCTGCAAGTGGCCCAAATCTCAGACTTGATTTGCTTAAGGTAAAGTATATATATATATATTGAACATATTTTAGTCCAGTCCACCTGCTTATTATTTTGACATCAACTTAAAGTTACTAAACTTGTGTCTCAACCACATTGCCTATAAATTGCATACTTTCTGACATGCACGTCTATGTGAAATTTTCAGGCTATTAATTTCATTCAAATATTTTTTCGGTATCATATCAGGCTTCTCTTGTTCTAAGCAGATTTTTCTTTTTCTTTTTCTTTAAGAGCAATTTTTTTTTTTTTGCTTTTTTTTTTTTTGGGGGGGGGGGGGGGGGGGGGGGGAGCATCTCTCTATAACTCAATGATGCTTAATCTATAGAGAAACAGATGGCATTTTCCCTCTCAGAATGGAAATGTCATATACATATGCATATTGAAAAGGTTGTCGTTTGCAGAGTAGTCTTTTGACTCAATCCTCATTGAAATTAGCTACTTTACTGACTATTAACTTCCATCTACATTAAGGATTTGCATGCTTTGAGTTTGAAGAAAGGAGTTTTTCTTGTACTTCATGGAGCTTCTGGGTTGCCCAAGGAACTTATCAAGGTACACTTATATAATACTAATTTCCAGAATTTAAAGATCTTTTCTTTTCTTTCTCTTTTCACATTTCAAAGACAGAGTTCTGACTTTCATATTTTAATATGCAACTAACGCCAGTGAATGGCTTTGAGTTTGATTAACGTTTTATGAACTGTTTAACTTCCTTGAACAGGCGTGTATCGACCGGGGCGTCAGAAAGTTCAATGTAAACACTGAAGTGAGGAAGGCTTACATGGACTCATTGAACAGCCCTAGTAGTAAAGATCTTGTCCATGTTATGGGATCTGCCAAGGAAGCCATGAAAGTTGTGGTTGCAGAGAAGATGCATCTATTTGGTTCAGCAGGAAAAGCATGATGATTTATATATATATATATATATATATATAATGAGTTGGTGTTATGATGTGTTCATTTGTTGTCATCTTTCTTTCTTGTATTTATTTTTTCTTCCCAATGAAATCTAGCAAGTATGTGATGAAAAATAAGAACAGAACCCTCAGCTATGTGGGATTGAGGTTCCAACATGTGTCGTAATTTTCTTTTCTTTTCATAAGATTATGGAAACATCATTGTTTTGTTTATACATTTGAATGTAAGATCCCTTGAAAAAGAAACGTTAGTCTTTGTAGGATTCTCAATGGTTTTCGAGAATCTGTTAAGATTCTAGCACTAGTTCTAAGTTCCGAATCGAGATTTTTAACAATTTGATATGGCAAAAATACTGGAAAGGTTTTTACGGTTTAACCTTTTATCAAATTACATTTTAGATATGCTCTGTTTTCAACAGGGCCGACTCTTCTACTGGGCGACTTAGGCGATCACCTAAGCCCCCGGTGGAAGAATCGGCCCCTAAGAAAAATATTAGTAATAGTAGATTAAAAAGAAAAAGGATAAGGCCCAATTACACTACGATTATGCAAAAATAAATAAATGTGCATCTCTATCCTTTGAAAATCCCATGAGAAAATCAACCCAAGTCCCAGGAAAACAATGATTTTTTGGTTTTTTAAAAAAAATAAAAGAAAAGTGATTTATCTCTCATCAAATACAAAAACCAACCGTCAAAAAATCAAAACACAAATCATTTTTCAAAAAAAAAAAAAAAAAACAAACACAAATTTTTCTCTTTGAACAACCTCTCCAATAAATTACCAGCTACTAAAAAGTAGGAGGCGTAGACCTACCAACCAGCTCTTACCTCCAGCCTCTCTCCACCTCTCCCTTTGCCAATCTTGCACCCCGTTAACTCTGCTACTTTTTATAAGATCTTGAATACCGTAAGACTTATTTGTGTATCGTTTGTGTCTGACATAGTTCTCTTCTTTTTATAATCATATTAGATCTGTTTTCATACATGTGCGTCCTATATATCCAATGGTTGATTTTTTTTTTTTTTTATTCTTTTTTTTAAAAAAAAAAAAAAATAGTTGGGGTTGTACAAGAATTGTACAAAGGTTGTAAGAGAAACGATACGTTTATAATTTCTATACAACTTCAACAATTTTTTTCCAAAATAAACATTGGATTTGTTTTTCTACATATGAGTCCTATATGTAACATATCCAACGGTTGATTTTTTTCTTTTATAAAAAAAAAAAAAGAAAGAAAAAAAAGAAAAAAAGAATTGTTGGAGTTGTACAGGATTTGTAAACGTATCATAGAGATATGAATCATATGATATATTTACAATTTTTGTATAACTCTTGTACAACTCTAACAACTTTTTCTTAAAATCAACAATTTGATATGTAGAACCCACATGTAGGAAAACAGATCCAATGATTAATTTGAAAAAAATAAAATAAAAATATTGAAGTTGTAACGTATCATTTCTTTGGATAAGAATCTTTTACAGGTGTTTGTAAGAGACTATCCACCTGGCTGGATAAGTGGTTGGACAGTCTAATTTTTATTTGGTTAGGTGGATCTCATAAGTGGTTTCTCACAATCACCTATCTGAATTCTTTCAAATTTGGATCTCAAATTCGGGCAGGTGTTTATAAGAGACTACTTATGAGATCCATCAGACCGAATAAGTGGTTGGGCAGTTCAATTTTTATTTGGTCAGATGAATCTCATAAGTGATCTCTCACAATCACCTATCCGAATTCTTTTAAATTTAAACAAATAATTATGGATGCCTATTTCTTTATCTCCGTTCATTATAATTATCAATTAAGCAATCTAAATCCATTTTTCTCGGTCAACAAAACTGACGTGGCAAAATATAGATACGATGGAGAGGATAAAAGTAGCACAGTGGATAAACTAAACCTTATTAAGAATTAGAAACGTAACTGACCGTAACTTTAGTCGGAGAAAGATGACGTCATTTGTGCCACCTGTACGTGTGACGTTTTATACAGTATCTGATTCCTCTTTATACAACTCTCTCAAACTGGAACAGAATCCTCCAATGAGAGAGAATCCAATGGCAGATCAGAACTTGAAGCCAGAGCTCTTCGAACTCAACAATGGAACCATGCGTGTCCTGATCACCAACCTCGGCTGCACCATCACTTCCTTGTCTGTGCCTGGCAAAGATGGTAAATATGCCCTGCATCTGTCTGTTTAATTACCAACCATTTTTCTTTCCTGGGTTTGTGGGAATGTTACTGATGTTTTGATTCTCTGGGTCTTGAAGGGAAATTGGCTGATGTTGTTCTTGGATTCGACTCTGTGGAACCATATCTGGTAAAATTCAGTAAACCCATTTGATTTTCAGTCACTTGATGGTGATCTCATGATGATGAATTTGGTTCTGGGTGTATTGACTTTTGCAGGGTTGGATTTTTTTATTTATTTTTTTGGAAGCAAGCGAAAAGGAAAAGGATTGTAATTTAAGTTCTATTAATTTTATGGTGTTGTGGTTATTTGATGTTTGAAGGAAAGGGATTTATTTGAAAAAAAAAGGCTTATAATTTGATGATAATGTGATTTTTATCCACTTTTTCTGCAACGTCATTTAATTTTGGTTCAATTTGTTATAGTATTCATGAAAATGTGAGTTATGCCACAGTGATACCGATATAAATTTCCTAGAAACTGAGTTTTAGGAATTCCACCAACCCGGTCTCTAAAAGTGTAATGTGTTCTTTGAGCATGTGAGAAACACATTTTTTTTTTTTTTTTTAATTATATTAATAAAAAAAATGTATTTCTCTTATGCTAAGGGAAACACGACACTTTTAAAGACCGGATTGGAAGAATTTTCTTACAACTCAATTTGGAGGAAATTTCTGTCCCCCCCATTAAATCATTTGTTTGGTTTCACTGTTTTAACATTCTCGATTGACAAGCATTGATTTGTTCTCATAGTTTTATGGTGTTAAATGAATTCTTAATCAGAAAGGTGCTGCCCCCTATTTTGGCTGCATTGTGGGTCGGGTTGCTAACAGAATCAAAGATGGAAGGTTTACACTTAATGGGATTGAATACTCTTTACCCATCAACAAGGCCCCAAACAGTCTCCATGGTATGATAATTGTCAAACTCTTCATCCTTTGAGTTTTTTGTATCAATCTTTTCTGGGCAGTATGGCATGAAAATCCATCTATTTAATTCCTTTTGGTAGTAGCCAAAATTGCTGCTAATCTGTTGTTTGAATGTTGAAAGTGTTATTAATAACAAATTTTTGGTTTCTCCGAGCCTTAATTGATCTTCTGGCGTTCTTGTGACATAAACTTGAATATCTCCATCCGGGGTGCTGGTGCTTTTCAAAAACTGATCATTTGACATGGGTGTAGAAACATAGAGTTTTTTCATTTCTGGCGGGGAAGATATCAGGGGAGACTTGTAGTTTTAAAAGTTAAATTCTCTTTCATTCAAAAAAAAAAAAATGTTTAAAGCTCCCTCCTTCTGCATTACTTTTTAATTGGCTTTTTAAGAAAAGGGTGTGGTTGGTACTTGTACTTTATGATTTGTGATTATCCTATGCCTATGTTCTTGGTTGTTTGGCATACATCCTGGCTTGAAGCAGGTTCAAGAGATCATCCACTGTAAATTTTCACTATTGCTTGTATGTATTACCAAAACTCGGGTGGTTGATCAAAAGTGGATGGTAAGACTTGCCAAACTACCCCAAAGATTAGCAATAGGGAGTGTACCTTTTATCCAGATGGACCTTTCTACTTGACATAAACTGAAAACTGATTGGGGCATTTTAAGTTAGTGGAAACAATCAGGCTGTACTCCCCTTAGTTCCTCTGAAGTACACCAACTAAATATATGACTATCGGAAACGAAAAAACTCCATAGGGATTAAGCAAACTGAATATTCTTGATTTCTATGTTCACTTTGGATGAGTAATGGTGATCTCTTTTTTATTTATCTTTTTTTCCCCTTTCCTTAGGTGGGCACAATGGATTTGATAAGAAGTTGTGGGAGGTAGCCGAATATAAAAAAGGAGAGAACCCATCGATCACTTTTAAATATCACTCTTGTGATGGGGAGGAAGGTATCTCTCTCTCTCTCTCTCTCTCTCTCTCTCTCTCTCTCTCTCTCTCTCTCTCTCTCTCTCTCTCCAGGTTAACACAAACTGCAAAAATACAAAATCCTCATTGTGAACTCTAACACAATTATGCAGAAAAGCACACTCGACACAGTTCTACAGAGCCCATTTTATTCGCAAGACAATTCCCTCTTGTTTTCTTTTTCTATATGGTTTTTTTTTTTTTTGGCACTAGGTTACCCGGGTGACGTCTCCGTGACTGCAACTTACACGCTTTCTTCGAGCACGACAATGAGGCTTGACATGGAAGCTGTGCCTGAGAACAAGGCAACTCCAATCAGCTTAGCTCAGCACACGTACTGGAACTTAGCCGGCCACAACTCCGGGAACATACTTGACCATTCAATTCAGATTTGGGCGAACCATATTACTCCCGTGGACGAGAACACAATCCCTACCGGTGAAATCATGCCGGTTAAAGACACCCCCTTCGATTTCACTGATGAGAAGAGGGTAGGTGAGTCGATCCACGAGGTTGGTTTGGGGTATGATCACAACTTTGTGCTGGACTGCGGGGAAGAGAAATCTGCAGGTTTGAAACATGCTGCAAAGGTGAAGGATCCATCGAGCTCTAGGGTGCTTAACCTGTGGAGCAATGCAGCCGGGATGCAGTTTTATACAGGGAATTACGTGAAAGGGGTTGTGGGTAAAGGAGGTGCTGTTTATGAAAAGCATGGCGGGCTATGTTTAGAGACGCAGGGATTCCCGAATGCCATCAACCAACCCAACTTCCCGTCTGTTGTTGTTCAACCTGGTGAGAAGTACAAACACACAATGTTGTACGAGTTTTCGGTAGAGTGAAGTGATTGGCTTCAGAGTCTTTTGTGGAGTGGATGTCAGAATAAGGTCGGGTTTTGGTTTGCTTGCTGCCAATGAGGATTGGAACGTGAATCATAGCCTATAATTAATAATATGATGAGATGCTTCTAATTATCTATTTATATAGATTTCAGTCGCCATTATGAGTGCGATTATAGTGTTTACGGTCCGATTGGGTGTTAGATTTTTTAAATGAAAATCGAATTTTTATTTAGTTTGTGAATTTCGAGGCAAAGAAAGTATGTTTAGGTGATGAGTTGAATTTAAATTCTTTTTGAAATTGTGTTTGGGTGTTGGATTTTTGAGATTGAAAAGTAGTGTTTTTTAATGGTAGAAAATGATTGAAAGTATGAAAAGTTGTGTATAATGATTGAAGTTATGAAAAGTAGAGTAATGATTGAAATAATAATTATTTATTATAAAAAAAGTATTATTTAAATTAAATAATTATTATTTTGGTGTTGATGGGTATACCTGTGTCAGACCAGGTGGAACTCACTCAAGAAATTGTTTGTTTTTGAAAAAAAAAAAAAAGCTTGATTTCCGGGTTGGATTCAAAAACCTGATTTCTAGAAAAAACCCAAAGATAATTCTAAATTCTCTTTCGTTCCCAAGCACATCATTACTCTTTCAAAAAAAATCCTATCCTATGTTTAAAACTGTTGATGCTGAAAATTAACAGTGACTATCAGCGCTTAGTCCTTGATCCGGAATCCTTGAAAGATAATCAAACATCATAGTGGTGCACCGTCAAGGAGGTAGGGTAATGACTGTACCACCTCTTATGCTTAAGTCAATAAGAGTATAAATGTAAAAGTAAGAAAATAGATAGAGATTAAGATACAAGAGCGTACATGCGCTTAACCCCTTATTGACCTTGTATAGGCCAGGTGTTGTTTTTGTTGTGCATCTAATTAAGGCAATGATCGTCCCTCAGCCACGGATTTGGCCTTTGATCATGTTGGAGATCTTTATTTTTGCTTTTCTTGGGGACTCGATGGATCTTTCCTTCAGCAGGTTTATTTCCTATGTGGGGTCGGCGCTATTTACTGCAGGGATATGCTTGCCATGTGAGTGGTTTCCTCTTGGAGGTGTGTACGTATGCTTCATGTTGGGCTTTGGAGAGCTAGCTGGCCCTTTGGGGCTGTGTTTGGGCTTGTTCAATGGGCCAATGGGGGTGTATGCTTTCATTACAGTAGTCATCTCATTCTCTTGGACTACTTGTGTAGGCCAATGAGAATTAAGTTGAAGATAGGATGTTGGGCTTCCATTCCAATAACAAAGTTTTTCTCCAAATTAGGATGGAGAAATTTTTTTTAACCTAGTCTATTAAATTGACCTTTGCCAATATAGCATTTGCTTTTAATATACATTTTTAAATTTTCAAAAGCATTTTTTAATAGAGAATGAATCACATAAGGATACTAAGTTTAATGGATTGGGTTAGAAGAATTTTATCCGACTTCGAAATGTTACATATCATATTTTTATCTATAACTATCTCACAGCGCTAATGTGGTAGTTACAACCAACCCTTAGATTATTATTATTTTTTTTTAAAAAAAGGAATGATCTAAGGGTTGTGAACTTCTTCTTTGTTGGCGGCGTTGCCTAAAGACTATCAAAATCAAAAAAATTAGTGGATATGTAGAAGAAGCGACTCTAAAGAAGTTTTTTTTTTTTTTTTTTTTTTTAAAAAAAAAAATACGCATATTCTTCTCAAACTACAACCCAATTGTCAATGTCATCCCCCCCTCCCAAACTACTAATTGTGTCAATATCCCTCTTCAAACAAAAAAAAAATAAAAAAATATGTCAATGTTCCCCCTAAGACCAACAAAAAGACAATAATGACCCAAATTTTTTTTTTTCAATAAGACAAAAAATGTCCTTATAAATTCGAAAAAAAAAAAACTTAAAAAAAAAAAACCAAAAAAAGAAGAAGAGAAAAAGTAACTCAATTTTTTTAAAAAACAAAAAGAAAAAAAAAGAACGAAAAAGAAAAAAAAAAAATAAATAAACAAAAAAAAACTGAAAATTATCAAAAAAAAAATTTCTTTCTTTTTTTATTTAAAAAAAAAACAAATGAAAAAGAAAAGAAGAAAAACCAGTTTTTTTTTTTTTTTTTTTTTTTTGTATAACTTTTTGTTATTTTAGATTTTTTTTTATTTTTATTTTTATAATTTTAGTTTATTATTTTAAATTATAATAATTTTATGAAGGGTATTTTTGTCATTAGGGGGGATGTTGACATTTTTTGGTAGTTTAGGAGGGGATATTGACACAATTGGTAGTTTTGAGAGACATTGATAATAAAGTTGTAATTTGAGGAGGTTATGTGTATTTTTCTTTTTTTCTTTTTTTTTTTTTTTTTTGTGAGAATGCAAAAATATTAGAGAGCTTTCATTATTTCAAATGATTTGCATTGCCTAAAGTTTGTTGAGATAAAGAACTGTAGAAAAGGTGCATATGAAAATATTCTAGAGAAAAAAAAAAGAGTAAATTTTAGAAAATGCGTAGTTCTTTGAATTTGTCTCACGTATGTTACTTCTTCTTTTTTTCTTTTTCTTTTTTGAAGAACCGTTTGACTTTATTTTGCTGATGTTTATTTTTATTTTAAATAAATATTGTAGAAGATAGAATGTCTTGTAAAATTTATACAGGCATTCACCAACTTGTCATACATTATGAAAATTGTTTATTTTCCAATGTTAGTAACTAGTAATATTATTTATTTATTTTTATTTTTTTATTTTTTAATTTATAGTTAGTTTGGAAGATTTCAAATTAATTTTAGGGGAGGGATAGTATAATGTGTTTGTGCGGTGAAGCAATTGATGCGTTTGGTTAATTAAGTTGAATTAATTGATGTTCTAAACCCAATTTTCATGTGGTTTAGCATATGAAGATAGAAAGTAGGCTCTTTACAGGCTAGTCCAATTTTATTTTTTTATTTTTAAATAATAATAATTTTTAAGATTTTTTTATTTTTTTATTGTAATGGACACGTGTCGATTTTCTATTGGGTATGACGTGACAAACTAACGGAATCTTTTAACTTGGTGGATGAAAAACGAGTTTAGGGAATGATTCATAATTAATAGTTTACCACAAGAACCTTTCATGAATTTTTTGTACCACATGGAGTGATTTGTAATTTAGGTCAATCCCAGATACCAATGGTGCAATTATTTCTAAAGTATACATATTTATAAATTTGTTCCCTCAAAATTATACTTTTGTCTCCCCAGAATAATATATGTGTCCTCCTTTATTTTATTATTATTATTATTATTATATATATATATATATATATATATATATATATATATATATATATATATATATATTTTTCCGTCTTCCAACATAAAAAATAATAATAATAAAAAAAAACTTAAAATATCTCCATTTATTTAGTTTTCCTCTATATTCTAATTCGCTCCTAACCCAAAACTCAATTTGGTTTAGGACTCTGAGTAGTTATTTTTTGAGTGGTTATTCTACAGTCATTTAGATTTATAGTATTTGTTTTGGCATCACAAGTTAAATGGTTTAATTATTTATGATTGCACCATTGTTTGACTCGACTTTTAATATTATTGTCGTTTGAGGCTTCAGGAGATTATTAGGAGAAAAAGTCCACAGTCAAAGGTACCGGTTTACTTGGACCCTATAGATCATGTTTAGTTTGTTTTGCTAGTTGTTTATACTATTGTGTGTTTGTGATGCCATGAGATTAAATTTAAAATTTCTATGCTTTTATTTTATATAAACACGCACATACACATATAGAGAAATTATATGTATCTATGTGCTTTTTTATTTATTTAAGTTCATCTCCCTAACGTATAAAAAAACAGTTCATCCCCTCACACCAAAAATTTTGATTCCGCCTGTGGATGCATGTGTCATTTTCCGTTGGAAAAGACGAAAATGCTAACAGATTTCGGCCTCTCTTTTTGAAGATAACTTTATCTATTAAAAACGCACATGCGATGCACGTGAGTCATTTTTCGTTGGGAAAGACGGAAATTGGTACGCGTCTCAACGACACGATACGTGGATTTTATTATTTATAAGTTTACCACTCGCAATAGTACGAATCGATTGTACTATAGTAAGGGTGATCGAACCACAGAGATTATTGGTTGTTTTGCGTAATAGGATATGAGAAGAGCGTATCTAACTTAATTTACCAACAAAAGTAAAAACAAAAGTTGTAGAATTGAAGCTACAACGATAAGTGAAGGAAATGAAAACAGGAAATGAAATTAACTTAAAAGAAAACTTAGGGTGTTGATCATATCCAATCCTCAACCTATGCAATGCTTAAAGTCTATATGGATCTTCCTAACATGCTTGATATGAGCGCGTAATGGGCGTCAACCATTACGACGACCTCGACATGAAAATACTTTCGTTAAGATGTAATCATAAAGCACCTAGATTTACGTTAATCAACTCCACGTAAAGATTAAACTATAATTGAAAACATTTTACTCTACCAAAGGTGTGGAGTGATTAACGTGCCCTAGCTTACTACTCTATAACACATCCTAATAAGTATACACAATACACGAAACCCCTATTTAGGCCACAAAATGAGCTGTCGTAACGTCCGGCAACTGAAGGCTTGATGTAGGTGTGTATGTTGAGGGAACATAGTGATCCCTTAACAACACAGGCCTTGGTTGTTCAGCCATTGGTGAGTTAGAATGGGCTCTTAGACGTGAGTTCCGTTTGGATCTACTTCGTCTAGAAATCCGCTCTAAGTTTGGGTCGTATGGAAAAATAGGCAATGATAATGAACGACGACCAAACATACACCAATGTAATGTAATTTATATATACAATATACAGAAAAGAAATAAAAAGAAAAGAGAAGAAAAACTAACCGATTCCGCAGTGCAGTGGCAGCTGAAGTGCTACTGCCAGAAAATGTCGATCGATCGAAAGTTCGATCGATCCCTTTTTATATCGATCGATCGATTCTCTGCAGAAGAGAAAAATATAAGAAAAATACAGAAAATAAAATATAAAACAAAATTAAAGTATAAATATGCACAGAACAATAATAAATTAAGTAAAAGTTCGGTCCAGAGTCAGCAGAAAAGCAGTGCTGCTCAAAACAGAAGTCGATCGATCCAATATTATGTCGATCGATCGAATTTTCGATCGATCGAAATTATAGGTCCAGAAAGTCGATCGAGCGATTTTTATGCAGAAACAGAATTCTGCAGAAAACAGACAGAACCGAATTAAAACATCAAAAACACTAAAAACAGTTTTATACAGAACCAAAAACAGCTTATGGACAAAATTTACAATATGTACTAAATCAAACTAAATACAATCCTAAATATCCCTTAAACAACCGTTAATAATCCCCGGCAACGGCGTCAAAAATTGGTACGCGTCTCAACGACACAATACGTGGATTTTATTATTTATAAGTTTACCACTCGCAATAGTACGAATCGATTGTACTATAGTAAGGGTGATCGAACCACAGAGATTATTGGTTGTTTTGCGTAATAGGATATGAGAAGAGCGTATCTAACTTAATTTACCAACAAAAGTAAAAACAAAAGTTGTAGAATTGAAGCTACAACGATAAGTGAAGGAAATGAAAACAGGAAATGAAATTAACTTAAAAGAAAACTTAGGGTGTTGATCATATCCAATCCTCAACCTATGCAATGCTTAAAGTCTATATGGATCTTCCTAACATGCTTGATATGAGCGCGTAATGGGCGTCAACCATTACGACGACCTCGACATGAAAATACTTTCGTTAAGATGTAATCATAAAGCACCTAGATTTACGTTAATCAACTCCGCGTAAAGATTAAACTATAATTGAAAACATTTTACTCTACCAAAGGTGTGGAGTGATTAACGTGCCCTAGCTTACTACTCTATAACACATCCTAATAAGTATACACAATACACGAAACCCCTATTTAGGCCACAATGATAAGATATCTAGTTTCACACTAAATCATTCCACATAAAATTAAACTACAATTGAAAGACAATTAGACTACCAAAGGGATGAAATGATTGGTGTTCCCTAGCATACCCTATAAGGTAACTCTAATGAGAAATCATACATCATGTCAAATAGCACCATTGAAAAAGACATCGTTCTTGTTTCCAAGAACGTTGGTTTTACTCAAGACTTCAAGGAAAACTCATAGACAAGTTAAACTCTTTTTCATGAATAAATTTGATTGGAATCTTGATACCAAAACCTTTTAGCATGGGTTTTGATACCCTCTAGCCCTTAACAATCATCAAACATCTAAAGAAAATTCTAAGAACATCAAGAACACTTCATGATTTTGGATAGGATTTGGATCAAACCCTAAGGACTAAATTAGCTAGACATGAATTAAATCTAAGTTAAGCATGAATTTAAAGGAAAGCAGTAAAGAAACAAGAAAGAAACGAATTAAAAACAACTATATTAAACTTAAAGAAAATCGGATTACAAGAAAGAAAGAAAATGAAGAACAAGCTAAACTAGAACTTGAAATTAAGGAAAGGGGACAAGCTCTCTGGAACTAAGCCCAGAAAACGTGCACTAAAGGAAACTAAAAACGCAAGGAATTGAAGTGATACATCTGAGCAAATCCGAAATCTCAAAAGATGCATGTTCTAACCTACAACCCTAATCTCATATATATAGAGAATTGGATTTACAAAATATCATCAAGAGCTAATCCTAGCCGCACAAACAGAGTTGGTCGGCGTCCATTTCTGTCCACAAAATCCAACTTTAAATTTGGATCGCACAAAGAATACAAAGATCTGAAAATATCTGAACTTTCTGGAAGACACGAATTCGCTCGATCGAAATTATGTCGATCGATCGAGAAGTCGATCGATCGAATTATTGCTGTACAAATAATCGATCGATCGAAATGCCTTGGACAATTTTCCATTTTCTCAGGATCAATCTCGAACTCTAGAAATGACCAAAATACCCTTGATGTATTTTCAGGTCTAATTCAAGTATTTTGAATTAGATTTTAACTAAGACTTGAAAATAAGAGAAAACACTAAAACATAACAAAACGTTATATATACAACACGAACTAGGTTTAACAAATGCAAATTAAGGGGTCTTGAATTGAATAATTCAAGACTTATCAGAAATGCTAATCTAATGGAAAGCCATAATTGCTAACTGTTGAAACTTTGTAAGGGAAAAAAAATTACTTATTTATGCTCTATTTGTTTCGACGTAAAATGATTTTTGAAAAATGATTTCGGCATTTTACGGTGTTTGGTAGGGGCGAAAATAATGGTCAACGAAAATCATTTTCAGTTTGATCGTAAAACCTTCTTTAATTTTTGAAAAATGATTTACAATTTTAAAAACAGTAAATCGTTTTCCGAAATTAAACTTTTCGTCCTTGCACGCATGTTTGATATCCGATTGTCGGAATCCGGCAATGGTCGGTCGTCGGAATCCAAGCGGCACCGAAATCCGGCAACATCTAGACACTAGAATACTGCCGGCGCTGGAATCGGGCGACATCCGGCCACCATTGCCGGATGCCGGGGGACCAAATTCTGGCCAAATCTAGCCGGAATCCGACCATGGTAAGAAGCCGACCGGATCTAACCGGATCCTGCCATTGATCCGACCGGATCTGGCCAAAATGGTCGGGATCCGGCCGGAATCCTGCAATTTTGGCCGGATCCGGCCAAAAGTGCTCGCCGGAATCCGGCAACGGCAAGCGGACGTTGTCGGATTCCGGCGACAGTTGCATTTTCTCATTTTGTAATTTTTTCGTGCGAACCAAACGCCGAAAAATATTTTTGAGAAAAATATTTTTTTTGAAAATGATTTCGTCGCCAATATTTTACGTCGAAATAAACGGAGCAGTAGTCTTTGTGGATTGCAGCTCTACCAAACTAATATGTATGCATGAAAACTATCTAAAAATACCTTTGTGGTAAGTCATTTAACCAAAATAGTCCATACCTCCATGAACAATTAGATGCACACATTGATGCACATCAAAACCTATCGTCGGTTGACACATGTCATTGTTAATGAGTTAGTCTATTATAAAAGAGAAATGTTTGGTGTCCCACTTCCATCCCACCATTATCTACGTGGACCAATAATGTTGTTAAAAAATCAAGGTCCCACTACTCTCTCTAATATTTCTCACATTATTGGTCCATATAGATAAGGGTGAGATAGGAGTGAGATGGAAGTGGAACACCAAGCATTTCTCATTATAATTATAATTGGAAAAAATACGCATACTTGTCTCAAATTACCAATTGTGTCAATGTTCACCCTAAACTACAATATCACCCATAAGGCTAGCAAAAAAAAAAAAAAAAAAAACTCAATAAGACAAAAATATCCTTATAAATTTGAAAGAAAAAAAACCAAAAAGAAAATTTTAATTTTAAAAATTCAAAAAATAAATCCTTATAAATTGTTCTTTCTTATTTTTAAATAAATAAAAAAAAAATTCTTAAAAAATATCCTTATAAATTGGTTTTTCTTTTTCTTTTTTTATTAATTTTTAGTTTTTCTATACTTTCTTTATTTTTTTTTTAAAAAAATAAATTTAACAAAAAAATTTAAAAAATATATTTATAAATTGGTTTTTTAATTTTAGTTTTTTTTAAAAAATAATAATAATTTGAAGTTTTTTTTTTAAAAAAAATAAAAATAAATTATGAAGGGCATTTTTGTCCTTAGAATGACATTGACATTTTGTCGGTAGTTTAGAGAAAACATTGATATAATTGGTAGTTTGGGGGGAGGGGACATCGACAATATGATAATACTCATGATAGTTTCCCGGGGCGGGGGGGGGGGGGGGGGGGGGGGGGGGTATTTGTACTTTAAAGAGATCGCCCCTTACTAGGTGAGAATCGGCATCGCCTCTAGGCGGCGGCCACCCCTTAGAGAGGGGTCACCAACGATCCATCATCTGTCAAGGGGTGGCCTCCCAACAAAGATAGGGCTAACAATATTTAATATAACCCATAAACCCAACACGAACACAACCTGATATTAGATGGTTAGAATTTAATGTAATAGGATTCAAGTCAAAAAGAGTCGACTTGATTAGACACAATTAATAAATGGTTCAAACTTCTGTCATCTCACATAACTTGTATAATTAAATTACATTTTAGTCATACTTATGGATATCAATTATCAATTTGATTTTGTCATGAATTTAGTTGTGAATGTGTATAATTAATGTAAGGGTTTATTACATTTTCTCCCTCATGAACTACCAAATTTTGCGCAAAGCCCCCACAAACTACTAACTCGACCAAAATAGAGCATTCAACTACCAAAGACAACCATTTTTCACCCTTCCGTCAGTCAGAGAGGTTAAAACAAACGGTCAACGAGTCACGTGACCGTCACACGCCGTTTTACCCTCATTTTCTTCTTCTTTTTTCCCCATGAACTACCGTCATCTTCCAACATGCCCCCATGTAAAATGGCACATGACGGTCACATGACCCGTTGACCGTTTGTTTTAACCCCTCTAACTAACGGAAGGGGGGGAAATGGTTGACTTTGGTAGTTGAATGCTCTATTTTGGTCAAGTTGGTAGTTTGTGGGGGCTTTGTGCAAAAGTTGGTAGTTCATGGGGGGAAAAGGTAATTACCCTTAATGTAATTTATGCTTATAAGATATGACATAATATTAATTAAATCGGATCAAATATTTGTGTCAACTTAACCTATTTATATTAAACAAGTTGAAACGGGTTATGTTTGTATCAATCCAACACGATCTGTTTATTAAATGAGTTATGGAAGTTTAGTTAAACATGTTGTGTTAAGGTCAAGGGGTTTCACATGATTAATTAAATGAATTGTTTCTATATTGATCTATATTGTTGTATGCACACGACTTGACACAACACCACAACACAACAGAAACCCAATCCATGAACCCAAACTACCACCCCCGCTCAAAGGGGCGGTCGACTGCTGATGTGTATTTTAAATAGTACTCGCAAGTGCACGAATCGTTTTGCAATATAGTGTTATGCAAGTGCGAGGTCGATTCCACAGGGAAATGGTCAAATATTGGTATCTTGCTTAATCAACCTCATTTTAACCTAGTTCCAAAGGTTTGAGACTTAATTCAAGAACAAAAGATTAAATGAAAGAGATGTAATGAAATGTGTAAATTAAAAGGAACTAAGGTTAAGGAATCCACCAAACCAAATCCTACAACTCACACTCTTGGTTTCCACTTGAACACCCAAAGAACATTAAGCTTAGGGTGTTATTCAAGTTTCTCAACCATAAACCCAAGAACCATTAAATGAATCCAACACATTGACAAATCACAAAGAGTACCGATTGAAATCAAAACATCCAATGTATCATTCAATCACAATGGATATCATCATTCAAACCGATAAAACAATGTATTAGTCGGTTGAAACACATAAAATGCCCTCTATCCACTACTAACCACATTCATTGCAAAAGATAACGCTTTAAATGAATGGAACTTGAACAACTAACATGATATATCATTAAATGTGCAAGTGGTACAGCAAGATTGTGAGTGTCATCAATGGAAAGGTTTCATCCTCAACCCTAGTTGAGGTTACTAGCCTTCCATGACTAAGAACACCACAAGAAAATGATGAACAACCATGGAAATGAAAGAAAAGCTCTACAAAGAGAAAGTATCTGAAAATAAACTACTGAATTACACTACAAGAAGCACGAAATTAAACCTATCTACAGAGTTTCTGCTCTATTCTTTCCTCTCCTACTCTCTCTACTTCTCTCTCAACAAGGGGATGGCTATGGCTTTTATAGAAGAAAGCCATGGCAAGAAATGACCCCTCTACCCTCCTCTAGGGTTCTTCTGCAGCTAGAGACAACCCCAAACACGAAACCAGCGTGTTGTGCAGCGGAAATCAGAGGGAGGACTGCTTTTTGGCTTCTGATTGGGCGTTCTGGCGCGCTCTGCAAAAGCAGTTTTTGGGAAAATTCGATCGATCGACTTTTATTTCGATCGATAGACTTCGGGCAAATATTCGATCGATCGAATTTTAAGTTCGATCGATCGACTTGTCAGGGTCTCCGAATTTCCAGTTATCTTCTTATGAAATTTGCCATTCCTCTCTTATTGTCCTTACAGAAACAGAAAACACAAAAACTAACCAAAACATTAGAAAATAACAAGGCTAAAGGTCTAACTAGTGCAAATCAAGGGGTCCAAATACACAATATTTGGCACTCATCAAATACCCCCAAACTTACATTTTGCTAGTCCCTTAGCAAAAACAAAATGAAAAACAAAATCAAAGCATGAAACATAAGTCCTCTTTCGTGGGATAAACGATTGCATTTAGCATATGCAATAAGCCTTTTAAACCCCTAGGACTCCCTAGTGGACGAGTGAAGTCTCGTGAGGGTTTGCCAGAAATGATACCCATAAACATTGAAATGCCGTATTATCAATTGGGCGAAAATCATCATTCAAACACGTGGTTCACACATCATGAGCATGTTTAACAAAATGAATGTCACATTGTCATATTATCAAAAATCGATCAACTCATAGATGGAAAATTGAGACAACACATGTTCAAAAGTGTAAGGTGTGAATAGCATAGAGTCATGGGGTTTCGATTTTCCTCAAAGCACATATATCCAAAAATTCGCAGGACTTCCATCAAATAACCAAGGCTTATCTTACATTTATTATCATTTATTATTATTTTGTGTCGGCTGTGCAATGTTTGACTCCTTTAAGCTTTCTAATTGACCTATGTAACGAGTGTTGAACCAGTGACTCCCAAACCAGATGGTCTTAGAGCACTAGATGTAAAAACATTCCTAAGGGCTTAATTACTCAAGTCAAAAAGGCTACGAAGTTAAACTAGCCAAACAATCATCCAAGCTGAAATTCTCATCTTTTTACGCGAACACCCAATGCTTAATGAGGCAAGGGGCCCGGTTACTCAATGAAAAGTCAAATTGGTGATTTTATTCTAAACTTTTTTTTTTTTTTTTTTTTTTTTATGTATATATATATATATATATATATATATATATATATATATATATATAAGCCAAGGTTTCATCAACAAGTCATCCTACAAATCTCAAGACACATAAATTTTAATTCAAATCTCATACCCCACAGAAACAAATGCTAATGTGCTTGTGATGAACAGTTTAAACATGTCAAGTCTCTCTAATCCAAAGATGAGTCAAAAGATCTCAGATTTTCATGATATGCAAAATTCAACATTTTAAACAAACCAATGAGATGCAAACCATAGTAAGATGTAACCATGCTCAACTAACAATAAAACATTTTTTTTTTTTAATTGAATGAGTATTAACAAGGCAACAAAACAAGAATTAAATGAAAACAAACAGAAATGTCTACCCCACCCCCAAACTAGAATAACACATTGTCCCCAATGTGGCTAGAGATACAATACCGAAGGGTGATGCAAGTTGGGCACACTTGTAAGAGAAGCGCTCCCCCAAACTTGAATGGCGGACACTGTCCTGAAAATCACAACTGAAACACAAGAAGATCAAATGATAGGAAAAAATGATGATGAGGGTTGCCTCCCACAAGCGCTAAGTTTTCAGTCTTCAGCCAGACTTTCCATCATGACGACAATTACTCTGAGTAACTCGGGTCCTCTAAAAGGGTCGTCTCAACCTCCGAGCTCTGTAACTCCAAAAATGGCTTCAGTCGTTGCCCGTTCACCTTGAACGTGCTGCCATTTTTTGGATCCTCAATCTCAATGGCCCCATAAGAAAACACTGATCGAACTATGAAAGGGCCTGTCCATCGAGATCGGAGCTTCCCTGGGAACAGATGCAGACGTGAATTGTAAAGAAGGACTTTCTGACCAGGCTCAAAAGATCGTCTCAATATGTTCTGGTCGTGGGCCTTCTTCATCCGTGCTTTGTACATCCTAGCACAGTCATAGGCATCGTTCCTCAGTTCTTCCAATTCATTGAGTTGGAGCTTCCTCTGTGAGCCAGCTTTTGTGAGATCGAAATTTAGCTGCTTAATGGCCCAGTAGGCTCTGTGCTCCAACTCCACAGGCAGATGGCATGCTTTCCCGTACACGATACGGTAAGGTGACATGCCAATTGGTGTCTTGAACGCTGTCCGGTATGCCCATAATGCATCGTTCAACCGGAGAGACCAATCTTTTCTTGACGGGTTCACCGTCTTCTCCAAAATCCTCTTGATCTCTCTGTTTGAAACCTCCACTTGTCCACTCGTCTGAGGGTGATAAGGAGTGGCAACCTTGTGCGTGATGCAATATTTCTTCATCAGCTGTTCGAAGACCCGATTGCAGAAGTGCTTTCCACCATCACTAATAATTGCTCGAGGAGTACCAAAACGAGCGAATATAGTGTCTTTTAAAAACTGGACCACAACTCGGTGGTCGTTGGTCTTGCAAGCAACTGCCTCTACCCATTTGGACACGTAGTCCACAGCAACCAAAATGTACAGATAGCCGAAGGAGTTTGGGAAAGGTCCCATGAAATCAATGCCCCATACATCGAAAATCTCAACAATAAGAATCGGGTTGAGGGGCATCATATTTCGACGTGAAATACTCCCTAGCTTCTGACAGCGCTCGCATGCAACACAATAAGTGTGAGCGTCTTGAAAGATGGTAGGCCAGTAAAATCCGCATTGCAAAATCTTTGCAGCGGTCTTCTTCGCACTGAAGTGGCCTCCACAGGCATGATCATGACAGAAGGAAATGACACTAGATTGGTCAGGCTCGGGAATGCATCTCCTAATGATCTGATCGGGACACTACTTAAACAAGTAAGGATCGTCCCAGAAAAAATTCTTCACCATGGACATAAATTTGGACTTATCTTGCCGTCCCCAATGCAAAGGCATTTGACCGGTGACAAGATAGTTTACTATGTCAGCAAACCATGGTGAGTGAGCATGAGCAATATGCATCAACTGCTCATCGGGGAAGGTCTCAGAAATGGGGGCGGCTTCTTCCGTGAAGTCCACGGTAATCCTCGAGAGATGATCAGCCACCACGTTTTCGGAACCCTTCTTGTCCCGAATCTCAATGTCGAACTCTTGTAAGAGCAAAATCCACCGGATGAGGCAAGATTTAGCATCCTTTTTGGAAAAAAGATACTTCAATGCCGCGTGATCTGAGTAGATGATGACTTTCGATCCTAATAGGTAGGATCGAAACTTATCCAGAGCAAAAACGACTGCCAGCAGCTCCTTCTCAGTGGTCGAATAATTCAGCTGGGCGTCGTTCAGAGTCCGACTAGCATAATAAATGACGTGGGGAAGTTTGTCAATGCGCTGCCCCAACACAGCTCCAACGACGTAATCGGACGCGTCACACATGATCTCGAAAGGTGTACCCCAGCTTGGGGGCCGAATGATGGGTGTGGACGTCAGAATTGCCTTCAAGGCCCCAAATGCCTTCTTACAATCTTCATAAAAAATGAAAGGGGCCTCATTCACCAACAGTTTGCACAAGGGCCGGGCGATCTTGCTGAAATCCTGAATGAATCGCCGATAGAATCCTGCATGGCCCAGAAAAGAGCGAACCTCTTTCACCGTCCGTGGGGGAGGAAGGTTGGATATCAGATCTACCTTCGCCTTGTTGACTTCAATCCCCCGACGAGAGATGACGTGCCCGAGCACGATTCCTTGTTGCACCATGAAATGGCACTTTTCCCAATTGAGCACTAGGTTCTTCTCTTTACACCTCTCCAAAACCATCGTGAGGTGGTGCAAACACTTCTCAAAAGATGACCCGAAAACCGAAAAGTTGTCCATAAACACCTCCAGGAAACGCTCTACCATATCAGAAAAGATGCTGATCATGCACCGCTGAAAAGTAGCTGGTGCATTGCATAAGCCAAATGGCATGAGTCGGTAGGCGAACGTTCCGAACGGACAAGTGAAGGTCGTCTTCTCTTGGTCTTCAGGATCCACAGGGACCTGGTTATATCCAGAATAACCGTCCAAAAAGCAATAATACTCGTGCCCGGCCAACCGCTCCACCATTTGATCAATGAATGGAAGAGGAAAGTGATCTTTCCTGGTGGCGGTGTTCAGCTTGCGGTAGTCAATGCAGACTCTCCATCCAGACTGTACTCGAGTTGGAACCAACTCGCCTTCCTTGTTCTGCACGACTGTAACTCCAGCTCGCTTGGGCACGACATGAATGGGGTCACCCATTTGCTGTCAGAGATAGGGTAGATGATGCCAGCATCCAATAACTTGATGACTTCTCCTCTGACGACTTCTTGCATGGTCGGGTTGAGCCTTCTCTGTGGCTCCCTCGATGGCTTGGTGTCTTCTTCCAAGTGTATCCTATGCATCACCACCGAGGGGCTGATTCCCTTAATGTCTTCAATGGTCCACCCTATAGCTTCCTTATGCTCCCTCAAGACATCTAACAACCTCTCCTCCTGAGCGGTGTGAAGATCTGAAGCTATGATTACAGGCAAAGTCTCTGCTGGACCGAGGAACTTATACTTGAGATTGTCCGGTAAGGGCTTAAGTTCCTTATTTGGAGGCTCAGGTACTGCTGCCTCCTCTTCCTTCTTGCTCTCCAGATGAGCAAATTCCAAAACAACATTTGCTTGCTCAAGCAGGACATCCAAGTCCAGATCCTCTCCAAATTGAGCAAGCCATGCTTCCAGGGGGTCTTGAATGCTTGATTCTTCAATGCTTTCCTCCAGGATTTCCTCTATCAAGCAGACATTGTTGATCTCATCACACTCCCTCGGCTGTTTGCTGATGGTGAAAATGTTCAGCTCTACCGTCATGTTGCCGAAGGAGATCTTCATTACCCCCGTCCTACAGTTGATCAGGGCGTTAGCCGTAGCTAAGAATGGTCGCCCTAGGATTACCGGTATCTGAACTCCAACGTTCTGTACCGGCTCGGTGTCAAGCACTATGAAATCCACGGGGAAGTAAAACTTATCCACCTTAATCAAAACATCCTCCACTATTCCCCGTGGTATCTTCACTGACCGATCAGCCAATTGCAATGTCATGGAGGTGGGCTTCAATTCTCCTAATCCTAATTGCAGGTAAACTGAATAGGGTAGGAGATTGACACTGGCTCCAAGGTCAAGCAGGGCCTTCTCAATGTGGCTGACTCCTATCGTGCAAGAGATGGTAGGACATCCAGGGTCCTTGTACTTGATGGGCAGCCTGTATTGGAGGATGGAGCTGACTTGCTCGGTCAAACAAACTTTCCTCGGGACATTGTTCCTTCGCTTGACGGTGATTAAGTCCTTCAAGAACTTGGCGTAAGACGGCACTTGTTGGATGGCATCCAAGAACGGAATGTTGATTTGCACTTGTTTGAATACCTCCCGAATGTCCTCGAATATTCCTCCTTTCTTGGGCACGAGAAGTCTATCAGGGTAAGGCGCCCTAGGTATAAACGGCCTAGGAGGAAGAGTCTCTACGGTCGGAGCTAATGTAGATGGCTCGGCATCTTTCTTCTCGACGCTCCTGCTTCCTTGTTCTCCTTGTGCAGCAGGGTTCTCTTCTGGTTGATGCACTTGGTTGTCCACTTGTTTCCCTGATCTAAGTGTGACAACGGCTTGCACATGCTCCTGCCCATGCACTGCATTTGATGATCCTCCCTCGTGAAATTGCAACTTCGGATTCGGCACAGGCTGACTAGGGAGCTTTCCCTTCTCTCTCTCCCCCAGGTGACTAGCAATTTGCCCGATCTGGGTCTCCATCTTGGCAATAGCTTGAGTGTTCACCATGGTAGCATTCTTCACGTCACTAATGGATTGGCCGGTAATCTGGATGAAGGCCTTAAGAGTGTCTTCCAACGATAATTGTGAAAAAGAGGCAGGGGCTTGAGTGGGGGACTGGTATGATGGTGCTGGCTAGGCTGGACGGCTTTGATGGTGAACCGGCTGATGAAAACCAGGGGGGTATTGAGTATGAGATTGGTGAGGAGCTCCCCCTTGAGCCAAAGGCTGGTTCTGCTTCCAAGAAAAGTTAGGGTGGTTCCGCCACCCTGGATTGTACATATCTATCTGGATTGTAGATTGGTTCTGCTTCCAACAAATCTATCTTCATTTTTAATTCTACATCCTCCTTAACCTCATAGATGCCTCCCTTTTTCTGAATGCGAGTAGCTCTATCTCGACAGCTTGAAAAATCCCACTGTTGGGAATTGTCGGATAATTGATCTAAGGTCCTATACGCTTCCTCTCCCGTCAAACTTAGAAATGCACCTCCGTTCATCGACTCGATCATGCTACGATTGGATTGAGTTAATCCTTGATAGAAAAATTGTACCAGTCTCCATTTCTCGTATCCATGTGGAGGGCACTTGATCAGCATATCTTGAAATCTCTCCCAACTCTCAGAAAATTTCTCATCTTCCTCTTGAGTAAATGAACTTATTTCCTTCCTACACTCATTGACTTTGGACATGGGGAAGAATTTGTTGTAGAACTTGTTGAGCAAGTTCTCCCAAGAAGTGATGGAACCAGGCATGTTTGAATCCAACCATGCTTTGGCCCTATCATGAAGTGAGAAAGGAAATAGCCTAAGATGCACAGACTCTTCAGAAAAATTTTGAAATTTGAAGGTGGCACAGATGTCCTTGAATTTCTTCACATGGCTATAAGGATTTTCGAGGTCCAAGCCATGGAATGCGGGTAGGAGTTGAATGACATGAGGCTTGAGGTCAAAATGAGTGGCATTGGTTGGGGGTAACACGATACATGAAGGAGAATTTGTTGCAACGGGTGCAAACAAATCCCTAAGTGTTCTAGTATGATCCACGTTTTCTCCCCGATTCCTCTCATTTTCATTTGCATGCATGTTATCTCCCATCTCAACAGAATTTCTAAGATTTCTCCTAAGAGTTCTTTCAATTTCGGGATCTAAAAATGTCAAGTCTAAGTTCAATGATCTTTTACCAAGCATACACCAAACATACACAAATGTTTAATCCAAAGAAAACAATCAAACAAAAATAAAGAAAACAATTTGCTAATAGGGAACAAAGTTCTCCAAAGTACAATCTAGGCTAATTCCCAGGTAGGTGAGGGGGGTCACTATGGACACACTTAAATCCCAAGACCAATCCTTGCCAGAATTCACCTTGACATTGCCTTTAGATTGCTAAGTACCCCTACTAGCAAAATATTTTCCTTTTTTTTTTTTTTTTTTTTTTTTTTTTTCTTTTTTTATAACAAAGAAAAATAACACAATTAAGATAAATTGTAAAGACTAACACAAATGCATACAATTTATACTAAGACAGCAGTAAAAGTAAAGATAAGAATACTTACAATTTGGGACCAAAAAGAATTTTTGGCAAAAATTTTCTGCTACTGATCTTATCCAGGAGCTGCCTTCTGAGTTGGGGTCGATCGAACGAATGTAATGGTCGATCGATCGAAGGTAGATCGATCGAACTTTTTATTCGATCGATCGAATGTTAGAAATTTGCAGGGCAGAAACAGAAACCAAAGTAGAACAGAAAATCTTTTTTTTTTTTTTTTTTTTTTTTTTTTTTGAAGTTAGAACGAAATAACGCAAATCTAGGATAATATAAAACACAAACTAAACAGAATTTGAACTAAGTTATAGTGAACTAAAAGAAAATTTAAACAAACAACAAAATACTATTAAAACAGAAACAAATTATGAACAAAAAATGAACAAAATGGACTAAAAGAAGTACTGGATCAGAGATACTCACCTAGTTCCGAGCTGCTGCTGTGCAGGAAGTCGTTCGATCGAAGTATATTTTGATCGATCGAAAGTCGATCGATCGAATATATTGTCGATCGATCGTTTTTTTTTTTATAGTGCAGATTCTAAGTCGACCGATCGAAAGTCGATTGATCGAATTTATTTTCGATCGATCGATTCTTCAGGGCACCCAGTAAGTTGCAGAAGCTGCAGAACAGATCCGGGAAAAACAAAGAAAAGACTTAGAATGCAGAACAGAAGCTAAACAACAGCAAAAATGAAACAAAAATCTATCTAACTAGTAGAAAAACAAAATCAATCAAACAAAAACCAATTTTTGAACCGATTTCCCCGGCAACGGCGCCAAAAACTTGATGTGTATTTTAAATAGTACTCGCAAGTGCACGAATCATTTTGCAATATAGTGTTATGCAAGTGCGAGGTCGATCCCACAGGGAAATGGTCAAATATTGGTATCTTGCTTAATCAACCTCATTTTAACCTAGTTCCAAAGGTTTGAGACTTGATTCAAGAACAAAAGACTAAATGAAAGAGATGTAATGAAATATGTAAATTAAAAGGAACTAAGGTTAAGGAATCCACCAAACCAAATCCTACAACTCACACTCTTGGTTTTCACTTGAACACCCAAAGAACATTAAGCTTAGGGTGTTATTCAAGTTTCTCAACCATAAACCCAAGAACCATTAAATGAATCCAACACATTGACAAATCACAAAGAGTACCGATTGAAATCAAAACATCCAATGTATCATTCAATCACAATGGATATCATCATTCAAACCGATAAAACAATGTATTGGTCGGTTGAAACACATAAAATGTCCTCTATCCACTACTAACCACATTCATTGCAAAAGATAACGCTTTAAATGAATGGAACTTGAACAACTAACATGATATATCATTAAATGTGCAAGTGGTACAGCAAGATTGTGAGTGTCATCAATGGAAAGGTTTCATCCTCAACCCTAGTTGAGGTTACTAGCCTTCCATGACTAAGAACACCACAAGAAAATGATGAACAACCATGGAAATGAAAGAAAAGCTCTACAAAGAGAAAGTATCTGAAAATAAACTACTGAATTACACTACAAGAAGCATGAAATTAAACCTATCTACAGAGTTTCTGCTCTATTCTTTCCTCTCCTACTCTCTCTACTCCTCTCTCAACAAGGGGATGGCTATGACTTTTATAGAAGAAAGCCATGGCAAGAAATGACTCCTCTACCCTCCTCTAGGGTTCTTCTGCAGCTAGAGACAACCCCAAACACGAAACCAGCGTGTTCTGCAGCGAAAATCAGAGGGAGGACTGCTTTTTGGCTTCTGATTGGGCGTTCTGGCGCGCTCTGCAAAAGCAGTTTCTGGAAAAATTCGATCGATCGACTTTTATTTCGATCGATAAACTTCGGGCAAATATTCGATTGAACGAATTTTAAGTTCGATCGATCGACTTGTCAGGGTCTCCGAATTTCCAGTTATCTTCTTATGAAATTTGCCATTCCTCTCTTATTGTCCTTACAGAAACAGAAAACACAAAAACTAACCAAAACATTAGAAAATAACAAGGCTAAAGGTCTAACTAGTGCAAATCAAGGGGTCCAAATACACAATATTTGGCACTCATCAACTGCCTCTCACGTGCTGAGGGATGGCCGCTCCTCAACAAATGAGTAATTAAGTAAGGGTCAACCTCCCCTTATAAGAAGGTGAGCCGCGAGGCCACCCTTAAAGAGGGGCAGCTGACTGCCTCTCATCCATTGAAGGGCAACCTCCCCTCATAGAAGGGTGATTGATTGTCCCTTATCTTTTAAGGGACGACCTCCCCTCGCATAATTAGGGGATGTCACCCCTCACTTGATCGCCCCTCATCTCCGGTGATGAAGGACACCCTTTTTTTTTTCTTTTTTTTTTTTTTAATTTAGGAACAAACCTATAATTTTAAACATGTTGAGTCATCAATTATGTCCGGTGTCAATCAACAATTGGTTATAACATTGATCCAGTAGTTTCTGTCAACGCTAATGGTCGGATAGCATTTGATTTTTCCTCTCCAAATAAAGAGTTCCTCTCTCTCAAATGTCAAACTAATTATCTTTTAAAATAATAAGAAAAATATATAGATAGATTTACCTGCCAATACTATAAAATTGATGAATTGCCATTAAAAAAATAAAAAATAAATAAAAAAATCACATGGTTACACACAAAAAGGGGTAAGGATCAGTTCCTAAAATAGTTACACATTAACATTAATAGGGGATGTAGTGCCAAATCTACAAGGTGCTTCATACACAAGTCATTTTGGTCTTGATCGATCTGTTGTCTCGGTACAAATCATCCTATCTTGTCCGGACCAGTTCAAGTGGCAAAGTTTCCATTGCCATCTGATATATGGAAAGACAATTTTAGATACAGCAGATTAGTGACAATATCCAAAAAAACAAATGCCATGTTTTTTAATAACCAGAAAAAATGCTTACCCAAATACTAGGGTTTGTAGGATCAGATTTTGAATGTATTTTGGATAGTTCCCAATGAAAGCTTACGACTATGGAAACTTTGAATTCAATTGAAAATGGACTGCAGATATAATTTAAAAGGAGTTAAAATGCAAGCAAATAGTTTCAGCTGTGTTGTCCATACAAATCACTCTAGCAGTATAAGAACAAAAGAAATCCATTTGAATTGGAGGGTTAGGCAGCTCTTGGTCACCATCAACTGGCAATATCTATTAAGAATACCAACGAACATGGTCAAATGTGTAATTTTAAGATTAACAAGCAACTAGTATCATTAAAGACGCATAGGAGATCAAAGGCTCACTTGCAGGGAAATCATAAATGTCGTGCTTATATTAGATGGATTTGGCTTAGGTGCTGTAAAAAAAACAAGAGATGAGATCTCTTGTAGTTTTTTCAACAGTTTAGATTAAATTCCAATTTTTCCATGAGCAAGAAAGAGTGAAATTACATATGGACCTTTGAAAAAACTACAGAATATTTTCTGCAGTTTTTTTTACAGCACCTAACTCAAATCCATATAAGCAATGTTTGAAATTCTAGTTCAAAAAGACCAATTGTAACCAGGCAAAGGCAGAGCAAAGCTAGTAGACTAGGTAGCTATATCCCCTAGGTTTTTCATCTCCACGCCTTTCTCTTCAGCCAAAAGTCCATCCTCATCACATTTCAAATTGAAATATGGCAAAATTAATATAGCTAGTGATCTTTAGTCTACCATGGGTCACATACAATTCAACCCAGATTTTTCAAATAATCAAATTATTCTACTCTAACACTATCTTTAGTTTGTCACTCCATCATATTAGTTTTGACGACGAAACAGAAAAACACTCCGTCATATTAGTTAATCACCAACACCATTGCATCAAATGTCTTTATTCGAACATTGATTGTCATGTTATTGGAAGATCTGGAAAACGGTGAAAGGCTAACCCTTGAATAAATTATATATTAATAATCCATCTATTGCACCCATTATTACAATAAGACATTAAACTAATAAGACCAAAACACATACCATGGACACCTGACCCTGGACCAGAAAGGTTTCTCATTGGTGTGTGTCACACATATTTCACAAGGCCAAAAGCCACAGTCTTGAGCTGTATCACATTTGTGCTCAATTTCTATTTATGCGTGAAATGAAGAGTTGCACAAAGGAAAAATATTTCTTCAAGAAACAAAATCCAAGATAATAAATGCTCTCTTTGAGACAAATTAGGGGAAATAAAGTTTTTGTCAAGTTCAACTGAGTTGAGTTAGTAACCACACTTAAAAGTGCAATACTGCTTTCACTATTACATATTTTTACAGAAATATCATTAAACAAGATTAAAAAATGATGAATAGTAATTGGCAACTCACCCAGCTAAGATCGTTGGACAAGTCAAAAGACGTGGAAGTATAACATAGATGGGCAAAGTCATATTGCGACAGACATCTCCATCTGCGATCTAATAAATGAAAAAGAATTAAATAGTATGTTACATACAATGTTAATTGTGTATAACGTAAAATGCGTTAAACCAGAAATGCAATGTTGCATACCTGGGTAGTCTGAATCAGAGAGGTTTCAGTAACAATTTTCTCCCCAAGAAGAACTGACTCTATGCGGAGCAGATGGATGTCAATGGAGCAAATGGGAACTGCAGATGCTTCCACGGTTAGTTCACCGGTGATGGGATCTGATAAAGAACATTGAGAAGACATCTTTCCTGTCACCCGGAATCCACCTATTCAGCAATATCTCTCATCAGAGGTATTCTTATCAAAATCTCTCATGATCCCACCTCTGATGAGAGAGATTCTTGTCAAAATATCTCTCATCAGAGGTGAGATAATGGGATTAACAGATACAAAATATTCTTTAAGGAGTAAAAAAGGACACCACTTGGATAAGATATTTCTATAGAACACAGCTAGGGTTTCAAGTGACGGAGCCTTTTACATGCATAAGAAGCAAAAAAGAACTCAACATGCCAAACTTAAGTTTAAAAAAAGAAGGACATGGCAGAGGGTGGTTATAAGGACACCTGATTTTAATTCATGCAGCAGTGGATGTCTTTGTGTGTCTTGAGTAATATAAAATATAACCATCTCAGGAGAAACCGGCCTCTCAAGAAGATCTGCTGAAGCATAACCACAAGAAAAGGAAGCTTTATTTAATTACCTAGAAGATAATACAAAGAAAGAATAGGATCAAATCATACCTTTATCGCTTTCAACTATGAACTCCACTGTTGTAGATAATGTTTTATGTAGGTATCCTCTCATTATATCTACAGTTATTAAATACTATCAAAGGATTTATTAATTATCCAGCATCAAACAAATGTGAAAAAATAAAATAAAATAAGGCATTAGAAGGGAGGAAAATGAGAGCCAATACCAATAGTTCTCTCAACACAAAGGCAAGTCTGCAGATTTTTTTCTAAGAAAATAGTCACCTGAATGCTGATATTGACTCCATGGAAGGTTTCATAAAATCTTTCTAAGTTGTCTTCTCCTGGCTGTCTCAGAATCATGGAAAATAGTATCTGCCACAGTACATGAACAATTATAAATTGCAAAGGATATGCCAGGAACTTGCTGTTAACTGAATACGTAATATATAACAAACTAAATTGAAGCTTTTTTTTAAAAAAAAAGAAAAGAAAAGAAAAAAAGAAGAAGCATTCATCATGACTGTATATCCTTGAAAGAAACTGTGGAAGAAATGGCTAGTGAGTCGTAGACGGGGGGGTGGTGGGTGGGGGTGGGTTGAAGATAAAACATGAATTAAAGGGGAATCTGCAAATCCAGACAGGAGAAGAAATGTAAATGTTTTGTTAAATTTATGCTACCAGAACATTTGAGAGAAAAGTAGTCAAACGCTATTTAAGTAAACAAAAAAAATTAATCAGTAGAAGGGCAAAAAGGGCAGCACTTCATGCAGCACATGAGAAGGACAACTTCCATTGTGGAATCTGAAAACTTAAAATAAATATTTGAGTCCCTACACCAGTGAATACAATAATTACAATTTCCAATGACTTAAAACCATGTGCTCAAAAAGGTAATTTCAGAAGACTATAAATGTTCCATCGGTCATATTTGCAACATAGTTGGAGTCATTAGGTATCATAACATTGTTAAAATATAATTCTTCTCAACAGATATACTACCTCAGTTGTACCTGAACCAATCTTTCCAGGAGGTCTAACCTCGGTGCTCTTATTCCTGTTTCCAAGTGAGAAAACAAGTGATTTGTACAGATCTCTAAATGACACAAAAATTAGGGGTAACTGGCAAATTAAAAAAAAAAAAAACCAAGTTTATTTTTTCACTGAGCTCGATATACATGGTTGGTCACAGTTACAAACAACTTAAGCTTTTAGGATTGATTATTAGTTTTGAAAGTGTGTAATTGATATACATTGTTGGCCCCTTTCATGAAAGCTTAGCTTTTGAAACAAATAGTTACTAACATTACTTACGACAAGGTTTACAGTTGGAATTAGAACAAAACAAACCTTTTTGTATTTTGGGTTTGTTTTTCGGCTGCTGTTGGCTTGGGTTTTGGGGAGGGTTGTTCGGGTTTGCTGGGGGCCTTTTCTGTTTAATGGGTTATGGGTCTCTTGTCGGTTTCGGTTGTTTTGGGTGCCGTCTGGGTTTCAGTTGTTGCAGGTGCTTTTTGGGTGTTGTGGGTGTTTGATGGGATCGTTTTGCTGTTTTTGGGTTCTGGGTTTGTAAGAGCTCTTTTGTATACTGCCTATGTACATAGGGATGCCTTATGCTTTTTAAATAAAATTGCATTTTACTTATCAAAAAAAGAAAGAATCTACTGTAGAAATTTCATCATATGTTTTTACTAGTGGGACTTCACTTAATTCTTCATTACCTTTAAAAAGTAGAACTCAGAAGTCACTAAAAAACTATACATCTTCCAGAGAAAGATACAAAGGTGTTAAACCACTTGAAGTTGGATTCATATTTATCTTTGTAAAATATGACCAAGTCATTACTGGTTCTATAATAATGTTCACCAACAGAGTTATAATATCAGATAGGCAGCCCCCTGTAGGTACTTATAGATTCACAGGTAAAGAAACTAAAAGAAGAAAAGATACAAATTGTAATTCATTATACGGATGAGAATAAAAGAATTTAGAAAAGAACGAATTCTGCACCTCATTACAGATTTAATGGGTTACTAGCTCAACAACAAAGCCCTCTAGCAGGTCAACCCCCCGCCCCCATGCATAACCCTTTTCACCAACTAAAACAATGACCTCATTGAACGAGTAACAAGAAAGAAGGTTAAAGTCAGACTAATATATTGGTATAGTTGAATTTGCAATTCTATTTGCAATTGGTTCAATACTTCACAATGGTGTTAGAGAAGATGTTCAATAAGAACAAAACTATGAGAGGCTTCACCATTCTTGGTATTAAATGTTTACCTTTGGTGAAACTCAAATTATTGCCATCACTGTCTTATTAGATAAAATGCATCACTAGCACTCAACGAACAACAATAGAACATATTGAAATGTTTATTTGAACTACCATGAGGAGTGATTGCCACTAAAATTGCTCTTAGAAGCTGCAACATATGAGTCTCTAATGAAAACACACCTGAATCTACATTTTAAGAATATAAAAAAGCAAAACGTCCGTCCAGTGTCTTAAGTGGTCTGCAAATGAAAACACACACACACACACACACACACAGGTTTAAGGCAGTGTCTGTGTTTCTATTCCCTATTTAAAAGTCCTGGACGATTGTCTTCTTAGTGAGCACAACTAGGAAGGGTCTAGTTTCTTTTGATAATCAGAAAAGTTCTTTAGCCATATCTCTTTGCGTAGTTGATGCCATCCGTCTTCTGCAAATGCAGTTTACAAATGATTTACTTTATAATATACCATAAACCTTAGTTGGAAGAATCCTTCAGTTCGAGCAGTAATTAACTCAATTCACTCAAAAACATGTACACTCGTGCTTCACTTATGACATATTCTTGAGCAGAACAAAAACTAAAACTAGACAAGTTCACATAATCAAGAAAATTACTGTAGGCAATTCTATTGCAAAATCTGAAGTACAAAATTATGAGTTATAACAAACAGGCTGTTTAAGGAAGCCAAAAACCCAGCTAGCTAACAACAAATTGGATGGGGTTAAAGAACTGAATAGCAGCTCAGATATCTTCAAGAAAAAAAAAAAAAAAAAAACCACCAACACCAATCCTCTTGGTTTCCATGTGATCTAGCCGGCCTAGCCCTGCTGCATACCAAGCCAGCCAATTTTCTTAATGAAGCAAACAGCGTTGAATAAAATTACCTAATTGCTATTTATTTCAAGCTTAAAGGCAAAGGGAATAGCTATAAATACCATTACATTGCAGACCATCAAAATAATAACATTGACATAATACGAGCAGAAAGTGCAATTACACCATATAGAAGCCACAATTCACAAAACCTGATTGGCTTGTTATCTGAATTTATGGTTCCACAATATCAACTATGCAAAGAATTCATAACAAAATTAGGGCACCATAAAAAGCGTAATACTCTATAGTTCAGCAAAAAACTAACTTACAAAATGGAGATAGGCTTTAAAACGCCATAAAAAGACTCAATGACTCCAGCCGATCCTCCATGAACCTTTGAACAAAAGTTGTACAAAAAACAAACAATTCCATTTCACTATATAGCGTTCAAATGAAAACAGACAACGAAACAAACACAGAATTAGCTTAGGCTCATTTCAGTTGAGAAATATTTTTTTAAAAAAAAAAAAAAAAATACAAATCTCAAAATTTAGTTTTATCTTTTCCGCCATTTTCTCAGAAAACAAACAGAGCGAGGATCGACTCAAACCTGCAAGTTGACGGATCCGCTGACAGTAAGGCGAATTCCATAGTGAGAAATCGAAGAAGCAGATTTTATAACGATTTTGCCCTCCAAAGGTTCCTGAAATTCCAAGATTCACTTTTAGAGAACATATATATACATGTCCATATACATGGTGTGCGTATGTATATATAATATATGGCGAGAGAAATACTTACAAAAGGGCGATAGATGCGGTTCGCATGGGAAAGTTTGAGCTCTATTGACATTGAAACGACAACGCAGGGAGGTGCGGGCAAAGAGGAAGAAGAGCGATGAACACAAGTTGGACAGGCTTCTGCTTCTGGGTTGAGCCAAGTGACAAACAACCTCCTTCTCTTCCCGAGCCGTTAAACACCATTTCGAAGGAATTTTCTCCGATCCAATTTATAAAAATATCGGCCATTTTCTACGTGAGAGCCACGTGCTTTTTTTTCTTTCTTTTTTTTTTTTTTTTTTTTTTTTTTTTTTTTTAATTGTACGGATAAAATTGAAAGAAATTTTATTAAAAATAAATTTGCTCTTTCAACTCTGTCTTTTCAGTTAAAATAAATATATACTTTTCCCAAACAGGAGGACAAATGACATTTTAATAGGCTGAATTGAAAAAAATTCTATCCAATCTAATTTGAAGAAAAACTCTGTCATTTTGGTACCTCGATTATCATATTAAGATTTTATGAATGATGCTAAAGGAAAGATTTTCTCTTTTTTTTAGTTAAATACATTTTTGCCCCTTAAGTTATACCGACTTTATTTTTTCTATCATTGGTTTCACTTTCGATTACAAGTGGTGCTTCGATTATGGACATATATCCAAATAGTACCTCCGTTTATCTTTTGTCAAGAAAACTAACGGAATTCCATGATAAACCTATCAAAACTTGTCACGTGTCATACCCTTTAGGCCAATGGGAGCGGATGGTCAAAGCCTTAGGGGTGGTGTGGCCACCTTAGTTTGGCCTGGGGCTGGTTTCAACCACCCCTTACGACCAATATGGGGTGGTTCGGCCAACCCCCTACCTTTTTACTTTTTTTTTTTTTTTTTTAATTTTTTTATTTAAAGCCTCATGGGGGTGGTTGAACCATCCCCATGGGCCATGTTGGTGGTTTCGGCCACCCCATACAGTCAATTTGGGGGCAGCCAAACCACCTTCATGACTCATGGGGATGGTTTGACCACCCTCAGACCGGTTGTAGGGAGTGGCCAAAACCACCCCTAGGCCAAACAGGGGTGGCCACGCCACCCAAAGGCCCTTGGGAGTAGTTTCGACCACTCCTATTTTTGCCATTTGGAGGTGGCTGAACCACTTTCAAAGGCTTTGGGGTGACTTCTTAGGGGTGGTTCAGCCACTACAAGATCAACCCTAGAGCTGCCCCAAGGCCTTAAAAAAATAATAACGTGGCAGAGATATTATAGGTATATTTCGACAAAATTTGTCTTTTTGAAACGTTTTGGTAGTTTGGGGGCCAGAGTCCAAGCGTTGGTAGTTCGTGTAGCTACTTGCAAAACGGTTGGCAGTTTGGAGGGCTAAACTGTAATTTTCCCTTAAGTTTTTTTTTTTTAAAAAAAAATTATTATTATTTTTTTAATAAGGTATATAACACGTGTCAAATTTTGATTAGTTTGACGTGGGATTCTGTTAGTTTTCTTGATGGCAGATTGATAGATGTACTATTTGGATATATGCTCATAAGCGAAGTACCACTTGTGATCGAAAATGAAACCGAAGAATAAAAAAATAAAGTTGTTAAAATTGAAGAGCCAAAAAGATATTTATCCATTTTTTTTATTTGTCAAAAGTTGATGTAAAATTACTAAGAGATTCAAATTTAAAAATAATTCATCTCAAATTTAATGAAAATTTTAAAAATCACGTTAGATTTGAAGGTAAAAAAGTAGATAAAAATTTTACATTTAGCATTACTTTTAGAAGTGTCAATTGTGCTATTTGAATTTTATAAATTTTTGCTTTTATCTTATTTGACACTTTAGCATTACTTATCAAATCAGTATTTAACATAGTAATTAAAAATATTAAATTATAATAACACATTTATATTAAGAAAAAATGGTCAACTCGCTTCCCATGGCCAGCCATAGAGCCACATGAACCGTGGCTGACATGTATAGATCTGGAGGTCGCGGTGACACTACGACCTTCGCAAGGGTGGGTCCCAAGGCCTCTATATTGTTTGGGATTATGCATATACAGAGTACAGGTAACGGAAACCGATGGTAGAATTTTTTTTATTTTTTATTTTTTATTTATTTTATTATTATTTTTTTCTTTCAAAATGAACAAGGTCAAATAAAACAAATATACAAGTTTGTGGTACTTACAATTAAATTCGGTCACTCTTAGGCATATAAGGCTATATAACTCTAGTTGAAATTCTTTTTGTATGTTGAAGTATTAAGAACACGTTCTTGACATGCTTGATGTTCTTGATTAAACCTTTAGATTTTTTTTTTTTTTTTTTTTTTGAATGATTGAATATGATCATAATTGTGAACTCACAAAACTATATATTCTCAAATCAAGAGAATGGGTCTAAGCAGAAATTTGAAAAAACCAAATATTCTCTCTTGAATATTTCTAATGACTTTCTTACACCCAATTGTACATTTCATAAAAATATATATGAAATTTATTGAGTTTATTAATTTTTCAACTTATGAATTAGTGTGTAATTTATACTTCACTATGGTCTTTTATTTATAGATTTGGATTTACAACCATAATTGGGATGTGAGATAAGCTGGAGTCATAGTAGATCTAGGACTACTTGTAATACCCCGAACATTTATTAGGACTAAGTAACTTTAATAAGTGTTAATTTGAGATTATGGCTAGATATAAAGGTAATTCTAATTTTCTGCCTTAATCGAACGTTCGACTAGGGTTACTGAACGTTCAATATCATAGCACACTAAACGTTTGCGTACATCACAAAAGTTCGACAACTTGACCTATGTCATTGTTCATGCATCAGCTTTGTATCAAAGGAAACCACCAAACATTCGAACGAGGACCATCAAACGTTCGATTTGATTTAGGCTATATCCTTGGTTATGCATACTTGTTTGGGTTTTGACCTCTTGCTCTGTTAATCGTACCCTTTCTCTAGAACTTGAAAATGTAGAAACAAAATATTTGGTTCAGGGAGTGAAAAAGAGAGAGCATGTATTTTTAATTTTTTTATTTTAGATTTTAATTTATAAAACACTAAAAATATATTATATTAAAAGGTGAAGTGGAAAAATTATGTCATAGCACTAATGGGTGTCCAAAAATTAGACGAAAACTCACGTAGGGACCTCTTTCAAATTTGTAAAAAGAATTTGCACCGAAAGTTTATTTTTAAAAAGTGACGGAGTGATTTCAAATCGCTTATAGACTAAAGGATTTATGATACATTTACCCATTTATTTAAATAGAAGTTTATACATCAACTATAATGTATTTCTATTTAGATGTGATTATATTGCCAATAGAAAAAGAAAAATAGGTTAAATATTATTTAGTCCCCTAAACTAACAATCATTTTAATTTTATAAAGCACCATGAACTGATAAGTGTAATGATTTGGCCCTTCAAACTATTGATCTGTTATTATTTAGCCACATTCGTTAGTGTTGACTTTTTATGTTGAATGGAAAATTAAATTTGCCCAAAATGTTTCCCAAATATCCTTATTTTGACTATTGAAAAACTAAAATTACCCTTTGTATTTATTAATTAGTAGAAAAAGAAAGTTTTTTTTTTTTTTTTTTAAAAAAAAGGTATAAATGCAAAATCAGTATATAGTTGGCCCAAATTTCAATCACTCGTTACGGTATTAAAAATAGAGATAAATGTAAAATCAGTCCCAATGATTGGCTTGAATTAAAGATCGCTTTTTACGATATAAAAACTAATTCAGAGGTCTTTGGGATAGGCTAAAATTACAACTTAGTTCTAGTAGTTAAATTCCTTCAAAACACTTGACGGATTTTGTTATTGTGCCATTTCAGCACAATCGAAAGATGACATGTGTCACTCTTAATAAAAAAATATTAATATATTAAAAATATAGGGTTAAGTTTTATTTAACTCCCTGAACTAACAATCGTTTGTGATGTAGTACCATGAACTGACAAGTCACATGATATGACCCTCCAAACTGCCAATCTGTTAAAATTCAAACACTTTGGTGACGACATTTAAAAAAAAAATGATAATTTTTAAGTTTTATATAAATTATATTTTTAATAATATTTTAATACATTTATTTATTTATTATTAAGAATGACACATGTCATCATTCTATTAGTGATGACGTGGCATATTAACAGAATTGGTTAAGTGTTCTGACTGAATTTGACTATAGTGAGTAAATTGTTATTTGGCCTACTCCGAACAGACCTAAATTATTTTTTATACCACAAGAAGTAATTTGTAATTTAGGTCAACCACTAATTAGGGTTGGCAATTTTTGACACGACCTGCGAACCCGGCACGAACACGACACGAAAAAACCGGGTTTGTGTTTGTTATAATCGAGTTCGGGTCATAATCGGGTTGACCCGATTATAATAGTGTTTGGCGGGTCAACCCGCCAACACGATTATAACCCGATTAAAAAAAATAAATAAATAAATTTGAAGGTAAAAACTAAAATTGAAGGTTGAAACATGTGAAAACAGTGAAATTGATGCCGTGTCGGGTAAACGGGTGACACATTTATTAGTCGTGTTTGTCGGGTCGTGTTCGGGTTACCCGATTATTAATCGGGTCGTGTTTGGGTCGCGTGTCACAGCCCGATTAATAATCGGGTCGGGTTCGTGTCAGACCCGTTTACGTAATCGGGTCAGTCGGGTTGACACGAACCCGACTCGTGAACCCGAATTGCCAACCCTACCACTAATATTGATTTTGCATTTATCTAAAAAAATTAATTTGTTAAGTTTTTAATTTTAATATATTTATATTTTTCATTTGTTCATTTTTTTAAAAAAATAGTCACATATGTCATAATTCCATTGATGATGACACGTGGTAAACTAGTGGAATTCGTCAAGTGTTTTGACGGAATTTGACTGTAGACACTAAATTGTTATTTTGGCCTATTCCAGGGACTTCTGAATTATTTCTTATTCCACTACAAGTGATTTGTAATTTCTTCAAACCACAAATAATGATTTTGCATTTATCCTTAGATTTTTTTAAAAAAAAAATTAGATTTTTTTTTTTTTTTCAATTGTCAAAATAAGAGTATTTTTAGAACATTTTGGTCAAATATGATTTTCCATCCAAGATAACGGTCAAGAGTAACAGATGGGGCTAATCATAATAGATTGACAGTTTTGAGGGTCATATCATGTGACTTGTTAGTTCATAGTGCTACATCACAAACAACTATTAGTTTAGGGGGCCAAATAATATTTAACCTAAAAATATAAATATATAAAACCTAAAAAATTTAAAACTTAAAAAAATATATTCATTTTTTAACAAAAATAAAAAGGAAAAAAATAAAAATAAAGGGGGTGGCTGCAGGTGGCCACCCCCTTAGGGGAGTGCAAGCCACCCCTGGCCTATGTGCGGCCACCCACATGGGTTGTGGGCCACCTCTAGGGTGGCCCGCGAGCAGCCTGCTCTAGGGATGGCACGCGGCCACCCATGGCCCATGGGGATGGCTTGCAGGCCACCGTAGCCACCCATTTTCTTTCTTCTTCTTCTTCTTCTTCTTCTTCTTCTTTTTTTTTTTTTTTTTTTTTTTTTTTTTTTTTTTTAATTTTTTAATTATAAATAAATTTTTTGTTTTTTATTTTTAAATTTTATATATTTAATATATTAATATATTTTTATTAAGAGTGATACGTATCATCGTTCTATTGGTGTTGAAGTAATATACTAATGAAATCCATCAAGTGTTTTGACAAAATTTGATTGTAGAAACTAAATTGTTATTTTGGCCTATCCTGAGGACCCCTAGGTTAATTTGTATATCGTAGGGAGTAATTTGTAATTTTTAGGTCAACCAAATGAACTGATTTGCTATTTATCCCTATTTTTTTTATACCGTAAGCCACCCATTTTCTTTCTTTCTTTTTTTTTCTTTTTTTTTTTTCTTTTTTTTTTTTTAAGTTTTTAATATTTATGTTTTTAATATTTAAATTTTTAATATATTAATATATTTTTATTAAAAGTGACATGTATCATCATTCTATTGGTGTTGAAGTAGTACATTAACGAAATCAGTCAAGTGTTTTGACAAAATTTGAGTATAGAGACTAAATTGTTATTTTTGCCTATCCCGAGGACCCCTAGGTTAGTTTGTATATCGTAGATAAGGATTTGTAACTTTTAGGTCAACTACATGAACTGATTTTGCATTTATCCCTATTTTTTATACCGTACAAAGGATTTGAAATGTAGGCTAACCACATTTATTGATTTTGCATTTATCCTTAGATTTTTTTTTTTTAAAAAAAAAAATTGATAATAGTCTTTTTCTACTCTGTCAACATGCCCCCACGAACTGCTACCTCGACCAAAAGAGAGCATGCAACTACCATTTACATACCAAAACTCTCATTCTGTCAGTTTAATTCGTGAAAAGACTAAAATACCCTAACTTAAAATCAAAATTTACATAAAATACCCTCAAAATTAAACAATTTTTTTTTTTTTTTTTTAAAAAAAGCAAAAAAAAAGAGAGAGGAAGGGAGTGGCTTGCGAAGCACCCCTAGAGGTGGCTTCGGCCACCCCTTAGGCCCGGGGTGGCCGCTATAAGTGGCTCTGGCCGCCCTAGAGTCCAGGGGCCACCGCCCATCCCCCTAAGTGGCAGCCACCCCCTTTCTTTCTTTTTTTTTTTTTTTTTTTTTGTTATATATATATATATATATATATATATATATATATATATATATATATATATATATATATATATATTAGGTTTAATATTTTTTTTTTAAATAAATTACTGTTTAAGGGCATTTTTGCCATTAAACAAAATTTAACTTCTAAAAATTGCATATTCCGTCCGATTTAACGAGATTCTCTAACGGAAGGGGGGTAACGGTATGAAAATAGTAGTTGCATGCTCTCTTTTGATCGATGTGGCAGTTCGTGAGGGTATGTTGAAAGAAAGTGGTAGTTCATGAGGGGAAATATAATTACCCCTTTTATTTCTTAACTCTTCACAAGACATATATTGCCCGCCATATCCAAGGTTTATTATTATTTTAACTAATGTTATTCTTTACGGTTATTTATTACACATATTTTGTATTGGTTTTTATAACGTATTTTAAGTGATTTTATACATGATCAATTGCTTCAAAAAAAAAAAGAAAAAAAAAGAAGAGAAATGCTATAAGAAGATCCATTAATCTTTCTTTGAGTCTTTCTAAAATTGATGTGATTTTTAAAATCACTATTGAATGCGTAATAGATTACTATAGAATTTTAATTCAAATGATGATTTTAAAAATCACGTCAATTTTGGGAGAACTTAAAGAGAACACAAGTCTCGCTTACTAAAATATTACTTAAAAATGCGTCATTTTAGTTAACATTAAATGAATATATAAATAAATGTAAAAAAGTAGCACTTCTCTTGTTAGCAATAATAGAATCAGTTACTCTGTACTATACACGTGGGTTAATTAAAGGATATATGATGTAATAGTTTTTGCTGATGTCATAGTTAGTTAGATGACTCTAGTTAGCCGACTCTTTTCTGTATGTATTCAGAAACTTGTTCTGGTATTCATTTTATTCCAAATATTTTCAATATACAAATGCTGACAGCTTTCCTCCATTCTTTGCTTTCTCTGTTCTTTACTTACTTTGCAAAGTCTTCACATTCAACATCTCTATTATTAATTTGGTGATCAGTCCAATATGGAGGCTTGAGCCGATTAGTAAATGAGTAATTTTAAAAGAATGAGTCGATCTGTCTTCTTTGTTTCTTCTCCCAAATATCAATATTAAATTAATGGATGTTCAAACTTTGCAAGCTTCAACTTTTCCTGCGCGCAGCCACTTGACTTTTTAATGAATTAAATTTTCGTCGGTTTTTGAGGAAGGCTGGATCGATCGATGTTCGTCGAATAACAACAAAAAAGGAAGACCCGAAGAAGATCACTTGAAAGATAACGAGTGAGTATTTATACTCAGCAAGAGTCTTAAGTCCCACAAAAGCAAGGATCAAATTTCTTCCGGCCATTCGATCTTTGCCTTCTCCAGATCCTCGTCTCCATTGCTCTCCTCGAGTTTATAAGGTCCAATTCTCTGTTTATATAATCTCTAATCGATCTCCTTGTGGTATTTATCTGATATGAATACGCGCGAACTGATATTAATTTACTTCTAATCAGCTTGTAAATTCTACTCGATCGAGGTTGGATTTTTTACTTTTTAACTTTTCTTTTCTTTTCTTTTTTTTTTTTTTTTTAAATTTTTTTTACAAAATAAATATATATCCATCTAATGTCTGGCATTGTTTTCTTACTTTTACCATTTGAAATTGGTGCAAGTAACTTTTTTCTTTAAAAAATTAACCTTTATTTTTTCATTATCCATGTCTGCTGCGCGCACAGATTTACAGTGACAATTATTTTTGCATCTGCTCTGAAAGAATTCCTATGGTTGTGCACAATATGGGGGGTGATTGCATTTAGAATTAATTGTTGAAAAATGGCCGGTGTGTCGATCGTCTAATCAATTTTTCCATTTTTTTTTAGGAACCAGAAGTCAGCTTTTTGTGGCACTACAGGAAGTATTGTGGAAGTTGATTCTTCATTTTGGACATTATTAATTATATCACCGACCGATAAGCTTTAGTTATGAGTCAACTCTGGCGTCAACAAGACTGTGGTGAGATAAGCTTAATTAGGAGGGAACGTGAGCGCCAGCAAGAAAACGGGTACGTATATATGTGTTACAGTATTAATTAATTATTATCTCTACATTAATTCATCTGATAATTAATTATCATTTCACTGATTTTGTATGGCTGATCAAAGGCACCATTATGGCATGCATCTTAATTACAAACTATATTTTGTGAAAACATTCTTACAAAAAAATAGAAAAAAAAAATATGAAATAAAAAAATAAAGAAAAAACTTGTTATAGAGAAATTTATTAAATTCAAACTACGGTTAATTTCTGACCTCCTGTCGTGACTATTGAGAGGATAAAATAAAACCAATACTAAAAAAACAAAAAAGGTCATAAAATATTACTTATCACATATTTATCTACCCTAAAACTATTTTTGTCTATTTTTTTATTTTTATTTTTTATTAACCTTTGTTTTTGGAATTTGTGCACGGCTATATATATATTGAATGTATATGCACTCAAATTAATATGATGAAAAGTTTTAGCCTATTTAACAATTTTCGCTACTCTAAAATAATTTAAAATGTTAAAAAATATAATATTAATATTGTTAGAAAATGTGGTTGCCGGCCACTTGCCAGTAAAATAGAAGCAAAATGTGTTGTACGTACGTGTGTTACACGCGGGGCTCTCTGTTGAAGAAAGAAAATGATATAAAAATATTAAGTACTCAATTATTTGATTGTTGTATTCTGCTCGATCAGGAACTTGGATTTTGAGAAGCAATCTGGTAGCCAGCTGGATGAACTGAAGGAAGCTTCCATGTTTAATTGGCATTGGAAGTTAATAGTGTTGTTTGGGATTTCAGTACTATGTGTGGATCCTTTGTTTTTGTACATTCCTGTGATCAACCAAGATGACAAGTGTCTTAAGTCAGATGAAAGACTGATGCTCACAGCTATTTGTTTACGATCGTTCTTCGATATGATTTATGTTGGAAATATCATTTTGGGATACTTTAGTCGTAGACAGGGACGAACTGGGTTAAATCTAGATGATCAGCAGCCTCGGCAAATAATAAAGAGGTATTTGAGGTCGTACTTCGCAATTGACATCCTCGCTCTTCTTCCAATCCCACAGGTAAGGGAGACCTTTCGATCTGCTTCTAAAACTTTTTTTTTTTTTTGGTTGTTGTTGTGATTTTGTCTTTCAAGTTTAAATATGCATGGAGGAATTCTATCATAGTGATATTACGTACACTATGTTGAGCTGCATGAGCATAAGATACGTGGATTCGCTCCCAGTACTCCAAAATTAAAGGGCTTTGGGGTATTGATCGATCATGTTCAGTTCATCATTTGGCTCATCTTTAAGCCTGGGTCACTTTTAATATATTAGACTATTAGAGCGTAAATTATAAGGTGACCCACATTCAACTAGCTAGTTGATTTCATATGAGTTTAGATTGTCTATTATAGTTACATTTTAATTGTAAGGTCCCCCCAGCTCGATCTATATATTTGTATGCACTTAAATAAGGGGCTTGCATGAAGAAAAGATAATTGAGTTGGAAGGTTTAATGGGTGCGTGGCTTTGGTTTTCGAACATAAGGGTCCTTTTCAGCAATTTGGTTAGTGGGTTTTCTTTTTCAGCAATTTCTTTCCCTGTATTAAGTAGATCTTACGCATGCTCGTTGTATTTTGTACAGGTTTTGGTTCCAATTTTTTTCTCAAAAATGACAAGACCGAAAATTTTTAGAATAAGGATGATGCTCCTAAACCTCTTTCTTCTCTTGCAATATGTGCCGAGAGTTCTTCGAATCTACCTATCATGGAAGAAACATATCAAGAGTGTCAAATACGCTAGAAGAGTATGGACTAAAGCTCTATTCAATATTTTTCTATATATCCTTGCCAGCCATGTAAGTTTGATTATCCCATGCATCTTAGTTCTTTTAATGCTTAATTAAATCAGTTATATATGCTTTAATAAGTCCGGTTTTTCCTCAATGTTGCGTTTGATTAATTTCTTTATAAAACTTTATCCATCTATAATTGTAACGTATGCTAGCTTATGAAATCTCCTCTCTAAAGTCTAATTAAACACAAAAATGAGATAATTGTAACATGCGAGTGATAGTATCAATTTCATTTCAAATTGAGAGATGATCGATCTTATTCCGGCCATTTTTACGAATTGTGAGGCTTTGGTAATTTGCGTTAATTATTAAGCATTTGTAATCCTTGGATTGCTGTAGGTATATATAGAGATGATCATTGGAATGTTGGGCCATATATACTACCGTCTATGTTTGAGTTAAATTAATATCTCAAGCAACAAATAGAAGAAAAAAAAAAAATCACACAAGCAATTAATCAAATACCAAGAGAGAAACACACAAGAAAACGTAAAAGTTACATGAAAATTAAATCCTTAAGTATTCTAGATAAAAAAAAAAATTTACATGACAAATCCAATCAATCAAGTATATATAATAAAATAGAGATTACAACGTACTCATGTTTCTACCTAAAACTTGAGTTCAAAGCAAATTGAGAAATACAAAACTATCAATTTTCTAAAAAAACTTATAACATTCTCACTACAAACTACAGTAGTCTAGCAAAACCAACACCACAACAAAATCCTCATTTTAAATACTACAGCTTCCTATGAGCCCAGCTCCTCCTCAAAATCATCTAGTATTACCATTTTTTCCATTTTCCTTTTAAGTGGATCTAGCTATTATATATATTAAGCTAGCATATATATATCTGCAGAATTTACTTTATTATATTTAAAAGTCTTGCCGGTCTTTTAGGTATTTGGTGGCCCCTTTGGTACTTTTTCTCTATCCAACGACAGATAGCTTGCTGGCACGTAGCCTGTGAAATTTATATTGGATGTACCTCAAATTCTTTTAAGTCGTCGTAGTTTAAGAAATTACACATTTGTAGATGATGCTTGCCCTATATATATGGATTCATTCCCTCCCCCCCCCCCCCCCCCCCATTTTTTTTTTTTTGTATTATTATTTTCTTTGTTTTAGCAATCTAGCATATATATTTGCAAAATTTACTCATCTTTAAAAGTCTTGCTGGTCTTTTAGGTACTTGGTGGCTTTTGGTACTTTTTCTCTATCGAACGAGAGACGGCTTGCTGGCACATAGCCTATGAAAATCATAAGAGAAATACTCCAAGTTCTTTTAAATGTGATCCTTTCAAAAATAACATAACATTAATAGATGATTCTTGCCCTATACAAACATCAAATACAACGATCTTTAATTTTGGAATATTCCTTGAGGCCCTTCAATCTGGTATTGTGTCGTCCGAAAATATTCCACAAAAGATCATGCATTGCTTCTGGTGGGGCTTGCGAAATTTGAGGTTTGCACATACATATTGGACTCTTAATTTGTCGCTCCAGATCGAATAGTTTTTATCAGTGTTTGCATGTTATCGATAATTAAATTGGGTTAATTATTATATATCTCATACATAATTAATATAGTTGTCCAATTTTTGTAGTTCTCTTGGTCAAAACCTTCAAACAAGTTCTTATTTCTGGGAAAACTGCTTCGCAACTTTTATTTCGATCTATGGTTTGCTAATGCTTTTGTACTTCATCGGTAATGCGCAGGTTGGTGCTCGACATCTTTTTTTTTTTTTTTTTTTCACTCATCCATTACATTTTTCTTTTCCTATCTATACCTTGCTACAGTACTTGATTCAAGTTTTTCTTTCATAGATTGTATACCAAGATCGATCAATTATTGTTTTAAGGAAGACACGGCCACAACTATAACTTCATTGGTTACTTGTGCAACCTGTTACAAGGGAGGATAAGGCACAAATTGAACTAGCAAAAAATATTCGGCCTTCTCTATTGGGAAAACACATTAAAGTTTTAAAAAAAAATTTCTTAATATAAGTTTAGAGTATGTAATTTTGTGTCATTTCTATATTTTGAAAGGTTAATAAGAGTTGAAAGTTTTCTGCATGGACTAGTTTTTGGGTAGAAGTATTGTAGATTAAAAAATTTCTGAAATTCAACTGCAGATTTTATTAATCAGTAATTTTGATAGTTAAAAGTTTTTTTTTTTTTTAGACGTACTACAATATTAGTTATGAGAAGGTCAATTGTATATATTATTAGTATAAATGAATAAATTCAACATTTTTCCTTTATTTGATAAACCAAACTTTTGCAATAGATATACCTGCAGAAGGCAAATGAGGAGGCAGCTGAGAAGGCTAAGAAGTTGGAGGAGATCGAACGGAAAATGGGACTCATAAAAACAGAAATAGAGTCCTGGATGGCTACAAACCAGTTCTCTAACGATATGAAAGCGCAGATCATCACCTGCGTACGACAAAAACTAGAAGAAAATAAAGATTTTGATATGGAGAGACCATTCTCTTATATTTCCAAAGAACTTATGACAAAGATGAGGATCCATCTTTGTCTACCCTTGCTAAAAAAAGTGAGTCTTCTTTGTTTCCTTCTAAGAAAAATAGATAACAATTCAATTGAAAACTATAATTATTCTTCTTGGGAAAAAAAATGCAGAAAAATAAAATAAAAAGTTGGAAGTATATATGTAAACTAGTATGAAAATGGATAGACAATATGATTTTATTTTAAATGAATTGAATTGATATTTAAGTCATGCAGTTGTTCATGATCCAAGAACCCCATTTTAGTGTATTTTGTGCCATGTTGTCTCCTTTTTTTTGTTTGGTTTATCTTTGCGGAGGAAACTCTTTTGTACTTGCCACCTTTTTCTTTTTTTTTTTTTTTTTTTTTTAACAGATAATACTATATATCCCCTTTCAAATGACCACTGATGGTCATGTTTGATGCTCAGCTTGGATTTTTATCCCCCATTGTTTTGGAGATTGTTAATTACGTTTATAGAACTCTATTTACGTACGTTTACCGCCTCTTTTGGTGGCACCAGTTACTTTTAAGGGCCGGGTTATTTATTTGACCTATTCCCAACTAACTTGAGTGTTGTAGGGTCTCCTTGGTTTTTTATTTTCTTGTATTTTTTCCTTTAAAAATAAAAAATAAAAAAAAAACCATTTTAGCATTGATCTGATGAAGACCGTTGACATTCTTTGCTTTGAAGGGAGTAAACTAACGTTGATGATAGAAGTGGTTTGGCCATTGCAAGTTGTTTTAGTAGTGCTTGATAGCGGAATATGCTTACACCCTTGAATAATAATTTCTATATTGGACTTGTTCTGATCATATATTATTCTTGTCGATGGTTTGCAAGCTAGGTTCCAAATCTTGAAAATCATGGTGAAAATCTGGCGGAACGGATCTGCGAATCTCTCAAGCCAAAGTACTACAATGAAGACAGCTACATTCTCCGGGAGGGAGAACCACTTATGATGCTTATTATCACGCAAGGCAGTGCATGTTGCTTCAAACCTAGTAATGGTGAGAATGGTGAAGGAATCGACTCAGACACTCAGTATATTGAAAAAGGTGATCTCTATGGAGAAGAACTTCTAGAGTGGGGGTTCAACCGCTCCTCATCACACAAAAAACCGGTCCCAATCTCCAACAAAACTGTCAAAACCCACTCAAAAGTACTTGAAGTCTTTACTTTAACGGCCAATGACTTGAAACATCTAGTTCCGATGCATACCCGAGCAGCTTTTGCTGCAAAAAGAGTTTTTCAGAACTTTACAGAAAAGAAGAACGAAAATTCTCCCAAAATGAAAAATCCAAGAGCAATTATGCCACAGCCACGTACACAATGATGTTCAAAAGCAGTAGTTTGTTCTGAAGGTCTTTGCGTTAAGTTGTATACTCCACTGGTTTGCCTGTGATAGAGTATGCTAGTTGTTTGAATTATGAATGGTGGAGGTAGAATTAGGAAATATTGAACAACTTGTTAATTTATAAAACTGTCGAAATGCGACAGATTGTTATTTAATTTGCTGAATGTATGTCTTTAATTTTTCATATATTGTTGTACCTCGTCCTCTATATGGGTAGATACTTTCAACATCTTGATCATCACGTTTGTTTCTTTGTTTTTTTTTAGTCATCTTAATTTGTACCCCCTTAATTTTCCCCATGTTTTTCTTTACACAATAAATCAAGCTAGTTTTATTTTTGATGTCTTTAATTATTAGTTCTTCATATATATTAAACTCCCTTTCATAATATTTAATTGTATAGGGTTTAAGGTTTAGGCATTGACCCTCGTATAATCATTGGATATTGGAATTTTCTCATTATTCTTCCCAGATGTATTTAAACCAGAAAAGAAGGTTCAAAAGAAGAATATTGTTGAGCAACTTTAATTTGCAACCATCTCAAGCAAGTTCACCGCACTGAGCACAACTATATATATGGTTTTCCTATGTTATTTTCAGTAGTTTAATTTAATTGGAACTTTAAAGATCGAGTAATTCTAGACACCACCCTCATGTTCCTCTTGTGTCCTTCTAATATGATGTGACTTTTAAAATTACTATTGAATCAACTTGTGATTGATCATTATTAAATTTTAATCAAATTATGATTTTAAAAGTCAAATCATTATTGGATGGATACAAGAAAAACATGGGTATAATGTGTAGAATTATTCATTTGTACGTATACTTAAGAAGGCATCTCTACCGTAGGTTTGGTTCTATTCAGGTTTGGCTGAATAGCTAGGCAATCGTCTAAGGTCCCTAATTAAATAAGGCCTCAAACAGTAATAGTATAATTAATTTTCCTTTTATAAAAAAAATAAAAATAAATTAAATCCCCAATTATGACAAACAAGTTAGTCAATGCTCTTTTATTAAGGCCCAATTATGGTAAAAAATAATATTATGACAAAAAAGTTGGTCAGTGCTTTTTAATTAAGGCTTGTAAAAAAATAAATACAAAAAATTGAATTCCAAGATATTAAGAAGGAAAAGAAAGAAAAATGGAATGTTACATTAATTGTATCTCTAAAACAGTTACTAAACCCATAATTTTACATGAACTTAAAACTAAGATTAAGTTGACCATTAAAATAAATTTTAAAATGAAGTAATTAAATTCTACATAAAAAAAAGAATTATATGTAGCTCAACACAAAATATGACATCTGTTGAAATTAAATGTCTTCTAACAAATATGAATTTTGCAAATCGTTTCGAAAAAATTAAATATTTAAATATAAAAAGGGTCCCACCTAAATTTGTCGACTTAGGTCTCAAAATCTATTGAGCCGGCCCTAGTTCTATTCATTTTTCATTAAATAGGGTAAAAAAATTAATTTTTTTACCTTTAAAGATCTTTACTTTTAGTTCCGCCTCCATTATCTCAAATTTTGATTTCGCCCCTGCATGTTGATTGTTGGGAGGGCAGCTCAGAACCAATAGGAGCTGGCCATCCTTTACAGCCTTTTGGCTATTTTGGTTAGTATTGTAACAAAAAATCTTCTCATTCGACTAGCCACTTAATTTACCTTAGGAATTGGCTAACTGCAAGGCCGGTTCAATGATAAGGCCAACTAGGACTTCGCCTAAGGCCCCTCAATTTATAAAAGCCCCCTAAAAAAAGCTTTTATATTAAATTTGTCCAAACAAATAAAAATTAAAAAGTGAAATGTGTGAGGAAAAATAAAATGAGAGGAGACCGTTTGAAATGCTATGAGAGTTTAAGGAAAAGAAAAGTACAAAAAAAAAAAAAAAAAAAAAAAAAAAAAAAAAAAGGTTATTACCTTTTTTCCCATCAACTATCAACCATTATTAACATGCCCCCATGAACGACCAAAAGAGAGTATCCAACTACCAACTTTACATATTTTGCCCCCTTCCATCTGTCTAATTCGTGGAAAGACTTAAATACCCTAACTCAAATTCAAAAATAACATAAATGCCCTCAATTTTTTAAATATATTAATTTTAATATTTTTTTTATTAATTACTGTTGGAGGGCATTTTGGTCTTTAAACCAAAATTAACGTCCAAAAATGGTGTATTCCATCCAAGTTAACGGGATTTCCTGACGGAAGGGGGTAAAATATGTAAAATTGGTAGTTGAATACTCTATTTTGATCAAGACGTCAGTTTATGAGGGTATGTTGGCAATAACTGATAATTAATGGGAAAAAAAAAGTAATTAGCCCTAAAAAAAATGACACATACTCCTTCTCTAGGCTTCTCAGTATGGGGGTCGGATAATCGGGCCCTTACTGAATTGCTCATTCAATGAGTATTCTCAATATTATGTACGTGCACCTTGAAGAGGCCTTCTTTGTTCCTTTTAATTCATTCACCTCAACGTTGGTTTTGAACGCTGCATGGCATCATCTTCAAGCAACCTCTATTGTACATACCTTTTGGTGCATGTGGCCATTATATAACTGCTGATATACTAAACAACTAATTAATATGAACATCATGAGTTGCCCCGTAATAAATCCACGCACCCAAGGCTCAGATGATTCTCACTTCAATGGAGAACCAGTTTTGAGTCGAAGCACAGTGATCACCATTCTTGGAGTAAGATTCCAAATTTAAAGCAGGACCCGACCTACTTTCTATTTGTATTTTTTTTTCTTGCATTTTCTAGGAATTAATTTTGTGCCCTAAATATATAGTTTGGAGGTTGATTCCTCAATTTGGAGATAAAAGAATTATCCGCTGTTTTTCTTTCTTTCTTTCTTTTTTATTTTATTTTTGCGAGCTCTGTAGTTTTTTTTATCTTATACAATATTCTATTTGGGCATGGAACTTATGATACAACAAATGGATATAGACAATGCTAGCTGCAACGATTCCGTTTACTTTTAAATTATTCTTTAATATGAACACGAACTGATATTTACTTTTAATCAACTAGTAAAGTATACCTCAAGGTTGGATTTTTTTTTTTTACTTTTTAACTTCTTTTTCTTTTTTAATTTTTATTTCTAATGTCTGGCATTAATGTTTGCTTGCTTTAACCGTTTCTATTGAAATTGGTTAAAGTAATTTATTTTCGTAATAATAATTTGGAGGTTGATTCTTCATTTTGGACATTATATCACTGACTAGGTCGATCAATTATGTGTCAACGCGGGCGCCAGCAAGATAATGAGGAGAGGTTAGCATCTTCTTCTTTCCAATATATATATGTGCTAACTATCTATATATATATATATATATATATATATATATATATATGTTAAGGAATATTCCTCCCCTACCCAAGGTGGGGCCAGATTTGCCCTCCAAGTGGGATTTCGGACATCGGAAAGGATTGGTCCCCGGACAATGACCTTGGTCGCAGGAAGCCTTCAATATTTATGAAACCAGTCAAATCAAGTCAGAGAAGATATCAGGCGTCCACACAAAGCTTCGTGCTTGACAAGGGCAAAATAGGCATATGGCATACATGAGTATAAAAAGGGAGTATCAAAATTATTAAAGCAGAATCGATGATCATTCTTTTTCTCTCTCTCCTCTTCATGAAAACACTTGGCTGACTTGATCGTCGGAGGAGGCTCCGCCGGCCAACCCCCGGCAGGCCTTTCTTGTTTTGCAGGCCAAGACGCAAAGGGAGGGATGTCCCTGATGTCGCCACGTCACCGAGCCAAAAATTGCATCAACACTTGGCGCCGTCTGTGGGAACGATGTGGTCGTTCATACAAAACAGAAATTTAGAACAGTGACTGGTGATCAGAAACACCCTTCATCCAAAGAGGGAGAGCGGATGGAGCAGATTTGGGGTTTATGTCTGATAGATCTGGACTTAAGAGCAGTGTATTTACACTCGTATGCTGTGAGTTTATGAAAATCTATCCTGATATGGCTCTTTGAGGACGGCTAGGCCGGAGGAAAGAGCTTACCTTCGCCAAATCTACAGACACGAATTCGCAGATATGGGGTCATCGCCCCAAGCTGGCAAATACCTTTGTGAGTACATTAGATAAGTCCTTTATTTTGTCATGACTCGATTCGGTTGTTCATTCATGTTCTTGTGTGTTATGGATTTTAGTGGAAGGGGAAGACCTCTTGCAAAAGAAATAAGAAACTTTCTAGATTTGCTTGAGTTTTGCACCATGTGCAGTCGATGACGAGTTTCGCACGTATGTTGAGCTAAAAATTTAATATTTAGCTTATTTGCTGTAGACGTTATGTCAGAAGCAGCTTTATCAAAAAATGAAAGAAGGAGAGGTGGCCACGTATCAAGCTGCAGGAAAGTTGTGGGAGAAATAAATGTTGCTTTATTGGTCCCTGTGTGAATATTAGAATGGATTTTAAATTGATATGACCACCACGGTCGGAAGGGTTATTCTCAAGTCCTTGCGGACTAAGAAGGCTTCCTCGGAAAGTTTCCGCTTTTGTACGTCTTCCTTGACTAAGGGGGAGCCTATGTTTCAAAAAGGAGAGACCCCCTCAGTGAAGTTGGAGAAGAGAAAAATCTTTGAGACCCCGAACCCCAAAGATAGTTACGCGTGAGCAGCTATTAAAGGCTTGGGGTTGAGTATCCGAAAAGAGTTGGCCAAAGCTGTACGCCCTGTTGCCTCTGGCCGGGGAGGTCAGTGTATGGGCCAAGAACGAATGCAATGCATGCAGAATGCAGATTGCACATTATGCTCGTCAACTCCTCCCTGTTTGGGAGCTGAACGCGCCTGGACATCCGCTGGGTCCCACCGGCAGATGCTCACATCTCAGTATCGGTTGGAGTGACATGCACTCTTCGTACCAAGCCACAGCCATCTTCTTTTCGGGCAACGGCTGGGTACGTCCTCTGTTGCCCTGGCAACACAGTCTTGGAAGGTGTCGGCAAGGAGGTCACAGCGACACAGGGAGAGGCCGTAGACCGTGTCGCCGGAGTTTTCGGCTGAGGCATTGTAGAATTCAGGATTGCTGGTGGCATTGGAGAGAAGGTAGCCGAGGAGGTCGGTGCGGTTGGATCGGTGGTTCCTGGTGGTGGTGAAAGCTATGTGTACGGATAGACATGGCAGAGGTAAGTTACAACAACTTCGGTTCAGGTTCGGCTAAGGCGGAGGATCAGGAAGGAGAGGACAAGAAAGGGTCGTCATGCAGAGGTCAAGATAATACATCATTTATGGAAGAAAAACAAAGCAGGAAGAGGGAGTCCTAGATGGTCTGAGAACGCGTTCAAGGGTGCTTCCGGGATCACTTCCGAGATCGTGTCCGGGGTCCGGGAGCCACGTTATTTGTAAAACTCTCAGGATTCGTATCAGGTTGAAGCATTTGGAGCACTTGGACTTGAGCTGTTATATGTGAGCAGTCTTTGGTTCAAGGCAAAGACTGCGATATCTTAACCCTTCCAATGCACGCTTTAATAGGGTTGTTCCTGATGAGCTTGGGAACCTGTCTAGGCTGTATGCTCTTGATCTTAGCAGTGGTGCCAGCGAATATGATTTTCAGCTATCAGTCCGCAACCTCTAATGGCTTTCCTGTCTTTCGGTTTTGACATGCCTTGACTCGAGCTGGGTGAACCTCCGGAACGCCTCTAACATTGTTCGGGCATCCATTTCCGACCGCGACAAAGCTGTTATATGTGAGTTGTCTGAGAAAAGCGAGACCGGGCAGGTCCATGACACGCTTAAGGGTTAATTTAGCTAATGAATCCCCGGGCCGGCGTCTGACAATAGTGGAAGAATGCTGATCTCGAGATAAGAGACCCGAATTTTTCGGGCAGAATTTGGCTACCCAATCTTCAAGGTTCGTAGCTTGCCCGATTCATGAAGCTTCTCCATGGAGAGAGCAAGCCAAGAATGGGGTCACCAACTCACACATTATTGGATAGGGTACGAAGAAAGGAATCCTGGACTCTGTCTCGGTCTACTGCATTTCAAGGGAGAATTTGGGAGCATTTCTTATGCCTGTCTCGTAAGTGTTTTGAGAAGCTGGAGTCGAAGAAGCCGGATGATCTTTCCTCGAAGTCTTCTAGATGCTCAGTGAGGCTACGTCATTTAGAGTGGGAACTCACCCGGGGACTTCAGCCGCTTGGGCTACGGTTCAGTCCAAGAATGTTAATAAGCGTGACAAAGCTAGTCGGGACAAGTCCGGGAGGCATTCACCAAGAGGTTGCTGTTGATTGGATTAATTACCTAGTCTGAGCAGTAATAATTCTAACGTAGACGCCATCCTTATTAAGTACATGTCCGGAGTTCACCATTTTGAGAAATAACAGAAGTTAAGGAGGAGCGCTTGGGTTCTCAAGGCTACAGTGGCCGCTTGATCAGGTCCCTTCCATCGGATGCTGACCTCTGACCCCCGATGAAGACGTCTGGGATTTAGACACAGGTAAGAATGGTCGTAGATGATCGCTCGGGTTATTCCGGAATCTAGGGTCGTCGTTCATAAATTGCGGTTCATTGGGTGGTCTCAGAAATCTCATGCTGTCGGTGGCTCTGCTCAGACGCTGAGCTTCAAAGTAACTAAAGTAAGGTGTGCTAGCCCTGAATCTAGAGTCCTAAGCAACTGGGCAAAACATAGGCTATGCGGAAATAGAGGAATTATAAGAAGTCGACCCGTGTCCGGGGGCCTAGACTGGTTTGATGGGTCCTCCCGCCAGCTGACGAGCAAAAAGAGAAACTGTAGAAAATTTTGGAAGGAGCCTCTGTGTTGCACCTAGTGGACCCCTCAGGGCTTCATTTAAGAACTCTCCGGCCCTCCGAAGAATGAGTCGCACAAATACTCGTGGTGCCCAATCAAAAGAAAGGTCTGGAAATAGAAATGGAAATTACATCCAAGTAATTCTTTGAAAAGCTTTCTGTCACGATTATGCTGCCATGGAAAGTCGAGGCCCACTTCTCCGGTGTAGTCTGGAAAGGTTTTCAAGGTCGAAGAGACTAACTCTGTACTGTAGACTCCACTACAGTCACGCCTGAAGCTTGGATGTTTACTTTCAATCCCGGATGCTTCTAAAGTTGGTTATGGAGGAAAATTACGGACGGCTCTTCGTGGGGTCCAGATCACCTATTCCTGCATAAAAACGTTTCAGCAAGTATGGAATATACGCGGCGTGGATTAGGTCGGAGCATGAGGTAGGAAGGCATGGAGCCCTGGGCGATGTCAAATTATCATGAGGCCGGATAATCCCCTATGCCGGGAACACCGTAACTGGATTGGCACAGGGACATAACTGAGATTGATCTCGATGGAAGGATTTCGGGCTTCGTTGTTGGACACGATCCTAGATGCGTTTCACAGCTTTGACTGGTTGAGGAGAGCCCAGACTCCTGATCTCTCTTTTAATTTGGATGAGGAGCGAGGAAAGTAGAACCTAGCAAAATATATGAGTGTCTCCTTAACAGTCGATACGGGGACAACAATTATGGGTACAGAAGCTCCCGGAAAGCATAAAAAGAAGAAGAGAGGTCACCTCGAACACATTCTGTAGCAGGGTGGTGACCTATCAAAGTTCGAGCTTGAAGATCCAAATGGCTGGGAGGCTATGTAAGCTCTCCAGAGACCAGAAGAGCTGAGATAAGTCCATTTCTCTCTTTTTATTCCATTTTATTAAATTCTGGATATTAAATATTGATCGCAGGAATACATGAATATATGTATATAAATTTCGGAGTGTCCAACCTGGGAAGGTCTCTCCGGCGGAAGACAAAAATTAATGATTAATTAACTGTTGTGCCCCGTATAGGGCATAATTCTTGGGATTTTTGACGAATATTTGAAAAAAAAGAGAGGAGCCGTGATAGCTCCAACCTTTTAGCAACACAGGCAATTCTCCTGGAACCAAATATTGGAGCTCATAATACAGAGACGGGAATTGATCCCATCTTGATAGTCTCCCGTTGGATTTATTGATCTCTTTCTACCGCACTTTTGCAGGAGCTTTTGTTCTTATTATGCAAACGGATAAAGGGAGCCCGCCCCCTCGAGGGGAGTAACGGGTGGACCCCTATCTCCGGCAGAGGGATTAAAGGGAGCCCGCCCCCTCGAGGGGAGTAACGAGTGGACCCCTGTCTCCAGGCAGAGGGATTAAAGGGAGCCCGCCCCCTCGAGGGGAGTAACGGGTAGACCCCTGTCTCCGGGCAGAGGGATTAAAGGGAGCCCGCCCCCTCGAGGGGAGTAACGGGTGGACCCCTGTCTCCGGACAGAGGGATTAAACGGAGCCCGCCCCCTCGAAGGGAGTAACGGGTGGACCCCTGTCTCCGGGCAGAGGGATTAAACGGAGCCCGCCCCCTCGAGGGGAGTAACGGGTGGACCCCTGTCTCCGGCAGAGGGATTAAAGGGAGCCCGCCCCCTCGAGGGGAGTAACGGGTGGACCCCTGTCTCCGGACAGGGAAATAACCTCGATAAAAATCAAGAGAGGAATAAGGGCCTCGGTAAAAAACAACGAATCCGAGGAGGTGACCTCGTTAAAAACAAGGAAGAAGGCGAGGATAAGGCCTTGAGAGAATCAAGACACCGGATGAGAAAATCAGCATTTGGCTTTCCGGCCTTGATTCATTTTCATAGGCTCTGTGCTCCCAGGACAATTCACTCCGGCTAGCTATCCTCAGACCGGAGTGCTTTGAGGGGGTAAGAGGTTGGAAGATTGGTTGTCAAATATTTGATATGTAAAATCCCGTTAACATTTCTGATGACATTTTCGATAACTTCCGGATTAGATTAAAGGAAGAGGAGTAATAACCTCATAAAAAGTCCAATCTCGGACAATGGACCACCCCTCTCGGTAGAGGACAGGGGGGTGATGAGGAAAGTCCGATCTCGGACAATGGACCACCCCTCTCGGTAGAGGACAGGGGGGTGATGAGGAAAGTCCGATCTCGGACAAAGAACCACCCCTCTTGGTAGAGGACCAGGAGGGTGAGGAGAAAAGTCCGATCTCGGACAATGGACCACCCCTCTCTGTAGAGGACAAGGGGGTGATGAGGAAAGTCCGATCTCGGACAATGGACCACCCCTCTCGGTAGAGGATAGGGGGGTGATGAGGAAAGTCCGATCTCGGACAAAGAACCACCCCTCTTGGTAGAGGACCAGGGGGGTGAGGAGAAAAGTCCGATCTCGGACAATGGACCACCCCTCTCGGTAGAGGACAGGGGGGTGATGAGGAAAGTCCGATTTCGGACAATGGACCACCCCTCTCGGTAGAGGACAGGGGGGTGATGAGGAAAGTCCGATCTCGGACAAAGAACCACCCCTCTTGGTAGAGGACCAGGGGGGTGATGACAGCAGGAGATGACACTAGTTAATTTGCCGATATTAAAGACAAAATTAATTATGGCAGCTCGTCCGTCATCAGGAGCTATCTATGCTTGGGGTTATATCAAGGACGAGAAATTTCCAGTCTAACGACCCATAAGTCGAATAGGGAAATTGGGGTGATTACCTCTTCTTTGAAGAAATGGAAAGGGCAATTGCGCCTCTAGCAGTCCCCGAACTTTAGGCGTGCCGATTAATGGGCATCCATCTACCAAAAGAAATTAATGGCCCGACGAAAAGTTTCCGACTATTGGGAACGGTGGGTATGTTAAAATGTCATCGGAATCATTGTCCGGGGAAGCATAATGCTAATGCTTGGCATGATGTTGTGCGGGCGTAATTTTGCGATTTATGAGACATCCATTTTGGTGGTAATCCGAGAAAAGTTTTAGAGATTAATTTGGAATTCATGTCATAAGGGCGTAACTTTCGTCAAAGAAGAAGATTTTATTAGATTTACTCAAAGTACACACGTACATGAAAACGAAGAGAGCAGACGACCCTGAAAGAATGCTATACAGGGTAGTCATTTGATTACAAGTAATCCTAACACGGCGAAGAAGAATTGCCTGAAAAATCTTGGAAGGATCATCTGCGCAAACTCCAAGCACGGCCTAAATAGTTGGGCTCCCACGGACTGATGGGGCAAAATTCACTTGCTGCGCAGTTCCTGTAGGCTGGACAGGAACAGGTTGGCATAAAGCCGGGGGTCACACACCCTTATGTGTCTAAAGCCGGAGATCGCACATTCAGAAGAACCACCGTGAAGAGCAAATACTCTAGGGCCATCCATGATGAATTTGTAAATATGTTCGGTTGTGAGGACCGCGCCAGGAATGAAGGGCATTGCAAGAAGATCGGGAGAGTCCAAAAAGAAAGAAGGGGAAAGTCCGATCTCCGGGAAAGGGATAAAAAGAAAGGAGGATCTACTCAAATGGGCAAGCTGGAGACCAATGACCTTCTAGCAAAGGAAGTGACGAATAAATAGGAAGATAATGACAATCAATGCATGCATGATTTACTGGGTGTTAGGTGAGCCTAACTAATGGTGAATTTATGATGGAAATAAATTCCTGATTATTTGCCATAAATGGCCTGGAGTCGCGTGGCCCGGCAGTCAAAGAAATGTTCAAGTTTTCACGGGACCAAAGGAGGGCATTATGCAAGTTAGATAAGGGATGGTCGATGAGTCAGTCGAATAACAGAGATTTCATTAGGTAAATTCTCCGTACCTTTATACCAAAGATAGGAGAATTGGGGGGTAAGTGTTAAGGAATATTCCTCCCCTACCCAAGGTGGGGCCAGATTTGCCCTCCAAGTGGGATTTCGGACACCGGAAAGGATTGGTCCCCGGACAATGACCTTGGTCACAGGAAGCCTTCAATATTTATGAAACCAGTCAAATCAAGTCAGAGAAGATATCAGGCGTCCACAAAGAGCTTCGTGCTTGACAAGGGCAAAATAGGCATATGGCATACATGAGTATAAAAAGGGAGTATCAAAATTATTAAAGCAGAATCGATGATCATTCTTTTTCTCTCTCTCCTCTTCATGAAAACACTTGGCTGACTTGATCGTCGGAGGAGGCTCTGCCGGCCAACCCCCGGCAGGCCTTTCTTGTTTTGCAGGCCAAGACGCAAAGGGAGGGATGTCCCTGATGTCGCCACGTCACCGAGCCAAAAATTGCATCAACAATATATATATAGTTACCTCTAGATTTATATGATAATTATCATTGTAAACATTTTTCACTGAATATTCTATATGCATGGTCCCACTATTACATGAGTCGTTGAAGAAAGAAAATGATATACAAATATTATTAACTCGATTCTTAATTTGCTCGTTATTTATATTTATTCTGCTTGATCTCGATCAGGAATTCTGATATTGAGCAGCAATCAAGTCCCGGCCAGGATGATGGAGTTGATCCAACCGGGGGGGGAGGGGGGGTTTCATTTTTAAGTACTGGCATGCGATGTTTGTAGTGTCGTGTGTGATTGCAGTACTATGTGTGGACCCTTTGTTCTTTTACCTTCTTGTGATCAACCAAGATGAAAAGTGTCTTGCGTTAGATAGAAGATTAAAGATCACTGTCATTTGTATCCGATCGGTCTTCGATTTGATTTATCTTGTGAATATCATTTTGGGATTTCTTTGTCCTTACAAAGACGAGAACGCTAGTCGTAGATGTGAACGAACTGTGTTTGTTACAGGTGCTCGCCAAATAGCAAAGAGGCACTTGACCTCCTATTAATATAGTTAGGGAGACTTTATAGCCTTTTTCTTTTTGAACTCGTTGATTTTTTCATATGAGTTAGTTTAGATTGTCTATTAATATAGTTACATTTTAATATGCCAACCTAAATCGGTGAGTCGAGCTAGCTTATTTGTATGCATTTAAGGGGCTTGAAGAAAAGATAATTGAGTTGGAAGGTTTGACGAGGTGCTTTGGTTTTTTTTTTTTTTTTTTTTTTTTTTAACATGAAGGGTCTTTTTTTTAGCAATGAGTAATGCTATTTAGTAGACTCTTAATTGTACAATTGTCATACAACTAGATGTTATGACAGTAAAAAACAGCCCTTAGATTAGAACTAGTAAAAAAAAAAAAACTAATCTAAGGTCTGAATTTTACTTTCACATCAGAGTCGTAAGGTAGTCGTAGCAGAGTCTATGATTTAGCATTTCTCGCAATGAGGTTAGTGCATGGGTTTTTTTTTTCAGCAATTTCTTTCCCCATATTAAGTAAATCGATCTTATACATGCACGTTGTAATTTGTCCTGGTTTTAGTTCAAATTATTGTGACGTCCCACATCGCCTGCAAATGAGGATGTGCTTATATGTATAAATGCACCCTTTATGACACAATGCGTTTTAAAGCCGTGATGGTTATGAATCTATTAGAACTCCGCAGTTAAGTGTGTTTCTGCAAGAGCAATCCCAGGATGGGTGACCTCCTGGGAAGTCTGGTATGGGGAGCCAAAAGCGGACAATATTGTGTCATTGGGGGTGGGTTGTTACAAATGGTATCAGAGCCATTGCCCAGCCTGAGATGGTGGGAGAGTGCACAAGCCAATGAGGGACCCCAGCGGGGACGCTGGCGTCCAAAAAGGGGGTGATTGTGATGTCCCACATCACCTGGGAATGAGGATGTGCTTATATGTATAAATGCACCATTTATGACACAACGCATTTTAAAACTGTGATGGTTATGAATCTATCAGAACTCCGCAGTTAAGCGTGCTTCTGCGAGAGCAATCCCAGGATGGGTGACCTCCTAGGAAGTCTGGTATGGGGAGCCAAAAGCGGACAATATTGTGTTATTAGGAGTGGGTTGTTACAAATTATTGTTTCAAAAATGACAAGCTCGGAATTTTTTGAAGTAAGGAAGTTCCTAAACGCATGTGTTCTTCTGCAATATGTGCCAAGAGTTCTTCAAATCCGCCTATCATGGAAGAAACATATCGAAATTTCCAGAAAACTCGTTAGAAGAGTATGGATTAAAGTTGCATTCAATTTTTTTTTGTATATATCCTTGCCAGCCATGTAAGTTTAATTTTATTAACCCATCTTAATTTTTTTAATGCTTATTTCAGTTTTGCTTTAATAAGTCGGTTTTTATAAAACTTTGGAAAAACTTCACTTTTAACCCTTGATCTTTAATCATTTTTGCAATTAAGTACTTAAGCTTTAAAAAATGTCATTTTAGGGTATCCATCTTTCAATTTATTTCAATTTTAACTATCCATTAGAATTTTTCATTACATCCTCTAAAAATTCTCAAAACCCCTTTGTTTATTTATTTTTTATTATTTTATATAAAAAAAAATTATTAAAATTTTCAAAGATTCAAGCAAGAGTATTTTTGTAAATTTCGTTAAATTCTTACCAACACCTAAATCATTACAATTTATTCCTTAAAAAAAAAAAAAAAAAAAAAAAAGAAAAAAAAAAAAGAGGTATTTTGAGAATTTTGACTGGATTTAACAGAAAATTCTAACAGATTGTTGAAATTGAAAAAAATTGAAAGATAAATACTTTAAATTAACACTTTTAAAAGTTTGAGTCCTTAATTGCAAAAGTGATGAAAAATCAGGAGTTATAAGTAAAGTTTTTCCTAAAACGTTGCATTTCAAATGAAAATACCTTGATAATTGAGCACAATGCATGCCAACTCATTCTTTATATATGTCACATGAGAACACTTTTATGTACTTGGTGCCTTTTGGTACTTTTTCTCTATCGAACGAGAGACAGCTTGCTGGCACAAAGCCTGTGAATATCATATTGGATGTTCCACAAGTTCTTTTAAATGTTGTCGCAGTTTAGGAAATTACACATTTCTAGATAATGATTGCACTATACAAACACCAAATACAACGCTCCTTGATTTTGGAATGTTCCTTGAAGCCTTTCAATCTGATACTGTGTTATTTACAAATATTCCACAAAAGATCATGCACTGTTTCTGGTGGGGCCTCCGAAATTTGAGGTTTGCACACACACACACACACACACACACACACACACACACACATATATTGGTCGACTCTTAATTTGTCGCTCCAAATCAAATAGTTTTTATCAGTGTTTGCATGTTATCAATAAGCATGCATGTCATGTCACACATTAATTGAATTAGGTTATTATCTCATATATATATATATATATATTATATAGTTATCTAATTTTTTCAGTCCTCTTGTTCAAAACCTTCAAAGAAGTACCTATTTTTGGGAAAACTGCTTTGCAATTTTTATTTCGATCTTTGGTTTGCTACTCTTTTTGTACTTCATCGATCATGTGTAGGTTGGTGCTTGACATCTTTTTTGTTTTCTTTTTTAATCTAAGTTTAGACTTTGTAATTTTGTGTCATTTCTATTTTGGAAAGGTTAATAAGAGTTGAAAGTTTTCTACCTGGACTAGTTTCTTGGTAGAAGTCTTGTAGATTCAAAATTTTTTGAAATTCGACAGAAGGTTTTATTAGTTAGAAATTTTGATAGTTAAAAGTTTTTGGGAAAAGTACATTTAACCCCCTCAAACTATCAATTCATTGTCAATGTCCCCCTCAACTACCAATTGTGTCAATCTCTCCCCTTAAACTGCCGAAAATCGTCAATGTCTCCATAATAACAAAGCTACCCTTCATAAAATTATTAATGTTTTTTTTTTTTAAAAAAAATTATTAAATAAAAACGGGTTTTTCTTTTTTCATTTTTTTTTTAAGTTTCAGTTATTTTATAATATTTTATAATCTTTTTTCGTTCTTTTTTGTTTGTTTTTTTTTTTTATGGTTTTTTTTTTTTTTTTTTTTTTTTTTTTTTTTTTTTTTTTTTTTTTTTAAGGTTGGGGGAACATTGACAATCGAGAGGTAGTTTGGGGGAAATATGTATGTGTACTTTTCCCAAAGTTTTTTTATAGACTACAATATTAATTATGAGAAGGCCAATTGTATATGAGTAATCTTATATACTACACCCATATCGCGCCACTATTTCATTGTATTGATGTGGCATTGCCAATTTGCTATTGGATTTTTTTTTTTTTTTTTTTTACAATAGTTGATCTATTAAGAGTCCTACATTGCTAATGTATACCTGAATTGTGGGCTTTATAAGCCTTGAATAAACCTCTTCCCTTAAGGTGCTTTTTGTAGAAGAATAAGACTCAATGAACTTCATCATGGTATCAGAGTTTCAGGGCCTTGAACAATATAATGTTAGGCCTTCCTTCCCATTGTACATGTATTTGGACAATAGTACTACACGTAAGGGAGCGTGTTAAGAGTTCCACATTGCCAAGGTATACCTGGGTTGTAGGGTTTATAAGCCTTGAGCAAACCTCTTCCCTTAAAGTACCTTTTGTGAAAGAGTAAGGCTCAATGGACTTTATCAGGATCGACGGTATCACATCAGCATATAGTGGGATAGTGATGGGATGATAACGTAATATATAGCATAACTCACTAATATAAATGATTAAATTCATCATTTTTCTGTAATTTGATAAACCAAACTTGTTGTGTAATAGACATACATACTGATGGCAACCTAGAAGTCGGAGATGGAAGCTGAGAAGTTAAAAATGGAAGCTAAGAATTTAAAAATGGGAGCTGAGAATTTAAAAATGTTAAAAATGGAAGCTAAGAAGTCAGAGGCGATTAAACGCAAAATGAGACCTATAGAATTTTGGATAGCTAGAAGCCTTGAAACCAGCTCCCTTCTGATATGACAGGACGGATCATCTCCTACATACAGCACAGATTGGAAGAAAATAAAGATTTTGATATGGAGAAACCGATCCCTCAGTTTCTCAATTACCTTACAAAGGAGATTAAACGCCATCTTTGCTTACCCCTACTAAAAAAAGTGAGTCTTTTTTTCTTTTTCTTTTTTTTTTTAAATTTTAATCTTTTGGACAGAGTAAAATAGCCTTTCAATTGAAATCTATATTATTTTTCTTGTGAAGAAATGTAAAAAGAAAAAATAACATAAGAAGTTGAAAATATGTAAACTAGTATAAAAATGGATAGACAATATGATTTTATTTTAAATGAATTGAATTAGATATTTAGGGTGTAGTTGTTCATTATCCAAGAGCCCTATTTTAGCATTCATGTTGAAGACCGTTGGTGTAACGAATTAGAGAAAGTACTAGCAACATTTGCTTTATCAGTCTAAAAACTAAAAAGATTAGTCAAGTTGTAATTCAAGCTCCTTAATTAATTAGAATCAATTATAAAACCAAAACTTACCTAATAAACAACTAATATGAGACTCAGTATCCATAAGCTCTTTATAATTCATCCACTCCATGTAAATAATTAATCTTTTTAATGTGAGACTAACTTTGTGATATGTTAAGGGTTGGTACAATCTTTGATCTGAAGAAAGTAACAAAAGTCGATGATAGAAGTGGCCTTGGCCATTGCAAGTTGTTTTAGTTCTTGACCATAAATATCCATGCACCCTCATATAATCGATCATTTCTATCTATATTGGACTTTTTCTCATTGATTCATTATTATTCCCGTTGTTTGCAATTAATCTAGGTGCAAATCCTTAATAATGAAAGTGAATATCTGCTGCGATTGATCTGTGAATCTCTCAAGCCATTGTACTACAATGAGAACAACTACATTTTCCGGGAGGGAGAACCACTTAATGCGATGATCTTCATCACACAAGGCAGTTTATCGTGCTTCAACACCAACAATGGTGAGAATGGTGAGGGAACCGCCTCAAGCCCTCAGTGTATTGAAAAAGGTGAGTGCAGTTTATGGTGCTTCAACACCAATAATGGTGAGAATGGTGAGGGAACCGCCTCAAGCCCTCAGTGTATTGAAAAAGGTGAGTTCTACAGAGAAGAACTTCTAAAGTTGGAATTGAACCTCCAATCTCCATCGAAACTGTCAAAACCCTTACAAAAGTTGAAGCCTTTGCTCTAACGGCTGACAAATGGAAAATTCTAGTTTCTAGGCGTTCGCAAGCAGCTTCTATTGCAAAACGGTTTGCACAAGCAACTCGTGGGCGCCTTAATGAAAAGATGAATGAAATTAAGTTCTCTCAAAATGGCTTAGCATAACAGCATTGTTGTTGAAAAGCAGTAGTTTGTTTTGAATGTCTTTTTGTTAAGTTGTATAGTCCACAAGTTAAACTAATTACCACATCAACATCTTGAGACCCTCTAAAATTGTTGCTGCATATAATACAAGGAGAATTATTTACTGAATATGAGCAGAGATAGGGCTTACACTAAAACAGATGGCTGGACAGTACAAGAGGCTTCAATTCTGCCTTCATCTTTATGGAGCTGTGTAAGATCCCATTCAAGAATGAAACAGCCTTCACATATGTTTTCCTTTGTTCAACATGATGCAACTTGCCCTGCATAGCAAATCCCAAGCCCTTTAATCCACTCATCAACATTTATTATTCATGTGCATTTCTACCCTGCAAAAAGGAGGGGGGAAAGAAAACAAAACACACATGCATGCACATGCACAAACACATGCGAAATAAAGGCCGGATTAAAAGAAAATCGTTGACAACTGCTATGAGACTCGAGAGAATTATAGTAATAATTGCCCAGCATTGAATAAGGAGTTGGTGATTCATACGACTATTGAAAATGAATGTTTGACTTGAAGAACAGTAGTGTAATCTCTAGGAAGTTATCAATATTGTCATCTAAAGGCTAACATATTCAAAGTTTAGCTGTATAGGTGACAAATAACAATATCTACAATCACCAAGCATTCACAAAGAAGAAATCAATAATACTCATGCAACTTAATTTAGAGTAAGTCAACCAGTAAATGAAATAGTGAGTCACCCTTACCTCCTTCCATTGGCCACATCAGTTATCTCAGCTTTGGCAGGCACACTAGACTTGACAAGTGACTCCAGGACTTGACTTGCCCAAATGACTAGCATGTGCGCAGCGCCACAAACTTATAGAATTTCCTCTTGCATATCAGCCAACTTTTCCCACCCACACTCAACCGCAAGATCTCCTCTAGCAATCGTCACCCCAAGAGGAATGGGAGACTTCATTGCCTCCAACAACATGAGAGGCAATTTCTCAAATGCACTTTTTGTCTCAATCTTGAGAACAATTCCTAGGTTCAATTCCGAAGCTTCCGCTTCTCCAATTCTTGGTGGAGCACGACAATATCATGAACATCTCGGACAAATGAAACCCTAACATCAAGATCCATAAGATCCTTGGAAGTGAGGCCTTCAACCCATACATTGCTCTCTAGAAAGTTGATGGATTTCTTAGATCCAAGCTTAGCACCTCTTGGACTAGCATGAGTGATTGAGACAATAATCTCAGAGATACTAGTTCCCTGGGTTACTCCCCAAATCTTTCCATTATCAAAAGCAATGGGATCTCCAAGTTTGACAGAATCAAATAGAAGGCCAGAAGAACAAACTATTCTATGAGCACCACATGTTGGCCTAGGCAATTTATCTTGTTCACATAAGCTATCTCTTGATATTACTAGTAAGTCTCCAACTCTCAATCTTATAGACGGCTCTGTGGCAGGGACATCCACTACTCGTCCAATATGGAACTTCCCTTTTTGTCTCTTAACATGCAATTTAGTTCCAGATTCAACATAGGCCATCCTAGTACACTCAGCAACAAACCCAGTGCCAGAAAAGATATCAAACCTCTTAGAAATCTTAAGCATCCGTTTCCTTTATCAAATATGATGAATGAAGAACAGAGATGAAAACAGAGGAAGAAAAGATGCAGAGGAGAAAGTTTCTCTCTTATATTGAATGAATTACTAATCTGTACAATACTCTGTATTTATACAGAAGAAATGAACTACATTCTGTTTACATCATCAACTATAATAACTAATCATCTAACTGACTTGCCAACTGGTATATAATTAATATACCAGTATGATATAACACTAAAACTCCCCCTCAAGATGAAACATCATTAAAAATGTTAATGATGTTCATCTTGGATAAAAAATGATGAAAAAGATTAGAACCAAGAGCTTTGGTAAATAAATCAGCAAGTTGATGCATAGACTTCACATGAAGTGTCCGAATAATATTGTCTTGAATCTTGTCCCGAACTAAGTGGCAATCAAGTTCAATGTGTTTGGTTCTCTCGTGAAAGACTGGATTGGCAGCTATGTGAAGTGCAGCTTGACTATCACAAAATAATAAAGCTGGTTGTGAATGATCAATCCGAAAATCAGTGAGTAAATTCAGCAACCAAGTAATTTCACAAGTTGTGGCAGCCATAGAGCGGTACTCAGCTTCTGCAGAAGAACGAGAGACAGTTTGTTGCTTTTTTGACTTCCATGAAATCAACGAATCCCCCAAAAAAACACAATAACCAGTAACAGAGCGTCTAGTATCAGGGCATCCAGCCCAATCAGAATCACAAAAAGCCTTAAAATGTGGAACTGAAGTAGATGGGTAAAATAAACCTTGGCCAGGAGATACTTTCAAGTATCGAAGAACTCGAGTGGCCGCATCCATGTGGGGTTGCCGAGGAGTATCCATGAACTGGCTGAGAATCTGAACTGAAAAGGAGATGTCCAGGCGAGTGATAGTAAGATAAAGAAGTCTACCAACAAGCCTGCGATAGCTAGCAGGATCAGCAAGAATATCACCACTAAGCCGAGACAGTTTCAGATTGGTTTCCATGGGAAACTTGGAGGGTTTTGATGCAAGTAAACCACAATCCTCCAAAATTTCTAAAGTATATTTTCTTTGACAGAGGGAAATACCTTTGGAGGTTCTAGCAATTTCCAAACCAAGGAAGAATTTCAAATCACCAAGATCCTTGAGCTTAAATTGGTTGTTCAGAAATGTAATGAGCTGAGTAATAGCATCTCCATTATTACAAGCAATTACAATGTCGTCCACATACACAAGAAGAGCAAGAAAGGTATTGCCTTGAGAACAAGTGAACAAAGAATAATCGGATTTAGACTGAACGAAACCATGTTTAAGCAAGGTTATAGAGAATTTGGCAAACCATTGCCGTGAAGCTTGCTTGAGACCATACAAAGACTTAGTGAGTTTACACACTTTGTTCTCCCCCTTAATAACATAACCCGGTGGTAACTTCATGTAAACTTCTTCATTGAGTTCACCATGAAGGAATGCATTATTAACATCAAGGTGATGTAAAATTCAGCCTTGTGAAGCAGCAAGAGCAAGAAGAACTCGCACTGTTGTGAGTTTGGCAACTGGGCTAAAAGTCTCATAATATTCTAAACCCTCACATTGAGTGTAACCTTTAGCAACTAATCGGGCTTTATAACGTTCAATGGACCCATCTGCCTTAAGTTTCACTTTATACACCCATTTGCATCCAATTGGAACCTTATGAGGAGGCAAATCAGTGATAAGCCAAGTCTGATTTTCCTCAAGGGCAGCAATTTCAGTATTCATAGCATCACGCCAATGCTGAAATTTGTTGGCTTGATGGAAAAATTGAGGTTCATGGGTGGAGGAAACTTGTAAACAGTAGGTTTTATAAGAAGGAGACAATCTATCATAACAAAGAGATGAAGAAAGGGAGTACAAAATACCTGAATCCAATTGCACAGAATCAGAAAATGAAGAAGAATGAGAAGCAAGCTGACAATGGTACTGCTGTAGATAACCTGGTTTTTGTTTCAGACGAGATGATTTTCTAGTAACATGCTGAATATGATTGGCAGGTAACGATTGAGGTGCAGACATTGTTTGAATTTCAGAATGGAGTTGATTAACAGACTGTGATTGAGATGATATAGGAATAGGCTGTGATTGAGATGAGATAGGAACAGACTGTGATTGAGGGAAGGATAGATGGTCTAAAAGATCTGGAATAGGCCGTGGCAGAACACTATCAGAATAAGAATAAGGATTAACAGGAGAAACACCATCAGAAGATAGGAAAACACCATCAGAAGAAGTTTTGAGAAGATCAACAGCAAATGGAAAAATTGATTCATGAAAAATCACATCTCTGGAAACAAAAACAGAATGAGTGTGAATGTCAAATAATTTGTAACCCTTTTGCTGAAAAGGATATCCAAGAAAAATACAAGGTTTAGCTCTAGGATCAAATTTGGTTCGGTGTCTAGAAAGAGTAGATGCATAACAAAGGCATCCAAAAACCCTAAGGTGATCATATGTTGGAGGTTTACCATGAAGTAATTCAAAAGGAGAAAGATTGGACAGATTTGGAGTAGGAATTCGGTTAATGAGATATGTAGCTGTCAATATGCAATCACCCCAAAATTTAAGAGGAAGACTAGATTGAAAGCGAAGTGATCGGGCTACATTAAGAAGATGTTGATGTTTTCTTTCAACAATGGAATTTTGCTGAGGAGATTCTACACAACTAAGTGGATGTAGAACACCCTTAGCAGAATAGAAGTCACTCATATTGAATTCTGAACCATTGTTTGAGCGTAGGACTTTGATTCTTGAATTAAATTGAGTGGCAACAAAGTTAAAGAAAGATTGAAGGTAAGTTCGAGTTTGGTCTTTGGATTGTAATAAACAAATCCATGTAAAACGACTATAGTCATCAACTATAGTTAAAAAATAATGATGACCATTTCGAGAACCAACCGAAAAAGGGCCCCATATATCACAATGTATAAGATCAAAGATAGAAGTAGAAACAGAAATACTATGAGGAAAATGTAAACGTTTCTGTCTAGCCAATGGACAAATAGTACAAGAAGTTGACATCAAATCACATGAAATGTGTAGATTATTGGAATGTAAAAGTTGAAGTCTAGAGGGAGACAAATGTCCCAACCTATAGTGCCAAATGTCTGTGGATACAGATTTAACAGTAGCAGAAAATTGAAAAGGTACAAGAGATTTACAAGAAGAAGATGCATCAGTTGAAAGTAAATCAGGTTTTTCCAGCAAGTAGAATAGTCCATTTGCTTCTCTACCCACTCCAATCGTCATCCATGTGGTTAGATTCTGTATGAAGCAGTAGTTAGCAAAGAATATAAAGCAATAGTTAAAGGTTCGGACTAACTTGCTAACCGAAAGAAGATTGAATGAAAAAGAAGGAACACATAAAACATTGGTGAGTGTTAAATGTGCTGAGATTTGGACTGTACCAATGTGAGTGACAAGAGCAAATTTACCATTGGGTAGTTTAACTTTTGTGGAAATAGTGGATGTGATGGAAGTGAACAAAGAAATGGAGTTGATCATATGATCAGTAGCTCCAGTGTCGATTATCCAAGTATGAGGTGTACAAGAAATAGAAGTATGACATGAAGAAAAAACTGAATGATTAGGGTCTAAGGAAACTGAGGTATTATGAACAAAAGAAAAGGAATTACCTTCAGTTGAAGAAATCAAACGGTCAGAGGTAGTATTTGAAATACTACCTACTTGAAGGGCAGACGAGGAAGGGCTATCTTGCATGTTCTGCATGAATACCATCAATTGCTGAACTTGATCATGAGGGAAAGGCATTGATGAGCTTGAAGTATCTGCATTCTGAACTTGATTAGCAGAAGAATTCCCAATAGACTTGGTTTTAGTGAACTTGAAACCCGGAGGAAAACCATGAATCCGATAACATTTCTCGATGGTATGACCAGTCACACCACAGTGACTACTAACTGGTTTAGGCTTGCGGAAAGACTGTTTAGCATGCTGAACATTGACAGGAGTAGACTTGCTTGTCATCAAAGCAGAACTATCTCCAAACTGAGTTGATTGAAAAGATTCCTTGACAAAAAGCTCCTTTTGTCTCTCTTCTTGTAAGACTAAAGAAAAGATCTTATTGATGGGGGGAAGTGGCTCAAACAGCAGAATTTGGCCACGAATAGTAGAGAAACAATCATTTAAACCCATAAGAAAATGGAAAATGTATTCTTGGTGATGAAAATCCATGATTGTTTTAGTGCAACCACAGATGTAGCGTTCGCAAGAACACTGAGGAACTGGACGATAATTTGAAAGTTCATCCCAAACACTCTTGAGTTGAGTATAATACGAGCTTACCGAATTGGATCCTTGAGTGATGGTAGCGATTGACTTCTGAAGCTGAAAAATTTGAGGACCATTGCCCTGAGAAAACCGTTCCTTTAGATCTTTCCACATAGCTTCAGCATTATCGATGTAGATTATACTTGCTGCAATATCCTTCGAGACCGAATTGATGATCCAACTCAGCACCATGTCATTGCATCTGGTCCAGTTCTTGAAAATTGTTGAAAAATCCGAAGGTTTCGGCAGTGAACCATCGAGCAAACAAAGTTTGTTCTTGGCATTGAGAGCCATCAACATTGATCGACTCCAAGAATTATAATTCTCACCTGTGAGAGGTTGAGAAAAAAGAATAGAACTCGGACTATCCCCATGATGGATAATCAGAGAATTCATTGAGAACAGCGGAATGGAGAGAAGAAGAGCTAGGGATTTCCATGTTTGGAAATTGACCATGCTCTGATACCATATCAAATATGATGAATGAAGAACAGAGGAAGAAAAGATGCAGAGGAGAAAGTTTCTCTCTTATATTGAATGAATTACTAATCTGTACAATACTCTGTATTTATACAGAAGAAATGAACTACATTCTGTTTACATCATCAACTATAATAACTAATCATCTAACTAATCATCTAACTGACTTGCCAACTGGTATATAATTAATATACCAGTATGATATAACACTAAAATCCTTCCCCTAATATTGTGGAATCCCACAGTATCACCTACTTGGAGTTTGCTCGGAAATTTTTGGTTATCTATGAAGAGAACAGCATCAGGAGTTAAATGAGCAGGAGGACCAATGCCTTATTACACAGCCACACTTGAGCGGGGAAGCTCACATTTCCGGTAGCATTTTTTTTGGGAGATATTTTCATCATACATGGACCAGGCATCAGTTTGCCTGTTCGGAGCTTAGGTCCAACTAAATCCATGAGAATTCGACATGGTTTCTCCTGCATTTGAGAGCTTCTTTTCACTCTTCTGATTATCTCTCTCCAAACACTTGGGTTTCCATGTGCGCAATTAATCCGTATAATAGAGGTCCCCATTTTGATAAGGTTGGTCATAAGTGTATTACTCTCAATAGCTTCTTCACCAACTGTCACCATGATATGGGTGGTTCTATCATCTTGTAATGGACCCAATAACAACGCACTATTAGACGATGCCTTCTTCTTCATTGTATGTATCGTGAACTTCTCGTTCTTTTGTTGGTCTAGTCTTTTTTTAGAGTCAATCCCTGGAGCAGTATTCTCTTTGGTGTTCTCAGAGTTAGATTTCAAATTTTCTAGCAATTGGATTCCTACAGTAAGACTTGCAAGAACATTAGAATTGATTGTCTCCAAATTATAAAGACCAGCAGAACAGAGATCTTCTTGGAGCTTCTCTAGATCAAGACATTTCAGTACCAGATAATGTACTAAATTTGTCGCACTGACTAAGTTTCTGCGTGGTCAAAAAAAAAAATATATCCATATTTAGAATGTACTTACAAAACAAGAAACTTGAAGTATAAGAGAAATATATATGCTGAATAGTAAACTTAATTTTAATAACATTTATTTGAGTCTTTTATTATTCTTGTAAGTTACTAAGTGACTTGAAGATGTTGTTTTTTGGGTTTTCAAGAGTTATTTTATATAGGAATTACATGGGAGTTATATGAGATGTAAATGAATGAAGTTAATGTAAAGAAGTTAGAAGGGTCATTTGTATCCTATAAATACACTACAAAAATCACTACAATTGGACACGTGTCTACAGTACCGGTTACTGTAGACAAGCGTCCAATTAGACACGTGTCTTCTGAAAAATGTGTCTAATTGTACCATCTTCACAATTGGACGCGTGTATTTAATACACGTGTCAAACTGTTATTTTTTTCCAAATATAATTTTTTTTTAATTAAATAGAATTTCAACAATTGGACACGTGTATTTAATACGCGTGTCCAATTGGACGCGTATATTTAATAGGCGTGTCCAATTGGACGCGTATATTTAATAGGCGTGTCCAATTGGACGCGTGTATTTAATACGCGTGTCCAATTGGACACGTGTATTAAATACACGTGTCAAACTGTTATTTTTTTCCAAATATAATTTTCTTTTTAATTAAATAGAATTTCAACAATTGGACACGCGTATTTAATACGCGTGTCCAATTGGACGCGTGTATTTAATACACGTGTCAAACTGTTATTTTTTTCCAAATATAATTTTTTTTTAATTAAATAGAATTTCAACAATTGGACACGCGTATTTAATACGCGTGTCCAATTGGACGCGTGTATTTAATACGCGTGTCCAATTGGACACGTGTATTAAATACACGTGTCAAACTGTTATTTTTTCCCAAATATAATTTTTTAATTAAATAGAATTTTAACAATTGGACACGCGTATTAAATACGCGTGTCAAACTGTTATTTTTTCCCAAATATAATTTTTTTTTTAATTAAATAGAATTTCAACAATTGGGAACGTGTATTTAAATACACGTCCCGGATTGGGCACGTGTACTCAGTACACGTGCCCAATTGTTTGGCCAGGACAGCTGCGCGGGAGAAATGCCGGCTTATATATGTATATATATATATATATAAAATTTTTAAAATTCAAATTATATAATAATATAATAATAGATTAAATATATATATATATATATATATATATATAAAATGGGTAGCTTCCTGCTACCCATTTCTGATCTGAATTCTCTCTCTCTCTCTCTCTCTCTCTCTCTCTCTCTCTCTCTCTCTCTCTCTCTCTCTCTCTCCCTCCGTCACAGCCGCACCGGCCAGCTTCCGGCCACCACGCATCAGCCCTTCCCGCCGGTGAGACGCCTTCTCTCCACCTCTCTCTGCTCGGTTCTCGGTTCTCGGTCTCTCTCTCTCTCTCCCTCTCTCTCTCTCTCTCCCTCTCCGTCACAGCCGCACCGGCCCGCTTCCGGCCATCGCGCATCCGCCCTTCCCGCCAGTGAGACGCCCTCTCTCCACCTCTCTCTGCTCGGTTCTCGGTTCTCGGTCTCTCTCTCTCTACCTCTCTCTCTCTCTCTCTCTCTCTCTCTCTCTCCCTCTCCGTCACAGCCGCACCGGCCAGCTTCCGGCCACCGTGCATCCGCCCTTCCCGCCGGTGAGACGCCCTCTCTCCACCTCTCTCTGCTCAGTTCTCAGTCTCTCTCTCTCTCTACCTTTCTCTCTCTCTCTCTCGCTCTCTCCCTATCTCTCTCTGCCTCTCTCTGTATCTCTATGTCTCTCTCTCTCTCTCTCTACTCTCTCTATGTCTTTATTTATTAACCCAAATAAATTTAAATAAACAATAATAAAATTAAATTGAAAAAAAATTCTAATTTGATGTTGTTATTTAATTATTTAAATGAAAAATTCAATTTAGAATTTTTTTTTTAAAAAAAATCGGTTTGACACGTGTATCTCAATACACGTGTCAAACTGTGCAGTTAATGACTTGCACATCTGACACACGTCTCACGCGTGTCAAAATGTACGTGTCAAACTGTTTGACACGTGTACAACACTGTACACGTGTCAAAATGCACGTGGCAATTTGTTATTTTTTTTTTGTAGTGATACTCATGTAAGCAAGTTATTTTTAATTAAGTTAAATAAAAGAATACAAAGTTTTCTATCTATTTATTGTCTCTCTTCCATTTCATTATCTCTCTAAGTGTGTGTGTGTGTGGTTTCCAATTTCCAACAAATTAGTATCAGAGCACAACTTATTGATCATAGAGAAATGGCCAATTCAACCCTTTTCAACCTTTCCATTTCAATTCCCTCAACTTTTCAAAGACAACTTTGATAATTGGTGCATTCGAATGAAGGCATTGCTTAGATCACAAAATACTTGGAAGATTGTAGGAAAAGGCTACAATGAGCCCAGTGATGAAGCTCCTTTGAGTTCTAAACAAAGAGAGGCTTTATAAAAGCTTCGAAAGAAGGATCAACAAGCTCTCACCCTTATTTATCAATGTTTGGATGAAGGTATGTTCGAGAAGGTGACGAATGCAACCACCTCTAAGCAAGCATGGGAAATTCTCTTAAACTCTTATCAAGGAGTTGATAAAGTGAAGAAAGTTTGCCTTCAAACATTAAGAGGCAAATTTGAAGTTTTACAAATGAAAGAATCCGAGTCGATCGTGGATTATTTTTCAAGGATGTTGGCCATAGTAAATCAAATGAAGAGATATGGAGAAAGATTGGAGGATGTTCGAGTCATTGAAAAATCCTTCGTTCCTTGCAACAAAGATTTGACTATATCGTTGTTGCTATTGAAGAGTCAAAAGATTTAGAAACCATGAGTATTGATCAACTCATGGGATTTCTTCAAGCCTATGAAGAAAGGCTCAACAAGAAGAAAGAAGAGCCATTGGAACAAGTTCTATCTACAAAGATCTGTTTCAAAGATAAGGAAGAAGAACAAGAAATGAGTCAAAGAGGACAAGGACGTGGACGTGGACGAGGTCGTGGTCGTGGTAGAGGAAGAGGAAGTGGTGGACGTAATAGTTTTAATTACGAAGAGAGAGGTCAAGCATCAAGAGGACGAGGAAGAGGAAATAATTTGAAGCAATATAGAAGAAGGTATGATAAATCTCAAGTTAAATGTTATAATTGCCAAAAATATGGTCATTATGATTGGGAGTGTAGAAGCCACACTAACAATGTTGAAGAGAAAGTTAATTATGCTGAAAACGATAAAGCGGAGCCCACTTTGTTGCTAGCTTATAAAGGAGAAGAAAGAGGAGAGAAGTAGTCGTGGTATCTTGATAACGTGGCAAGCAACCATATGTGTGGAGACAAAAACAAGTTTGTGGAGCTTGATGAATCGGTGAGCGGGAATGTTACTTTTGGAGACTTGTCTAAAGTTCCAATAAAAGAGAAAGGTACAATCTTAATTCGCTTGAATAATGCAGAGCATCAATTTATTACAAATGTTTATTTTGTTCCAAGTATGAAAAGTAATATTTTGAGCTTGGGACAACTCTTGGAAAAAGACTATGAAATTCATATGAAAAATTATAGTCTTTTACTAAGAAATGACAAGAAGAATTTGATAGCCAAAGTTCCCATGAGAAGCAACAGAATGTTTTTATTAAATATTCAAACAGATGTGGCTAAATGTCTCAAGACTTGTTTGAAAGATTCATCTTGGCTTTGGCATTTAGGTTTGGACATGAAAATTTTGGCGGATTAAAATTGTTGGCACAAAAAAAGATGGTGAATGACTTGCCTTCCATTAATCAACCAGATCAACTTTGCGAAGGATGTCTTGTCGGCAAAAAATTCCGGAAAAGCCTTTCAAAAGAATCTACTACAAGAACAAATGAGCGACTTCAACTTGTTCATGTGGATGTTTGTGGACCAATTAAGCCATCTTCATTCTGTAAAAACCGTTACTTCCTCCTTTTCATTGATGACTTTAGTCGAAAAACTTAGGTCTATTTTTTGAAGGAAAAATCTCAAATGTCTGAAGTTTTCAAAAAATTCAAAGTCTTTGTAGAAAAATAAAGTGGTTGTTGTATTAAATCCTTGAGATCCGATAGAGAAGACGAATTCACATATAATGAATTTAAAGAATTTTGTGAAACAAATAGAATTTGTCGTCCTTTAATGGTTCCGAGATTGCCACAACAAAATGGTGTTGTTGAAAGAAAGAAAAGGACAATTCTCAATATGGCTTGAAGCATGTTGAAGACAAAGAGAATGCCTAAAGAATTTTGAGCAGAAGCTGTTGATTGTGCTGTATATTCATCAAACTGTTGTCCTACAAAAAGCCTATGGAACAAAACACCACAAGAAGCATGGAGCGGAAGAAAGCCAAGTATTTCTCATTTGCGAGTTTTTGGAAGCATTGGCTATACACACGTACCGGATCAAGAGCGGTCCAAGCTTGATGATGAAAGTAAGAGGTACATTTTCATTGGCTACGACTCAAGTTCTAACGGTTACAAGCTTCACAATCCAAATTTCGGGGAAATTATAATTAGTAGAGGTGTGGAGTTTGATGAAGAAGACTTTTGGGATTGGAGCACTCAAGAGGAAGAAAAATGTAACGACCCAAGGAAAAGCGCTAGCCACATCTGCGCTATCACCTCAAAAGGACTAGTCAATTTGAAGCTTTTTCCAAGAATCCATTATAAAGCCCAGTTTCACCTAGTAACTAGGCAATGTGGGACTTAACACCCATGAGTATCATTATAAACTACTCACTCTGTGAACTATTCATCTCTTCCCAATATGGGACCGGGGTGTTACAAACTCCCCCCCTTAAACCCCTGACGTCCCCGTCAGGGTCATGTCATGTAGTGCTCTAGTGCCACATGACCTGGCGTTACAACCTGGCTCTGATACCATTTGTAACGACCCAAGGAAAAGCGCTAGCCACATCTGCGCTATCACCTCAAAAGGACTAGTCAATTTGAAGCTTTTTCCAAGAATCCATTATAAAGCCTAGTTTCACCTAGTAACTAGGCAATGTGGGACTTAACACCCATGAGTATCATTATAAACTACTCACTCTGTGAACTATTCATCTCTTCCCAATATGGGACCGGGGTGTTACAAAAAATATGATTTCTTTCATTTTCTTGAAGAAGAAGAAGAGTCAAGAAACGAAGAGTTCACTACACCTTCTCCATCACAAATTCTAGTACACTGTCATCATCATCTTCGAGAGGAAGTTCTAGTGAAATGCCACCACACATGAGAAGTCTCCAAGAACTCTATAAGGTAACAAAGAATTTAAATGATGATCTAACTCTTTATTGTCATTTTGCGGATTGTGAACCAATAGGTTTTGAAGAAGTAGTGAAAGATGAAAAATGGAGGAATGCCATGGATGAGGAAATCAAAGCAATTGAAAAGAACAACACATGGGAGTTGACGACAATTCCAAAAGAGCAAAAACCCATTGGAGTGAAGTGGGTGTTCAAGGCAAAGAAGAATGCTAAAGGAGAAATCGAGAGATACAAAGCAAGGTCGGTTGTTAAGGGTTATAGTCAACGACCTGGCATTGATTATGGTGAAGTTTTCGCTCCTATTACACGGTTGGAAACCATAAGGATGGTAATTTCTCTTGCGGCTCAAAATAAATGGAAGATTTATCAAATGGATGTAAAATCTGCTTTCTTGAATGGAATTCTTGAAGAAGAAATTATGTTGAACAAACTGTGGGCTATGTCATCAAAGGGGGCGAGGAGAAAGTTTTGAAGTTGAAAAAGGCGTTGTATGGCTTAAAACAAGCACCAAAGGCATGAAATAGTAGAATTGATAACTACTTTCAAAAGAATGGCTTCATCAAATGTCTTCATGAATATGCTCTTTATGCTAAGGTGTGTGAAAATGGAAATATTTTGCTTGTTTGCTTGTATGTGGGTGATTTAATTTTTACAGGCAACAATCCAAGTATGTTCGAGGATTTCAAGAAAGCAATGACTCAAGAATTCAAAATGACAGATATTGGCCTCATGTCCTATTATCTTGAAATTGAAGTAAAGCAAATGGAGAAAGGAATTTTTATTTCTCAAGGAAGTTTTGCAAGGGAAATGCTAAAAAAGTTCAAGATGAACAATTGCAAACCTGTTAGCACTCCGATAGAATGTGGAATTAAATTATCAAAGCATGAAGAAGGAGAAAGGGTGGATCCAACAATCTTCAGGAGTTTAGTTGGAAGTTTAAGATATTTGACATGCACAAGGCCGGATATTCTCTATAGAGTTGGGCATGTTAGTCGCTATATGGAATCACCTACCATAATTCATTTCAAGGCGGCTAAAAGAATTCTTCGTTATATCAAAGGTACAATTGATTTTGGTCTACTTTATCCATCTTCTAATGAATTCAAACTTGTGGGTTATAGTGATAGTGATTGGGGTGGAGATGTGGATGATAGAAATAGCACCACTGTATTTGTTTTCTATTTGGGGAGTTCGGCATTTACTTGGAGTTCTAAAAAGCAACAAATTGTGACACTTTTAACACGTGAAGCTGAATATGTTGCCGCTACATCAAGTGTTTGTCATGCAATTTGGTTGAGGAAATTGTTGAAAGAACTACACATGCCACAAGAGGATGCTATGGCAATTTTTCTTGACAACAAGTCGGCACTTGCATTGGCGAAAAATCCGGTATTCCATGATCGGAACAAACACATCGACACAAGATATCATTTTATTAGAGAGTGTATTGTCAAGAAGGAGGTACAACTCAAGTTTGTGAAGACTCATGATCAAGTTGCAGATATTTTTACAAAGCCCCTAAAGGATGAGATTTTTTGCAAGGTACGAGCATTACTTGGAGTCACTGGAAATTAAGTTTAAAAGGGGATGTTGAATAATAAACTTAATTTTAATAACATTTATTTGAGTCTTTTATTATTCTTATAAGTTACTAAGCGACTTGAAGAGGTTGTCTTTTGGGTTTTCAAGAGTTATTTTACATAGGAATTACATGGGAGTTATATGAGATGTAAATGAATGAAGTTAATGTGAAGAAGTTAGAAGGGTCATTTGTATCCTATAAATACCCATGAAAGCAAGTTATTTTTAATTAAGTTCAATAAAAGAATACAAAGTTCTCTATCTATTTATTGTCTTTCTTCCTTTTCATTCCCTCTCTTAGTGTGTGTGTGGTTTCCAATTTCCAACAAATTGGTATCAGAGCACAACTTATTGATCCTAGAGAAATGGCCAATTCAACCTTTCCATTTCAATTCCCTCAACTTTTCGAAGACAACTTTGATAATTGGTGCATTCGTATGAAGGCATTGTTTGGATGAATGTAAAAATAACCGTTCAATTGAAAACTATAATTATTTTTCTCTGGAAGAATGTAGAAAAATAAAATAAAATAAAGTTGGAATTATGTAAAAATCGTATAAAAAGTGTATAGACAATATGATTTTATTTTAAATGAATTGAATTGATATTTAAGGTGCAGTTGTTCATGACCCAAGAAAATATTCTTGTTGAAGACCGTTGACATTCTTTACTTTGAAGAGAGTAGCTTGGCAGTTGAATATCCACACATGCACCCTCATATAATCATTCCTATATTGGACTTCTTCTCATTATTATTCTCACTGTTTGCAATTAATTTAGGTGCATGCGATTGATCTGCAAATCTCTCAAGCCATTGTACTACGTACAATGAGAACAGCTACATTCTCAGGGAGGGAGAACCACTTAATGCGATGCTCTTCATCACGCCAGAAGGCAGTGTATGGTGCTTCAAAACCAATAATGGTGAGAATGGTGAGGGAACCGTCTCAAGCGCTCAGTGTATTGAAAATGGTATGTTCTACGGAGAAGAACTTCTGGAGTGGGGGTTCAACGGCTCCCCCTCACCCAAACTATCCGACTTCCCAATCTCCAAAACTGTTAAAACCCTTATAAAAGTTGAAGCCTTTGCTCTTACGGCCAACAACTAAAAAATTCTAGTTTCTAGGCATTCCAAAGTAGCTTCTACTACAAAAGGCTTTGCACAAGCAGCTCGCCGGCTCCTTAATGAAAAGATGAATGAAAATTCTCCCAAAATGGCTAAGCAGAACAGCACGAGCTGTCATGCTCTTGGTGCTTCAAGACTAGCAGTGCCACACGTTGTTGAAAAGAAGTAGTTTGTTTTGAAGGTCTTTGTGTTAAGTTGTATACTCCACTGGTTTGCCCATACGTACGTGATACAGTTGCTAGTTGTTTGAATTCCTAATGGTGAAGGTAGCTGGAATTAGGAAATGAAGAACTAGTTAATTAATAAAACTGTTGAATTGCAACAGATTGTTATATGTTGAATGTGTCTTTAGTTTTTCAATGTTGTAGCTTGATGTAGAATGCATGTCTTTAAACAATAAATCAAGCTATTTTATTTTTCTGATGGCTAACAAACATTAAACAAATTGAATCGACCGCAGTGAGTAATTAATGTAACATTATTGAACTCAAAACTCCATTCCCACTTTGAAAAGGTCATTTCTACAGAGAACTCCTAGAACGGAGTAGTGGAAATTTCTTGAAATAAGTTGATCGAACCATGCACCAACATGATCGATATGACTGCCTAATAGTAAAAAATGACGAAACCATGGTTAGCTTGTCACATGCAATCTCAATATTAAAAGTAAAAATTAAGAGATCGGTTAGCTTTAATTGTCACAACTCATATGCATATATATTATATATAGTTGACTTCATTTCTTTTGCTTTTTACTTGATCGATGACTAATTCCCGGCCGGCCACTAATTGCTATTGCAATATTGAGGTCTTCGTCAATTAGCAAATTGCATTTTCTGTCATTATTTTTATGGGAAGCCTTGATTTGTCAAAGAAAAAGGGTAATTTTGGTTTTTTTATTGTCAAAATAAGGATATTTTCCCAACATTTTGGTCAAAGTTGATTTTCCATCAAACTTAGAGGTCAACACTAATGGATGTGGCTAAATTGTAACAGATTGACAGTTTGAATGGTCAAATCATGACAGTTGTCAGTTGATGGTACTTTATCAAAAATGATTATTGTTAGTTGAAGAGGCTAAATAATATTTAACGCAAGAAAAATTATTCCCCTACGAGAATTCTTATGTATTTAATAATGTCACGTGAAAAAATAGATATTTTTCGCTTATGATTTTAATATGTAAAATATGAGACAGAGAAAGTGCAATTAAATATAGTATTACATAGAAATATTTATTCATCTATAACATTGTATTTAGTAACAATAACAAGTATTTATTGTTGTATTTATTCCTTTTGGGTGGACTAGATTAGTCTCTTTTTTATTTTGGGTCCATAATGGGCTGGACCTATTGTATAAGCACTTGAGGAAGCCATGTACTCTCACCCTATAAATGAATGGAGTTGGCCCATTAGACTTCATTAGGTCGTTTGAGAATTAGGGTTGAGAGACTAGACTCCTCCACATATAACACAAACAAGATGACGGCTAGAAAATCAGAGTTGGAAGTTCATCATCAAAACAATTAAGGTACGCTATTATTTTGTTCTTTCACATGCTATGAAGTAAGGCAGATTAATAGGATTATTTCTAACAATTGGTATCAAAGTTGATCTGTTTTTCTTCGTGGCTGTATTGAGTTGCGTTTCCTTTAAACTATATTCTTTCACCGTAAATAATTTTTTTTTTTTTCTTTTTTTCTCCGCGACTGTACATCGTTTTAGATTGCGCCACTGGGTATATTTTTTATAGATTGCTCACGCCGCTGTATCGGTAGTATATGTTTTCAGATACATGTTTTGCTTCTCTACCTCGATTTTCTTTTGCGTTTTTTTGCCCTCAGCAATGGAATGTATACTTTTCCTTTATGTATAGGTATATGCCTTTTGTGTTTTTGCTCTTTTGCTGTACGTGTATCGGTAAAGGTTTTTTTTTTTCTTTTTTCTTTGGACAATATGTGTGCCAGCAATGGCAGGTTCTTGTTCTTATTTCTTTTCTTTTTGAAATTTAGTCCTCACGTGATAATTGAAGGAAATCTGGAAATATTAATGGAAGAGATATATTTTTTTTTTTATGACTCAAAAGTCAAGTACACATGCTAAAGTTCTATTGTTTTGTGCTGTGGGATATGCATGTATAACATAGACTTGTTTATGGACTCCAGATTTTATTCCTTTATATATTTATTTTTGTTTTGTTAGGAAAACTCTTAAATCCCCTACTACAATGAAGCAATATTGTACATCAAAACATGATTTGGATTGGTTATGTACCCGTCTATCGTGGGACTAATCATGACAAATAATTGAGGTTTTTTATTTTATTGAAATTTTAGTGCAATATGGATAATGTTCGTCTATAAGGCCAATGGTTTGAATTGATTATGTATTCACCTATCGTGGGACTAATCATGATAAATTGGGGTGATTATTTTGTAAACTGCAATTTTACTAAGGTCCATACAGATAACTAATTTGCCCTATCGATAAATCATTATTTTGGTAGGATGCTTAGGACGATAAAGAAATTATTAAATACTCTGCACTTGATGACGAAGTCTTATTCTCTCGATAGCAGGTCATCTTAAGTCATTGTATTTAATTATTTTGCTTTATCATGTGTATGAGTTCATTGTGTGTGGAACTCTAGCATAAAAATTTTGAGATAAACAATTTGCGTAAGAGTTTATTGTGCATGTGACTCTAGCATGAAAAATATGATGACTATATGAGTGCATGTTTTTGTTTTTTACATGCATAATAAAGTCTTGTTGTGATGTTCTCAGTTTTGGGAAATTAAAGTTTGTCCCTACCATTATCTGCCATCAAAACTCTGACGGGGACTAATTATGAAGATTGTTCACTAAGTTCAACAAAGTAGAGAAGTGAATTTTCATGAAATTGCTTACCACCACCACTTATGATGGTGTTAGTGGAATTCATGAGCATATTATGAAGTTCACCAATTTCTTCAACAAGCTGAGGCAAATGAAGATTGAGGTAGCAGACAATTTTCTTGTATGGCAAGTGCTTGAGTCCTTACCATCTCAATTTAATGCCCTCAAGACCACCTACAATGCTCAGAGAGATGAATGGAGTTCAAGAGAAATGACTGCTATAGTCACTCAAGAAGAAGAGGTGATGAAAAAGGGAAAGTCTCATGTTGTTTTATGATGACAAAATATAGTGGACATTTTAAGAGAAAAATTTATAAAGGGGACAACAATGGCAACGAGACATATAAAGTAAGGAAATTCATAAAGTTTTCTCAACAAACTGGCGTAGATATCTATTTGGAGCCTAAGATAGAAGAATTAAAAGGAAAATGTAACTTTTGTCATGTGTATGGGCACAATAAGACAAATTGCAAGAAATATACAGCTTGGTTAGAGAAGAAATGAATTACAAAGCACCAGAAAACCAAGTAATGGGGAGTTGAAGGTGAACATGGAAAACAATGTGGAGGTTGAAGTTGAATACATTGGCACCGCAAAGCTTATTTTGGCCTCTGGGCATTTGTTTGGATTTAGAACGAGTCTTATCTCTATTTCTGTTTTGGACAAATGTTGATACTTTTTTTAGATTAGAAATGGAATGGTTATCATTTATAATATTTCTGTTGTGGTTGGTTATGGCACATTGTGTAATGGTTTATACATGATTGACTTGATGCACTCTTTATCTCATTTCTCTTCTAGTGCTTCTTTTGTGAATGTTGTGGTTGTTTTCCAAGTGTAGTAGGAACATTGAGACTTCCTCTATATTGTGGCACATACATTTGGACCATATTTCTAGGCCAATAATTGAAAGGTTGATTAAAGATGGTATTCTTGTTAACCTACATGTTTCTAATTTTGATACTTGTGTTGATTATGTTAAAGGGAAGATTGCTTCTAAATCTAGAAGACAAAAAGGATGGGGGAAGTGAGAATGTCATAGAACTGATACACACTGATATATGTGGACCCATTATTCCTGTTGTTTTGGAAACTATTGGTACTTCATCACCTTTATTGATGATTATTCACGTTATGGTCATTTTGAGGTTATTTATGAAAAGTCGGAATCTTTAGAAGCCTTTAAAGTTTTAAGGCTACTGTTGAACTTCAGAGAGATAAGAATGTTAAAGCTGTAAGATCAGATAGAAGTAGTGAGTATATAGGAGGTATGATGAAACTGGGCAAAAAAAAAAAAAAAATCTAAATGGGCATCTATCTAAAAATGTGTATATGGAGCAATTGGATGGTTTTCAGGTGAATGGTAAATGACATGTGGTGTGCAAGCTTAAAAGGTTGATTTATTGGCTTAAACAAGCTTCAAGGTCAGTGGGAGCAGAAATATTTTTCTTGTGCTTTATGTGGATGATATATTGCTTACAGCAAATGATAATGAGCTCCTGGTTAAAACTAAGCGTATGTCGTCTTCCCAATTTTGATTTGAAAGACCTTGGTAAGGCATTTTATGTATTAGGTATATAGATTCTTCGTGACATAACTAATGGTGTTCTTGAGTTGCCTCAGAAAACCTATATAGGTTTCATATGCAGTCTTGCTCTCTTGGAAAGGTACCAATTGTGAGAGGTGATGTATTTTCAAAGTCTCAATGTCCCCAAAGTGATAATGAAAGGACTCAGATGCAAGTAGTTCCATATGCATCAGTTGTGGGCAGTTTTAATGCATGCTCAAGTGTGTACAGGACCTAATATTGCTTATGTTGTGGGTGTACTTGGGAGATACTTTAGTGATTCAGGTTTAAGTCACTAAACAGATGCAAAGAAAGTACTAAGATACTTGAAAGGCACTAAAGATTTTATGCTGACATATCGATGATCCGACATTCTTGATGCAGTTGGATATTCCGATGAGGACTTTATAGGTTGTTCAGATGATAGAAGATCTAATTCTGGATATACTTTTATGATGGCAGGGGGAGCTGTTTTGTGGAAAGTGTCAAACAGATGCTTACAACTTCCTAAACTATGGAGGCAAATTATATAGCTTGTTACCAACCTACATGTCAGGCTATATGGGGGCTGCGAAATTTTATCTCAGGGCGGGTTATCATGGATACCATTGTGAAGCCACTGAAGATATTTGTGATAATTCTGTAGCAGTTTCTTTCTCTCATAACACTGGAAGCTCTTTGCGATCCAAGCATATTGATATAAAATATTTGTTTGTTAGAGAGAAAATAGTTGACTCTCACATTTGTGTTGTGCATACTCCAACAGAACAAATGTTAGCGGATCGGTTAACTAAGGGGTTGTCTCCAAGAGTGTTTTCAGGAGCATGTGACTCATATGGGTTTATTAGAATCTTTTGTTCTATTGAGTTAGTGGGAGTTGTATGCAGTTTTGTGTATCGTGCGTATTCATTTTGTGTTGTCATGTATTGTTTTGCGCTCATTTGTGTGGAACTATGACATTGGTGTTGTAATACGAGACATTGTGTATGAGTCTCGGTTGACTTCATGTGAATATGTAGTGATCATTATTGTGATATTTGTGTTTTACACTTGCATTCTATGTCTTGATCACGTGATTGTAAGTGCTTGTTGGATGTTATGCATCCTCTCGATGTATTATAACTTGTCACTTGCAAACACTTTTGGATCAGACCGTGTTTTGAAATGCTTATTTGCGTTTGTTTTGTGTTTAAGTGACTTATGATATCCAAGTGGGAGATTGTTGTATTTATTCCTTTTAGGTGGACTAGCATAGTCTCTTTTTTCTTTTGGGTCCATAATGGGCTGGACTTATTGTGTAAGCACTTGAAGAAGCCATGTACTCTTTCCCTATAAATGAATGGAGTTGGCCCATTAGACTACATTAGGTCATTTTAGAATTAGGGTTCAGAGACTAGACTCCTCCACACACAATACAAACAAAATGACGGCTGGAAAATCAAAGCTGGAAGCTCATCATCAAAACAATGAAGGTACGCTATTATTTTGATCTTTCACATGCTATGAAGTAAGATAGATTAATAGGATTATTTCTAAAATTTACATCATATTTTATTAATATACAAAAGCATATTATTTTTTAGGTCTCAATAAACTAGTCGCCAACTCTAAAATCTCCAAACATAAAACAAGATAAACATAAAACTCCAAAATTACATAATTGTCGATCCAAAATGGCCCCACTTAAAAATTCAAAAATAAAACGCTATCAAATCACGTAGTATAACATCCCTAATTAACATTATTCCAGAATGCAAAACAATATTATTTGAAATGGTAGACAATTGAGAACTACTATCTAGCAAGTATTGGCCTCGCACATTCCTTGAGAGGCTTCCATATGAATATGTAACCATAGCATATTTTATGTAGGGGTGTACATGTGGGCAGATATTAACCATCTGCATCCACTATCCACACATGCTGATGTGGTTAGCAAAACAACTATCCGCATATGCGGAAGCCCAAAACACTAAAAACTAGCATAAATTATTTTCAAAATCGTTTAAAATAAGCCCTAATAAAGATCTAAAGAATGCCCAAAAGAGTAAAATAGGCACAAAATGCCCATTACCTAATATGCGGATAGCTGATAATAACCGCAATAACAGCGCAAGTGCGGTTAGTAAAAACATAATACGGATGCGGATATCTAAAAGTGATATCTGCATGTACACCCATAATTTTATGTGTGAAAAGCATCTTAATAAATAAAATGACTAGTGAAGAATATGGAAAAACATGCATCAAGGTTAGTAGTTAGAAGGGTCAATTAGATAAAAATTATTCTTAATGCACAAATGACAAGGAAAAAAAATATATAAAAGCTTATTACACTTTTGGTACCACTAGAAATGGCTACTGAATGGTCTAAGCCTTCAAGTAATCTTCATCTCATGTGTCCATTTCAATCTCTAATTTCTTAATGTATCATTTCTTAATATAATGTTTCATTATCTAAAAGCATATCTTTAAGAAAAAGATTATGTATATTGATGCCAAAGTTGTTTGAGGATATAGTGTTATATGATTGGCATAACAAGATATGTGACTTGCGTATTTTACTTCTCATTTATTTTTAACAAGAAAGCTAAAATTTCATTTTAATATGGAACGGCAAGGAGGTTTAGTATCGATTATAAAAAACCAAGAGGCTAAATTATAATTAGAGGATATAACCAAGACATAAATTGTTATACCCTAAGAACCATCGTTGAGGTTGGTGAGGAGTGAGGAAAAGCCTGACAAAGACAAACTGATGAAAAGATAAAAGAAATTAATTGAAATGATCTTTTATTGACTAAAGGTGAGATGAAATAGAAGTTGTTGGAGAGGTAGAGATAAAATGAATTTTGCGACTCCCCGTCTTTATAAAATAAAAGTGTAAGTGAAAATCTTTAATTTCACATATGACATTACGACATTAAAGATATAATCTCAAAGTGGAATATTTTTTTTTTCTTTTTTAAGACACTAGAAATTTCTTACACAATACATTTGAGTTGACTAAAATACCTCAAAGATAAATATTAACTTGGTTTAGTTATATATAAATGCATACTAGATGCATCAAATAAAAGTAAGTGCTACATGCGGCACCTAAGCATACATAATTAAACAATACCAAACATAACTAAGTTAATGTTATATTACATATACTTACCGAAGTAAATAAACACAAATAAATAAAACTAGCTCATCAGAGACTAGCAACAAGCACGTAGCAGATGGTCTAGTAACCCTCGAAACTAGCAAAAGGGTCATTTCTCTTACCCTCAAGTCCTGTATCAAGATCTACGTAAATATGATAACTAGGCAAAAAAGTGAGTTTTCTGTCTCAATAATATAAAAGCTTGTTGGTTTATTTTGGCAATATTAATAGAAATGATTGTAAATGTATGGATCTGCAACATAGTGACCTTTTAGTTTGAGTAAAGTGTTATTTATTTTCTTTCACACCTCTCATTTAGAGCTAGAACTTGGGTAGTGGGTTTTGGAGCCAAACTCCCACCATATAAAAATGTAACGACCCGCCTTTTACAAAAAGTCGTAAGTAAAAATTTCGAATTTCCACGTATCGTTAAGACATCAACACTGACGTCATCAGAGTATAAAATAGCAGCGGAATATAATTTTTCTTTTACAATTTAGGAATCATAACACATTGAGCTGATTGAAACACTACTAGACATTCATTCTAAAATCGTTCAACTATACATTGAAATAAGTGTCCCAGATGACACTAAAAACATACATGAAAAATCTATCAAATACAAGTATTCCTCTAAGTATACAACTTTCCAAAAGAATACAAACAATACATGAGAATCATCAGTTACATAAATAAAAGCTTTAACTCTTCGATGCTAACATAATCCAATAATTTATTTTAATAACCTTTGTACCTGTATAATGGACTACCGCCCATATATAAATATATGGGTCAGTCTACTGCTTTCAATATTAATATAATGAATATGCACTTATTTATGAAATGCAACACAATGAATATGTAACTCTATGATTATATGTATATCCAATTCATGTTCTGCAGGCATGAAGAGAATATAAACATAAAGATAAAGCAGTAACGTGACAGTTTTAATGCAGTGTCTTAATTATAATAATCTTTCTTACACTCCACTCGTTCGTGAATCCATAGGTCCGACGTTAGCGAGTTCACCAGGGATTACCGTCCCCTCACTTAACGCTTAGTTGTTTGTTACTGGAAGCCAAAGGTCCCAGCGTCAGGTTATTTATTAGGTTCAACCGGGATCTGATGGTCCCACCACTGGCCTATAACCCCCTTTGCCTACAAGCTCGTTATTAAGCAGTTTAATTAGAAATATAAAATATGTAAAATCACATGCACAACCAAATAAACAAATCCATGATCATGACATTATAAAAAGCTATGATTAAGTATTTTAGAAATACTTACAACCCTCTAGTCTAGTTCCTTAACTCATCATCTGCATTAAACATATATTTATACATACAAAGTGTTAACATCATCACCCATAAATATTAATCATATGTATAGTGATATTTTGTATATATATATATATATACACTATTATCTTTATCTGTATATATATATATCTATATAATATATTTATGTTCGCAAAATATCACTATTATCTTTATCTGTAAAAGTTATTTTTAATAAAGTAAATATAACACATATCAACATTTAGTGACTAAAACCCCTTTTTAATCCAAATCACTTATATCACCCATAAAAACCATTCGGCCATCAGCCACCAAGGAACACTCAACTAAACCAAAAGATCAATAGAAAATACACACACCACTACACGGGTTCTACCCATTTCAAACACCATTCACTGCCGAGACACACACATGGCTGAAACAGGGAACACATAACAACACCAAACCGAAACACAATCCAAAATACCCATAATCTTCAACTCCAAATATCACTACAGGCAAGAACACACACTCACACACATTCAGGTCTAACAAGGAACATCCACTGCTATTACTCCCATCCAGAACACACGGCCAAGAACAAGGAACAGGGAACACCCAACCATGTACACTGCCGGTTAACAGCCTAAACACCCAAACACAACTTAATATTCACAATTGGTTAAATCACTCCCAATTAACCCTCAAATTAAGCATTTAACTAAGGATTATTTTAGGAATTTACCCAGAAAATTCTATTAAGAGAAAATCGCTGGAATCGCATCACAGGCCGCCAGAAGTTGCACTGGGACCGCCGGAAATCGCCTTGGTTCTGTCGTCGTCGGCCCTTTTCCCATTCGACGGAAATCATCCCCCATCGAACCCACCGTAAAACCCAGCTCACGATCGGTGTCGACCCAGTCCGGTTCAACCTCCATTCGTCTCCAGCTCCTTCGTCACCGACCCACCGGTTATCTCCTCTCCCACTCTCTGATTCTGCCTCTCTCACTCTCTCCGATAGCATCTCTCTCTCTCTCTCAAACTCACTCTCTCGATCCCCCTCGATCTCTCGCCTCTGTCTCACTCCGTCTCTCTCTCTCTGTGAAATTTCATTTCCCCCGTCTCTCTCTCTCTCTGACCCTCTCTCTCTGAAATCTCTCTGCCGTACAGATCTCCTCTCCGGTCAGTGACGTCGCCGGCTTCTCTCTCGAAGGTGGCCCTTCTCCGTCGTCCGGCGTCCGACGCGTCCTGCTCCGGCAGGTTCTCGCTCTCTCTTTCTCCGGCATATTTCCTCTCTCTCCGGCGGATTCGGTCGTCTCTTCGCCGTTCTCTCTCGGATGCCGGCCTCCTCTGTCATCTGGCGTCCCTCTCCGACAGCGTTCGTCTCAGTCTGGCTCTGTCTCCGGCCGGCCTTTTTTCTGTAATAAATCTGCCACTATATTTTCCTCCTTTTTTCTGCATAAAATATTGTATTACTCTCACATCTGCAACTCAACAAGAAAATACTTTACGGAGACAGATCTGGCAGTGGATGACCGAAAGACGGAGTAGCACTTTACGAAGGCCGGATCTGGCCGCCAAATCCGCCCGAGGCAGAACGCCGGTGAAGGACGGTGGAGGGTGGCCAACCGCCGAGAGAAAAGCCGCTTGGAGGGAAGGGGATGGGGACGACCATCACCGGAGCGAGCAGGGGAGAGAGAGAGAGGGAGCGAGAAGGTAGATCCGGGCAGAGAGAGGGTCAGAGAGAGAGAGAGAGAGACGGGGGAAATGAAATTTCATTTCTCCCTCGGTTTTGAACCAAAACAAAAAGAAAACAAAACAAAACAAAAAAAATGATAAAATATTAGAGCCACGTTGGCACGTTGTGGAGATGTTGTAAAAGAGAAGTGTATAGATCATTTCTCCTTGTTATATACGTTGGAGAAAACTTGCACAATAAGTTTAGGATGATGACTCACAACGATGAGTCATCAGTCTAATTATAACATTATAAATATCTTAATCTTTTAATATTATTATCCTTAGATATTTTCATACAAAACTTAGTAATTAAGTTTTGTAGGATATTTATCGAAACTTACTAATTACCTTTTTACCGTAGATATTATTATTTCACATTTTTACTATTTTAATCTAACTAATTAAAATATCAATTTAAGTCTGTTTAAAGTCTAATTCATTTCATAGCAAATATTATTATTCCAATAATATAACATCACTGACAATATTATTATACCAAATAATATTGTGCCAATAATAAATATTATATAATAATATTATAGACCAATAATATTATTAATTAGCCTACTAAAATATTTAGTCTGTCTATTTAATAAATCATTAATATTATCAGAGTCCAATAATATTCTTAGCTGCTTGGTGTGAGTCATTGCATGATTTATAGCATGCAATGATTAATCACACAACTATTTAGGACAGGTGGCGCATAAATAATAATTCTCAGAATAATGTCGATCGAGCGACATAAAATGATTATCGATCGACAGGTCGATCAAACGACAGGTATTGTCGATCGAGCGATTGATCGATCAATCGATCGGTAGAAGTAGTCGATCGAGCAATTGGTCAATCGATCGATTAAAAGTGGTCGATCGAGCGACTACAAATGTGGATTGATTGCTATGAGTCTTAAATTCTATTTAAGACGATATCTTAAAATCTCTGGCGTTACAAAAAACTATTGGTTTTTCGGACTAGAAATCCATCAATTTCAAGTTATTTATTATTAGTAGTCTCTAGACTGATAACCAATATAACCCAGTCCACTAGAAGCCCATCAATTCCAGCTTTCTTTAGACCCAATATGATTTTCATTCATTGCTGCACATATATTCAAAGCAAATAATGAATAAATCAAAAACTTATTATATGGAGAAGGATCCTTTCCATTTCATTTGAAATGGAGATGAGCCGGTTAGTGATTTCAAGAGGGGTAAAATGGTCAAAAAAATAAAATGACCATTTTACCCCTTTAAAATGAACTAACCGACAAATGGAGAGGATTCGTTTCCTTATTATATTAATGAAAAACAGTGTCATTTCTCAATAAGTACTTCCATACTCTTCTCTGACTAGATTTTCTTGACTTTTTTTGCATATACATTTCATCCATTACAATAACTTATTACCCGCTAATGCTGTGAAGATGTTTATGCGGCGAGCATGCAATAACTTATTACCCACCAAACAAAACCTTATGCGAAAAGGCCCACACCTTCCTGTCCCATTTGTGATTTTGCTAATGAAGATACTAGACACATTTTCTGGCACTGTCCGTTTGCAATGGATGTTTGGGGAGCCTGTGGTAAAAAGTTCCCAAAAAAAAGCTGCAGTGGCAGTCAAGACTTTGAGTTGCTTGTCTAAGAAATGATTGGAAAATGTTCTTCGGAGGAGTTTGAATTTTTTGTTGTCCTGGCCTGGAAGATTTGGTTCCAGAGAAATTCAGTTGTGCATTGGGAGGGGGGGGGGGGGGGGGGGGGGGGGGGGTTTCAACGGCCCGAACAAACTAATCATGCAAAAGGCCTGGAACAAGAATCAGCAAAGGCAAACACTTCCGCTGTTATATGGCAGGCCCCACTAGAAGGTGTTCACAAAGTAAATCGGGATGTGACCATTGACAATCACAAAGGGCAGATTGGAGTTGGCATTCTTGTTCGGGACAATGCGGGCTGTGTCATAGCAGCTCGAAGTTTCATAAAGGAAATTACAACAAAACCTGTTGTAGCGAAAGCTATGGGAGCTCTAGATGCAGTAGAATTTTGTACACATGTAGGCTTGCTACATATCTTTTTAGAAGGTGATGCCTTACAAGTGGACAATACAGTGAGACCCACAGGGCGAAGTTGGATTAGATTTGGGCAAATAATTGAGGACATTCGAGGCGTACTTAGCTTGTTGTCCAGCTCGCAAATTAGCCATGTTAAAATAGAATGTAACCCTGCAGCTCATAGGTTGGCAAAGGAGGCAGTTCAACGCTTACTTGATGAGACTTGGAGAGAGGTTATTCCACATTGTATCTATGGTACTGTTATGTTAGAAAAAAAAATATATATTCTACGTATATGATCTTGATCAGTAAAGTTCAAAATATTATTATTCAAAAAAAAAAAAAAACTCATCCATACAAAATAACACGTATTAGTTTCTTTTTAAAGATTTATTTATTTATTTTTTTTGGGCCCTGAGCTCTTTATATTCATTTTATTTACAATTAAGGATAAAGAAAAGCATTACAATAGATTAACACTGGTTTACACATCTGTGTTGCAATAACTCTATTGTAAGATAAGATATAGACAAACATTACAATAGAGTTATTGTGTTTTACACATCCTTGTTGCAATAATGCTATTATAATATAAAGTAAAAGCAAGCATCCATAATAGACTAAGAAACCAAGACTAACGTTTAGGCTCATGATGACATAACGTTTCAGGCAGTTTTTGGAAGCGTTTTTCTTCTTTTGAAAGCAAATGAAAGAAAAAAAATAATAATTTGATTGCATTGAATGATTTTTTTTGATTGCGTTTGTTAGGTTTTTAGATTACCTCATTTGGTGTCAAGAACTTGTTGCTTATGTTTTGGGACTATGGAGTATCAAGTCGTTCAAGTCTGAAATCAGAAAGGATGAATATATTGCTAAAGGAAGTTATATCAGACTTGTATGTCCGGATGGCCTATGAACGTGTCCAAATGGGACTTTCAAAGAGGTCCAAAACCTTGCATGTCCTGACAGCCTATGAATGTGTCCGGACGGGACCATGGAGCAACGTTTACCTATTCAAACCAAAATGGTCTTAACTTTTGATTCCAAGATCCGATTAAAACAAAATTGGTGGTGTTGGTAAAGCTTACTCAAAATTATACAACTTTGTATTTCATAACATTTTTCCAATTCCAAGGTTTATAGGGTAAAAAAGGGATGTGAATAGAAGACTAAAAGCTGAAACGCAGAAACATGCGCCGGTCCGGACGAGCCACTTACCTATTCGGACAGGAGTCGTAAAAGTGCAATTTTTAAACCACCAACTTTCAGAATTAGGGCTACTTTCCTATGTCTATTTAAGAGCCTTTGGAGGCACGAATTTATTAAGGATTTTGCTCTAGAATTCAGTATGCTAAGAGAGGGTTTTAGCCTTGTAGTGTTAATGTTATATCTCTCTTAGAGTTTTGGTTATTGTGTAACCATCAACTATTGAAGCCAACCAGAGTTCCGGTTAAGGAGATCAAGAAGAAGAACTCTCCAAAGATTTTGGGAGAGAAGCAGACAAGTGGGTCACTTGTTTGATAGGAACCGGTCCCTTAAAGTTAAAAGCCTAATCAACTTCGCTTGGGTGAAGCATCCAATCCACGTGATCATTATCCCTTCCAGAGTCCACGTGCTTATCATCATTTCTGGTGGCAGCTCATGCGTGGATCCTTATCATTTAGTAGATGGATAGTTAGATAATTATGTTATCTTATCTTTATATTGGGTAGACTGCGTTGTTCAAGTCTATGAGCCATATAAGTCTATGTTGGGTAGACTACTTGTTCAAGTCTAGGAGTCACATATGACAGGTTAGTTTATCAAGTTACGTTTATCAAGTCTACGCAAGTTAGGTTAATTAGTTTATTATTATTAGTAGGAGTCTGTTATTTCTAATAGATTAGTTTGAGTGGATATTATCACCACTTGGTTGAGTCATATTAGGAAATGTTTCGGGCTGTGGTTCAATCCTACGATGTTATGTTATCTATTTAAAGAATGGGAGTCATGAATAAAAAGGAAGAAAAGAAATAAACTTTTGTCTTGTGGTTTGTTTCCAATTCTATTTGGATTCATTTAAGGTCTGTCTCCAGCCATTAATTAGAGTTCATTATCAACATATATCCATTCCATTTTCACATTCCTCCATTATTCGTTCATTCCATCGGAAAGTACCTATCATTGTTGTAATTTAAGAGTGTGACGACTGCAAAGGTTTTGTGAGTATTAACATTTTGTAATTCGCGGATTCTTCGTTATTGGATTGATTTCTTGGGTTGGCTATCCCAGAGTAGTTTTTCTCTTTGAGTTCAAAGAGTTTCTACTTCGTCACTAAAGAAATGTGTCAAATGCTTTATTGTTTTTCATATTTTGGTAATTGTTTGTTTTGTGGTTGATTTTATTCTTAAAAAACACTTATATTGGTATACACCTATTCAACCCCCATTTTACTTGTGTTTGGAGTTTGTTTGCATTTCCAGCGTTAAATGTTGAGTGTAAGATTTTGTTTTATTTTGTGTTCATAAAAAGAATATTTGGTTTATTTTGCTTTTTCTTTTTTTCAAACGTTCATAATTATTGAGTTTAATTTGTATTGAAATATAATAGGTATAACATTAACATCATATATTTCTACTTATTTTATAATAATGTTTGGGGTAGTTACATTTTTCCTCCATGAATTACCAGTCATTGTCAATATGCCCCCATGAACTGACACTCTCACCATAAAAGACATCGAACTACCATTTCCTTACCAAAACCCACTTCCTTCAGTCAACTTCATTTAAAAACTTGAAATGACTCAAATACCTTAACTTTATAATCAAAATTTACAAATAATACCCTCAAAATTAAACAAATAAAAAAAAAAAAAGAAAAAAAAAAAAAAGAAAAGAAGTAGCCACCTCCTTAAGGGAAGCGGGGTGGCCTGCGAACCACCTCTAGAGGTAGTATCGGCCACCCCAGATGCAAGCCCAGGGTGGCCGCGCAACCACCCCATAGGCCGGGGATGGCCTTCGAACCACCCTTAGAGGTGGCTGCAAAGGTGGCTTGCAGCCACCTCTGAACCTAGGGGTGGCAGTGTGGCCTCCCCATAGGCCGAGGGTGGCCTTCGAGCCACCCCCTTTCTTTTCTTTTCTTTTTTTCTTTTTTAAAATATATATTCATATATTTGTATTTTTCAGTTTATTTTTTTTTTTTATTAAATTATTGTTTAAGGGTATTTCTGTCTTTAAATGAAATTTAATATTTAAAAATAGAATAGTCCATCCGATTTAACGAGATTCCCTAACAGCTGGGGGTTTTGGTAAGTAAATGGTAATTCGATGCTCTTTCATAGTGAGGGTGTCAGTTCATAATGGCATATTAACAATGGCTGGTAGTTCATAGGGGAAAAAGTTAATTACCCCTTAATTTTTTTATCATCAAAATCCAAGTTTTTTTCTTTATACTTTTCATTTTAAACTACACCTATAGGAACAAATATTTTAACATATTTTAATTTATATTGATTAAATAAAATTAAGGGTCTTATGTTCTAATTCATTTCAATGTTTTATAATTGTATTTTTTTTTTTCAAATGTGTCGAATTGTATGAGTTTTATTGGTACTGAAATATAATAGGTATCACATTTACAATATCTGAATTTTTTGCTAATTTTCTATTAATGTAGAAAAGAAGAAAAAAAAATTATTTGATTATTATGCAGAAAATGAATAAAATCACTTTCAAAACAACGAAGAGATAATTAAGCAGTGAACTTGATGTGAGGTTTATTTGATTGCATTAAATCTTGAGTGAAAGATTTTGTTTTATTTTATATTTATAAAAAAAGTTTAGAATTTTTTTTTTTTTTTTGACATGTCCACACAAGAGGGGGCGAGGGGGATTTGAACTAGTGACCTCGGCTTCAAAAGTTCAGAATTGTATGAGTTGTATTGGTATTGAAATATAATATGTTTCACACTTGCAATTTGAGATATTTCTGTTAATTTTCAATTAATGCTTTGATAATCGTTTTATGCTTTATATATTTATGCAATGTTCTGTATATGTATGATTGTGTCACTATGTTAAGTAATGTATTGGTGTAAAACCTTTAGTATGTCTTTCTATTGAAAGAAGAGTGATATATTATTGTACACGCCTTTTTATATTACAATGAAGAATCTCTCGCATAGTGCGGGTTATATGATAGTAATCCATAATAAACCTTCTATTTAAGAATATGTAAATTTGAAAAGTCTTCTTTTGCAGTATATAAGAAGATGATAAGCATTCTAAGAAACAAGCTACAATATGGTTTCCATCTTTGCGTTGTAGGCCATCAATTTGGCAACCAAAAAATGGGTGGAGAGAGAGAGAGAGAGAGAGAGAAGAGTAGAAAGAGTAGTTAAGAAATGATTGACTGACCTTATGCTTGGGATTCTGTGCAGAAACGACATCTTGGTCCTTCAAATGCTTTTCATGACATTCTTTGATACATGACATCATAACTGTTGGATGCTCAAAGCAATCAACTGCGCATAAATAATATTTCAGAGGCGATATATGGGGATGTTTAAGCAAGCAATCAATATGACCAATAACTATACAAGATTTAAATTTCATGGTGTCATATGGATGTGTTTCTTCACAAACTCTCATTTTCTTGTCAACGCATGTGCGCATGGTTTCTTGAACTTCATCAAGTTCAGTGGAGTGATGATAGAGGATGGGCAATGGAGAGGGAGAAAAAGAGGTAGGTGCAAGGATATTATTTTGAACTTTATAAAGTTTAGAGAAATAAGAAAGCTGGATGGGATGTGAAGAGGGACGAAAAGAGGTATGGGCAAGGTTATTAGCTTGCACTTTTAGGAAAAACAAGATAAGCAACTCCATCATCACTACCACAAGTTTTCTAATGCATTTGCAAGCCATGGATTTTCTTCCACTTTAGCAACTTTTTATTTATAATCAAAATGATGGTTAAGGCTTCGCCATTATATACTTTACAAATTTGATTTATTATTAAAATAATTAAGTTCAAATAAGTGTTTTTTAAAATTTGTGACTTTTGAAACTATGATCGTTCTTCACATAAGTGATTTTTGGGTTTGATTAAAATCCTTTTTCAAGGATTTCATGGTTTTAAACTATTTTTTCTAGTAAGAAAAACATGTGTACTAGTAAGAACAGAGTTAGTTTCAAATGGACCAATGAAGGAGATGATACCCTAGTCATAATATTACATTAGGACACCCTTTGAAAGCATGATAAATATGCATTATAGGATATTTAGAGTTCAATCATTTTATTATTCATTTATGAAAGCATTTCTTTTCAATGAAAAGAAGAAGTTTAGAAAAATTGAGTTTTGTAAGTCATAAAGAGACATTTGAAGAAAATATAATAAATCAACTTGATCCAAGATGAGAATCAATGTATTGATTCAGTATTTAAAGAAATAAAAAAATACTATGTCACTTGGCATTGCATAAAGAAATTTTATTTAAATAGAGTGGTTTTAAGAAAGTAAATTCTGCTAGGATAAGATCAATCAAGTGACCTTTTTAATTTTTTTTCAAAGGAAAAAAGCAATGGTGTTCCATGGTTTGGTTTATTATTTAATTAATAAGTAACTTGTAAATAAATAAACCTAAACAAAAAAGGTTGGTGTTCATATGAACATATGAAAAGCCTACCGAAAGGCTACAATACATTAAATGAAAGCACACATTTTAAAGGCTGAAAGGATAATTTAATTTTAGTAACTAAAGTTTTATCTCCAACAAAAGGTACAAGAGAAAATACTCGATAAAAGAAGCATCTCTATAGAATCATAAGGTTATTGTATTCAATAGAAAAATAACTTTTACTCAATATGAATGAGTATAATACGATTTAAATAAAACTACATTTTAATAATATCATAATGAAATATAACTTCAATAAGACGAAAAAAAAATGTTCCTGACCTATATAGTAAAATCAATTTTGAATGGAAATAACATGCTGCATCAAAAGAAGAAAATTTCAAACAATGTTATGAGGAGTTGTCGCATAACTATACATATGGGTATACATGCGGATGCGGTTTTTTGCAATATTAGTAGCCACATCCGCAAAATGCGAAAAAGCCTACCGAAAGGCTGCAACACATTAAATGAAAGCACACATTTCAAAGGCTGAAGGGAAAATTAATTTTAGTAACTATAGTTCCATCTCCAACAAAAGGTACAACAGAAAGTACTTAGTAAAAGAAGCATCTATAGAATCAAAAGGCTATTGTATTCAATAGAAAAAGAACTTTTACTCAATACAAATAAGTATAATACAATTTAAATAAAACTACATTTTAATAATATCATAATAAAATATAACATCAGTATGACAAACAAACAATGTCCATGACCTATAGATTAAAATCTATTTTGAATGGAAATAACATGTTGCATCAAAAGAAGAAATTTTCAAACAATGTGACGAGGAGTAACACACTTACGATATAAAATAGTATAATTCCAAGGAGTTAGCACATACCTCTACATATGGGTGTACATGCGGCGGATGCGGTTATTTGCAATATCTGCTGCCACATTCGCAAAATACATATATCACTTTTAGATATCTGCATTCGCGTCATGGTTTACTAACCGCATCCGTCCGTGTGGTTATTAAATGTGGTTATTATCTGTTATCCGCTTATTATGTATTGGGCCTATTTTAGTCTTTTGGGCCTTCTTTGAGGTCTCTATTAAGGCATATTTTAAACGATTTTGAAAATAATTTGGGCCGATTTTAGTGTTGTTAGCTTGTTTTAATTTTTTTTAAGCCATAATGTTTTGAAAATATATTGATTGCACATTACTTTTTCATTTTTGCTCAAGTGTTATACGAGAAAGCAACATAACCATCCAAACAATCTATAACACCTACTGCATAACAAGACTAGCATCCACATAACATAACTATCTATCTAAAACAACACAATTAGAGATTCTTCAAAAGTTGTTAAATCTCTTAACGAACATGCTCATTCACAGTTAAATACTTTGGTCATATGTCTACACCTCTCACCCCTAGTGAAAAGTTTCACCTTTTTTTGAAAAAATGACATTAAGGAATCTTTAACAATTAAAAGATGGTGCTTTGGGTTCTGGGAGCATCACGGTGAATTGGTAAAGTGAATGAGTGAACTGTGAAAAAAAAAACTTAAAACAATGTAAAGATAACTTATACCTAATCCAAAACGACTTCATTTTGCTGAATTTATTACATATAATATATAAAAAATTTAAAATATATATTATATATAAAGGGAATGCAGATGTGGTTATCCGCGTACCCTAAAACTGCTATCCACATATTCAAATAGTCGTTTTGCTAACTGCATCTATATCTGTAAGTGCAAATAGCGGATGCGAGCAATTAATATCCGTCCGCATATACACCACTAAGTTGTTAACAATTAGGGAATAATCTATGTTTTTCATATGTTTTCCATTGAATCAATACAATTAAATAGGCGCTCAAGCATCCTATTTTTGGTCTATACAAACAGCACGCTCATCTCTTTCCATATTAGCATACTTTCCATTCTAGAATATTTACTTCCCATTCTTTACATATTTACATAGCTCACGCCAACACTCCCCCTCAAGTTGATGCATATAAATCTCTCATGCACAACTTGTCGAGTGAGTTGTAGAACTCTTTACTCGATACTGCCTGATGTGTGTTTTAAATAGTACTCGCAAGTGCACGAATCGTTTTGCAATATAATGTTATGCAAGTACGAGGTCGATCCCACAGGGAAATGGTCAAATATTGGTGTCTTGCTTAATCAACCTCATTTTAACCTAGTTCCAAAGGTTTGAGACTTGATTCAAGAACAAAAGACTAAATGAAAGAGATGTAATGAAATATGTAAAATAAAAGGAACTAAGGTTAAGGAATCCACCAAACCAAATCCTACAACTCACACTCTTGGTTTCCACTTGAACACCCAAAGAACATTAAGCTTAGGGTGTTATTCAAGTTTCTTAACCATAAACCCAAGAACCATTAAATGAATCCACCACATTGACAAATCACAAAGAGTACCGATTGAAATCAAAACATCCAATGTATCATTCAATCACAATGGATATCATCATTCTAACCGATAAAACAATGTATTAGTCGGTTGAAACACATAAAATGTCATCTATCCACCACTAACCACATTCATTGCAAAAGATAAAGCTTTAAATGAATGGAACTTGAACAACTAACATGATATATCATTAAATGTGCAAGTGGTACAGCAAGGTTGTGAGTGTCATCAATGGAAAGGTTTCATCCTCAACCCTAGTTGAGGTTACTAGCCTTCCATGACTAAGAACACCACAAGAAAATGATGAACAACCATGGAAATGAAAGAAAAGCTCTACAAAGAGAAAGTATTCTGAAAATAAACTACTGAATTACACTATAATAAGTACGAAATTAAAACTAACTACAGAGTTTCTGCTCTATTCTTTCCTCTCCTACTTTCTCTACTACTCTCTCAACAAGGGGATGGCTATGGCTTTTATAGAGGAAAGCCATGGCAAGAAATGACTCCTCTACCCTCCTCTAGGGTTCTTCTGCAGCTAGAGACAACCCCAAACACGAAACCAGCGTGTTCTGCAGCGGAAATCAGAGGGAGGACTGCTTTTTGGCTTCTGATTGGGCGTTCTGGCGCGCTCTGCAAAAGCAGTTTCTGGGAAAATTCGATCGATCGACTTTTATTTCGATCGATCGACTTCGGGCAAATATTCGATCGATCGAATTTTAAGTTCGATCGATCGACTTGTCAAGGTCTCCGAATTTCCAGTTATCTTCTTATGAAATTTGTCATTCCTCTCTTATTGTCCTACAGAAACAGAAAACACAAAAACTAACCAAAACATTAGAAAAATAACAAGGCTAAAGGTCTAACTAGTGCAAATCAAGGGGTCCAAATACACAATATTTGGCACTCATCAAATACCCCCAAACTTACATTTTGCTAGTCCTTTAGCAAAAACAAAATGAAAAACAAAATCAAAGCATGAAACATAAGTCCTCTTTCGTGGGATAAACGATTGCATTTAGCATATGCAATAAGCCTTTTAAACCCCTAGGACTCCCTAGTGGACGAGTGAAGTCTCGTGAGGGTTTGCCAGAAATGATACCCACAAACATTGAAATGTCGTATTATCAATTGAGCGAAAATCATCATTCAAACACGTGGTTCACACATCATGAGCATGTTTAACAAAATGAATGTCACATTATCATATTATCAAAAATCGATCAACTCATAGATGGAAAATTGAGACAACACATGTTCAAAAGTGTAAGGTGTGAATAGCAAAGAGTCATGGGGTTTCGATTTTCCTCAAAGCACATATATCCAAAAATTCGCAGGACTTCCATCAAATAACCAAGGCTTATCTTACATTTATTATCATTTATTATTATTTTGTGTCGGCTGTGCAATGTTTGACTCCTTTAAGCTTTCTAATTGACCTATGTAACGAGTGTTGGGCCAGTGACTCCCAAACCAGATGGTTTTAGGGCACTAGATGTAAAAACATCCCTAAGGGCTTAATTACTCAAGTCAAAAAGGCTACGAAGTCAAACTAGCCAAACAATCATCCAAGCTGAAATTCTCATCTTTTTACGCGAACACCCAATGCTTAATGAGGCAAGGGGCCCGGTTACTCAATGAGAAGTCAAATTGGTGATATTATTCTAAGCATTTATATATATATATCAATAAGCCAAGGTTTCATCAACAAGTCATCCTACAAATCTCAAGACACATAAATTTTAATTCAAATCTCATACCCCACAGAAACAAATGCTAATGTGCTTGTGATGAACAGGTTAAACATGTCAAGTCTCTTTAATCCAAAGATGAGTCAAAAGATCTTAGATTTTAATGATATGCAAAATTCAACATTTTAAATAAACCAATGAGATGCAAACCATAGTAAGATGTAACCATGCTCAACTAACAATAAAGCATTTTTTTTTTAAATGTATATTAACAAGGCAACAAAGCAAGAATTAAATGAAAACAAACAGAAATGTCTACCCCACCCCCAAACTAGAATAACACATTGTCCCCAATGTGGCTAGAGATACAATACCGAAGGGTGATGCAAGTTGGGCACACTGTAAGAGAAGCGCACCCCCAAACTTGAACGGCAGACACTGTCCTGAAAATAACAACTAAAACACAAAAAAGAAAATCAAATGATAGGGAAAAAATGATGAGGGTTGCCTCCCACAAGCGCTAAGTTTTCAGTCTTCAGCCAGACTTTCCATTCTGACGACAATCACTCCGAGTAACTCGGGTCCTCTAAAAGGGTCGTCTCAACCTCCGAGCTCTGTAACTCCAAAAATGGCTTCAGTCGTTGCCCGTTCACCTTGAACGTGCTGCCATTTTTTGGATCCTCAATCTCAATGGCCCCATAAGAAAACACTGATCGAACTATGAAAGGGTCTGTCCATCGAGATCGGAGCTTCCCTGGGAACAGATGCAGACGGGAATTGTAAAGAATGACTTTCTGACCGGGCTCAAAAGATCGTCTCAATATGTTCTGGTCGTGAGTCTTCTTCATCCGTGCTTTGTACATCCTAGCACAGTCATAGGCATCGTTCCTCAGCTCTTCCAATTCATTGAGTTGGAGCTTCCTCTGTGAGCCAGCCTTCGTGAGATCGAAATTCAGCTGCTTAATGGCCCAGTAAGCTCTGTGCTCCAACTCCACAGGCAGATGGCATGCTTTCCCGTACACGATACGGTAAGGTGACATGCCAATCGGTGTCTTGAACGCTGTCCGGTATGCCCATAATGCATCGTTCAACCGGAGAGACCAATCTTTTCTTGACGGGTTCACCGTCTTCTCCAAAATCCTCTTGATCTCTCTGTTTGAAACCTCCACTTGTCCACTCGTCTGAGGGTGATAGGGAGTGGCAACCTTGTGTGTGATGCAATATTTCTTCATCAGCTGTTCAAAGACCCGGTTGCAGAAGTGCTTTCCACCATCACTCATAATTGCTCGAGGAGTACCAAAACGAGCAAATATAGTGTCTTTTAGAAACTGGACCACAACTCTGTGGTCGTTGGTCTTGCAGGCAACTGCCTCTACCCATTTGGACACGTAGTCCACAGCAACCAAAATGTACAGATAGCCGAAGGAGTTTGGGAAAGGTCCCATGAAATCAATGCCCCATACATCGAAAATCTCAACAATAAGAATCGGGTTGAGGGGCATCATATTTCGACGTGAAATACTCCCTAGCTTCTGACAGCGCTCGCATGAAACACAATAAGTGTGAGCGTCTTGAAAGATGGTAGGCCAGTAAAATCCGCACTACAAAATCTTTGCAGCGGTCTTCTTTGCACTGAAGTGGCCTCCACAGGCATGATCATGACAAAAGGAAATGACACTAGATTGGTCAGGCTCGGGAATGCATCTCCTAATGATTTGATCGGGACAATACTTGAACAAGTAAGGATCGTCCCAGAAAAAATTCTTCACCATGGACAGAAATTTGGACTTATCTTGCCGTCCCCAATGCGAAGGCATTTGACCGGTGACAAGATAGTTCACTATGTCAGCAAACCATGGTGAGTGAGTATGAGCAATATGCATCAACTGCTCAACGGGGAAGGTCTCAGAGATGGGGGCGGCTTCTTCCGTGAAGTCCACGATAATCCTCGAGAGATGATCAGCCACCACATTTTCGGAACCCTTCTTGTCCTGAATCTCAATGTCGAACTCTTGTAAGAGCAAAATCCACCGGATGAGGCGAGATTTAGCATCTTTTTTGGAAAAAAGATACTTCAATGCTGCGTGATCCGAGTAGATGATGACTTTCGATCCTAGTAGGTAGGATCGAAACTTATCCAGAGCAAACACGACTGCCAGCAGCTCCTTCTCAGTGGTTGAATAATTCAGCTGGGCGTCGTTCAGAGTCCGACTTGCATAGTAAATGACGTGGGAAAGTTTGTCAATGCGCCGCCCCAACACAGCTCCAACGGCGTAATCGGACGCGTCACACATGATCTCGAAAGGTGTACCCCAGCTTGGGGGCCGAATGATGGGTCTGGACGTCAGAATTGCCTTCAAGGCCCCAAATGCCTTCTTGCAGTCTTCATCAAAAATGAAAGGGGCCTCATTTACCAACAGTTTGCACAAGGGCCGGGCGATCTTGCTGAAATCCTGAATGAATCGCCGATAGAATCCTGCATGGCCCAGAAAAGAGCGAACCTCTTTCACCGTCCGTGGGGGAGGAAGGTTGGATATCAGATCTACCTTCGCCTTGTCGACTTCAATCCCCCGACGAGAGATGACGTGCCCGAGCACAATTCCTTGTTGCACCATAAAATGGCACTTATCCCAATTGAGCACTAGGTTCTTCTCTTTACACCTCTCCAAAACCAACGTGAGGTGGTGCAAACATTCCTCAAAAGACGACCCGAAAACCGAGAAGTCGTCCATAAATACCTCCAGAAAACGCTCCACCATATCAGAAAAGATGCTGATCATGCACCGCTGAAAAGTAGCGGGTGCATTGCATAAGCCAAAGGGCATGCGTCGGTAGGCGAACGTCCCAAACGGACAAGTGAAGGTCGTCTTCTCTTGGTCTTCAGGGTCCACAGGGACCTGGTTATATCCAGAATAACCGTCCAAAAAGCAATAATATTCGTGCCCAGCCAACCGCTCCACCATTTGATCGATGAATGGAAGAGGAAAGTGATCTTTCCTGGTGGCGGTGTTCAGCTTGCGGTAGTCGATGCAGACTCTCCATCCAGACTGTACTCGAGTTGGAAACAACTCGCCTTCCTTGTTCTGCATGACTGTAACTCCAGCTCGCTTGGGCACGACATGAATGGGGCTCACCCATTTGCTATCAGAGATGGGGTAGATGATGCCAGCATCTAACAACTTGATGACTTCTCCTCTGAAGACTTCTTGCATGGTCGGGTTGAGCCTTCTCTGTGGCTCCCTCGATGGCTTGGTGTCTTCCTCCAACTGTATCCTATGCATCACCACCGAGGGGCTGATTCCCTTAATGTCTTCAATGGTCCAACCTATAGCTTCCTTATGCTCCCTCAAGACATCTAACAACCTCTCCTCCTGAGTGGTGTGAAGATCTGAAGCTATGATTACAGGCAAAGTCTCTGCTGGACCGAGGAACTTATACTTGAGATTGTCTGGTAAGGGCTTAAGTTCCTTCTTTGGAGGCTCAGGTACTGCTGCCTCCTCTTCCTTCTTGCTCTCCAGAGGAGCAAACTCCAAAACAGCATTTGCTTGCTCAAGCAGGACATCCAAGTCCAGATCCTCTCCAAATTGAGCAAGGCATGCTTCCAGGGGGTCTTGTATGCTTGATTCTTCAATGCTTTCCTCCAGGATTTCCTCTATCAAGCAGACGTTGTTGATTTCATCGCACTCCCTCGGCTGTTTGCTGATGGTGAAAATGTTCAGCTCTACCGTCATGTTGCCGAAAGAGATCTTCATTACCCCCGTCCTACAGTTGATCAGGGCGTTAGCCGTAGCTAAGAATGGTCGCCCTAGGATTACCGGTATCTGAACTCCAACGTTCTGTACCGGCTCGGTGTCAAGCACTATGAAATCCACGGGGAAGTAAAACTTATCCACCTTAATCAAAACATCCTCCACTATTCCCCGTGGTATCTTTACTGACCGATCAGCCAATTGCAATGTCATAGAGGTGGGCTTCAATTCTCCTAATCCTAATTGCAGGTAAACTGAATAGGGTAGGAGATTGACACTGGCTCCAAGGTCAAGCAGGGCCTTCTCAATGTGGCTGACTCCTATCGTGCAAGAGATGGTAGGACATCCAGGGTCCTTGTACTTGATGGGCAGCCTGTATTGGAGGATTGAGCTGACTTGCTCGGTCAAACAAACTTTTCTCGGGACATTGTTCCTCCGCTTGACGGTTATTAAGTCCTTCAAGAACTTGGCGTAAGACGGCACTTGCTGGATGGCATCCAAGAATGGAATGTTGATCTGCACTTGTTTGAATACCTCCCGAATGTCCTCGAATGTTCCTCCTTTCTTGGGCGCGAGAAGTCTATCAGGGTAAGGCGCCCTAGGTATAAACGACCTAGGAGGAGGAGTCTCTACGGTCGGAGCTAATGTAGATGGCTCGGCATCTCTCTTCTCGACGCTCCTGCTTCCTTGTTCTCCTTGTGCAGCAGGGTTCTCTTCTGGTTGAACCACTTGGTTGTCCACTTGTTTCCCTGACCTAAGTGTGACAACGGCTTGCACATGCTCCTGCCCATGCACTGCATTTGATGATCCTCCCTCGTGGAACTGCAACTTCGGATTTGGCACAGGCTGACTAGGGAGCTTTCCCTTTTCTCTCTCCCCCAAGTGACTAGCAATTTGCCCGATCTGGGTCTCCATCTTGGCAATAGCTTGAGTGTTCACCATGGTAGCATTCTTCACGTCATTGATGGATTGGCCGGTAATCTAGATGAAGGCCTTAAGAGTGTCTTCCAAAGAAGATTGTGAAGAAGAGGCAGGGGCTTGAGTCGGGGCTTGGTATGATGGTGCTGGCTGGGATGGACGGCTTTGATGGTGAACCGGCTGATGAAATCCAGGGGGGTATTGAGTATGGGATTGGTGAGGAACTCCCCCTTGAGCCATAGGTTGGTTCTGCTTCCAAGAAAAGTTAGGGTGGTTCCGCCACCCTGGATTGTACGATTCGGAGAAAGGTCCATTGGCTTGCTTTCGATAATCGTTGAAAGCGTTCACTTGCTCCATTGGTGATTCGACAAAAGTTGGCAATGATGGGCAAGTCTGTGCTAAGTGCAAGGGACTAGCACAGATGGAACAGCAGTCAACATGGAACGGGTTGGCAGCATTTATGGATTTGCTAACAACTAGGGCTTCGACCTTTTTGGTAAGGGCATCTATCTTCATTTTTAATTCTACATCCTCCTTAACCTCATAGATGCCTCCCTTCTTTTGAATGCGAGCAGCTTTATCTAGACTGCTTGAAAAATCCCACTGTTGGGAATTGTCGGATAACTGATCTAAGGTCCTATACGCCTCCTCTCCCGTTAAACTCAGAAATGCGCCTCCGTTCATCGACTCGATCATGCTACGATTGGATTGAGTTAATCCTTGATAGAAAAATTGCACCAGTCTCCATTTCTCGTATCCATGTGGAGGGCACTTGATCAGCATATCTTGAAATCTCTCCCAACTCTCAGAAAATTTCTCATCTTCTTCTTGAGTAAATGAGCTTATCTCCTTCCTACACTCATTGACTTTGGACATGGGGAAGAATTTGTTGTAGAACTTGTTGAGCAAGTTCTCCCAAGAAGTGATGGAACCAGGCATGTTTGAATCCAACCATGCTTTGGCCCTATCATGGAGTGAGAAAGGAAATAGCCTAAGATGCACAGACTCTTCAGAAAAATTTTGAAATTTGAAGGTGGCACAAATGTCCTTGAATTTCTTCACATGGCTATAAGGATTTTCAAGGTCTAAGCCATGGAATGTGGGTAAGAGTTGAATGACATGAGGCTTGAGGTCAAAATGAGTGGCATTGGTTGGGGGTAACACGATACATGAAGGAGAATTTGTTGCAACGGGTGCAAACAAATCCCTAAGTGTTCTAGTATGATCCACGTTTTCTCCCCGATTCCTCTCATTTTCATTTGCATGCATGTTATCTCCCATCTCAACAGAATTTCTAAGATTTCTTCTAAGAGTTCTTTCAATTTCGGGATCTAAAGATGTCAAGTCTAAGTTCAATGATCTTCTACCAAGCATACACCAAACATACACAAATGTTTAACCAAAAGAAAAAGAAATAAACAAACCAAAAATAAAGAAAACAATTTGCTAATAGGGAACAAAGTTCTCCAAGTACAATCTAGGCTAATTCCCAGGTAGGTGAGGGGGGTCACAATGGACACACTTAAATCCCAAGACCAATCCTTGCCAGAATTCACCTTGACATTGCCCTTAGATTGCTAAGTACCCTTACTAGCAAAAATTTTTCTTTTTTTCTTTTTCTCTTTTTTTTTTTTTTTTTTTTTTTTTTTTTTTTTTTTATAACAAAGAAAAATAACACAACTAAGATAAATTTGAAAGACTAACACAAATGCATACAATTTACACTAAGACAGCAGTAAAAATAAAGATAAGAATACTTACAAGTTGGGACCAAAAAGAATTTTTGGTAAAAATTTTCTGCTACTGATCTTATCCAGGAGCTACCTTCTGAGTTGAGGTCGATCGATCGAATGTAATGGTCGATCGATCGACAGTCGATCGATCTAACTTTTTATTCAATCGATCGAATGTTCGAAATTTGCAGGGCCAGGAACAGAAACAAAAATAGAACAGAAAATCTTTTTTTTTTTTTTTTTTAGAATAAAACAAATTGAGGATAATATAAAACACAGACTAAACAGAATTTGAACTAAGTTATAATGAACTAAAAGGAAATTTAAACAAACAGCAAAATACTATTAAACAGAAACAAATTATGAACAAAAATGAACAAAATGGCCTAAAAAAAATACTGGAACAGTGATACTTACCTAGTTCCGAGCTGCTGCTGTGCAGGAAATCGTTCGATCGAAGTATATTTCGATCGATCGAAAGTCGATCGATCGAATATAATGTCGATCGATCGTCTTTTTATAGTGCAGATTCTAAGTCGACCGATCGAAAGTCGATCGATCGAATTTATTTTCGATCGATCGATTCTTCAGGGCACCCAGTAAGTTGCAGAAGCTGCAGAACAGATCCGGGAAAACAAAGAAAAGACTTAGAATGCAGAACAGAAGCTAAACAACAGTAAAAATGAAACAAAAATCTATCTAACTAGTAGAAAAACAAAATCAATCAAACAGAAACCAATTTTTGAACCGATTTCCCCGGCAACGGCGCCAAAAACTTGATGTGTGTTTTAAATAGTACTCGCAAGTGCACGAATCGTTTTGCAATATAATGTTATGCAAGTGCGAGGTCGATCCCACAGGGAAATGGTCAAATATTGGTGTCTTGCTTAATCAACCTCATTTTAACCTAGTTCCAAAGGTTTGAGACTTGATTCAAGAACAAAAGACTAAATGAAAGAGATGTAATGAAATATGTAAAATAAAAGGAACTAAGGTTAAGGAATCCACCAAACCAAATCCTACAACTCACACTCTTGGTTTCCACTTGAACACCCAAAGAACATTAAGCTTAGGGTGTTATTCAAGTTTCTTAACCATAAACCCAAGAACCATTAAATGAATCCACCACATTGACAAATCACAAAGAGTACCGATTGAAATCAAAACATCCAATGTATCATTCAATCACAATGGATATCATCATTCTAACCGATAAAACAATGTATTAGTCGGTTGAAACACATAAAATGTCATCTATCCACCACTAACCACATTCATTGCAAAAGATAAAGCTTTAAATGAATGGAACTTGAACAACTAACATGATATATCATTAAATGTGCAAGTGGTACAGCAAGGTTGTGAGTGTCATCAATGGAAAGGTTTCATCCTCAACCCTAGTTGAGGTTACTAGCCTTCCATGACTAAGAACACCACAAGAAAATGATGAACAACCATGGAAATGAAAGAAAAGCTCTACAAAGAGAAAGTATTCTGAAAATAAACTACTGAATTACACTATAATAAGTACGAAATTAAAACTAACTACAGAGTTTCTGCTCTATTCTTTCCTCTCCTACTTTCTCTACTACTCTCTCAACAAGGGGATGGCTATGGCTTTTATAGAGGAAAGCCATGGCAAGAAATGACTCCTCTACCCTCCTCTAGGGTTCTTCTGCAGCTAGAGACAACCCCAAACACGAAACCAGCGTGTTCTGCAGCGGAAATCAGAGGGAGGACTGCTTTTTGGCTTCTGATTGGGCGTTCTGGCGCGCTCTGCAAAAGCAGTTTCTGGGAAAATTCGATCGATCGACTTTTATTTCGATCGATCGACTTCGGGCAAATATTCGATCGATCGAATTTTAAGTTCGATCGATCGACTTGTCAAGGTCTCCGAATTTCCAGTTATCTTCTTATGAAATTTGTCATTCCTCTCTTATTGTCCTACAGAAACAGAAAACACAAAAACTAACCAAAACATTAGAAAAATAACAAGGCTAAAGGTCTAACTAGTGCAAATCAAGGGGTCCAAATACACAATATTTGGCACTCATCACTGCCTTAGTGAGTATATCTATTAGTTGGTCTTCAGACTTCACAAGTGGGAAGCAGATTATTTTTTCTTCCAAATTTTCCTTGATGAAATGCTGATCCACTTCCACATGCTTTGTACGGTCATGTTGGACTGGATCGTGAGATATCGCAATGGCAGATTTATTGTCACAGAAGAGTTCCATTTCTGAAGTATGAGCAAACCCGAGTTCAGTAAGAAGTTTCCTAATCCACAGTAGTTCACGCAGTCCCTTCGCCATTCCACGAAATTCAGCTTCAGCACTGGAGAGTGCTACTACTTTTTGTTTCTTGCTTCTCCAAGTGACTAGGTTCCCTCCTACGAACATAAAGTAACCCGAGGTAGATTTTCTGTCTGAGATACTTCCAGCCTAGTCTGCATCCGTATATCCACTAATTTTTAGATGACTATTCTTTGAGAACATGAGTTCCTTCCCAAGCGACGCCTTCAAGTATCTTAGTATCTGAACTACAGCATCCATATGATCTTCACTTGGATTATGCATAAATTGACTAACTACACTCACAGCATAAGCTATGTCTGGACGGGTGTGTGAGAGATATATTAGTTTCCCAACTAACCTTTGGTATCTTCCTTTGTTCGTTGGAGTTTGGTCTGGGTATTCTCTAAGCCTGTGATTTTGAACAATTGGGGTATCAACTGGCTTGCATTCCAACATTCCTACCTCTGTTAAAACATCCAGTACATATTTCCTTTGGGAGAGAAGTATTCCTTCCCTAGACCGGGCAACTTCAATTCCCAGAAAGTACTTGATTCCTCCCAAGTTCTTCATTTCAAAATAGGTAGCCAGTGCCTTCTGTAGTCTCGATATCTCTTCTTCATCATCTCCTGTGATAATCATGTCATCCACATAGACAATTAAGACAGTTACCTTATTCCCTTTATACTTTATGAACAGTGTGTGATCTGAGTTGCTTTGCCTGAACCCATACTACCGCATTGCCATACTAAATCGCCCAAACCACGCTCGAGGTGATTGTTTTAGACCATATAAGGCTCGTTGTAGTTTTCACACAACTTTGGCATGCGTGGAGGCTGTGTATCCTGGGGGAAGGTCCATGTAAACTTCTTCTTCAAGTTCACCATGTAAGAAGGCATTCTTCACATCAAACTAATGTAGCGTCTAGTCAAGGTTAGCTGCAAGAGATAACAAAATTCTTACAGTTCTGAGTTTTGCAACTGGTGAGAAAGTCTCTTGATAGTCGACCCCATATGTTTGTGTATAACCTTTTGCCACCAATCTTGCTTTGTATCTTTCTACTGATCCATCTGCCTTGCGCTTGATGGAGAATAGCCATTTGCACCCTACTGCCTTCTTCCCTTCAGGTAGTGGAACTAAGGTCCATGTGTCATTCTTTAATAAAGCCTCCATTTCTTCCTTTATTGCCTGTGTCCATTTTGGATTAGACAAGGCTTCCTGGATTCCAGGTGGGACTTGAATTGAGGAAAGTACATGCACAAATCCTCTGAGGGGTTCAGATAATCTCTTGGTCGACCTGTAGTTGGCAATAGGATACTTTGATCTTCGCTCTTCATCATTAGGGGAGTATCTTTTTGGTGGCTTGCCACGATTTGTCCTGAAAGGTAGTACATATCCAATAGGAGAATTCAAGTTACTGTTATCTAAATGTGTGTCAAGTGTGCTTACCTCAGGGATATTCTCAGGAGAAGGACCTGCAAGTACTGTGGAAGGAGGGCTTGCATTGTCCAAAGGTGTGTCATGTTCAAACTGTGGTTCTTCTTCTTCACCCATCACTGTATTACTATTCTGCCAGTCAAAGAGCACCCAATTCTGCTCTTCATTCTGTTTCTCCCCCTGAAGGGTAGAATTGGGAGCGAAAAAGAAAGGTTCAGATTCCAAGAAGGTGACATCCATAGTCACATAGAACCGACTGGTAGAGGGGTCATAGCATCGGTTGCCCTTTTGATGCACGGCGTAGCCCAAGAAAAGACACCGAAAAGCACACTGGTCCAGTTTGGTTCACTGGTTCTTATGAAGATGCACATAAGCCACACACCCAAATACTCGAGGAGGGAGCATGAGGGTCGTGGGTAGTGAGACATGAGAGGCCAGGCCTAGAGTGGAGTCTGAAACTGCAAGACTTTAGAGGGGAGTCTGTTAAGAAGGTAGACAGCGGTAGACACCGCATCGGGCCAATATCGGGTCGGCACTTGCTTTCCATGAAGTAGAGCTCGGGCAGTCTCAAGGATATGACGGTTCTTCCGCTCAGCCACACCATTTTACTGAGGCGTTTGAGGACAAGATGTCTCATGAATAAGTCCATGGTTGTCAAAATACGTGCGGAAACGCTGATTAACATATTCGCCGCCATTGTCAGAGCGGATAACTCGGAGTTTGGTAGAAAATTAAGTTTGGATCATCGCATGGAACGATTGAAAGATCGAGAATACTTCGTCTTTATTTTTCATCAAATAGAGTCATGTCATGTGAGTACAGTCATCAACAAAGATGACGAACCAATGAACTCCCGAGACAATAGAAATTGGGGAAGGTCCCCACACATCAGAGTGAACAAGTGTAAACGGAATACTGCTTTTATTAAAACTTGGCAATACAAGTAGGGCATTTCAATTCAGAGTGCACCATATTAGAGAAAAGTTCAAGGAGTACATGCTTTAGATAACCAAAATTTGGATGCCCTAATCGTTGATGCCATAACTGGATTTGTCGTTCCCGACCATCACTGCGTATGTGAAAAACATGACCCGTGCTGACGTCATCCACATAATAGAGGCCCTCCTTTTTAGTACCACGCCCAATTATCTCCTTGGTGAGAATATCCTGAAGAAGACAAAAGTGAGAGTAAATTAGGACAACACAATTTAATTCTTCAGTAACTTGGCCAACAGATAGTAGCTTATGTGACAGTGATGGGATAACTAATGTATGTGATAGTTGCAGAGACAGGGATAAGGACATAGTGCCCGCTCCTGTAACCGGAGAGACTACCCCATTAGCATTCTCAGCACAAGTGCGTCGTGGGGTAGATCTCGTAGTAAAATCAGTATCATCGAAGGTCATGTGATCTGTGGTCGCTGAATCAAGGAGCCAAGCATTGCGGTTGCCATCACTGGAGGAGGTTGCTAAACCTGAACCAATCTTACCTATATCTAAGACCGGGTCCGCATCTGGGGACTTGGTTTGAGGAACCAAAGAAAGGTGAGGTTCGGCTGACATTACAGCTACAGCGCCAGTGTTTGTATCTGCACCTCTAGAATCCTCTTTTCTCTTAGCCTGCAATTCATACCACCAGTCAGGATAGCCATTTTTTTAAAAACAATTATCACTCAAGTGATTTGGCTTGCCACAGTGGGAACATTTCAAAGTGGTAAGGGCATTTCCGACATTTTGTGGCCTAGAGGTCACGTGTGGCTTTCCTTGGTGTGGGCTAGAGGCCGCACCAACATGTGAAGGGGTTGGATTTAGTTTCAGCCCCTTTGTAGCCAAGACAGCGCCGGGGTTCACGTCTGGATCACCGGACCTCATGATGGCCTGCCGGAGTGCTTCCCTACGGACGTGGGCGTAGGCCTGCTCAATCGAAGGAAAGGGGCGCATCTGGAGCACGTCACCCCGGATGTGGTCGAGTCGATCGTCCAGCCCGTCGAGGAAGAGGTAGATCCGGTCTTCCTCGACTAGGGCGTTGTAGTGGTGGATGTCGGCAGCGCACTCCATCGGATTTGGGCGGCGGAAATCAATTTCACGCCAAAGGCGTTGAAGCTCGGTGTAGTATTTCTCCAGGGAGCCATCGGATTGTCTCAGCCGAGTGACGTGTCGCCGGAGTTCATAGACTTGGGAGGTATCACTGCCATCAAAATAGGTCGTTGCAATGGCATCCCTGACCGATTTGGCAGTGGAAATCGGATGAAATTGCCAATAAGGGTTGGGTCCATCGAATTGATCAACCACCCTTTGACAATAGCATTGTCAGTTCGCCACTTTCTAAAGGATGGGTCGGTCGTCGACGGTTAGGGAAAATCGCTGTTGATAAATCCCAGTTTGTCTTTGCCGGAGATGTACATCTCGACAACCTGGGACCAAAGGGCATAGTTGGAACCGTCCAACTTAATACCGATCGGGGCAGTCAAGTTTTCGGTAGACATGGTCGGGGTCTGAACTTTTGAGAGAACTTCGGTCATTTGATGGGTGAGGGTGGTGAGCATGGAGCTAGTCGGTGGTGGAGGATAGCCTGTGTTGGTGATAGGTTCGGCCATTGTTGACAGGTAAGGGTAGGGTTAGGGTTTTTTCTAAGAATAGAGCAAGGATCGAATTACATGCTCTGATACCATGTTAACAATTAGGGAATAATCTCTGTTTTTCATATGTTTTCCATTGAATCAATACAATTAAATAGGCGCTCAAGCATCCTATTTTCGGTCTATACATACAGCACGCTCATCTCCTTCCATATTAGCATACTTTCCATTCTAGAATATTTACTTCCCATTCTTGACATATTTACACAGCTCACGCCAACATAAGTCTCTATATACCTGTGAAACCTTTTGTTTTGCATGATTCTCATGTCTGTGAAACTTTTTTTTTTGCATGCCTTTTTGCTATGCTTTCATGATGCTAGTTCTTGATTTTTTCTGCTATATCTTTGAGGTATATTCCTAACATGAATCATGCCTAACACTAAAAGAAATTGGCCTTTTCAAGCTTTCAAATGGAAGGTTTCCATTAATACGTTATGACTCTTAGATAGGAACTCTTCACATGTTATACAAACAACACGCCTTATTAAGTTAATGATAGCATTTTTGGAAGCTTATAATCCTAACTAAGGGATTTTTTTATTAAAAAAATAAAAAGAGAACTAGAAATCCACTTCATTTATGGTCAATTTGATCATTCTATAAAAAGTTACAATATGTAAAGAGCTTTCCATTTAAATAAGCCTTTCTCATGGCCAATTGTGTTTATTTTTTTCCTTTTTTCGTTTGTTGTTCTTTTCTCTACCCCAGAATACTACCTATAAAAGTTGAATATTTAATGGCCTAGTTATATTCCAACCTCCGACCTTTATATCAATTGGGATATATGTAACACCTAAGACTAATTAAAAGACTATTTAAGGTTAAATTTAGTAAATAAGAAAAGTGTAATTAACAAACAAAGTGATACAATTAGAAATTTCATAAAAAGTCAATTTTTGAGGCTATGGTTCAAACTGTGGACTTCACTGTTCTAACGCGCCTCTGATTTGTACAATGAAGTGTTTTCCCGACAACTCCATTTCAATTCCCGTTCCAAATTTTGTTCAAATAGGCGTATTCCAGAGACGTCCTGAATCAAGTATGAACGAAGGGTGTTTGGGGAAAAGTCGAGACGTCTGTTTCAACTCTTGTTCTAATTTTGTTCGAATGGGACTACAACTGAGTGTCCAGTTCAAACAGGGAGGTCTTGGGGTCGACTATAAATAGCTAAAACTCAAATTTTCAGCTCATTTTCCCGCACTTTCCCTCTCCTAGGGTTTACTCAAACCCTAGGGTAGTGATTATTGGAGGTTTCCAAAGTAATCTAGCACTGAAAATGTGGTCCTCTGTGTTAAAGAGTCATTTTGACCGATTGATTTAAGGTAATTTCGTAAACTCTAATTTCTATAAAGTTAAGCTACATTTCTCAATGTGAGGCTTATGTTAGAACATATAAACATATTATGCTCAACTAACATGCGCAGCGAAAAAATAAAAGATAAGGATCTAGGCTTACCTTTAACCATCTTTGTTCAAGCATTTCCACAAAGATTTAAAGAAAAAAAAAAATTATTTGAGGGATCTTCTAACCTATGCCTTACTGTATTGCTGTATTGATGGTGTACACAAGATGTATATTTATAGGCTAGGTCAGGGACCCTCAAATATGGTAAACACCATATTGTTCCTCCCATCAAGGAAACAATATTATTAATTGATTTTAAAATCAATTAAACAATTCCATTACGATAATTTAAATTAATAGAAATTACCATAACTGTAATACTGTATATTATATTTATTTATTAAATATAATAAATATCGTATATGTGGCATATAGGCCATATATGAAGATAATATCTTACATTTTCTCACTTGGCCTTTATGACACATGACCTTATGGTATTAGGTTCTCTAGTTTGTCCAATCACTTATGGAATCCTCCCACTCAGATAAGAAATGTTTCACATGAATCATGGCGGTTAAACCATTATAAAATTAGGTCGTCCCTTCCATGTATCACAATGTAAAACACTCATTACATGAGTACTTTATGGATAATAAAGCTTTATGAATGAACTTCTTATTTGTCATTCGGGTCCAACTTTATTTATCCTCATGGATAAAATAACAAATGTGTACAAAATCTTTATTATAATAACTTCATGTCTATAGACCAAAAAGAGACAAACCAGCTTAATCAAGCAAAAAACGAATTAATGAGTTTCATATACTCCGCATGACTTTATACTTTCTTTATCGGTAAACTTTTAGTCATGGGATCTGCAATCATTAATTCAGTACTTATATGCTCAATAGACCATTTATGTCTCTTAATGTTATCTCTCGTATTGAGATACTTGATGTCGATTTACTTCTGCTTCTACTCTTTATTCTTATAAAAGAAAGCTATAGTAGAATTACCGCAGAGTATCTTTATAGTCTAACTGTAAAATCGACAATATTGAGACTTTTAACAAAATGTCTCATCCATCATGCATGTGTACTAAATTCATAGCATGCAAGAATTTTAGCTTTCTTGGTAGACATAGCAATTATAGTCTGCTTACTACATCTCTAGGATATATCCCTCAATAAGAAAATATATACCATAAAGTAGACTTTCTACTATCTACACAATCAGCAAAACTCAAATCTGAACAACTAACCACATCCAAATGGAAAGTGTATCTTTAGGTTAAGTTGTACTTCTTGGTTCCTTGCATTTACTGCAAGACTTTATTTGCAGCACTTTATTGACCCAGTATCCTTACTGTCAGTCCAATGGTTAAGTCTAATGCAACCATATGCTTGCATTAAGTTGCATAATACAAATGCTTACAAAAGAACTGTTCATCTGCCCTTGTTCCAATGCATTTTAGGACATTAATCTGTATTGAATTGGTTCATCTTAATTGCTACTGAATGTGCAAAATCCTTCATTCTAAATCTTCCCAAAACTTTTTCAATGTAGGCCTTCTGAGACAATTATTCAATGTTCTTTATGTCTCAGTGAATCTCTAGGTCAAAAGACATAAGAGGTTTCACCCAAATCTTTCATTTCAAAGTTTTTTTGTGAAATGAACTTCATGTAGCAAACCTAAATCACCACTTGCAAAAATAATATCTACATATAGGTTTAGAAAGATTACTTTACTCCCACTGACCTTAAGGTATATATACTAATTAACAAGGTTTTCAATAAACAATAAAGCAATAACCTTGTAAAAAGTATATTACCGATGAGAGATCTGTCACAGCCCATAAAGAGAATTATTTAAGTTGCAACCATTTTGACTATTATTTATAAAACCTTTTGGTTGTTTCATGTAAACCTCTTACTTAAGATCCTCATTCAGGAAAGTTGTTCTCACATCCATTTGATGTAGCTCTAGGTCAAAATGAGCTACATATCACAACGTGGAATTATCTCTACTCATGGCTTGTGAAAGCAATTTTGGACTATCTTTAGGTCTGACATCAAAATCAGACTCTTGAGGTATACAACATAATTACTAGAGATTGTTGATCTCCTTATTCTATAGGATTTTCTTAATTCTACTTCCTCTGCATTTTGCAAAGTCCAAGTAGATTCAAACTGAACCTATTCTTCATGAGTTGACAATTCTAAAACAGATTGTAGCTCAGGGTAATCAATTTGATTTTCCATAAGTACAATCAAACATCCTTCATATGAAAGAGCTTCAGTCAACTCTTGTGTTTCCTCTAAGTAAAACCTTTTGAGGATAGACACTCCTACTAGATTCAACATCCTCTAGAAATTCTACAATCAATAGCTCTAGAGTTATATGAAGGATAATAAAACTTAAAACCCCTTAGAGTTTACTGTATAGCCAATAAAAGATCCGCTGGTTGTCCTTGAATTTAATTTCCTTAGGCGAAGATTATAAATCCCATCTTTAGCAAGACAACCCCATATGTATAAATAATTTAAACTTGGCTTCCATCTATTTCATAAAAGGTGTCTTAAGGACAACCTTAAATGGAATCCTATTTGACATATACACAACGGTCTTCAAGGCTTTATTTTATAAGGGTAATAGCAGATTATTTCCCTTTTGTATGTACCTACCATAATACCTTTTGCCTATATCAGATCTTATGATCTTCATGTTGTTTCTCTTCTTCTTCCTTATAAGTATTGAAAGCATTCAATACCTCAGCCTTATCATTTAGAATATAGAGATACATAAACCTTATATGGTCATCACTAAAACAGAAAAAATATCTCTGACCATTTAGGCAATGAGTATGAAAAGGTCAACACCTATCAATGTATATGATCTCAAGAATCTCAAAAGGCTCTCTTCGGCACCTTTAGTAGTCTTGTTGGTATGCTTTCCCTAATGCAGTCCACAATAAATTATTATTTACTGTCTTTTATTTTCTGTATGGAGACATATTTCAATCTCCAATGTCATAACAAGAGCATTTTTAAATTCACAAAGACTCCACTTTATGTCATCAATATAAAGAAATAATTTTGTTTCAAAAGTTGGGGTATAGGTCAATTTTAAATAGACTTTAAATAGACCCTCAACCAATATTCCATCCAAAATAAGAAAAATTTCAAATTTAAAATTGAAATTTTTAACTAACTAAACTAGAAAATAGATTTCGAAAAGATTATGAAATATAAAACATTTTTAAGGTCAAAATTATAACTGAATTTTAAAATTCACCTATAGATCCCAACAACCTCCAATTACAAAAACACTTGTTTTGCATTTGTTGACAATGTGGATTGTTAAACCATAGTCAATCAACGACATATTTAAATGAGTCACTAAAAGAGATTCACGACACACTAGATATATGAGATTATCTTTATTTTAAGTCATTTTTCATACTTTATGCAATCTTTCTTTACATGCCCTTAGTTTTCCTTATTGCGAGAGAAATATGTATCTTGATTGCCATAATACTTTATTGGCACATTATTCTCGTGCTTTAACTGTTGGGTATGATTACATTTGTCGGTCTTTCCCTTAACATAAGTAACCATGTGAACACTTTATGGATTCTCTCATATTCTTGAACATACATGGTCAGAAGTTTATTTACTAAACAATTATCCTTATGTATGCCTCAAGATAAAATTCCATATTTTGAAGAGAGAATTCAAAAAATGAAATAGACCAATAGTGACTCAAAATCTCAATCTTTAGGGACTTAAGCTAAGCTATAATATCATTCATTCTCATAATGGGATTTGAAACACTCAAATGAAAAAGCATATTAATCTTTTTCCAGTCAAAAAAATATTACCATAAAGTATTGGAACATAAAACTACCAAAAGGTAGAGTAATAAGAATAGCTGCAATCACCAAGAAAATTAAAATAATAATATTTTAATGTTATAAAGTAACTTTATTTTAAATTAGCCAATATCAATTTAAACAGTAAATTTTAACCTACTTGTGGGCAAAGGTTGCATCACGCATGAAATTTACTCTTTATTAAAAAGACTAAAAGCAAATTTAAATATTAATAAATAAAATTCTCCGTACCAGTGGGGCAACCGAGAGAAATTTTACTTTTAATACTAAATTTGTTATCTTATTCTAATTAAGTCATAAAAATAAAAACCTCCGTGTGGGGATAAGTAATTAAATTTATGAATTAATTACAATACGATGTTAATTTTTCTATATGAAATTCATGTGTATGATCTTTATGCAATAATTATAAAATCGAGATACATAATAATCACGTTGCAATTCATGAACATCTAATAAAATTCTTTATGATATTCATACGTGTAATCCTAATGTAATTATCATTAAAAATGGGATGTTGTGGCTCTCCCAAAATTACTATGATAATTATGTGTGTGTAATCCTGATGCAATTATCATTAAAAAAATTTGGGATGCTGTGACTCTTCCAAAATTATTAAGATAATTGCGACTTCAATAACATCTAACAACTTTATAGATGCCCACAAATGGCCCCAGGAATAAAACAAACCAATACAAAAATGGGATAAATGGTGTTCTCCAAGGTACAAGCAAGTGAGTTCCCAGGAAAGTGAGGGGGGTTACATGAACTCTCTTAAATCCCAAGACTTTCCTTGCCAGAACTTTTTCAGACATTGCATTCTTTGATAGTACTATAAATACACACCAACATATATGGTATTGTTAATTATTTTTAGGTCTAGGCATCAAGCAATTTATAATTAAACAATATAAATTATATTCCTCAATTCATGTATTGAAGAAACAATAATATTAATACAGAACACTGTAAATAACAAAGGGAATAAAACATTAATGTGAAAGCATAAAATCAGGCCTAGCTTAATGGTTTGAAACTTGTCACTTAATGGACTCAATGGTCCCAAGTTCAAATCCCCATTTAAGCCCAACTTTTCCTTATTTTCACAAAATCCAAATGGGCAACTGTATTCAACTAGCCTAAACCGAGTCAACCCACTTAATCGAGTCAGGTTTCTGTATTGGTTAATAGGTTCGGGTCTCTTATTGGTCACGTAATGAGGCCTCTTTTCTTTTTTTTTTTAATAATAAACCGGATCGGGCTTGGGTTAAAAAATAAACCCATACCCAAAACCCTATGGAACCCTACCCGGATTCCCAAAATTTTGACCCTACATCCTTAACTCTTGAAACCCTAACCCACACTGCCCTCTTCCTTCTTCCCCAGTTGCTCTGGCCGCCGCCCTTTGCCCAAGCATCCTCATGCAGCAGCCAAGAGAGGCCGCTGCTCAACAGGCCACGATGACCCACAAGGGTCGTCGATTGCCCAGAACCCAGGCGACTCGTAAGAGTCGTCGTTGTTGTCACGGCCACTTAGCCCCACCACTGTCACACACAACGACGACGGCCACAAAAGGGCCGCCGCCTACTACCTGAGGTAGATCTCACTCACCCTTATGCATCCTTTTGCCGGCGAATGCCGGTGCTACTATGTGAGGATTTTTCCATGGTGACACAATGGTTTCACGGTAAAGAATCTATGGCTAAAAAATAGTTCAAACGGCAAAAATAGGTTCAAGATTCTACTTTACAGAGGAAAAAGGAATAGCAACAAATAGTTTCGGCAGTGAGGGTATTTTACAGGGTGGTTTCCATGGCTTTCTTCAGAATAGACAGAGTATATCACAATACACAGAATAGTGATAATCGAAAAATGGCCATATCAAGATTCATGGGTTTTATCATTATGCATATAAGTGGACAACATAACTTAACAACAGTAAGATTGATAAATCCCTTCAATCAAAAATAAATAATGATAAACATGTAAACTGAGAATCACAACTTAATGCTGAGCAAAACGACATAGAGGTGGCTCTAATACCACATGTTATAACATATAAACATATTATGCTCAACTAACATTCGCAGCGGAAAATAAAATATAAGGATATTATTTGAGGGATCTTCTAACCTATACCTTACTGTATTGCCGTACTTATGGAGTACAGAAGCTGTATATTTATAGGCTAGGTTAGGGACCCTCAAATATGGTAAACACCGTATTGTTCCTCCCATCAAGGAAATAATATTATTAATTGATTTTAAAATCAATTAAACTATTCCATTACGGTAATTTAAATTAATAGAAATTATCATAACCGTAATACCGTATATTATATTTATTTATTAAATATAATAAATACCGCATATATGGCATATAGGCCATATATGGAGATAATATCTTACAGCTTAATCTTGTCAATTTCTTTAAGGCTTTGGTTCGTTGTGAAGTATTAAGTCACGGGTTGGAGTTTTGTGGCGTGAAATTCCGATTTCTACCATAGTTTAAGGTATGAGCAAAACCCTAGATGTTTCAGTAAGTGTTGTAGTTGGGGATTTTAGCACTTAACCCTAGAATTTCTCTATGGGTTAGCTTATTAACTTGTGGCAAATGCACATCCTAGATTACTATGGGTTGCCATGTGTGTGTGATACTTGTAGTATTCAAGTATCATTGTGTTGTTTAAAGTAAAGTAATGTTGTGAGTAGTGATTGTGTAGTTGGGCATCGCGAGCTTTGGTTGAGAGTCGCTCATCAACATCAAGTGGATAGCTGTAAGTATATTACTTACTAAGCAAAGGTACGATGTTTTAATGCTTTAAAGGTTTTAATGTTTTAAAGTTTAATAAGCATCTCAACTTATTGAGTAAATAAATGAATTTTAAATGAATTTCCTAATCGTAACATGATATGATTGTCTAAATTCGAGCCGATGATATGTTGTGATGATATATGACTTATGATTACTTTCGATGATTTTAATTGTGTCGAGATATGCGTGATAGATGATTTACGTGTATTTGCTTTGGCTTATAAATGATGAGGAATGCTTGTTGAAATGTGTTCATGTTAAAAGTAAATGGTTGCATGAGTATAAAAGTAAGGCAAATAATGGTTTTATGGCATGCATCACGAACACGTACATGATTACACAATATGAATTAAATTGATAAAAGGGAATAAAGCATAGGCAAGGCTAGTCCGCCCGTACTTGAGCGTTCGCATAAGTCAAGGCTATAGCATATGCATGCAATTACAACTGGTTGCACATGATGTTTTTTGGATTCTTGTTTAGACATGCGTATGTGCTAGTGTTTTGCAAAGGTTTTGAAATACCTGTATATGCGTGTAGCTAAGTTATATTAATGTATAAAGTGGTATGACTTAGATGGGTTTGTATGTGTCGTTTTCGAGCATGAGTTTGAGATGTGCACATATCCGCATAGCTAAGATCTTATGTTTAAAAGGAATTTTCATAACTGCAGTGTTTACTTTAACAGCTACAAGTATTTTTAAATGAAATGTTTAACCATTAGTAGTTGCTATTGTAAACTTATGCAGAAAATAGAAAGTCATCTCACTGTGAAAAGTCAATGATTTTTATACTTGTTGAGATCATGGACTCATATATTCGCCTATGTAATCGTGGTATCCCATGATCACATAGATCATGTTGTTGATGCAGGTGATGAGGACTATGACGAGGATCTTGTTGCCGCATACTTGGGCTTCTGTAACTAAGGCCTTGGGATGCTGGTTATTTTGGTTAGGCTATTGTGATAGTCTATCTTTTGTGCACATCATTGTTATTATATCGATGCACTCATGATGTATATTGGTTTGTGTCGCATGTGACACTTTTGTGTAACCATTATTTTGTATGTAGTTGATGATATAATGTTGAAGTTTTAAAAATGTAGATGTTTATGTCAGCTTTGTGTGTTATGTATTGTTATGATATGTTTAGATGTTTCCGCTGCAATGCATAATCTCTGATATATGATATGCTCATGTTATGAGAAAATTAAATCTAGCAAGTATCTCTAACGTTCGCTTTTGGGTTTTTGGCGATCAGTTAGGAATGGGAAGCGTGCTAGAGACGCTATGCGAGCAGGCGTTTGGTGCTAAGAGGTACCACATGTTGGGAATATACCTGCAAAGATCATGGATTGTGCTCTTCCTCTGTTGTTTCTTCCTATTACCTTTTTACGTTTTCGCTACTCCGCTTCTGAAACTCCTAGGACAGCCCGACGATGTGGCAAGTCGTCAGGGATCATGGCTTGTTGGCTAATTAATACCATTGCACTTCAGCTTTGCATTTCAGTTCCCATTGTAGAGATTCTTGCAGTCCCAGCTCAAGAATTCAGTGATTGCGTGGGTTTCTTTCCCAGGTCTGCTGGTTAATGCTTTAACCAACTAGAAGTGCTTGCCTCCCTTCTCTGAAAGGCTAGCTTCTTATCAATATGTGTGGTCCAAATTGTTACACAGAGGACGAAGATGTATCTCCAAATTTTTTCTCTTAGAGAACAAACGGCGTCAAGTGGGTGAACACACTGTCTAACATTTTACTTAAGTCCATGACATCGTTTGTTACTCTCAATCTGATCTGTTCATCTTTTAACAACATATATACTGTGATTTGTTTAACAGCATGCAAGCCGGATCCATGCATGAGATGAAATGTTCCAAGCATAACCACATTAGCAATCACACTATTAGGGGTGTAAACGAGCTGATCCTGAGTGGGTATTAGCTGTTCTGGATCAGCTCGTTTGATTTTTTGTCGAGCTCAAGCTTGACACGAGCTCCATTTCTGTGTCTAAGCTTGGCTCGCCGAGGTGGGTACCCTGTCCGAGCTCGAGCTCGAGCTCGGACATTTTTGCCGAGCTCAAGCTCTAGTACTCGGCTCGGCTCGAGTTTTAGAAACAGCTGGCACCCCAAAGTGAAACAAAACGTTTAGCCGACGTAGATGTGGATGCGGACGGCCAAGATGAGGATAGCGTTGAGAGAAAAGAAGATGAGAGTGTAGACAGCTATGGGCTTGTCGTTGGTCTTCAAGCTGTCGAACTCCATGCATAGAAGGGTTGGACTTAAGGAGACGGCTTAATCGGCTAGTAACAACATGGAGAAACTGGGATGATCCGTAAGGAATCAGATCATTGCATTGGAGAATAGAAAAGTTGGGTGTTAGAGAAATGGTTGTGTGGGTTTAGCCTAAGGCAAGAGAAAGTGGGTCTGTGGGTGTGTGGTGTGCATGATGTTCTAGGTTTAGACGATTGAGGAAGAAGAAGGTTTATTTATTTTTTGAAAAGAGAAGAAGAAGGTTTAGAGAAAAGAAAAAAAGTACAATAAACTTATGGAGTGAGCCTGACCTTCGATTAAATTGACTGAATTTAATGATACAATCACAATTGTTGGATAAAAACATTGACTAGGAGCTCAATGGACCTACGTAGCATGTAATAGGGAAACATGCGGTACAGATGTTCCCCACACTCCAAATCTGAGCGGTCCACAATGCACCACTTTAAAATTCGTCTGATCAACATGGCTTGGAAGATAAGGCCCCATTTAATAACCCCCTCCCCTCCCCCTCCCCTTATTTTCACCTCTCCCAAAAAACATCAACTTCAAAACATTCTTCACATTTTTTACTTTTTATATCATATCAACAATTTTATTATTATTTAAATTCCACTACAATACAAAATTTTTTCACTATTCCACATAAATTCTAACTACTTTATATCACATCAATCACTTTTTACTTTTACTCAACAAAAAAAATCCCCCCATAAGGGGAGGGGAAGGGAGGGGGGGGGGGGGGGGGGGGGGGGTTATTAAATAGGACCAAGCTTGAATCTTTTTTTTTTTTCCCTTTGGAAATGTGATGATTGTGACTTTTCTACTCTAACAAAGTCTCAAAGCATTAAATTGATTAGAACTTAATTAAATAAAATGTAATTTTGACTGTTAAATTTTATTTTATTTTCAAAAAAAAAAAAAAAACACAACTTTCTCATGTCATAATCAAACTATATTTAATATTGGAAGACAAAAAAAATTGATATGTTGACTAGAATATTGGGTAGAAAACAACATAATTGTAGTAGTATATTTTTATAAATATATTTATGAACACAACATAATTGTATTTATTTTTACGGAATGAATAATAATTTAATTTGATTAAAATGATTTTTACTGAATGTTGAAATGTTTTTATTGCCATTAAAGAATACGGTTTAAATTTTGGGACTTTAATTCATGCAATTAAAGAATAGGGATTTAGATTTTAGGTTTTTAATTAATACAATTTTTCAAATAAATTTTCAAAATTCTAATTTTGGTTCAATTTTCAAATGGTCCGTGACTTTTGGAGGAAGGATATTTGCAAAATTAAGGGAGTGCCAAAAATAGTAGAATCTTGAGAGAGATTTGAGTGAAATTTTAAGAGATAATTAAATTTTTTATTAGGTGAATTTGGTCAATACAATTCTCATATTTGCATTTGTCAAGATCCTATATTTCTAAGATTTCAATTTAATATCAACAAATATTTGAAATGAATAATACATTGTATTTATTCTGGTTAAATCAAATTTAGGGAATGTGTTCAATGCAATGAAATAATGGGGTTTTAGGTTTAAGTCTTTAACTAATGCGATTTTCAAAGAAATTAAGAATAATTTTTTAAAATTTTAATGCCCAAGGCGTGTAACTTTTGGAGGGAAGAATTTTGCAAAACTAAGGGCTAGCTTATTATAGGAGAATTTTGATAGAGATTTGAGTGAAATTAAACTTAGATTTTTTCATTAAAGAAAATTTTATTTTCCTTTTAGTTTTGTCTTGCGATTTAAAAAAAAAAAAAAAAAAAAAAAAAAAAAAAATCAAGAGAGAATGACATCATGCAACTAGGGAAAATAGAATTTTCAAAAAAAAAAAAAAAGTTTCTTTAAGATAATTAAGGAAAGTTTGATAGTAAAATCTTTAATTAAAAATTTGAAATTTTATTTGGAAGAAGGAAATATTTATTTATTAGGTGGATTTGGTCAATCACATTCCCATATTTGCAATTAGCAAGATCCTTTATAATTCTAAGATTGCAATTTAATATCAAATGATATTTGAAATCAATAATACATTAAATTTGTATTTGATCTTCTTATGAACTTGGACTTTTAATTCTAAAATACATTTTTTTTTTCTTCCCAAGTGATCCAATTACGGACAAAAATTTCCTACAAACCGGTTTGTAAGAAATTTTCTACAACCCACTTATAAGAGTGACATGTGTCCATTGACATGTGAGAAGCATATATTGTTTTAGGAAAAGGAAAATGCTATTTGCACTTCAGGTGCACAACAGTGGTACAACACCCCCTCACATGGGGATGGGTCCCAGTGTGTAGGGCACACCCCCATGTGAGGGGATGTTGTACCCCTGTTGTGCACTTGAAGTGCAAATAACAAGTCTCATTGTTTTAATAGCATGTGTTTCTCACATCTTTTTTTAATAGCATTAATATAAAAATAAAATAAATAAATAAAAACATGCGATTCCCATATGCTTAAAGGACATATGTTACTCTTATTTATGGATTGTATGAAATTTCCTACAAATTGGTTTGTAGGAAATTTCTGTCCTAGTTGAATTGTATTTGATTAGGTTGCTTTGAGCAACTACTTAATTGTTTATATTCATAGCTTAATTTGTAATTATATGACTATATACTTATAATTATGTGATTATATGAACTCAAACTTATAACTTCTTTTCTAATTATACAATTATAAATTAAGATACAACAAGTCATAATTTATACAACAATTCATAATTAAGAATTATTCACAGCATCATATTACTGCCCTCATCACGTTGGCTGATGTGAATTGTGCTTGGGTCTTTACAGGATTCTATGGTTATCCTGACCAATCCCAGAGAGAAAAATCATGGAAGTTACTGTCGACTCTCAATAATAGCATTCAGCAAGCTTGGTTGTGTATTGGAGACTTTAATGAAATTATGGACCAATCTGAGAAGGTGGGGGGTGCTCTTCGGACTAATGGTCAAATGGAGAATTTCAGAAGAGTTGTTCAAGAGTGCAATCTGGGAGACTTGGGCTATGTTGGTTCAAAGTTCACATGGAGTAATGAGCGGGAGTCGGGGGTGCATGTCAAAGAACGTTTGGATCGGGCTCTTGCAAATCCTGAGTGGGGTGGACTTTATCCGAATACATCTTTGGAAGTGCTCCCAGTTACCACGTCAGACCATAAGCCTCTATGGCTTCGTTTTAACCCGTATGTTCGGAGGGCCCCAAAACTTTTCAGATTCGAAGCATGTTGGAATATCGATCAAGATTGTGGTAAGGTGATCAACCAAGCTTGGAGTAATGATATGGGCGGTAGTAACTCAATGGAGGAGGCTAAGTTGAAACTGGCTTTTTGCCAGCAACAACTGTTGGCCTGGAGTAAGCATAAATTCGGGGCAGGAAGACGTAATTCAAGGGTTCTGGAACAGAGGTTGGAAAGATTGCAAAGAAGAGAGAATCCTGGGGTGCTAACACAGATAAAAAAACTACAAGGGGAGATCAACCAGGTACTTGAGATGGAAGATATCAAGTGGAAACAACGAGCTAAGAGAAATTGGTACCGACAGGGGGATCAGAATACACAGTATTTTCATGCGTGGGCGAGTCAAAGACATCGAGCCAATTTTATTAGCTCAATTAAAGATCTCTCGGGGAATCTATGGACAGACCAGGATGATATAGGAAATGCTTTTTCCAATTATTTCCAGCAGTTCTATTCTTCAGAGGGAGTTTCTAGAATTGAAGAATGCACCAGTTTGGTTACCTCCAGGGTATCCTCGGATATGAATGCACTATTGTCAGCAGTTTTCACACCTGAAGAGGTTGACCAAGCTCTAGATCAAATGCATCCTCTCAAGTCATCGGGTCCGGACGGTTTTGGAGCGAGCTTCTATCAAAAACACTGGCAGATTGTTGGTGATGAGGTTAGAAAAGCTGTCCTGGATTACCTTAATTTGGGTGTATTTGATCAATCTATTAATTCTACTTACATAGCCTTATCCTAAACTCACAACAGCTTCTTGTGTTAGTGAGTTTAGGCCTATTAGTTTGGGCAACGTTCTTTATAAGCTAATATCAAAAGTGCTAGCAAATAGATTGAAAGAGGTGCTGCCTTCTGTTATTTCACCATATCAAAGTGCCTTTGTCCCAGGTTGGCTAATCATCGACAATGTATTGGCGACGTATGAAGCTCTACACTCGATGAAAACATGCATGAGGGGGAAAAAAGGCTATATGGTGGTGAAACTAGATATGAGCAAGGCCTACGACCGGGTTGAATGGTCGTTTCTCGAAGCAATGATGAGGCGGTTGGGATTTACGGAGGGCTAGATATCTGTGATTATGAGATGTGTTTCGTGTGTGTCCTATTCGGTGTTGGTGAATGGTGTCCCTTATGGTAATATTAGGCCATCTAGGGGACTTCATCAGGGGGATCCACTATCACCCTACCTGTTTTTGTTGGTGGCGGAGGGGCTAAGTACGATGTTGGTAGGGGCAGAAAGGGAGGGTAAAATTACTGGAGTTCCATTCTCAGGTGGTAGACTTCGGCTTAGTCACTTGTTTTTTGCCGACGATAGTCTCCTATTTGTTAGGGCCAACTTCACTGAATGGGCCTGTCTTTTGGGGATCCTAAGTTGGTATGAGAAAGCATCCAGTCAGAAGCTTAATGCAGATAAGACTTCGATCTTCTTTAGTAAGAATACTCGAGCAGAATTTAAAGATTTCTTGAGGTCCTTCGCTGGGATTTCCACCACTTCAAGTTATGAAAAGTACCTGGGTCTCCCAGCATTGGTGGGTCGCTCTAAAATCAAGACGTTTGCGGGGATTAAAGGTAGAGTGCATAAGAAGATGGATGGGTAGAAAGAGAAATTCCTATCTCAAGCAGGAAAAGAGATTGTTATTAAAGCGGTCGTCCAAGCTATTCCTACATACAGTATGAGTGTTTTTCAGTTACCCAAGAAACTTTGCAACTCACTTAATTCCTTGGTGAGTCGTTTCTGGTGGGGTAAGAATTATGATAGCAAAAGGGTACCATGGATGAGCTGGACAAGGTTGGGAGTTTCAAAATTACAAGGCGGAATGGGGTTTCGGGATTTGGAAGTCTTCAACAAGGCTTTGTTGGCAAAACAAGGGTGGAGGTTGATGAAATTTCCAAACTCTTTAGTTGCTCAAATACTGCGGGACAAATATTATCCAGATGGGGATTTTTTGAAAGCCCGGGTAAGACAGCATCCTTCTTATGCATGGCGAAGCATAGTTCAAGCTCGAGAAGTGCTGGAGAGGGGGCTTGCTTGGAAGGTGGGAAACAGAGAACTTATTCGTATTTAGGGGATAAATGGCTTCCTCCTCCACAATCCAGGTTGATTCATCATCCTCTTCAAGGCTTAGCATGTGATGCTCGGGTCTGTGAGCTCATAGATCCTCATACGAGATGGTGGAATTATGATCTAATGCAAACCATTTTTGAGCCATGGGAGGCAGGGCAAATCTACAATTTGGTTTTAAGCCCTCTAGGCCATGCAGATCAAGTTGTCTGGCAGGGTACAAAACATGGGCTCTTCTCGGTAAAAAGCGCATATCATTTGGAAATGCAACACAGAAATCAGTCTAGAGGTGAAAGTTCAAAAACAGGGCAGGTGGAAAGGTTTTGAAAGACCTTATGGAATCTGAATGTGCTGCCAGTTGTGAAGCATTTTGCTTGGAAGGTGTGTAATAATATTCTTCCAACCAAAGTTAATTTATTTGCTAAGAAAATTGTCCAGGATCCTTTTTGTCAATTTTGCCTTAGGGAAGAGGAAAATATTGTCCATCTCCTATAGTTTTGTCCTTCTTCCATGGCTGTTTGGCAAGAATGCTCGAAAAGAATCCAAAAGATGGCTTTTGAGGTTACTGATGGAAGAGGCCTTGTAGAAGGATGGTGGCAACGGTTAGAAGGGGTGGATTTTGTTTTTGCTCTTTCTGTGGCAAGAAAACAGTGGCTAAGGCGTAATGCCTATATTTTTGAGAATTTCTTTATGCCCCCTCTGCAGGTTATACACAAGATGAAGGCTATTATTGAAGACTTTGATGGAGCTAATGCCAAAATGGAGAACGAAAGGAGGCTCCCAGGTCCTGGACACGTCAGATGTCAAAAGCCTCCTGTGGGGATAATGAAAATTAACTGGGATGCAGCTTTGCACAAAGAAAATAAACATATGGGAGTGGGGGTGGTTATCCGTGATGATAAGGGAGATGTTGTGGTAGCTCTATCCAAGATTGTCCCCTACATTATGCATCCTCTCATTGCAGAGACAGTGGCTGTTTGGCACGCTGCGGAGCAATTGTACTTGCGAAGCAAAGGGAAGATTATTGATTAATGAAATATCCTCTTTTATCAATATATATATATATATATATATATATATATATATATATATATATATCTAATCCTAATCTAGATACGAAATTTATATACTTACATACTTAATATATGACTAATGATCGATCATATCATATGATCTTGAACAAAAAAGTAATATCATTTGATCTTGGATCATAAAATGTGATCTAAAGATTCTTAAGTATCTAATAATAGAAAATTGTAACAATAATCAATATAAATATTAACTATCATATATTGAGTTAATGACATTAACAATGATAATTGTAATATAATTATATGATCTTATATATCTAATGATAATCATAAATCATATGATCATATCTAATGATTATATGGAACAATTTTAGATCATATGAGCACGTGATCTAAATTGCAATGATAATACTTAATTTGTAATTATAATTAAGAGATTGGTGATTCTAATCCTAATTACTTAATTTGGGATTATATGAACCAGTTTATCATTCAGATATTCAATCATTGTATTAGTGTGAATTTGTATACTTATATGACATTATATGGCTATAATTTATACTTATGCTTAGTTTGTAATTATCTATATTTATAATATATTTATGAATTATGAATCAATATCATATCATATGACTTATGAGATTATCTATGACAAGTATAATCATCATGAGTCATAATTATCTTAATTCCTAAGTATCTAATGATCATATGATCTGAGTATTATCATATAATTATATGATTTAACAATTCAATAATCTTAGATCTTTAATTACGTGATCTAATGATTCTTAAGTAACTAATTATTATACTTAGATCATTTTATCATACTCAAATGGTATAATGATTATATATATATATATATATATATATATATATATATATATATATATATATATATATATATATATACACGATCATATGGCACAATGCTATATTATTATATGATCATATGATCTTACTATATTATATGAATAATATGATTAACATATTAAGTACTGATATTATTCACTTTTACTAATCAATATACGTTTAACCAATTAATTATTGCTACTTAATATATATTAACAATTATTATTTTTTACTTAATAAATAATATAATATATTAGCTATTTATATATATATATATATATACACACAAGTCGAGCCTTAATAAATGAGTTGATCCTTATACGAGCGGGTTCACGAGCTTTAATCGAGTCAAGCCGAGTTTATACGAATTTATATCGTTTAATAATTGAACCTAATTTCGTATACACGATTAGCTCATTTAATAATCGATTTGAGCACGAGCCGATCTCGAGTAAACTCACGAGTAGCTCAGCTCATTTACACTTCTACACACAATCCCCAAGATTTGCAAAGTACCAAAAACATTAATGTTTATGACCTTTTGAAAACCTAAATCAAAAACAAATATTAATATTACAATGGACAACTAAACAACTTCTGCAAACACGTTATTGTCGTTGAAACAAGTGCAATTTCTTTTTCTTTCTTTCTTTCTTTCTTTCTTTCTTCTTTCTTATTTTCTTTTTTTTTTTTTTTTGCTAAGTGACTTTTAGCAACGAAAATGGCATTGTTACTAAAAGTCATTTTTGGTGTAGTTATGTGCTACTCTCAAAAGGTTGTAATTTTTAAAAGTAATGTAACTGTGCACAATTATTTAGAAAATAAATATATATGTTAGAATATACAAATATAATTCTGCACCCTTATTTTAAAATGTAAGAGCATACCTAACAAACTCTCCAAACTTTAACTAAATTTTAGCTAAAAAATCTACTTTTGTTATTTTAAGTACTACTTTTAATAAACTTCATACACTAAACTCTTTAAATATTTCTCTATTTTAACTAAATATTAATTTTTTTTTATAGGTTTTAAGCAACCATTCCTAACAAATGAGGAGAGAGGAAAAGTGAAGTGAAATGGGGAAGAGGAATTCAAAAAATGATTAAAAAAAAAAATTGAATAGCTCATAGAATTTGTGAGCTAAATTTGGAGTGGAATTCTGACAAGAGACAAAATAAAGAAATTATAGAGAGTTTGCTAAAATGGATTTTTTTGAAATATCCACCAAAATTTAGTGAAAACTTTGAAATTGAGAGCTTGTTATGGATGCTCGCACCTATCTAATTGAAGAATTTAGAGAACAGAAAAAAAGGTAGACAAGTAATATAATACATAGAGATTGCATGAAAACTCTCTAGAGGTAACTCATGACACTACCGAAAAGACATGACTACAAAGGCCATCATGCTTCACCAAAAGTCATTATTCATAGTTAAGCAGCTCTTCAATATATTAAAGTACTATTTGTAACAATGAATTTATTTTCAAATTAAATTATACTTAATTTGACTCTTTCACGATTCATGCATATATAGGCCTTAGCCCTTTGTTAATGGAATTGTTTTCAACATTTCAACTCTCATTAGTATAGAAGAAAATTTTCTAGAGATAAAAGGGATCGCCATGGAGAGAATTGGTACAAAAAAATTTATGGCGGTGACAACCATGGAAATGGCGTTGATGATGCTTGTGATAAGTGTAACAAATGCCGGTAACTCTCTCGTTCCCTCCCACCATCCTCCGTCTGTCCCTAGCTCGCCACTTCCGATTCGCTTTTTTTCTCTTCCTCTTCCTCCTCTATCGCGCCGCCTTCTCTCTCTCCATGCACATAACGATGTCATGGCAGCCAATTTGGTTGATGGAATCTTTAAAATTCGTAAAACCCCTAAAGTTCTTGAAACTTCTAATAATTATGGAACTGGTACATCTCTTGAAATCTCTAAATTTGAAAAGTTGGTAGCTCAAATTCCTATATTTTCTAAAATTCGTATGCCTAAACTTAATCTTATGGGGAAAATGTTTACTGGCATGATGATTTGTGACATGATTTGTCCATCTGATCACGTATCCGGAGCTTGTTCTTATGCATGTCACCCGATTTCTACCTTAGAAGGAAAAGCCTTGGCTCCGCAAAATGAACCATGAGCACCAATTCAATCTGGTAATCTCTCTCTCTCTCTATACAATTTTTTTTTTTTTTTTTTTAAAAAAAAAAAAAAAAAAAAAAAAAAAAAAAAAAAAAAAATTCTTCACTTTTTCTGTTTATAATGGAGTAGTCATACAAGCCTCACACTCAATTTTATTATTATTTTCTTTCTTCTTCTTCTTCTTCTTCTTCTTCTTTTTTTTTTTTTTTTTTTTTTTTTTTGTGATTTGTGTTTTTTAGAATTGACTACTAATTCCTAAAGAGTTGTAATATCGTGCCTGAGTTTTATTGTTTTGGGTTCATGATATGCTCTTACATATAATTTTTTTGGGAAAGTCCAAATATGCTCCTCAAACTATCATTCAATTTATAGTGTTTTCCTTACTTTTAATTGCTACAATGTCCCCCAAACTATCAAAAATTATCAATGTATCCCACAATGGCAAAAAAAATACCTTTAATAAAAAATAAAAAAAAATAAAAAAAAACTATAAATTCCATTAAAAAAAAAAACTAAAACTAAAAATTAAAAAACAAGGTATTGGAAATTTTTTAAAAAACAATCCCTTTTTTTTTTAAGGAAAAAAATAGTTTTTTTTTTTTTCTGGAATTTATAGGGGTGTTTTTTGTCTTATTAAAAAAAAACTTAGGGCCTTTATTTTTTTTTTTTTTTGCTGGCCTTAAGGAGAACATTGACAATTTTTTAGTAGTTTGGAGGGACATTGTCAATTAAGTGGTAGTTTGAGAGGAATATGTGAATTTTTTCCTAGGTTTTTGTAGGGTGGTTTATTAGATATATATAAGAGAGGTGTGGGAGTCCCATCAATTTATTTATTTATTTTTTTCAATCTTGAAAATAATGCATTTTGTTTTTTCTCTTCAATTTTTCTATTCATAATGGGGTAGTGATAGAAGGCTTACTCTCATTTTCTTGCGACTTGGTTCTGTTAAAATTGAATACTAATTCCTTAATTAAGACTCTTATGAAGACTCTTAATTCAATTTATCCTACTTACTGGAAAAACATTTGCTTCACCCTATGGGCTTTGGTTCTTCAATTTGAGCATGGTTGAGGGAAGAGAAATTATCTTCTGTTAAATCACCACTTATCTTAAAAGCTTAAACTGATAGGAATAGGTAAATTTAATCATTTAATCAATACTTTAACATCTTCTATTTTTCATTGTCGTTATTCCTAATATATTTATAAATTGTATAAATTTTTTAGTTCAAACTACCCAATTAAAGTAAAACTCAGTTTAATGTTATACCAACTAATAACTTCAAAACTTGTTATGAAAATCACATGTTCATGATAATATTAAGAATCCTAACTATGTCTTTTGATTGTTCTTATTATGACAGATGTGGATTAATTAAGCAGAATGCTATGCACCAGCTACGACTGCTCAATAAAAATCATTGTCAACTTACTAGTATTTTCTTTACTTATTGATGAAAAGTTGTACTTCACATGTACTAATTAAGAATAATTGTGGCCAACATTTTTTTTGCATGTGTCAATTATTGTGTCATGTCATCCAAAGGGCACATTCCCTCTTTTGTTGGTTGTATTTGCACTTATTTGATTGTATTTAGCTTATTGTTGGGTGGCTCTGTCCTTTTTTATTATTTGGTTTGATGTACTCTTCTCCTTTCCCATTTCCTGTATATTGCTTAGAATAAAAAAAAAAAAAAAATACTTTGTAGTATTAAATTTCACAAATAAAATGGTCAGTGGCATTTGGTTAATTATTTAGCTGAAATTCATGTCTTAATATTTTGATATGTGTTTTGTGTTATTCTTTTGGACATCTCTCGGAGGTTGTCAGCCACTTCCTAAAAGCTTTTGGGATGGCTGAACGATCTCAGCGCTTTGGGATAAATCAAATCACCTACTCAGTCTTTAAAGTGGTGTTTGGCCAAGGCCAACCACCAACCACCTTAAAAGTTTTTAGGGGTGCCCGACCATCCTTAAAAACAAGGGCGGCCACTCCATAAGCTTTTGGGAGTGGATAACACATCTTATAGCATTCCTCCAAATACCTATAAAAAAAAACCCACAAGCATATGAAACAGTAATAATTAGAGCACCTTGTATCCCTCTCGTAGTCTCTTTGAACCTCTGAAATTCACCCACAAGGCAAAAGGGATAAGTATATCATAATTGGAAACAAAATTACTTATAAATGAACGGAGAAACTTCAATTTACCCTCTAGCCTTTTATCATATTTGCAATTACCTCTCAAAGTTTAAAAACTTTCAATTTAATATATCGAATTTTTAATTTTTTACCATGTCACACATCCGTTAAATTTTTTATTAAATCCTAACGAAGGGTGTCGAATTACCAAAATATTCCTTTATATATATATATATATATATATATATATATATATATATATATATATATATATATATTGTTGGCACCTTCAGCCAGCTTGACTATGGATTTGTTATCCACAACTAGCTTGGCCCACGATCAAGTTAGGTCGTGGGTCTTTGACCCACATCCAAGCTTTGTTGTGGGTCAGCTTGACCCACGACAAAGATCAATGGGTCACAAAAATTCACATGTCAAGTTTGAATTTTCTTTTCTTAAAAAAATTATTTTAAATTTTTAATTAAGGTTAAATTTGAAATTTTATAAAAAGGGTTGTAAAGGTTATCTCGCCTGATTGACTTAACTCAAATTCCTAACGGGAAGGGTGACATTGCAAAAAATTGTGAGTTCGATACATTAAATTGAGAATTTCTTTAACTTTAGAAAGAGATTACCAAAGTAATGAAAAATTGAAAATCTAGGGGGTTAAGTGAAGTTTCCCTCAATAAATAAAAAAGATTGAAAAGCCAAAGAGATGTATAAAGATCACCTCACGAAGAGATGTGAGTCCATGATATCTACATTACGTTATAGTAACGAGTGAAAATGCAGGTAAATAATAACCATCTGTATTCACTATCCACACATATCCGCATATGTGGATGTGGATAGCAAAAACGGTTTCGTTTGTACTGTTGTTGGATTTCACTGCTAGGAAACTCTTCTAATTTGTTCTTATTTAATTATCTTATATGTTCTTACTTTATTATTATTATTTTGTCAAATATCTTTTATCTTCACCAATTATAAATAGATGATGTAGGAAGCTAAATAATGTATGATATGAAGATTCTATAGCAAAATGATTAGAAAATGTGATATGAATAATAGTGTTCAACTATAAATAATGTCTTTTTGTATTTACTAGAAGCATAAATTACAACTTGAAGTCTCTAAACATCCATTACCTCATATAAGAATAGCGGATAATATTCGCAATAACCGTGCGGATCCGGATAGTAATCGCATGATGCGAATACGAATATCTAAGAGTGATAACTGCATTAACAGATGCATATGCAAATATTACTAATAGCCGCATTCGCATCCACAATTTCACCCTTCCATTTTACTACAATTGAAGTTGTGTATAACATATGAGTATGAACCCACCATTACAGCCGGAAGTCTTGCCTTCTCAGCCTATGACAACCAAACACCTCACTCAACTACAATGACTAAACAAATTGAGAAATGCTAGGAATACCAAATCTTTTACCAAGAGATGAGTACCAAGATGATGTGAAACTTATTCATTGGAGAAGATCAAAACAATTAATAAAAAGAAATGCTACAGTTTCCAATAAATAAGTTCTACATCATTTTGGGTACCCCTAGCATTTTTCATATAAATATAAGTCCTTCATATCATACAATTTTTTTACTTGAATTATAACAAAACAAAAATGCTATGGATAGGCATGATTTAGAATTAAGAATATTGCATATTGATTTTTTTATGGGTAAATCTAATTAATGAAGTCAATAAAGGAGGAAAGTGAAAGACATATAAAAGGCTGAACATAACATCATGAAGAAACATTAATGAACTTCAATACTGGGACATTACTAGCTATAAAATGAACTCTCAATTCCAAATTCATGAACTTAAAACATCATTATATTACATCTACATTTGGACATTACTAGCTATAACATAATGAGAGAAAGGAATAGATGGATCAAATTTGATGTAAGCACATGTAATATTATGTCTACATTTGGACCAAACGAAAAGGGTTAAATATACGAACCTGAGTGTGAAATTACTAAAATACCCTTACTCACAATTAACTGGCTCATTTCCAGTTGAAACTCAGCTAGAGAGGATCCTATTGCTAAATATACTTTGGCCCCCTCAATTAACAACTATTTTTTTATGAAGCTCCACAAACTAATATGTGTGACACTTAGACTTGTCAAATTATCATTTCGTTACAATTAAGCCACTTTTATGTCATTATTTCAAAAATACCCATATTTTTTTCAAAAAAAAAATCATTAAATTTATATAAAAATAAATAAATTTTGATTAAATACTAAAATACGTAAAGTAATGTTCAATTAGTATTGTAAGAATTTGCATGAATTTTTTATTTTTGATTTTAGTTTTTTTTTTTTTTTTTAGAAAATATGGGTATTTTTCGAAAAATTACAGAAAAGTAACTTAATTGCAACAAAATGGTAGTTTGATGAGTCTAAGTTTCACACCTTTCAGTTCGTGGGCTTTATTAAAAATGTATGTTAGTTGAGGGGGCGAAAGTATATTTAACCCAAAGTCTACATAAAAAAAACCCAACAACGTTCTTCATCCTGATAGAGTCTATCGTTACATATTTGTCAATGTTATATACTTAAATCACGTCTCCAATTTGGTGGTTTTCCTGATGGAGAGGGGTCTTCTAGTGAGGGCGCGTGGTACATATGCGCTGTCTTCGGCGACTCCCTGTGCTCTTTGCCGACTAATGTTTTGTTAGTGTTTTGGTTTTAATTGTGTTTTGTTGTTTACCCCAACAGCCTGTCATGATAGATTTTAAATCTAAACTACAATAGCTGTTTTTAGATCAGAACTTGCACTCTCTTATCTCCTTTAGTGGAACTCATGTGTAAAGAGAGGTCTTATTATATGTCCATCTGCTAGGGTAGCTGCTCTCCAGGTTAGGATTTAGTTCTGGACTTTGTTTTTAGGAGTCATTGTACTCCTAATTACTGCGACTGGCCCTTTAAGTCTTATTTTATAATGAAAGTTTTTCCTTGTTCAAAAATCACGTTTTTAATTTTAAAAATAATAATCATAATTTTGTATTACTCACAATTATTGATGTGTCAGCTTCAATTTGAAGTAATACCAGTACATAATAGGATCCTCTCTATTTTCAAATGAAATAGGTAGTATCAATTTCATTGTTAGGATTTTAAAGTTGATTTATTTAACGATGTACATGATATCAATATTAATACATCTTTTAAAGAGTTTAAATAATATAATTAACATATACACAGTTAAATATACATGTTAAAGTATTGATTAAGTAATTAAATTTACTTATTTCATAAATGCTTGTCCAGCGAGTAGAGTGATCAATGATGTTGTGATAGATTCGAAACAATTGATGCAATTGAGGCAATTCCTTTTTCTTTTCTTTTCGGTCCAAGAGGCAATCTTTAGCATTTATCATACTTCCACAAAAATTGATAATTTTCTTGATCACCAATCCATCATCTATCTAGTTGTTAGAACCGTTGCAAAAATGAATTCATTGATTTATGGTCCGTTTGGGTTTGCAATTTCAAAAAGTGCGATTTTAAAATAACGATTTTAAAATATGCGATTTAAAAAAGTGATTTTTAAAAACGCAGTTAAGTGTTTGGCAAAGTCGCAGTTTGACCTTTAAAATTGCAGGTTAGCCTTTAAAAATACTGCGTTTTAAAAAAAACACTACATTGCCTGCGATTTGAATAAGCACTTTTCTGCTTTTTCAAATCGCAATTTTTTAAAACCGCTGTTTCCAAACGGTTCAAAATCATTTTCTTGAGAAAAAAACAATGAGATCATGCCTATTTCATGCATGTAGAGAAAAAAACAAGTATATTCAATGTGCCCTTATAAGTATTAAATTTGTGATAGATTACTAGTGAATTTTGATTCAATGATATTTTAAAAGGCACATCAGTTTTGGAGACACAAAAAGGACATGATGGTGACATTTATGGTGTGTTTGGTTCGAATATTTTGGTGTATTCGAACTGGGTTTTTATTCAAAAACCCGACACCCGCATCCATGTTGAATAAAACCCGAATGCTTTATTGAAATCGATTTGTATTTCGAGGTATCAGATGATCAGAGGCGTGAATATTTTGGTGTGAAAGCATTTATTGCTACAATCCAATCCAGCTGCATTTGTTTAATGTTGTGGGACCCGCGTCTTCAGACTCATAATACAGAAGACAATTGGGTGTATTTCACTTTAACATTCAGCATTAATGTGAGCTTCTAAGGACCATTGACTAAATCATGAAGTCACTAGAATAAATCTTGTCCATCAGATTTTTTGTACATATCCGAGTGCAGCCAACCACTCCCGCATTGTAAAATTAACTAAAATTAATCATAAAATTAAAACAAAAAAACGTGTTTATCTTATATTTAATAAAGCAAAATAAATTTAAATCATTAGTCCATAAAATTTAATACTCAATTTTTAATTAGTATACAATGAATATTTCAATCATTATCAAGATTAAAGAAAAATTACAGTTTAGTCCCCCAAATTACCACCCGTATTGTGTCTAGCCCCAAAAATTGCTAACACTCCGACTTCGGTCTCTCAAAGGCTCAAACTACCAAAACCTTTGAAAAAATGCCACATTGGGCGAGATATGTCCATATTACTCATGCCACATGTCATTATAGAATTTTTTAAAAAAAAATTGAAAAAAATAACTAAAATCCAAAAGCAAATATATATATATATATATTTCAAAGAAAAATAGGAAAATGGGGGTGCCATCCCCCTCCCAAAGGGATGGCTGCCACCTATATTTTCTTCTTCTTTTTTTCTCTTTTTTTTGATTAAAAAAAAAAGAATAAAAATGAAAATAAAAATATAATTTTACTTTTTTTAGTTTTTAGTTTTAATTTTTAATTTTTTTGTAATTTTTTTTTATTATTAGTTTTATTATTTTTTACCATACCAATCATTATGCACAATTTTTCATACAAACCAATCATCTTCAATCATTTCCTATAATTAAAAAACATTTTTTTTTTCAATTTTTAAAAATTAACACTTATTTTCATAACACCAATCATTATACACAACTTTTCATACAATCCAATCATTTCCAACCACTTTCTACCATTATAAAACACTTTTTTTCAATCTTCCAAATTCAACACCCAAACACATATTCGAAAAGAATCTGAATTATATTCAACATCCAAACACATTTTCATTGCCTTGAAATCCATGATCAGATTCAGAATATTATTCATATTCGAAATATTCGATACCCAAACGCACCATTAGCATTACTCGTATACTAAATATCATTACTCTATTTTTATTCCACTTTATTTTATTTTGTTGATGTGGTATTGCCAGTTAGTAATTAATTCTTTTTCTTTTTCTTTTTCTTTTTTAATTTTTTCAAACATAAGCTGACCCAAGAGTTAATTGACAGTACTATATCAGCAAAGTGAAATAAAAATGTGAGATATAATTTTTTTTATTTTTTATTCACGGACTTCTTCTGCCAGAAACAAAAATAACAAAAACTTATTAGTAGAAATCAGATTCAGATCCCAATTTACCCACAAAAAAAAAAGAAATCAGATTCCAGCCATCGGTTGGTTTTCAATTCCTTATTAATTCTTATCTATCTCATAATAACTTTGTTCCTACAACAATAAATAAGATAAATGGACTTAATATATGTAAAATTCAATTTGAATTAAGATATCTTATAAAATTATTTAAATCTAATTATAATTTTTAAAATAAATTATTTAAATTTTACATATCAACATTTAATTTAGAAATAATAATTAAAATTTTAAAAGAATTTTCCATTGATTGAGACGGTTTTGGCTACTTCGACTGAGATAGCTGAGAAGGCTTCTGCCGGTCTGCTACCATGGCAAGATCTGATTGGGCCGAGTGAGCACACTTGACGTGGCAACCAAACATATATATTTATATCGTATACCATCGTTCCACGTTCCCAGAATTTCAGTCCTTTCACAAACTTACCAAACCCGTTATTTCATCTTCTTCTTCTTCTTCTTCATCAGCGTCAAAACGATGCGTATCGCAACCCTGAAGCTCTCACTCTGTCTCCTCATTGTCTCTCTCTATCCTCTCTCCCTCACCGCTCGCCCCTTCATCCTCATTCTCTCCCAGGACGACATCAAAGATACCACGGTCTCTTCTGATGACTCGCCCGATCCGACTCACCCTGACTCGCCCGAGTGGGACGAGTTCGGCGAGTCCGACTCACCGCACAAGTCCGAGGACGAGCTCGACCCCGGCTCATGGCGCCCGATCTTGGAGCCCGACTTGGCCACTCCAGCCGCCGGCTCGGTGGATCCTGGCTCCGAGCTCGAGGGGCGGTACAGTTCGGGCGTGTCTAAGATGTTCGCGGCGGTGAGTTCGGGCGACGCGCGGGTGATGGAGGAGGCGGCGGCGGAGATCGAGGCCGCGGGGAGTGAGGGCCACGCGCACGCGAGGTCGGTGCTAGGGTTTCTGTACGGGATGGGGATGATGAGGGAGACGAACAAAGCCAAGGCTTTTCTGTACCATCACTTTGCTGCCGAGGGGGGTAACGCCCAGTCCAAGATGGCCCTCGCGTATACATACTTGCGCCAAGATGTAAGTGGTCCTTAGCCCTAGAGATTTGGAATTGAGTTGTTGAAATGACAAATTGATTTTTTGATGCATGAAAGCCCAAGGGTTTAGGGACTATGCTCTGTTTGGTTGCTAGGAAAAGCTAGGACCTAAACTTAACTATGTCTAATGCAACTAAATTTGGCTTGGTTGAGCTTAGCGTTTCAATTACAAAGAAAATCTAAGCATATATTTGTTTTCATTATGTGTTTTGTTTCATGTTTCAAATCTAGCTGATAGTTTTTTTTTTTTTTTTGTAAGAAAACTTATTCGTAGCTCTATAATTGGTTTGGAAAACGAATAAAGATCTTTTTTGTTTCTCTACTTCTAATTATTGTTGAGGAAGATTTTCTCCTGTGAAGTGTGTAGCTTAGGAATGTTGAAGTTCTTATAGTAAGAGTATTCTAATGATGAACCAATTGATTTATCTTGATGATGATTTGCAGATGCATGATAAAGCAGTTAAACTTTATGCTGAGTTAGCAGAAGTAGCTGTAAACAGTTTCTTGATCACGAAAGATTCACCCGTGATTGAACCGGTACGGATCCACAATGGAGCCGAGGAGAATAAGGAGGCCCTGAGGAAGTCTCGAGGGGAGGATGACGAGGACTTCCAGATTTTAGAATATCAGGCCCTGAAAGGAAATGCTGCAGCCATGTACAAGATTGGGCTGTTTTACTACTTTGGGCTCAGAGGGTTGAGGCGTGATCATGTCAAGGCAATGTCATGGTTTATGAAGGCCGTGGACAAGGGGGAGCCGAGGTCAATGGAACTTCTTGGTGAGATATATGCTCGGGGAGCTGGGGTTGAGAGGAACTACACAAAAGCGCTTGAATGGCTTACCCTTGCGTCCAAACAGCAACTTTTTTCAGCTTATAATGGGATGGGGTATTTGTATGTCAAAGGCTATGGAGTAGACAAGAAGAATTACACCAAAGTAAGATTATCTTGGTTTGATGCATATTTATATGCTGAAGCTTTACTTGTTTATCTATACAATGGATTTTGGACTGACTTGCTTAACCTGCCCCACCCATCCAACTCTTTTTTCTCTACTCTTGTTATGTCTTCCTCTTTGTTGGCATGTTTCTCCTTCAATACCTTTATTATTATTATTATTATTATTATTATTATTATTATTATTATTATTATTAATTTCCTCTTCTTTGCTTTGTATGGTATTATTTAGTGTACGTTACTGCCCTCAATTCTTCTCATTGTGGTAATCAGTTACCTCCATCAATTAAATGAAGAGTGGAACGACTGAGAGAATCTGATTTTGAATTTAATGTGTTTAATTTTCCGCCTCATCAAGAGAGTTCAAATTACCATATTGTTAATGCTAGCATGAAACAATTTATTCTGCCTTGACGGATTAGAATTGATACTCTTCTTTATCTTCATCAGATTAATTGGTGTCACTGTAGTTGAGCTGAGAGAACACTTGCTGCACCTCTGTTTACTAATACTTCATAATTTATCATTTAAAAAGACAAAAAAAAAAAAGAAAAAAAAAAAGAAGGAAAAAGAACGAAGGTATAGCCTTTTTTAACTTGTGCCACTATACTTGGAAGGGCATTGAATATTGGAAAGTTCACATAGTTGTATTGATTTGTCAATAAAGAAGAAGATAAAATTGAAGTCCCCTGTGAAGAGCTACATGGAAGGGGTAGCCAGTATCTGTCAATCTGTGACGTGACATGCATTTTAGTTAGGGGAATGGACATGGCATTCAATAGCTGGCTTGCAAAAACTTGGATTCACGAGAAGAAATTTGAGTGGTATAATGTAGTAATCCAGCATAGAATATTGGCCTCTTGGCCTTTTGGGTAATGTAATCTGCATTGCTATTGACCAATTGTGAGGGCTGAGGTTAGGGTGGGCCACAACATTGAGAATCTTAACTACATCTTTGAGCAAGTCAGTATGATTCCTTATTATCTTTTATCTAATTGCCCATGGTGTGGTCATCTCTTCCCGCATTAACCTCTTGTAACCAATATGTAGGCTTTTCCTTTCTAGTCTCCCCAGATTGGGAAGCTCGGTTCCCTTCGGTTTCTCAGAAGAGACTTCCCCGCCTTTATTCAGATCATTTCCCGATTCTTCTCGATTGTGGCGACTTTTCTAGGGGGAAAAGGCCTTTCAAATTTGAGAACATGTGGCTTAAAGTGGAGGGTTTTGTGGAGAGGGTGAAGCTTTGATGGGATTCTTATTCGTTTCAAGGTTCTCCTAGTTATGTCTTAGCTTGTAAACTCAAGGCCTTGAAACAGGACTTGAAGAAATGGAATGAAGAGGTGTTTGGTAATGTAGAGGGAAAAAAGAGGAAGCTGTTTGAAGAACTTCAGGCGCTTGAAGCTATTGAAAGTAGCAGGGTTCTAGTTGAGGAGGAGATACTTAGAAGACAGAGATTGCCAGTGAAATCGAGAGGTGTTCTCTTTTAGAGGAGGTGAGTTGGAGGTAGAAATCGAGGGTGATGTGGCTCAAGGAAGGGGATAAATGTTCCAAATTTTTCCACTCCATAGCCAACTCTAATAGCAGGTACAACTCTATAGATTCTTTATTGATTGGAGATACTCTTTCTTCCAATCAGTCTGATATAAGTGTGCATTTGGTCGAGTTCTATAAAAAACTCTTTTCTGAGCCGTTTCAGTGGAGGCCTAAGGTGAATGGGTTCTAGTTGAGGAGGAGATACTTAAGAAGACAGAGATTGCCAGTGAAATCGAGAGGTGTTCTCTTTTAGAGGAGGTGAGTTGGAGGCAGAAATCGAGGGTGATGTGGCTCAAGGAAGGGGATAAATGTTCCAAATTTTTCCACTCCATAGCCAACTCTAATAGCAGGTACAACTCTATAGATTCTTTATTGATTGGAGATACTCTTTCTTCCAATCAGTCTGATATAAGTGTGCATGTGGTCGAGTTCTATAAAAAACTCTTTTCTGAGCCGTTTCAGTGGAGGCCTAAGGTGGATGGGTTATCCTTTGATTCTATTCTGGAGTCTGAAGCTAGATGGTTGGAGAGAGCTTTCGAAGAGAAAGAGGTGAGGAAGGTAGTGTTAGCTATGAATGGTGACAAGGCACCAGGTCCTGGTGGTTTCTCTATGGCGTTTTTCCAAACTTGTTGGGATGTATTGAGCTTGGACATTATGAAGGTTTTTCATGACTTTCATGCCAAAGGTTGGTTTGAGAAGAGCCTGAATGCTTCGTTCATTTCGCTTATTCCTAAGGCTCTTGGTGCCATTTCCCTAAAAGATTTTCGGCCTATTAGTCTTGTGGGAAGCATTTACAAGATTATTGCTAAAGTTCTAGCTAACAGATTTAAGTCGGTGTTGGAGAAGGTCATTTCCAAATCTCAGAGTGCCTTCATCAAAGGGAGGCAGATCCTTGATCCGATCCTTACTACTAATGAATGTCTTGATAGTAGAATAAGATCAGGAGAGACAGGTGTTATGTGTAAAATGGATTTGGAGAAAGCATATGATCATGTAAATTGGGATTTTCTATTGTATATGCTGAGACGGTGTGGTTTTGGGGATAAGTGGTGTTCCTGGATTGCTCATTATATTTCTTCTGTGCGGTTTTCAGTGCTAGTTAACGGCTCTCCTCATGGGTTCTTCAATAGCTCCCGAGGCTTGAGACAAGGGGATCCTCTGTCACCCCTTTTATTTGTTTTTGTGATGGAGGCTTTAAGCCGTATGATTTTTGCTGCAGTTAATGGGGGCTTGTTGGAAGGTTTCAAAGTTGGTAATACCGCTTTTTCGCATCTTCTATTTGCCGATGATACTCTGATTTTTTGTAGTGCTCATTCTTCTCAGTTGCGTCATTTGCGGGGGCTCTTCCTTCTATTTGAAGCTATTTCAGGTTTTAAGGTTAATTTGGCCAAGTCAAACTTAATTCCCGTGGGGAATGTTGATCATGTGCCAAGGTTAGCCGACATTCTAGGGTGTGGGATTGCATCTTTGCCGGCGAAGTATCTTGGCCTTCCTTTGGGGGCTTCCTATAAGTCCACTCTTATTTGAAATGGGGTTATCGAGAAGATTGAGCATCGACTGGCTAGTTGGAAAAGGTTATACCTATCCAAGGGTGGTAGGGTCACTCTTGTTAAGAGTACTCTTGCCAATGTGCCTACTTATTTTGTCTCTGTTTCCTATCCCAAGGAGTGTTGCTTCTTGCATTGAGAATTTAAAACGAGATTTTCTATGGGGTGGGATGGGTGAAGAGTTTAAATATCACCTAGTGAGTTGGTCGAAGGTTTGTACCCCAATTTCAGAAGGGGGGCTAGGATTTCGGAATTTGTTGAAGTTCAACCGCGCTTTGTTAGGCAAATGGTTGTGGCGGTTTGGTATAGAGAGAGATGCTTGGTGGAGAGTTGCGGTGGATTCCAAGTATGGCAATTTGTAGGGGGGGTGGTGCTCACGTGAGCCTGTTGGTGCCTTTGGGGTGGGTTTGTGGAAGAATATTAGGAAAGGGTGGGAGACTTTCTCTAGTTTTATTAGATTTGAGGTGGGGGATGGGGGTAGAACAAAATTTTGGCATGATCTGTGGTGCGGGGATATGATTTTAAAGGAAGCTTTTCTTGTTCTTTTTGGTATTGCTCGGGTGCAGGATGCCTCCATAGCGGATAATATGGAGATTTTGGGTGGTTCTATTCGGTGGAACGTGAGCTTTATTAGAGAGGCGCATGATTGGGAAGTGGGTGTCTTTGCCTCCTTTTTTCAGGTGCTTCATTCCGCCACAGTGAATAGAGATCGTGCTGATAGGCTTTGGTGGGTTCCTTCCAAGAAAGGTGTGTTCAAGGTCAAGACCTACTTCAACTCCTTGAATGGCTCTGAAGGTAGTTGCTTTCCTTGGAAGAGTGTGTGGCGGACTCAGGCTCCCTCGAGGGCGGCTTTCTTTTCGTGGTCGGCAGCCCTAGGCAAGATACTTACGGTGGATAATCTCAGGAAGAGAAATATCATCATTGTGGATAGATGCTGCTTGTGTAAGAGAGATGGGGAAACTGTGGATCACCTTCTTCTTCACTGTGATGTGGCTTCCACTCTGTGGATTCACGTTTTTACTCGGTTCGGTATGTCTTGGGTTATGCCTAAAAGAGTTATCGATTTATTTGCTTGTTGGTGGAAGTCTGGAAGACCAAGAAGTGTTACGGTTTGGAAGATGGTACCTATATGCATTTTTTGGTGTGTTTGGAAAGAAAGAAATCTGAGGTGTTTTGAAGATCAAGAGAATTCTATTGAGGATATTTTAGCTTCGTTTTTTCATACGCTGTATCTATGGACGGTGGCCTTTTTGTCACCTATGTCGATTAGCTTTTCTGATTTTCTTGTTCGTTTTTCTTTTTCTAGTTAGGTGTTTCCTTTTGTATACTTCCAGTGTACTAAGGGGCGCCTTACGCTTTCAATAAATCTATTTATTTATCAAAAAAAAAATATATAGCATGTCATATGTTTCTTTTCGCCCAATTATTCAGAAGTGCTTAACTGTGTCATTGGTTCACCTGAATCAGAGAGTTTGTACATTAGAATTTTCTCGCCTTTTAATTTTGTTTTGAAGTTGGTCTTTGAACTGGCTTTCTCTTAACCTACATCTGCTGCAGGGAAACTGTAATTTTACTACTACTCCAGCATTTTCTTACTTTGTCATGACTTGAACAGTATTTAATTCTTGTCCTCCCCCCCGTGTTCTCAAGTTGTTTTAGGTCTACTGATAGGCTAATTTCAGAGTATGAATGACAAACTAATCCTTCCCATTACAGGCAAAAGAGTACTTTGAGAAGGCCGCTAAAAATGAAGAAGCTGGCGGCCGCTATAACCTAGGAGTAATGTATCTAAAAGGGATTGGGGTAAAGAAGGATGTGAAGATAGCATGTAACTATTTTATAATGGCTGCTAACGTGGGTCAACCAAAGGCATTCTACCAGCTGGCAAAGATGTTCCATACTGGCGTAGGGCTTAAGAAGAGCCTTCCTATGGTAAATTGAGTTTGATTATGTTCTTTTGTCTTCATTTTGTTTGTGTTTATGTTTCGCCAACTTAATATTTTATGTACATACCAAGCTTTCTTTTTTCTTTTTGGTAAGTCTTTCGACAATTTTCTCTTTCAGATCAATGATTTCTTGCTCAGTACTGTTAGAACACCTGTATGATTGGCCATTCTCATGCTTGTGTTAGGATTAGTTGTTCCTTGTATCATGATCATACAGATGGTAAATACAGAATTCAATAACTGGCATTAACTGAAATATTATTTATGTGATTAGAATTTAGAAGGCCATGGTTTTGATTATATTGAAATATTCAACAAAGTTTAGGGTTATATTCTTGTTATTATGAAAATGAGTCTTATTTTCTTTTCTCTTTAAGAAAACAAGAAGTAATAAGTTGGCCTTATTTTGCGCAGGGGATGGGGGAGAGAGGTTTATGTCATTGGTTTGCTAGAATAAAAATGTTATGAGCAAGGATTTGGGAAAACAAAAATTTACCCAGAAGAAAATTGAAACACTAATTTCTCAATGATGCCATACTTAAAAAAATGGCTCTCTATAACACCTGAGGAAAGTTACATTGAAGAACATATAAAGAGCATTAATTACACGTTTATTTAAGAATGTTCATGGTATATATACAGTTGTTTAGGTTCAGGATTCTGATACTAACCCAATTTGTTGGATTTGGACAAAGGTGAATGAGGGCGCGTGGGGGTGGGGGTTGGGATAAGGGTGGCCTGGCACCCTCAGGGATTCGTAAAACCCCATTTAGATATATTCTTTCATATGTGTTTGCGCTCTAATGTTGGCGTGGTTGTAGTCTTTGGTTTGGGTGGTCTATGATGTGTTTCTTTAGCTGGTTTTGTGTATGGGCCAAATCCTTTTCAGTTTTTTTTTTTTTTTTGGGGGGGTGGGGTGGGGGTGTGGTCAACGCTTGTTTGGTTGAAAGGAGTCGAGAGGTATCCCGAGCATTGTTGATGGGTAAGTTGGGTGTTGCTTGGTTGTTGACTATGGTGGAGTTGGTTCAATTGTCAAAGGTGGGCGAGTTTTTCAAATCGTCAAGGTATGGTAATAAGGTTTTGATAGACCAAAGACGCTCAAATAAGTCTGGCCGGTTTCTGGAGGTGGGGGAGTTTAGAGGTGGTGGTCGGAGAGGTATTCTCGTTATCCTAGAGGGGTGAGAAGGGAGGGGATGAGAAGCTTTGTCGCTGAGTTGAGAAAGGAGCTCACCTTTGAACCCTCTCTCGGCAAAGGGAGTTGAGTTTTGTCCTCGTGCCAACCCACTGGTGGCTCGTAGCCTTCCGCTGTAGATGGCTCTTCCTTAGTTTCAACTAGTAATTTGTTGAAAGGTGGTGGCAACAGATTTTTCGTGGAGGTGGTAGGTTGGGTGGGGCAGTTGCAGGGTTGCCCATTGGCATCGCCTGCGACAATGGTGTAGTTTCCTCGTACTTTGCCCCATAGGGAAGGCCGCGCTTGGACGAGGTGCCTTCTACACGTTGCCTCCATACCCCAAGCTCAGATGGAGGTTGCTCAAGATAGGTTGGTAGGCACGTCCATGCCCTAGTTTCATGCTACAGAAGGAGATGAGGTTGTACGAGGGGTTGACGTGGTGGGTCTCAGTGGGAGTCAAAAATTTGCTTAGACATGGGAAGGGAAATATTATTTGTTTCAATAATCAAAATTGGAGCTCATTTCCATTAGTGTTGTGCGTAGTTTGTGGGGGGTGTCAACATGTGGATTGGTGCTATTCAACTTCTAGAGGGGCCTTTGGTGGAATCTTGCTTATGTGGGATAGGAAGGTGGTGGAGAAGATCGAAGAGTGTTTTGTGGGGTGGGGGGGGGGGGGGGGGGGGGGGGGGGGGGGGAGTTTACTGTTGCCTATTTCTTGAGAAACCTTGAAGATGGTTTCTTAGGATTTTGTGGGCTTATGGGCCTAAATTCGATTGTGATAGATGGTTTTATGTGAGGATTTAGCTAGCTTGCTTAATTGATGGAACCTATCGCTGTGCATTGGGGAAGGCTTCAATGTCACCCATTTTCCTAGTGAGGGATCAGGTGAAGCTCGTTTTTGTCCCGCAATGATGGAGTTCTTTGATTTTATTTTAGAATAGAGCCTCATGAACCTTTTCCTTGTAGGGTGGACTTTCACGCGATCAAACTATTGGGATTCACCTTCTTGGTCTATAATTGTTAGGTTTCTTGTCTCTCCAGAATGGGATGCTAAGTTCCCCTGATTTACATCAGAAATGGTTACCTAGATTGTGCTCAGACCATTTCCCCATTCTCCTTGATTGTGGTGGCATTCATGGTGGCAAAAGATCTTTTAAGTTTGAGAGTATGTGGTTAAAGGCCGAAGGCTTTGTGAACAAGGTAAGGCAGTGGTGGACTTCTTCTTTTTTTTTGATAGGTAAGAATATTTTATTAAAAAAAGCGTAAGGCGCCCCTAAGTACACAAGAAGTATACATAGAAACAACAAAGCTAACCCGCTAAAACCCAATAGAACCAACAAAACCCGAACCCCTCGAAAACGAAGAAAAACCCCAGACTATAAAACCAACTAAGAACAAAAAAAAAAAAAACCCACCACCCACCCACCAAAGCACACAAACCTACATCATGTGTGCCTTGCCTTTCCTACTCCTAGAAGGAACTTTAGCATCACCATAATCGATTGAGCTATGCAAATTTAGTAGCTCCCTTTTCCCTTTAGACTTTTGGCGTGCCCTCATCTTCTCCCGCTGAAAATCTTCTTCCATGGCTTCCCTAATTGCCAAGGCCTCCTCCCCAAAAGCCCCTTCCAATGCCCAATCCAATGGCGATCCATCCCAAAAGTCATCTTCCTCCTTCTCCCAATCCACAATCTCTCCGTTGTGATCAAAACCGAAGTCTCCCAATGCAAATTTTGTGGACTTCTTATCACATTCAAGTCTCCTTGAGCTTCATTTTGGCTCGTAAACTTAAGGCCTTGAAAGCTGATTTAAGAGTCTAGAATGAGCAGGTGTTTGGTAATGTGGAGACCCATAAAATGGATGAAAGTCACTAGTTATTAGTGAGTTGGTAAAAGCTACTTTATTGGAGGAGATAAGTTGGGAGGCCAAAGTCAAGGACTCTTTGGTTAAAAAGAGGGTGGCAAATGCACAAAGTTTTTCCATTGGGTGGCCAACTCGAATTGGAGAAACAACTCCATTGCGTCACTGTTATTAGATGGCTCCGTTTCTTCTAATCAAACTGCAATTAGGGATCACATTGTGCATTTCTATGATAGACTGTTTTCTCAACAATTTAGTTTGCAGCCCAAACTAGATGGCCTAGCTTTTGATTCCATTGATGAGGAGGAGGCCTCTTTGTTAAAGAGACTGTTTGAGAAGAGTGAGGTCCTTGAGGCGGTTAAAGGTATGAAGAGTGATAAGGCGTCAAGTCCTGATGGTTTTACTATGGCATTCTTCTAAGTTTGTTGGAATGTGATCTAGGCAGATATTATGGGGGTGTTCCGTGATTTTCATGTTAGTAATAAGTTTTAAAAAAGTATTAATGCTACTTTCATTGCTTTCATTCCACAGAAACCCGGGGTTATTGATCTTAAGGACTTTCGACCTATTGGTCTTGTGAGTGAAGTTTACAAGACTATTGCCAAAGTCCTAGCCAATAGGTTGAGAAGGGTTGTGTAGAAGAATATTTCGAAGCCTTAGAATGCTTTTTTTAGAAGTAGGCGAATCCTTGACTCTGTGCTCATAACTAATGAATGTCTGGATAGTAGGATCGGATCTGGTGAGCCAGGGGTGCTTTGCAAATTAGATATTGAGAAGGCCTATGATCATGTCAATTGGGAGTTCTTATTATATCTGTTGAGGAGGTGTGGATTCGGGGAGAAATGACGCTCTTGGATGTCACATTGTAGTTCTTCGATGCGTTTTTCCATTTTGGGAAATGGTAGTCCATTTGGGTTCTTTAGTAGTTCCCGTGGTTTGTGACAGAGAGATCCCGTCTCTTTTTCTGTTTGTTATCGTTATCGAGGCCTCAAGTAAAATGCTTTTTTGTGGAGCTTGGGCACTTTAGTGGTGTTAACATATCCCACCTTTTGTTTGCGAACGACACTTTGGTTGTTTGTAGCGCCAACCCTGACTGCCTACACAAAATGTGTGCCTTAAGTTTTATGCTTTGAAGTTGTATTCAGTTTGAAAATTAATCTGGCCAATTCGGAATTAGTTATTGTGGGTAATGTCAATAATGTGGACAGTTTGGTTTGTACTCTGGGTTGCGGGGTTTCTTCTTTGCCTTTATCTTGGTCTTTTGTTGGGAGCCTTTATAAGGCCAAGTCTTTTTGGGACAGTGTTATTGAGAAAATAGAGCGTCATTTGGCTATTTGGAAAATGTCATACTTGTCTAAGGGTGGTAGTATTACCTTAATCAAGAGAACCTTTTCCAATTTGCCTAAGTATTTATCGTCTCTTTTCCCTCTCCTTGTTGGTGTTGCAAACTACATAGATAAGCTATAACAAAAATTTCTTATGGGGTGGGGTAGGTGAAGAGTTCAAATTTCACCTAGTAAGTTGGTCCAAGGTTTGTTCTTAGAATTTCTAAGGGAGGGGTCTGAAACTTCTTGTTCAATTATGCTCTTTTGGGAAAATGACCGACACTTTATGCATATGAGAAAGGCTTAGTGGAGAGTTGTGTTGGATTCTAAAAATGGCAGCTTATGGGGTGGGTGGTGTTCTAATGAGATTTTGGGGCCATATGGGGTAGGGTTAATGGAAAAATATCAGGGGGGGGGGGGGTTCGGGGTGTTTTCTAGTTATACCAGATTTGAGGTGGGAGATGGCTATAAGATTAGATTCTTACATGACTTGAGATGTGGGAATCAAGCCCTTAAGGAAGCTTTTATAGATTTATACAGTATTGCTTGTGTTTAAGGCTGCCTCCATAGCGGTTCATTTGGAGCTTCCTAGTGGCTCTCACCAATGGAACGTAAGCTTTATTAGAGCGACTCATAATTGGGATATGAATGTCTTTGTTTTGTTTTTCATTTTATTGTACTCCCTAAGATTGAGACGGGAGGTGAAGACAAGCTTTCTTGAGCCTCCTCCAAAAGAGGGTTGTTTGACGTTAGATCTTTCTACAACGTCCTTGTCCCTCATGATGACACTCCCTTCCCTTGGAAAATAATTTGGTGGATTAATGTTTCTTTCAAAGTGGCTTTTTGTTTTTGATTAGCTGCTCTAGGAAAGATCTTTACTATGGATAATCTTTTTTTTGATAAGTAATAAGTTGGTCTTATTAAAAGCGTAAGGCGCCCCTCAATACACCGGCAGCATACAAGAGAACGCATCTAGCTAGAAAGTGAAAAACGAACAAGAAATTCATCAAAGGTAAACGACATTTGATTGTAGTCGATTGGTGCTATATGTGTAAGAAGAGTGAAGAGTTTGTGGATCATCTCTTTGTCCATTATGAGGTTGCTTGTGCCTTATAGAGTGCTATCTTCAGTTGTGTTGGGTTGTCTTGGCTTATGCTTAGACGAGTTGTAAACTTGCTTGCTTGTTGGAAAGAGGGTTTTATGCTAGCCCACAGAGTGCAGCTCTGTGAAAAATGATGTTTTCTTGCCTTTTGTAGTGTCTTTGGAGGGAAATAAATGATAGAAGTTTTGAGAACCGCTAAAGGACGATGGTGGAGTTTACCTTTGGATATCTATGTTTGTTTATCCTAATTTGCTTAGTTTTTATGATTTTCTTGTTCTTTTTTCTTCTAATTAGGTGTTTTTCTTGTATACTTCTTGTGTATCTGAGTAATGTTTTTTTTTAAAAAAAATGATATTTTGATTATTTATGAAAAGAAAAAGATAATATTTATTTGCCTGGAGTCCCCTCAGATTTAATTATGGCCATCCCCCTGCCCCGCGATATTTCCAATGTGTCGTGACAATTTCAAAGTAGACACATAAATCATCAAGCCCTTCATTGAATTGATCTGCATTATTTTTCAAACTTGAAAATTTAACCATGTCTGTACAAGTAAACGTTAATACTGTTTCAAATAGCATGATCAAGTTATTTTGCAAGATCAATTACTTTGACAAATGCTGTGTCTCCCCAAGGACAAAATTGAAAATTCTGCATTCGCCAATGAAATTGGGTTCATTAAAGCACAAAAGTACTTTTTTTTTCCCCTTGAGATCAACAATTGTTTTAGAATTTTCTTGAGCAAGACAGAATTCATATTTGAATTGCATGTAAATTTCTAGTAGTTATTATCATTATTGTTAAGGTGTGTAACACTTAATATCAATCAATCAATAATTGAGTTTGTTTTATTTCAGGCAACTGCATTATACAAATTAGTTGCAGAACGGGGGCCGTGGAGTTCCTTGTCTAGATGGGCGCTTGAATCATACTTAAAAGGTGATGTGGGTAAGGCATTCCTTTTGTATGCAAGGATGGCTGAGCTAGGCTATGAGGTAGCACAGAGTAATGCTGCATGGATACTTGACAAATATGGGGAACGTAGCATGTGTATGGGAGAATCTGAGTTTTGTGCAGATGCAGAAAGGCATCAGCGTGCACATTCTTTGTGGTGGCAGGCTTCTGAGCAGGGTAATGAACATGCTGCTTTGCTTATTGGCGATGCATATTACTATGGTCGGGTACGTGTCTCAAGATGAAATAGGCCTCTGGATGCTGAAGGTTCAGGATTTTGATTTAAGACATGTACTCGGATCTCCCACTTCATGATTTCATTAACCTTCTATCTTTTCTTAGGGTACTGAGAGGGATTATCAGCGTGCAGCAAAGGCTTACATGCATGCCAAATCCCAAGCTAATGCACAAGCCATGTTCAACCTAGGATACATGCATGAGCATGGCCAAGGACTTCCGTTTGATCTCCATCTTGCCAAGCGATACTATGATCAAGCCCTTACGATTGATCCTGCGGCAAAATTGCCTGTCACACTTGCCCTTACAAGCTTGTGGATACGAAAGAACTATGCCGACAGTTTCCTGGTGAGTTTACTTGTCTGGTTTACTCCAATCCTAAGAGCTTGATAATGTTTAGAACTCTTTTTTGAGCTAAATTAGTTCTCTCCTGTATTTTTGGGATAACTCGAAATTTCTAATTTGTGCTTGATCTCGTTGATTATGAAAAATGAAATCAGCCATTCTTCTTTTTTGAGACTGAATTGAGGGGTTTGTTTTGTGTAAATCTAGGTCCATTTGATTGATTCATTGCCTGGAGTCTATCCAAAAATAGAAGCATGGGTGGAAGATGTGCTCTTGGAGGAAGGAAATGCAACCATACTCACCCTTTTCGTTTGCCTCCTTACTGTCCTTTATCTTCGCGAGCGGCATCGGAGGCATGCTGTTCCTGCCGCGGGTGAGGTAGCAGTACCGCACAACCCTAACGAGCATGGTGCACCTGTACCTAATTAATTTATGTCACTGGTGGTTTTCCGAAGCTACTAGGCTAATTTGCTGCGTCTGAGAAAGAAAGATTTTTTCTGCGATATGTACAGGTATTTGTTATAGTGCACATTGTACCATAGAGTCTTAAACCATGCATCTTACATAGATTTGATTTATTACAAGCCAACTTCTGTCGTGGGAGGTACAACTGAGTTTGACACCTTTTCCTTTTTTCTCTTTTTTTTTTTTTTTTTTTTTTTTTTTGGTCGAATTGGTTTGCATCAAAGAACTAGAGCACAAAATCCCTAGTGTCCCTCACATTACGGTATCTTGTAAGATCCAATTATGGATTCTACACCCAAATGAAGTTTTTGAAACTTGTGTTTTTCATTTTTGGCCCCTACTGCCTGTGAGGGGCATGGCAGCAATTCCAGATTTTATGGATACAAGACCTAGAAATAAAAAAGTTGGGAAGAATCCAAGAGATACAATTCTGCATACCAAACGTAATCGTAACCTTAGCATGTTAATTTTGTTGTTTCAAGTTGTGATGGTAAATGATGAAAATAACAACTACTATCATGGAGTGTAGGCCCTTTAGGTAGCGCCATTCATGCTCGAAAACAACAATCAAATAGAATCGATGTTGCAGGAGATTGGACAAGCAAATCATTGGACCTGGGATAGATGACAACAACAACCATAACTATGATCAAGATCATGTTATTAAGGTGATTGGGAATAATGTTCCTACACCACCAGATAAGGGTTTGAAACCAAACTTCTCCTCAGGAGGATGGATCGGGCGATTCTGGTGAGATTCAATGTAGATCCAAATTTTTTATTTTTTTTCAGTCCTGTCATTGGCCTAAGAGCAAACTAACCAAGGAGTTAGGAATTTTTAGTGGAGCAACACTAAACTTACGTGGATTCTTTTGATTGATGAGAATTGGGAGCTGTTTTCAAGAGATTTGATGGAAACAAACATGGAAAGTAAAATTGTAAACACAACTCCCCCAAGATTAGCGATTAAAATAGATTTACCAACTTTCAATGAAATGAAAACCTCCATATGGAAGGTTTTCTTAATTGGCTTGATGAAGTCAAAACATTTTTTCCAGAAGAAGAAAAGCAAATTATAAATTAGTCGCATGCAAATTCAAGGTAGAAGCATCGACTTGGTGGTGGGAATAGATGCAGAGTAATAGAAGGCAACAAGGAAAGCAGTTTGTTGGATGACATGCCCATTTCTTCTACGTTCAAGTAGCTCTCATTTGTTTGACGAGCGTGAAAAACTGCTTGAAAATATGGTAACAAACAAAAAAAAATAAAAAAAAATCTTGATTTGTCATATGATTTAGAGTTATTAACGGGAGAAATGATTGAGGGGGACCTTTAACCGGCCCCCCTCCCCCCTTTTGAATGAAAAAGATAATTTTATTCAAAAAAAAATAAAATAAAATAAAAAAACAATAAAAAAAAAATGCACTTTTTGAATAGAATTGCATTTTTTTATTCAAAAGGGGGGAGGGGGACCAGTTAAAGGTTCCCCTTCAATCATTTCTCTATTAACAGATGACATAGAATACTTGCGTCTGTTCGTTGACAGTAGAAGTCCTATCTTTTCACTTTTCACTAGATAGTGAAGAGTACAACGGTATCAACTTGATAGAATGATGAAAAAGCATGGCAGAAGCTTGGCAAACTCATTGCAAAAAAGTAAATCTGCTAAAAGTAAAAGAAAATCTGTCAGCTTACATTTTGCCAGCAAAATAGTAAAAGAAGATTTGCCAGCTAGTGGCAATTATAAAGATGATACGGTTTGTGAGAAACATAGTAGGAATCGTGGGATTAACGTTACCTCCTTTTCAACTGATTCTACTCACATTTGCCCCGCTTTCTGTCTTTTGTTGGCTATCCAAAGTTTGGCCAATAATCTTGAATGTTATACACCTTTTCACTGTTCAATCTCCAAGTTTAACAATGGAATGTAGCAATCTTAAAATTATGCATCATCAAGGTGACACTTTTAAGAGAAAGGCAGATTGTAAGTGATCCTACCAGCTTATTGAATTGTTGATGCAGGGCATTTTCTGTCATTCTTAAATTTAAAAACAGAAAAATTAAAAATAGTTTTGTTGCTTGTTAATTGTTGTGATCGTCATTTTGTAAAGAATTTTCAATACCAATTACAGAGCCTAGATTCGACTGTGATTTTGCAGATCAATTGTTCTTGTATAAACCCTAGATCTCCCTTTTCTTCTTGAATCTGAGAGCTGGAAGGATCAATTGTCTATTCTATCAACTTAAATAAATCAAAATTATCTCAATATGGCGTTTCCAGCCTTCAACCTAGATCATCATTTCGTCTGCTGCCTTTAGACTCCCTTTAATTACCATCTTGCCCATAATTGGTGCTTTGCTCTCCATTGGTAATAACGTAAAATCCACAGTATTTCTGCCTCAATTAAGAAGGCAGAGATCAAATATCTTGGACTAAAGAAACAACAATTACTAACAAATGACGAAAAACACTTGACATTACAAGATAAATCTGTACGAATAAGCAAATATTTACAACCTGCCATCTAGTCTAGAATCAGTCGGGCACGAAAAAGATTTTAACTCCCTTAATTTATATGCAATCTATAAATATGAACATACCTTATATACAACAATTCTAAGTTCGGCAACTACACGGATCGTGCAAGGAAAAAAGGGCGGCAAAAAACAAGATCTAGCATGCTTGTCAGACTCCTTACTCCAGTTTGGTGCCAAAGATTCGATACTGTCTACTTCCCCAAGCTTCATTTTTGGAGTGGTAATATGATTTCAGGCAAAACTGTGCCCATGGTGGACTTCTTGGAGCATTTTGTATCTCCTTACCATCATCACTCACAGCTAGCCCGAGTAATTTGTTTAGCTTCCGTTTCAATACATCAACGGAGGGATAGCCATCAAAAAATTTCTCCTATAATGGATGAAGATGACATAATCAAAGAGAATCCAACCATGTAAAAAGAGCATAGATGAAAGAAAGTAGCATATGAAACTGGTTGATTTTAATGCATTGTTGAACTCTAATCAACTCGGTAAGCATATGAATAAGGATTCCCATGTAGAAGATATTGAATATATGAATCACTTAAAGTAGTTGGCAAAATTTAGGAAAGATGGGAAGAAACTGAAGCATCAGATCTTTCTATATAGGAAAGATGGGCTTCTGTAAAAGCACTAGTAAGAGAAATGTGGTCAGCAGTAGCCCAGAAAACAACCGTTTATCAATAAGACAACTCTGTTAGGGGGCAATCTTAAGTGGCCGGAAAGTATGTTTAAATTTAATCTGAGACTCAACCCTGCCAAGCAGGAAATGAAGAAGCAAGAGCAAGAGGAAGAGATTATTTAATTTGTTCAAAAGAGACACCAACCTCGTGTAAAAGCAAAAAATACGAGGGCAAATGGATGGGAAGTTAAAACGTTCAGTGAAAAGTTCTTATTTACATGAGAAACATAGGGACATTTCACAGGGAAGTTTTACAACACTACAGCGAAAATAACAGGAACACCGTATAAGGAAATTTTAGTTCAGATTACATGAAGCCAGTTGTTGAAATGTCTTACCCCATCTTCACGATACAAAAGAGCATGGAGTCTGGCAGTTGGATCCTCTAGGGTCAGCCTGATCCTGTAAGTCCCAAATGGAGAGCGGAGGTCCTCAGCCTGCCATGGAAGTGCTGCAACCACCCGGGCTACACACTTGAATTTAGCTGTTACCTGTAACACATGAAGTTTAGGGGGGAAATTGGCATCCTCCACACATTCATTTAGACAACAAAAAAAATTGTGGGAAACTACATTTTTATCTTACAAGTATCCCATAATACAAACCTGGCTGTCCCAATAACCCTTTAGTTAAAAAATAAAATAAAATCCAAAGGTTAGTTGAGATTGTCACGTCAGCATTGTAAAATAATAGTGAGATAAAAATGTGGTATATAGCATTACTCTATTTAATAATATGTAGAACAAATAGGACTCCCACGTTCAAAAACCTATTAGAAAATGGACTACTATGTAACACCTAAAAATTCATAGGAAGTATATAAAAAAAAAACCTTCATAATTCCTGCACAAACTCTTCTTATACAAGAATTGTTGACACAATTTTAAAAAAGAAAAAGAAAACTGTATAAAAATCAGTAAATGAAATGTGCTTCCCAGCCCAAAAGATCAGGAGAAGCATACATTAAATAGCTCACAGGTACCTATGGTTAGGCCATAAATCAAATCGCTACCTCAATTTCAAAAAGCGTCACAGGTGGTACTTGTCTTTAATGGATATTCTCTGTTGGTACTTCCGTCAGCCCTCCATCCATTTTTTAAACGGACCTCTACATCACCAACCTTAGAATGCCGACACTAGTCCCGGTTGCCACGTATCACAAATGATACCTACTCTGTCAATGCCACGTAGGATGAGAAAAATGATTCTTTTTTTAAAAGAAAAACTCTTTTTGGCACAAAAAAAATGGTGGCCTGGCCATGGGGTGGCCGACCACCCACATGTCGGCCAATGGCTGGCTCGAACAACCACCTATGACCAGCCAGGGGGTGGCTAAAATGTGGCCGGCCACCCACATGTTGGCCAAGGGGTGGTTCGAGCAACCCCCAATGGCCAGCCAAGGGGTGGCCCCCCAAAAAGGGGGGTAGCCGAAACCACCCTCAAGGCGAGCCACCCCCGTTTGGCCTGGGGGTGGATTCGGCCATCCCAAACCAATCGGCCGGTCTAGGGGTGGCTCCTTGAGGGTGGTTCGGTCACCCCCAAGGGCCAACCCTATTTGTGGCCATTTGGGGGTGGTTTGGCCGACCCTCAAATTTATTTTATTTTTTTTTTCTTATGCCTTTTAGGGTGGCCGAAACCACTCCCTAGCTGACCATAGGGGGTGGCTCCTTGGCGGCCACCCCCATTTTTTTGTTCAAAAAAAAATCGTTTATATATATATAATTGAGGTATTTTTTATCATTATTATTTTTCTCATTCTATGTGGCATTGAAAGCATAAGTATCATTTGCGATACGTGGCCACGTGGCAATGAAGACGGGTGTCGACATTCTAAGGTAGGTGACGTGGAGGTCCATTAAAAAAAATGGACAGAAGACTGAAGGAAGTACTAATTGGGAATATCCATTAAAGACAGGTACAACCTGTGATGCTTTTTGAAACCAAGGCGGCAACTTGATTTAGAGCGTAACCACAGATACCTCTGAGCTATTTAACCCCCAAAAAACAAAGATTAACCATCATAAAGATCATGGGCATCAAAATAAAAAGAGTTTAGATGTATGGAAGCATTTGTAAAAAAAAAAAGAATATGCTGGGGGACATATATGATACCTCTGAGTAGGTAAGAACATCCATTAATGTGACAAAAGGCACATGGTCATAATCTACCTCTGCGAGGGGGAAAGGACATAAACCGTCAAAAACTTCCAGAAAACAAAGTTGATATTGTTAAGGACCTTGAATCACAGAATTAATGGATGAGAAATACAAAACCAATGTGAAACCTGTAACACGTGACCAAGGAAAGCACCAGTATGGAATACATCCCCTTTCTGATGATAACCGCTCATTGTATAACCTGACACAAATAATTGTAAGCTGCATTTTCTTAGAAAAAGTTTGCGCAATATACCAATGCGTCAATCCAAAGCAGCAACAACCTTTGGCGCACTGATATGAGATGGTCATCATTTGGTGTATAGCGAAGCTTTGTGAAAGATGTCAACATACCAAGCCATAATCCTGACTGCACTTCACAGAGTACGTTCACAAATTTTACCCATTTCCCAGAATGTAGCAAGTGGAGGAACTGGTTTTGCATGCCTCGGTCAAAGATCACCCTTAAGATGGTTCCAACAGCAGGAAAAGTACATAACAGATCTCTTGGCAAGGGCACGGGTTCCAATTGTAAAGGAAGCAGGTTGCTCAGCTCATCTTCTAACCTGTGGTTTATAGTTAAAAACCTTAAGATTACTCTTTATAAAACCAGGAGTTTAATATCATATATCCAAATATATATATATGAAATTAATTTCACACCCAGAAGATATTGTGAAATAAACAAACGTGTGCAATGAAGACAAAATGAGATCACTTGTAAATCACATATCTGAAGCACAAATCTACTTCTGGCCATGATTAGTGGCATGTTATCCCCTTAAACACGAGATAAATAAGTCAATTCAGTAAAATCTCAAACTAAAAATGGACACACACAGTGATGATCCTAGTCCTACATCACACTATTTCATACAAAGACTGCATTGAGATTTAGAGGTCACACAAATAAAAAACCCCACAGGTGTTGTGATATAAAGAGAAAAGCTGCATACGTTGAATTACCTTTCTGTTTTTGTCTTCAAACTGTAAAAAGTTATGGAGTACCATATAGAATTATACTAATAATTCAGTTCAATTGCAATCCATTTGCTTCGTAATCAGAGAAATTGAGTATAATGACAAAATACTGATCAACTCACTTTGTAGGAAGACTTATTGGTGGAGCATCAGTTCCATCCCAAAGAAACGCCATCCACTCATCTTTAGCAACCTCACAGATATGAACTATCTTAGGCACAATACATTAAAAGGACGCAAAATTATCAGTATTTTAGGAAGCTGAAAAAAGAATGTCAAAGTGTGTTGATCAAGTTAGACCCTATAAAATCTTCAAAGTACAAAAAATAATGAACAACTAACTAAACAAAGAATAAACTGTGGTAATTTTTTTCATTGACATAGATAAATTACACCTGAAAAAATTGCTGAATTACCTTGCATGCCAAATTAATGTGGTGTCCTTCATTGATCTCTCTCAAAAATAGGAAGTTGCTCAACCCTACAAAGCAGATGCATAGTTTGAAGCTTTACGTCAGGATGAAATGCATAGTTGAACTCCCGCAACATAAAAGAAAGGAGGGAAAAGACATGTTATGCAGAAAGGAAAACTATGATGAAACCCCAACATAATAATATGAGCTTTATCGTAACTTAGCGATGATTGATTACTCTTTCATTTTACAGATATTGGAAACACATACTATGAGCTTTAGGGCTTAAAAAGAAATCCTCTCAAGGAGTATCACCTCATTACTCATTGAAGAAAAATACAAATTTATATACTGTGAAAATAATTTAATCTATAGCTTATATATTCAGTTTCTTCTAAACTTGGCTTGCAGTTAGGTATGGCGAAGGACTGTTTTAAATTGCACTGATGGTTGTGGATGGTGGATGCAGTCATGTTCAATAATGTTAGCAGGCATACAGAATGATACATAGCAGGACATAAGTGTCGCGGTTGCGAGTTTTTTTTTTTCCCTTGCTTTAGAATGCACAACCCACTAAGAGCCTGTTAGGGATTGCGTTAAAAAGCTTAAAAAGTAACTTTAGTACATAAAAAGCCGTGCTAAACAAAAAGTAAGTCCATTTGGTAAAAGAACTCAAAAGGCACTTCTTTGACTTTTTTGCTCTAAAAAAGGTCAAAATGCACTTTTGAAAAAAAGCTTAAAAATGAAGCTTTTTCTAAAAAGCTCTATTTTCGAACACAATTCCAAACATGCTCTAAATCCATTGTCCCATACAATTGCCTGAATGATTGTCATTCTATACACAACCAAGAGCTAGAAGAGGATGCCAAAACCTAAACTCTATTTACAGCCAACCATTAAGAAAATATACCACCAACTCAAACCAAACAACTTAAGAGATTCTAATCTTAATAAAGGTTGGCCCCAGGTTCCAAATTCTTTTGATGAATGCCTAATAACATTATTATAAAAAAAAATAAAAAGAAAAAAAGAAAAAGACACCCAACTTTTACGCTATTCAAAAGATACCACAGAAAGTTAACTCCCACAATGGATGGGTGGATTGCTCACATGGAGTGAATGAATTATAAATGTATCACATGGGTGGCAAGTCCTACATTGATTCCTTATTAGATGAGACAGTGCTTTATAAGTGATTTCAGAGAGTTCTAATTGTAACTTGACTGGTCCTTTGGAAATAATGCAGATGTGGCTAGCATTTTCCTTGGATCATTATAATATGTACTTGTGATTAAATTTCACCAACCTATACCTTTATAACATATTAATACAATTTTATTATGACTTTAAGGAGATAGTATAAATATGAGGGATGAATTCATTGCTAATAATATCAATGTATTTATTTTTAAAAATACCTTCATCAAGCTGAAAATCAACCAACCATTTTCGCAGCCCTTCTATAAACTTCTTGTCCAGGTCTCTAGGGCAAAATTTAGAAGAAACTTGAAAAGGAAGAAAGTCTATGCCATCTTTCCCTTCATATAAAGCAAAAGAAGAAAACCTCTTGTTGAAAACAGCATTCACTTCCCCACAATGAGTTTTCATCTGTTAAACAAGCCACCTAAACTTTTAGCACACTTCACAATGCTAATCTCATTGAATATGAGGAAAATAAGACCCCTAAAAATCCTATAGCAATATAGATGACAAAGTCATTTTAAACTATAAATTAGTGAATATTCACAACATCTCGACTCCATTTGTTTCAGAGGTAAGTTTTTCCACTGAACATATATACCATACAAAAAGCATATTACAGGTGTAAAGAGTATACTACATAAGCCAATTCAAGATACATGGCTCAGGAAAAGGAAAAAATAAATAAATTTCCAAGATGCATGAAGAACTTCCATCTTGTTTCAAAATAAGATATCCATCGACAACTCTGGACGGCTTTTATTCCTGGAACATTTTTTACCCATAAAACCAAGTGGACATAGAACGGGCAGCATTTTGAAGCTAATCGCAAGGCCAAATACCCATCATTTCCTAAGACAAAATGACCATAAGCTAGAAATTTTAAGCTCTCCACTCTTTCTAATTCTTACCTTTCTTCTTCTTCTCCACTCTATGCTGTTTCATCTATTAAAATCCCATAAACCTTGTCAGAGCTGACTATTTTTCTACCATTTATGATTATCAAATATCAACTAATCAATAGCAGAACATATAAAAATACAGACCCTGGGCACGTCTACTAATTGAAATAACCAGAGAACTTCGAGGAAAAAGAAAATTGAGTAATTGCCTGTATATGAATAGCATATAAAAAGAGCTGGCCCAGAAAGTGTAAATCATATTTTAGAGTTCAAAATCAGGAAGTACCACAACATGAGAAAGCTGAATTATACCCCCAGCTGACACAACATGGGGAAGCTTTTCCATACTTTCAGCAAATATATTAACTGAAATCCCAGGTTTTGGATGTGATTCATCAACTATTTTTAGTGTACAAATGCAATCTGCAAACAAATCATAATTCTTACTAAGAGTACTAAAATAAAATAATATTTGCAGTAATAACCTGAAAGAACACTAAAGCTCAACCAAAGCATAGAAGGTAAGTTACTTTTCAAATAAAAGATCCCAAAGTGACATGATTATAAAAGTTGACATACGTTGAATGCGCAAAACTTTAGAATTCATAAATCACAAGGAATTGTTGAGCCATGCAGTTGAGAATCAATCAGATTTCATAGGTTAAGCACTGCCCAATCAACATGCACTGCAATGAGCACGAATTCATTGCTTTTTCCACAAATAATTATTTTCCTCTAAGATCAAAAGCTGGAGTTGCATAAGGATCTGAAGCGAAAATATAATGTAATGGCAATGAGATAACTAAAAATATTCATGGTCAATCAACCATTATCATTTAGTAATTTTCTAGATTTGTGACCAGAAATGAGTTTCAAAAGAGAAATTTAACTGAGATAGGGTGCTCTGAGTCTTTCGGTTCTGAGAAATTCTTACCAATGTATCTATAATTTCTCCAACAAATTGACTGAAATATTTTTTCGATAAAAAAAAAATGGTGAAAAAGTTCAACATCTTCCAAATATATACACCCAGAAAATGAAAAAATAAAAAAGATAGAAAGCATCTTCATTTCCAACATTTTATGCACTGGCTCAGAACGTGTACCTTACAGCACTTTTCATCACCCTACTACCAAGCAACCAAACTGATAGCAGCCGTTAGTCCGGCCTTTGTTTCATCATCGCCAGCAAAAATTACCCATTCATCCAATGTCACTTTTTTTCTTTCTTTCCATATGAACTAAAATGCAAATAATTTAATGACATAGAAACGTAAAATAAATCATGTCAAAAAAAAAGAAAGTATTTTTCATTTCCAACACTTTATGAACTGGCTCAGAACGTGTACCTTACAGCAAATTCATCACCCTACTACCAAGCAACCAACTGATAGCAGCCGTGAGTCCGGCCTTTGTTTCATCATCGCCAGCAAAAATTACCCATTCATCCAATGTCACTTTTTTTCTTTCCATATAAACTAAAATGCAAAGAAATTTAATGACACAGAAACGTAAAATAAAACATGGACCTTCTACTTGGGAAAAAATAAACTAGCAGCACAAATTTGAGACTTGAGACAGACAAACAATCATGATAATTTATTTCCAGGAAATGTAAAATGCGTATTTGCATACAGCTATATTAGAAGCTCTTCCGAAAACTCTAAGAAAAAAAAAAATGAGAGAGAGAGAGAGAGAGTACCAGTGCCCTTGGTTTTCTTTGGGACACCGAACTCGATGATGACTCCGATAAGGTTCACCTTCTGATTGATGGCAGCAATGGCGTCCCTTATTTGAAGGAACTTGTAGTCATCGCTATCCCCCATTTCTTTCTTTCTCTCTCGCTCTGTTTCCATTTCCAAAACCCTCCTTTTATAGGGTTTTTGTCAGTTCTAGGGTTTTTACATGGCAACGTGTTTTTTTTTTTTTGCTTGGGGGGGTTAATACTCTCGCACTTTTTTTGCTTGACCCCCTTTTTTTCTTTTTTTTTTTCTTTTTTTTAACATAAAAGAGATTGAATTTTGGATTCATCACTATTTTTTATTTTTAAACAAAATACCAATCTTCATTAACTTCAAATCTGACCCCAAATTAGAATCTAGGGACAGGTTGTTTTATTCTAAGTACAATAACTGTGATACTCCTAGGAATATCCTCCAACCATACCGATTCTATGTGATTAAAAGTTGCCGTTTTAGCAAGAACATGAGGAGCTGAATTTGACTCCCTAAAAACATAAATCATACAAGAGGATATAAATAAACTCAACTCCTTGATGCTTTCCACGAAATGGCCAATCCATGACTCTTTTGGAGAATCTGAATTAACTTCTTTAACGATTTGCAACGCATCCCCTTAAAAAATAATATAAAAAAAATTCAGCCTCTACTAAATGTTACTACATCAAGAGTAGCAATGATTTCAGCCACTTTGGGTTCAACTATTAACTTCTTTATCACTATTAAATATTGATCTAATGACAATTTTAAAAGTCACGTCAGGAAATGTGAGAATGAGAGTACGCAAGATTTCTCTTTGCTAGGTGGTCTACCTGAGGGAGCTTTTGTCGTGTGACAACTTATTCACATTGTTCCAATGAGTAATGTTATACATAACCTCGATCACCTCTATACTTCCAAAGTCTATGCGGTGTTGTTTTCTAAATCAAAAAACCAACCTTAATGTACAAAATGCTACGGGGACCACGCCATATAGGCTTGAGGTTATGAGAGATGATGTATAAGCATTACAAGTAATGCTATCTTACACCCCCATAGCCCAGACCATCCTGAGTGGCCAAACCATCTCAAGATTAGGAATTTTCAAAGGATAATGTTAGAGGGGATTAAGAGGCTAGTTCAACCACCCCTCAATCATTGAATTAAGTGAAACAAAGATGATCAATTTCATAGTCCAAATCATATTTAAGAGATCTAACGATGTATACATTGTCACATTTAAAATTTTAAATAACGTGACACCATATCTAACAGAGATATGATTACCTGCCAATTTTTCACACAACTAAAAACACAACTATCCTATGTGGCAGGGAATCATAGGCTCTTTGAAGAAATTACAACTATCCTATAATTCCCTGCAACATAGGATAGTTATGTGAAAAGTTAATTGGAAATCATATCTCTATTTAAAATTTAAGGTTAAATATATATTTAGTACATGTGGTTTTTAGATTTTATTTTTTGGTATCTTTGGTTTAAAAATTTTATTTTTTGATACCTCAGTTTCATTTCGCTTCACAAATGGTACCTAGGTTTTCGAAAAATACTGACTTGATATCTCCGTCTATTTTTCCTTCCAAATTTTAACGTCCTGCCACGTGTCAACCTTTGAGGGTTGACACGTGGCACAATATAAAAAATGAAAAAAATAAAAATCTTTAAAAATTAATTGAAATAATAATAATAAAACAAAAATAAAATAAAATATTAAAAGCAAAAAAGAAAAAGAAAAAATAAGAGGGGCAGCGGTGGTTCGGCCACCCCTAGACTTTTTTATTTTTTTCAATTTTTTTTTTGGTTTTTAATATTTTTATATTTTTTTAAGTTTTATTATATTTAATTTTTTAATTAATTTTTAAAGATTTTGATTTTGATTTTTTTATTTTTTATATTGTGCCACATGTCAACCTTCAGAGGTTGACACGTGGTAAGATGTTAAAATTTGGACTGAAAAATAGACGAAGATACCAAGTGAATTTTTTCCCAAAAATCAAGTACCATCTGTGAAGCGAAATGAAACTGAAATACCAAAAAATAAAATTTTTAAATCACAGTTACCAAATATATATTTAACCCTAAAATTTAGGGTCCGTTTGGGTTTGCGATTTCAAAAAATGCGATCTAAAATAACGATTTTAAAATGTGCGATTTGAAAAAAGTGATTTTTATAAACGCAGTTAAAAGTTTGGCAAAATCGCAGTTTAGCCTTTAAAATCGCAAATTTACCTTTAAAATTCTGCGTTTTCAAAAAAATACCATCTTATCTGTGATTTGAAAAAGTAGATTTTCTGCGTTTTCAAATCGCAATTTTTAAAAACGCAGTTCCCAAACGATCTATATTCTGCAATTTGGTTTAAAATCATACTTATTGTCTACAAAATCGCAATTCCAAACACACACTTAATATGTAAACCACATGCAACTTTCCGTCAATCTCAACGCTATACACTAATAAAGAGCATCAATTAGAAGGAAATGGTACTTCGAAGAAGTCCAATATCCTAAATGGTATTTTTGGAGTACTTGTAAATTAAGACACAAATTTCCTGTAACTTCTAAGAGAAGCATGTCATTTAAGCTATTAAAAAAGATGTAAAAAACACATACAATTAGAAAAACATATGCTTCTTACCTGCAAAAGAGACATCACAATTAGAAATTAATTTGTAAAAAATTTATGTCCAGTAAATAATGTGTCCATTAAGGAGGTAAATGTAATTTCCTCTTTCTCTTATCTTATTTATTTCTAGCTTCAAGCCAATTTAACCGAAAAATGCTATTTAGTCTTTTCTCATTCTTCTCTATCATTTTTGAAAATCAAATATTGAATCTGTAAGACCGATTATAAAAAAGAATGATGGAAGAATACTACATAAGTCTCAATTTTACCCGTGTTCTTCATTCATACATCTCACAATTTGCAGAAAGTTTAGGAGCCCATGCGTTAACTTTCTTTTAACATCCAACCAGCCATTCCCATTCAGTCAGTCATGCTTCATTAAATCATATGATTCATGAATATTGGCTCTCCCATGTTTAGTGAGCTGAAACCCTAAAATAGAACATTTCTTCACGGTAAGAAAGCAACGAGATACTTCAGCTGCAATGCCCACTTCCATTCGCAAGCTATACAATATTACTCAGTAACACAGCAATCACCAAATCCTGCTCTCTAAAAAAACAGAAAAAAAAAAAAAAGAAAAAGAAAAAGAAATTGCAGCATGAAATCCTTCCTACCATTGATTTTCCAGGGCCAAAATCGTGTAGCTGTGGACGCCCAGGAAAACATCATAATGAGCATAATTTGAAGAGAGAAAACAGTTCCACTTGATGTAGATCTCTATTTGGATAACACCTGATACTGCGAATGCCAAAGCACCCCAAACCAATTCGTTTGGCCGTCTGATAGAACTACTATTGAGGCCGCCTCCATAACTGCTCCTTGTACTCGGAAGCTACTGTTTCTTTGGGGCGTTCGCCGTTACACTTCCGGCATTCCATGTTCCTGCTGTAATTGTGGAAACCACATCTACAGAAAGCAACCCATGTCTTAATAAATTCTTCAGTTAACCTCTAAATTCAACATCACATATGAGAGAGGGAGAGACTCACGAGAGGCATTCCCAGTCTCCTGGCTTTAGCTCTCTTTTAGGCCGTGGCTCTGGGCATCGCAAACACTTCTTATTGCTAGCAAAGTTCATGAACCCACACCTGCAGAAAGAAGCTACTTCAGAAGGATAGAAGCAATTCACAAGCAAATGGTATATTTGCCATGATAAAAATGCTGATTGTAATACTAGAGAGATTAATCCTTTGTTAAGATTATAATCCAAGATCTAGATTATGCTCAGTCCTCTTAACAGCTTTTGCTGTAACCCAAGTAGAGAACAGCTTGATATTTTTACGTTAAATTTTTCATCATGTCATTAAAAAAAATTAAGTACAATATGCTCACAATAACAAAGTTTACTGAATATATTTTGATAAATGAAAACTGGATGACATAGTGGGTGGTGGTAAATTTAGGACTTTTCCCAGAGGAACCTCATGAGAATATAGTTGCCTGAAAAGTTCTTTAAAGAAACAACTAGCATTGTTATCCCAAATTTCATCTTTCACAAGCATAGAGAATGAAATTTGTTCCAGCACAAATATATACAGACTGCGAGAACAAAAAAAGATAAAAGAAAAAAAGAAAAAGAAAAAGGAAAGCAAAAACCATTATATCATATATTTGTTAGCACTCTTTGCGGCAAAGGATCAAATCAAAATAGATCCCAGCCCTGACCCTACAGTTCCCAAAATAAGGAAGAGAAGCAGCCATATAAGGAAAATACATGTTTACCAAAACGATCAAACGAATAGCAATTAATAGGGTAGAACTACAATAAATCTATAATAACAAGAATGTTAAAGCCAATTCAAATTACAGTGAATAGAGTGCATTACTGGTTTCCATTGATCAACAACATTTAAAAATGATTTTGATTGCAGGACAAGAAGAATAGGAAACATACTGTCGGCAGGTCCAATCTCCTTTTTTCATTTCAGCCTCATCTGCACTAACCCTCTTTGGCCCCTCAGCTTTGCACTTTAGGCAACGTATATTTCTAGAAAAATTCATGAAACTGCATCTGTAATAAATCCCAAGGGCATCAGTCAGAACGTATGAACATGTGACACATGGAACACAAGCATCTCATGACAGCATAGTTGAGAAAAAGAAAGGAGGATATGGGGCACTAGCACATCAATGGTACCACTTTCAGTAGCACATCAAATATGAAAAGTAAAGTTCCACAAATGACCATACCATAGCTAAATTAAACATTAAATGGCATACCCATCAATTACAGGCTAATGGAAAAACGTATGTAATACTGCGTCTGCTAACACCCATTTGCATATAATAGACCAAGAAAGCATTCACTGACTAGGAAAAGAAAAGTAGAAGCATGAAAACATAGTATTAAGTCTGAATCAAACTATGCCAAAACAACATTTCACTCAACAAGATATCGAATTACGAAGTATCAAACTTCATAACTGCCTCTCTTTTTTTGTGGGTAACTTCATGACTGCTTTAAAAAACAGACGAGAACACCAAACAACTAGGTGAAAACTGCGAACTATTATGAAACCAATGTCTCATCTACAATTGTAAGAACCAAAAAAGAAAAAGAAAAAGATATTATGTAAAAGTAAATATCTTTGCGATTGCCATAGGCACCGTACTTCCCAAATTTGACAAAAACTTTAGTACCTGATAGTTGGCAGACAACATTGTATCTTTTCTGTGAATTAAAATACTTCTGGAAAGACAAGTAAAGAATCGATTTTAGTTTACTAGTCTTTGTTCAATATACATCGATTAGCAAAATTAATAAGAAAAGGGGGTGTACAGAAGGTCATTGTACTTTGAAGTTTAAAAGATCAATTAAATCTACAAGAGACAGAGTAGGAATCCTGTCAAAAGCAAGTATCCACTCACACAAAGATCTCACAAAGAATGATTTAAGTTCCACCATGAACATCAATGACGTGATTGTTCCTCTTTCTTTCCAAATAGGTGACATAAGGCAAACAAGAGCTGCATTCCAAAGGAAACTACCACGATCTCTTCCAAACATTCCTCTCCAAAAAGGTAGACCTCAATAGCCCTTTGCTGCATCATCCATTGTTCCCCAAACGTGGAGAAGATAAAAGAACACAACTACTCGCAACATTGCAATGAGTCAATAGATGATCAACCATATCACAACTACCCTTACATGCAAATTACCAATATGATACTCCTCTTGATAAGGTTATCAACCATTAAGATCGTCCCCAAAGCAACTGACCGTACAAAAAATGCAACTCCCCTGGGAAATTTGCAATGCCATGTACTCTTGGAAACTGTTTACCACTGAATCCTCTCAACATCTCACAGTATGATCATTCATCAAACTTACCATTCTGAAATATTATAGACCTATGCAAGAGTAATAAATCTATCAAGCAAAAATCAAACAACATCATGGAAGGGATACAATAACTTCTCCCTTCCAACAATTGGCTATCATATACTTGTCGACATGACTTCCATATCTCCTTCCTTCAACAACACTTTGCAAAATTAATATAGCCAACTTTTCTTTACTTCAACCGTGCATGCAGAAGGCAAGTGAAATCACTCTTGGTAATAAAAAAACCTCTCAACATCTCACAGTGGGATCAGTCATCAAACTTACCATTCTGAAATATTATAGATCTACGCAAGCGTAATAAATCAATCAAGCAAAAATCCCACAACATCATGGAAGGGATACGATAACTTCTCCCTAGCAAAAATTGGCTATCATACACTTGTTGACATGACTTCCATATCTCCTTCCTTCAACAACAGTTTGCAAAATTAATATATCCAACTTTTATTTACTTCAACCGCGCATGCAGAAGGCAAGTGAAATCACTCTTGGTAAATAAAAAACCTTTTTTTATATAAGTAATTCAATCTCATTAGATAGCTGAGAGAGACGCAACCTTAGTATATAGGAAGTACATAAGAGAGACCTTCGATTAGGGAGAAAAAGAACTCTTGGTAATAAAAACATTTTCGCAAATTATCACTTTCTGCATGACTCTTTCTCCAAGCTGCATCTACATACACTCAACTGCCAAAAGACAATAAGGATGTTCGCAAAGACACAAGAAAAGCCTGTTCAAATATGACACTTGTATCCATGCCACTAAATTGAAATATGGCAACTAGAATAACACAAATGTCAAGAATAATCATAGGCAAATCAGTATCAATTGAAGTCACTTTCAGTGGCAACAACTAAACAATTCTATCAATTAAAGAATCAAAAAGTCAAAGTTAAACCTATATAATAGTATAATGTGGTTGTCAACTAACAATTAGTTAAAAAGTGAGTTCAGCAACTTAAAAAGGATTTATTATGAATTATTATATGCAACTGATAACGCAAGGAGGGACTTACTCAGGACAGGTCCAATCTCCTTTTTTCATTTCAACATCACCTGCACCAACTCCTTTAGGGCCATCTTCATTGCATTTTCGGCACTGTACATTTCTAGAAAAGTTCATAAAATTGCATCTGCAACAAGATGGCAAGGGCATCAGTTCATGGACTATAAAATCAAACATGACAGATTTGAAAAGCAAGGAATAGATTATTACCAGCACAATGGGAAAAAGGAAATGCAATGTTAAGTTAAAAGTATCGACATTTTCCCCATCGTTTTAAAGGTCAGACTTTGGTGAATCTCATCATACGGACAAATGAAAAATTAAATTAAAAGAAACGCCATTGATCTTGGGAAAGTTATTGTTGTCTAGACTAAAATTACATCCCGTGAAACTAAGCAGACAAACTAATGATCTTGACCAACTTCAGATTACCAACCCAAATAGACTAATATCAAGTAACAGCAGCAACAACACAAATTCAAAAAAAATTAAAAAAAAAATTAAAAAAATGTTCAAGTGACCAGAAGAAAATCAGATTTAGGGATGCATGGATGTGCGAATGGGGATCAAAAAGGTCTGGTGCTGCTAACAGCCTTTGACAAGATCAATGCAGAACCCAGTCAAGAGATAGAGAATGTGTCAGTGTGCGCGCGTGCGCTCAGGACCCTTCAGGTATTTCTGTTTTCAACAAACAAAATTTATAATTGCAGATGCAGTGGTAGGAAAATGCAGGGTATGTTACCTAAAAATATCAGCTAGCTGTCTTTGTAGCGGATATAGATGTGATTGGGAAATGGTTGAGTTCATAACTACTAAGTTTTTTTTTTTTTGCTAAGTTCATAGTACTCTATTTTTTTTTAACAAAAAAAAAAGTTTGATTCTACCCCAGTATAAATTCATGTGTCTCAAAAAATTCTCATTGTGGGTTAGGTACTCAGGAAAAAAAATATAGTCCATTGGCCAGTCCATGCTTCTAAGATGACAATAAAAGTTAACAGGAGTTTATCTTTTCCCCAATAAGTTTAACTTGCTATGTTGCTGAAGACTTTTAGTGATATCATGGCACTAATGGTTACTTTTTTTCCAAACCTCCTTATGGCAGTTCAACTAAACCAATAAAAGAGAACATTACAGTATCATAGTTGGTACAAACATACTTATCGAGTCTATATAAGTATGTTTTATAGTATATATACATTCATTTACACAGACATCTATTTAAAGACGCATATATCTCTTACATTAACAAGAGGATTCCCTTTCATCTTTTTAAATACTTACGATGTTCTTATTACAAAGCTAAAACCAATACTTAAAAAAATAAATTAATTAATTAAAAAAAAATGAAGTTATACGAGTTTTATTTTTTTTATTTTTTATATAAGCAATCAAAATTTCAATGAAAAGCGTAAAGGCGCAACCCCAATACACAGAAAGTACACAAAAGAGACACCTAGCTAGAAAGGAAAAAAAGATCAAGAAAAGCATGAAAATCAAACACGTTAGGAAAGTCTAAAGCAGTTGTCTAGAAGTAAAGAGAATTGTAGAAGAAAGACTTTAGTTCCACCACCCTTCTCTAGAGGTCTTCAAAAATTATACGAATTTATACAAGCTAAGTTGAGTTTATACAAGTTTGTCCTGTTTAATAAACGATCCTAAATATATATTCAAGCTCAGTTCATTTACAGCCTAAGACCTAAGAGATAGCTGCCCCTATCCCTTGATCCTTTCAACTCCCACTTAAAGGTCGAACACATGGTCTCCCCTTTTTGCAATTGCTTTGAGTAACAATCAAATATTATTGCTATCTCTTATTGAGTTTAACTGTCATAGGCAATTAAGATTTTTGGTTTCCCTTTAGGCCTTAATTACTTTGGCTCCCTCAATTGCAGAGAATCCCCCTCTTATGAAACGATTAAGCAAAAAGCAGAAAGTCAAGTTAAACAGGTTCCGCAAACACATGCACAACTAAGAAACTTTAAATGCGACTTACTTAGGACACATCCAATCCCCTCTCTTCATTTCAACATCTTGAGACAGTTTATCATCCACAAATTTTACATAGTCTTCCTTTCGCTTGGGTCCTTTGACAGCAGGCTTTGGAAGTGCCGGATCTGGGGATGTTTCACTCAGTGCAACCAACTCAGAAAACAGTTTTCTTGCAGATGATTCAATTATATCTCTACCAGGAGGTTTTTCTCCTCCTGAAATAACAAGTGGATCTAGTGCATAAAACAGCAGTATACGCACTATATCCACAGTACGAGCAGCTGCATCATTTTCCTTTAAAATCACATAAGCTCTATCACAGGATCCCCGCAGAGTGCAAGTACTACAAACCTGATCATAAGTCAACCTGTCAGATGCTTCAGCAATGAAATGGCCGCTCAAGCATAACAAAAAGGGGAAACAAATAATAAGCCCCCTTCAATACAGTATAATCATTTCCTTTTTCTGATGAATATATGTTATAAATCAAGTGATAACATACATTGCCTTCATCCAATAGCACATAGGCTCTCAACCGTTTTCCTGAATTAACAGCTTTCCGCAAAAGATTAGGACATCCGCTCTCAACAACCATTTGAATATCCTTTGTAGACAATGATCTGCATAAGAAGCAAAGAAGTAACATCAATTTTTTTCTTTCATTTTGATAAGTGAAGTAACATCAAATTTTGTTTGATAAGTAGTTCATTGAAAGAGCACAAGGAGTGCAACCAAGTACACAGAGTATAAAAGAGAAAACACTATGCACTTCATGGAAGTTGCAAGTAATGAAACCAAAGAGCAAGCTGAGGTCGGGGTTGAGGATTATTAGACCAGATATATCTTTATCTCCGGATAAAGATAAATCTAACAATAAGTAGTTCTATTATGTTTCTACTACTACAAGTTGTATAGTTCTCTTATGTTTCTACTACCATAAGTTATATAGTTTAGGTCTCTTATCTAAAGATTTTACAGTCCTATTAAAGGACTTCTCTATGGTTTCAGAATATATTTGTACAGTCCTATCCAAGGACTAACTCTCTTCTTATAAATATAGTCTCTGACCTACAGTTGAAGTAGGCAGAATTATCCAATAAATCTCCAAATTCTACAATTGCCTTTATGTGACTAAGAGCTTAACTCTTGGGAGCAATTTCTGGCCAAGCTATATATTTCTTTACCAATGGAATTTCAATTTCTATTGACTCTTGAGAATTTTGGCATGGCCACTAGTTTCTCGTATTCTTCCTCTATTCTTTTCTCTCTCACTATTACTTTTTTCCTTCTCTAAATTTCTGCCATTGTTAAACGTTTTGCTCATTTTACTAGACGCCCCGCAATAAATCACAATCAGGCCCATTCAAAATCATAGTTCAACATCTAAAATTATAGTTTATAATTCTAACAATCTTCCCTTACATAGGCAGAAATTATTTTATGCCACTTTCCCTTGTTTTTGATAAACAATCGAATTTCATTTAAAACAATCATATCGCTTTCCCATATGAGACATAGAAGGTCAAACTTTAAAGATGTACAAGGCTGCACCATCATATCAAATACAACATATCCTCTAAAATATCCAATAAATTAAAGCTTAAATGTTGATATTTATCAAACCCTTCCTGTAGCCTTTATTTACGTCATGGAATGAACCCACAAACAATCAGCTGCATTATTTTCCTAGTCTTACCACCAAAAATAGATAAGATTGTTGAGAGTACAATGAAACAAAGTACAAAAAAATACAATTATATTTTCGAAGCTCAAATTTAAGGGACAAGAAGATTATCTTAAAACTTTGAGGGAAAAAAATGCACTTTCACGAATCAAAATAGACTTAGCTCACAATTAAAGAGAAATTTCAGCTTGTCCAGGTCCATACAGTGAAACCTCCAATTCTATTAGTCTACATTTATTTTCTTTATCCACGTTTCCATAACAACGAAACAGAGCAAGAATCACAAGCCTGAGAAAAATCAAGGAAAACAGGTTCTTGATTGTGCTTGCTAATACGCTATTCAGAAGATACAAAAGCTCAACCAAGTCCGAGCATTTTAAAAAATTAGAAACGAAGACTCAAGTTTTCGCAGCACCGTTTTCCTCAGGAAACAAACACAGCAAACAACGGAAATGGACGTACCTGAAGATATCGTAGCGGTCACGCGCGAAGCTGAAGCAAGCGTCCTTGACGAGGTTCATGTCCTTGTAAACGCTCTCCGCATCACCCTCATGGTTCGCCTCGGGAGGGGATTCGATAAGGTAACCTTTGGTCTTCAAGCGGTCGACGAAGGTCACCCATTCGGGCCACGGGTGGGAGGCGCACAGGGTTTCTGTGGCGTCGGCGGTGAGATTCTCGACCGCAGAGGAGGAACTGTAGCGGAGGAACCGTAGGGGTTTAAGAGAGAAGGGTTTGGGAAAGAGAAGCGGGGAGAGAGGCGTCGGTGTACGGAGGAAGTGCAAGAATTTTGAGGCTGACATTTTCGTAGGGCTGGGAGAGTAGAGATGGAGCTCTGTTATGGGAGCATGGAGGGTAGGGTTTTAGCCAAAAATCAAAATATGAAGAAAATAGAATATCATCATCACATTATAATTAGGCGCTAAGTTTTCTCAAAATATTTTTTCTTAAATATTTTTTCTTACTGTTTTTTTTTTTTTTTTTTTCTTACTTTTTTTTTTTTTTAAAAAAAAAAAGAAGATAATTATTTTAAAAGGTGTTTTTGTATTATTTTGAAAATATATTCCAATGTATTATTAAAGATAAACAGTTCGTGTTTTTATGAGTATTTTTTATATTTGTATTACTTGTTAATATTTTTGTCCTGCCAACGTAAATAGCTCAGAATTATCTTGTGACTCAATTGATTTTGGTCATCTCCAGCAAGACCTCCTAAATTTTGTTAGTGAACCTGATTATTTGTAATTATCTTGTTTGAATTAATGCATCTTATGCTTAGGAAAAAGAATATCACTCATATTTGTATCGTATTTAAATATTTTTGAAGAATTTAAGTTAACTATTTTTTCATTTGTTTTTCCCATATCTCTAGGGGTGTGCATTGGGTGGGGCGGTGCGGGTTTCTGCCTTTTTTGGCCCTGCCCCGCACCTTTGCGGGTTGGAAATTTCCAACCCGCAAACTGCACTTGATAAAGACTAACCGTGTAGGGCGGGTTCGCGCGGGGCGGGGCGGGTATTTTGAGTGGCATTTATGTAATTTTGATTTTATTTTGTAAAAAATAAAAATTCGAAAAAATACTGGTTATTTTAATAAAAAAATTAAATTCATATTAATTTTTCACATAATCTTATGAATGCAAAATCAAATTTTTAGGAAATCAACTCTGTGAAAAAAATTATAATTTCAAAGCTCCTTAAATTTAGTCCTTCGACATGTTGACACATATCTTTCAATCGTTCCTACTTCCATACAAGAACATTTTCTATGGAATTAGCCTTGTAAACTAAACTAAAAACCCTATCAATTATAGATAAAATTCTAAGAAACATGATTTTTTCTTTTTTTCTTTTTTTCTCCTTTGTGCGGTGCGGAGCGGGGACCCGCATTTTTTAAAAGGCTAAAACCCGCAACCCGCCCCGTATAAATTTCTTAAATTAAGACCCTAACCCGCAAAAATACCTGAAAACCCGGTCCTCTGCGGGGCGGGGTGGGGCGGGAATTGCGGGTTTTGCACACCCCTACATACCTCACCAAATTAGCTCCATCCTAGTTAAAATAAAATTCATGTAAGTACTTCTTGGGAAATAATCTCATTGGTCAAGTTTTCACAGGCCCATCAAGACTTCTTGATCACATGAAGCCTACGAAGACAGCTTATTTAGGTTGTGTGCTCACCAGCATCGGATAGAAGACATCCTGGAATAGCCATATCTCGGAAACACTGGCAGATATGCCTCAGAAGACCATGAACGATGAGTATATCGCAAGATGGTCTCGAAGCAAAAGTGTGTACCAGGGGACTACCGAGAATAAGCCAAGACAGAAGATATGCGAGATCTTCATCCCGATATGTTAGGAGGGATTCACGGAGAGAATCTACTTCGAGATCCTTGGGAAGGTTGTGGCGAAATCTTACCTCACACGATTTGGGATAAGAGTCCCATTCAAATTCAAATATGGAACGTACAATCAAATTCGGATCAGACTCCAAGTCGAGTAGGAGTCTTATCCCAAGTCGAATAGGACTCCCCCCTATAAATAAACCCATACCCCACATAACTTTGAATTATTGTGTTTTTTTCTCTTCCATACAAATTATATAAAGATATTGATTTAGGCATCGAAATCGGACCTCACCGGCAAACTCCTTTGTTTGATTTATATGTCTTGCAACAATCGGAGAAACAACCACAAAAAGGCGTATGTCACCAATTTGGAAATTGTCCCAACATACTCATTGTTCTTTTCATGATATTTGTCCATATTTACTCAATTACCACTTTGTCGACCATATAAAGATCTTAAGAACATTAATTTTTGTAATTATATTTTCATGAAATTTCTTTTGCAAATAATAAGGGAATTTTTGTTGTGCTTAATTATATCTTATTATAAAAAATGTTAAATGTTAGTGATATTTCCCTTTTTTGAAAAGACAAATATTTAATATCATAAATACATCTCTCAATTCCATATATATATATATATATATATATATATATATCTTCTTTTTTCTTACCACATTAAAAATTGATAATACGTAATAAATAGATTACGGGATGAGATCTTATGAACGTGGGTTTATCTTTTCCATCCTATGATCATATTTTGAGCTGTCCATACTACTTGATACAAAACTCATACCCTTTTCTTTATTTCTTTGCGTATGTTTTTTTTAATTTTGGTTTATATATTCGAACAATTGAAGCACAGTTGTCCTCCCAACGTTCGATCCTCAATGTCGAGCAATCAATGGCAGCTTGCATGGAAATTTTTAAGGTTTTGTCATTTTGTGTGTGCATGTGACTCTATTTAAGGACCTAAGATGAAGCCTAGGTCTCATTTTCACCAATTCTTCTGAGACTTCATACCTAGAGAAAGAAAGAGAGTGAGTTTGAGAGATAGAGAGAGAGGAAGATTTTTGGGAGCTTTAATTTACCTTCAAGAGAGGTAACCCCTTATCCTAATATCGTTTTTGTTATTATTATTTGATATAATCCTAATTCAAAAAATCCTAACCTATTAGGATTATATATCTATCTATTTTATTGAAGTAGGTCTATCTATAAGTGGTAGAGTTGAATAAGAGTCTTATCTATAAGATGATCTCTAAGTAGTATAGTTTGAATAAGGTTCCCATCTGTTATAGTGGGAGAAGTTGAGTAGTAGTCTTTATTTATTATTATTTTGTATTGCTATAGGTTTCTATCATTGAATAGCAATAGGTTATTTAGATTAATTCATGGGATAACTTTATCTAGAATAGAGTTATACTCCGATGAGGAGTCTGCTAGCTTTTTTGTATTTTTAAATGAATGATTATGGAATAAAGCGTATGTTGAATTTTGTTAAGTAAAATACAGTCTCATTGTGTTTTTTGGGAGTTCCTGGTTCACTCGAAACAGCCAACCTATCCATTCCCGCATTTTGTATTAATTGGTTCACATCAATTGGTATCAGAGCCAGATTTTTTCCTCTTGAATATCAAGAATTGTTAACCCAAGAGGACCGGTTTCCCTCAAAAGAAACCAGATATTAGATAACATAGGAAAATCAAAAAACAAGAGTTGGGCAATTCGGGATTTTTCTTTACAAACCTGTCCAACAACTCGTTCTGTAACAAAAGAGAGATAACATGAAGAGATGGATCAACGACTGGAAAACATAGAGCAATCAATGAAGAGCTTATCAGATAGCCATGAGGAATTCCGTAAGAATCAACAGACTATGCAAGATCGCATGACACAAATCTACGAGATGCTTGCCAAACAATCCAATGGCGAGAATTCACGTGGAAGAACAAAGCTAGAACAGAGTAGATCAGCTTTCCTAGTGATGGTTGCTGAATCCACCAAGCAGATGGAGGAGCATAAAAGAAAAATTGAAAGTTTTCCTCCTCCATGCCCCTCTCCAGCAATCCAATCATTGCCCAAAACGCTTACCCCAGTGGCTACCACCATCACAATAAAGAAGAAGAAAGGAGGGGATGAAACAACAAAAATCCATCCGCGCCAACGTCGTCGTCGTTCCTCAACGACGCTAGCAATGCTAGATCGGAATCTCCACCACCGTTCATCCGCCCTTAGCAACTCACGTCGCCAAATCGTTGCTAATTACCGTCGCAGTTCCATCCAACAACCACCACCTCATACCGGCCATCCCAGCTGCAGATCCAAACATCATCGGAGCCAGCAACGCCGACAACACTACAAGTGTCCACCTTACAACAATCTCTTCAGCTCGCGCTGCCAACAGATCAGAAAGCAACGACAAGCCTTTGTGTGGCTTCGAAAAAGTATAAAATATATATATATATATATATATATATATATATATATATATATATATATATATATATATATATATATATATATATATATATATATATATATATATATATATGAATGAAGAATTAGACACAATCTCCTAGTTTTTCCCTTGAGGATAAGGGAAATGTTAGTATAGGGGAATGATATAGTCCTAACCTATTAGGATTATATATCTATCTATTTTATCGAAGTAGGTCTATCTATAAGTGGTAGAGTTGAATAAGAGTCTTATCTATTATAATGGGATAAGATGATCTCTAAGTAGTATAGTTTGAATAAGGTTCCCATCTCTTATAGTGGAAGAAGTTGAGTAGTAGTCTTTATTTATTGTTATCTTGTATTGCTATAGGTTTCTATCCTTGAATAGCAATAGGTTATCTAGATTAATTCATGGGATAACTTTATCTAGAATAGAGTTATACTCCGATGAGGAGTCTGCTAGCTTTTTTGTATATTTAAAGGAATGATTATGGAATAAAGGGTATGTTGAATTTTGTTAAGTAAAATTTAGTGTTATCTGCTATAGGTTTCTATCCTTGAATAGCAATAGGTTATCTAGATTAATTCATGGGATAACTTTATCTAGAATAGAGTTATACTCCGATGAGGAGTCTGCTAGCTTTTTTGTATATTTAAAGGAATGATTATGGAATAAAAGGTATGTTGAATTTTGTTAAGTAAAATACAGTCTCACTGTGTTTTGTGGGAGTTCCTGGCTCACTCGAAACAGCCAACTTTTCCATTCCTACGTTTTGTATTAATTGGTTCACATCATTATTGTTAGCCTATTATCATAATGTTTAACTCCCGTCGTGATTTAACATCTTACCTTGTAGATTTGAACTTCTAAGTTTAATATGGTAGGATTAATGTTGGTTAATGCGTGGGTAGGTTATGTTTATGGATAAGCATGTGCTATCTTGTTATTATTGCATGATTAACCTATTGTTGGAAGCTTAGACGTAGACCTATGAATTAATTTGAAGATTCATGATAAATTTGATATAATGGGTTAGATATTTTATGGAATGGATGATGCTTGCTCGTGTTTAATACATTACAACATTATGGATGGTGATTGTTGGACTTGCTATGACTGCTAGGAGTCTTGTTAAAGCTTGAAAATAGGTTTGAATGGAAGGTTTTAGTTCCTGTACAAGTTACAATGCATCTAATGTTCAACCCCTAAGGATCAAACAATCGATGCAAGTTAATTAGGATTTTTAATGCATAATTAAGGTTCATGTTGCATGAGTAGGATTTCAAGTGTACGATTAAGATTTCAAGTGTGGAATATGTAACAACTCACCCCCAATGACATAATATTGTCCGCTTTTGGCTCCTTCTAAACTAGACTTCCCAGGAGGTCACCCATCTTGGTAATACTATCGCAAAAGCACGCTTAACTGCAGAGTTCTGATAGGTTAATGGTCATCACGGCTTTAAAACGCGTTGTGTCAAGAAGGGTGCATTTATACATATAAGCACATCCCTATTTCCAAGCGATATGGGACGTCACAGAAATATGCCTAATTGTGAAATCACCACTTGTCCCAAAAACTTAAGCTTATAGGAATAAGTAAATTTAATCATTTAATCAATACTTTAACACTCCCTTTCACGTGTGTGTTCAAACTCCTTTTTAATAGGTGAAGCCCAACACATGATTAATATTTAATTGAAATGGGGGTGAATTGATGGAGTCAGGGTTTGAACTCAAGACATCTGCTCTGATACCATGTTAAATCATCATTTTATTAAGACCATATCTGTTAATCACGTTGACAGTAACTCATATCATGTAAAGAATGTAATGACAACGAAAGAGCTAGATCACAATGGAAACTCAACAAGGAAAGATCTTGCCTTATCATCAATCAACCCTACAAGAGAAGATTCTGCGACATTACATTATGTAGAATCCTCAATTACTCCAAACAGAAAAGGACTGCATCCCAGCAAGGAAGTTGTCAGTTCACTACATAAGGAACAACAATCAAAGCCTACCATATCTGTAATTAAACAATTCCAATATATGAAATTGACCTATAAACTCACAAATGACTCGTGTATAAACTGCTTCGTATACTGTTAGTAGAATCACACAGAAAGTGAGAGAGTTACAAAGCATCTTAGGGTGCGTTTGAGATTGTGATTTTGTAGACAAAAAGTGTGATTTTAAACCAAATCACAGAAAATGAACCATTTGGGAATTGCATTTTTTAAAAATTGCGATTTGAAAACGAAGAAAACTAATTTTCAAATCGCAGGCAATGAGGTGCTTTTTTGAAAATGCAGAATTTTAAAAGGTTAACCTGCGATTTTAAAGGCCAAAATGCGATTTTGCCAAATGCGTAACTGCGTTTTTAAAAATTACTTTTTCAAATAACACATTTTAAAATCGCTATTTTTAAATCACACTTTTTAAAATCACAAACCTAAACGGACCCTTAGTGTTTTTATCTTTTACTAACACTAGAGTATGATTGTAGTGATGTGAAGATTAAGATGTCTAAGTTTGAGGATGAGCGTTCGAAGTAAGTAAATGCTTACAGAACGATTAAACTCTTTTAATATACAAATGCGATATTTCTCTTTATAAAGTATGAGAAATTTTATACATGTTTTTTTTTACTTAAAATAAGTTATGTTATGAGCCTAATATTTTCATCAAACGATTATAATTGCAAATGATGAATGATTTATAATAATTGACCATATAGTTTAAATCATCATATGCGAATGACGGTCCCATGTGTATAAGAGGTTGACCCTATGGTCCTAGATATTTATGTTTATAGTTTGGCCTTGGATCTAACAATTTATAGAAAACCAGTGCAACCATATTTGATTGGTGTTCATTACAGATGGAATTGTTAGTAGCGTGGGACGCCCGGATTGGACCTGGTCAGGCTATTAGTTAATAATGATATGTGTGCTTCACCAGGGCACCGGTGTTGTACTACAGATATCTCGGGAAATCGCTAACCCTATTAAGGAGTTAAAGGCTCGAATAGACCATATGGAAGAAAGTTATGATTATGTATAATTATGTAAAAGAATTCCACTAGCAAGATTTATGCATTAAATAACATGTAATATATCTATGAGATTATGCATATTCTATTTCAAAATAAGCCAATGTTCCTTATTAGCATAATAACAGAGGCAACACTTACCCTTTTGTAAAACCCATGATATTCTCAATTACCAAATCTCAAGGAATATATTTTTTACTTAAGGCTCATTGCATAATAAGTTCTGTGATAATTCACTTACTAAGTCGCGGACTTACACAGTTACTTTTTCACATGTGAAATATCACGGTATTTTGCAGATTAACAGGTTTGATGGACTATTAGGTTAGAGCATTTCACTGGAATGAAGATGGTGAGCGAATGGCTCATCTAGTTATCTAGTTAGGTTTATATAGTATAGTTAGATAATGTTGATTATTGTAGCTATTTTTTCCTTGGAAGCTTTGTGTTTATACTGGGTGACAATGAATAAAATTATCGAAGTTATTTTCGTTTGACTTAGATCATTATTATTTCACTTTCCGCTATATTTTACATTGATTATTAGTGTTTAAGGTAGTAAATCCAGCTAATTATAAGTTATTTAGTATTGGGGCACTACGAGTAACACCCAGATTTAATTATCCTAATTAATTAATTTTGAGGGTGTTACAAGTATTACGTGGACTGCCACGTCAGTTTGTAAGTTCACGATAATTTTTTTCTTAAAAATATTTTCATTGGGAAAAAAGTGAGATGTTTATCATATTGAGATATATTGAGTATATATAATTTTATGAAAAGAAATTAATTATGGTCAAAATTAAATATAGAAGTGAAATACTCTGAAATTTTATATATATATATATATATATATATATATATATATATATATATATATATATATATATATATATATATATATATATATATATATATATACACACAAAGAAAACTTGCATAATTAAGAAAAGGAAAAAAAAAAAAAAAAATCAAATTAGCTCTTTCTACTTTAGGCTGTTATCAAAAAGTTCATTTTCTTTCCAACTTTATCAAATAGCCCCATTCCTCGAAGGAAAGAAAATTTTCAATCATAATTTAGTTGTTATCAATTTTTCATTAATATGAAGGTAGGTCACCCTCTTCAATATCTGGCCAGCACCCTCCCGCAATGGGAGCGAGATAGGTCACAAGTGGGTGGGATGCCCAATCTACAATGTAGTGTTTGACCCCTCATAAAAGGGATAGGAGGTGGCTAGATCACATATGGGGCAAGGCCACCCTCTGCACAACTTGAATCACTACTTCTCGTAATGGGAGGTGGATCATCGAAGAGGTGGGTTGCCCCTTCTCTCCTACGTGGTCTAACCCCTCCACGAATTGTTTATGATTTTTATTTTTGTTTGTCTATTTTCATTTTTTGAATTTTTTTTTTTCTTTTGGGGATAATTCAAATTTAATAGACATTCTATTAGAAAATTGATGAAATATAGATGAAATGATTTATTTGATAATGGTGTAAAATGCGAGTTATTTAATAAAATTGAAGACCAAGAAAACTAATCGATAATGTCAAAAGCATAAAGAGATAGTTTGATCTTTTCTCTTGAAAAATGGATACTTTCATATTACAAATACTTTTTTTTTCCTCACGATTTTGATACGATTTCCTTCTCTTTTAAATTATGAATTATTGAGAATAAATAAACCCACTTGATCACGTTAAATTATGATATTGAATCGATCATATTTGGGGAATAATAAGAAAAGGAAAGCAGTAAAGACTTTAGCAATAATACAACAAAAGTTTTCATTGTTAATGAAAATCTTGAAACAAAAAATCAAACAGCTCGCAATGAAACATAAGTGATTTTACAAAATGAAATAGTTCATAGTGGTATTTTTATTCTTAATCCCTTGCAATTACGAACCTCACTTGTGATACACACCGTCACACATTCAACTAATCCTTAGAATATGGAAAGAAAATGAATAAGCGACACAATTAAGGCGAGATTGATTCGGTGCTTTCTCATTAATCTTCAGTTGTGGCCTACACTCAACCTCATCTCCAAATGTTTCATTGGATCCCCTCAGGTGGGTTTCTCATACTACTCTCATGTTTTTTACCCATATCAAGTATATTCATGACATATATATTCTTTTTTTTTAAAAAAAATAAATAAATAATGATTAAACACTACGTAGCAACTTTCTCAACAAGATAACCAATTTTACCGATAATGGAGTAGTTAATCAACCATAAGAAGTAGTTCATCTACAATGCTCCAAACTTGTGAGGGTAGGGTTTATTAATTTATTAAACTCAAAGGCGCAAAGAATTAAAATAATAAAAATAAAAAAAAAACAACCTTGAGCACCACTAAGTATTCATAAAGATTTTCTTTAAAAGCTTAGGAAGCATAAAGGTTTTCATAAATTTCAAAATAAACTTAACAAACATGTGTAGTTCATCATAAATATTATAATTAAAAATGTTTCAGTGTCGACAAAATGTACTTATTGAACGTAAAAGAATATTCAACAACCCATCCCCTAGTTCTAATTATTTCGTCCTCCAAGCACATTCTTGACGACATCTGTGGGAAGAAAAAATGAACAAAAAGATTGTGAAAAACTCTGTAAGGAATATAACCAACTCTTTTAAAACGGTTGAGTGAAAAAGATATTTCTTAATAATAAAATTGATTTAGCATAAATACTATTTTTGAAAACTTTACGGTAATTCTAAGCTTTTCTTATACTTAAGGGTTAAATACCTTATTGGTACCTGAGTTTTAAGTGTTTTTAAATTTAGTACCTCAATTTTGTTTTGTATCATTGGTAGTACCTGAATTAGGGGTAAAAACCCATTTGATACTTTTTTTTTTTTGACATGTCCACACAGGAAGGGAGATGAGAGATTCGAACTAATGACCTCCGCTTCATGAGGTGTGGTCTCCAGCCAATTGAACTACCCCTTAGGAACAACCCATTTGGTATATCTATTAGATTTTTCGTCCAAATTTTAACGGCTCGCCACGTGTCAACCTTTGAGGTTGACATGTGACACTATATAAAAAAAAAACTTGAAAAAAAAAAAAGAAAAGAAGAAGAAGGGTGGGGGTGAGCCACCCCCTGGGTCAGTCTAGGGTGGCCAAACCACCCCATTGGAAGAAAAAAAAAAAATGATGGGTTTTGGCCCTTGGGGGTGGTCCGAGGCCCACAGGGATGGTTTGCCCACCCCTAGACCGGCCGACCTGGGGGTGGCCGAACCACCCTCATGGGCAAACCCTAAAATTTTGTTTTGAGGGTTTTGGCCATTGGGGGTGGCCGAACCACAACCTAGGGCCACGGGGGTGGTTCCGCCACCCCTAAGGGCCAAAACCTAGAGTTTTTTTTTTTTTTTTGCCATGGGGTGATCGAGCCACCACCCATGGGGTGGTTCAGCCACCCCAGATCGACCAAGAAAGTGGCTTTTCTTCTTCTTCTTTTTTCAATTTTATTTTTATTTTTTATTTTATTTTTTTTAAAGATTTTTTTTTTTTTTTTTTTATATAGTGCCACATGTCGATTCAACAGCTGACACGTGGCGAGCCGTTAAAATTTGGACGAAAAATCTAACAGAGGTACCAAATGGATATTTACCCCTAATTCAGGTAAGTAACTAAATTTAAAAACACTTAAAACTCAAGTACCAATAAGATATTTAACCCTACACTTAAAAGACTTATCTTCTACTTGTTACTGTGTGGCCATGCACACTCTGACCCCTAGTATGCCAGGGTTGTGCATGACCGCGATGGGTTCATTTTCAACCCGTGGGCCCGTGGTTGCGAGTTGAGTCATTAGGGTATCTGATTAACTTATAAGTGTACTAACATGACAAGTTCGGTGATGGACCACATGTAGTGGTTTTATTTCATCCTTGAGTCCTAACACCGTGCTATTTATTATCTCTTAGGTCGAATGTTTGAAACATTTCATTTACTTAGACATATGCAAAAATCAATCATTATGAACTTTCATTTTTTTTCTTATAGCTCTACTAGGATGTGCAGAAGTACGTTTGGTCTAACTTAAAAAAAAAAAATTTAAAAAAAAAAATCTAATTCTTCATCTAAAAAAAAACTCTTACATATAAGTTGTCACAAACAATATTTCTTTTATAAACCAAGAATTACTTTTGAAATGAGGAATATTTCAAACATATCACAATAACATAGGAATAAAGCATATAAACCATATTGAAATCATGTTAGAAATTAAAACATATATGGCAAAAATTTAATTTATAAACAATACTTATTTGGAAGGGGCATGGTATATATCACTTATCCTGATTTTTGATTAGGGTGAGACTAAACGAATTGCTTAGTACTTGAACCAAATGCGTTCAGTTAGACATCGTTACTACCCTAATTAGGAGTTGACCAAAACTTAAGTTAGCATATCCTGACGTTTTCCCATTTTTTTGTGTCTATGATAATTCCTAATTAAGCTTAGGGTTTGACCCTAGGATGCATGTCATCTTTTCTAACAATCCTTAATTTTTTTTCAAAAGATTTGAACTTGGGCCCCCTACATGTACTGACTTAGGCCCCCCCCACTTTTGCTAACTTAGCTAACCACTTTTCAAGACCTTACTCCAACAGCTTATCTAAACTCCTTACGATTTTATTAAAATAATAAATTTTATAATATTTTAATTAAAAACCCATCTCTCAAAAAAAAAAAAAAAAAAAAAAGATAAAACTCTTATCTCTAACAACATAATCACCGTCCTATCATCATCACCAACACAATATCACTGAAAAACCATCACAAGAAACCAAATAACGATCATGCATTACAGGATTGAAGAAGCATGGGTTATTTTTTAGTATTAAAGAAGCTATGAGTCAAATATCACTCCAAACTGAAAAACTTTGACAAAAAAAGTTATATTTTGCTTGATGAAAGAAACCAGCAGTACATTTGATTTATATACAGGAGATGAACCCCTCCCTTTTTCCCTTATAGTACATTGTATTTTTTTTACTGTCCTTTTTTCAAACGTTCTCTCTCTCTCCCTCTCTCTCTCTCGCCATATGGACATTTTTCTAACGACCATATTTTACAATTGTTGTTTCGTTAAAATGGTCATTTTTATAACGCAATAATTTTTTAACAGTCATTTTTCTAACTATTATTAAAGTTCATTATTATTCTGCACCATGTTATAGAAAGAATTGCAATCCTTAAACTGTTTATATTGTAGTGACAAAGTTCGATTAAAAGTAAAATCCTCAATGAAATTGGAAAAAGCTGTAAATGCCGATATGAGTTTTTTTTTTTTTTTTTTTTTTTTTTGTGAAAAAGTAAAAAAAACTGCTAATTAATTATAATCACAAGCAACCATGAGAAAAGAAGGAAAAGGAAGAGAAGAAGAAAAAAAAAAAAAAGAAAGGGAAAGAGAGAGAAGGAGAGAGGCCCAAGAGAAGTATTAAAGAAAAAGATGCATTTATGAATAGTGTAACTATTCACAAATCCAAGACAAATCTATTTTGCATTTTTAGTAGATAATGGGATTGAACGTTTTTTTTTTTTTTTTTAATTTGTTTTTGTTTTTTAATTTGTTTTTTTTTTTTTTTTTAATTTTGCTTAGCTTTTCTAGCTAAAAGTGAGAAATGCATAATCCATTGGAAATGCTCTTAAAGAATGTCTTTTGTTAAAAATCTTTCTTCAAAACAGATCAAAACACCATTCTTGTGACATTCTTAAAAAACTTCCAAGGAAGATAATATATATATATATATATATATATATTGAACAAAAACTTAAAGAAAGTCAAACATACATTCTTCTTTTGGCAAAATTTTACACATGTTAGATTATATTATGTGTACGTATGTATATTGTCTCACATGGGTTATTGATATGTATCTCTGTGATTACTAGCCTATATATATAAGCCCCTCATGTACAGTATTATGTGTGATTCAATATACAACCTTATTCTCAACATGGTATCAGAGCAGAAGTTCTAAATTACCTTTTTTTTTTTTTTTTTTTTTCTTTTGACATTTTCCCAACAGTTTTCCAGCACCACCTCTTGCTTCCGCCAAACCTCATCGCTCTATCTTCTTCGGTTCTTCCTCTTCCGGTCCTCATCATGAGCTGACTACACCACTCAAAACCTTGGACGACAATCATGCCAAAGCAGCTGAGATCACCTTCATCGAAGCTACCACGTGCCGCTTGAGGATTATGCCGCCAGAACAACCTGCTGCTACCACATGCCGCTCCCGACGGCTGATCATCCCGGTTGCAGCTCCACTCCATAGATACACCGTCGAGCTGTCCAGCAACATCCAGAACGTCTCAATCAGACCAACCATGTGTCACCATGCGTCGCCACGCACCGTCCAAAGTTTCTGGATCTCTGCTTCATGCGTCCACGCGCCGCCACCCTACCGCGCATGTATCCACGTGCCTACCATGCTTTTTCGTTGGCCATGTCAGCCCTAGCTTCTGTCAAATCATGTGCCACATCAGTCCTAGGCAACTTCAGCATTGGCACTTCAGCCCTAGTGCCATGTCAGCATACGTGACACGTCAGCATACTTGCCACGTCAACACTAGTGCCATGTCATCATTGACCGTTGACTTTGACCACAACAGCAGTTGACTAAGTGTTTCCTACTTATTTTCTCATTTTGATTTCATATTTCTAGTCTATTTATGCATTTGACATCTCCAGATGGCACAAAACGAGATTCTTACTCCTATTCATGTTGTATTGGATGGCACCAACTACACTGTTTGGTCCCAATCTATGCGGAGTTTTCTCAAAAGCCACAAGCTTTGGCTTTATGTGACTGGGGATATCTCCAAGCCTACTAAAGTCACTAATGAATCTACTAACGCTTTGCGCACTCGTCTCATTGATTGGGAGAGCAAACATCATCAGATTCTTACGTGGTTTCGTAACACCACCATTCCTTCTATTGCGACACTATTTGGCAATTTTAATAATGCTCAGGGTGCTTGGGCTATGCTTGCTTCTTGTTACTCTTCTATTGACGGTTCTCGAGAATACCAGCTTATTCTTGATCTCTATCGTCTGAAGCAAGAATCAGACCAGACTATCATTGATTTTTTTGCTCGCATGCAATTCTTATGGGACCAGCTTGATCTTTCTGATCCTGCTTGGAAGGATCCTACCGATGCTTAGATGTATACTGGACGCAGGGATCAACATCGTCTTTATCAGTTTCTGATGGCTCTGAGTGATGATTTTGAATCAATTTGTGGGCAACTTTTGCATCACACTCCTCTTCCCACTTTGGACCAGGCTGTCTGTAAGCTTGTCCGAGAGGAGACTAGATTGTCTACTTTGCGCTCTCAGCACACTCAGCATACTCATTCAGTATTAGCTGCTCACTTCCCTGGTGCTCATCTCCTTCACTCAAGGGCTCTGACAGGTCAGGTCGCGGACCTCCTTCCAAGAATCATGACAACAATTATTGTCGCTATTGTCGCCGCCGTGGGCATACTATTGACAAATGTTGAAGCAAGACCAAATCTTCTGCATCTACTGCAGTTGTTACCACTACTGAGAGTGCTCATTCTCCAGCTACTCCCTTTGGCAAGTCTCCAGGATCTGGTCACACCTTATCTCCAGTTGACTTTGAGGCAATAGTCTACCAAGTCTTCGCTCGTTCTGGTAATGCATCTTCCTTTGTCCTCTTCGTTTTGCCAGGTAAATCTTCCTCTTGGCTTTTTGATTCTGCCCGCTGCAATCACATGACGCCCTATATATCCTCATTTACCACCTTTGCTCCTCCACCACATACATCCTTAATTCACACAGCTGATGGCTCTTCTATGACTGTTCAAAAAATAGGCACTATCCATACACCTTCCTTTTTGTGTCTTTGGCTTTGCCTGCTTTGTTTTACTCCAACCTCATGAACGCACCAAACTCGAGCCTCGTTCTCGGTTGTGTTGCTTCCTTGGGTATGGGGTTGAACAAAAGGGTTATCGGTGTTATGATCCTGTGTCACACCATTTTTGCATTTCCTGTCATGTGGTCTTCTGGGAGCATAAGTTATTTCACGAAGTAGGAAAATTTTGCATGCCCTTTTTTCCACCCTTTACCACACTTCTAGAGACGCTTCTCTCTCCTTTTACCATTGGTGATATTTTTTCAGAGTCTTCCTCGCTCGAGCCGCTCCCATCAAATGCTCACGACGCCGCTCCGCTCGAGTCCCTAGATTATGTTCAATCTGAGGCTCCCGCTCATACTTCCCCACTTGAACTTCACTGATCCATTCGGGTAAAGTCTCTTCCATCCCTTCTCCAAGACTTTCATTGTTTTCATGCCTTAGCTGCTTTACATGAGCATCACTCCTATCTTGAGGCTTCGACTAACCCTCTTTGGCAGGACGCAATGAAAGAGGAACTTGATGCTTTACACAAGAATCATACATGGGATCTGGTTGACTTGCCTCTAAGGAAGTCTGTTGTTGGGTGTAAATGGGTCTACAAAATTCAGACTTGTTCTGATGATACTGTTGACAGATACAAGGCTCAACTTGTGGCCAGAGGTTTTACTCAGGAGTATAGTGTGTATTATGAAGAGACCTTTGCTCCTGTTGCTCACCTATCTTCTGTGCTTGCTCTATTGGTAGTTGCAGCCTCTTGACATTGGTCATTTTCTCAAATGGATGTAAAAAATGCCTTCCTTAATGGTGATCTAAGTGAGGAAGTCTATATGCAGCCACCTCTTGGCCTTTCTTCTCCTCCGGCCAAGGTCTGTTGCCTCCATCGAGCTCTCTATGGCCTAAAGCAAGCTCCTCAGGCATGATTTGCTAAATTTAGTGCCATTGTCTCTAGTCTTGGCTACTCCATCAGCTCCTATGACTCCGGCTTATTTATTCGTTGCACAAATCGAGACGTCATTCTTCTTTTGTTATATGTTGATGACATGATTATCACTGGAGATGATTCCATTGGTATTTTGAAGATCAAGCAATTTCCCAGTCAGCATTTTGAGATGAAGGATCTTTGCACTCTCAGCTATTTTCTTGGTCTTGAGATTTTTTCTTCTTCTGATGGTTACTATTTGACACATGCCAAGTATATCTCTGATCTACTTTCATGGGCCAATCTCACAAACTGTACGACCGTCGACATGCCGATTGAGCTCAATGTTCGTCTTAATCTACATGATGGCAAGCCTCTTCGTGATTTCACTCTCTATCGGCATTTGGTTGGCAGCCTTGTCTATCTTATTATTACTAGGCCTGATATCTCATATGTTGTCCATCAGGTGAGTCAGTTCATGGCTGCTCCCCTCTCTACTCACTTTTTTGCCATCCTTCGCATCCTTCACTACCTCAAGGGGACATTATTTCATGGGCTCCACTTCTCCTCTCAGTCCCCTCTTCAGTTACATGCTTATACTGATGCGGATTGGGCCGGTGATCCTATAGACCGTAGCTCCACCACTGGTTATTGTTTCCTACTTGGCACCTCTCTTATTTCTTGGTGTAGTAAGAAACAGTCTGTTATTGTTCGATCTAGCACCGAAGCAGAATATCGTGCTTTAGCTGACACCACCTCGGAGCTCCTTTGGTTGCGATGGCTTCTACAAGATATGAGTGTCTCTCTCTCCTCAGCTACTCATGCCTACTGTGACAACAAAAGTGCTATTCAGATTGCCCATAATGATGTTTTACATGAACGGACCACACATATTGAGATTGATCGTCACTTTGTCCGTCATCATCTCTTTCAAGGCTCTCTACAACTTCATTTTGTTAAGTCTCATGATCAACTCGCAGACCTCTTCACAAAGTCTCATTCCCTAGGGCAGTTCCGTGATCTTGTGTCCAACCTCAAGATAATCTTTCGCACTCCACCTTGAGTTTAAAAGAGGCTGTTAGATTATATTATGTTATATTATGTGTACGTATATACCTTGTCCCACATGGGTTATTGATATGTATCTATGTGATTACTAGCCTATATATATAGGCCCCTCATATACAGTATTATGTGTGATTCAATATACAGCCTTATTCTCAACAACATAAACCAAAATATTTTGCGTGCGCGCGCACACACACACACATATCCCCATAGAACTACTTTTCTACAAATTTTCTTTACGACCAAACAATTTCAATGAACATAATTTCACAAATCTAAAGGTTTGTTGAAATAGAAAATCAAAAGAAAAAAAGTTACACGGCGTTAATTTGGGTTGGAACACAAGAGGCATGGCTATTCTTCTTTCTTTTTTACTAGAACAAATAAAGACAAGTTTTGGGCAACGGGGAAAGAGGTTGTCGTTCAAGTAAAAAAGTGTTTTTAGAGTGGAAATTAGGGTTTTGGCAATTGAATGCTTGTGTTACGATTGTTAGTGTTGAACATGGCTTAAGTAAAATCTTAACAATGTGAATATAAGCTCTTAGGTACCATTCCTTTGCAAGCCGATTTTTGGTATCAGAGCCAGGTACCGCATCACAGGTTTGAGTCACGGAGGAGGCAATGTATAGGATAGAGTAAGCTGCCGTGGACATTGGTTGTAGAGCGTGGAGGTATATTACGATCCTAAGTGTCCCACATGGCTTAAGTATAATCTTAATCGTGTGTATATAAGTTCTTAAGCACCTTCTCCTTGCAAGCTGGTTTTAAAGGGTGAGTTCTATCTGAAATTTATATAAACTTTGTTCTAAATTTGGCTAAGAGGCTAATTAGGGGAAATTTTTGAATATAATGGATTCTCCCTAATTTCACCGAAAACTTGAATTTTAGAGAGCATTAGGTGGCCGGCCATATATGATGGATTTTTGGAGTAAAGTCTCTTAAAGGGATTTGGATTTTTAAGGCATGATCACCATATTTTCTAACAACTTTTAATTATGTTGCCAAATTTGTCTAATTTTTAAATTTTGAGATGAGTTTAGGAGAATGGATTTGTCAAATTCTTATTATGAGAATTTCCTCTGGGTTGATCGGCCATGCTTGAAATGTGGAGTAGGATTTTCAAATTTTGGCCAGGCTATTTTGGCAACACAAGTAGGGGTGGACATAATATCCGATTGTCGCCTACCGACTTTCGGCGATCGGTAGTCAGAATAAAAAAACAGTTTTGACGTCGGTTCAGTTCGGTAGGCGGTAGAATTTTTATTTCGTTGGTTAACCAAACCGACTTAACTGACTTTGACCCTCAGTTTTTTGCCCAAAAACATGTTCAATAAACACTTGTTTAGCCAAAAATAAATAAAAAAATGATTTAGGCACAAAAACAACCCATTTTGGCCTATAAAAATAGGCTCGACCCAATATACAAATCCCACGACATTTAACCGACTTAACAAAGAGCAATGTTACACATCCCAATACTCACACCATCAGTATGAAGTCGGTTAATTTACCGACTTAACAAAATTTTTTGGTTCGTTGGGCAAAAATACTCATACCGTTACCAATTTAACCGATACCCAGCCTTAAAAATAAATGCAACATTTATAGTTTTAAATCAGATGTTATTAAGTTGTGACATAAGCCTGTATTTTACGTAGTTTCACGTGATATTATGTTCTCAAGTAGTTTCACAATTAATAGAAAAAATGGATTTAAGAAAAGATTTAAAGCCCAATTACAAGATTAGTTTAGGGATAATTATAAAAAAAAGTTTCACAAACTACCAGCCGTTTTTCAAGTAGCCCCTTGAACTACCAATTGTACTAATATGACTTCCCAAACTACCAAAGAGTGCCAAAAAATACCTATTTTGTCGAAATATTCCTATAATACCCTTGCCACGTGTCATATATTCAATTAAAAAATAATAAAATTAAAAACAATTTTAAAATCAAAGAAAAATTTTAAAATTTTAAAATAAAATTTTGGCCAATGAGAATTGCCGGCCACCTTCATTTTGGCCAAGAGAGTAGCTGAGCCACCCCATGGCCCTTGGGGGTGGTTCGGCCATCCCCAAAGGGCAAAATGGGGGTGGCCGAAACCACCCCAAAGGGCCAAATCCTAAACATGGTTATAACTCAAAAGAGACTTAAATATATAAATATAGCAATAAAATAAGGGTTGTTATCTACACCATCTCCAACATCCCTACAAACTTTTTGACCCTAACACAACCGACACAAAAACCAAATGAGTTAGACAAGTTTAATTAGCCTATGATTTGATAATGAGGAGCGTGGGAACAAGTCCTAATTAATGTTGGGAAGAATAAAATAAATAACGATAATGCATGAACTATCGTGAAAATACATAAAAGTGAGAAAAGTCTTCACATTACATAAGGAGTGAAGACTTATCATGAACTATCGTGGAAATATATTTATGACAAAAATTGATATGTACGTACACATGACATAAGTATTGCACATTAATGTCTATGAAGAGATCGAAAAAGAAGATAGAAGTGGTTAGGAATCTTTTGCCAAACCTTGGAGGAGCTCATTGACTGATCTATATGTTGAATACATCTCAATTCTTCTTCATAATCTTCTCCTCAAAGCAGTCGAACAAACAAATTCCAACATGGACGTCAGGAACTTCCAATTTCGGGACTTCCAATTTTGGGAAGCATTCTTCTATGCAGTTTTTAGCCAGATCATAAACTTCAGCATCAGATTCTTTTCGGTGGCTATACATGCATAAGAAGAAGTTACGTGTAATATACTTGGCGAACCTTAGGGTTCCATATCGATGTGTTGTCATGCCATTTTCAAGTCTGGTTTTGAGGCAATCATATAATGACTCTTCTGCATGACCAATTACACGTTCGTATGGATGAAGAAGGCGGATGGGATGTGATTCATGTGAAGAGGTGCAGAGAGAAAGAGGGGTAGTAAGGTCATTCGCTTGCACTGTAAATACTATGATGAGGCCGATAACCAAGTACTCCATCGTCACCATTAAGATAAGTTTTTTCAGACATTTCTTGGCCATCGATTGTGTCTCAGTACGTACTCTAGAAGCTTTTTTATTTTGCAAGTTAAATGCATAAATAATTTATTAGGATTAAACGTACCCTCTAGTCATAATCGCTATTTATTGGGACTAAACCTCTAGTTATCATCGCTATTGCATAGGCTCTATTCCATTGAAATAAAAAATATTTTTTACTTGTTTATTCCATTTAGTTTTATAAATATATATTTTTAATACATTGATTTTTTTTTAGTAAGAGTTACACGTATCATTATTTTATCAATATACTAAGGGGCGCTTCACGTTTTTAATGAGATTGACTTATTACTTTATATATATATATAAACACACACACACATATAAATGGTTGGCTCCTTGTGACATGTGAATTGTTGGCACTTGCGTGATATGCATTGCATTGTGCTTTAATGATCAAGTTTTCTTTAAAGAAATTTTATTTAAATAAAAAGTTATTCAAGAATAGCAATTTCTGTCAAAGTAATGTCTCTTGGCTCAGGTTGCAAGCTTCAATAAGTGTTATATATATATATATATATATATATATATATATATATATAATAAAAAGAAATTTTTTTTGTGATAAACTCATGCATTCTCATAAGATTTGAATGGTATTTGCTAAGGTAAGTGAAGAGGCGTGACCTATTGTTCATCCAATATCCTATCAAAAAAATGTATCCACAAAAAGAGGTTGTCTAAAACAAATAATACAATTTTCATTTATTAAATAGTGCTTCCATTAATGGATCAAGTTTTTCTAAAGAAAATTTATTTAAATGAAGAGTTATTCAAGAATAGCATTTTTTTGGTTAAAGTAATGTCTCTTGGCTCGGGTTGCCAGCTTCGATAAGTGTTATATATAGTAAAAAGTAATTTTAATTTAGTGATATAGTCATGCATTCTCATAAGATTTGAAAAGGTGTTTATTGCTAAGATAAGTGATGAGGCGTGACCTTTTGTTCATTCAATATCCTGCCAATAAAATGTATTCACATATAGAAACTGATAATAAAATAAAGAGATGAAGGAAAGAGACAAAATACAGAGATTAAGGTGGTTCGGCCTATGGCCTACATCCACACGTTAAAGCCTTATAGGCTACATCTTTTCTTCATATTTGATATGAGTACAAGGTTATATTTAATATCTATAGAGCTTTACATGTGATTTGAATAATTTCAAATACAAATATAGCCCTTAGATTAGGGTTAACAAATCCCTTAATCTATGGTACTCAAATCATCTAAATCCCTTGATTTATAGGATACAAATCAACAGTTATCTCAAACGATTTCTATCCTTTAACATGCCCCCACAAAATGAACAGTCCATTAGTGGTTGTTGATTTTGAACATTGAATAGTTAAAGAATGGCTACTATGACTGAATTGGAACGTCGGTTACTATGACTGAAACTTTGACTTCAACAAGTTTGGCTAGTATCGGTTACTTTGACCGGAATTTGGACTTCAACAACTCTGTCCGGTATCGGTTACTTTGATCCGTATTTGGACTTCGGCTTCTTTTGGCCAGAATGGGGCCAACTATTGGCCTGAATGGGCTACATGGCCACACACAAATGCCTCTTGGGCCTTTTTCTTCTTATTCTTCTTCTTTTTCACTCCTTGATCTTTTTATAAATCAAGTGGATTTATTAATTCTCAATAAAGACTTTAGCAATATTACAACAAAAGTTTTCATTGTTAATGAAATCTTGAAACATAAAATCAAACAACTCGCAATGAAACATAAGTAATTTTACAAAATGAAATAGTTCATAGTGGTATTTTTATTCTTAATCCTTTGCAATTACGAACCTCACTTGTGATACACACCGTCACACATTCAATTAATCCTTAGAATATGGAAAAGAAAATGAATAAGTGACACAATTAAGGCGAGAATGATTCGGTGCTTTCTCATTAATCTTCGGTTGTGGCCTACACTCAACCTCATCTCCAAATGTCTCATCGGATCCCCCCAAGTGGGTTTCTCATACTACTCTCATGTTTCTTACCCATATAAAGTATATTAATGACACTTTTTTTAAAAAAAAATGATTAAATACAATGTAGCAAGTTTCTCAACAAGAGAACCAATTTTACCGATAATGGAGTAGTTAATCAACCATAAGAAGTTGTTCATATATAATGCTCCCAACTCGTGAGGGTAGGGTTTATTAATTTATTGAACTCAAAGGCACAAAGAATTAAAAAAAAAAAAAAAAAAAAAAAACCTCGAGCACCACTAAGTATTCATAAAGATTTTCTTTAAAAACTTAGGAAGCATAAAGGTTTTCATAAATTCCAAAATAAACTTAACAAACATTTGTAGTCCATCATAAATATTATAATTCAAAATGTTTTAGTGTCAACAAAATGCACTTATTGAACGTAAAAGGATGTTCAACAACCCATCCCCTAGTTCTAATTATTTTGTCCTCCTTGCACTTCTTGACGACATCTGTAGGAAGAAAAAATGAACAAAAAGATAGTGAAAAAATCTGTAGGGAATATAACCAACTATTTTAAAACAGTTGAGTGAAAAAGATATTTCTTAATAATAAAATTGATTTAGCATAAATACTATTTTTGAAAACTTTACAGTAATTCTAAGCTTTTCATATACTTAAAGACTTATCTTCTAGTTGTCACTATGTGGCCTTGCACACTCTAACCCCCAATATGTAAGGTTTGTGGATGACCGCGATGGATTCGTTTTCAACCCGTGGGCCTGTGGCCACGAGTTGAGTCATTAGGGTATCTGATTAACTTATAGATGTACTCAACATGACAAGTTTGGTGATGGACCACTTTTAGTGGTTGCATTTCGTCCTTGAGTTCTGATATCGTGCTATCTATTATCTCTTAGGTTGAATGTTTGAAACATTTCATTTACTTAGACATGCAAAAATCAATCAGTATGAACTTTCCTTTTTTTCTTATAACTCTACCAGGATGTCTAGAAGTACGTTTGACAAAAAAATAAAAAAAATCTAATTCTTCATCTAAAAAAACACTCTTACATATAACTTGTCACAAACAATATCTTTTTTATAAGCCAAGAATTACTTTTGAAATGAGGAATATTTCAAATATGTCGCAATAACATAGGATAAAAATAAAGCATATAATCCCATATTGAAATCATGTTGGAAATTAAAGCATATATGGCAAAAATTTAATTTATAAACAATACTTATTTAGAAGGAGCATGGTATATATATCACTTATCTCGATTTTTGATTGGGGTGGGACTAAACAAATTGCTTAGCACTGAACCAAATGCGTTCAGTTAGACACCCTTACTACCCTAATTAGGAGTTGACCAAAACTTAAGTTAGCATATCATGACATTTTCCCATTTTTTGTGTCTATGATAATTCCTAATTAAGCCTAGGGATTGACCCTATGATGCATATCGTCTTTTCTAACTATCATTAATTTTTTTTTGAAAGATATGAACTTGGGCTCCCTACATGAACTAAGTTAGGCCCCTCAATGCGCATGGTCCATCCCCTTCAGGTCCAACAGGCTTGGACCTACAAGTGGAAACCCAACAAATCCTTGTTCCAACCCTAATTGGGTCCCTCATCATTCTTGATGAGCTTACGCTAAAACATGAGAAATGGGTCTGGATTGACCCACTTGGGTTATCATTCTCTCCTAACTAAGGCCCTCTATGGACTTAGATCAACTCAAGGCCGAAATAACTTTTACTAGCTTAGGCTCGAATTCCAAAAACAAGTTTTAGGGCCCAAACACCAACTAAAATTGATTAAAACTTAAGGAATGTTATTTTGTTAGAAAACTTTCTTAAAAACATATCAAAACTCCATTCTTGTGACGTTCTTCAAAAAACTTCCATGAAAGATAATATATATTAAAAAGAACTTAAAGAATGTCAAATATACATTTTTCTTTTGGCTAAATTTCACACAAACCAAAATATTTTGTTTCTTGGGAGGAGGAATCGTCGCCTGGCCAATTTTTTATTTTTATTTTTATTTTTAAAAAAAAAAATGGAAAAGGGAACGGTTGGGCAGCCACCCCTTTACCTTTTCTATTTTTTTAAAATAATTTTTTAATATTTAATTATACTTTTAATATATTTTTTTATTAAGAGTGATACGTGTCGCCATATTATTGGTGCTGACGTGGGGCCTAACGAAATTTGTCAAAATTTTTAACGGAATTTAATTCTAGTGAGCGATTTATATATTAGGTCAACCACAATGATCTTCGAATTAATTTTGATATGATAGGGAGTGATTGTAATTTAGTCTAACCACATGGACTGATAGTGCAATTTTTCCTTCAAGTAAAAAAGTGGTTTTAGAGTGAAAATTAGGGTTTTGGCAATTGAATAAGTGTGTTACGATTGTAAGTGTCGAACATGACTTAACTACAATTTAAACCATGTGAATATAAACGTTTAGGTACATACCATTCCTTTGCAAGCCGGTTTTTAAGAGTGAGTTCTACCTGAAGTTTGTATTATTTGGTATCAGAGTCAAGCACCAGGTCACAGGTTTGAGTCACGAAGGGGGCAACATATAGGATAGAGTGAGCTGCCGTGGAAGTTGGCTGCAGAGCGTCGTAGTATGTTACGATCTTAAGTGTCCCACATGGCTTAAGTACAATCTTAAGCGTGTGTATATAATTTCCTAGGCACCTTCCCCTTGCAAGCTAGTTTTAAAATGTGAGTTCTACTTGAAATTTGTATAAACTTTATTCTAAATTTGGCTAAGAGGCTAATTAGGGAAATTTATGGATAATCCCTAATTTCAGCAAAAAATTGAATTTTAGAGAAGCATTAGGTGGCCGGCCATATAGGATGGATTTTTGGATTCAAGTCTCTTAAAGGGATTTGGATTTTTAAGGCATGATCACCATATTTTCTAGCAACTTTTAATTATGTTGCCAAATTTGTCTAATTTTTAAATTTTGAGATGAGTTTAGGAGAATGAATTTGTCAAACTCCTATTATGAGAATTTCTTCTAGGTTGATCGGCCATGCTTGAAATGTGGAGTAGGATTTTCAAATTTTGGCTAGGCTATTTTTGGCAACAAAAGTAGGATTGGACAGAATATCCGATTGTTGCCTACCAACTTCCGGCTATCCGTAATCAGAGTAAAATAAAGGTTTCGACATCGGTTCGGTTCAGTAGGCGGTAGAAGTTTTATTTCTTTGGTTAATTGAACCACTTAACTAACTTTGACCGATCCTAAGTGCCCAACATGACTTAAATACAATCTTAACCATGTGTATATAAGCTGTTGGACACCCTACCCTTACAAGCCGGTTTTTATTTGGTATCAAAGCCATGGATACTTGAAGTTGGGTTGTGACGTGAAATGGAATTCGAGTAGCTCATTTCATGTGGGAGAGATTACAAGACTCCACCCATTATAGGATAACACCACAATTCACCAATATTTTTTTTGCCTCATTAATCACAAACTGATATTTAAATATATACAATAAGATGAATACACCTAAATGGTTATAAACTCTTAATTAATCCTAATCCTAATCCTAATTTTAAATAACATAATCCTAATTTAAAATGATCTAATCCTAATGAGTTGGAATGGACTAAACCTAATCTTATTCCTATCACATTCTGATATTAATGTTTATAGTTTTGGGACATATGAACAGTGTAAATGCAATTGTAAGTTGAATACGTTGAACAAAAATTGTACATAGCAAATTCCGCAGCATTGTTTATCAAGATACTAAATACAAATAGTAGCACCACGTGGATATTTTTAAAATAATGCATATCTCCTGCGGGCCGTTACCACAATAATTCCTATATGTTTTCTTAATATATTTCATGCTAATTTACAAGACTAGTTCGATTTTTCCCTTCCCTTTCCCTTTTAGACCAATTACTTATAAAAAAAAAAAAAAATGATTTTATATACATTTTGACTAACATTTAAATACAAACAATGACAAGTTGTATATGAATGAGACTTGGATCAATAAGTGTAACTAGTATAGAAAAGATAAATCTTGGCAGGAAGGTACAAAGTTAATTGGGATGTGGTTGTGGATAAAAATTATGGACGCATTGGATTTGCTATTGTTGTCAGGGATTATGAAGGCGTTGTCTTAGCTGCACGTAGTACTACAAGAAACGTGGTAGCCAACCCAATCGTGGCGGAAGCTTTGGCTTCTTTACATGCCGTGAAGTTATGTCGAGAGATGGGTTTTAATGACAATATTTTGGAAGGGATGTCTTAGAGATTGTAATGACGATTAAAGTAGAGAGGAATAATTTGAGCAAATTTAGACATATAGTTGATGGAATCAAAGAGAGTTTGCACCATTTAAAATCGTGGAGAATAGTACATGTCAAGAGGAGTGCAAATGCGACTGCTCATTCCACAGTCCGAGAGAGAATATTTTGTGCGTCATAGATAGGATTTGGGTTGAAGAAACTGCAAATTGTATTTGTGATATCATAGACAGGGATATTCATGTCCCTAGTTGATTTGATAACTTTCTAATAAAAGTTCCAACTTTTGTAAAAAAAAAAAAATGAAAAAACCTAAATATGTAAATATAGCAATAAAACTTAGAGTTGTTATCTACACCAAGTCCAAGATCCCTGCAAACTTTCTGACCCTAACACAACCAACACAAAACCAAATGAGTTAGACAAGCTTAATTAGCCTATGATTAATTTGATAATCAATGAGGTATAATGATCCTTTTATTGCTATCCTGCACATTAATGTATATGAAGAGATGGAAAAGGAAGTGATTAGGAATCTTTTAGCAAACCTTGGAGGGGCTCTCATTGACTCTATATGTTGATCAATACGTCTCAATTCATCCTAATCTTCCTATCAAAGCAGTCGAACAAACAAGTTCCAGCATGGACATCAGGAACTGTCAATTTTGAGAAGCATTCTTCTATGCACTTTTTAGCCAGATCATAAATTTCAGCGTCAGTTTCTTTTCGGTGGCTATACATGCATAAGAAGAAGCTACGTGTAGTATACTTGGCGAACATTAGGCTTCCATATTTATATGTTATCATGGAATATCGAAGTTTGGTTTTGAGGCAATCATACAGTGACTCATAAGGATGAAGAAGGCGGATGGGATGTGAAGAGGTGTGGAGAGAAAGAGGGGTAGTAAGGTCATTCGCTTGCACTGTAAATACTATGACGAGGATAATCAAGTACTTCATCATCACCGTTAATACAACTTTTTTCACACATTTCTTGGCCATCGATTGGGTCTCAGTACGTACTCGAGAAGCTTTTTTATTTTGCAAGTTAAATGCGTGCATAAATAGTTTATTAGGGTTAAACGTACGGACCCTCTAGTGTATATATATATATATATATATTTGCTTGTTTATTGGTTTATTCATAAAAAAAGTTTTTTCTAAAAAAAAATTATTTAAATGAAGAGTTATTCAAGAAAAGCATTTTTTTGGTTAAAGTAATGTCTCTTGGCTCGGGTTGCAAGCTTCGATAAGTGTTATATATAGCAAAAAGTAATTTTTAGTGATATAGTCATGCATTCTCATAAGATTTGAAAAGGTGTTTAATGGCTAAGATAAGTGAAGAGGCGTGACCTTTTGTTCATTCAATATACTATCAATAAAATGTATCCACATATAGAAATTGATAATAAAATAAAAAGATGAAGAAAAGAGACAAAACACATAGATTAAGGTGGTTCGGCCTATGGCCTACATGCACACGTTAAAACCTTATAGGCTACATCTTTTCTTCATATTTGATCTGAGTACAACGTTGTATTTATAGAGCTTTAAATGTGATTTGAATAATCTCAAATACAAACATATCACTTAGATTAAGGTTAACAAATCCCTTAATCATTGGTAATCAAATCATCTAAATCCATTGATTTATGGGATACAAATCAGCAGTTATCTCAAAGAATTTCTATTCTTTAACATGCCCCCGCAAGATGAACGGTTCGTTAGTGATCGTTGATCTTGAACATCGAATGGCTAAAAATGGCTATTATGGCCTGAATTGAAACGTCAATTGCTATAATCGAAACTTTGACTTTGACAACTTTAACCGATATCGAAATTTTGACCAGAATTTGGACTTCGACAACTCTAGCCGACATCGGTCTTTGACCTATATTTGGACTTCAGGTTTTTTTGGCCAGAACAGGGCCAACTATGGGCCTGAATGAGCTACATGGCCACACAAAGTCTCTTGGGCTTTTTTTTTTCTTTTTTTGCACTCCTTGATCTTTTTCTTTTCTTTCTTTCTTTTTCACCGATTTTCTTTTCTTTTCTTTTCTTTTCGGGTTTTTTTTTTTTTTTTTTTTTTTTTTTTTTTTTTTTCAAAACCACTCCCAAGGAAGGTCTCATTCCAAGAATCACACCCAAAAACATAATGAAATGTTGACCTCCTTTTACATGGAACAAATCTGTTCAAGCAAAAAAGAAGATGAGAACAAATCTCATTGAAGTTGCACCTTTCTTGTCACGTTGGTCGAGAGGGGCTTGTACCCTTTGTTTCTGATGGAGCTTTTTTTGAACAGATCTCGGATCCAAGAACTAACAATGTGACCAGCCGGCTCCTTTTTTTTTTTCCTTTTTTCTTTTTTTTTCTTTCTTGAGACAAAACGATAAGAGGAGAACAAAAAAAATAAAAAATAAAATCACAGGAACAAAAATTGGTGTTAGCCTATAGCTCTAATACCATATAGAAACTTATAATAAAATAAAGAGATAAAAGAAAGAGAGAAAACACAGAGATAAGGGGGTTCGGCCTATGGCCTATATAACATCCAATATGTTAATTAAGTGTCAAAAACACGAATTAGAGTAATTAAGTGATTAATTAGGAAAAATAGAGGAAAAACACCTAGAAACGTTCAGATAAGAGTTTTTGAATAGTGCACCCGGACAGACCAAAACATGTGTTCGGACGGACTTGCCAGAAAGTCCATGTTTGCTGTCTTGTCCGGACGGCCAGCGGACGAAACTCTCAGTGAGTTCAAATTCATGTGCGTGTCCAGACGGACTATTTATGCTTCTGGACAGCTTTATCCAATAGCGGCACCACGCACAAGCATGTCCAGACAGGCTTCTATTGAAATGGTTGTCTCACGTTTTCTCTCCCATTTTCTTAGGGTTTTGACCCAAAACTCTTGATTGTGGTAGATTGAAGCTTCCAAACTCAAATTCGATTTCGGAAACGTGATCCTCGAAGTAAAATCTACGTTTTCACCGATTGATTTTAGGTAAATTTGAAAATCCTAATTCCTCTAGATTTTGTGTTGATTTTTTAGAGTTTGAGTCTAATATCTCAATTTTCTCTAGGTTTTAAGTATTTCGAAGTGCTCTAGACAACTTCCAAGCATGGGGTTTATTTTTGGTGAAAAATCAAGGTAAAATCCCAAAACCCTAGATTTTTCTAAATGTTGTAAAATTAGCAATTTGTATGTCTAACCCTAAAATAATCTTATGGGCTATTGTTATTAGTTAATGGGTTGTCAAATGGAACCCTAGAAAATTATGGGTTTTCCATGGGTCTTAGTTCTTGAGCAATTCAAAAGCTAAGTGGAAATTTAGAGTTAGAAAACACTGTGTTAGTATTAATTTTCATCACAATGTATTGTACATTGATACATTATGTGGCTTACAAGGAAAATTTCTTCATAGACAATTGTCAAGCAACCTGTGTGAGTATTCAACTCAATGATAAAAGAAATTATATTTTGTGAAGTTTTTATAATTAAATAAACGTTAGATTAATGATAAACTGAGCCAATGATATTTTGAGATGATATATGCTTGTGATTGATTTCAATACCTTCAATTATGTTAAGTTATGTCTTTATATGATTTTAAATGAGTTGAGAATTATGTTTTCATGATATATTTGAACAAGGATAGAGAAACATACAAAGTTATACGATGCATATGTATATGATAACATGATCATGATGAGTGTGAGATATGATGAGCATGAGCATAAAACGAAATCATTAATGCTAAATTTAAGATCAAGGTTGAAAAATATCTAGGCAGAGCAAGTGAAAGATCAATGGGTATAAAGCCCCACGGCATCAAAAACAAGGTCGGGAGTTCGAGTCCCACGGCACATAGCAATCAGAGCAAGTCTAAGACCAGTGGGAATAAAGCCCCACGGCATCAACAATAGAAAAATAAAGAAAATAGATGTATGGCAAGCATGACATGATGTGTGACATGATTTATGTTTTATGATGTTTTCATAGCTAGATTTACCAGTATGCCTATGAGTTTGAATGTAACAGAACATATGTATATAGTTACAGCTAGATTGCATAGATAATTTAAATGGAATTTCATACTAGACGTATCGATATGCCTATGAGTTTAAATAAAACAGAACATATGTATATATAGTTACAGCTAGAATGCATATGATGTTTTATATGACATTGAGCTTATTTGTGCTTGGATACAGGTATTTCCTGAAGGTTTGGAAATGTTCATATATCTGCATAGCTGAGTTATGATACTACTCATTTTTCTGCTTAGACGTACACGTATGCTTGTTATTCCCGAAGGTTTGGAAAGCTTGTATATGAGTATAGCTTAGTCATATGATATATGTATAAATGACTGTATAAGTAGTAAGATTCCTCATGAATACGAAGTGCCTATGTTTACCATATTAGCTACGAAACTTTTAAAGAATGATTCCTACTAATAGTAGCTATTATAATTTACGTAAGGTAGAGAAGAAAAGAGTTGGCTTATTGTGAAGACTTAGTGAATTTTATACTGTTGAGTTTGTGGACTCACACTTCCACCTATGCGGACGTGGCTATCACCACGACCGTGTAGATATTGATGCTTTGGCTGCAGATATCGTTGATGTCGACGATGACCTGATGGCGTTGTATTTGAGATACTATGACTGAGGCTCTTTGCATTTAGTTGTATGTTATAGGATTATAGGATATGTAGGAAAATTGCATACTTCAACCGTATGGCAGTGTAAGCTTATATAAAGAATAGATCATCTAGATTACACTAGGAGAGTTCTGGTACCAATAACTATCTACCTTATCACAAGACTAAAGATACCTAGACTAATAGAATATAACTAGTCTAAAGATTATCATAGAGGAAGAATCTTGATCTAACTCTTAACACTTTACATTTATCATTTTTGGATAACAAGTCTAATTCAATACGCCCCCTCAAACTCGACGTGGGAGGATCAACGTTGAGGTTGAATCGTAACATGATGAATCGGGCAGCAACAAGCGGCTTCGTGAGGATATCGGCCAATTGATCTTTTCTAGAGATGAAACATAGTTCAAGTAACTTTTTAGCAACCATATCGCGGACAAAATGATAGTCAATTTCTATTTTTTCTATTTGCTTTATGCGAGCATGATAGATAGGATTCGAAGCGAGATAGAGCAGTGTTGGCAGTAGAGATGGTGATTTCAAGAGCTGTTTTGTGAGTGTCCAAACGCAGTTCATATGATAACATGTAGCCATAAAGATCAGTGAGAGAGATAGAATCTTGCCTTGTCGTGATAGAGGTAACAAAGGGGTCATAATCAGCATCCAGTCCGGCAAGAATGTTGGAGATTAATTTGGAATCTTCGATGGGCTTGCCAATGGCAGCCAAGAGATTTGCAATTCCCTATGCTTTTTTGAAATAAGTAGAGACAGTTTGAGTGTCTTTCTTCTTATTGGAGAGCTGTTGCTTAAGTTGGAGAATCCGGGATTGGGACTGCTCAGCAAATAGAGTTTCCAGAGTGACCCAAACTTCCCAAGATGTTGTAAGGCCAATAACATGGGGCAGTGTTTCCACAGAGAGAGTGGAGATGATGGCATTGAAGATAATGCGATCTTGATGATACCATGGAGAATGATTGGGATTGAGGATGAGGAGACCAGAGGTTCAGCCAGGAATGAGTTATGGAGGCTGAGGAAAGGTGCCATCAACATAACCGAACAAGTTGTGGCCTTCTAGAAACGAAACCATGAGGAATTGCCATAGGATGTAATTATCCTGGGTGAGTTTTTCAGAGATGTGATGGTGCACATTCTGAATAGGAATAGGAGAAGCAACTGGGATGGAGATAGGAGGTGGGTTTGAGGTGTTGGTAGAATTGGTTTCAGAGGTAGGAACAGCCATAGAGGTTGGTCTTGATTGGCTCTAATACCATATAAGATTATAGGATATGTAGGAAAACTGCATACTTCAACCGTATGGCAGTGTTAAGTTTATATAGAGAATAGATCATCTAGATTACACTAGACATGTTTTACATGAAGAGTTCTAGTACCAAAACTATCTACCTTATCACAAGACTAAAGAAACCTAGACTAATAGAATATAACTAATCTAAAGATTATCCATAGAGGAAGAATGTTGATCTAACTCTAACACTTTACATTTATCATTCTTGAATAACAAGTCTAATCCAATATACGTGTGTCGGACTTGGATAGTCCATATTTTTGTATAGACATTTTGTATATGGCTTATGTTGAATGTGACACTTATTTTGTATAGTCATTCTTGTTGTAAATAATATTTGATTAAAGCCTTAAACAGATAAACAAATGTATGTCTCTGATGTTGTATTTACAATTTTTAGTTAGTGAATTTAGTTCTGCTGCTACAGGTTTATCTCTCATATATTATGCGTATGTTACGAGATGTGTTAGGTTGATGTTGACTTAATGACTAATCGTCATTCGACTTGTGATGATTTCATTTGTATTTAAAACAAAAAAATCATCACAGCCTACATCCACACGTTAAAGACTTATAAACTATATCTTTTCTTTATATTTGATATGAGTACAAGACTCTATTTATAGAACTTTACATGTGATTTGAATAATTTCAAATACAAACATATCACTTAGAATAGGGTTAACAAATCCCTTAATTTACGGAAATCAAATCATTTAAATCCCTTGATTTATGGAATACAAATCAACGGTTATCTCAAAATATTTCTATTAAATGATAAAAATCCTTTGAAATAACTATTGATTAGTATCCCATAAATCAAGAAATTTAGATTATTTGATTATCTGAAATTGAGTGGAAACCATAATTGTGCTTTGCACATACTGGTCAGTTTGTCCCACATGCTCTTCAACTTTCCAAGAACCTCGATAGATAAAGAGTTTTTCTTGTTTATGTTAAGAAATTTTTTGTTGTGATCAATAAATTCGAGATCGGTATTCTTTTGATAAACATACAAAAACTCTATCTAATAGTCTCACAATGTTGTCCATTCACAGAAAGTAAAAAAAAAAAAAAAAAAAAAAAAAAAAAAAAAAAAAAAAAAGGAGGGTAAGATTAAGTTCCATATAATAAAAAAGCAATAATTAAATTCGGGAGCAACTTGTTTGAGCCCATCAAACATAATTAAGGCCACATTGAGCCAATTCTTCAAAAGCCAAACAATATCTTCCACCATTCCCCGACTCGATCTTTCAATAGCTAAAAAACTAAAAAATAAAAATAACAAAACAAAACAAAAAGTAGGAGACCCAAGTTATATAGATTGAAGAGAATAAAGTCGAATTTTTCCCCTAAAGTACACTCTGAGCTTAACCAAACCTCAGTAGCATTGCATTTTCAAGCTTCAAAAGCACTATTGGACAATCATGGCATTTCTGGATTTTCCTCAAAGCAAAAATTTGTTCCGCAAGCGCTCAAGGAGAACATTTAAAAAGGCATAAATCCAAAAGTGTGTTACTTGTACACAAATTTGGCATGAAATTGCATTTTTTTTTTTCTCTCCCAGCAAACATGCAGATCCACCTGAAGAAGAAGAAAAAGAAAACAACCTACAATTATCCCAAGGGCACATTCTCCTCGCCAAACATGCTAATGCTTATTACTCAATACCATCAGGTTTCAAGGGTCAAGTATCTCTAAACCTATGAAAATTAAATTCACCTTATAATATGCTTGTCATGCATTCGCCAAACTCAAAAGTTTATCAAAGCTATACAATGTTGAAACATTTCTTTCCATGTCATTTCCATGTTGAAACATTTCTTTCCATGTAATTTTTGGGAAATCACATGGATAATACAGCTCCTAATATCCGATTAATTTCATATTTGGTGCGCGTGAAGGGCTTGAGGAGGGCATATAATCCAAATTGGATATAGTGAAAAATGAAGCCCACAAATAGTTAATTTAGGGACATACTAATGACTACTTTTACAAATGGGTCTGCATGACAAGCTAGAGGAGACCTTGTAATCTAAACTGGACCTAGTGAAAAATGGATCCCACAAAAAAATTGTAAAATTGTAAGAATCACTAGTTTTACACATTGTTGATTAATCCAAGCTTTGTCGATAGCAAGAACAATATAACAAAATCCAAAATGCAGTACTCATACCAGGCAGTCAATCAATCCTCCTCCATCGGAACCTCTGGAATATCAAACCTATCTTCTTCAATAGTTTTATTGACCACAGAAACAGGAGAGGGTATGGGAAGTCAAGGAAACAAGAATTTCTCGTCATTGAATCTAATGAAAAAAAAAAAAAAATTAATCCAACAAAAGCAGTTCCACATGTGATGAATTCCTTGATGCATCATTACAGTAGAATATCAATGCAAACTCAATTTTATGAAGCAACAGATGATGACTAATTCAGATTAGCAAATAGCAACTTGTACAATCCATAATACATCAATGTCTTCATGCTCCGTTAAGTACAAAACTGATAACCTTGCTTTGTGTGATTACATGCAGCTTGTGCAAGTAATTTTTTTCTCTGGTCCATGATTAACATAGCCCTTAAATCATATTTTAATCAGACAATCACATACATATACAATAACTACAAGCTTGTACTGATACAATCAATCACTGAAGCATATTACTTTCATGAGTTTCCCCTTTTTTTTCCTGGGTTATTCCTAGTCTACAAACTTTCAACTTCTCCCAATATGATTCATTTAAAGCATAGTTTATTTAATGAATCCCACGAAGCAAAACCCAAGCCTAGCTCATTGAATGAAGCCTAATAACCTCATAGTCTAGCTTAATTTGGAAATTATAGAGGTGAGTCCTGAATCTTATAATCGTGCTATATTTGATGAGCTACACCCTTCTTTCAATTCAAGCATTAGACTTAAGACAATCAATTTGATTCCGTTAGAGGTGAACAAATGATTCCCAGGATTATCCCTTTTTTGTCTTGGTCAAGACATTATGATTTGCCAACCCTTGCAACTGTGCTGCATCACTTTTCTAGCTTCAATAAGTTAGGAGGCAAATTCTATATTAAAAATACAATTCACATATATCTCCTCAAGCTGAGACCTTACCAACTTGAAGTCAAGCTATTAAGAAACTTGAAAATCAATAACCAGAAGCTAAAAACTACAAACTTATTGGCAAATCAACACATGATAAATGATTTCTATCTCTTAACAAACATGTGAAAAACAAACACAGCCCACATAGCATATAAATTCTCGGGTGAGAAAATGTGGATTTTAGAAACACTATAAAAAGTTAGGGAAATCATGTTACCAACCATGCTTCTCGACATTTTGACTTTAACACCCCAATTTACAATTTGATAGATTTAAGACATGAATTTAGGTCCATTCCAAATTCGAGACCTCTATCATCACTTATATTAGAAATGGATGTTAAAATACAATTATGCCCCTCAGATAAAAAATTTAGAGAAAAAAAAAAGTAGTGACTGTGGGGCACAACCCAACCATCGCTGGATCGTGCTCCCGGCCACCCCATTCAGAGGGGGTGGAGTCACCCCATCAGAACAGGGGTGGCCGCGAGAGAGTCACCCCCTCTGTTAGGTTGTGGTTTGCAGCCAAACACACGGATCTAAGAGATGGCTGCAAGGAAGCCCTTAGCAAAGGTCTGGCTCGCAAACACACGGATCTAAGGGGTGGCTACACCCCCTCTGACCGAGGTGATCACGACCCACCGTGGGTGGCTAGGAGCACAACTCAGATGGCTGGGTTTTGCCACCCATGACCACCACCATGGCTAGCTTGGTATGTGGTAGCACTAGGCAAGCCCAACAATTTTTTTCTTTTTTTCTTTTTATTTTTTTACAGTCATTTATGACGAAAATGTTGACAGAAGTCTCGAATTTAGAACGGACCTAAACTCAAGTCTTAAATCTATCAAATTGAAAACTTGGGTCTTAAGGCTAAAATGGCAAAAACTCAAGGGGTTTTGTCACCTGATTTCCCAAAAAATTATTAGAAAAATTCAAGCTTTAAGCAAAGCCTAGAAAAGACAAAAAGGATATATATTGACATAAGATCATCCTCCTTTTCACCACGGTTGCGGCTGTTATTTAGCTCCCGACTGATTTCAGGAGTAACCTACATTTGGAGAGGGCATACGCATTAAGAGAGTATATATATATGCATTATATATGACATAAATTAAATTAAGAGAATTCATGGAAGCAGCTGCGACGTCAGGGACAACATCCTTACTAGTTTGTGCTTTTGCTTTTCAAGTAGATTTTTAAGGTTATCTTTATCCTCTTTCCGCAGGTCGTTTTTGTACCTGAAAGCAGTTTGGCATAGCAAGTTAGCAACAGCATATGAGAGGAAATGCAGTTAAACTAATACTATGATGTACATGATAAAAGCATAAAATGTAAATCCTAGTTACATGTTTCTCCTTTTCTATTAGGAGGACAGGTAGGACAGATTTAAAACCTGTCAATGGATGGCTAATAAAGGGTAAAGGGTTAGAAAGTCGTGGTTTTAGGGCTTGGGATGGTAGGAGAATCGGTACAGGGTTCAAACCCTAGCTACAACTAGAGAAAGATATTGGTTTTTCCTTTTTTCTTTTCCCTACTGGGTGGGGACTGATATGGAGGGCCCAGGGACGTTTTGTCTTCATTTCCCTCCCTTTTTCTCTCCTACCAAACAGATGTATTTTACCTATTCATTCCTTTTTCCCTTCTCCCACCCCCCCACCCCCAAAAAAATAAAAAAAATTCATCCTTCCCTCCCTCTAAAATGGTGTAAGTGAACCAAATGTATGTTCGATAGAACATATTATCCTGGGAAATAAAAATTCTTCTCAATGCCAATCAGGTAAGAGAAGACACTCTTTAGTAAAAGTTACTAACCTTTGCACAAATGCAAGTAGTGATTGGTGCCATATTACAGGCATTATCCTGGTATCTTCGAGAAATCTCATAAAATGAGCAACAGTAGCATCAAGCACACGATGTGGCAAAGCATATTTCTTCTCCAAAAGAAGCTTTATAAAATAGCTGCAATTGTTAAGAAGGAAACTTTGTCAAGTAGTTTCAAAAGCATTTGCAACCAAAAAGAGGTTGCCAACACATATCATCACTATTATAATAAGTGCATTCATAAATCAACCAATCAACATGAATACTAATCTCAAAGCAATATGATGATCCCAATAATACTAATCACTTGGTTTCCGAACTTCATATTACCAAGCTCTACTCTCTCCTTTCCTGATTAGTCATGTATCATAGAGAAATGTCAAATTAGGAAGTCAAAGAGAATTATGTATCAAGTAAGAAGGGATTTATCCCATGGACCTTCTACATCTTTTTACTAAATCAGCAGCCTTTAACATATATGGGTGTCTCCCCTCTTATGCCAATAAACCACATACTCTCAATGCATAGATAACCTTGTTCTATCACACAGTCTATCTCCTTGTAACTTCTAAGTAACAACATACTAAAAAGAGCAAGTGTTGTCCATTTGACTTCATGCTAACAAGATATTACTATACAAACACATTGGGAACAAGCTTATGGCCAAACCCGCTCTCTGTTGGACTTGATTTCAGTGTACCATGATCCCTGCATTGATCTTGTCGTCATTTCTGCTATTAGCATATCCAGATACTGACCATGTTAACGAAGGTTTTATCTGACACCTGAACATAAATGCTTGTCTCTAAAATACTTAACTTTCTTTTTTTTGCAAGTAAAAAACTTAATTTCTTAGTAAGCATTATATCAAACTCCATTCCAGTACTCAGACAAAAGTAAAATAGATCCAAATAAGTTGAGGTTCCGAGTGCATATAAACCTTAAACATGCATAGTACTGCCCAAACACCAATAAAGCATACCAAACATGCATTGAACTTGTTTTTAATGAGTAATCGAAATTTTATTAAAAATGAGAGGCATAACACATGAAGTATACAAGAGAAATGCCTAATCAGAAAAATAAAAAATCAAGAAAATCATGATATCTAAAAATATGAAGACAATCACATGCGGCTGTCCACTAGTAAAGGGTTTTGAAGAACGTATTTAGTTCCACCACTGATCTCTCGCAATCCTCAAAGTTACGATCATTTCTCTCTCTCCAAGTACACCGTTTGAAGCAAGCTCTACTTAATAACTTCGAAAAAGCTACCTTAAGGCCTTGTTTGGTTCGCGGAATAGGTATTTCATTAGGAAAATGAATAGTTATTAGTAGGAATGAGGAAAAGTGAAATGGAATAATTATTCAAATTCCTTAGTTTGGTGACAATACATATACCACAATTGAAATTGACCCAAAATTACTAAAAAAACCTACATAATTTCTTATTTTTAAAAAAAACTCAAATCTTAATAAATAAATAAATAAATGTTGGACCTTAGATCTGTGGGTGGTCGGCCAACCACAAATCTGATCTAAATTCTTTGCTTTCTTTTTTTTAATTTCTTAATTTTTTTATTTTTTATTTTTAAGTTTAGTTTGAAAAAATTAAAGAAAAATCTGATTTTTTTTTTAAAAGGTTGTCTATTCCCTCAGGAATAGTTATTCCTCTCATTTTTAGAGGAATAGCTATTCGTCTTCGTAAGAGAATAGTTATTCTCATGAAATAGCTATTCTAAGGAATAAGTCCCAACCAAATAAAGGAGTAGCTATTCCAATGGAATAGTCATTCAATTCCAATGACTTATTCCGCAAACCAAATGAGGCATAAAGGTTTGCTCCACACACCACACATCATGCCAAAATCTAATCTTAGAGGCATCCCCCACGTCGAATGCTCCCCACACCACACATCATGCCAAAATTTAATCTTAGAGTCATTCCCCACGTCAAATCTAGTGTATCTAGATAACTCCCCAACCCTTTTTGATAAACTTTCAAAGCCCAACCCCACCCTATAGGACCCATTAATCTCACAAGAGCTCCACCCACGCAATGCCATAATGCATCAGCTCGATACTTGGACCCTCTCTCTCTCTCTCTCTCTCTCTCTCTCTCTCTCTCTCTCTCTCTCTCTATATATATATATATATATATATAAACTCAACTCAACTAAGCCTTAATCCAAGCAAACACACTCAATAATTTGCCTATCAATACAAACACAAAAATAAACAAGAGAATAGAGCACATGTAGAAGAATAAAACAAACCAGAACATCCTATACCACAAAGCCCACGAACAGAATGCACAGAAAAGAGAGGGAAAACCCAAGCAACCTTGAAAATCTACACATCCTTAAAGAGCAGAAACTATTAAAAAAAAAAAGCATTATGACCCAGCTCTCTGCCCAGCTTCTACAGTTCCCCATAGTCCTCGAACCAAATCATGGAACACTCAAGTACTTGAGTGTCGAAAAGCCATTCAATTAAATACTCAATAAAACTCATGGCATCATTCATCAAAAAAAAAAAAAAAACCACACATGGCACAAGCCATTAAGCTTCAAACATGTTTACATTCTTTGTAAATGAATAAATGTTACATCATTGATTACCTTGTTGTACCACCATATTCCATCTCTGCAAGCTTCAATAATGCAACACTGCAAATCCATTCAAAAATTGTGTTAGACATCTCCCAAGTGTTAAGAGGTTAAACTATTCATCTAAAATAATTTCAACAGCCACTCAGACATGCACATAAGGTATCCACCACTCACAAGAACTTATTCAAACAAATTATATCAACAGCTACAAACACAACAAAGAAGCCAGCTGGAAAAAACCACAAGTGAACTTTAAATTGAAAAGCTAAAGGTTCAAACAAGGAATATGCTTAGTAAGAGCAAAGACAAGTTTAAATTGTTAACAAATACAGCTAATTAGGCATCCACAGTTAACTGGCAGATATGCTACATAGGGCTATTGTGACAGCTAAGCAATACAAATGTTTGCCACAGATTTGTAGTCCTTGAATATATATATATATATATATAATCAAATAAAACAATAAAACAAGGCCATATTTCTTGCCAAAATTGCTAAGGGATTTTTTAAAAACTACACAAATGATTTAAATCTTATCAAAATATTCACCAAATGTCCAATGGAAGGCACTTTTATTAATTAAAAAGATATTATTATGTGACAAGAACACGTTCTAAAAGAAGACAATTATACAAACAATAGGCCTGACAGTTTTTGCAAGAAACTCCATAGTTAAATTTTTTTTTATATAAGTAAGAAGAGTTTTATTATAAAGTGTAAGGCGTCCCTATATACACTGGGAGTATACACAAGAACAACTAAAAGCCAACCCAAGAAACAAAACCTAAACAAACCCAAAAGAGCCCAAACAAACCCTACAACCCGAAAAACCCAACCCTACGTCATGTGAGCCTTTCCTTTCCGACGCCTGGAGGGAGCGCTCACATCGCCATAGTTGACGGAGCTTTTCAAATTCAAAAGCTCCCTCCTGCCTTTGGTCTTTTGGCGTGCTAACATTTGATCCCGGTAAAATTCCTATGTAAAAGCATCAAGGATTGCCAACGACTCCACGTCATGACCACCATTCATAGTTAAATTATGAATACCCTTTCGTTATTGACCAAGTAACAGGCTAGTCTATCCATTTTCTCGCCACTGCCAATTTGTTATTCCCAGCAGGCCAACTCTTTTATATCAATCAGGCCTCTAAAATTTTGAGGAACAAAAGAATCCAGAAAATGTCTATGTTTCTATCATTTAGAACTTGGCACAGGGCAGGAGAACTTAAAACAAAGAAAACTCTCTTTAGCAAGTCCGAAAGTGCATGGTTGGCCTCATGATAAAATAATAATAATAAAATAAAATTAGAATAAAAGAATCTTTTGATCAGTTTGGTGGATAAAATCTGCCCTTTCATCATTGTAAGCATCGAATAAAACTCATCCCGAATCTTTAGATCCAGGACCCCCAGAAAATACAGGCAGTACCCCCACACTTTATCAGTCCATTGATTAATATTTTGTGTCCATAGATCTCCACTAGACATACCTTGAATGAAGTGGAGGAATGGAGACCTTCTGTAAAATGCTCCCAATGATGACAGCTTCCCTAAGATTACATGTTCTTGACTGCACATCAAGAAAAAAAAAATTGGTAAGTAATTCAATCTTATTAAAGGGCTGAGGGGAGCAATCCAAGTACACAAAGTACACGAGAAACATACACTTAGGGAGAAGAAAAGGAACACAAATCCAGAGATTCTACAAAGTTAGCAAAGCAGAAACTATTGATAGCAACCAACCCATAAAGAGTTTTGAACCAAATATCTTTTAATTCTACCACCATTCTCTCACAATCTTCAAAATTTCGGGAATTGTGTTCTCTCCAAATGCACCACATCACGCAATGGGAGCCATCCTCCAGGCTTCTAAATTACAGTGACTACCAAACCAGTCACACCAATTAGCCAATAACTCCACCACCCCGACTAGGGATTACCCACTCTATGTTGCAGGCAGGAAAAAAAAAATTATTAAAATCTAAACAGTAAAAATTTATGACTGTACAAGGCTATTTTCCCTGCTCACATAACCATGAGATTGTCCAAAGCTAAATTAATCAGCCTTCTCTACACTGTCCTTCCATTTATAGATTAGTTTACAAAATGATTTTAAACTAGATTAGTATAAATACATAAGTTTGAACCATGTGTATACTTTCTATAAATGAAGCCCAAACTCTAGGATACACAATCAATGGCAACCCTTCCCCCATCCCATAATCCCCAAGCTTGATTAAGGTTTGATTTGACCCTAGGACTGGTACACGTAAATGTATGTAAGACTAATCACATCCAATATCTGAAATGCCAGAGACAGCAAAGAAACAAATTGCAACGGTACATTTTCATCTTAATGGTCAAGGGAAGCAACAATTACTTATCAAAAAAAGCAGTATCAATTAAGTGAAAAAGACTAAAGAGCACAAGCATTGAAGTGAAAGACAACATGATATTAAGTATCCTCCACTTAATAAGTGGTAGTCCCAACATTTAATGGGAACAAGGATTGAATTCTAAAAAAACAGGATATTAGGTATCACTGAGAATATCTATGCTACAAAAGGCAATCTAGTTTGTATCATCTCACACTTAATTCCCCATTTTAAGGAATTAAAGTATTCAACCTCTAATGCACTGCAATTATATGAATAATGCAGAGAAAGCCAAATTGCATGTATTCCCTTCACATATAGCATTGCTAAGAGATTTCAAAATTTTCCTAATAGTAACGGTGATGGGCAAATAAATAAAATGTACGTCTTTATACAAATGACTTTCTACCTACTATAGATTAAAGGGTAGATATATCATAACTCCTTGAGTCGGAGAGCAATTTGAAACCGATCCCTCACTTTTTAAAAATCAATGTTGACTCCTTAACTTTTTCACAAATTTGAAACGAGTCATTCCATCATTTTTCCTTCTATTTTCGCAATATCCGTTAGTGCCACGTCAACATTTTCGCCACATCATCTTAAAATATTATTTTTTTTAGTAATTTTATTTAAAAAGCAAAATTAAAAAAATTAAAAATTAAAAAAAGAAAAAGGGGGGTGGCCTGCTAGCCATCACCCCTAGAGGTGGCATGGAGGTGGCTAGCAGGCCACCCCCAGTTTCAAATTGCGCTCCGACTCAAGAAGTTATGATACATTTACCCTAGATTAAATAAATAAAATATACAAATACAAATAACATTCTTATTGTCACTCTGCCGGTGAAGTACCTAGGTCTTCCTTTGGGGGCTTCCTATAAGACTATTCATATATGGGACAGTGTTATCAAGAAGATAGAACATCAGTTGGCCAGCTAGCATTGCCACTCAGCCGGTGAAGTACCTAGGTCTTCCTTTGGGGACTTCCTATAAGGCTATTCATATATTCGACGATGTTATCGAGAAGATAGAACATCAATTGGCCAGCTGAAAAATGTTATACCTCTCCAAGGGCAGTAGAGTCACCCTTATCAAGAGTTCAAATATCACTTGGTGAGTTGGTCTAAGGTTTGTACCCCAATTTCAGAGGGAAGGTTGGGTATTAGAAATTTGATGATGTTAAACCCCGTTCTGTTGGATAAATGGTTCTAGCGCTACGGGATTGACAGAGAAGATTGGTGGAGAGTTGCGGTGGATTCTAAGTTTGGCAATTTTTGGGGTGGGTGGTGCTCCCCTAAGCTTGTAGGTTCCTTTGGGGTGAGGTTGTGGAAGAACATCAGGAAAGGGTGGGAGACATTCTCAAGCTTTTTTAGATTTGAGGTGGGGGATGGGGCGAAGGCAAAATTTTGGCATGATCTGTGGTGCGGGATATTGTTCTTAAGGAATCTTTTCCTGTGTTTATTTGGTATTGCTTGTGCGAAGGATGCCTCTATTGTGGCTAATTTGGAGCTTTTAGGCGATTCCAACCAGTGGAACGTGAGTTTTTCTAAAGAGGCACATGATTGGGAGGCGGATGTATTTGCTTCCTTTTTCTAGATCCTGCACTCAATCATTGTGAGAAGAGATAGTGAATATAGGCTTTGGTGGGTCTCTTCCAAAAGAGGTTTGTTCAAGGTCAAATCCTTATTTAGGTCATTGGCTTGTTCTGATGGTAGTCGCTTCCCTTGGAAGAGTGTGTGGTAGACTCAGGCTCCTTCGATGGCGGCTTTTTCTGCGTGGTCGGCGGCCCTAGACAAGATCCTTACTTTGAATAATCTCAGGAAAAGGCATGTTATTATGGTGGATAGATGCTGCATGTGCAAGAGAAATGGAAAGTCAGTGGATCATCTTCTTCTTCATTGCGATGTGGCTTCCGCTCTGTGGAGTGCTCTCTTTACTCACTTTGGTTTGTCTTGAGTTATGCCTAGAAGAGTTATCGACCTGTTTGCTTGTTGGTAGATTTCTGGAAGGCTGAGTGCTGCGATTTGGAAGATGGTGCCGACTTGCATTTCTTTGTGCTTATGGAAAGAATAGAATTTCAGGTGTTTCAAGGACTTGGAGAGGTCCTTGGAGGATATTTTAGCTTCATTCTTTCATACTTTGTATCTTTGGACGATGGCTTTTGTGTCGCCACTGTCGCTTTGTTTTAACGATTTCCTTTTTTCTTTTTTTCTTTCTAGTTAAGGTGTTTCCTTTTGTATACTTCCAGTGTACTCAAGGGTGCCTTATGCTTTTAATAAGACTGGATTATTACTTATTAAAAAAAAAAGGTTTTTCATCTCAACTATCAGCCATTAGACACCGAGCATATCAAAAAAAAAAAATTGATAACTAAGAAACCAATCTCATTAAAAGTGTAAGGCACCCTTTAGTACACTGGGAGTATACAAAGAAAACACCTAATTAGAACGATAAAAGCGAGCAAGAAAGTCATCAAAACTAAACGACAAAAGGTGCACATAACCGTAGTCCAAAAGTACAACTATGGTAAAACGATGATAGAATCTCCTCCAAGGTACTTTCCAAATCCTCAAAGCTCTTATTATTCATTTCCCTCCATAAACACCAAAAGAGGCAAATAGGCGTCATTTTCCACACCGCAACACTCATTGGCCTTCCAAAGGACCACCAACAAGCAAGCAAGTCGATAACCCGTCCAGGCATAACCCAAGACATAAGAGCATATCAAAATTAATGTGTCTCTACCTATCATGTCATAAATTTTACTAATACCCATCACCATATAGTATCTTATCCGTGTCCAAGGGGCTTCCTATGTGTTTATCAATAAATCCATATCACTGCAATACAAATCAGTATTGATCTCCTAAACCGCTCCATTATAAAAACTGAACTGACTGAAAATATTGTGTGGTCAATGGCTTGTACTCTTCGGCGAGATAGACATCAAATGATTGCACTATAGTATGGGTAAATGCCAAATCCAAAAATTATGGATTACGCTGAAGATTTGTATCTCAGAAGTGAAGTATTCAAGGGTCACAGGCACTATGAAGAAAAAAAAAATAAGGGAGTTCAAATAGATTCCCTTTAGTATAAAGATATTAGTGCAAGTTGGCTCTAAAATTACAGGAAGATGCCTCTTAAACTAACAATTATACATGAAGACTGTTTTTTCCATCAAAGGATAAAGTAACCACTACAGGAAAAAGAGGAATGTAAAAAAAAAAAAAAAATCCCATAAAAGCCAAACAATCCATTTCAAATTAACCATTAACATGGAATTCAACCAACAAACTAAAGTGTCAAGTTCAGTAGAGCCATGTCTCAAAAAGAAACTATGCACAAGCATCCACAGTTTGTACAACAGTGTTCAACAGTAAATCTTGAATATTGAAGCACATATATCAGCACATTCAACATAATTTTGGATAGTGAACTTGAGAAAACAGTAAAAGATCTCTATGATATGTTGGAGATTGTGTACCTCACATAGAGGGAACAATATTCCTTTGAAGAATGCGGCAGGTTTGTAGAGTGACTTCTTCAAAGCTTGATACAAAGCAAAATGAAGCCGCTGATTCTTCCGAATATCTTCTCTCACTCGTGGGAGCAAAACTAGTCTGTAGAAGCGTTCTGCCTTCTTCGCACCCAAATTGGAAGCAAAAATTCTTGTTGCTTGATACAGTGCATTTGGTGACCAGTTCTCAGGCTCAGTCAGGTATAGGACGTCTTCCCAAAGTTGCATTGAAGGGATGTGCTTGAATGCTTTGGGTATTTTGCCTGCTGTGTAACTACTAAGAAGCTTGCCAACTCTGCATAGTATTTGTACTCGTCTTCAATAAATTTGTCATTTAGAATAATATTTCTTTTTAAAAAAAATGCACAGATTTCAGGCATGACATAGCAAAAGCACTGTTTATGAAAACAAAACCATTTTAAGATTCAAATAGTCAAGAAAAAAAATCAATATAAGTTAAACTCAAAATAGAAACATAAATGAGCATTACCCTTATCATATATAAGATATTTCAATGTGATGCAATCTAATAACAATAAAATATATTGCTTACATACCCCTTGTATAAATCGATGATGGAGTTATCCAATTTAGGCAAAGGTCGCATTTCTACAATCAAATAAATAGAATCAATAAAGGAGATAATGACAACTGAACAACAATAAAGCAAAAAATCCAGACCTCTAAATGACATTATTTCTAAGATTCACTTGGGGCACGTTTGGTACGCAGGAATAGACCCAAAAATGGAATAGCTCTTCCTATGGAATACCTCTTCCATTATTTGGTTGTGCGGGAAAAGCTATTCCCCTAAAATGAGAAATAAACATTCCTCTCAAAAGTAGGAAATAGGTATTTCCCCATGAAAGGAATAACGCTAAAAATAATATCCAAATTCGTCATTTTCATTATGGTCTCCACAATGGATGGTAGGTCACCCCAAATGAACCTAATGGGTAGTCACGGCCACCCCTAGCGTGCCATCCGGTAGTAGCAACCCCCCCACCCCCACGGTGGTTGGGGGTGGCGCCAACTAGGAGGACAAGGGTGCTATTCCTATATTAATTTTATAGTAAAGGTATTTTAGAAAAATTTGGTTGAAATTTGATTCCATTCCACTTATAAAATTTGGTCATTCCTGCATTGTCACCAAACGAATGAAGATGAATGGTCATTCCATTCGAGCTTCTTGTATTCCTAGTAATACTAATTCCTATTCTAGAATAGGTAATCATCGTTCCCTTAATCACTTATTGATGAACACCCCCCCACCCCCCCCCCCCCCAAAAAAAAAATGGAAAAAAATAAAAGAAATATTTCAACCTGAAGCAGCGTTTGCATCTTTCTGTTTAATTTTTTCAATAATGATATCTGCAAGAGTACGCTGGGGACCCACATCCTTTCTTAAGAATGCCTCCAGTACTCTATCATCCTCTTCATCAATCTCCTGCAATTTGAAAAACCCACATTACAAACAAAAAATACGAATAGATTTAAAACCCACCAAGGGTAGCCCATGCCAAAAAAAAAAAAAAAAAAAAAAAAAAAAAAAAAAAAAAAAAAGGCTTCAATATCAAATTGTAGACTCTTATAGAAGCTTCCATGAGGGGCAAAGAAAAATTGATCTTTAATGACGTACGCTAGTGGTATCACTCACCCACAAGAGTATCAAATTATATGATGCCAAATTAATTATTCATATTTTCCTAGAATGATGATTGGCCAATACTACTTTCATGCAAAATGCCAAGCCACAAATAAAAACTTAAAAGGGAAAAAAATATAGGAGTTTAGAATCTTAAAGTGTCGAGTTTACAAAAATTAATAACCAATACACCACTCTGGGGTCAGTGACGCAGTTTGGCCGCTTTACCGTATTCTAGGACCTCATTCGACAAAAACTCAACATTCAACACCCCCCCTTCCCCCCCCAATTTCCTCTTTACTGAAGAAAATACAAGCTCGAATTTCAATCTACTTACAAATTAGATTGTTCTTCCGTTCTGACACGATAAAAACTTAAAATTCACAATCCAAAATTTTCACTTCTTTTTTTTTTTCCCACAGATTCTCAGTAACCACACATTATAAACTAAAAGCAAAACGATGCCACTCACATCATAAGCGCCAAATTGGCTCTGAGTTTCAGAGAATCCAGCAAACTCATCGATGTCATCTTGTGCTTCCTCAGCCTCAGTGAATCCTTGAGCGAAAACCAAGGAGCTGTTGTCATTAGGGCTTCGCCCCTCCGCCTCGTCCTGAATCTCTCTCTGTTGAGCCAAGGCTTCTTTCAGGATCTTGGAGCTCATGCCCGACGATATCAGCTTCTCCTCCGCCTGGTGCTGCTTGGGCGCTTTCGATCGCTTCTTCGAGGCCAGGGAGGCATTGTCGTCTGCGAGGAAAGGCTGCGGATTCTGATGTCTGCTCCTCTTCTTCGCCATCGGATCCAACACCGGCCAAAACCCTGATTCTTAATCCAAAACCCTAAAATGAAGAGCTGGGATCCGGATCCTCTGGGAGAAGAGCCTGTTGACGGCCTGGATTTCTTTAAGAAATCCAAGGCCAAAAAACTGCCACGTTAACAGACTAAAGGATGAAAAAGTTAACGCCAGTTTTTAACGTTAAGTTTTTTTTTTTTTTTTTTTCCAACAACGTTAGACTATTTTACATTACGAGCAGAATGGCAAAAAAAAAAAAAAAAAAAGTCCCTCTCGTCTTCCATTTCCATGTCTGCAACTGCAAGGAGAGAAGCTTCCTCCTCTTTCATCCAAGTTCCATCTCCATGTCGACGAGGCCATTGGAGAAGCCGTGGCCCTGTTGGTCGACGGCGCAGGTGGCGAAGCCGGCTTTGGCGAAGAAAACGGCGGTGAGATGAATCAACCAGCTGGACTCGCCGGTTAAGCCGTAGACGACGGCTAGGATTCCAAAAAAAAAAAAAAGCTAATATGACTCTATCTCCTTCTTCGACAACTTCCGTGCTTCTCTAGCACTGGCAGACATGGAGATGGAACTTGGATGGAAGAGGAGGGGATTTGACGATAACGTTCAAAATTTTCTTCAGATGCTGTTAGTTAGCTTTTAAATGACGTGTCAAATGTATAGCCTTAGATTTTTATCTGGATCATCTGGACCATCAACCGGCTCCTCTCCATTTCAAACGAAATGGAGAGGATCCGATTCCCGGGTTGTAAAGTATAAACCCCTTGCTTTAGCACGTGAGAGTTGACCCCATGTGCGAACCTTAAGTATGGCGCGCCTATCGGCCTTACAACACATACGTCGTACGTTGTCCTACTCGAATCAACACTGTCTTGCTTAATAAATCTTCCCAAATTAAAAAATAAAATAAAAAGCCCATAAAAGATAAAAATATGTTATTTATCCCTAATTTAACGGGGCTTCTTTTTTTTTCTTTTTTTTTGGTCTAATTTAACCGTGCTTCTTGAACAAGCCACGTCAACGATCTAACATGATTCTCTTCTCATCATGTCTTTTTAATTATTATGGCCAATATTTTTGTTCGACAAAAGATATATTTATATACAATAATCACATTGTAGTGGGTATAATTTAGTAATAAAAGTGTGATTTGTTGGATAAATCTTTTAATAATTAAGGAGTTTTTTTCGGTTTGTTTAATTAATACTATGATAAAAAAAAACTTTATTTCTTGAAAGGAATTAATCATTTACCTATAATGAAAGATTTGAAGAAGAGTAGACATTCCTCGTGATTTATACCCATAAGAGTCAATTAAAAATTTTGAAAAATAAATAGACTACAAAATTATGAAACATAAATTGTTTTTGAATTGGATCGATACTTCAAATTGAATATTTGAAGAATCCATGGATTCATCTAAATGCCGAACATTATCCTAGTTAATTCAAGCCTAACTAAGATAAATCCATGAATAAATGCGCAATTTGAAATCAATCTCACTTTTGAAAAATTAACTTTCACTGCTTAATTATTTCCCGAATTTAAAAGAGATCCCTCCGTGTGTTTTTCGTCCAATTTCAAGACGTCTATTAATGCTACACTAGCATTTTTGCCCAAGATTGTGTCGGCAATGACTTTTCTTTTTGAATTTTTTTTAACTTTTTTAATTTTATTAAAAATATTATTTTAAAGTGAATTTGGCAATAATGCTAATGTGACATTAATAGACGCAAGTAAATTGGACCGAAAACACACAGAAAGACCTCTTTCAAATTCACAAAAAAAAAAAAAAAAAAAAAATTATGTTGTGAAAGTTAATTTTTAAAAAGTGAAAGATTGATTTCAAATTGCACATTTACTCATGATTTATCATTCATTCACCCAATATATATATATATATATATATATATATTAAACAACCCATGCGTTGTCGTGTCATAAAATTTTCTCTCATGGAATCTCAAATCTCAAGTCTTGCTTGTTTGTAGTAAGACATATCAAAAACAAATAAATAATTACAATCCAAACCTAACAATTATCATCTACAATAGTAGTCCATATACTATTGGATAAACTGAAATAACTGAAACTCTCCTTGAATATCACAATCCACGATTCTTTTATTGTTCTTATTGCTTAAGAACATTCCTACAGTAATGACTATCAGTTCAGTTTCCAAATAATCAATTGTAAGAGCAAAATTTGGCTTATAAGAACCATTTCCCACATAACAAAAAAGCCCCTCTAATTGCAAAGGACAAAGAATAATTATTGTAAAAAAATTCGGTTGTTTTCCTGTATTGGATATGTATTGAGAAAACGTACAAACTCAGAAAGGCAGAGAACAGCAATTATCCAACAGTTTAAGCTTTAATCCGCGATGGCTCTCCCACAGCACTCTCCATTCTTGTGTACCAATCGCCAATGCGAGTGTGCTCCACCATATCTGTACCAGACCTCAGGTAACGGATGGGTCTTAACACCCCATAGACAGCAAGGTCAGCTAAATTAGGCTTGGAGCCCCCTGACACAATGAGAAACAAGAACGAATGAACAATATGATCATGATGAGGAAAAGAGAAAGAATTCCACACGCCTATCTCATAATACAAGACTAGAAGTAGGCACATCTGCTGCTGTATCCAACCTATTTGTTCGAAATAAAGTATTTGATGAATTGTTTTCGAAAAGTGTGTTAGTGGAGTGTCACGTCTAAAAACCTATTTGGATAAATGTTGTTGAGAAGTGTTTTTTAGTGTTTGAAAATTAAGAAATGCTTTTCAAAACTTTGCCAAACATACAAAAAAAAATCCATGTTTCGCTCCATTAAATTAAACTATTACTTAAGTAATTTAAAGAATTTAAGTGATTGTGTCAGAAAGGCCACAAGTTCAAGGAACTAATCAAACAGGGTGAAAACAAGGGGCAATGCCTGAAACTCTGATTGTTTGGCTGTTTGTGTTTTATTTTTTCGGGGTAGTTGGCAAGTTGGGTAGAGCTTTTCGTTGGGCATGGAAGTAGCAAGAATTGGAAGAAAATTCGTTTATCTTATGTAATGCATTTGGGTGGAGAGAAATGGTCGAAAAGGTTTGTGAATCATCAGTTTTGGAAATACAGTTTTTAAACATCTATAATTTGGTGGGTGCTAACAGATGCTGCTTCACTGTGCTAGATTTCTTAACATGTTTGAATTTTAGGAGATAAAATTTTACCTTCTATATTTGTTTTATTTTTGTGGTGTTTCCCTTGTATAACACCATGGAATAGGGTTGTACTCCTTTCTATGTTTTCAATGAACCAATTTGTTTCACTTATCAAGAAACTAGTCTCCACTCTCAAGTATTATATCTTCCGTTATATAAAGGTCACTACCCTGTATGGATCCCACTTTAGGGTTTTTGGAGCGACTTGGATAGGGTAATACCCTTGAGCATGTTCACATAAAGTATGTATATCAAGAATGATATACATACTTTTTTCAGACTCTCATAGTACCGCTCCCTTAATCATGTTAGGAGAATATTTACTATGACAATATCATTCAAGTGTCAGCTCCTCTCCACTAAAGATTGGGTGGGTGGTGGGGGGAGGGGGGATCAAGGGTGAAGTCGTGTGTTGATATCCACTGGGCATGTGTTAATTATCAAGCCAATAATAATAAATAAAAAATAAAAAGAAGAAGAAGACAGAAAAAATCTGAATGCAATGCATGAACATCAATTGATTAAATAATGAAAATTATGTAATGCATGCTAATGTGCTCGTAAAAAAAGTTGTGTATATGACACTTGAATGCATACCAAGGAACTCACGGCCATTTAGGGCCTCAACCCATGTTTCTGCAGCTTCATACAGCGCTGCACGTTCATCGGTGATGTTATACTTCTTCTTCAGTTTCTTGGACACAAAATACATAGCAGCAGCTCCAGCATATTTCACTGTAATTTTTTCTGTAAAGCTAAAATTACCTACAATAATAGGAAACAAGCATATAAGAATCATGACTATCAGCTAAAATCTAAAGCTCAAGCTGTTCATTCACTGGAGGATGTAAGAGCAGAAGAAAAACTGGTTAAAAAATTAGAAACGTATGCAGATGATAGAATACATTAAATGGTCCCTCCCCACAGGGGGTGATGGAGAGAGAGATCTGTGATTTCGAATTAACACTAGAAAAGTACAGACCAGATGAACCAAACACATAGCATACAATCAAACAGGAGTCTAGAAAGACATAACAAGCCAAAGCTCTGAACATGTTTGAGCAAACATAGACACAAATGCAGGACCTTCAACCTAACCCATAAACGCCATATATGCAATTCTTTCCCCAAACCATGAATATCATTAGTACAAAATCTATTTCTACCACTACAACAAATGATAGGCAAAAAGCCTCACATCTTATGGTGATAATGAGGATCCAGAAAGCTTGACAATTTTTTTTTATAAGTAATAATATATTAAGCATCGTAGTTGATGGACCATTCTAAATTTAGAAGCTCCCTTCTACCCTTTACCTTCTGGGGGGTTAGCCTCTAAGGTGACATCAATCCCCTCACACGGCTCCCCTGTCAAATCCCAATCCAAACAGGTGGCAGGGGGAATCACCCGAAGGGTAAGGAAAATCTCCTTCTTCCCCATCCCCACCCCAGCATTCTCCGTCTTCCACACCCCAGAAATCTCTGTCCTCCTCTTCACTATCCACCAACTCCAAAGAAGGACCGACCAAATTTGTCATCTCACCAGAAGAGACAGGCGGGGCACTGAATGACAAACACTGCCTCTGCAATCAAGCTCTTGTCCATTTTCAAAAACCTGCTACACCTCAACTTACAGCTATAGTGCTGGACGGGATTAGAGGTCAGCACAGACAATTGAAAGTGATGTATTAACAAACTCAAATCATGAATCCCAATCACACAACTGCCCTAATACACATTTCCACTGATAAGAGACTGATTTTGGAAACAACCGCTCAACAAAAACCCTTCTAGAAGCCAACTAAGTCTTGACATAGGTGTTGAACCCTAGAAGATTGCTTACTGGGGATTCAGTGCTAGCGGAGTTGACTATTACTTCTTTTACACTTCTTCTGCCTTTTGTGGTAGTAAACCAAAAGAACTGCTACCTTTTTGTCATTTTTTAAAAGGGGAGACTTCTATTCAGTTGCCAATAAGCTCTAGCTCAACGGCATTTCCCTAATAAGAATGGGATGGAGGGTGGGGTTGTCGGCTCAAAATCCCCACTGAACGATATGTAACTCACCAGAAAAAACAGACTACTATATAATCCACAACCATATCTTATTCGACACAAACATGATAATGTACCATTAACTAAAGGAGTACTGCACATACCTAGAAAGCTCCTCCTCCACCCTCAGATGTTTTTATGACAAATAAGGCTAGGATTTTTTTTTGATAAGTAAGTAGAGAATTTTATTAGAAAAACGCAAAGCGCAATCAAGTATACAGGGGGTATACAAGAAAGACAATTAAGAAGAAGAAGAAAGCAATACAAGGAAATCGTTAAAACTGATCTCTAGAGGTGCTAGATACGCAGCCGTCCAGGAGTACAAAGAATGAAGAAAAAAGGAAATGAGCTCCTCTATGGTTCTTTCTTTGTCCTCAAACTGTCTATCGTTGCGTTCCGTCCACAAGCACCACATAAGACAACAAGGAGCCATTTTCCACACGACCGCACTTCGGGACCGTCCCCCCGACCACCAACAGGCAAATAAGTCTATCACCCGAAAAGGCATCACCCAATACAGACCGAAACGGCTAAGGATGACATACCAAAGAGCGCGTGCAACCTCGCAATGAAGAAGAAGATGATCCACAGTCTCCCCGGTCATTTTACACATGCAGCATCTATCAATCACAATGACACGCTTCTTTCTGAGATTGTCCAAGGTGAGGATTTTCCCTAACGCTGCCGTCCAAGCGAAGAAGGCCACTTTCAATGGGGCCTTGGTCCGCCAAATACTTTTCCAGGGGAATAAAGAAGCTTCTTTGCAGGCAAGAGCCTTATAGAATGATCTAACATCAAAAGACTCTTTGCGAGAGAGGGACCACCAAAGCCGGTCCCCCCCATCTTGAGCCATCTTGGATGAATACAGTAAGGAGAAAAAGGAAGCCATAACGTCCACCTCCCAATCGTGAACATCACGGAAAAATCTGACATCCCACTGATAGGAACCACTTACCACTACCAAATGGTCTTCTACCAAAGTATCCTTGACACAAGCTATATCATACAGAACTGGAAAAGCTTCCTTGAGGGACATCTCTCCACACCATACATCATCCCAAAAACGTATCCTCGACCCATTGCCCAAGATAAGTCTGGTATAGCTACAAAACAAGCTCCACCCCTTCCTAATGTTCTTCCAAATCCCCACACCGTGAGACCCAAGGGGATCTAAGGAACACCAACCAGCCCTAGTAGAGCCATACTTTGCATCCACCACGGATTTCCACAGAGTTTCTCTCTCATAAGCATAACGCCACAACCACTTCCCTAAAAGCGCCTTGTTGAAAGTTCTCAAGTTTCGTATGCCCAAACCACCTTCAGAAATAGGATGACAAACCTTGGACCAACTAACCAAGTGGTATTTGAATTCGTCACCTATGCCACCCCACAAAAAGTCTCGATGCAGCTTCTCAATGCGACTAGCAACACTGGATGGAATAGGGAAAAGAGAGAGAAAATATGTAGGAAGGTTGGAGAGAGTACTCTTTATAAGGGTAACCCTACCCCCCTTCGACAAATACAACCGCTTCCAGCTAGCCAACCGCCTCTCAATCTTCCCTACAACTTCATCCCAACAAGACTTAGCCTTGAAAGGAGCTCCCAACGGAAGACCAAGATACTTTATAGGAAGAGAGGAAACTCCACAGCCTAATATGTTAGCTAGACCGTTCATATTATCCACCTCACCCACAGGAACCATAACAGATTTGGCCAGATTAATCTTCAATCCTGACACAGCTTCAAAAGAAATAAGAAGCATACGAAGATAATGAAGATGATCAGAACTAGCCCCACAAAAGACTAAAGTATCGTCTGCGAACAATAGGTGAGAAATGTTAATAGCTTCGCTGTTGCCAGAACCCACAGAAAACCCTGAAAGGTAGCCCTTTTGGACAGTAGCAAAGAAAAACTTACTAAGAGCCTCCATCACAATGACGAACAATAGTGGTGACAGTGGGTCACCCTGTCTAAGGCCACGAGAGCTACTGAAAAAACCGGTTGGGGAGCCATTCACCAGCACAGAGAACCGCACCGTAGATATACAGTGCGCTATCCAGGAGCACCATCTCTCCCCAAAGCCACATCTTCTCAACATATACAATAAGAAATCCCAGTTAACGTGATCGTAGGCCTTCTCAACATCCAGCTTACAAAGTAACCCTGGTTCGCCGGATTTGATTCGACTATCCAAGCACTCATTGGCAATAAGAACAGAATCAAGAATTTGCCTACCTTTCACAAAAGCATTTTGAGGGGATGCTATAATCTTCTCCACCACCTTTTTAAGTCTATTTGCAAGGACTTTTGCAATGATCTTGTACACACCACTTACAAGACTGATAGGACGAAAGTCCTTTAGATCCACAGCCCCAGACTTCTTCGGAATTAAGGCAATAAAAGTGGCGTTAACACTTTTGACAAACTTGCTTTGAGAGTGAAAGTCCCAGAAGACCCTCATAAGATCTGTCTTGATCACATCCCAGCAGACTTGGAAAAACGCAAGAGAAAACCCATCTGGACCAGGTGCCTTGTCTCGATTCATGCTTTTCACCACCTCTAAGACCTCCATCTCCTCGAAAGGAAGTTCTAAAGTAGAGGCCTCAGCTGCATCCAAGGTGTCGAAAGCAATATTATCCATACTAGGTCTCCATGGGAAAGGTTCTGTAAAGAGAGACTCATAGAATTGAGCAACATGCTCTCTGATAACCTGCTGGTCGGAAGAAACAGAGCCATTGATAGAGAGCGACTCTATGGAATTGGACCTCCTATTCGAGTTAGCAATTCGGTGAAAAAATTTAGTGCATTTATCACCCTCTCTCAGCCAAAGAACCCTAGACTTCTGTCTCCAACTAATCTCTTCCTGCAAGATAGAGTTCTCCAAGTCTCTGATGACCACACATTTCCTCTCCTTTTCTTCGGAAGATAAACCTTGTTGTTCCTCCAACCTATCAAGAGTACATAACTCTTCCATGTGCATTTTTTTGCGAAACTCCACATTGCCAAACTCCTGTTCATTCCATCTCTTGAGATCAGCCTTTAAGGCCTTAAGCTTTTGAGTGAAGATGAAGCTAGGAGAACCCTGGAAGCGATAAGACTCCCACCAAAGCCGGACCCTATTCACAAACCCTTCAGCCTTCAACCACATATTCTCAAATTTGAACGGTCTGGAACCCCATTGAATGCCACCACAATCCAGGAGGATAGGGAAATGATCAGAACACAATCTAGGAAGCCTTTTCTGAATAGACCCTGGAAACTTGACCTCCCAATCTGGAGAGACAAGAAATCTGTCAATACGAGACCAAGAAGGGTTCTCCTGATTATTGGACCACGTGAAAGTCCCTCCAGCGAGAGGAAAGTCCATGAGGCCCTGCTCGAAAATAAAGTCTGAGAACTCCATCATAGCAGCGTTGAGGCGACCTTCCCTAGACCTTTCAGAAGGAAAGCGAGTGACATTGAAATCACCCCCAATACACCAAGGCATCTCCCACCAAGAAGCAAGGCCAGCCAGCTCGTCCCAGAGCGAGCTTCTTAAAGAATCAAGGTTAGGACCGTATACCCCCGCAAAGGCCCAAGTAAAGTCATCGGCAACGCTCCTAAAAGAACAAGCAACAGCAAACTCCCCCACATACACATCTAATTTCTCAACAACCCTTCTATCCCACATGATAAGGATACCACCAGAGGCCCCGCAGGAGGGTAAGTAACACCAATCAACGAAGTGACGTCCCCAAAGGCTCCTCACTAAACTGTTGGAGATGAACTCCAATTTGGTTTCTTGCAAGCAAATAATGTCTGCCTTCCATTGTCTAATTAAGTTTTTAACTTTCAACCGCTTGCTACCCTCATTTAAGCCCCTGACATTCCACGAAAGAATTTTTGGCTTCATAAAAAACCTCCAATCGCCCTCCCTTTACACCTACTCTGAGAACTGCTTCCGCTTCGCGCATCATAGTTAATAGAACAAGATAATCTATTAAGTTCTCTATTGAACTTGTTGCCCGCTTTCAGAGAAGAACCCGTCTCCTTCTTGTCATTTTCAGCAAGGATAGCCTCAAACACGGCTGAAAGCTGACCTTCATAGCCATCGCACGTGACCCCCACCGACTGGCTATACTCCAGAATCGCCTTCAAGAAGTCCATTGGAGATTTTTTACCGGAAAAACCCCTGATATTATCACCCGGACAGCAACACAAAGGAGCCGGCTCTTCCTCCGGGGGCTCAATAAGCTCCATTCCATTCGTGGGCCCCAAACCGGAGGGGGAGAAGAGGGTAATAGAGGCATTGTCAACTTCTGAAACCGAGGGATAAAAGCCCGAAGGAACCAAAGGATCCAACGAACTCCGACCAGCCCAGACAACCATCATTGAGTCTGAATCCATCTGAACTGTGGCAGGGGCATCCGGAACAACCTCCAACATAGAAACGGGTAGCTCAAACCCATTACTAGGAACCGGCTGGGAGGTTAAGCTTTCCGAGGCAGGGACTACAGTCGGCCCTCCGGCGCAGAGCAGAGGTGGGCAAATGACGGTGTCCACCACGTTGATGACTAGCCCGGAACCTAACTCCAACAGATTGGTGTTGCTTATCGGTGCTTGGATTTCGAGAGGAGCAGAAACACCACCGTCAGCCTCTGTGCATCCCACAGACTGAACCACACTCCTGGCTATACCCATTTCTTCCTTTTCTTCCCTCATATCCGCAACTGTGGTATTAGGTCGAGACCCCCGCTCTGGCCTGGAGACAGACTCGGCGAGCGTGATCTCCGAAGACGTGATCGTCGTAGGTGGATGACAGATCCCGTCGGAAGTCGTCGCTCTCTCCGGAACACTCTCTTGTCCACCGGAACCCATCGCTGACAACGGTCCTGTTGCTGGAGGCGTAGCCAGATCGGCCGTTGAAACACTTGGGTTGGGCTTAGTTTTCGGAACCCAACAAGTCCTCTGCTTTTTCTTCTTCCTGTTCTTCTTTCTCTTCCGCCTATCACCATTGGGCTTGAAGCCCGGCCCAACCAACAATAACCCTTCACGCACACTACTCAGTGCTCGGTCCACCTCAGTTTTCAACTTCTCCAGCTGGCTTTGCCAGAGCAGCAGGGAGGGTAACGTGTCTTTCCCTCCAAACATCTGAAACCCATCGCTAGTTTCACCAATAGAGTAGTCTGACTTGCCTCAGAAAACAGCAGGGAACTTTGCTTCCGAATTAGGAAATCTTCTTACCCCCTGCACATTGTCGAAGGCGTAACGGTCATGATGGTCTTTACCCAAATGGTACACCGGCTGAACCTGCTTCAACCCTTCCTCCTCCGGTCGGCGAGAACCTGTGCATAGAACTTCTGCGTAAGATGGTGCTTTGTCTGAGGCGTTTGAACCAGTAGCAGCATCAGTGACGGCTCCATTTCCGTTAACCCGCTCCATCGCTGGCGGAGGTCCAGTCCGAACCAAATCTTTCCCTGCTGACTCTAAGAGGAAATCCCTGATCTTACCCAGCTCTGCTAGGAATCTGCTCCATCCCCACCCATTCCGACCTTCAGGAATGTAAATAATCCCTTTCAAACCACCCAAGGCATAGGCTGCTACTTCGATGAATCTTCCAGCTATGTTGCCTCCTCGCCTAACGATGAAGACCTTGGACCCCTCCCTGAAAGACCTTACAAAATCCTTCCCTGTAAACCTCAGCACACTCTCCAGGGTCGAAAACAGCCACCCACTGCTCTGGGCACCAAGCAGTACGAGCCCTGTACATCTCCTCCTCCTTTCCTCCACTCTTACCACCGAAGCACCTTCTATCACCGAAAGCACAAACGTCTTAGATTCCACGCAACACCACCTCTCCATTTCCACCACACCACTCACAAAGTATTAGTAGCAACACAATAACAACTATTACTTATTACCCAGATCTTCTAAAGGTGTTCCTTCTAAGAGCACAAATAAACAGTTGCCAAGCAGACTATAAATCTAAATATGGAATTTTATCACTATTTCTTTTTCTGATGCTTCATATCAGGGAAGCATACTTGATATTATGCATTAGTTGTCTTAGCAAGAGACTAAATACATGGGACATGTACAATAGATCTCCTTAAAGAATTACAATCTAAATTTCAGACAATCAAAATATTCAAGGAACGAAGAAAAGCATGAAACACTGCTTATGGCCAACATCCAATGCCACAACATTCTCAAGAAAGAGGATTTCAGCATCACATCTATTTGATAGAAAATATATAGAACGCCTATTTTATTTATAAGTAAAAAAAATATAGAACACTTATTTTTTTGTTTAAATTAAGAAAGAAAATTTGATAAATTAATTCTAAAAATTAAATAATTATACACAAACAGCACAAGTCTTACCATTGCTTGTGATATAGTCAAAGGACTCAAGTGCCTCAGAAGTATTTCGATATATGTTTGGTGATAACATATGCACCAAGTGATTGTCAACCCACCTATATCATGAAGCCATAAAAATTAGCACACTGGATTTATCAAAAGCCATAGTTGCAAGCGTAATACCTGCTAAAACATGATCACAAATATAAATGTTGATAATACTGTGCCAAATAAAGCATAATTATGCCACACAACTCAAGTGGAAGCTTAGAAATGATAAATCAGAGCAGGAGAAGGAGGAGAGCATCATTTTAGAATGTTTTCAATCAAGGTACATAACTTTATTTACTATAAATAACTATATATACACACGCACACACACATGTATAAATATATATGAGTATGTATATACATGTCAGTACATGCAAACATAAACATTAAAGTATATTTGCAGATACTCTTGCGAACGAAACATACTTTTGAGGACTCTAAAACATGAAAACAAACATTTTATGCATAAACTTGCAATACCTTGTATAAAACTTTGTTTGCTTAACAAGTGAAGTTTATTACAGAAATTTCAAACTTCTCAAAGAATACTGCTAACCAGAGTTGCTTCTGGCAACACATAGAAGTACTTTGATCATGAGCATTTGCTTGGCCAAGGCAAAAAAATAATAGATCATCAAAATAAGCTAGTGAAAAAAAAAAAATTTACCTACGCCACTTTTTCTCTTCATTATCATCATCATCCAAGTCTGAATCAGCCTTTCTTCCCGGAAGAATCTTACGGCCCAACTTGTCAATAATAGCTGCAAACATGTCACATATCAGTTCAATGGACACTTAAAATGGAACTCAACAAGTATAAACAAGCCCATGATCATTCAAAGACAAGTACCTGAGGAGTCAACCAGCTGTTCCCCATCTACCATCAATATCGGCACCTTTTTATAGTCAGACCATTTAATTTCTTTCTTACTAATTGGATTGACCTCTACAACTTTGTATGGTATGTCATAGTAGTCAAGAAAAGCTGAGATGGCAAAAACATATCACCAACTTGTAAGAAACTTTATACAAAACAATACAACGCATCAAGAGGTAACCAGCACAATAGTAACTATTACTGACTAAATGTGTTACTTCAACTGATAAAAACAAAAGGTGAAAATGAAGCTGCTCGAGGATAATCCACTAACTTGGTAGCAGAGAAAAGACAGGAAACGAAAGAAAATAAATAACAGAATGAGCAAACACCTATTTTGGTCTCTAATTTGGTCCCTAACATTAAAAAGTTCACAATCAAGTCCCTAATTTTATTTTTTATTTTTTACTTTTTTTTTATAAGTAATTGCAAATCAATTAAATGAAAGTGCGGAAGGGCGCAACCCTTATATACGGGAAGTATACAAGAGAGCCCAATAAATGGGACGAGAAGAGAGTAAATTTAAAATTTTTACATAAGTAAAACCATTCAAACAATGATGGGACACTATCCAAAGATATAACATATTAAGCAAACGCTTATGTAGTTCCACCATTGTCAATGATTTGGCAACCGGAAGTCCATGTAGAGGAAGAGGGGCAGGACGAGCATGAAGAGGTTGCCAAATCGGCAGCAAAAATAACTTAATTGCAGTAGTGGAAATAATTTTATGGACCAAATCAAAACTTCTTGAAAACTTAATAAACCAAAAAAGAAGTGTGTGCCTTCACATTATCTAATATCAAGTTTTCCACCATTTTGGACCTTTAAGGGAGGAACTAAGAATCCCATTTCTAACTCGGTATAATCCAACTAAAACGGACAATTAACGAGCAATTTCAATTTCTGTCTTTCCAGACAAAAAAGAATTTCTTTTTTCCCAGTCATCCATTGCAATTTCCTATTCTTAACACAATTCATAAAAAACAATCCTACTCCTAACAGACTCTTTACGCAGTTCCATACACAGAAAACCAACACATAGAGCCTCGATTTCCAATTCGTAGCAAGAGGAAATTAGATTTTGGATGCAATAATCTTCAACTTTATCAAAGAATTCAAGAAGAAAATTAGAATAAGAGATATTTACCTTTAACTTTATTGCAAAAGGGGCAGGCTTCGTACTGGTAAAGAACGACTTCCTTGGGAACGAGCTCCGGCGGGGGTGGCTCCTTCGCGTGGACCTCATTGGAGAGTGACACGGCGGTGGAGATCGAGATCAAGGCCCCTGCTACACCGAGAGAAACTGCTCGCGCCGGAGAGCTAGAGAAGGAAGAGAACCACCGCCCGCGGGTGTACGAGCCGCCCTTGCTGCTGCTTCCGTAGAGCGCCGCCTGGAGGATCCGGTGGTTCACGGTGGCGCCTCCGTGGGCGGTGGCGACAGTTCGGGAGAGGACGGAGGACGCGAGAGTGGAAGCTCTTCTCATGGTGTCGGAGAGTCAGAGAGTGTAGAAATTGGTTCGCTAAGATCTCCGTCGAGGGTTTAATGGGGTTTTGGGGGTGCGTGGTGATTTCGTTACCACAGGTTGGATGTTGACTTCGTGTTACGCTTAAGAGCATTCTTAGTAGTCTCGTTAAAATAGGTAATTTGATGAAAATGTTAAAAAATCACTCTAAGCAACCTCGCTACTTTAACCAAAAAGTTTTGGTGAATGAAAATACTCAATAATTTTAATGAGTAATATTCATTCACCAACTCTCTCACCTCTCTCACCAATTTTGTTTCTTATTTATCTCTCACATGATAAGCAACATTTTTTTTCCTTTTTTCTCTCATTTTCATCTCCCATCTCTCTCACACGATGATGATCTTATTTCATGGACATGAAAGTTTTTTTTGTCCCTAACATAAACTTTGTGGTTCTTTCATTTATCTTTTCTTTCTTTCTTTCTTGAATTTGGTTAAGAAACAAATAAAAACTTCTGCGAATTTCTTAACAATGATCTAATCTTAAGAATAATGTGTATGGTAGCTTATTGTATAAAAATATTAAATAGAGAAAGGGTAAAGAAATCTGAAAAAATATTATTTAAATAGAATAGTGAATAGTTAAAATGGTAAGGCTACTGTGAAAATTTTAAAAAAGTGGCTCACCATAATAGAGAAAAAAAAGAGTATTAAAAAATGCTACAAATTGTATAAATGATGTTAAATTATTTAAATTTTTTGAGTCACGTATCATTTATATCGTTAAATACAATAATATTAAATCTTAATAATATTATTTGATTGTTAATATTTAATATTATTGCATTTAACGGTATAAATAAGGCTTCAAATGGTATAAATGATGTTACATTACTTATATTTTTTGAATGTCGTATTATTTTTATTATTAAATACAACAACATGAAATCTTAACAATAAAATAACTCCTCTCAATTTCACCTATAAGGGAGAAGATCCTATTCTACTACAAAAAGTCTATTAGTCATTCACTAATCTAATATATCTAATTAGATAGAATGAAAACAAAGACCTTGCGTCATCTTTGTAAAATTTTGCTCAAGAATAATGTTATTCTCCATACGCATTTATCACACTTATTTTACACTGACTAACATTGTATGTTTTAAGTGACTTACATGGTTTTTTTTTTTTAACAAATACTTCATGCTTTTATTCATTGAAATAATCCCAAACAGAATTAGGATCTAGGGATTAATTCTCTAGTTACAATATGAGCGATATTCCGTGGAATATCCTCTAACCAAGTCTCATTTACATTACCAAAAGCTGTCTCACATGCCAGAACATGGGCAACCCCATTTTTACTTCAATGGGCATAAACAAAGCTGGACTTTCTACATTGTTGCCTTTCTAAGGTAATGCTCTCTATGAAATGCCCTATTCTGGAAAGGTGTGGGGGCTATGAGTCGATCTCCTTAATTACCGCCTGAGCATCACCCTTAAACACCACATCAAAGAAACCCACCTCCATGTTGAATTGCACCGCATAAAGCACTGCCATTGCCTCTACAGTTTGTGGGTCCACTCATAGACTTCTTGTTAAACATCGAGCTCCCAAAACAACCCCATATTCATCCCGAGCTACCAAGCCCACCCCAAGACAACCGTCCTTCTCATTAATGGATGCATCCCAGTTTATTTTCACGATGCCTGACGAAGGGGGTTGTCATACTGGAGGCGCCGGGTACCAAATCGGCCAGATCTTGTTGAGCCTTGTTTGTCACGCCCCCGTTTTAAGAAAATAAGGGAAACGCGAACTAAAGCATATAACAATAATTAAAGACTAATGGTGCGTTTGGGTATTGAATTTTTAGAATCAGAATTGAATTCTTATTCTCTTTACGAATTTCTAGGCAAATAGAGTTTAGAGTTTTTTTTGAAATTGTGTTTGGGTGTTGAATTTTGAGATTGAAAAGTATTATTTTTTAATGGTAGGAAATGATTAGAAATGATTGGAGATATGAAAAGTTGTGTATAATGATTGGTGTTATGAAAAGTAGTGTGGAATTATGATTGAAATAAATATAATAATAAAAAAAATGACTTTTAAAAGGAAAATTTTATACTTAATTTAAATTAAATTTTATACTTAATCTAATCTATGGCTACTCCCAATTAACATGCATGCATGCATGCATACGAGTGACTCACGCCTCTCATACGTAGCACTCCTCTTTATCATATTATTGTATATTTCTTTTTTTCTTTTTTTCTTTTTTCTTTTTTATCTTGTCAACCTACGTTATCAACATGCAAAGCTTGTAGGTAGTGATCGAGTGGTTCGAAAGCAAGGAGCAGCGATTTTTTTTTGGAGAGTTAAACTCATAAAAAAACATAAAATCAGGAGTTTTTTTTTTTTTTTTAATTTTTTAAAAACCTCAAAATTTTTTATAAAATAGGCTCCTTTTGTTTTTGTTTTTTTCTTTTTTCTTTACTGTCTTTTAGGTTTAAAAAGTTTAAAAAACTAATATATGGCTCAATTTACTTAAATCTATGGACCAAAAAAATATATATATATTTACATACATAAATATGTAATTCAAATGACCCACACAAACAACATACATATCAGTCAATTTCACATATTTGTCTTACATTGAAAAGTCTTATCAACCATAAAACAAACTCAACCATAACAAAATGAACGGGCATTCTAAAAAATATTACTTCAACATTATAATTGCCCCTTTTTTTAATTATCTCCATCTTCGTTTCCATGTGCATTATCCCACATTGCTTGTGCAATGCCTTCTCTAAAATTGGCCATTTCAATGCCAGCTGCAGATGAGAAGTCATACTGTCCCGAATGCGAGGGGCCTGCCTCATCATTGTTGCCATATGCATAAGGCTGCTCAATCGTCTCTGGTTCTGCTGCATCAGTGCCGTTGAATATTTGATCATTTGGATTACGTGTCCCGATGAAGTTGTGCAGTGTACAGCATGCCATGATAATGCCAGGTTGAAGTGTCAATAAGTACCTAGGCATATCGTACAAAATACGTCATCTCCTCTTTAATCTAGCGAAGCAGTTCTCAATCATCATTCGTAGTGAGGAGTGTCTGAAATTAAACAGTTCCTTGTACCCACGGGGCAGAGGCCTATTACGAAAATGGGAGAGATGATACCTCTCCCCTTTATACGGAGGCAAGAAACCTCGTGTGCATGGGTATGCAGAATCAGCCACATAATAGTGCCCTTCATAAATAAAATAGCCAAAGTTTATTGAAGAGCATGAATTTTTATGATATATAGAAAATTACGCAATTGTATGCAACGTACTAACCATCTGTAGGCCACTCAAAGCCTTGGTCAGTTGTAACAGCATCCTTGAAAACCCGGCCATCGTTCGCGGTTCCCTCCCAGCCAGCGTACACGAACGTGAATAACATATCAAAATCGCATATTGCCATAATGTTATGTGTGCATTCCTTTTTCCGGCCACGATAGAGGCGTTGGTGCTCAGCCGGGATTTGGGCCTTTATGTGTGTGCCGTCGACTGCACCAATACAATCCTGTAATAATTTTGAAACAAAAATTAACTAAAACATGTACATTGTTTTACAACTCATAAACAGTAGCGTTGATAGGGCCGATGTGTTATAAAGATTGACACTCACCTTGAACCAAGGATAATATTTAGGATTACCCTGTACATGTGGGTGCACCCCAGTCCTATGTCTCACTTTGATGTAAACCTTGGCCAGATGGCCCAGTGCTTTCAACACCTTATTATAATGCCGGTTTATTGTCTCCGTGGAGTGTTGGAATCGATCTGCAGCGATCCGCTGCCCTTGGCAGTGCCCAGTAAGCACAAGAAATATAGCAACACTTTCCTCAACATCAAGATTCCTTGTACTCTCTATGAGTCGGCGCTCCCTCAACTCAAAACACAAAGCTATAAAATCTGGTGGCTCCATACGAAACATTTGAAAACACGGCTCTGGGTGACCGTTCAGCATGTATGTTATGTACATGCCCCCTCGTAATGGCAAGTTGCGTTGCGGCATTTTGGTGTTTTCATCGTCGTCTGATGAGTCAATCGCACTCAGTAAAAAGAAAATATCGTCATCAATTTCATCATCTATATTTCCATATGCGGGTACGAAAGGCAGGTTAGATCCGTCCATCCTACTAAAAAAGACTTAGTTCAATACAGTTTCAAATAATTTGGTGAATAATACAATCTAACACACATTCAACAATTAATTATTGTCACATATGCACGTAGTAAAACACATTGCACCAATTAACTACTCTCATAGCTAATAGCTACAATACATTAAACTAACATCAAATAACTTGTCTCATAGCTAATAGCGAAAATACATTAAACTATTGAACATAACTTAACTTGTCTCATAGTTAATAGCTAAAATACATGAAACTAACATAAAATAACACATGCCACCAATTAACACAGATTGTCAATCCAGGGGCTTGACCTTTGATAGCCAAAGCATTCTGTGTTCTTTGTTCCAAAGGAGAAACAAGTTTTGAAGTTTTTCATCTAGTAGCTGAATTGATGCAGCCACGTAAGTATCGAGTGTAATTTCATCCTGCAACTCATTAAGCACGGCGATTGCTTGGTTTATTGGAGGTGAGGATTTGCCAGTGCTTAAATGTTGCGTCGAACTCAAGTCCGCCGGAATTTGCTGCTGTATGGATTCTCTTCTTGCTATCGCCAGCTCCTTCATCTCATCATACAGAGCCTGCTTCGAACGAATTACACTCGCTTTTGATTCCCTGGAGGATTTTTTACCTGAGGATCCTTTCCCTGAAGATCCCATGCTGACGCCCAATCCGATACTACGTGCCGGGGCATTTTCCCTACCCCTTGTAGCCTCCACCATTGGCTCCTTCCCTCTACGACGACCCATAACAATCGAAGGTCCACCAATCTCCTCATCATGCGGATTGTCAAGGTCAATAAATGTGGGTGACGGATGACCTTCGGGTTGACCTGTACAACCTACCCCAGCATCCCACACGTGTATGGATTCTGTTTGCATACGGTGCATAAGATCTGCTTCCTCATCGGTGTTTGGCGGGGACCGTGCGGAGGACCTAGCGAGAATGCCAGTTGCTGAGGACCGATTGAATATGACCCCGAGTTCCTTATAGTTACGACACCCTTTTGCTTTGAACCAACCAATTTTCGGATCCACCTACGGAAACGCAGAGAAATTATTATCCCCAAATAATATATAGGAGTGATCATACCAAGCTAGTTCGGAATAGAGCGTACCATCTTCGCTCGCTCCCATTGCGTCGGGGTGCCTGAAACTGTGTTTAGTATTGGATCCCAGCCAAAGCCAGTTTCATGATTTAACAGAGCAGAAAAGTTGCTGTGGTCGTCTCGCAACCTTCCATATTTCGATGTTATCTGGCTAGGAGTCCAGACTTTACTCGCACTCGGAGCCATAGCATTTGCTAGGGACACCCACAATTTCTTATTCGCGGTCCCTCGAATAATGGAACCGTTGTGCACACATTGGAGTAAAAGTTGGACAAGTAGGTCCTCATCCTCTGGTGGCCACTTATTTGATTTATCGCTTGACATTGAGTCTCGTTTTCTCTAGTATGGTAAGGAAGAGTAGGGCTATTATAGATGTATAGTAATAACCGAAATCCTATTAAAGGCACATGTTTTAACATATAACTGAAATTTGTATTTTAATTAAAACAGGAGAAGGTTGTGCGTAATACCTTTCGAATATGAGAAGAACTAGTCACTCGTAATAAATTGTGCTTCCCACTTCTCGTTAAATAAGGCTGTGCACCATGTAAATTCAATTAGTCCAGCATTGTGACACATGAGTTCTTGAATTAAAAATAAATTTAATTTTTATAGAAAACCAGTATTGTTTTTTAATAAAATGTTCGACTCTAGAGATTCATGTTATTTGGTATTTTATCAAATTACCATATGAAGATTCAAGGCCCAAGGTGGTCCCTCCCCAAAAAAAAAAAAAAAAATTAAGATTGAAAAATTAATTTTACCTCCAACTTTTTTATTTTATTTTTTTTAGTCTCGACCCCCCAATTTTTTCCTTTCAATTTGGCCCCCCTGTTTACTTTAGATTTTGGTTATTTATTATTATTTTGTTTAACTCTGTTAAATTTTTTAACTATGAGTAATAACACCTAGGCTGAAACCCATGTTTACTTTAGATTTTATTTATTTATTATTAATTTGTTTAACTATGTTATATTTTTTAACTATGAGTAATAACACCTAGGCTGAAACCCATGTTTACTTTAGATTTTATTTATTTATTATTAATTTGTTTAACTATGTTATATTTTTTAACTATGAGTAATAACACCTAGGCTGAAACCCATGTTATATTCGATCAAATTTTGTTATTCGTACATATATTTAAGGCACTACCATCAAATCATTTAAAAAAAAAAAAATCAATTCAGGAGAAAAAAAAAATAATAAAACCAGAAAAAGAAAAAAAAGATGCACAAATTATATGTACAACTCTATAATTATAATTAACCAGTACTAACGACCATGTAAATTTTAAAATGTCTTACACCCAAATATTATGTCAATTAGGGGATCTAATTTTCGACCAATTGTATATGTTAAATTAGAATAACAGATGGGTTCTAGTTGATAATAACATTAATAACAAAACATAAAAAAGGTGGAACTCTATTTTTTCCTGAACAAAATTCAATAGAAACTGTGTATCTATTTTTCATTAAACAACAACACATAATTTATATAAAATTCTGGAATTTATTGAATATACGAGATGCGGTTCACATTGAAATATTTGTCCCAGTAAATGGCAGTTCTATCAACCCCAAGATAAATGTTGGGTACGAGGTAAAATGTTAATGTTATTTAAATTTAATTAATATTGTGCCTTTTTTCTTTTATTTATTTATTTTTATTTCTAGAAGATTAGTTAGAGGAGTACTAAAATACGGGTGCTACAAGATGTCCAAGTAAAAAATTGTTTCTCATCATTTTATTTCTTTCAAATGATAATATAAAAAAATATAATGTAAGAAAAAAAGATTGAGAAATAATAGTTAAAAAACAAGTAGGTAGACTAGTGTATAAAAAAAGCATAGTTAAAATGGAGAGTTACACTTTTTTACTAGTGTATTTTTGCTGGAAAGTGGAGATGTTTTTATTCGTCTTTTGTTAATGCTTTTTAGGACTTTTTTTTTAAGTAAAAAGTAAAAATATTGACAAACAAATCAACACAAGCAGATTGTTGTTGCATTTCCAAAACTCAAATAATTTGGCAATTTTTTTTTTCCCGTTCCCGTTTTCCTTCTTGTAGCGAAATATTTGTTATTGTCGTCCCAATTTTTCCTTCCATTAAAAATTGATAAAATGCATTATTTTGCAGAACGAACAGAATTTTAGTAGGTGACAAATAAAAATATAATAAAACAAAAACGAAAAAAAATCATACTGGAAGAACACCATTCAAGATAAATGACCGCGAGATAAATACATACATTGCATAATTAGTGGGAAGAACACCATTGAATACAACATTCAAACGGAAATTACAAATAGGAACAACATTCAAACGGAAATAATTGCAAAGGAATAAATAGACCATGATAATAAAAACCCAATAATAGTCCATCGAAAATCATTGGCAGTGTTCTTGGGCAACATTACAGACAACTAATGAAAAAAAAATGGAACAACATACTAATATCAAATTTATAAAACTAACCCTCCAAGATCGTGTTCTCGGACCGACCACGTGGACTTGCTTCACCGGAGGAACTCGGTACCACGAGGAGTTGGAGCCACTGGATGAAGAAGGTGATTCCGAGTGAAGAGCATTCTTCGATGTCATGGATGGGTTCTGCCTTTCCAATGCTCGAAGTTATAGACAGTGCACGGCACTGTGCGAGGCCTCAAATCAGCCTCAACTCAGCCACAGGATACTCAGAACACACTGCCCCAAAATCAGTAGGTTGAGGTCAGTAATAAGAAGTAAAAGCTATTGAAGGAAAAAACTTAGAAAAAAATACATACCGAACAAAATCTTTTTCAAGATCTGATGGGGAAGATATGCAAAATATTGCACTTTGTGAGGACAACGGCTGTAGAGGTGATGGATGCCTAGAAAGAACCCCGTCACGCTGCTACCTGATAAGCCATGTCCTCGCACAGTAGAGGAGGGGAAGTAAAATGAGGAGTGTCTATTTTGGGAAGATGAAAATGAATCTCAGCTTCGGGTTCATCAGATTGTTCTAAAGGTGAGGAAAAAACATGTGAATTACTTGAAGCATAATGGCATCTGATGCATTGGGGATACAAATTGGCTTCTACACGCTTCCTTTGAAATGGGGAGTTATAGGGTGTGGTGCTTAGACAGATTGCATAAAGATTGGACGTTTCAGATGATATCTTTGCCATTGTTGTATAAATCCAAGGGCTAATAATCACGTAAACTGAAAAATATGGTGTAAATATTTTACACCTAGTCTAATCTGCCACCTTCACGCGTCTGACCACTTTTTCATTTTTTTTATTTATTTATTTATTTTTTTGTTTTCGTGCAAACCTTGGTCTACGAGACAAAGTGAGAGTGATTGGGTGTGGGCGCAAGTACAGGTACATAGGGAACCGAAGGAACAGATTAGATCTAATCCACGAATCATTCATCTAATGGCTATTAATGGGGCATAGTTACATAATAGGTGTTTTGAATTACAGCATAGATGGACCTATAATAATATATGCTCGGCGCAAATCTCTCACCCTGCACAAATCATGATGATGGCTGACGCAGCATAATGGAAAAATGTGAGCAGACGTCTGACTAAGGCAGCTGTTTCGGGGCATTTATTTCTCGCGTGGGAAGTCGAGTTCTGATTGTTTGAAAAGCAATAATATTCGGGTTTTTTCCGGGTTGAACCGTGGTTTCGGATTTTGAAAAAAAACCCGGAGAAGAATAACATTTCTTCTCTCTATCCAAACAGATCATAAAAGACTTGAGGCATACATGAAAGGAGTATTTTCATAATTATAATAGCAGCATCAAAATATAAGTCTATTACTGGGGACTATTGTCTAGTTTTTTTTTTTTTTTTTTTTTTTTTTTTTTACACAAAAGAGAGGAAATATACATCAAAAATCAACAATCGAAGTTGTGAATAATCCTCCCAGATACATAAAGGACGATATGATGTACAGCTACAAAAAAATAGATATAAGCTGTACTACATCATGACTAGTCGCTCTACAGTCCAGGGTAATGATAGGGTCTCCAGGCTGCTAAACTGATATTATGATTGGACAGCTACATCCGCTACACTATAATACAATATGTCCAAGTCTCCCACTCATAGGGTCAAATTTGGGGGTCCCTAACCGTCAACAGGCCTACAGGTACTCCATCCCTCAGTATTATAATGTATACTGTCATCTAAAAAAATGTTGAGGGGAAAGGGGTGAGTTTGACAACTCAGTAAGTGACACAACAAAATATATGGGGGTATACTACATTTTGATATCTTAAAATTTCCAGAGTCCATGTATAAAAATAACAGCATTAACAAGCAATGTACATATATATATCATCAGACATAATGTGTAAGTTTTGTCTATCACTGGCCCACTTCCGCATTTTTACCATGAGCGGTGCACGTTGGGCTCGTCCATAGGACCGATCCCGAAAGACCCATGGCTCATCCTGTCATCACAGGGGAGAGCTGCCGGGTTAGAAAGCTCCCTAGCTGAGAACCCCCCGGCTGATAGCCCCACACTTTTGGTGTGGTTGCCCCGCTACCCATCATCATCATCATAAGATCCGGATCGCAGCATTATGGTACCGAGTGACAAAACTTTGTGTGGTGCACATAAAACAAATATTCAATCATAAATTCATCATCATGTTCATTTAGTGCACATGTAACACATATATCATCATCCTCATTCTCATGGTGCATATGTATCATATACATATTTGAAAATCATAATTACGTCGTCCTCTCCATTCTTATGGTGCACATGAAATATATAATCACTAGCTTCATTCATTCATGTGATTAAGATAACATATTCATTATTTCATACTTGAGATAATAGAACAAATAATATTAAAGTGAAAGAGTCTTTCAAAAATTCCCGACACTTTTCTTTTGAAAAGATTTTATTTAAAAATTTGCCGGGGTTTTTAAGGTTGTGTTCCCTTACCTGGATTTTCTGAGCAGGCTCTTAAATTTCTCTACCTAGATTAGACCATAAAATTATTCTTAGAGACCATCCAAAGGAAAATTAAATTATGTCTTATAACTATTAAAATTTAAGCATTTCAGAATCAATAATTGCAATTATCTCAAAAACGGCTTCTTAAATAATAGTAACGAACATCTATAGCAAGAATACCATTATAGATAATCATCATTTTTAAGACATGACTAGGTTAACTCTATAAAAGTGAAGACAGAAAAAGGCCCCACTTAAATGAATATTCACAAGAATCGTTTCCATAATAGTACGAAAATGAATGATAAAAAGTATACTGATAATCTAAAAAAATTGATAACCAATATTGCAAACCATACTAGGACTACAACCATAATTATTAACCCCTCCACAACAGCCACTGTGGGGACGGCAATGCAACAACACCTGACTAATAAGACCACTACCTTCCGGTCTAAATTAATATATGGAACCAATATATCTCTTCAGTCTCACGAAATTTGTAGTCCAAGTTACTACTCCAAAACTTGCCTAATTAAAAAAAACAGTGTGTTTTTAGCCAACGCAAGCCCAGTGAATTTCAATGGAATACGAGCCAAAATTCATCAAAGAAAGCTGAAAAACAAATAGCTTAGATAGATGAACACAACAGAGAGATAATTAAAAACAATTCAAGCAAGAAAAATAAAGACATTGTGCATGGTTTTATTAGAAAGACATTTCCCCTTAGCAAAACAATAAGGGAAAATAAACATGTTGACGAAATAACAATTTTGGCATAAACTAAATACCAAGAAGCGGATGACAAACCGAAAGCAAAGAGTGTATATATATATATATTTATCACGAGTACTAGGAGCCATCTAAATAGTGTCTAAACAAAGCACAAGACATCAAAATGATACAAGAAATTGTACATATCATTGGTAGAAAAGAAATTGAAATTTTGGAAAAGAGACAAGATGTAGACTACAAAAATTTTCACCGAAATAAAATCAATCATGAAAATGAGTAATTTACCGGGGTAAAAGTTCTGTTTGCGGAAGATTGAATCTGACTGACTTGCTTGTGAGTGGGAAAAAAAAAAAGACAAGAAGTGCGATTTTCTTTAGTAGAGAATGGGGGCAGACAAATGTCCCAAAATGTACAAGCATGAGTCTGCATGACAGACAAGTGTTCAAGAAAATGAGGGGGAAGGATGAAACGTGGAAGATGGATGAAGGAGATGCAAACCTGATTTATTATTAACATATGAAGTAAAGAAGTTCGTGGCAGCAGTATACTAAGGTGGAAATGCATGGTTGCAAGGTGTAAGGGGGACTGCAGCCATGTCGAGAAGAGGAAAAAGTGAGGTGGCTGAAAGAGAGGAAAAGAAAATAAAATACCTGCAGGGACAAAATCGCTAAACTTGAAGAAGAAGACTCTTGATGGCATGGTTCTAGTTGGTTCTACACATCTCTCTCTCTCTCTCTCTCTCTCTCTCTCTCTCTCTCTCTCTCTCTATATATATATATATATATATATATATATATATATATATATATATATATAATATAGATATTTTTACATGGCTGGTGGGCCATGCATGAAGGACATCACGTCCAAACTAAAACCCAAATTAAGTCCACAGCATTTCTAGAACCTTTTCCCTTTTTATATATATTTTTAACCTATCAATATTTTATTTAAAAGTCTTTATAAAGAGTTTAGTTAAACCTAATCTCCTTTAATAAATCAAGCCTTCACCCATTTCTTTAGAAGATTCTCCTGGAGCAACATTCTAAAAAAAATCTCCACGTCACTCTCTCTTCTAGTTTTCTATAAATTTATTTATTAACAACACCTTATTATTTATCCTAAATAAAATATTTATAAAACTTAATCTCTTTTAATAATATTATTCTTAATAAATATTTTCTAGGGTGTTATATTGTTGCTATTCCGAAATTCCTCCATGGACAACATTGCCAAGTTGTAAACTTCATTTGGGTGAAGAAAGATGCCGTCAAATAACCATTTATTCCTACCGAACCAAACTCCCCGAGCTACCACAACAAAAAGCTCCACCTTATCCTTCTCAAATTTCAACATTACGTACCTGAGCAATTGTTGGAAGCTGTTTCCATTCCATATACATTTCTGAAAACTTGAAGTATAAAGACCACGAAATTAAATAGGGATTTTAGCAATTAATAGATTATTTTTATTAAATAAATGAGACTAATAATTATATTTTAGGTAATAATATTTATGTTAAGAAAATAAAATAAGTCTATATTAAAATAAGAGAACTATAGTAATAATAATAATGGGTCCTAGTGGAACAAATAATTAATTGAATGGGTAAAATGTATTTAAATTAAATATGGGGTCAAATGTTAATTAGTAAATGATGAAATAATATAAAGTGGGGTACTGCAGTAATTTATTGAAAGTGTAGGTTTTAAAATAAAAGAAATCTCACATTGCCATGTGTCACAACCCGATTGGTTGGAGAGATTTCATTATCTTCTCCCAACCACTCACAAGGTGCCATATGTCACATTATCACATTTCTTCTCTTTTTCTTTTTCTTCTTTATTTTCTTTTCCTCTCTTCTCTTCCCCCTCTCTACCAACGCCTCTTCCTTCTTCTTTTTCTCTTTTCTTCTCCCTTTCTTTCCCTTCCTTTCACACCGCACGCCCCTCTCACCCTCTCCCTGTTCTGCACGACCCGACCCCCTCCCCCTCTCCATTTCTCCTTCCTTCTTCCGTCACACAGCACCCCCTTCCCATTTCTCTCTTCCTCTCTTCTCCTCACACACATGTTGAAGATGAGAGAGATACACACAGAGAGAGAGACCCGAATTAGAGAGGGAGAGCTGGAAACCCGAGAGACTTGGAGAGGCTTGAGATCGGGAGAGATCAAACGTGACCCGTGTGACCGAGTGGCCGGCTGGGGGATGTGATTTTTGGTGAGTCGTTGCTGGTGAACTCAGGAGACACGATCTCCGGCGATGTGAAGAAATTTCCGATGAAAATCAATGGGGATTTCCGGTAGTTTTCTAAGAAGCTTACAGAGGTAATTTTCGTGTGATTTTGTAGTTCAATCCCCTGTTTTGTTGACTGTGTGATGTTTGTTTGAATACCATTATTTTAATCATTTTTCCGATTCATAGTTGTACTGGATTGTTTGGTTTGATGGGAGTTTTAGTGGAAGGATCGAATGGGTCTTCTCTTGAGTCCTTCTAGCAATCGGTTGGGTGTGTGTTTTATGGGGTGTTTTGATGGGTATTTTGGTTGCTATTTCTGATTGGGTTTCAATTAGTGGGTGTTTTGCTTGGTAGTGTTATGTTTTGGATTTATACCGGCAAATTTGGGGAATAGAATCTATGGGTTTCGGTTTTAATAGCTTTAGTTGGTGTTCTTAAAGTTGGATGTTTGAATTTGGGTCCTCTTATGGGTGTTGTTTGCTGAAACCGAATGGGCATGTGATTAAATGATTTTTGGCTTGGATTTGTAAATTCGGTGTTGATGTTGGTTTATTTGTAAGACCATTGGTTTGAGAATATTATTGTTAAAATTGTTGGGTATTTAGTTTAGTTGTAATGAATTATTGATGGATTGGAGTTGATTTTTGAGTATTCCTTTAAGTACTAATTTGTGTTAACCATGGATATGTGTTTAGTTGATTCGTTGATGGTTTTTAATGATTTCAGGTTGATATTGCTTGTAAATAGTTGGGCCTTTGGTATTTCATATGGAATGATCTTTATGGGCTGATTTGGAGAAATCTTGAAGAAGCTTTGGAGTGGTTCTATATTAATAAAATCTACCTATGGATGTTGATACCCGATTAGGAGAATGGGGAGTGCTTGGGGAACTATGGTTTAGTTGATGATTATAATTGATTCTTGTATTGTTTTGTTGAAGGATTGATTCAATGATGGAATCTTGGATTAGAGATTTTGATAGGTGTTTTGGTGAAATTGAAATATGGTTTTGAAATTGTAAATTGATGATTATGTTAGCCTATGAGAAATGCTTTATTGTAGATTATTGATGTTTTATTGGAAATGAATTTTGAGGCATGCTCTTGGTAGAACGCAAACCTGGTGTGGATTTCCTATCTAGGTAATTATGGTTAGTTCATGTTAGGTGTTGATTTTCTTTAGGATATAATTGTTGATTGACTTTGATTGTTGTATGACATAGGGTGAGTTTGTAGTGGATTTTGAATGCATGGGTGATGGCTGGATTTTGGGTTGGTTGATGATGATGGATTGGTTTAGTTGGTAGGCCGTGTTTGGTTGAAATGGGAATTCTTGATGAATACGGTTTGAGTATAGGAAGTTAGGAAAAGATGGAAGAGTTTGAAGTTAAAGTGTTTAGATCATTTTTATATAAATGACAAATACGGTGGAAATAGAGAATAGGTTATTATGGTGTCAAATTGAATAAATGAATATGGAATAGTTAAAGAAAAGAATAAGTAAGTGAAAGAGTGTAGTAAATAAATGGAAGGCATAAAGATTATAGCGTAAGAGACATAGCTCATATAAGGAATTACTAAACCAACCTTATGTGTATTATTAGTTTAGATTTAAATGTTATGTGTGCATATGTATAAATGTATATATTCACATACATGTATATGGGTTAAATATATATTGTTAACCCTAGTAAATAAGTAGCAAGTCATTAATGGGTTAACAATGATAAGGTGACTTAATAATAATAAGTAGGCAAATGAAATAGTAAATGCATCTTCTAATTAATAAGCAAGATATAATAAGAACCTAGAACCAATAAAAAATCTAATAATTGTTTAGGCACTTAGCTAGCTTTAGGGCGAATAACGCAACGTGTGAGCACGCGGGTAGTTTGTGTCACATAGAGTATGAAGTTCAATAGCATAGTCTAACGTCACAAGTGTTTGCAGGAAAGTGTTTGGATTGGAGACTTCAATTGATTCTCCAATGTAGAGTCCAAGTGACTAGAATCCGAGGGGATGTTCAAGTCAGGAGTATAATGCAGCCAGGTGATATTTTACTCACTAAGAAACTATTATTTTTATGTATATTAGAATTGCAAAATATATATATTATTTTGAAAATCCAAACCAACTGTATGTTGAATATATATGTTTTGGTTGATTTGAGTAGTTTTGATTACATTCAAATAATATTAATGATGTTATGAAATGATGCATGAATGAAAGGTATTGAATTGATTTAAAGTTTTTGAATGTATGCTGCGGTTGGATTTAAATTATGCAAAGTAGAGTGACAAAATTATATGTTAATTGGTTTATCGTATTTGAAGAAAGCATGATTTGCAAAGAATAGGAGTATAAAGTTTGAACTGTAAAACATAAAGCATAAACATAAGAATGAAATGGAGGGTAAGCCTCACAATGAATAAAAAGACAATCATGAGCATGCATGTCATTGTTTAAATCGTGTAATCTTTTCATGATCTAGAATATTGTAATTTTTATGCTAGACGTATTTGTATGCCTAAGAGTTTTACTAGTAAAGAACTTATGTATACTTCTATCGTCTAGTTGCATGATTTAAGAACATTGAACTTGGACACACAAGGGTATTTTCATTGTTCCGGTATGAGTAATACAGTGTCCTAGGAGTAGGTAGATGGATTGTCGTGGTACATCAGTAAGAAGTGCTTGGATATCAGAGTTTTACTCTAGTAACCGCATGGACAACTATGTGCCATGGACATGAAGTTGTAATGCCCTAGGATTCGGTGTTACCTATATTCGGGGGATAGTATGCTCGTACTAAAAACCAAAATGGCATGTTTTAAGCTTGGTGTACTTGGATGTGATGCTATTGGTTGGGATATCAGTGTGACTTGGAGTAGGTAGATGGATTGTCGTGGCACATCAGTAAGAAGTGTCTGGATATCAGAGTTTTACTCTAGTAACCGCATAGACAACTATGTGCCATAGATATGAAGTTGTAATGCCCTGAGGCATGGTGATATCACAGTTAATAACGTTAGCTCTCTGTGCATTTGAACTACCAACATAAAAGTATTATTGTAGATGGGCGTGTACGTAGTTTGCTTCCAAGCCAATGAAACTTCTACGTATAGGTCCAACTACATAGTATGTTTTAAATATTTTCTGATAGTCGGTGTTTACTATATCAGCTATGGGGTTTTCAAACAAAATTTTATAAATTGGTAGCTGTTATAGTGTACGTGAGACTAGAAAGAAAAAGTTGGTTCATTGCAAAAACTCAGTTAGTTTAATATCACTGATGTCTCAATATGTTTTATACGGAGACAGTGGGCTCATAATTCTACCTGTGTGGATGCGAAACTCCCGCAACCGTGCAAATTCTGATGTTGGCTGCAAGTACTCCAGTCGTAGTTGAATGTCTCATAGATGTGTTTTGGGATATTATGACCAAAGCTCGACGCGACGGTTGTAGTGTGATTGACCGCGGGATGTTCATTATTTTAGATAATTTGTTTATGGCTTGTGACGCTTGTGTCACCTAATCTTTGTCAAGCCATTTCTGTTACGTATTTATTATATTGAGGAAAGACTTAAACAGATAGATGTTAAATGGCTATTGTTGTAATTAATTTATGATAGATGATTAAGATGTGATTTCCGCTATTAAATTTATGTTTTCTGCTGCATAGTTAGATAGATGTCATACTCTGATTTACCAGGTACATATTATGGGGTATGTATCATATGTTGTCTTTGCGACATATCGTCGTGCCACTATGAAAATCCATTTATATTTTAAGAGATTAATGTTCATGAAATGTTTTGTATATATATATATAAATTAAAAATAAAGAGGAAGAAAAGAAAAAGGGTCATCACATGAAGCATCTCCTCCCCACACATCACGTGCACCTGGACAGTTCCATACCACATGTGTCGTGTCTTCCTCTTCCCTCCCACATATAGGACAAAGAGCTTCCTCTACCACCCGTTTTTTAAACAAATTCATCTTTGTGGGCAATAGATTATTGCAAGCCCGCCAAAGAAAAGCTTTAACCGGGTTAGAGACATGAAGGGACCAAAGGAATTTCCAGATTTCATTACTTGGACCTGTATGGGAACTTTGACCTCTACTGTTCGCCTGTAATTCGATCCCCAAGTGATAAGCACTACAAATGAGAAAACACCATCCTTTGTGCCCTTCCAAATGAGCCTATCTGGGGGAAAGATGGGGCTTAGTGGGATGTTCAAAATCACCTCCGCCTCAACTGGAGAAAAAAATATTCCGAACCAAGGTAGAGTTCCAACCGCCCTGTTCCTTATCTATCAACATTTCTACCATTGAAGTGTCTGCCAAGTTGTTAAGGGGAGTTTGTACAGCATGAGTTACAGGAGTTGGCAACCATCTATCTCCCCAAACTTTTATGCTTCGACCATCTCCCACCCTCCAAATCAGCCCTTCTTTCAAAAGTTCTCTAGCACCAAACATACTTCTCCAAATAAAGGAAAGACGGTTCACCAAATTTGAATCCAGAAAATTGGAATGAGGGACGTACTTGGCTTTTAGAATCTGGGCAATGATTGAAGAAGGTTGGTTAAGGAGCCTCCATCCTTGTTTAGCAAGAAGAGCTTTGTTGAAAAGTCTGAGATCTCTAAACGCAAGACCCCTTATAGCTTTGGACTTTCCTAGCTTCTCCCAGCTGCACCAATGGATTTTGGACGACTTTTCCATATGACCCCACCAAAAATTTTGCATCATTCGGTTTAGCTCCGAACATAGAGAGGTGGGAACTTGAAAAACACTCATAGTGTATGTAGGAATGGCCTGAACAACATCCTTAAATAAAATTTCCTTTCCAACTTGGGATAGAAACTTGACCTTCCAATTTACTAGTTTTTTCCGCACCCTCTCAACAATCTCTTTAAAAGCTTGACCTTTATTCTTGCCAATCCAAGCTGGAACACCCAAATAAGTATCTAGGAGACTAGCCTCCGAAATCCCCTAGAGCTGCACAATCTCCTGTTTTTAGGCTATGGAAGTGTTCCTACTAAAGAATAGAGAAGTCTTTTGCAAGTTTAATTTCTGCCTCGATCCTGCCTCGTAGACTCCTAAGATTTTGATGAGCCTTCGCCATTCAACTGAGTTAGCCTTGCAAAAAAGCAAGCTATCATCTGCGAAAAACAAATGGCTTAAACGAGGCCCTCTTGGGGATGTTGGCACTCCCGTGATGAATCCCTTATTCTCTGCTTTGAAAGTAATGAGCTCAACGTCTATGCACACAATAAAAATAAATAAGGTGGTATTGGGTTGCCCTGTCAGAGTCCCCTAAAAGGTTTGATATTTCCTACTAGATTTCCATTTACAAGCACATAATAGGAGACCGAGGACACACATGCCATAATGAGCTTGATCCACCTGTTAGCAAAACCCAACCTTTGCATGGCTGTCTCCAGAAACTTCCATTCCATCAAGTCATAAGCCTTGCTCAAGTCCAGCTTTAGGCCCATGAATCCTGTTTTGTTCCATATACGACTTTGCATAGAGTGCAGAGTTTCATAAGCAGCAATGATGTTATCTGTGATCAAATGCCCCGGGATGAAGGCACTCTGCGTATATGATATAATTTCTGGAAGCACAAGCTTAAGGTGGTTCGCTAGAACTTTTGAAATAAGCTTGTAGAAGACATTACATAGACTAATGGGTCGGAAGTCCGACACACTAGCAGGAGATACAATTTTTGGCACAAGAGCTACGTATGTAGAATTTATTTTCACATTCATATCACTAAAATTTAGAAAATGTAGAATTGCATTACAAACCTTACAATGAATAGTGCGTAATTCTGTTGATAGAAAAAAGCTGAAAACCCGTATGGACCCGGAGCCTTAGTTGGTGCCATTTGGTTAAGAGCACTAGTGATCTCTTCCACTGTGAATTCGGCCATGAGCCTGTTGTTCATCTCGGTGGTCACCTTGCATTCCAACGCTTCCACACTTGGTTCCATGTCCAAAGCATCCCTTGCCAGAAAGAGTTCTTGAAAATAGTGAATAAAACCCATCTCAATATGCCCCTGAGTTGTGCATTGAGTTCCATGCATGTCTTTAATCTCCACTATCTGATTTTGTCTGTTTCTTTGATTAGCACACATGTGGAAATATTTGGTGTTTCGATCTCCCTCTCTGAGCCAGTATACTTTTGCACGTTGTTTCCATTTCATCTTCTCCTCCGCCATGAGGTCTTTCAAAGTTGTTTTAACATGAGCTTCTTCTTCAAACAACGCATGAGGATCCTGAGCTTGTAGGACTTGGAGTTCAGCAAGCTTGTTTTGCACCTGGACAGCAGTTTCATTTTTCTGTTTTCGGACCCAAACCTGAAGAGTCTTCCTGCACCCTTTTAACTTTGACTGAAGCTTCCTCCACTTGTTTGTCTGGTTCGGACTAATCCTCCAAGCCTGTTTTATTAAATCCTTATGATCCTTGTGCTTCAGCCATCCTGCTTCAAACCTAAACGTCCTGGATTTCTGCCATTTTATATCCTGTGACGTCAAGAGGGTAACCAACACAGGGTTGTGATCCGAGCAATGTCTCGGCAACACTTCTACATTCACCACATTGAAAACCTGAGACCAATGATTATTTGCCAACACACGATCCAGTCTTTCACAATTAAAATCATTGACGCTCTGAACATTGCTCCAAGTGAATTGAGGTCCATTGAACCCCAGATCATGCAGTCCACTATCCTCTATTGCTCTTCGAAAATCAGCCATATGAGTGTTAGGTCTGGGAGGACCACTCAATTTCTCCCCATTCGAAAGGATTTCGTTAAAATCACCCAGGCATAACCACAGAATAGGCGTTAAATGAGACAAGTGGCGAAGCAGAGCCCAAGCCTCAGGCCTGGGAGCAGTCTTCGGGTGGCCATAAAATCCAGTCAGCTTCCAGAACATCTCACCATCTCGGCACTAGATAACAACGTTAATATGCCGGTAGTAGCGTTCCAACCGATGATTAAAAATAAGAATTTTGGTTTTGCAATTTATCGGTTTTCACAACTACGTGGATTTCAATATTTGAAACCGTTCGCAATAGTACGAGACTTTGCAGTATAGAACTAAGGAGGGTATCGAACTGATGTGAATTTTAATTGTACTTGCAAGTACACGAATCGTTTGCAATAAAAGGTTTTGCAAGTGCAAGGTCGATCCCACAGAGAATTGTGTTCTTGAAAAACAATTTTGTTTCTAAACTAATTAAATCTTAACGTAGTTCCAGAAAAGATTTTTGATGATAAAAAGAAAAACATAAATAAAATAAAACCAAAATAAAACAAATCAAAAGGTACTAAGGTTTTGGAATCCACACCCACCAAATCATAGCAATATATTCTCATGTTCATCAATACACATATGAAGTTCTCACCATATAAATCTTATGTATGTTCTACTATGCTTCAAAAAATCATTAAATCAATCAATGAATCCGTTCTTTGCACAAATCAAAAAAAATATCCGGTTTAAACCAAATCATCAAATGTATTCGTAGAACGAAACACAATGAATATCCACCGTTTTGATAAATAAAAACCCAAGCAATCAATTATGTGAAATTATCTCAAATCATCAAATGTATCCTTGAATCACAAAAGATATCCAAGAATCATTCCACAAATTGAAAAGAAGTAAAACATTGGAAAAATTAAACCAAATAAAATCGGATAGTATAAACTTATGCTCCATTTGTTTCGGCGTAAAATGATTTATGAAAAATGATTTCTGTATTTTCCGGTGTTTGGTAGGGGTGAAAATAATAGTCAACCGAAAAATGATTTCCATTTGACGAAAAATGTTTAATAAATTTCGGAAAATGATTTACGCTTTTTAAAAGCGTAAATCATTTTCCGTAGATGGTAGATGCAGTCGACTCTCTTTTAAACAACGCAGTCGATCTTTACGTTCAAGCAGTTGACTATTGGCGAATTTCGACAAGTCAGATTTCGACTCCGGTCGATGCCGGAATCTGGCAACTTTCGGCAGATGTCGCCAAATTCCTGGGATACCAATGCCAAATTCCGCCCAGGCTGCCCGGATTGGCCGGATCTCCGGCTACCTGGCCGGATCCGGCCAGAACGCCGGATCACCGGCCATCTGGCCATGATCTTGGACGGATTCGGCTGTCTGGCCGGGATACTTGCCGAAGCGTCCCGATCCGGGACATCTGGCCGGATCCCGTCCAGGATCCGGCTAGAACGCCGGATCACCAGCCATCTGGCCGGAATCCAAGACGGATCCGACCTGGATCTGGCTAGAACAGCCAGACCCCCGGCATCTGGCCGGATCCGGCTGTTCTGGCCAAAAACTGGCTAGGACGGCCGGCTTCCAGTCAACTGGCCAGAATTCGGCAAAGATCGCCGAAACCCGGCAAAAATGGCCAAATTCCGGCTACTTTTGCCGGAATTTGTATCTTCCAAATAAAATATATATATATATATATATATATTATTTTTTATTAATATTTTTTATTTTTGTAAATAAAATTTAATTTTTTTAAATTAATATGATTAAATTAAAATATAAAAAATATTTTTAATTTTTCGTACTTGCCAAACATCGAAAAATGATTTCGACGGAAAATATTTTTCTGAAAAATGACTTCCCTGAAACTATTTTACGACAGAAACCATTTTACACCGAAACAAACGGAGCATTACATGAAAATATTGTTACTCTTCAATGGTGAGGCTTCATCCTCAACCTTAGTTGAAAATCTAGCTACACATGATTATTGAAAATAAAACCTACCCTAAGAAAAACTAAAAAGAATAAAATATATTTGAACTCTAGCTTCACACCTTTTTTTTTCTTGAGGCTTAGAGGTCTATTTATAGGGAGAAAACAAATCCTATAAGCGATAGAAAATAGAAAAAAATCAGAGGTTAGTCTTCTAATTTGAGTAGGAGACTCAAAACTCAATCCAAGAAGGAAAATGACTCCAAATTCGTCTAGATTTACGGTCTTTTATTACGAGGTGATTTTGACATTGCACGCGTCCGAATTAGGAAAATCCTATTTCACAATTATTTGTAGAAAATTGAGATATCGTTCTAACGCTGCTTGATTCACTTCAATCAAATATTTGAGCGGAAAGTTATGGCCAAAATACTATAACATGTGCAGAATTTGAATTCTAATCCGATTTTGACTCCAATTAGAGAAATTTTGATTTAGTTATCTCCTTGATTTGGTTGAACATAACCACATCATCTAGGTCTTCTCAAAGTATGCTCTCTTTCACCTTAAAGCTATTGTTTTCTCTCAATGACCTACAAAATACTAAAATACCAAAACTAACAAAAAACATTAGAAAATAACAAGGCTAAAGATTTTGTAAATGCAATTTAAGGGGTCCACATATGCAATATTTGATACTCATCATGTACCACAAGGATTGGTGGGTTGTTTAGTTACGAAATACTTAAGACGTTGCCTAATTTAATTATGAAAAAGATGATTTGTTTAGTTTTATCACTAGGCTAAAACAAGTAAAATGGAGAGATTTAAGAACAAGGAAAGTATAGGGCATTGGTTTCACTCAATCCTCATACACATGGCATACTATATTCCTCCCGGATTTCCTTCACAAATGTAACACAAGCGCGTAATGATTGTCAATCACACGACGACCTCAACATGAAATTACTTTAGTTAAACACAATGATAATCCATCTATTTATACAAAAGTCATTCAACTTATATCTAGGGTTGAATGATTCATGCTCCCTAGTATGGATTATAAGACATTTTAATAAGCATACACATCTATGGAAAAGGCATAAACCATCTTAGTTAACACATAATCTCCACAGGAAATTACACTAGAATGGAAAAGCATTTAAGCAATAATTAGACTAAAAGAGTGTGGAGTAATATGTGTTTCCTAGCATGAGTTATCAAGTCCACATAAATTGTGTCATAAGCATCATTACATAACCATCTTTAGGCTATGTAATCATTACACTTGTATGGAAATCTAAGAACAATACAATCAAACCATGGCACTTAGAAAGAGTTCATCAACACCCTACAACTAAATTAGCTACTCATGGAGATATGGAATTCTCTTATAGAAGAAGAAGAACCCATTTCTCTAAGAGGTATAAGAACTATAACCCACACTAACAAGATGTAAAACAACTAATTTTAATGAAGGAATCTAACTTAACAACTAAAAGTACTCAATAAAAGCTTTAAAGGAAAGAAAACATAGAAAAGCATTAAAGAACTAGCTCAAGACTTTGGAATTTTAGGATTCCAGAGTTGTAGTAAACATAAAATGACACAAAGAAGAAGAAAGAAATGCTGGAAAATGTAAAGAACTTGCATCAACTAAATTCCAACTTCACTTTACTAAAAACGAATTTAAAATAAATTACAACATCAACATACCTTTAAAACTAAGCTCTCTGGAAAATATGAAGAAAATGGTGCATCACTTGAATGCACAAAAACTAAAAACAAGATTATCAACTAAAAACTATCTCTCTATTAAACTCTCACGTCCATCCTCTATTTATAAAGGATTTGGTACAACAAACTTAGCTTAAACAATCACTCTCAGCCGCACAACATGATGGTGACAACTTCTGATTAGGACCGCACAACTTGAGGATGATTTTAGGCCACACAAAAATTTGTCGACATCTGAAGATCTTTTCTGAAATATCCGAAGTCGATCGATCGATTTATTTTGCCTTGAAAATTTCGATCGATCGAATGTACTTGATCGATTTTCCTCTTCTAGAGCACTTGAACTTCAAATGTCTTCATTAGGCTTAACTTGTTGATTTTTTTTCTTGTTTTCAATTAAAACCTAAAAAAGAGATGAAACACTAAAACATAATAACATATTATTTAACAACACAAATTAGGGTTTAATATATGTAAATTAAGGGGTTTTGAATGTCCATATTGACTGTCGAATGCTAGAGTAAAATCAGTCCCCCACTTCTGCCCTTACTGTCCACCACAAATTGATTAAAGAACCCTAATTTATTCTTTAAGAAATCTGCCTTCTGACTCAATAGTTTGGTTTCCATAATGAAAACCAAATCGGGTTTTTTTGTTCTCACCAAATGGGTGAGAGTACGAACTGCCCGGAGGTTCCCAAGCCCTCGACAGTTCCAACTAAGTAGAATCATTTGGATGGGCGGGGCTGTGCCACAGCCTCCACCTAAACATTCAATGAGTGCCTATGTCCTTTCACGGTTTTCCTACCTTTCTTAGAAGGATAATCATCCCCCCTAGGAGCTGGAGACTTTCCCTTTCGTTCCCCTTCCATTGACCCATCTGGACTGCCTGATTATGGCAAGCCTGAGATTGGCGAGCACACTTCTTCCATCTTGTATAAACACCCAAAGTAGAAAAGTTTTGTTTTACCTCTGTTTAAGGAGGCTCGGCACTGCCTAGAACTTTCGAACTAGAAGGTGAGTTTCCACTTTTAGAAACTGTCGTAGAGGAGTGCCTCTGTGGGTGAACAACACATGGAAAATAATTTCCTGTTACTAGATCTTTTGCTAAATCCATGAGACCTGCTTCAATTGATTCCCAAACCATGCAACCCAATCCCGAGTCCCAGTGGCCCAAATATTTAGTGGAGTTATTGCCACCTGTCTCCCCTTCTGCTACTTCATCGACACTTTCCATAGGAAGCATATGTTTAAAGCACGTGGCAGCAGTAGGGGGCATTTGGTTAAGGCACATGGCAGAAGTTCCCCCCTTTTTCATTACTAGCATTATTTGCAAGCAGATCGCATGATCTTCGCTACCCTTGACTTTTGAAAGTTTCTTTTTCGACTAATTTCCAAACCACAGCCTTAAATTCCCCACCCCCAGCTCGCACCTTCTTTCCTTTATTACGAGATTCTTTCTTTATGTTTCCACGCTGGTCGTCCCTCTTTATACCTTGCCCATCAATATTGCTCTGTAACGTTTGCATGGTTTCCATATTGGCATTCTCTGGAATCAATAGCTTTGAATTCCATAACATATGCATGGTTTCCGCACCAGTCGACTCACCGCCTTTTGACGACAATGAGTCATCCTTCTGACTCATTGTCGGCCTCTTTCTGGTACCAGAACAAGCATCTTCTTCCGTGTCCTACTAAACAGCCTCAGGTCTGGTTAGTTTGAAACCACCCTCTGGACCTCTCTTTGTCGGGAAATTTACCCTCAGCCAGCGCCCTTAGGGAGCATCACCCCTCTTTGATCCTAACTTCTTTTCTCCCGTTTTGTCACAGCCAAATCTCCCATGACGAATAACTTCGCATTGGAAACATAATTTCAGAAGCTTCTCATATTTGAAGCCCACCCATGTAGATCCAGTTTGAAGATGGAGCATACGACCGCCTGCCAATGGCTTGGAAAGATCCAAACTCATTTTCACACGGAGGTATTCCCCCCAACCGGCTTCTTCATCATTGACATCCACTTCTTCCACTGTCCCCACATATGAACTGATCTTCCATCCTATCTCCTTCCCCATGCAGGCTAAGGGAATATTGTACATCCGAACCCAAAAGGATTCATGGTCAAAGCACAATACGGAAGGTGGCGTCAGTCCATCAAAATCTACCAATAACACCAAATTACCATAAAAAAGCCAAGGTCGGCCCTCCATAATTCTGGCATTATCCTACGAGTATTCAAACTCCGCTACAAATTTATTCTCCCCTAGAATATTAAAATTGACATTGCCCTTCGGCCACCAGACCCGCATTACAGGTGCTTTCAAAAACTCCTCCAGAACAATCATGTTCGATATCAACTTCCCTACAAGGCACGCCTTGCCTCGAGACACCAAAGGGGATATCTCTATAGATTCCATAGAGACCCCCAAGTTTTCCTCATCCAGCAGCGAGGAGTCCTCCCACATGGCAGTAAGCTCATCTGCCATTCACAAAAGACTCTGGTTACCCAGTTTCACCTCACAAAAAGACAATACGACAACTCCAAGCTCGTTATGGACTAGAGACCGACAGCTTCACTTCTTGGTTTCAGAGAGAAAACGAGATGGAAGAAATTTGTGATGGGACTTACATGTTTGCCATTTAGAAAAGAAAAAAAAGAAAAGAAAAAAGGTTAAACACTTTTTTAGTACTTGTAATTAGGGCCAAAATCAAATTGGTATCTCGATTTCAAAAAGTATTACAAATGGTACCTATCGCAAACTTAAATACCGACTTGAACCTTCTGTAAATATTCAAGTTTGATATATAAAATAATCATGCTATGCGGAATATTAATAACAAGTATTTGTGCAAGTTTTACTCACTTAAGTCGTAGGTTTCTATCGGGTAATCCACTTGGCACTCTCCAACCTCTAAATCTATGAAATGACCTGACATTAGTTCCTATCCTTGAGCTAAATAGGCCCTAATGTCCTAAACTAATCAAAATAGACTTATTGCCAGACCATCGAACATTCGGACAGAGTATGTTGAACGTCCGGTCACGACATTAAACGTTCATCCAAGAGAGGGTCGAACGTTTGGTGTTAGACAGAAACTCATTCTAAACTAAAAGTCCCTTCTAGACTTCATTATGACACGACCAAAAGTCCTTATATGATCTCTAACATGGTCCAAAACCACAATAGTACTCTCATGCATAACATGATACGTCAAACATCATTAAGCCACTAATCCAAAACTAACTAGAGATTCAAAAGCTAGGATATGAACACTAACTAAATAATAGGTTATAAACAAGATAACAACCTAATAACATTGATAAAAACAAGTTAGGCTAGAAAAGTTACCTCATTTTAAGAACAATAACCAAGAGAGCTCTTTCTCTCTCTCCAAATCACTCTCCCTCTCTCCCTCTTACCAATTTGAAAACTAGAGGAAACCAAAAATGAGGCTTAAGGGTTGCAAGGGTCCTCTTTATAGGCATATAAAGTTTAGGATAAGACTAAACCATCTGATTTTTCAAGTATTGTAGGCATCGAACGTTCGGGTTGTACCATCAAACATTCGATGTACTATCGGACTAACGGTCTTAGGGTTTTAAGCGAACAATCAGTTGTACTATCAAATGTTCAGTTTGGACTACAATCAAATGTTCAACATCTCACTCGAACATTCGTCATTGAGCGTTTGATGTTCTACTCGAACGTTCGGCAAGCACATAAATTCTTAGAAGTATAAAATCTCACACTTTGCAAACTAAGAACCAATCATAATATCCTAAAGTTGTAATTAGAGTGTGCTTAACCCTAATTAATGTTCGGGTATTACAAAAATAACATGTTTGCATATTAAAAAATAATTAACCGTTTCGTAAGCATTTACTTACCTTAAGCGCTCATCCTCAATCCTGAACCATCTTAAAAGTCTAACTTCATGTTTCTGCAATCATACTATAATATTAGACACATTCTATACTTACATCATAATCTTACACTTGAAACCTTAATCATGCATCTAAAAAACTATAATCATGCACTTAACATAATTGAGTAATTCTAAATGTCCATTTAAAAATGAGGTAGCTTTTAAAATCACTACTTGATCAAAATTCAATAGTGATCAATCACACGCCCAATAGTAATTTTAAAAACCACTTCATTTTTTTATGGACACAAGATGGACTTCTAGTATTACTCAACCTAATTATACATTCTTTTCCTTCATCGGTTGATCAATTCTATAGGGTCAATTGATCGATGCTCTACCAATAGCTATAATAACTAAATATCCTCTATCAAAACCTAGTCTCATGCTCAAATAAGACTCATAATGATCCCAGAAATCCTAATATACATCAAATGTCATGCACATGTGTTTCAATCGATCATATCCCCATACATTGCTTTAAAACATAAAAGATGCTCGCTTTTGTTCTCATAATCATAATCCATTGCAAATCAACCAATAATTTTTATTTATTTATTAAAGTACTAAAATATAGATGCTTTGATATTGTTTTGACATAAAAAGGAAATCTATCCTCTAAAGTTCATACTTTGTATGAAAGAATTAAACTTTCTTAAAATAAAATACTAACTTTAACTCATGCAATTAGAGAAATAGCTAAACATATTTAGTTACGAAAATTACGGAAAAAGCATGCATAAAAATAGAGGATTAATTCAAAATTGGGTTAAGCCTTCTTACAACATGGTAAGAGCTTTTCAAAGCTTTGAGGAGACAATCCTCCAAGATGGCTGTGTGTGTGTGTGTGTGTGTGTGTGCGTGCGTGTGTGTAATATCTGAGACATTATTTAATGTTTAAAGTATAAAAATTGAGTGATTAAATTATTAGAATTAATTAGATGTCGTGAAAATGCAAGAAAAACACTTAGAAGTACTACAAATAGAGTTCTTGGACGTAGCGTCTAGACGGCCACCGAATGGGAGCCACAGAGAGCAATGTTTTGCTCTCTGGGGTAGGCGTCCGGACGGCCACAGGCCCACAACACCCGTTCGAACGGCAGTCATAGAGAGTAAATCTTTGACATAAAACACGGGTGTTCGAACGCTCACTTAACCCATCTAGACGGCACCTAAGATAAATGCGAGAATAAGTCTTTTTGGACTCATTTCTGTCGGATCACACCTTAAACACAATTGAATACCCTAGATCTACAAAAATTCAAGCCTCATACCTCAAATCTAACTTCATAAACGTGATCTACGCAAGAGGATCTACGTTTTGACCAATTATTTTGAGGTAAATCGCTAAATTCTTATTTTTGAGATTTTGGGCTAAATCTTGATAAATGTGAGTTTAATCTTAGTTAATCTTTAGGTTTTGGGCAATTTGGAGCTTCTCAAAGTTTTCACAAATTCCGGGTTGATTTAAGGTGAACTTTTGGTAAGTTTCCTCAAACCCTAAATCTATAGGTATTTTATTTTAGTAGTATTTGATGGGTTTAACTTTAAAACTTTCTTATGGGTTAACATTATTGCGGTTGGGTTAGTGAATATTGTTTATAGGCATATGTTTGGAACCCTTAGAATTTTATGGATAATCCAACAGTATAGCTCTTGAGCAATTCAAGTGCTACTTAGAGTATTTATTGTTTAGAATGCTAAATGGGTGCAATGTGCTATGTTTTTAGAGTCAGTGGCGGACCAGCGTTGGGGCCAGCAGGGGCCGTGGCCCCTGCTGGCTCCTGAGAAAAAAAAAAAAAAAATTTACTATACTAAGTTCTAAGGTTAATTCAAACTTGGCCCCACCATAATCATCATTACAATCCAATAGATTTTTTTTTTTTTTTTAAAGGGGCCCACAACATGGTTTTTTCAATCTGGAATCAGTTCATTGCTTACACAGTTACACTCCATCAGTCGCTTCATCAGTCCACAGCCCATCTCACGATTCTGCCCTGCAGCACATCAAGCACGCACAGCCCATCTCACTTGCAGACCTGCTGCCCTGCAGCACCTCAAGCACGCACGGCTCAAGAAATGAAATGATAGAAGAGAAAAAAAAAAAAAAAAAAAAAGGAAAAAAATCTGTAAAAGCTCTTAAACAAAGAACTAAAGAACGAACGAAAAACCAAAAAAAAAAAAGAACGAACGAACGAAAAAAAAAAAAAGCCTGCACTGCGCCATTGCTAGTGACTGCCAGGTGAGTACCGTGAGTTTTGTGGCTGTGGACCTGTGGTGGAAAAAGAAGCTGAAGTGAAAGTGTGAAACTTAGAAACTTTAAAGTGTGGAAGTTTAACATTTTTTTGAGGTATTTTTTTTTAGTGTTCAATGAGTATGAAAAACTTTTCTCTTTTTAAAAAAAAAAGGTTAGTTTTGAGGTTTGACTGATTTGTAGGTGTTGAAGTCTTGAAGAGCATAAAAAGGAAGAGGACAAGAGATTTTTCATTATTTTTGGGCATTGCTTCTCTATTATACTTGTGCTGATCTTGTGACTTTTGTCTACAAAGTAATTTCTCTATTCAAATTTTCAGAATATTTTTTGATTTTGGATTATATATGAAATTATCAATGATGTTAGTTTTGAAGTTTTTAGTTTTTCATATTATTATTTTTAGTTTAGTGTTATATAGACTCTTGTTTTTTTTGGCTTTTTTTTTTTAGTTTGTATGATTGTTACTTATTAGACTCTGATAATTTTTTTTTTGTTTTGTTTTGTTTGATAGTTTGATTGTATCTTATGGGATTGTAATTTAATTTGGAAAATTTAGGTTCATCAAGCATGTCAAAGTTTAAAACTATCGAGTCATTCTTCAAAAGAAAAGAAGTTGATGTTCCAGAAAGTAATCCACCATTGAATTTTAATGCTGAAACTTCAAATCTCAAAGAACGTCCTCTTAAATCTCAAAGGATTGAAGTTGAAAAACATCCTTATGAATCTCTAATTGTGGAAGCTCAAGAGATTCCTTTTAAATCCTCCACGCTTAATGTTAACGAAGTTGATGGTTTTTCTATAGAACGGGATCCAGGAAAACGTCCTCCGATGTGGGACTATCCAGTCAATCGACGTGATGAAATAAGAATGGCTTATTTGAAAGCACGTCCATATCAAATTTTGCGTCGAGACTATCCATTTTCTGGACCTGAAAATCATCCCCGTCGTTTTCAAGCTTCATGGTTTACACAATTTTCATCTTGGCTTGAGTATTCTCCTACTACGGATGCCGCATATTGTCTACCATGTTATCTTTTTACAATGAAACCAGTTGGACGTCATGGATGGGATGTATTTATCACCAAGGGATTTAGAAATTGGAAAAAGGTTCACGATGGAAAGAAATGTGCCTTTTTGACTCATATTGGAGAGGATCCTTGTTCACCCCATAATAATGCTGTGAAATCTTGTGAGGATTTAAAACAACAATCACAGCATATCGATAAATTATTGAATGTACAAAGTACTGAACAAATTCAAAATAATCGATTACGTGTAAAAACTTCTATTGATGTTGTTCGGTGGCTTGCATTTCGAGGATGTGCTTTTAGAGGTCATGATGAGACTCTTGATTCAAAAAATCGGGGTAATTTTCTTGAGATGATTAAAATTTTGGCATCATATAATGAAAAAGTTGCAACAGTTGTTTTGGAAAATGCTCCTAAATCTGCAAAGTATACTTCTAATAGAATTCAAAAGGAGATTTTGCAAGTCATGGCAAGTAAAGTGCGAGATAAAATTCGTGAAGATATTGGAGACTCTAAATTTTGTATTATTGTTGATGAAGCACGAGATGAGTCTAAAAGAGAACAAATGGCTATTGTTTTGAGATTTGTTGACAAATATGGTTTTATACAAGAACGCTTCTTTGATCTTGTTCATGTTAAAGATACATCGGCATTGACTCTCAAGAATAAAATATCTGATGTTCTTTCTCATCATGGACTTGACATTCAAAATATTCGTGGACAAGGATATGATGGTGCTAGCAATATGCGTGGTGAATGGAAAGGATTGCAGGCATTATTTATTAATGATTGTCCTTATGCATACTATGTTCATTGTTTTGCTCACCGATTGCAATTAGCATTAGTTGTTGCATCTAGAGAAGTGGTTTCTGTTCATGAGTTCTTCACAAATTTGAATTTCATTATCAATATGGTTGGTGCTTCATGTAAACGTCACGATCAACTACAAGCTGCTCAAGCAGAAAAAATTGTACATATGCGAGCTATTGGTGATCTTGAAACTGGAAAAGGAGCTAACCAAATTGGCACTTTGAAACGAGCTGGTGATACTCGTTGGGGTTCTCATTATAATTCTATTTGCAGCCTAATAAGTATGTTTGATGCTACTTGTTCAGTGCTTGAAATAATTAGAAGAGAATGAGCTAATTACTCTCAACGGGGAGATGCTAATGCTGCTTATAAAATGATTACATCCTTCGAATTCATTTTTATTTTACATTTGATGAAGGAAATTATGGGTATCACTGATATTCTTTGTCAAGCTTTGCAGCAAAAATCTCAAGACATTTTGAATGCTATTAATTCAGTTTCTACTGCAAAAAAGCTTATCCAGAAGCTGAGAGATGATGATTGGGAGAAATTGCTTGAGAGCGTTGTCTCTTTCTCCAAGAAATTTGAAATTGACATCCCAGACTTGAGTGCTCGTTATATTGAAGGTCGAGGTCGTAATCAACGGAATCACATTACAGTGGAGCATCATTATCATTTTGACATATTCAATTCTGCTATAGACTTTCAACTGCAAGAGCTTAATTGTAGGTTTGGTGAAAGGGCAGTCAGACTTTTGACACTTAGCTCACCTTTGGATCCAAATGATGGTTATAAATCATTTAAAATTGATGATATATGTAGTCTTGCAGAGGTGTATTATCCTCTTGATTTTTCTGAGCAGGAGAAAATTAATTTGGGATTCCAGTTGAAGTATTTTGAGCTTGATGTGCATAATGATTTGAAGTTGCAAAATTTGTCTTCTGTTGCAGAATTATGTCAAGGATTGGTAGAGACAGGAAAATCAAAGACATACTATCTTATTGATAGATTGATTCGTCTTGTTTTGACTCTTCCAGTGTCTACAGCGACTACCGAACGAGCATTCTCAGCTATGAAAAATTGTTAAAACAAGACTTCGCAACAAAATGGAAGATGAATTTCTTGCAAATAGTTTAGTTGTGTATATTGAAAGGGAAATTGCTGAGAGCTTCAATTTAGATTCGATACTTGATGATTTTGTTTCTCTAAAAGGACGTAAACTAGGTTTTTGAACACTTTATATTTCTGTCTTTTTGTACTAGTGCCAACATGTTTTTGTTGCTAATATATTAATTTTGGCACAGATTATAATGAATTTTTATAATGTACTTTTGTGATACATATTGTGTGACAAATTATTCAATTTCTATTTTAAATTATATTTATTGGCCCCTGCAATGTCAGTTATCTGGGTCCGCCACTGTTTAGAGTAGTATATATTGGAGGTTTTTATTATATACCCTAGAACCTCTTATGTGAATGGTTAATTGTGAGTTTTGGTATTAACCTTAGTTTTACATATGTGTTTTACTATAAGTTGTGATAGGAAACATCAATACTCAGGGGGGGTATTTGAGTTTTATTGTATTGTCTATGTTAGGTGTTTGTGTCCGAGTGCATGGTTAGTGATGTTTTAATTCAGTCATTGTTCAAGTTGGGGGTCCATTGCAACAAAACAAGAATAGGTGAGTATTTAACTCACTGAGAAAAGATACTAAGGTTTGGGGTTTTATGATATTACAAAATGCTATATTTGTTATAAATTTGAGCCGATAATATTTGTAATGATATATGTTTGAGAATGTTTCCAATACTTTGAATTATGTTGAGATATGATTTTCTGATGGTTTATGAGCTATAAAGTATGTTTATGTAAATGAGAATTGAGATATGATTTAATGATGATTTATGGGTTTCAAAGTATGTTTATGAAAATAAGAAATGAAATATGTTTTTTATGAGCTTTTATGATGAGTTAGAAAATGACATGCAAATTATATGATGTTAATTGATGCATAAATGTGTGAAAGCATGAGCATGAGCATGAATGAAATTATGAACGTTGAATGTAAGACCATGGGTTCAAGTCCCATCGGCAGAATTACTACCCTCATTAAACAGCAGTGAGAAAAACTGTAAAAAAACTGCTCTGGCGATTTCGTGATTCTTCGGCCTCTGAGAAAATCGTCTTTGTGGAGCGTGCTTTGGAGGAGGGAAGCCCTACGCTTCCCTCCTCCTCCGTTTGTTTGTTTAGGTTTTGTTTTTCCCAATAAAAGTTTTCTCTCTTTGGGCGTCATCGGCACCCTAGAGGAGAAATGGTTTGTTTTTCTCGGCCTTATTTGGTCTGAGAAGGATGTTGTAGTGTTGGTTTGTTGGGGTTAACGGCGGTCGTTGGGGACTTGCTTCGTGACCACCGGTGCTGATTTTGGGTCTGAGTTCTAGAGTTTTTCCACATCAGCGGCACTGTCTGAAGGTTGCCCTGTTTGGTCTAATTAGACTCGCCGGCGACGGATTGGTGGTTCGGGGGATGGTTTTCCTTCTTTAATTTATCGTTTTCTTATTAAATGGGCCTTTTGTGTACAGGGCATTTTTTCGGGCGTGCTTTGGGGGCTTTGTTAACGGGAAGGGCTTTACATATTGGATTTCCAGTTTGATTGGTGGACATCGGTGCTGGATCTAGCGTTTTCTCCACTTCCGGCAGTTTTGTCTGTTGATGCCCCTGTTTGTTTCTTCGATGGTCTTGCAGGTTTGGATCGTTGGCTAGAGTGACGGTTATCTTCTAGGGGGAACCGTTCCCCTGCAAGAAAGGCTTTTCTTTGTGTACATGGGTCTTTTTAGGCGAGCTCGTGGGGGCGTGTTTGCCGGGTGTTGGTTCGGTTTCTTCTGGTTGGTCTGATGGCATGGCCGAGTTTTGTTCCGGATTTGTCGTTTGTTCCCTGTTGTGTTTGTTGTTTTGTAAGGCAGTTGCTCTGTATTTTAATCAAACCTGGTCTGTAAAAGCTAGTGTATAGCACAGTTTGCGTGACCTCTCCTTGATCTTGTAGAGGCTTATGTATATGTGGAGGCATCTGCTGTTATCTAGGTTATTTTGTAGCAGTTGTGGTTTGTTATGGTGGTCTAAGTCTGATGTTGCCTGGGTGGAGAATACTCTAACCCTGTGCCTTTCACTTAGTTTATTAGGGATTCTTTGTAACCCTGGACATTAGACCAATTTGGTCTCGATTCGATCTATTGAAAGAGATCTTTAACTTCAAAAAAAAAAAAAAAAAAGTCCCATCGGCAGAGCAAGTGTAAGACCGTATGGGTTCAAGTCCCAAAGGCAGTATGAAATGATGAAAATGAATTAAATGCAAGCATGACATGATGATGATGTGTGACATGTTTTATGATAGATTTCATGCTAGATGTATTAGTATGTAGTATATGAGTTTAAATAGAATAAAACATATGTATACCGTTACAGCTAGATTGCATATAATGATTTATGTGGTATTTCATGCTAGATGTATAAATATGCCTACGAGTTAAATGGAACAGAACATATGTATATTATTGCAGCTGGGTTGCATATAATGGTTTATGTGGCGTCATGCTTAGGTGTACTTAAATACTTGTATTTCACAAATGTTTAAAATGCTTGTATATGAGTATAATTGAGTTATGATGTCATTTGTTTCTTGCTTAGATATATTTGTATACTTGTGTATTTTCCAAAAGTTTGAGGTTTGAAAAGTTTGTATACAAGTATAGTTGAGCCACATGATATATATGTATATATAGTATGTTATAGATGAGTTTATATATTTATGCTTCCAAGCGGGAGATTGGAACGCGTATATATGTTTACAATAGCGTAGTATGATTTCACATGTTTATAAAACACCAGCGTTTATCTTATCAGTTACGAAATATTTTAAAATGAAGTATTATACCAATGGTAGTTGTTACTGTAAGCGCATGGTAGAAAGAGAGAAATCTCAGCGCATTACGAAAACTTATGCGAACGTGACTAACATCCCGATTGTGTAGATGTTTTTGTTGCAGGTTTAGGTGTCGTGTGCAATAGATTGTGTGCGAGCTAAGTAGTCATCGAAGAGACTCCTTCGAGTTACTGTTTGGTATGGCACTGACTTGATATTAGTAAATCTCTCTTTATGTTGTAGTGACTTGTACATTGTGATTGTAATTCGTGATGTAATGGTTTAGGGCATGTTTGGGTAACAATTATTTTTTTATTATATGGGCAAAGTACACTTTACCCCTCCTGATGTATCCACTTATTGGCAATTTGACGTTCAATGTTTAAAAAATGGTAGATGACCCCCCTAATATAGCCAACTTTGACACTTAAAACCTTTTGTCTACTTAATCCGTCCAAAGAGACAGAAAAGAGGTTACATGTGTTGCACGTGGCCACTTAAAAGCTAAAGTTCCAAAATTATCCCTTCTTCAAAACGGAGAGTTTGGTTAATAAGCACCATTTAAATTAAAAATCTATTTCTCTCTCTTGCAACTCCATTTCTCTCTCTCGCTCTCTCTCAGAACACCATCATGGTGCAAGGCAAGGCTAACCCAAAAGCCCTTGGCCTATAGAAAACATCAAAAGCCCATGTCCCTCACAGACCCAAGTCATTTTGCAAGCAGCAACAGCGAGAAGATGAAGCTATCGTTTCTCGCAAGGTTGCTGCTCTTCCTCTCTTTTCACCATTTGGGTTTTCCCATCTCTTGCTACAATACTAACCAGAGTGCCAACCTCAACACGTTGATTTATAAGAACGTCGTAGATGGTTTTGTTGCCCTCGTATGGAATGCATTGGATTATTCGCCAATTTTCACTCACAAAATTGAGATCAAAATGGAACCTCATGGCTCCTTTTCTGGATGTGGGCCGCCCTGCTTCAAGCTTAGCATCCAATAACACAAGAGCTATACTTATCTGGGCATCGAAGAAATCATCGATCAGTTATATGTTTTTTTCTCAAAAGATCTTGTTTTGCAATCTATCCAGCATTGGACATTGTGTTCCCATAACCCATTCCTTGTTAAAACGCATCCTCTGTTCGCACACTATAAAACAGGGGAGAACAGAGGGTTTTCTAGCTCTATATTAAAACAAACCACAGAACTTTGGTGTAGAAATTTATGGACTCTTTCACAATTTTGTAGTCTTGATACGTGATTTAAGGCCATTAGAGGAAGTGGGTGGTGGTTATCCTTCCCTTTTCCTTCTTTCTCTCTACTAATTTTCTCACTGCTTCTTACTACTACTCCGTTAGCCTCATCTTTCTTTTCCATTAGTTGTTGCAATATTCTCAGTGCTATTATTTTCTTTTGAAATGAAAAGAGTATGCTTGGATGCTGAACATATGACCATTTCTCAGCTTCTAACTACCCACTCTTTCCATAACTGTCAGCCAATTCTACCTTTCCATAATTGCCATTATGGGAGAAAAAGATATGTAAAGTAGTGATTATCTCTTTTGCAGATAATAATAAGTTGCAATAAAGAAAAGGAGATAACCAAAACCGCGGCATTTTGTGGACACCATCCCTAGCTCGAGCAACACTACCCGCAGCAGACTATGGTGCGAGGCCTAACCAAAACCACCACGTCAACCTTCATATCCACGTCCGTCCCCAAAACAACATTCATGCCTAAGAAAAATACCACACGACTTTTACTGTAACCCAGCAACCCCTGACACTCCATGTAACCTAGTTGGTTTGTTGCATTTAATTTGCTGTGACAACATCTTTTTTACATTTCTTTGTTTCTTTGCTCATTTCTTCTGGTGTCAGAGTGTTGAGAAACTTGTTAATTTGTACTTGATACAACTTGGCCAATTATATATATGTGTGTGTGTGTGTGTGTGTGTGTGTGATTATTTGTAGTTGCCAAGTCTCACTACTGTGTTTCACTGTAAGGCGTCCCCTTTGAGTATGGTGGACTCGGCGGCTTTCGTCAAGCTTGCGGCGCAGAATGATCTGTCCTCACTCACACTTGCCGGAGTTCTGCGCCTCCACGCTGACGACATGAATGTCCCTAACCTCTGGTTCACTTTCTACTCTGACGATTCCAATGGCCATGCCCACACGTTCTTGGCCTACAACAAGAACGCCAACGCCGGTGACCAAAGATTCAGCAGCTATGTGAAGAACGTCAATGATTCTTGTTGTCATGTATATATAATATGACGAGGACCACGTAATAAAATATTTGTAGTTTATTTCTCACGTTATATATATTTTTTCTACTTCTCTCAGTTTTAATTGGTTATTACTGTGACCATCCCTCTATATATAATTGCTCTTAAATATGGAAGGCTTCACCTGAATATATAAATAAAGTAAATAAAAGTCCGAACATAAATAATAAGGATGCAGTCGTTTGCATGTTTTGGTTTTGTGTGCACGTCTAAATAATAAGGATGTACGTAGGTAGTGTGTCGATTTCTTGTTTCTTTTTCTACTTAATTGCTTCTCTCTCACTCTCTTAACTATGATCGTCCCTATATATAGTTTCTCTCTATTAAAAGATAAAATACGAAAAGAAATCATAAACAACAAGTGTTTGCAAACTAAGTTACATAAAAAGATGGAGTTCGCATGCAGGTGGTCCTGATAGAAGACAAAAGTACCTTAAGTCGATTTGTTTTTCACTGTGTTCTGGCCAATGTGGCCATTGGAGGTGAAGGATACAGGGCTTGTTGAAACGGTGTGTATTGACTATTAAATGAAACGGTGTGTTTTGAATAGAAGCAGGGGTGATTTTGAAAAGTTAGGCTTTAAAAGGTCATGTGCGTATCATGTGACTTCTTTTCCGTCACTTTTGACAAATTAAGTGGACGGAAGGTTTTAAGTGCCAAAGCTGGTTATATTAGGGGGGTCATCTACCAATTTTTAAACATTGGGTGTCAAATTGCCAATGAGTGGATACATCGGGGGGGTAAAGTGTACTTTCCCCTTATTATATTTTATTATTTTTCAAAAACATATTTGGGTTGTTTTTAAAATTCAAATTCTACTAAAATTTTATCCAACTTTTTCTAATTTTGTCTCGTTTTCTAAACGATCAAAACAAAATTTCAAAAAACAAGTTCACTCTGTCTTTATAATTTGGGAAAAGTACACATAACCCCCTCAAACTACCACTCAATTGTCAATGTACCTCATAAACTACCAATTGTGTCAATCTCCCCCCTTAAACTACCAGAAAATGTCAATGTCCCCCCTAAGACCAACAAAAAGACAAAAATGTCCCTAATTTTTTTTTAATAAGACAAAAATATCCTCATAAATTCAAAAAAATTAAAAATAAAACTAAAAAACTTTAAAAAATTAAATAAAAAACGAAAAATTTTTTTTAAAAAAGAACTAATTTTTTAATTTTTTTTAAAAAGTAAACAAAAAATAACTGATTTTTTTTTAAAAAAAAAAAAACAAAAAAGAAAAGCCAGTTTTTATTAAATTAAAAAACGAAAAATAACAAATTTTTTTAAAGAAAAAAAACGAAAAAACAAAAAATAACTGAAATTTATTTATTTTTTAAAAAATAAAACAAATGAAAAAAAAAAACCAATTTTTATTAAATTAAAAAACGAAAAAGAACATTTTTTTTAAAGAAAAAAAAAACGAAAAAAAAAATAATAACTGAAATTTATTTATTTATTTTTTTAAAAATAAAACAAATGAAAAAAAAACAGTTTTTATTAAATTAAAAAAACGAAAAAGAACAATTTTTTTTAAAAAAAAAAAAAAATTATTATTTAAAAAAAATAATAAAAAACAGTTTTAATTTTTAAATTTTTTTTGGAATAATTTTTTGTTATTTTATATTTGGGAAAAGTACACATAACCCCCTCAAACTACCACATCATTGTCGATGTACCCCCCAAACTACCAATTATGTCAATCTCCCCCCTTAAACTACCAGAAAATGTCAATGTCCCCCTAATGACAAAAATGCCCTTCATAAAATTATTAAAATAAAATAAAAACAAAAAAAAATTATTAAAAAAATATAAAATAACAAAAAATTATTCCAAAAAAAATTAAAAAATTAAAACTGTTTTTTATTATTTTTTTTAAATAATAATTTTTTTTAAAAAAAAAAAATTGTTCTTTTTCGTTTCTTTAATTTAATAAAAACTGTTTTTTTTTCATTTGTTTTATTTTTTAAAAAATAAATAAATAAATTTCAGTTATTATTTTTTTTTTCGTTTTTTTTTTCTTTAAAAAAAATGTTCTTTTTCGTTTTTTAATTTAATAAAAATTGGTTTTTTTTTCATTTGTTTTATTTTTTTTAAAATAAATAAATTTCAGTTATTTTTTGTTTTTTCGTTTTTTTTCTTTAAAAAAATTTGTTATTTTTCGTTTTTTAATTTAATAAAAACTGGCTTTTCTTTTTTGTTTTTTTCATTTGTTTTTTTTTAAAAAAAAAAATCAGTTATTTTTTGTTTACTTTTTTAAAAAAATTAAAAAATTAGTTCTTTTTTTAAATTTTTTTTTTCGTTTTTTATTTAATTTTTTTTTTCGTTTTTTAGTTTTATTTTTAATTTTTTTGAATTTATGAGGATATTTTTGTCTTATTCAAAAAAAATTAGGGTCATTTTTGTCTTTTTGTTGGTCTTAGGGGGGACATTGACATTTTCTGGTAGTTTAAGGGGGGAGATTGACACAATTGGTAGTTTAGGGGGTACATTGACAATTGAGTGGTAGTTTGAGGGGGTTATGTGTACTTTTCCCTTTATATTTTTTTAATAATTTTTTTTTGTTTTTATTTTATTTTAATAATTTTATGAAGGGCATTTTTGTCATTAGGGGGACATTGACATTTTCTGGTAGTTTAAGGGGGGAGATTGACACAATTGGTAGTTTGGGGGGTACATTGACAATGATATGGTAGTTTGAGGGGGTTATGTGTACTTTTCCCTTATAATTTTGAATATAATAATAATAAAAAAAGAAAAAAGAAGCACACCACACCCAAATGAAACATTTGACTCTCTAGTTTATATAATTCTTGCCATGAGGTCCACTAAATAAATTTATATAAATCTTAAATAATAGATTTGAGAACCCAAACAAGTTGGAGAAGAGGAGCAAAATCTTATCATTTTATATTAATTCTTATCTCTTGTCATGAATAACTTGGAGAATTTGAATATTAATTATTGGGGACGTATCTTATTTATTTTACTTCATTTTTATTCTTTTCTTAGCTATAGTAAAAACCCATAAATAAATTCGTTAGTTATGAATGGAATACGATCCAAAATAATAATAATAAAAAAAAAAGTGAAATGAATGGGAATAGAAATAAGCTATTTTACTGTCTAGATTTTATTTGGGATTATCTGAAAAAAGATAAATTTTTATTAAAAAAAAAAAAAAAAACAAGGCACATTAGATAAATAGTTAATTAAAGCTGCGTGTCTAACTAAGGAAATACGTTTTGAATTAGCAAATGTAAATCTAATCTAACCGAAACCCCCCTCTTTTTTTTTAAAAATAAGTAATGTAAAAATTCGATCACTAAATTGACTCGTTCACATTTCCTTCAAATAGAATCCATTGACCACTTCAATTTCTTTTTAACTTTATCATCTTTAACCTCTAGTTTTCACCACCGTATATATATACACATATATGTAGAATACGTCTTCAGATTTCTCTTAGAAAGCTACCCAAGACAACGTACGTAGACAAGAACAAACCAGCAACATGATTTCGTCAGCCAAAAATGTAACGTTGCTCCTAACGTGGCTGGTGTTGTCTACTATTGCTGCAGCAAATATTTTCCAAAGAGACATTGCAACCGTCCGAATCTCTAACGAATTGGCTCCAACCCAGGACGCTTTCGTTAACTGTCATTCAGAAGACAATCTTGGGAATCAGACAATCAAACCACATGCCTTCTTCCAGTTTCGATTCAGACCAGACATTTTGGGGACTACATATTATAATTGTTCATTTGTGTGGACAGCAAATACCCGCGCGTTTATGATCTACGGCTATAGAAGGGACCATAAACGGTGCCGTAAATATTGCTATTGGCAGTTTACGAACAAAAATATATGTCTCTATAGGATCGCCTCCTCGAGTTACGATCAATGCACTAATTGGTGATTACAATTAATTTCACGTAAATTGTGAAATTTAACGCAAAAATAATTTGCCTATAAATATTTGTAATTGCTTACCACTATTATATACAATATTGCGTGGAAACGGTTTCGACTTTTTTTTTTTTTTTTTAATTAATTGTTTCAAACTTTCAATGTTCATGGCGGCTTGGCTCAACGTAGCTGATCAGGCAGTGTTTGGTATTGAGATGAATCTACGCACTCTTTATCCATAGATCCTTTAGTACTTATATACTCATTCAAATTGGAAGTATTGATCCAATTCAAAAATAAATTGCCCTTGTTCTCGAGGGGTAGCTTAATTGGTCGGGGACTACACCTCATGAAGCAGAGATCACTAATTCGAATTCTTTCTCTCCCCCTCTTGTGTGGACATATCAAAAAAAAAAAAAAAAAATTACAAACAATAAATAAGAAATGAGCAAAAAATGACCCGGTCCTCTACATCTTGATCTAAAGACCAATAAATGACATTGCAAAGCGATGTCTGAAGCAGGTCAAGAAGCTGAACAACTTGGAATCTACAACAAGCACTAGGAGCCATTTGGTTTGAGTGGGCGGACATTCGCAATATGCTCCCGACACTGCTTATGTGTGTGGGGGGTTACAATCTCTCTGTTCCTTTATGGCTTGATCTTGTGTCCAGAGATTATCATTCCTTGTTGATAAGTTTTGTATAGATTTTAAAAGAATTTTCAAATTCTGGAGGCTTCAAGCCGTAACCTAAATATGCACCACCTATTCATATATGATGCTAATAAGGTGCTCTGTTTTTCTACACTCTGTTCCAAGGTGAAGGTGCTCGATCTTCTCTTACACCACCTTCCATTCTTGTCAATTCTGGATGATTAATTTATTTCAGCGCTCTCGTTGTTCCAATAATCACAATTTCATCTCCCTTTCCATTTTCATGGTCTGATTGTGGTATTATCCATCCAATGTTCACTCTGTTCTGTTGCTACCAAGAAGACCAACCTCTGCTTTTCTACTCCATTGCTTCTTTGGCGAAAGATGCGTTCCATTACTGGATCGTCATCATGGCATCGCCTTCAAAAGGTGCTTTTCTCATGAATTTGTAATTTAAAATGTGACAACACATGCTTCCCATGCTTTTGTAAGGAATTTTTGTTTAAAAACCAAAGACAAACATTACTATGATAGTTAAATTTCATGCAGCTATTTCAAGATATGAAAACTTATAGGGTTAAATACCTTTTTGTTCCCTTTGGTTTGACTTCTTTTTTTTTTTTTTTTTTTACTCCATGTACTTTAATTTTTATCAAAGATAATACTTGGACTATGAAAAAAGATAGAGATGATATATCTACTCTCAGGTGTTCATATGTGTCATACACATTAAAAAAAAAATGAAAATAAAAAGCTTCAAGAATTAATAAAAAAATTGAAAATAATAAAACTTATAAAAAAAAAAAAGTAATAAAAACTTGTTTTTTTATTTTTATTTTTTAAAAAAAAAACCTTAAAAAAGAAAAGAAAAAAGATGAGGGTTCCACCCCCTTGGGCAGTATGAGAGTGGCCGAACCACCTTCGTGGTCTATGAAGGTGATTTGGTCACGCCCAAGGGCCAAAGAACCAAAAAAATAAAAATCAAGTGGGTTTTGGCCATTAGTGGTGGCTGAACCACCTTTACTAATGGCCAAAACACCCCCAACACTTGGATTACTGTTAGTTTTTGGACGATTACTTTGATTATTTTGGTAAATTTGTATAAAGAACAATGGAATTCAATGGATGATTGTTGTATATAAAATCAATGGAAATGGAGAATTACAAGTATGATCAGATTCAAGGTAGATCGGCCTCCCATTATCACCAACCGAATCCCTAAAGCTAATACAAAGATCATATCAATTCGCATGAGTATTCTATTACAGGAAGCAGCCTTTTATACAATTTTCCTCGGCCCAACTAACTAACTGAATTGTAACAGCCAGTCCAATTGCTCAGCCCAATTGCAATAACCAATTCAACTACTGCCAGCCCATGTCCAACTACACTTCTATATCTTTTCCCATAGCCCAGGTACCATCTACGATAAAAATTGAAGCACATGGGGCAACAAAAAAAAAAAAAAAATCAAACCACTGGTACGAATACCCTATTTAACCCAAGCTTTATAAAGAGAAACGGACAAATTAACGCAAGTCGTGAAAAAATAAATAAACTATAGGGAGAACTTCATTTATAACCCTTGATCTTTCATCATTTTTAAAAAAATATACCAAAACTTTAAAAAGTATCAATTTAGGGTATATATCTTTAATTTTTAATTTATTTATTTTTTTAATTTCAACCATTCGTTAGAATTTTTCGTTAAATCATTTCAAAATTTACAAAATACATTTTTTTTATAAGAAAAAAAAATCTTAGGATTTAGGTGTTGATCAGAATTTAACGAAATTCACAAAAATACCTATGCTCGAATCTTTGATTTTTTTTTTATAAATTTTTATAAAAAAATAAACATAGATGTATTTTAGAAATTTTGATATGATTTAACAGAAAATTATAATGGATAGTTGAAATTGAAAAAAATTGAAAGATAGATACCTTAAATTGAAACTTTTTAAAATTTGAGTACATTTTTTCAAAAGTGATGAAAGATCAGGAGTTACAAGTGAAATTTTTTCCTAAATTATTAGTTATATTTCTATGTTTTAAATGGTAATTATTATTTTTTGAATTGTTTATTTATTTATATTCTCCGGTGCTTTTAATTAACTTTTTTTTTCAATTTTATCTTTTAATTTTGCTTCTGTAAATAAAAATCCTGGCTCGCTACTATTGTGGTGGAAGATGACTTTGGATAACTAGACACATATTCAGTTACTTATATTCTTCTTATGTATAACTTTTTACATCTTTTACACTTTTCTTGATAATTGTATATAATCAGGGGCGGAGCTACCCCTGCTTTGGCCCCCCAAGGCCGGGGTTTTCCTCCCCAAAAAAAAAATTCTTAAAAAAAAAAAAATTAATTTTACCGCTAAATTTTGTTAATTTTATAGTTTTAGCTCCTCCAATTCTTAAATTCTAGCTCCGCCCCTGTATATAATCTTTATGTTAGAAAGATAAGAGTATATGGAACACATAAAATCTCTACACCTTTTAAACGGATAATCTAGTTGCTTAGTTTGGAGTAAAGGCACGATTTGAAATTGAGTAATGCTACAATTTTTACTTATTTATTATATTATATCATATCGGCTAATGTGGCGTATTTTAAGTGATTAATACTTTTTTTTTAAGTAACTGACATAAAAAGTCATTTAAAATACGTCACATTAACTGATGTAAAATGACTATAAAAAGTAGTATTACTCTTTGAAATTTGGTGCTTCGAAATGTAAATATCATACCAACTAATGTGACGTGTTTTAAGTGCATAATGTTTTTGTTTTTTAAGTAACTGTCATGAAAAGTCACTTAAAATATGTTATATTAATCGGTATAAAATGAATATAAAAAATAGCATTACTCTTCAAAATTTGGTGCTTAAAAATACACTAGTTTTTGGATGGATTTCACCCTATTCATCTTTTAGCAATTTGATAATATTAATAGTATAATTAGAATTTGGGTGGAGTAATAAATGATGCGTTCACTTTATTTATGGACCTTTGAATGACTTATTGATTAGTTTATCATGACAGAAAATTTATTAATTTTATTTTTTTGATGGAAAAGCTGATAAAAGGAGTGATTCTTAATTATTTTAATATGATATTAAAATATTAAAATTTTAGGTGGAGTAATATGATATTTGTTTTGAGAATATTTTTTATTTTTTGGTTTAAAAAATTATTTTTGTATTTTTATAATTATTTTGTGTTTATGTTATTTATTAATATTTTTGTTTCAACAGAAAAATAAAAATAAAAATTGATAGTATAATAACGTTTGTTACCGCACAAGAAAACTCGGCACGCTTCCCCCCTCTCGCCTCTCACTGTATTATCCTCTCCTCCTCTCCCATTTCTCTCATCCCAAAACCCCTGTTCTGTGTCCTCTCTCGCAAATTCAGTTCTAGGGTTTTGGGAATATCATCTAAATCTCAACACGCATGGCCTCTCAATCGGCCAATCTGTGGGTGCTGCTGGGGTTGGGATTGGCTGGAATTCTGCTCGTGACGAGAAAGCTCAAGAAAACCATCAGAGAGGATTTCGGCGCCTTCGTCCAGAGGCTTCAGCTGCTTCCTCCTCCTCCGCCGCCTCCTCCCAAAGCTCCCCACCCCCTCACCGGCTTCACGTTCGCCGTCTCCGACGTGTAAGCCTGTTTACATCGCTAAAAATTGTTGTTGTTTTGTGGCAGAAAATATTGGAATAGGAAGATGTGATTGTGGGATGTGCTGGTTCTGGGTTTTAAAGTGTGGAAGGGTTGGCTCGAGTAACCGACTCTTTTTGACTTGCTGAGAAAAATTGGGAGGGGAGGAAAAAGTGAGAAAAGAAATTGTGAAGTGTTCGTCTTGTGTTACTGTTGCTTGGACTACTGACAGAAAGAGTGGGAGTGTTTGTTTGATTGCTTTTCATGGTTGTTGTAGGCTCCTATAGTAAATAACGTGACGCGCAAATTTTAACTTTGATTTATTTTTTGTTCTTTGGTTTCTAACCATGAACGATTTGTTTGATTTCTCAAGTAGGCCAGGTAATTGAATTTGGTTGAGTTGATTTTTTTTTTGGGTGGGGGGATATTGAAAGGCTATAATTCATATTTTCTAATCTCCTGCCCTCATATGTTTCCTTTGTCATTTGGTCCGTTTCAAAGCACCTACCTTGGTTGAAATTGTCTGCTTCTCTCTCTGTGATTTTGAATATCATGGGAGTGTGTCTATTTTGTAACTTCCATGTATCTAGCGTTAAAGATTACTTGTAGGAGTTATGTATTATTGGAATGTGCAATAATATCCTTAATTTCAACGTTTTATAGAGAACATAGTGTTGCGGTAAAAGCATGAAAGGGGCCTCCTTCCTTTATCAACAAGCCAAAAAAAAAGAAGGAAAAAAAGAGTTAATGACGATCTTATTAAAGTAGAAAGAAGGGTTTATATATATATATATATATATATATATATACTTATCAAAAATATATATATATATATGTTATTTTCAGTCCTGCTCAAAATTCTTCGTTTTCAGTTTTTTTTTTTTGTTGGTTTTGTGGTTTTGGCTTTAAAACTGAATTAATCATTTATTATAATTACCAGATTCGACATTGATGGTCATGTCACTGGATTTGGTCATCCAGACTGGGTGAAGACACATGACAAAGCTTCGTGGACATCACCCGTGGTTACTACTCTTGTTGAAGGAGGTGCCACTTGCATTGGAAAAACTGTTGTGGACGAACTAGCATATGGGTATCTGCCTTGTACTCAATCTGTTGCATTTTTAGGGTGGACTACACACTTTTGGTCCTTCTGGCTATTATAAATATCCAAATGGTCTTCTGATGAAGATATATTTTGCTTGGAGTACAGTTTGGTGCAAACAATGATATTCCTATCTACTTTGTTTCTTCTTGCTTTCTTTCTATTTTCACTATTTTATGTGTTTGGTAACTGCCAAAAAGAAAAAAAGAAAAAAGAAAAGAAGTTACCTTTCCAAATCACTCCCACTCTAGCTGTTGTTTGGATTTAAATAAAGTGAATTGTTTTTGGTATGTCTTCTTTTCAGTATCAGTGGAGAAAATAAGCATTATGGTACACCCACCAATCCTGCAGCGCATGCAAGTGTACCGGGTGGATCCTCTAGTGGAGCTGCTGTGGCTGTGGCTGCTAATCTTGTTGACTTCTCATTGGGTGAGCTTCTTATTAGCGTTCAACAGCTTACCTTCCTTCCCTTGGTATTTATTTGTCTTGACTCATATATTGTCATTGCTGACAGGATTAATAAAAGGCTTTTGGGGGTAACCTTGTTTGTTTGATAACTTATCGTAATTGGGTTCATTCTTTGCCGTGTTTATCATTATCATTTCCATTTCCTTTTCATGTCTTGTCTCATACTACTTCTTTCTAAGAACTACAAAGAAAAAGTGTAGTTAGACTTACTACACTTGTTTCCAGTATACCTTTTTTATGATAAGTAATCGACATATATCATTAAAAGCGTAAAATGCCCATAAGTACACAAGAAAAGAGAAAGTATGCAGCTAGAAGAAGTAAAAAGAACAAGGAAATCAATATAAGCAGCTATCCAAAGATAAAATGTTTTGAAGAATAAAGACTTAATCTCCTTCAATGTCCTCTCCAGGTCCTCAAAACTTCTGTCATTCCTTTAAAATTTTCTATTTTTCAGTTGTGGCACAAGTATTTAGCTGGTTGAATTGATTAAAGATCTTCAGTTCCCTCTTATCTACCCCCTTCTCTCTCTCTCTCTCTCTCTCTCTCTCTCTCTCTCTCTCTCTCTCTCTCTCTCTCTCTCTCTCTCTCTCTCTCTCCATCCTAGCTGTGGCGTGTGAAGGCGTGTCCCGCTAGGGCTTTGCTACGTTCCGGCATATCAGAGCTCAACCAGTTTCGGGGTTCATTTTTCTCGTGTTGGGCTGTTTTGGTTTAGATCGGAAAGGTGGTCTTGGTTTTTCCGCCGGAGATTGAAGTGTTTCTTCTTCTTAGTTGCTTTGGGTTTGCGTCTGGGTGCTTCTTCCCCCTGACGATGCGTAGTTCTTTGAGAGTGGTTGCGTGAGGTTGGGTATGGAGCTTGTTAGAGCTCCCTGTGTATACGGCCTTTGTACTTAGGGACTCTTTACGCTTTTTTTTATAAAGTTTTTAATTACTTATCAAAAAAAAAAAAAAAAAAAAAGCTAGTTGAATTGACTGAAATTTTTGTCTATGTTGTCATAACTTTTAATTGTTCAAACAATTAAAAAAAAAAACGTATAGTTTATCATGTTTGAACAGTCAAAAATGTGTTTTGCCAACTTAGGCATTTTTTGTATATGTAAAACGACTTTATTAAAAAAAAAAGTGCAAGGGGTGTGCGCAACCCCAGTACACATGCGATATATAAGAGAAAACCCTCCGCAAGATCAAGAACAAGGAAAAAGTGCACAAAAATCTTTGAAGTTAGAGGCGTCAAAAAGGGCGTTAATAGAGATTCACTCGAAGAGAGATTTAAAGGAACAAAACCGTTGATCCGGACTCGTCTTCTCGCAATTCTCAAAATTCAAGCGTTCTTTTTTCTCCATAAGCACCTCATTAAACAAGAAGGGATTACATTCTAAACAACATTAAGATCATTTTGACTAAACATTCTTTTCCAACACTCTAGGAGCTCAGCCACCCATCTTGGCATAACCCACTCTACTCCGAACATCCTAAAAACCAAATTCACAAGTCTATCAATATCACAGTGAAAAAGGAGGTGATCGGGAGTTTCCCCATTCTTTTTAAACATATCATATCAATCTATCATGCTGTGTTGCTTGTGGAGATTATCTATGGTGAGAATTTTTCCAAAAGAAGTTGTTCACGTGAAGAAAGCTACTCTTTCAAAGAAGCTTTGAACCTCCAAATGTTCTTCCAAGGGAAAGAGTAGTCAACGTTGGGGAGGAGAACTTTGTAAAAAGTTTTGACCTCAAAAGATCTTTTTTTGGAAGGTACTCAAAAGAAATCACACAATGAAAAATATAACTTTAAATAAGTGTGAAATATCAAATGCTAACAATGACATTATTCCTATTTTCTAAAAGGTTGGCAACAAATAAAAGTTCACTTGTAGCTTGAAAAAGAAATTAGTCAATATTATTATTATTATTGGTGTTGGAGTGTGGAGTGTGGAAACATATTAGGAGGAGGTGGGGGGTTTTCTCAAGATATATTAGATATGAAGTGGGTGATGGATCTAAGATTCGATTCTGGCATGATGCTTGGTGGGGGGACCAGCCACTAAAAGAAGCTTTTCTGAAGTTTAGTATTGATCGCTGTAAGGAGGCATGGGTTGACAACATGCAGTTTCGAATAGTGTTATTCAACGGAATGTGTCTTTTGTCAGATCTGTACAAGATTGGGCGTTAGATTTGGTGCTTGCATTTTTTGGTGTGTTATATTCACTCAAATGGAGACAAGGTAGTGAGGATTGTATTCGGTGGATTCCTTCAAAGAGGAAGAAATTTGAGGTGAGGCCGTTTTTTCATGAGTTATCTACTTCTTGGGGTGGGGTATTTGGAAAGTTGAAGTCCCTTTGAGAGTGAGTTTTTCTTGTGGACAGCAGCTCATGGTAAGATTTTGACATTGGATAATCTGAGCAAAAGAAGAGTAATAGTGGTGGAATGGTGTTGCATGTGTAGGAGGAGTAGGGACTCTATTGATCATCTTTTTATATTTTTATTTATGAATAATAACAATTTTATGAGGAATGCTACATGTACTTAAACTTTTATGAAGGGAGCCTTACTAACTAATGTGGAGCTTATTCATTGGAGATGATTAAAACAATTAATAAAAAAAATGCTACGGGTCGCAATGAATAAGCTCCACATCATCTTAGTAAAGCTCCTTATGTAAAAGTTTAAGTACATGTAGCATTTCTCTAATTTTATTAAAAAACGTAAATTCCTCGTACACGAAGAGTATACAAGAGAACCAAGAGACCAAAGCTCTAACTGCTACTACAATTTAGAAAACAAATCAGATCTATCAAATTCCCTGAGGGAAAGTTAGGAACATGAACAATAGCCTAATACAAAAGAGATCTCAGAAATGAGTATTTATGAAGAAGCACATTGGTCTTGCTATCCTCGAAGAGTTGACGATTCATTTCTCTCTAAATGCTCCACATTAAAAGGGCGGGAATAACTTTTCAAATAGCTTCTTTAGGATGTCCCTACCCAAGAAATTTTCAACAACAGAGAAGCTGAAGAATGTTACCAGGCATGACCCAAGAGACCCCAAAACTGTTAAGAACTAAGTGACAGATGTCATCGGCATACTCACAATGAAGGACAAGATGATTAATAGTTTCCTCATTCTTTTTACAGAGGTAACACCAATTAATCAGCTAGAACCCCCGCCTTTTGAGATTGTCTGCCGTGAGGATTCTACCCAAAGCCGTTGCCCATAAGAAGAAAGCCATGGGAGGAGGGGCCTTTACCTTCCAAATGCTTTTCCAAGGGAATGAACTATGCTCACCTGAATGTAACATAATATAGTAACTTTTCACTACAAAACCATGGCGGCTCGAAGGAGTCCACAACATGCTATCCATTACTCCCGCAAGGGGATTCATGGAGTATAAAAGAGTAAGAAAAGAATTTAGAGATTCAATTTCCCAATCATGAGCATCTCGAATGAAGCTAAGATTCCAAAGGGTGTGGGGACTGGAGTGATCCATATAATCTGACACCAAAGCCTCTTTGTTATGTGCGAAGGAAAAGAATTAAGGGAAAGAACACTTGAGAGCATTATCCCACACAAAATATCATGCCAGAAGCGAATGCGCAGACCATCCCCAACCTTATAGGAAACAAAATTGTAAAAAGCTCCCTAATTTTCCCTAATATACCTCTGCAGACTCACCCCATAAGTACCTCGTGCTTCCTCTGAGCACCATCCCCCTCTCTGGATCCCGTACTTCGACATAATCACCGGTCTCCATAAATAATCTTGTTCATTCCCAAACCTCCAAAGCCATTTACCGAGTAGGGCTTTGTTAAACAAAATAAGATTTTTAAAACCCAACCCTCTCGCAATTGGGGAACAAAGTCTTCTAGTTTACCAAATGTAACCTGTCGTCCCCACCTAGGTTGTCCCACAAAAAGTCCCCCTTAGAACGCACAAGTCTACTGGCTATGCCAGCTAGTAAAGGGAGGAGAGATAAAAAATAAGTGGGAATACTAGAAAGCGTACTCTTGATGAGAGTAAGACGTCCCCTTAGACAAGTAAATCTTCTTCCAGCTCGCCAGCTTTTTTTTTTTTTTTCCATTTTCTCAACCACCCCATTCCAAATGGCTCTATATTTGGAGGGATCACCTAAAGGAAGACCCAAGTAACGCAACGGAAGAAGAGATATTACAATAGAGAATATTAGCTAGCTCCTCAATGTGTGGGACCTGCCCCACTGCGAACTCGGTTTTTTGAAGGTTAACCTTTAAACCCGAAATGGTCTTGAAACACAAGAGAATGTGGTCCAAATTATGGATTTGATCCACGTTAGCATCACACATAATAAGAGTATCATCTGCGAACAACATATGTGAAGTTTTCAAGGGGGAATTGTTGAGATTGTCTACTTGGAAACCAGAAAGAAAGCCCCCATCCATCATTCTAGAAAGCATCCTATTGTAGGCATCCATGACTAAGACAAAGAGAAGAGGAGAGAGGGTCCCCTTGGCGAAGTCCTTGAGAGCTATTGGAGAAGCCATGCAGGCTGCTGTTGATCAAGATCGAGAAGTGAGCCGTGGAGATACATGCAGAAATGCACTTCCTCCATTTAGAGCCAAAACCCATACGCCTCAAAATATAGTAAAGGAAGTCCCAATTAACATGGTCAAAAGCCTTTTCTAGATCAAGTTTGCATAAAACCCCAAGAATTTCTAATCTCAATCTGCTATCCAGACATTCATTGGCTATAAGAACTAAGTCTAGAATCTGACGGCCCCCAATGAAAGCATTATGGCTATTAGAAATAAGAGCTCCCACTACTGGCTGCAATCTACTCGCAAGAACTTTCGCTAGGATCTTGTAGACGCTCCCTATCAAGCTGATAGGTCTGAAGTCCCTTATCTCCAATTCACCAAGCTTCTTCGGAATAGGAGTAAAGAAAGTAGCGTTAAGATTCTTCACAAACCTCTCAGGCTCAAGAAAATTATGAAAAAAATTCATGAGATTGGCCTTCATAATAGACCAACTGGAACCAAAAAAAATAAAAAAAGCAATAGTGAAGCCATCCGTACTTGGTGCTTTGTCTACCTCCATACTCAGCAAGGCTTGAAAAACCTCCTAAGGTTGAAACAGTCTCTCCAGCCAATCCACTTATGAAGAATCTAAACAGGGGAACGCAAATGGTGTGTTTGGTTTGAATAAAAAGTTGAATAATATTATACTTTTTTAAAAAATAAATCATATTCTACTTTAGCAAGACGATGAAAGAACCCCGTGTTGTGATCCCCTTCTTTAAGCTAAGTAGCCCTAGATTTCTGCCTCCAACTGATTTCTTGTTACCAAATCATTTTTGACCTTTTCTTTCCTCGCGCTCTCCTCTGCTGCCAACTCTCTCTCCTCTTCTAAACCCGGTGGTTCTGGATTCTCTTCCGGCTCCGGCTCCGGCTTCGGCTCCTTAGCCTAGTAGCTCAAGTGTTGGTGTTTTGGTTGCTCAGGCGGCCCCTGTTAAGCCGCATGTTCCTTTCACCTTCCTCCCTTTGCTGGTTTCGGAAGTGGTACCTTCGGTGACTCTGGTTGCCCCTGCGATTCCGGCGAGTTCTCCGGTGACTATTGTTGGGTCTGATTCTTCCGATGGTCCTGGGTTTGCTGCTGCCCCACTTCCTAGCAATTCGGGGTTCGCTCCTCCGGGTGCTGTCCCCTTGCTGGTTGGGTTTGGGTTGGATCCTTCCTCCTCCTTGTCCTCTCAATCCCCTGCGGCACCAGTAGAAAAGAAGTCTGTGCAAACCCCTGCGGTTCCAGTAGAAGAGAAGAAGTTTTCTGAAGGTTTGGAGGCTCCTAGTCGGGTACTAGAGTTTGGTGTTGCCCCTCCGTTATCCGCTGGAACGACTGTATTGGGCGAGAAGATCTCTTCGGCTGAGAAGTTGACGCCGGAGAGGGAGCTCCCTTTGAAGAAGGTTACAGAGCCTCCAGAGGAGAAGGATCCGCCTTTTGTTTGCAACCAGAATTGGGAGAATGAGGCTTGGAAGAAGGAGGCAGAGCTTTGGGGGAGGATCTCTGAAATGTATCCGGGGGTGACTGAGGAACAGAGACAGAGGCTCATTGAAATCTGGAGCAAGATGATAGAGCGCAAGAAACACGAAAGTAAGAGGGAGCTTCGGAATCTACAAAGTTCCGTCAATTACGAAGACATTAAAGCTTCTTCGAGGTGTAGGAAAGACAAGGCCATTAGGTCGTAGGGTTGTATGCCTTGGGGGTTCTTGTGGGTTGTTCGCTGGTGCTCTTTCGGGTTTTCTTGGTTTTTTTGGGTGCGTTGCTTGGGTTCTTTTGTGGGTTGTCTTTTGGGTGTTATTTTGGTTTCTAGGTTTTGTCTTTGGGGCTTTTTGTTGGGTTTTTATTCGGGTTTTTTCGGATTAGCTTTGGCTCTCCTGTGTATACTTCCTGTGTACATAGGGGCGCCTTACGCTTTCATTTCTATAAAATTTTGCTTATCAAAAAAAAGAGTTTGAATCTCTTCCAGCAAGTCCTTTGTTCGTACTTCTACATTCCCAAAGACCTCTTTGTTCCAACGGATCAAATCAGTCTTCAACTGCTTTAATTTGCTAGCAAGGACAAAGCAGGCAATACTCCATTGCAAAGTGGCACTAGAATTATGGAGTATATCTTTACCCTATTCGGAGTCCAATGGGTTATGCCTGCAAGGGTGATACAATTGTTAGATTGTTGGCGAGGTAAGGCGGGTTGTTGTTCAGTTCTAGATGTGTGGAGGATAGCCCTGTTGTGCTTAATATGGAACATATGGAGAGAACGAAATGCTAGATGTTTTGAAGATCGTGAGATGACGAAGGAAGAGGTCAAGAACATCGTGGTCAAATCGCTTTTTAGTTGGACAAGGGGCATATAATTTCTTAATCTTCTAACTTTTCTGAATTTGTGGATTTTTGTTCTTCTTTTAGCATTTAAGGGGGACTCTATCTTTGTATACATCCTGAGTACTAGGGTTGCTCCCCTTTGCGCTTATCAATGAAATGAATTATTTTATCCAAAAAAGGTTGTTAGTTTTGATACTAGACAATATTAAGTGGTAGCTTTGTTGTATTTGCCCTTGAAATTTAATTTGTACGTGCTTCTGCAGATATATTTCTTTGTAGTGGTTAATAATGGTGGACACTGACTTATTAAAAATAATAATAGTGGACACTGACTTATTAAAAATAATAATGGTGGACACTGATGGAACTTAATGAAGAAGAGCTCTACTTTTGATTGAAACCATACAATTACTGATGCTAAGTTACTCAATTTACTGGGAAGCTGCTTAGGCTTAGTGTGGAACATATAGATGCTTTGACTTGCTCCATGCTTTAACAATTTCTGCGGATCTAAAATTTGAAGGTTACGTATCTTGATCAGGAAATAGGATTTTTTGATCCTCATTAATCTTTGGGCTAGAATTAGGTTTTCCTCTTTTGTACTTCTTGTGTGCTAGAGTTTCACTCCCTTTGGCATTCTTTATGAATTTTTTTAATCTATGAAAAGCTGTTTGAAATTGATTATGGAACTGTTGTAATGCTTGATCATAGTTTAACTTCTGGAGCGAGCTTCTTGTTTTAACTTATGATTATGCCTTTCGTACTAACAGTATGTGGCAGGTATTGATACGGTTGGTGGTGTGAGAATACCTGCTGGATTTTGTGGCATTTTAGGATTCCGGCCCTCTCATGGGGCTGTTTCTCACGTGGGCATTATACCTATTTCAACAAGCCTTGACACAATTGGTATGTGTGGTTACAACTCTTTATGCTACCTTAATGGAGATATATGTTATAATGATATATAACTGCCCAGTCAATTTTTCATGTTTTTCTCCCCTGGTTTCTTTTGAGGTTCTGTTAAGGAGATAAGAAATTGCCCATGTATCCCTTTTACATTTATTTTTCTTATGATTTCAGGTGGTTCACATTATTGACTAACATTCTCAGATTTTTTTCTGTTGTTTATTTGAGAAGTGGAACATATGTATGAACTTTATTGTTTGGAACATGTTATTTTAGCTTTGGAATAAAATTTGGTGTAGTTCTTTTCTGGCTTGCCCTTTGGTTTCAGCAATTTTGCTCATTGAATAAAAGATTCTATGTAGAAGGATGTAATTTCCATTTGCTCAGGTCATTCTGCATTAGGATAAAGCGAGAAGGATTTTCAGATTGAAGTTTATGTTTTTCACTCGTGTTTCTGTAGTTAAGTTTCCAAAGTGTAAGCATCTGTTTGGGACTGAGTTGTAAGCCTTGTAAAATGCCAAGAACCAATTAATTCTACTTCTGTCGTAACCAACCTTTGATTGGAGGCGGAGACTAAAGGCCTGCATGTCAACTTTGGACCATGACACGTGAATGTCGTTTTCCCTGTGTGCACGTGCAACTAGCTTCACTGAAATGCAGATGATGCTGCATCCTTTTCAGTTATACTATTTAAAATTACAGTTTAAAGTAGATTGTAGAAGTTTATGTAGATATTAGATAGTGATTACTGAGCCATTGCATGTGATTTGGTTGACCTTGTCTTGACTTGATGTCATAATTGCTGTCTGCGTTTTTTGTCCCTTTTTTATTTTTTATTTTTATTTTCTCTTTTGGATTGGTCATTGGTTAGAAAATTGATTTCTATAGTTAGAAAGCCATCAATATGCTGTCTGGGGCGCTCATATAACTTAGTGTAATTAACCTATGCAATCACTTTGGCAGGATGGTTCGCAAAGGATCCTAATATTCTACGTCGTGTTGGCCATGTCCTGCTGCAACTTCCATATGCCATTCAACGCAGTCCTAGACAAATTATAATTGCTGATGATTGCTTTCAACTCTTAAAGATTCCTGTTGACAAAGTTGTGCAAGTGGTCATCAAATCCACCGAGAAGCTTTTTGGAAGTATGCCAATTTTCTGTGTGCCCCTAAGCAAAAAGTTATATTTCTGTTATTTTTTATTCTTATTGTTGTTGCTGCTACGTTATTATTCTCGTTGCTAATAATGTTAAATCACCACTAATCTCAAAAGCTTATGTTGATAGGAAAATCTGAATTTAATCGTCTAATTAATATTATAATGTTTTCCCTCATGAGTATGGTCGGACTTTCCCTTATTAAGTGGAGTCCAATACGTAACTTAAATGAAAGGTATAATGTGGAGTCAAGATTCAAACTTTGAATCTTTCCTCTGATACCTTGTTAAGTAACCAGTTATCCTAAATGTGAATTTAATAATTTAATTAACATTCTAACAAATACTAGCTTACAAATATCATTTTTCTCAAAATATTTTATTATTTTACTTTATGTTATGGATTTTCTCTAAATTGCATCATAAACTTCCCCAGAACAAGTATTGAAGCATGAAAATGTCGAGGACTATCTCAGGTCGAAAGCTCCAACCTTGAAAGATTTTCATAGCAAGAAATCAAATGGTGAACTGAAAACTTTCTCAACAAGATTGCTTGCGAATGTTATGCAGTCTCTTCAAAGGTGAGCTTGCTTCTTTATTGTTTTATCACCTTAAAGCAAAGATGAGAAAGACTTAAGGCAATTTTTCCGAGTATGAAAAGTGAAAAGTTAATTATTTCTTTTAGTGTCACAGATCACTTTTTGTACATTGCTGTTTGTGATGGCATCTTCGTGCAACTCTTTTCTTTGTTCTTTCTCTTGCCCCTTTGTTTTTCATCTTTTCCCTCTTTGAGAGAAGGTGCCGAAGGGGGGGGGGGGGGGGGGGGGGGGGGGTGGGGGGTGCTGTTGTTCAGTGTGGCTGTGGATGCATGCACGATTGTTTTGATGAATAATAATTTTCATTAAGAGAAGCAAAGCTCGCGTACATAGAAAGTATACGATAGAAGCCACCACCCTTATGGGGTTGAAAATCTAAAAAGTTAACAAAATCTACAAGATTAGAGGAAGAAAAATTAGGAACAAACGTTACAACCCATTCTAAAATAGATTTCAAGAAAGAGGATTTTAATCCTTCCTTTGTAGAGGGCAATGGTTTATCTCAATCTCAGGAGTGGCCAGTTGAGTTTGATCCATCCGGGGAGGTAGTTGTGTGGGAGCAGGATGGCAAGTTTTGGGATGGGATGCCCTTGGATTGGGCGATGGATGGTGTTCATGGCGAGGAGTCATTGGCTATCCTGGATGCCATTGAAGAGGAATTTCTTTGGGAAAAAATGATAGCATGCCAAAAGTCCAAAGGCAAGAGAGAGCTATTGAACTTGAAAAGTTCTATTAACTATGGCGATGTAAGCGTACCCTCTAGGCGTTGGACATGCAAGGCTCACATGACGTAGGATTGTGTGCTTTTGTGGGTCTTGAGGTTTGAGGGTTTGAGAGTTTTAGGGTTTAGGTCTTTGTGGGTTTGTTTGGGTTTTTCTGAGGGCTGGTGTTGGTTGTTTCTGTGTTTACTCCTTGTACTAAGGGCGCCTTACGCTTTTTTTTTTTTTATGAACTTTTCTTACCAAAAAAAATAAAATAAAATTGTAGCACATTAGACTTGCAATCCTAAAAAAGACTCATTTCTCTCTCCAAATGCTCCACATTAGTAAAGTAGGGATAACTTTCCGTATGGCCTCTTTGGATTGACCCCGACCTTGTGTCTTACAATAGTGAAGTAGCTCTAGGATATTGCTAGGCATGATCCACCAGACTCCAAATAAGATGAGAACCAAGTGCCATATCTTGCTAGTAAACTCCCATTGGATGAGGAGGTGGTTGATGGTTTCCTCGCTCTTTTTGCAAAGACGACACCAATTGACAATGGTAAGACCCCACCTCCAGACATAGAATGGATCTTAAAAGAGAGATATAGTAAGTGCTTAGTAAATATTACAATAAGCTTGTAGGAAGCATTTAGTAGATCTTTCTACAACGTCATTGATCCTCGTGATGGCACTCACTTCCCTTGGAAGAGTATTTGGCTGAGCAAGGTACCCTTGCGAGTGGCCTTCTTTACTTGGTCGGCCGTCCTAGGGAAGATCTTCACCATGGATAATCTAAGGAAGTGGCATGTCATTGTGATCGATTGGTGTTGTATGTGTAAGTAGTATGGACTATGTGAATCATCTTCTTTATTGTGAGATTGCTAGTGCCTTATGGAGTGCTATTTTCAGTTGAGTTGGATTGTCTTGGGTTATGCCTAGACAAGTAGTGGATTTGTTTGCTTGTTGGAGAGGGTTGTTTGGCAGACGTTAGAGCTAAGCGGTGTGGAAGATGGTGCCATCATGCCTTTTGCGGTGTCTTTAGCGGTGAAGAAATGATTGATGTTTTGAGGACGGTGGTGGAACTCAAGTCTTTCTTATTCATTACTCATTACCTTTGGACATTTTTTTTTTGATAGCCAGGGTATCCAGGGTTTCGCCCCGACTAGATCCCTGGGACACCGTGAAAAGTGCCCCCTCCACACGGGTCAGGTAAAGCTTGGGCTTTTGCCCTTGGCCATGGCCGCAAGAAATTATTTTCACTTAAGGGGGGTCGAATCTTAGACTTAATGCTTCATGAGGCACCAAGGCTAAGTGACTTGTCACTGGAGCCAACTCGTGTGGTAAGTGATGTTGGCTTGATAGTCTTGATGGTTTTTATGCTGGTTGAAACCAAAATTAAAGCTGCTGGAGTTTTGGGACACTACTTGCAGGATATCTGGGCAATAACAGTTGTAGGGTTAAGAAGATTGCTTTGCTAGAGCGCCACATGATTGGGAGGTAGATGTCTTTGCTTCTTTTCTCTAGGTGTTGCATTCAGTTTGAGTGAGAGAGGATGTGAAGAATAGTTGTGATGGGCTCCATCCATTCGAGGATTGTTCAAGGTCAAATCCTTCTATAGCTCTCTAGCTCCTGCTGAAGGTAGCCGCTTCTCCTGGAAGAGTGTGTGGTAGACTTAGGCTTCTTCGATGATGGTCTTTTTTGCATGGTCGGTGGCTCTAGGCAAGATCCTCATCTTGAATAATCTCATGAGGCGGAATGTCATCGTCATGGACAAATGTTGCATGTGGAGGAGGAATGGGAAGTTTGTAGACCGCCTCTCGTTGCGTTTTGGCTTCTGCCATTTTGAGTGCTTTTTTTAGTTGTTTTGGGATGTCTTGGGTTATACCTAGACGTGTTGGTGATTTATATAATTGTTGGTGGTCTTTTGGCAGGCCAATGTGTGCTACGTTGTGGAAAATGGTGCCTACATGCCTCTTTTGGTATTTGTGGAGGGAAAAGAATGATAGAAACTTTGAGGACAGAGAGAGTATGCTGGGGGAAATTTTATCCCTTTCTTTCAAAACATTGTATCTATTGACGGAGGCGTATGTGTCTCCTTTGTCGATTAGTTATAGTGATTTCCTCCTTGTGTATCTGGGTTGCGCTTTTAATGGTGTTCGCTTATATATATATATATATATATATATATATATATATATATATATATTTATAAAAAGTTATAGTGACTTCCTTGTTTGTTTTGCTCTTTCTACTTAGGTGGTTTTCCTTTTCTATATTTCATTTGTACTTAGTAATAGATTTTGAACTTCAATGATTTGTATTGATGTGTAGTAATGTATGTAAAGAGAAAATAGTTACATGATCTTTTGATCAGTTAAGTAAACCTATCTAACGTTTGAATTACAAACATAAACCTTATCTAGCTTATCTAGAGTTTGAACAGAATTCAAACTCTCTATTTTAAATATACAGAATCCTATCTAAAGAACCTATCTATTAGTTAGGAGTCTGCACTAGAGAGGAGTCTTCACATGAACCTGGACGGGTTTCTGTGGATGCTGAGGTGGTAGCAGTGATATGGTTTACACTTAGTGGCGCCTTTTCAATGCGATTAGTTTATGACTTACCAAAAAAAAATAAAAAAATTGTAGGGTTAATGAACAGCAAGGGTTTGGGTTTTACGATGTTGCACGCGCTCTTTGGTATGCCATCCTTAGTCGCTTCAGTCTGTCTTGGGTGATGCCTCTTCGGGTGATAGACTTATTCGCCTGCTGGTGGACGGGTGGTCGCTCTCGGAGTGCGGTCGTGTGGAAAATGGTTTATTGTTGCCTTATGTGGTGCTTGTGGAGGGAACGCAACGATAGACAGTTTGAGGACAAAGAAAGAACCATAGATGAGCTCATTTCCTTTTTTCTTCATTCTTTGTACTCTTGGACGGCTGCGTATCTCGCACCTCTAGTGATTAGCTGTAACGATTTCCTTGTATTGTTTTCTTCTTCTTCTTAATTGCCTTTCTTGTATACTCCCTGTGTACTTGATTGCGCTTTGCGTTTTTTAATAAAACCTCTCTTACTTATCAAAAAAAAGTATGTTTGTTATGTATGCTGTCATGAAAGGGCTTATACACTTGGGGGCTGAGGATATTCGAGAAAGAAAAAATCAGCATTGTTTAGTATGCTATGTACAGTAACTTGAGAACTGTAACTTGGCCTCTTGAGTGGATTTGAATGCTTGTTGAATTCGATTTTTTATCCTGGGGTTTTTAGGGCTTTAAGAGTCAGTAATCAATGTCTAATTGCAAGGTTTGAATGGTTGGATAAGTTGCAGAAAATCAATAGGAGGCGGAGAAGAAGAAGAGTTGTCAATCCTACTTTCCCATAACCATCACACCTAGGGTTTGATTGCATCAAATAATTTTGAAAAAGAGCTCAATAGCTGGAAATTCTCATAAAACGTTCTCCACTAAATTAGAAGATTTACATCCATATTTGTAAGATTAGATGCCCTAATAGTGAAGGACTTGGACTTGATAGACCTTTACTATGAATCCTGCAATAAAAACTACTCAAAACCACAAATAGAAACCCAATAGCACGAACCATTACTTTGAAAAAGAGCTCAATAACTGGAATTTTTTTTTTTTGATAAGTAAATCGAGTCTTATTGAAACACCGGAAGTATATAAAAGGAAACACCTAACTAGGAAGAGAAAAACGACCAAGAAAATCGACAAAATTAAGCGACAGAGGGGATAGAAAAGCCACAGTCCAAAGATAGAGAATGAAAGAACAAAGCTAAAATATCCTCCATGGAATTCTCAATGTCCTCGAAACACCTAATATTTCTTTCTTTCCACACACCAAAAAATGCATATTTGCACCATCTTCCAAATTGCGACACTCCTCGGCCTTCTAGAATTCCACCAACAGGCAAACAAGTCGATGACTCTTTTAGGCATGCCTTTTCCTGAGATTATCCACTGTAAGGATATTGCCAAGGGCTGCCGACCATGCAAAAAAAGCCGCCCTCGAAAGAGCCTGAGTCTGCCACATACTCTTCCAAGGGAAGCGACTACCTTCCGAGTAAGCCAGGGAGCTAAAGAAGGACTTGACCTTAAATAGGCTTCTCTTGGAAGAGACCCACCAAAGCTTATCTGCACGACCTCTACTTTCAATAGCTGAGTGCAACACTTGGACGAAGGAAGCAAAGAACTTGGAGTCTACCGCAACTCTCCACTAAGCATCTCTCTCACTCCTAAACCGCCACAACCATTTACCTAACAGAGCGCAGTTGAACATCATCAAGTTCTTGATACCCAGCCCTCCCTCTGAAATTGGGGTACAAACCTTAGATCAACTCATCAAGTGATATTTGAATTCTTCACCAAACTCACTCCACAGAAAATTCCGTTGTAGCTTCTCAATGCGAGTAGCAACACTCCCTAGGAGAGGGAATAAAGACAAGTAATACGTAGGTAAATTGGCGAGGGTGCTCTTAATAAGGGTGACCCTACCACCCTTGGAGAGGTATAACCTTTTCCAACTGGCTAATCGATACTCTATCTTCTTGAATACACCGTCCCAAATATGAGTAACTTATAGGATGTCCCCAATGGAAGACGAAGATACTTCACCGGCAGGGTTGGGACCCCACACCTTAGGATTCCGGCTAACCTTTCCACTTGATCTACATTCCCCATAGGAATTATATTTGACTTAGCCAAATTAACCTTTAAACCCGAAGTAGCTTCAAATAGCCCGAAGCAGCTTCAAACAGAAGAAAGAGACTTCGCAAATAACGCAGCTGAGGAGCGCGAGTACTACAGAAAATCAGAGTATCGTCGGCAAACAGAAGAAGAGAATAATTAGCATTACCAACTTTGAAGCTTTCCAACAAACCGCCACTAACCGCTGTAAAAATCATACGGCTCAAAGCCTCCATCACAAAAACAAACAACAGAGGTGACAGGGGATCCCTTTGTCTCAACCCACGGGAACTACTGAAAAAATCATTAGGAGAGCCATTGATTAGCATCGAAAACCGCACAGAAGAAATACAATGAGCTATCCACGAGCACCACTTTCCCCTAAAGCCACACCTCCTCAGCATATACAGAAGAAAATCCCAATTTACATGATCGTATGCTTTTTTTAGACCCATTTCGCATATGATGCCTGGCTCCCCAGATCTTAATTTACTATCAAGGCATTCATTGACAATAAGGATCGGATCTAAGATCTGCCTACCCTTAATGAAGGCACTCCGAGATTTGGATATCAATAGCTGGAAATTCTCATAAAGTGTTCTCCACTAAATTAGAAGAATTGCATCCGTATTTGTACTTATCAAAAAAGAGGACTTGGACTTGATAGACCTTTACTATGAATCCTGTAATAAAAACTACTCAAAACCACAAATAGAAACCGAATAACACGAACCATTACTTTGAAAAAGAGCTCAATAACTGGAAATTCTCATAAAACACGCTCCACTAAATTAGAAGAGTTACATCCATATTTGTAAGATTAGATCCCCTAACAGTAGAGGACTTGGAATTGATAGACCTTTACCATGAATCCTGTAATAAAAACTGCTCAAAACCACAAATAAAACCCCAATAACACCAACCATTACTTAGAGATAGCATGAATCATTACTTCTAAAAAACATGAATCAGTACTTGGAAAAAATGCCCAATAACATGAGGGAGGGAGGGAGGGAGGGAGGGAGGGAGCAACATGAATCATTACTTCTAAAAAAACATGAACTCAGTACTTGGAAAAAATACCCAATAACATGAGGGAGGGAGGGAGGGAGCAGCATGAATCATTACTTCTAAAAAACATGAATCAGTACTTGGAAAAAATGCCTAATAACATGAGATGATCCATAGTATGACATGTGGCACCATTATTACAGTCCATGTCCATCAATTCTGAAATTTCAGCAAAATCCTGAACTGACAAAATTAAAGAAAATTGAGATCAAGTATACCAGTGATACGACACTGAAAATAAGAGTCTTAATCCACTAAACAAGCCTATTCAAGATCTCTAGTGGCATTGGCATGTATGGCAAATCATGAGTGGGCTTTTCAACTAGCCCTTTTGCGTGCCTTTGTAGGTCTTCAAAGATAGCTGGCAGTGTCCTCCATCAACTGTCAAATATGGAAGTTGAATATGAGGTACTTGCTAATGCCAATTGTTTGTTGTGTCTTTTTCGCCCTTGTTGGCAACTAAGTTTGATGTGACTAATGAGAAAGATGCAGCTATTATGGCCACTCTGGTCTGTCCTCTGATCCACTTGTTCTTCGTGGAGAAGAGAAAAATTTGTCAATAAAATTCGCCAATCAAATATTCTGGTCATGTTATTTAATCCAGTATAGGATATCGGTCTTTGTTGGCATCTTTTCACTCTGATCATGCGTGCTTCTCTGTGTATTATAAGATGGTATGGGTGATTGAATCTATTCATTTTCTTTATGTTGGTACTTTTCCCTGGACAATGTGTTAATTGAGGTTCATGATGACCCTTTTTAATGCAGACATGAGTTCAAACGTAATCATGGGGAATGGATTAGTTTGGTAAAGCCTATTTTAGATCCTGCTATCTCTGCACAAATATACGAAACACTGGACACAGCAGATACAGATATTGAAAACTACAAAGCAATCAGGGATGAAATGCGTACGGCTATCTCCTCTCTTTTAAAGGTAATGATTATATGTAAGTGTAACTTATGTTTGTTTTGGTCTTGGATTCAAGTTGTACATGTCACATAGAATTTAAAATGTGTAACGAAGAAATGAACTTGCTAGGTGTCAACCCTTATATTTCACATGTTGTTGAAGGAGAAGAAATGAAAATTAAAAATAAGAAGATGAAGGACATAAAAGTAAAGAAATGGGCATCTGCATAAATGATTTATGGATCACACCATGTAGGAGATGATGTATTTGTCATGTAATAGAGTTACCTGTTTTCAGCCTACTATCTGCTGTACTCGCTACCCCTCGCAGAGAGCATGTTGCAGTAGTCCTGGCCACCATGCACGCTTTAGCTTACATGTCACACTTGGTTGTCACCCCTTTTGCTCCTTATTAATGGTGTCATTATTATGGTTATGATCTTTCCTGTAATATCATGTAAACTGCCATGACTCTAACACTGTGCTTGCTTCCATTTTCATCCAATTGCAATACTGTATTTTTTATTGTCCCAGTTCCTCAAGTGCATTAAATCTGCTCTTTAATTTTTTTTTGGTAGAGGGATGGTATTTTATAAGTTGCATCTATTATCTTTGTAATATGTACCAAAGAATTTTATTTTATTTTATTTTTTAACAGGTAGATTTGCTGCATTTGCTAAAAAAAAATATGGGAGCCTATTGTGCAAGTTTCAGTGCTAGGTTGTATAGGCCCATGTTAACTTATCTTTCTGTAATTAATTGGCATAATATTTTGTTGGTACCTTTCTTGTAATTTTTTTTTCCCAGGATCACTTTTTAACTCTACTTGTGTTTACATTTGATGTTTTCTTTAGGATGATGGAATTCTGGTGATCCCTACAATTGCTGATCCTCCTCCAAAACTTGGTGGGAAGGAGATCCTATCAGAGGAGTACCAGAGCCGTGCATGTAGTTTGTTAAGTATTGCTAGCATATCAGGTTGCTGTCAGGTGACTCTCTCTCTCTCTCTCTCTCTCTCTCTCTCTCTCTCTCTCTCTCTCTCTCTCTCTCTCACACACACACACACACACACACACACACACACACACAAGGTTTAATACAATTTTCCGATATCTTGAATCTTTAATATTGAAAATTAATTGCTTGCTGTTTGTAAGGTTTCTCCTATATGCTGTTTGTACTGCTTAAATATCATGCGTGTCCTCTTGATGTCTCTTTTCAGGTCACAATACCTCTAGGATTTCACAACAAGTGTCCCCTTTCAGTGTCCTTCATAGCCAGGCATGGTGGTGATCGCTTTTTACTAGATACAGTGCAGACCATGTATACGACTCTCCAGGAGCAGGCTGATATTGCTGCCAAACCCAAAGTTTCAAGAAATGTTGTCAGCAAGGAGCAGTCTGCTGAGATTGCTAAAGAAAAGGCAAATAATGATATTAACTTTTATGCCAGTTGACCCTATCTATGACGTTTTCTTGTTAATCTCTCCAACATAATGATGATTACTTTTTAACTTAACCAAATATATACTTATCAAAAAAAAAAAACTTAACCAAATATATAGAAGCGCTCCAGCTCTTTGGAATTAATCTTAATATATTTGTCCAATTTGACCAGAATTAGATATTCTTTTTTTTTTTTTTTTGATAAGTAAAGGCACTTTCATAATGCGTCTGCCGAACCAGAATTAGATATTCTAGTTAGTGTATAAATGACCTGGCTCTCAAACCCTTGAATCATCTTCCATCGTAGGGGTTTTGTGTCCTAATTCTTTTCTTAATACTCTCTCTCCCTCCCTCCCTCCCTCTCTCTCTCTCTCTCTCTCTCTCTCTCTCAATCTAATTTGTGCATTTACTTCTTCTAAATTGAATGTGTTATTGGGTTCTATGACTCCCTCCCTCCCTCCCTTCCTCTCTTTCTCTCTCTCTTAATCTAATTTGTGCATTTACTTCTTCTAAATTGAATGTGTTATTGGGTTCTATGACTTAGGGCAACCAAGCATTCAAAGATAAACAGTGGCAGAAGGCTATTGGGTTTTATACAGAAGCTATCAAACTTAGTGGTACTACTGCAACGTATTATAGTAACAGGGCTTTAGCATATCTGGAACTGGGGAGGTAATACTATATTCTTGGGAGTTGAACTCCTCAACCAATGTCTTATTAAATGTGCTTGACCAGTTTCTTTTTGCCCATACAGTTACCTCCAAGCCGAGGCAGATTGTACTCAAGCTATCAATCTTGATAAAAAGGTGACTTCTTTCTCTGCAAAAACTCTTTTTGTTCGATTATTTTGTGCTGTATTTTCTTTTTTAACAAGTAACCAGTGAACATGCCGCTGCCAGCTATCCAACAATGGTTTATACCTAATGTGGTGTGGCATTTGTAGTTTAGTGCTAATGTTGTAGGTATTTGTGTCATTGACTGATTTATCATTAAAAATGATATCACTTGATAATAACTCCTGGCTATGTTTGTTAATCATTCCAAAAACACTTTTCTACCTTATGAGAATATTTTGAGAAAACATGCGTTTACTTTTTCATGTGTAGAGGCTGACTTATTACATACAGAATTAGAGACATGGCCGCATGGCCACCCCCACAGGGAAGTGGCCACCAAATAGGCATGGTCATGCGGCCATCCCAACTAGATAGGCGTGGCCGTGTGGCCATCCTAACAAGTCAGGAGTGGCCGCGCATGTTAGGGGTGGCAGCAACAGGTTAGGGATGTCCACATGGTCGCCCGAACCAGAAAAGGTTGCCCATGTGGCCGCCCGTGAGTTTTTTTTTTTTTTTTTTTCCCTCTGTTCAGAACACTCTGATTTTTTGTTTTTGTTTTAATGTTTTTGAAACGCTTCTCATATTTTTTTTTTTGCTTTTGAAAACATTAAAACACTTCCCAAGAAGTTTACCAAACAATTTTCTTTTGACAACCCCACAAACAATACTTCTCAAATGTGGACCCCGTTGAAAACACTTCTTGGCTTTTCTATCACATCAAAAACTTTTTGAACTCAAAACATGAAGAACCCTTGAATGTAGAGTCGGTCATTTTAGAATACATGATATGCTTGAATCTACTTGAGATTTACCATTTTCTGAGTGTTTTTTTATTTTTATTATCTTTTTATCAAAAATCATTTTGGTATATTACGACATCTATTTTCTGTCTTTTCTTCAGAATGTAAAGGCCTATTTACGTAGAGCCACAGCAAGGGAGATGCTTGGCTATTATAAGGAAGCAATTGAAGGTAAATTACATCCCTATACCTTGTTTTACTTCCTCAATTGGAATTTTTTTTTTTTCGTAAGTTCAATTGGAACTCTCACCAGAGCATTGATTGATACCCACTACATGATAAAACCTTATAAAGCAATTGTCCTTTATCTTTTTTCCATAATTGGGCCACCTTTAGCTTTTAACGGACTTTATAGTATTCGTGTTCATCCATCTTAACATCCCCATTTTGGTTATGCTTATTTAATGAACGTGTTACTTCTTAACAGTCCAACGTCTTGTATCATTGAGCATTTTTGGTCTTATAGCAGTCTTACAGAATTTTCTCTTTAACTTAGTAGGTGTTTTACAATCACACAGTACTCTCAGAACACTTCTTTGTTTCATCCACCCTACTCTTGCTACGAGCAACATCCTCCTCAATATCTTCGTCTTTGTGATTTATTGATCCAAAATACCAAAAGTAATCACTCTTTGGTGTCTCTAGACAATCAAGTTTTACTGTCCCCGTCTCTATTTCTATTTTTTACTTGACCTAAAAACTCCAGATTCTAAACTATTCCTCCAAACTTCAAACTTGGAATTAACTCCCCCAGTCTCATCAACAAAATATCATTCACCAAAAGCATACACCAAGGGAGCACATCTTGAATTGATCTAGTAAGTTCCTCCATAACCAATACAAAGAGAGATGGATTTAATTCTGATTCTTAATGTAAACCTGTTGTGATGGGAAATTCGCTTATGGTACCTACACGAATTCTCACTCTGGTTACAGATCTATTTTGCATACCCTTTATCACTTTAATACACTTTAAATGGATAATTTTCTCTTTCAGAGTCTACCACATTACCTCTCCAGGGCCTTATTATGTGCTTTCTCTTGGTTGATAAAAACCATATGGAGATTTTTACTCATTTCTCTATATTTCTCCTTCAGGTACCTTATAAAAAATTGAATGGTGATTATTCAAAATTACAGTTAGAGAAACAAATGTGCTTCTTCATGCTATTTGCAATGAGGCCTCATTTTATTGAATAGATAAGAACTAGGGTGAAAAACAATGAGCCAAAGGGTATTAACCTGGGGTTTTTTCTATGGTACATCTCTAGTTTTTTCTTGGTTTCTTTTCTTCATTCGTTTTGTTGATGGCATTTATAACCTGCAGATTTTAGATATGCGCTTGTCCTTGAGCCAACCAATAAAAGAGCATCACAATCTGTTGAAAGGTTAAGGAAGTTATTTCAGTAGGTTATTCAAATTTAAGCAAACTCTGGGCGCCTCAAGAATTGGTTCTCATCGTGCAAACCCTCGGGGTGCTTTCGGCTCATCAATCTCATGGATGATGCTCTTTTTTGTGTCTTCTTTACCAAGAAGAAAAAAGAAAAGAAACCTTCCCAATTTTTTAGAGGTCTGAAAAGTATTTTGTTGTGTAATTTAATATGTTGTGCAAGTATAGTTAAATTTTGTTTCTTCTAGAATTTTTGCATTCAGGTTATACTTATATTTTTGAGGTGAGCTTTTAATGGTTATGGTTGAGTATAGCTTGCAAATAACTTCTTATGGATTTATAATTTGCTCTCAGTGTACTCTGCCGATTAGTTGTAAAATTGTATGGACAGTAATGTGGTAGTCCAGAAAACCCAGCAACAAGAAGTAAAATTTCTTCCATTTTCTCTCGTTTAATGTCTTACAGACAAGCATTTAAATTCAAGTTAGTCTTGCTAATTTACTGTCTTTTGGAAAGAAGCTCAGTTGAAACTGATCTTGGTCGGTTGCATTCAATTCATTCTAAAGTCAAAATTATGACTTTACACCCTATGGGCGGAGATCACCCGTTTTCTACTACTTTATCTCCCTCTTGTGGAGGGCAGATTTTGTCGGTCGGTAGGAGGCGGAGTTCGCCCGTATATGCACATGGGCAGACGGATAATTTCATTTAACCGCAAGTTGAATCCCTCGTACACCAAATCTTATATAGACATCTAAAACAAAACAAAGATCCAGAAAATCAAAATAAAAAATAAAAATAACTACCTCATCCCATAAATCCACAACCAGAAAATCGAAACAAATGACAAAGTGGGATTTGGTGAAGTGGATGGAGTTTGGCAAAGTCACATCTTGCTCTTCCTTTAGATTTCAGTTTCCCTTATATGATGCTGAGAGAGAGGAGAATGAGATATATGAGAGAAGGATATCTGAAAAGAAAGGTAAAGATTTGAGAAAGGGGGAACATTTTATAGAGAAAGGGATATGGTAGATGCCAATGTCATACATTGGGAGATATATATATATATATATATAAAAGATACCCTACATTCAATAATAATAGAGATATCAGAAGTATAATTTTTTCAAAAGCTCGTCATTTGATTGGGAGGTTTTTGGCTCTAGAAATGAATGTTGCAGTAAATCAACAACTAGGTTTTCATTTCATTTTCTTCCTTTTCATAAAAGATCATATTCTAGATACATAGCCCTTCATTTGCTTCTGCATCCTAATAATTTCTCTGTATCTCAAAACTAGTTGATAAGGTGATACACTTCTTTACTTTATTTTATTGATTTGGTGCAATGAACATGATGCAATGCTTTGTTTGTTAAACTATTCTCCTTCTCACTTTTGTTTTCTCTTTTCAAAACAAAAATATTAATAAACAACTCAAAACATGAAACACATCAAATCAAAACTGTTTTCACATGTCACATCAAAACATTTTTTTTGAACAAAACACAAAAAACACCCTCCAAAATCCATTAACAAACAGAGTGCACTTGCTACTATTGGATAACATTGTGGTGGAAGATAATTTTGGACAACTAGCCACATATTTAGTTGCTTAAATTCTTCTTTATGTATAAAGTGCTCAGTGATTGAATCTATTCATTTTCTTTATATATGTCGGTCATTTTCTTTACATATGTTGGTACTTTTCCATGGACAGCAGTGGCGGAGCTAGCACTGCTCTTGGGGGTCCACGGCAACCCCAAACTTTTTTAAAACGCTTACAAAAACATTATTTTAATACTTTGGCCCAGTCCCGTTTGATATAAATTTGTTTAGATTGTAACATTGAATACAATGTTTAGTGGTTCTATGGTTAAACCTCTTTCGTACTAAATTTGGGGGAAGGGGTTTGAAAGCCCTCACCCGCAGAATTTATTTTGACTATTCAGATCTTTACATCAAGTAAAATTTTAATTGCAAAATAGCAGTTGTAGGGTTTGAAAATGAGCACCTTTACCATCAGGGAAACCACACAAGTTAGATGTGAATATAAGATATGACTAATATTAATAAGAATCTGTCGGATATAGTTTTTACTAAATGAAAAGCTAGCTATATTTTTGCTTCTAATCCTTCTTGATCTCACATAATGATTTCTACTCTTACACTATGTCAAATAGATTTATGTCTTATGACTTATGTAATTTTTGTGTACATTTATGACGAATGAAATTAAATTTAAGATTTTTGTGTTTTTGTGTACCATTCATTGCTTTAAAAAAGAAAAAAAGAAAAAAAAAGAGTGTGCACGCACATGGATAGAAATAATATATTTATTTATGTAAGTTCGGACCCCACAGAACAAATCCTAGTTCCACCCCTGGTGGACACTGGACAGTGTTTATTGAGGTTCAAGAGGATCCTTTTTTTAATGCAGACATGAGGTCAAACGTAATCATGGGGAATGGAGTAGCTTGGTAAAGCCTGTTTACATGGATGAGGCACAAAAAAATTAGTTTGGCACACTTGCACTGAGACAGAGTCGGCTCTTATTCTTACTTCCAACGAACATAAGGGAAAACGATGGGATTAAGGGGATTCTTACATCTTTTGGATTTACACTGAAACACTTGGCCACTGAAGCTCACTAGTAACATATACTATAATTTTCTTCTATATCTAAGAAAACTCTTAATTCCTAATAAAGATAAAGATTTGATCTAAGGGTCTGACATGATATCAACAGACTTGTTCGCTAAATTAATCAGCACATCACTTTTGTTTCTAGATATTATGTACAAAATACATGTTCAATAAAAGTGCAGGGCAACCAGAATTAAATGCAGATTCACAACATTTCTGTGCAATTTTCAAAAAACTGAGACGTTGTATTACCATATGTGGAAAACAGTTCAATAAAATGTAATCTGTACAGTTTGAAGATCAACTTCACCTTCGTGTGACAAACTGAACAGCAGTAATAGAGTAAAGACCCATCGTTACCTCAGTCAAATGCCATAAGCACATCCAGCTGTTCATCTGTCCACTGTGGGAGTGAAGCTCTCGAAATTACTGGGTGCCTCTTCTTGTTCGCTTCATTTGTCCTTCCACCTTCTTGATATTCAGGAACATCAACAAAGTTTACTGTGTCACTGCTGCCTTGGGTGTTGCATGATGGATTGCCTCCTTCAGTCTCTTTACAAGGGTTGGGCTCCTCACTCATCACAATTTCTTGATCAATACATATGGTGTCCTCTCTAGAAGCCACTTCAGTGATTCTATTGCCCACACCCAATCTCATTAATAAGGATTCTTTCTCTGCAACAACATTTTGGGTTCTGCTCATTCCACTGCCAAAGCAGCCACTTTGTGTTGCTCCCTTCCCTTTATCCATCTCTTTATCATTAGGAGCACTTCCTCTCAACTTAGAAGTCTGTCTGAGGCTATTTATGATTCCTTCACTTCTTTCCTGCAATAGAGAAGGCATCCCCTGTGGCATCCAGGACTTTTCACTGCTTTCTGTTATGTAAAGAAAGGGGATAAAATGTACAGTGAGATGCACTAAACAATTCTGCTGCCTCTGCCTCTAACAGTGAGAAATCAGACTTGATAAGGGAATCTCATAGCTAGTATTTGAGGCAGCACACAACTTCGTCAATATTCTAAAATCAGAAACTGGCACAAAGAACAACTCCACCTACCAGAAACAGGAGCACTATGTTTGGTTGCCGATGCAGGATATTGTTGTTTTAATGGAGGTCCACTATCCTTCGAGATAACCTGTAAAGTTAATATTTTCTATCAGGGTAGACAAATGGAGCATTTTTTACAGTGTAAAGCATACTCAAAATCGATGTTGCTTAGATCTTATAAATGGGATAAACACTAAAAAGAAAAAGATAAGACTATAACGGTAGAAGTACTTGTTTCTGTAAGGTGTCTTTGCACTCTCTCAGTCATCACACATACTAAGGTTCCAAGCTTCAGTTTTGGGAGATATCTATGCCCTAAATAATGACAAACTCGCATCACCACCAGGCAGTAGCCTAAGAGAGCTTTACCCCAAGCCAGACCAGTGACCTTACACTACAACAGTACAACCTGAGGGAAATTAAATATAGCAAAGGGATGAGTGAGCAATGCTGTAAGGTCAAAGATACAATGCTTCCCTTCCCAATTTTTGTGATGTTACGCTTACTCTATCCAGTTTTCCAACCTTTACTGTCTATACAGCAGAAACCATAGACTGGGGATAGCACAGACTGAACATATGGCACACGCACATCCAATGTTAAAAAATATAAAGAATCAAGCAACTAATGTCCTATAATATGTCAAAGAAACTGGAAAAAGAAATGGATGGGGCCAAACCATAATCCCCATATCCTCCAAAATTTCTTTTATTTTTGTAAGTACCTGTAATAACTTTGGCTCATTGTAAACACCAGAAAGAACATGTACCTTGACCAAGTTGCTTAGTGTTACATTCAGGTAATGTGCAGAGCGTGAAGGGGAGAACACAGCAACCTGAAAATAAAGAAAAATTAAAAACATGCTCTAACCAATCCTGCAATGTTGACAGCATCCCCATAGCCTCAAATTCAACACTACTTTTAATCCAGATAAGGTAGAAACACAGATTTACACAATTTTTTTAAAAAAAACCCCAGGGGGTTGGCAAGTTGGTGGAAGCCTAGGACTTTGAGTGCTCTTCATGGTCTCAGGTTCGAAACTCACCGAGCGCAAACTACCTCTTGAGGCCAGCCTCCTGGCAAAGCCCGTGACTCAATCAGTCCATGCTGCGAGGGGTGCGAGGCATGGGTCTCAGGTTTACCTGACAGTGATGAGTGCACGAAGTGCCCTGCCTCGAAGGGATTCCCAGTGTGTGTGTATATATAGATATACTTCGAATTTTCTGAACTAACAAAATCAAACCTTTTGGAGTACTAAAACCGCGCCAACAGATATGTCCTTCCCAAACTCTCCCTCTGTAAGAACTTTGCGGTGGATGCTAGCACCGATTGTACCCGTAGGATCCTGAAATCAAAATTTGGGTTACATCAGTAATACTTCATAACCGCATAGAGTCAAAAACTAAGGCAAAAGAGAAATACCCATTGCATTTAAAGTCACGTTCTAGTGCTTTACCTTCAGAGTCACCATCATGTCACCATGACCATTTGGGGTGCACGATTTGATAATGGCAACAACCTAATTAGAACCAGCTACAAAATTAGAGTTCAAAATAAACCTAAAGGATAATGAACCAACAATTCCAAATAAATTAATTGCGCATTTCAAAGATACTACACTCAGGAAGCCTATAATTGGTTGCTAATTCATTCAGGGAAAAGGGGGAAAAAGTGCATATGAAAGGAAAGGTTTACATCAAAGATTCAATTAAATTAAGTTTCACTCATACAACCATCTGAAAAATTAGTATTCTCAGTTATAAGTTAAAATCAATTGGCTTCAATTTCCGGTGCTTTCTTGGCAACCAAACAAATCCAAACGGTTTTTACTTCACACGTTTGTCTCCTAAATCAGACTAATATTAGAAACTCACAGTTAACAATACCTGAGCCACTCTCTCAGCATTCAACCCATTTTTGATCGAACTCAAAGGCGCACCCACCGTACCTAAAAATCGACAACCCCCAAATAATCAATAAACCACCAATTTTCACATTCTCAGATCCAATAAAGCAAAACATAAACATCAGAAATCAAAATCAAAACAAAAAACCTTCACGGTGGAGAAAGTCCAGAGCGCAAAGCCACGGATCTCTAACGAAGTCATTGTCGGCATCGGCATGATCACCGTTTTCGACAACCCTCCTTATATACTCCTGAGTAGGTACCGGTTCCTCTTCCGGGTGCAAAAGGGCCTGATTGTGGTGGATTCTTCGGTGCATTGCGGCCTGGACAGCTCCGGCAGGGCCCGGAAATAGTCTCGGAGAATTGGGTAGCGGAGACGGGGAGTTGGAGTGCTGGGATTGGGAAATTGGGGTTTGAGAGCAGCGGTGGATGAATGGGTGGTGGCGTTGGGAGGAAGTGGAGGTGGGATTAGGGGATTTGGCGGATGGGGTTTGGTGGTGGAGGCGAGCGTTGCAAGGGCGGAGGAGAGAGGGAAGATCTGAGTCGTCAAGGTCTAGTGCCTCCCATGGCTCTTGTTCATCTTCCATTTTTGCTTGATGTCTGCGCAGGGGCAAGCGCGGGAGAATGTGGGAATTTGAGAATCGCAGACTACTGGGCCCGGAATTTGATGGGCCGGACAGATTTTCATATTTCTTTTACTTTTTTAATTGGTAGTTTTTTTTTTTTTAATTTTATTTTATTTTATTTAAGATAGATGGAAAACAAATTTCAATAAGATAGAAAAACACAATATAGGCATGGCAACCCAAAATGGAACTTAAGAAAGAAAGTACACGGCAGCAATACTTTCGAAGATGCAGGCTCAATAGTTCGAGTCACGAATGCCATAAAACCGGGGTAACCATTTATAAGTAGTTATGATTTATGAATCTTGTTGTCCTGCCAAGGCCAAAAAAGTGAAAAGTTATTATTTTATAGTTAAAATTTTTATTTTATATGTTTAATAGTTATATTATAGTATATCATTTAAATTTTTAAATAATGTGACAATATATTTTTCACATAGCATAATGTACACATTTAGATATATAAAATAAAATTTTGACCTTAAAACAACTCATCTCTATTTCAAGTATTCCCCAATTTATCTCTTGGACAAAATTAGTTGGTTGATCTTCATCAAGCCGAGTATTGAATGTTCAAACTTTTATTTCTCGAATGATCTCGAGCATGTTCATGAGCTGCTCAATTATTTGAGTTAATTAAATTGAAAGTTTTTCAACTTTAAGGGTTGATTACAAATGTAATGAAAGTTCACAAGAGTTAAGTGAAGTTTTCTCAAAATTTTAATATTTTTTTAAAATGTATTTTTGATGGTTTGAGGGGAGGAGGGGGGGGAACATTAATAATTGATAGTTGTTTGAGAGAAGCACATGGATATAGCCACATGGGGGGGAGGGGGGAGAACATTAATAATTGATAGTTGTTTGAGAGAAGCACATGGATATAGCCACATGGTGCCCCAAGCGACCATGGTTTTCTTTTTTTTTTTTTTCTTTTTTTTTTTTTTTTTCTTTTTTTTTTTTTTTTTTATATAAAAAAAAATACTCTTATAATTCTTAGAAATTTGAAATTTTACTGCTCAAATTTTTTAATTTTTTTTTTAAGTTTTACCCTTCAAATTTTAAATGCTAATTCCGCCCCCGAAGGAGAGTATTTATAAAGGTATTTTAACGTTGTATAAGGGTAAAAATTAATTTTGGCTATTTTGTGTTATGAGTTATTTGTTAATAATTTTGTTTTGAGAATAATGCTCCGTTTGTTTCGAAGTAAAATGGTTTCCGTCGTAAAATATTTTCGACGAAATCAATTTCAAAAGAAATTATTTTCTCGAAAATATTTTTCGGTGTTTGGTTCGCACGAAAAAATTATGAAAAGTAAAAATGCAACTGTCGCCGGAATCCGGCGACGACCGGTCGCCGTCGCCGGAATCAGGCGAGCATGTTTGGTCGGATCCTGCTAAAATTGCTGGATTCCGGCAGAAAACCTCCGGGCCCGGTCAGTTCCGGCAGGAACCGGTCATTTTGGCCGGATCTCGGCAGGACCAGTGGCCGGATCCGGTAGGATCAATAGCCGGATCCGGTCATATCCGGCCGGATTCCGGCCATTTTGGCCAGTTCCGGCCGGATCAGTGTCCGGATCCGGTCATATCCGGCCGGATCCCGGCCATTTTGGCCATATCGGGCCGGATCAGTGTCCGGATCCGGTCAGATCCGGCCGGATTCCGGCCATTTTGGCCGGATCCGGTCAAATCAGGCCGGATTCCGGCCGGTTTCTGTCCATGGCGGGATTCCGGCCAGATCCGCCGGCATTCGGCGAAGTTGCCGGATGTCGCCGGATTCCGGCGGCAGGCGGTATTCCGGCAGCCGGCAGGATTCCGGTGGTCGGATTCCGACGCCGGCATTATTCCAGTGACTCGATGATACCGGATTCCGGTGCTGCCTATTTTCGAATGACCGATTATTGTCGGATTCGATCAGTCAAATATCAAACGTGCGTGTGAAGACGAAGAATATAATTTTGGAAAACGATTTACAGTTTTAAAAACCGTAAATCGTTTTCCAAAAATTAAAGAAGGTTTTACCGTCAAACCGAAAATGATTTTCGTTGACCATTATTTTCGCCTCTACCAAACACCGTAAAATACCGAAATCATTTTCTGGAAATCATTTTACGCCGAAACAAACGGAGCATAAAAAGCAAATGATAAAAAAAAAAAATTAAATAAAAAAAATAAATAAATAAATAAAAAGAAGAAGAAGAAGGGCAAATTGGTCCTTTGGTAGAGAGATTCAGTTGACTTTTCTACGCGCCAATGCGCCATGATAACATGGGGAAATCTGATAGCGACGTTTCGTTGTTCCTTCTTGGCGAGTAGTGTAATGATTTGACTGTATTTCGTACTATGCAATCAATGTATGCATGCAATTGGGTATTTATGGATAAGCTCTGCAACGTCATCGTTTTGGATTGAGATCCATCGCAAAATTGTGCGGCTAATATGAGAGAGAATCTATATAATTTATTCGCAGGTGGGTTTTATCCACAAATCAATAAATATAATTAATAAATATAATTTTAATAAATATAATTATTAAACAGAAGAAAGGGCCTTTGGGAAAGTTCAAAGCTCTTATCCACAAATCAATAAATATAATTAAAACTCCTAAAACAGAAAATTTTAGAATGGCCTTTTTTAATGGTTGGTCAACTGTAATTTGTAACCACTACCCACTATTATGAGCTTTCTTGAGAAAGTTTCAACTTCCTCAACATTTCAAAAATGGACTTAATCCATTAAAAAAAAAGAAAAAGAAAAAAAAAAGTACTTCTTCCAAATGATCTTCTAAACGTTCAAAATGCATGTAAAAAACCCCCCCAAAAATAGAAAAGTTATTAAGGATATGTTTGGATGTTCGATTTTTTTTTTTTTGGTGTTATATTCTCCTATATTTAAAATTGTGAATACCGAAAGAACTTGTTTTTTAAAATTATATTCAGATGGTTTAGAGTCCGTTTGTGTTTGCAATTTTAAATTGTGAGAGTTGAAAAGTGATTTTTAAAAACGAAGTTAAACATTTGAAAAAATCACATTTTGACATTTAAAATCAAAGGTTAGCCTTTTAAAAAATTATGTGTTTTCAAAAAAGTACCCCATCATCTACGATTGAAAAAAATTAATTTTCTGTGTTTTCAAATCTAAATTTTTAAAAATGTAATTTTCAAATGGCTCATTTTCTGTGTTTACGAAATCACAATTTTAAACGTATCTTTAGAAAATTTGAGATAATTTTTTTTTAAAATAAAAGTTAAATAAAATCTGAGTAGAATTTATATTATAAAATACAAAGTCAAACTTATTTTTCAACAATAATAAATGAAAAAAGACAAAGAAAAAAGACAAAGCACAAAGGAGTGCCGGTTTCATTCCGCAGGCAAGAAACAATAAGCCATACGACCAATAAGCTCGCAGCCACGTTGCTCTCCCGTCATTCGCGTTTCCATCTCCTGTCAATGTCCACAAACAATTCCTGTCCAATTGTTCCCCGACTGCCTACCGGATCTCCCGGTCAACTCCTCTCAGTAAAAACCCCTCAAATTTTCATACCCAACCGGCTCTCTGTCTCTCTCACTTTCAAGTCCCTCCCTGCCCCTCCGTAGGCCCCAACCAAATTAATCACCCCAAAATAATAAAAATATATATTTTTTTCTTTTTTCTTTTTAAATAAAAACAGGAAAAGACCAAAAAGAAACCGGCTGTTCATCACCATCAAGATCTGAAAAAGCTAGATCAAAAAGACAAAAACTGGTGGGGCATACCTTTTTCTTCTTTTCTGGTAACCACCGTTGTCCATTAATTTTTTATTATTATTTTTTTTTTAATTTTTTTGAAAAAAAAAAAGAATTTGATAATAATTTTTGTGGGGTCGAGGTCGGAATCGGGAGGGTTGGGCGTTTGTATAAAGAGAGAGGAGAGAGATCGAAAGAAATGACGGAATCACCAACAACTCCATCGACTGGCGGACGGTCGTCGAACGCCAAACCGTCTCTAATGGAAAGTCTGCTGGGGCTCCTCAGAATCCGCGTCAAGCGCGGCGTCAATCTCGCCGTCCGCGACGTGCGTAGCAGCGACCCGTACGTCGTCGTCAAGATGGGCAAACAGGTCTGGTTTCTTCATCAATTTCTCTCTTTTCTTCCGCTTTTAGATGGCTTCTTACTTGATTGGGCTGTGGTTTCAATATAATTTTGGTCTTTCGGAGCGTCAGCTTTCAATATAATTCTTTGTTTTCTTGAAATGATATCCTTTGAAACAGGTGGAATTTTTGTTTTATACTGTTTTAGTTACTTTTTTGTGCGTGCGAAGATGAATTCGTATATATTTTGGCAGAAAACAATGTTTCATGATTTTTTTTTTTTTTCAATTAATTTTAATTGGTAGTTAGACACGCACGATAAACAATATTTTGATTTCGATTATGAAATTTAGGGAATATAATATGTCTTTCAATTTTTGATTTGGCATCTCAACAATCTTGACCTTAAGAGCCTGCTTCATTGGAGCAATCTGGGTTATGACCTTTTGTAGGGTTCAATACTTCCTCAAGATGCTAGTCAACTAGGTTGGAATGTGTTACAATATTAATTAAATGATTATTTTTATAATTTTTTATCATAAGTTTTTCGAATAACTATTAATTGAACACAACTTTATAGCAGAACTTTATGTCAATTAAATATTCTACATGTTTGACCTCATTTTGGGCATACACGTGTTAGAATATTAATTAAATAATTAAGTTAATCATTTCCTATCGATTTGAGATAAGTGGTGAATTAATAAAATGTTTGTTGTTTTTAACACAAAAACAGATGTATTTTAGGATCATATGATTCCCCTTAATTTGTTTACCAAATAGTTACCCTGATTGCTTTTCAAAATAGAGTAGGATGCTGATAATGATTCTCAGTGCAAAGAATAGTCTAACCTATGATCTGCAGCTTGAAAATGCTATATTCCTTTCCTTTTTCTGTTTGGTTTGTATATTTGTGGTTCCTTCCTTTTCTGAGTCAGTTGAGTAATGTGTTTAGCCTAGCAACGTAGTTCCTTTTTCTTTTTTCTTTCCATAAATTTCTATGTGGTCGTTTTTGACAACTTGCTGTTAAGTTCTTCTAATTACATCCAAGTGTGAACATTTGTTGCAGAAACTTAAGACGCGTGTTATTAAAAAGGATGTTAATCCCGAGTGGAATGAAGATCTAACTCTTTCTGTCACAGACGCTGATGTTCCAATCATGCTGGTAAGTGTTTTGCTCACTGCCCCCATGTATTAAATATGAAATACAAATAGAAGCACTGGCACTATCTCATAATGATGTGTTCCTTGTTTGTCTACTTTACGTGTGCCAATAAAAGGTGCAAATTCCATTTAAAAACACGACCATGATTAAGAACTAATGATGATGTAAAGATGGTTCCTTTTTGTTTTCCAGATTCTATTCAAGCTGAAAAATATCTGAGAAAAACTTTTAAGATTGAAAATCTTTTGCATTGCGTAAGTACTGGAGAAAGGATTACTTTAGATGGTTCATTTTACTTTTTAATGCTACTCGCTTTTAGAATTGTGGTTAACTGAGGAGAAAAATACTGGAGCTTGACCTGTCCTTTACCTGTATATCTCTAAGCTAACTTGGCTGTTTGTCATTTCCTCGAGGAATGTTGGACTCTGACTTAGTCACCAGATAATGGCCTTGTTTGGCAAGCACATGAACGGTACATAGTAGTGCATTCTACTGTTCATATACCTTTTTTTTTTTTTTTTTTTTTCACTTTTTCATATTTTCTAATACTAATCAACATCAAAACACTCATAAAACTTTTTCACTTTTCTATACAAATTCTTTTTACTTTATATCACATCATCACTTTTCAGTAATTTCAAAATTAACAACTCATTACTCTGTTCTGTACATATCTTTGCCAAACAAGCCCAATATCCCACGTCAAACAAGAAGTTTTGCATATTAATATGTCTAAGTGGTTGTAGTCTCTCATGTGAAATACTTTCTCATCCCTTGCAAATCTCTTACGATTAAATCACATATGTGACGCTTTGCTATAGAACTAGAAGGCAATAAAAAATCCTAACAGGTTCACTAGCCCACAATATTATAGTATAAAATCTGCCTTTTAGGTGGAAATGACTAATGTAGAATAGAGCCAATGTCCTGTACTTTTGTGCCCTAGATGATGGCAAATATGGCAAAGCCACTTAATGAACTGTTAATCGTTCTCGTCCTCGTCCTCCATTTTCTATGTTGGTATATAGATGGTCATTGTGTCTTATGATTGCAGACGGTTTATGACCATGACACGTTTACCAAAGACGACAAAATGGGAGATGCGGAGTTTGACGTCAAAGCATATATAGAAGCCTTGAGGATGAATCTTCAAGGCCTTCCAAGTGGGACCATAATCACAAGAGTACAACCAAGCAGGCAAAACTGCTTGGCCGAAGAGAGCTGCATCATGTGGAGTGAAGGCAAGGTGGTCCAAGATCTCGTCCTCAGATTGAGAAATGTGGAATGTGGGGAGGTGGAAATCCAGTTGCAATGGATTGATCTTCCTGGTTCCAAGGGTTTATAAAGTTTGTGAATGCTCCTTCATTTGCTTTCCTTCTTGTGAGCTTCATGGTGTGGTTGGTTTGTCATAGGTGTGTATTGAACTGACATTATATATATTTGTTTGTCTTTGCCTATAGGTTCCAGTTTGTAGCTCAACAGTTTTTGGTCTTATTGTGACCATAATTACTATTTTGTATGGGCTCTATCATTGTTTGCTGTGAAGCTTACTTAGCAGTTACATGCTTAATTTTTCAAGCGCATAACGGGATAAATTTTAGTATGTTCTTAGAGGAACGTGGCTTCCTTTTAAACATATGTTTGGAAATAAACTTGTCTGATAATTATTTACAACAGAATAGTCCTTAAATAGGCTACAATAAAATAACACTGGAACGGATAAGACTCAAATGTTCAAATAAAGATAAAATTAATTCTAATCTTAATCTTAAAAATACCTAATTCTTATTAATTAAAACTTTAACCAACACGACTTTTAAACTCATCTAATTCCGTCCTAATTCCATCCATAACACTTTCCTAATTTTCAAAATAGGAATCCAAAAGGAAGATACTTTCATTTCCTATATCACGCCCGTCACTTGATCAAGGATAATGTTATTAGTTACATTTATCGAATAATTGCACCGTTGGTCCCTGTGGTATACCATAATTATTTTTCACTCCCTATGGTTTAAAAAGTTCATGGGAGGTCCTTCTGATATGCAATAATTACAAATCGATCTCTGGCGTCAAATTCTGTTAAAATTTTTAACATATTCCGTCAAATGCCACGTCAGCGCCACGTGTTGTCATCTTATTGGTGACACGTGGCACTGACATGTCTAATCTTAATAAAATAATATAAATTTATTAAAAAATAAATAAAAAATACTTTTTTTTTTAAAAAAAAAAAAAAAGAAAGAAAAAAAAAAAGAAAAAAACAAAAATGGGGAAAGGGGGTGGCCGCGCGCCACCCCTAGAGGCCGCCAGGGGTGGCGCGCGGCCACCCCTAGGCGGCCACCCCCAGAGGCAGCCTGGGGTGGCGCGCGGCCACCCCAGTGGCCGGGGGTGGCGCACGGCCACCCCAAGGCCATTGGGGGTGGCCTTCGGGCCACCCCTAGATCTACTAGGGGTGGCGCGCGGCCACTCCCAGTGGCTAGGGGCGGCCAGGAAGATTTTGAGATTTTGAGATTTTGAGATTGCAATGGCCGGCGAAGGTAATGAAGAAGGAGACTGAGAAAAACATGTCGATGCGGAAGCTGTACGTGGAAATAGTGCATGTTGTTCTATGTATTACTTCCCCCTTTGAACCGATGACCTGTGGTAGTAGTGTTATGTGTTGTTCTTTGAGGCTCTACATGAATATGAAAACAGGATGATTGATGGTGCCTACAATTTGATGTTGAAGGTTATATATTCCCGCTGGCATGGCCCCCTTCTTTTTTTTTTTTTTCAATTTAATTGTATCTCTTTAGACTTTAGGTGAGACATCTTTGTGTAATCCCTACCTTGTATTTCAAGTTAAATGTCTAATTACAAGGACCCCCCCCCCCCCCCAAAAAAAAAAAAAAAAATCAATTTAAGTTAAATGGGTTTCACCGGTCGTGTCGGGTGACCCGTGAAATTGCCGTGTCGTGTTTGGAGCCCTGACCCGTTAATATAAACGGGTCGTGTTTGGGTTTATTTTAAACGGGTCGGCCCGCAGATCCGTTTTGCCAGCCCTAGGCGAAATTAGGGGGTCTATCCCACAGTAAGAAAAATTGAAAAGATTAAACAGTGTATGAAAACTGGTAATCCAGTTTTTAATAACCGAAAACCGGCGGTCGGTAAAACCACCAGTTGCCGTTGCGGTTATTAAAATGAGAATAAACGGGTATCCCGGTTGCAGTTGCAGTTGCTGTTATGAACAAATAATCACAACCGCAACTGGTTATATACCCCTACTCACATAGACTGAGTTTTCACAAAAATACTTTTTAGTTGTCCTTTTAAATTCAACTTATGAAATTAATGTGTTCAAAATACGTTAAAAAATTATGTAAAAATTATATAATCAATTATAAATGTACTGTATTTTCATAAGTTTTTTAGAATTTTTTTTTTTATAAGTATTTTGAACACAAGTCAATTTAATAAACTAATTGAAAGAATTTTTTTACGATTCATTTTTGATAAAAAAAAAAAAGGGTTAAATACATATTTGCCCCCTGTGCTTTACGACCTTTATTTTTTGCCCCCTCAGTTTCACTTTTTATCAATTTTGGTACCTGTGGTATATGAAAAGACGGAAATGGTACCTCTGTCTGATTTTTCGTCCAAAGCTAACATCTACCCACAGCATTTTCAGTCATGTTGTTTTCTGGATGTTGTTGGAAACGATGTGTAAAGAATTGGGTTCTGGGCTTCAAATTTTTAGGTACCCAATGACGTGGGTGGACCTTAGTTTTGGACGGGAAATCAGACTGATGTACCATTTCCGTCTTTTCATATACCACAGGTACCAAATTTGATAAAAAGTGAAACTGAGGGGGCAAAAAATAAAGGTCGTAAAGCACAGGGGGCAAATATGTATTTAACCCTAAAAAAAAAAAGTGTTTTTAAGATATAACAAAAGATAAAAAAAAGTGTTTTTAAGATATAACATAATGAGATAAAGTGTTTGGTTTTAAGAGAATTTAGGCCTTATATTCTGAGGGAACATAGACCTTTTCAAACATAAGGTTTGTGATTAATTCAGCCTATTCTTTATTAATTGATCACCTTTTAAATAGGTGACTATATGACTACACAACTCAAACTGAATCAACTAAAAGACTTGGAGAAAACTTTTATAATGAACAATAGAAATCTACTACTAAATGACGCACTATAGTGCTACAAATAACTATAAGACTCTTGACTTAAAATGATAATTATAACTATCCTTATTTAACTACTCTAAGATAAGGTACAACAAAGATAACTTAAGAAGTTTCATTGGATATGTGCTTGTGAGTCATGCTTTCTTCTAGACGCTGTAAAATTCTACTTTCATAACATTCCTTCCTCCTTGAAAGACAACGTTTGAAAATTGCCTTTCATTCGCTTCCCGGTTGATAATACCTCTCCTCCACTAGCGGCATTTGTATAGACAATGGTACATAGTGGTTGCTAGGTGAATGGATCTGTAACCTGAGTTGCTTCACAATCGATGTGGCTCCATGATGATGGATTCGTTGGTCCCTTGCATAAATTGCCCAAGGCAGTGGCACATCATATTGGAGAAGCCAGTTTTGCGCCATTTTGGTCTTGGCAAGTGGTACTCCATTGGTGTCAAGCAGTGCTTTTTGAAGCCTTTGGGTTTTGGTTGATTGGTTTTTCAGCGGTGACATGATGGATTGGAGTGACATTGTTAGTAGATGTTGAGGGCATGAGACTTAATTTTTTTGTGCATCCAACATTTTCTTTGAGAGAAGGTTGTCCACTTTTTTTCCCATCATTCCCATCCGCTCATCTGATTTCTCTCCTATTCTACTATTCTCTGTAGGCACTCGGTTGTCTAGTTTGTCTTCCATTATGTTGCTCAACCCGTTCGAACCTTTGGTCAGCCATTGAGTAACTTGGCTCTGATACTAAATTGTTACGTGAATGATCTCTCGAGCCATTGTACAATTTTTTTTATATTATATTTCACTATTCTTTATTATATTTAAAATTGTGAATATCGAAAAAAAAATTGTTTTTTGAAATTATGTTTGGGTGGTTTAGAGAACCTGAGACAAAATTAGAAAAAAGTTAAATAAAATTATAATAGAATTTTAATTCAAAAAAACAACCCAAACATATTTTTGAAAAATAATAAAATATAATAAAAAACAAGTGTTACCCAAACATGTCCTAAGATTGCCTAAAATATAGGACAGAGAAGTAATTTACAAATTCTTTAAGGCCAAAACATTGTGGCCTCGTGGGTTATGTGATTTTCTAAAGCGAAAAATGTGAAACTGTTCTTGTGATTTTACCGATTTACAATAAGTTTATGGTAGTTTTTAAAATTTTTTAGAGTTTACTATCAATTTTTGACACAAAATTTGTCAGTTTTTTTTTTTTTTCTTTGACTGGATTTAATAGTCGGAACTAATTTGTTATTTTTGTATACCATAGAGAATTCTCGTAACATTTTAAAATTACAACGAGCTTATTACAAATTCATTGAAACCAAATTGATTGATTTTGCATATTTTTTTTTTATTTCTTTTTACAAAATAATAATCTGTTTTTTATTATTACTTTTTAAAAATTTTAAAAGAAGTTTTCAAAAAACAAAAAAGAAGGAAAAAATGACTTTGGACATAAATTAATTACAAATCAGTTTGTAATTAATTTTTACAAATCAATATTTCTTAACATATAAAAAACACATTTTTTTTAAATAATATTTATTTTCCACGTATTTTTTTAGTAACACAAAAAGTTTCTTCTGTCCAATAACACTTTCAAACCAACCTTAAACCTCTGACACCAACTCAGCATCCCCTTCTTCCTCCACTCTAACCGCCGATTCATCTCATGCCAGCTTCTCCTGTCTCCGCCAACACTTCATCTCTCTGGCACCATCTCATCTCGGCCTCACACTCTCTTTAGCTACCGCTGACTTCATATAACGCTGGCGTCTCTTGTCACCGCCGGGCTGTCGATCTCCCCAAACCCAAAGGTATGTTCTTTTTGTAAAATTAAGCACTGGGCTTTTGTTTTGTTGCCTTGTTCTTATTAAGACGCTGATGTCCAAGTCACATAAATTTGTGCATTTTATTAGAATTCAGAGATTTGCACCTGAGTTGTATTCTGTGTTACTGATTTTGCATTGAGTTTTATGAGTATGTGTTTGTCAGTGTTGTCACTGGTGGTATTTAGATCTGTCTCTGTGAAAATATTGATGAGCTCACTTGGCTTCACAGTAGCAAGAATTCAAAGGCATAATAATCTTGTCTCTTACCACATTCTAATGTGCTACTGAAAAGGAATCAATCAATAGAATATATAACATAATATGACTTCCCATGGAATTGATATCATCATGACGAAATCAATAAATACAATCAGTCATTGTAATCGTAGAACAGTCTCCAAAGCCAATGTTATTTACAAATTTTTACAAGAATCATAAAGTTTTCGTGGTCTGTACATAGGCAAGGCAACAGTTAGTTCTCAACATCAATATTGTTCACAGCTGTTTATTAAAAAGCCTTCTTTAGAGAGCTCTGAGAACAACTTTGCTGTTTGTGTGAACACCCATAGAGGCAAGTTTCAGTACTGCAAAATTCGCTGACTCTGGTTATATTTCAATTGGACTATAACTGATACCTATAATGCTTGGGCACATGCAACTATCAAATACTGAATGCTATAAATACTGACAGTAGTAGTCATTATAAACCAGCTAACTTATTCCTTGTGCATTTTCTGTTGCAGGGTAATGATGGAGGTGCCAAGGGAAAATCTAACCTTCAAACCCATCAAACCGAAGCTCAGACCAAAGCCCAAAACCCCCAAGCAAACCCCAGAGTCCAAGTACTGGTCCTCCTTTAAGACCCACCAAATCCCAAACCTCATCTCCTCCATCACCTCCCTCACCTTCTCTCCCACACCACCACACCCCTTCGCTGCAACCCACTTGACTTCTCTCACCCTTTTCAGCCCCAAAACCCTCTCTCCCTCCTCCACCATCTCCTCCTTCTCCGACGTCGTTTCATGCCCCTCGTTTCTCTGTGACGGCTTCCTGATTGCCGCCTCGGACCTCTCAGGCCTAATCCAAGTCTTCAATGTCAAAACTCGGACCCCACTGCATAAGCTCCGGTCTCAGACACGCCCAGTACGTTTTGTTCAATACCCTATTTGGTCTCTGGTGGTGATGATGCCCTCGTCAAGTATTGGGATGTGGCCACTGAGACCCCAATTTTGAATTTTCAGGGTCATAAGGATTATGTGCGTACTGGTGATTTTTCACCGGTTAGTCATGAAATGTGTATCACTGGGTCATATGATCACACGGTTAAGCTTTGGGATGTGAGGCCTACTGATTCCAAGTGGGTTATGGAGGTGAACCATGGAAAACCTGTTGAAGATGTGGTTTTTTTGCCATCGGGGGGGTTGGTTGCTACGGCTGGTGGGAACTCGGTTAAGATATGGGATTTGATAGGGGGTGGGAAGATGATTTATTCGATGGAGAGTCATACAATTAAAGACGGTAACGTCGGTTTGTATAGGGAGAGTTGGGAATGAGAGTGGAGAGGAGGGGAGGGAGTATAGAGTTTTGACTGTGGGATTGGATGGGTATATGAAGGTTTTTGACTATGGGAGGACGAAGGTTACGCATTCGATGAAGTTCCCAGCGCCACTTACATCAATTGGTTTTTCGCCTGATTGTGGGGTGAGAGTGATTGGGAGTTCTAGTGGGGTAATGTATGTTGGGAAGAGGAAAATAAAGGAGGAGAATGTGGAAAGTGGTGTGAGGAGTTTTTGGAGTTCATATTTTCGGTATTTTCATAGAGGACAAGGGGAGAAGCCTAAGGAGGGGGATTACATGGTAGTGATGCCGAAGAAGGTGAAGTTAGCAAAGCATGATAAGTTGTTGAAGAAGTTTAGGCATAAGGAGGTTTTGGTGTCAATGTTGGGCAGTAAGAGTCCTGAGAATGTGGTGGCGGTGACGGAGGAATTAGTGGCGAGGAGGAAGTTGTTAAAATGTGTTGAGAACTTGGATAATGAGGAGCTTGGGTTGTTGTTGATGTTCTTGCATAAGTACACCACGGTGCCAAGATACTCAGGTTTGTTGATGGGATTGACAAAGAAGGTGCTTGAAATGCGGGTTGAAGTTATTGGAGGCTATGAGGACTTGAAGGATCAAATTAGAAACCTTTAGCGGTCTGTTGAGGAGGAGATAAGGATACAACTGTCATTGCAAGAGATACAAGGCATCATTTCTCCTTTATTGAGGATTGCTGGGAGAAGATGATACATTATTGCTTCTCTGTTTATTATGATGTAGTCGTATTATTTGTTTATCTGCTTGCAGCTTTGTCGCCATGACAATAGAAAGTTCTGCAATTTTATTTCATGAGAATTTAGCGTGTATTTTTATTTGTGTTCTTTTTAATTTTTTGAGGAACACTATGATAATTTTTTCCTAGTGACATTATACAGAGAAGGTGTCATTCATGGTTGTAATAAGCAGGAGGTACAGGAAGGGCATGGCGAGGGAACGGGCATGAATCGGGCTAAGTGGCTCCGGGGCAGCTCTACTCTACTACAGTGCTCCTACCAACTAATGACCTAGTTCATCTAGATTTCATTCAAAATTGAATCATTGTTCATCCCTTCTAAATTAGCCCAACTTCAAACCTCATTTAGGTGAAATCAAATTTCAAAGGTATTACCACAACTATATAGGAATGTAGAGTAAGAGCTAGAAGCCCAAGCTTCAAATAATGCTCTTAGCTTAGTATGGAACCTAGTTTTCCCATTTGCTCACTTCTTTGTCTATGTAAATCCAGAATCTGACCCTTCTTTCCCTAGTTCCTTCTCATCCACAACATTGCTAGGGAGATCCGGTCCAAAAGGAATCTTTCCAGGATAATTAGTTGTCGATTCATCTGAACCTACCATGCTGGAAAAAAGAAGACAAAGCTATAAGAATCTTGAACCTTATAGATTCTCTTGCAAGTATGAATGGTTCAAAAACTCACCCACGATCGACAATCACCATAGAACGAAGCTCGCAATTTGCAAAGCTGCAAGTATGCGTTGCAAAAGTTATTTCTGATTCATGAATAAGGTAATAAAGTGAGACAATGATATGTGCATCAGTGCATGTCAACTAGATTCAACATCAAGCACCGGTTACTTTATACTTGAAGTAATTTACTTATATAATTAATGCTCTACTCATAGAGCACCATGTTAGCCACATAGTATTTAGTGAAGCTGAAGCACCCCATGGTATATATCCTCCATTCGATCCAGAGAATCATTAGGATAGGGAAATGAAAGGATACCGCAATAGAATATCAGGAACAAAAATTATAGAAAGCGTGGGGCATTTAAATTGACCCAAAAATTTTCCTCCTAATTATAGTGGCTTCTATGGCGTGTCATAATGACTCGCCACTAATTTAGGACACGCCACTAATTAGTGGCGTGATCACTAAACTAATTAGTAGAACACGCTCACAAATTTTTTAACATGCCACTAATTAGTAATATGTCAAAAAGTACTTTACTATAGACACACCACTAAATGTAGAGTTTTTTTTTTGTAGGGAGATGGTCTACTGTGAGGTCAGAGGCTCTGTCCAAACATGGTATATTCCAGATATTTCATTGACCCAAAAAGATTTTGTTACTTGGAAGCCTTCTAACTCAGGAATGCACAGTTTATATGCCACCTGGAATGAGATTTTTACATTCCATCAGAATAACTCTGAAACTATTAAGGCACAAATGGAATGGTTGACTCTCTTGCCTATATATGAAAGCCAACACTTTCAACTTGATTCTTTTTTTGGAAGAATGAATAGAACAATATATAGACAAAAGAATCAACTGTTCAAAATGTTCAACCGAACACAACATTACAACCAAAAGGAACTCTAGGCATACAAATACAACCAGAATTCAAAAACTAAGAAACAAGAAACAACACCAAAACACCCAACTGAACTAAATTAGCATATTGGTATCAACATTCCATTTATGGCATAGGCTGATGTTCTCCATATTCTTTTGAAGTTTTCTTATCCCAAAAATCTTGCACCGAATTTTCAAAAAATCTACTTCAGGATCTGCTCTTCAGTGTGAGGTTGCCCTCCAAACTTTATCTCATTTCTAGCTCTCCAAATGTTGTACACAGTAGCACTAAAGCTCAATCTACAGAAGGACCCCTTCAAGCTCTTATCCTTCCAACTTGTGGCATCCTTCATCAATTACCTCATCCCAATTAGTAGTAGGGTTCAGAACATCACAAAGCTTTAGACATTCTTTCCAGATTCTTGAATTGAAACCACATAAGAAAAAAAAGTGGTCTCGGCTTTCAGTTTCACCCCTACAAAAAACACAACTAGTATTACCCGTAAATCTCCAAGCAAGCATACGGTCTCCATTAGAAGACCTGTTATTGACGGCTAACCAAAGGATGAAGGCTTGTTTTGGAATAGCAAGTTGATGCCATGCTAGCTTCCACCAACTCACAATTTTTTTCCCTTCCTAAAATAATTCCAGGTATCTGTACAAACATAAGTACCAGACCTAGCAATAGTCCATATAGGCTTATTAACAACTCCTATAGGTACATTTGGCAGCCTACTTTGAATAGCAACAAGCTCCTCAGAACGAGCAGGTCTCCAACACCTCTCCTTGCTTTAGGACCGACTCCAATTTAGCCTCAAGCTTGCTATGTGAGTCATATATAACTCTATAGCCAAACTTGTCCACTAAAGCACCAAAAGGATGCCAAGCATCCACCCACAGATGAATATTGCTGCTTGTGCCCACTTCAAATCTCAGAAAATCCCTTGCTAGGCCTCGCAGTTTTAGCAATTTCCTTCAACACTATGAACTATTGTTAGGGACGCTTATACACCAGAAGCTCTTCCCTTTCAGCAGGTACTTTTGAACCCAAGCCACTCATATAGAACCAGATTGAGCAAAAATACTCCAAATATACCTCATTATGGAAGAAATATCCCAAATCTCCACATCTTTCAGCCCCAAATCCCCTTCCTTCTTAGGAAAACAGATATCAGTCCAATACACTTTAGCCTTAGCAGTATTGCCATAATTTCCATTCTATAAAAACCGACTGAATTTCTGATTAATCTCCTTAAAAATTCTCTTAGGAAGGATAAAAATGCTAGACCAATATGCTTGAATGCTGTAAAGAATAGAAGAAATGAGTTGTAACCTTCATGCAAAAGATAGCTTTTTGGAAGACCATGAATCTATGCGGCCAACAATTTTATCATGGAGAACTTTGCAATCTGCAGCCGACAACTTAGAGGATATAAGAGGGAGTCCAAGATAACGAACTGGAAGATGACCCTTCCCCATTTGCAGCTCAGACAAAAGAGAGATCTTCATCCTTTCCGAAACACCAGAACAAAACAGAGAGCTCTTTGAAGGATTAGCTTTTAATCCTGACAATAATTCAAACTCTCTCAAAGCTGCTTTGATGATGGAGATGGAAGACAAATTTGCATCATAAAAAAGCAACAAGTCATCCACAAAACAGAGATGAGTTAAGTTCATTCGAGAGCACCTGTAATGGAACTTAAAACCTGATCCTTCTCTAGTATACTCCTTCATCAGCCTAGAGAAAACTTCTATAGCAAGAACAAACAAATAAGGGGATAAATGGTCACCTTGCCTTAAACCTTTTCCCCCTTTGAAGCACCCCACCAAAGTCCCATTAAGGGAGATAGTAAACGAGTAGATGTGATGCACATCTTGATCCAGTTGGTGAATCTGGTAGGAAACCCAAAACAAGAGAGACATTGGACTATAAAATCCCAATCTACAGAGTCATAAGCCTTCATGAGGTTTACCTTCATGGTACACCGGGTACTGCCACTAGATCTATGATAATTTAAAACTAGTTTTTGAGCCAATAAAATATTTTTCGATATACATCTGCCCGGAACAAAAGCAGATTGATTTCTGCTTATCAAGGAATCCAGAAAAGGCAATATTCTGTTGGACAAAATTTTAGTTATGCATTTGTAAAGCACATTACAACATGCAATAGGTCTGAAATCCCTCGTAACCGAGGCATTTGGCTTCTTAGGAACTAAGGTAAAAATTGTAGCATTAACCCCCTTAAGAAGAAGCTCAGTTCTGAAAAAAATTCTGAATAGCTTCAATCATAAGGTAGGTTTAACAGTAATCCTATAGGCTATAGGCATGATCTTGAGGTTTCTACTCGATCACCCCACAACTAAGTTATCTATCCATCAACTAAGTTATCAAGAGGACTACAAAATGACAACATCAATACCTTATCAAAGGGGATGTAATGACTAATTTGATCCTCTTGGAAAGCCCACTGGCATGAACATGCTTTCGTAAATTATCAACCTGCAACAATAGCAAAAAATACTCGTACAATATTTCTCTCATGGACTTGTTACACTCTTTCTAGGAGGTGGGGAAAAAATTGGACAATAAGAACCTTTCGATCCGGTGGTTTGATATATAAACCATAGTATGCTTCTTATGTAGATTTAGTAGTTGGATCTGCTAGACCATTACTAAAATAAACTGTAAGGTTAAATCGACTTTGATCTAACAGATGAGATTAAATAATTACGATCTAATAGTTTTTATTAAAAAAAAAAAAAGAAAATTTAAATTTTACCCCTAAATTTTTTTATTTTTGGCCCCCTTAAATTTTTTTTTTTCAATTTGGTCCCCCCAAATCCTAAATCCTAGCTCCACCCCTGGTTAAACTAGCAGTTTATAAATGTTGACAGATTGTGTTACTGTTAGAATAGCAGTTAATGACTGTTAGATTAACAATTAATTAATTGCTATTTTTAACGCTATACATAGTTGAGTTTCTGTCTATTGCTAGAATAGAAAATCTAAAGGTTTTCATGTTTAGTTTCGTTTATGCAAAACACAACTAAACATTAGAAGATTTCTAGGCTCCATTGTATCATGGAAAAATATTTGTTTTAACTCTTTGCATACTATTTTTTGTAGGGATAAATAATTTCTTAAGAAAAGCAACGTCGTAACGCACCTTATAAGCATTTCGTATTTTTATTTCTCGTACTTTTTTCCTAACAGTGTATAATATTTCTCATAACATATAAAGACTTCATAGGCAAATTGTGACGTTTCTCAGTTAGTATCTGTTGAAACTTATTTATGTGAATTTATGACCTTCCCCTGAAAGTGAAGCTAATGGTAAGCATCTTGTGTTCTTGTGAGCGTCCATTGAAAGAAATGCCAATAAATTCAGATAATTTCTCTATCCAATGGAAATTATGGGAATTGTTTTTATTGAACAACACCCAACTTTTGTGGCATTTGGATTCCCTCCTGTTCAAATGAACTGGCGGCGATTTATAGACAATTTTACTTCTCAAATAACATTAGTTGGATATGAAATGTTAGGATTTGAAGTTGAGTGTATTTAACGGTATATATGAAGTCAATGTTGACACGACATTTTAAAATTTAAATAATGTGAAATTATGTACACCATTAGATGCATAGGTATTTCATGCTTCACCTATAAGCAAAGAGATTAGATCATGAAACCCACAAAAGATTTTTCTTTGAGGAAAATGTACCTTTCTCAAACTAAATTAATAATGTTTTCTCTAAACTTTATATTGGGACAATGTCCTTCCTTCAAACTATAAAAAATTGTTAATGCCTTTCGGTGATAAAAATACCCCTAATAAGAATAAAAATTCTAAAAAAAAAAAAAAAAAACTAAAAACTAAAAAATAAATTAAAAAAATAAAATAGGGGCCACCATTTGTTTTCCTCGAATTTATAGGGGCATTTTGTCTCATTGAATTTTTTTAGGGTCATTTTTGTTTTTTTGTTGACCGGGAGGATTTTGACATTTTTTTATAATTTGAGAGCACGTTATCAATTAAAAAATAGTTTGAGAGATAAGTACAAGCTTTTCCTTATTTTTGTTTAATTTTTCTTTTGGTCCATTAGATATCCATGGAAGTAATTATGTGTCTTATTTGGGTTCATTTTGTTTACGATGACCCTCTTCAGGGTTGGGCCAGCTCCTGATGGATTGTGCTTCAGTGCTTGTAGGCCTTCAATTATTTCTGCTCTTTTCGGCCCATTTTAGATTTCCTACTGAAATGAGTACACCATTGAATGTTCACCAAGCTCTCTCTCTCTCTCTCTCTCTCTCTCTCTGTGTTGAATCTAAATTTTGTACTTGAATATATTTGCAGATTGGGATGTCAAAATAACTTTCAATGTAAGATTTGTCTTGTTTTGTTTTGTTTTGTTTTTGTTTTTTTTTTTTTTTTCTTGGGTAATTTTCCTTGTAGGCTAATGCCATTTGCTAAACAAAATGGTCTCTGAGTTTACCTCAATTTAGAGTGTATGTATAGTGAGTTTTCTCCCATCGTTCGGTTCAATAAGTCTCTAGGTACCTTGTTGATACAGTTGATCGCACAATCGGAATCCAACCAAGTGTACTAGCAAAGATAAACAAAAAGACATGGGCGACTCTAGATGATACTAGCAGGAGACACTTCGTTGCCTAAGTCAATAAGAAAACTTTATGACGAATAGAAAGATAGAGAAAATGGGGAAATATAAACGTACCTTGGACTAGGGTTGCTGGCTTCCTTTATAGGACTACCACCAATAAGGTAAGTAGATCAGATTTGGAAGGTATTGAAGGTTTAGCATTCGATATTGGTACATGACAGATCATCGTGAATATATTTCTTTTTAGGAGGTCAATTCTAGAATAGGCAAGATTATTAAAGGGGAGAATGCTTTTTCTTATATACCTAACTTCCCATACGTGTACCTCATCGGTCAGGACACCTTCAGTTGGGGGGCCCTTGATTATGGGGGTCTTTAGCCAAAGAATCCTCAATCAATAAACCTCCGTCCACAGAACCCTCGGTCAGGGGGATCTTTGCTCGAGGAACCCTTAGCTTGAGGTCCCTCGTTGAATCACGAGACGCTCATCGAAGGGTAGGGATCCTCCTTGGGTCTTGCCTGTGGGCTTTAATTTAGTTTATTAAACTGACATTGTCCTTAATAAATGTGATTAAAATTACATGTGAGAATGAAAAAAACAAATATTAATTTAATATACTAAATTAAAAAAAATAAAAATAAAAATTCTTCAACCCAATATAAACACATTAGTGAGTGCGTGTCACATCCACATTGGCCCATGTTAATGCTCTTAAATGTTTAGATTGGTCCCAAGGCTATTATTATTGGTAAAGGATATTTCCCTGATTTGAGGGGCCATTGAAATAGAAGGGTGTGATATTTAGTATAAAATTAATAAAATTAGAAAGATTATCTCCTCTACCCGACTTCCTATAACCTAATAAATTTCAATTCAAAGCACGTCCTCCAACAAAGCCGTAGACTGGGAGACAATACCAAATTACCAATGCAAATAACATCCTTTCCTAAACATTTAAGAAACCTTTTTCTACCTTTCTACCTTTATTTATTCCTTTTTTTTTTTTTTATTTTTTTTTTTTTTATTCCCATAAATAAACAAATAATAAATAAATGGTTTTCTTATCCACACGGGTAGCTCATTCAGCCATAGCACGTGTTGTGGAGTAATGTTGGGCATTATTTTACTTTATTTATCGTTTTAAAATTGACGTAATTTTTAAAATTATCATTGACTTTGGGATAGATTATTATTGAATGTTGATCGAATAGTAATTTTTAAAGCACATCAACTTTGAGAGAATAAAAATAAAATAAAAATGATGGTTTTTGTTGGGGATAATCTCACCTGGCCTGCTCCGTTTTGGGTGTTTCAAGCCTCTAGCCTATATTGGCTTGCTTGCGATTGCGGCCCGATGGCCCATTAGATATGGACTTGCGAGTACGGATACATAGAAGCCCAAAAAGGCATTGTTTTGGGACCGGCGCAACGGATGGGGATTCGTTATACGCGATCCTTGGTATTTCAGGTCACGCCCAATCTTTATAAATCTGAGACTAAAACTAATCTCAGATTTGTTGTCGGAAATCTCACTTTGAGATTGTTAAGGAAAGAATGTCGATCTAGAAGGTAAAGAATTCCGGGTCAATGAGAGACTCTGACGGTGCTCCTAGGTCACAACAGAAAGAATACTAAACCTTAATGTAGTAAGGGCTCTCGTTATTCAGCATATAAATAGGCCTATACCTCAGGTATGAAAAAAAAAAAATGACTGATTTATTATGCTTGGGCATACTTATCACTAAAGTATCGACTTAGACATCGGAGAGAAAAACGCCGATTATCTCAGGCGTGTTCTCTTGTCATTGTTTGTTTTGCAGCGATCAGAAAACATGAAGAACAAGAAAAGTTAGAAAGGCATGTTGTCAAGGCCATATCGAAGACTGTACGAACAATCTTTAACATTACTCGTGTAGCAAGGCAATCCGATTAAATGATTTTTTTTTTTTGTATAATTAGCTCCATACAAAATCTATTTCTCCCCCTTAATGTTTTATACTTTATATTGAACGGGGAGGAGGAAATATAGTATAGAAAGAAATCAGAAGAAAAAGGACAAATAAACCGTGGCAGTGATTCGAATATTTTCTCTGACATCTTAACTTAATTAGTCTCACGTTTGAGAGATGAATATTTGATAAATATTTGATAAAATTGGCGTGGCGAGGTCAGTAGTTTTTGGATGAACTGTTGTTAAAAAAATAATAATAATAAATTACAATGACCAGTAGACCTTGCCATATTAGTTTTTAGAGATATTTTTTAAATGCTTGTGGGGTATGTAGCATTAATTTTGCTTTAAAAGATAAATTGTCTACATGGAGTGAGCGGATTATAAAAGAATTTATAGGTACTAAGTCTCATATTAGTTCATTACTAAATGAGACTGAGCTATATAAATGATTTTGCGGAGCTCTAATGGCAACTTGACTAGCTAATTTGTTTAGAGTAATAGCACAGATGTAACTAGTAATTTTTCTGGGTTGCTATTTTTTTTTTTTTTTTTTTGATAAATTTTAGATTGTAACAAATAGTATCAGATAAACTTAGAAAATTAGTCTCACATTAGGAAGATAAATTGCCCCCAAAGAGTGGGTAATTTTAGGGAGCTCTAATTACAATTTGACTAGTCATTTTAGAATAGTACTCCTAATTAAATTAGTCTCAAATTGGGAAAAATGATATGTTCACATGAAGTGTGTGAATATAACGAGCTTCAATTACAATTTGACCAATGATAATGCATATGTGTGGCTACTAAGGTATGTTTGTTAATTCATATGTTTTGAGGAGTTTTTTTTTTTTTTTTTTTTTTTTTTTTTAATTTAGAAAAGTATTTTGATATAATATAAAAGTGAAAGCAGTTGAAATTTTTTAACAAACAAATACATTTTCCAATCCATAAAGAATAGGGCTTGTTTGGTAACATTTCCCCTCCCCCCCTTAAAAAACAAAGCATTAATCAATAGAGAAATGATTCTCCTACATTTTTCATATACCTCTTCCACACCTCATCTTACGTGGCGTCATTTTTTCATTTTAAAGCCATATCACTAAAAGAAAATGAAAAAATGACGCCATGTAGGATGAGGTGTGAGCCAAGAGAAGTGTATAAAAGATGTAGGAGAATCATTTCTCTAACCAATAAAAGTTGTTAGAGTCAGATGTGGAGCTAGCTTGGGGCTTTGGGAGGCCGGTTTTCCAAAAAAAAAAGAAAAATTTAAAATTTTACATCTAAATTTTTTAATTTTAGTTCCCCCCCCCCCCCCCCCCCCCTCCCCCTCCCAATTTTTTGTTTTCAATTTTGCCCCCCAAATCTCAACTACTGGCTCCACGGCCTCCGCCTCTGGTTGGAGTTGTACAGAAGTTGTAAACATATCATATTTCTAACTTAAAACACAACACACTCAAAATTATTTTTATATTTATGTCACATCACAATAATAATAATAAAAAAAAAAAAACTCTTAAAAAAAAAAATGGCATCGAGATATATAGAGTTTCCTCCCACTTGCAATTTGCAAAGGAGGACAAAATATATATATATATATATATATATATATATATATGTTGTCGTATGAGATAAAAAGGTTGTCAACCCCCATAATAAGCATGGAGAAAATCTTTTGGTGGTTACATTTTTACAAGTAAATATGAATGACAATCACAATCACAATCACAATCACAATCAGAGAGTTGGATTTGGGTGATTTTATATGTTAGATGCCAAAAGATTGCTTATCTCACAAAATTCTAATCACCAATCTGATTACAACTTCGGGTCAATGACGTTATAATGTTTGTAATGCTGTTGTTCATGCACAAACCTTTTCCTAATTGTGCTTTAAACAATGGCAGAGATAAATTAGATAATTAATATTGCCACTGCCACCCATTTGTTTATTAATTATTATTCAGAGAAAAACTATCAGAAACCCAAGTGATATATAAATACGACAAAAATAAAATAAAATAAACAAAAATAAAGAAATGAAGTGCATGCATTCCCTTTATACTCTTCGGAAACACAAACCCTATAGCAGTGCGTGCAGATAAGCATGGTGTTTGGGGTTTTTGAATTTCAACTGAGTTGTGGGACTGACACGCCAATCACTGTCCCCCCCCCATTTTGCTTTTATCGCCTCCATTGCCTCCCATGCATCATTAACTTCAACGCATGCTTCTGTGTTTTCAGCACTTCTAGGGTGGGATTATTAATTTATTCTCTCCATTCAACAGAATTGAACAAACCCCATATTTTATTTTCTCTCAAACCAATCATATCTTAGGGTGTTCATATCTATACATATATACTTGCAAATAAGTTTGTCACTAGCTAGTAGTACTCTTTGTGAACATCGAGAGGGAGGGAGAGGAGAATACATACATACATTCATTTTGTATGTTTGATTAGTTCCTTAACTTCATTCATATACCTCCCATTTGTTTATGGTGGTGGCTCAAAAAATTAGGAATTTTTTTTTTTTTTTTTTTTTTTTTTAGTAATGCTATTTATAGTAGACCGTTATACGATCGACTGTCATATATTTAGAATGAAGTACTAGTAAAAATTAACCTTTTTTTATTTTTTTATTTTACAACTGCTAATTTAAGAGCCGATTTTCATGATTACATTTTAAGTTGTATGACAGTCATATAATAGTCTACTAAATAGAATTACTCTTTGTCTTATAAGTAACAGTCAATACACAAGTATCTTACAAATATCACACAAAGTTGTAAATTATAAAAATTATAAAATATATATATATATATATATATATATATATATATATATATTTTTTTTTTTTTATAATTTTTTTTTTTTCAAAAAAAAAAAAACAAAGAAAGAAAGAAAGAAGAAGAATCACACGCCACCAACCGATAGGTAACGGGTACCACCTCTAGGGTGGCTCGTAGTCCACCCCCATATGTGATATGTGATGACCCCACATATCAAGTTATCAAGTCAAAAAGTCATTACTCAGTTTTCTTAAAATTGAAAGGCATAGATAATATTGAGAGGCATTGGCCGTCAATGGGAGTGAGTGGAAGTCCATTCATTTTCCACTAAATGGAAAGACGATTCTAACGTCAATTGAAAATTTTGCCATATTTGTATATTTTACTATGATATTTTTCATCACCTTTTTTAGTATTATCCAGTTAGCTGGGCCGGATCAAAAGCCCGGTTCGGCATTGAATTAAGATTTTTTTAAATTATTTATTTGAATTAATAAAATTAAAGCAGGTGATTGTGAGAGACTCTTTATAGAACTCATCTGACTAAATAAAAATTTGACTGTCTAACTATTTATCCAGTCAGGTGAGTCCTATAAATGGTTTATCACATTTATTTACCCGAATTCTCTCAAATTTCAACAAATAATTTGAGAGGATCTTGATCTAAGGCAATAGCCTCTAAAATTTTAAAAATTCTCTTAAAATTAGTTAACATTAAATATAAATAATAAGAGTAAATATTTGATCAAAGCCAATTTGGACCAAAACATATAGTATAACTATAATTTTTCTTGGCAATTTTTTTTTTTTTTTACTACCACCACATTTTTATTAATGTCTCCAAACTTTAAAAGTGACATCAGGGCCCTTGAACTACCACCGCGTGTCAAAACATGCACTTTTTATATTTTTCTCCCTAAAAATTAAAATACCTTTGAAGTTATTACAAAAAAAAAAAAAAAAACCATTTGAAAAGAAAAAATAAAAAATTAACAGGCATAATATGAAAAGGGCCACAATTTTTTAGTATTTTCAGTTTTCCCCCCTTTTTTGTTTAACAATTTTAATTATTGATTAATATGAAAAGGGTCACCCCCTCTTGGTATTTATAGTTTCCCCTTTTTTGTTTTATTTTTTTTTTCAAAATGGTAATTTTTTTTTTTATTAACTTTAAGGTCATTTTTGTGAGAAAAATTAAAAAGTGTCCAATTTGACACAATGTGTTAGTATGGGAGATCCTATATCACTGTTTAAATTAAGTTTAGAAGTGTAAATAAAAATGTAGTAATTCAGAGGAATAAAATAAATTTTTCTCATTTTTCTTTTATTATTGTCATATTTGTTATCATGTTAAGCACTTATATAAATTGTTTTTTTTATTAAAATAAAGTAAGATGAAATATAAATTATTGATCAATACCCATCTGGATGGAAATTAATAAATCCTATAAATACATAATTTTATTTTTATTATTGTTTTATATTTTTGCATAAATTTATGTTGATTGGTACCGAAAATGAAAGGTCAAAAGTTGGATGATACTTTTTATCAATAGGTCATAAGACGTGGGACTAGGGAGTATACTTTTATCTCGCCAAATGTGTCATGAGCCAAACATGCCTTAACCTTAATAATTGCTTTTTTGATTGCTTTACTGCTATGACGTTTTGTTAGGCAAAGCTAATACCGACTTTACAATTTGGGCATGGAAAGTCAGCTTAATAATACACCTTATTTATTTGTGTTTTTTTTTTTTTTTTTTAATTTATTTTTTATATCTAAATTAAATTGATGGAAATCTATTAAATTGACATGTATTCTTAAAGTATTTTACATGTCACTATAATATACTGAATTAGGAAAATTTTTCTATTTAGGCTCCGTTTATTTCGGCATAAAATTATTTCTATAAAATATGTTTCATATTTTTTGGTGTTTGGTGTGACAGAAAATCATAATCAAACTTAAAACATATATATATATATATATATATATATATATATATATATATATATATATATATATATATTTTTTTTTTTTTTTTTAATTTTCATAAAATAGTTTATATTTTTTAAAACTGTAAACCATTTTCTCGAGTTTGAGTTTTTCATTTTTAAATCACCGGAGTTCACCGGAACTCTCATGTCATTTTTTGCCGTTGCTCATTTTTTGTATGAGACAAATCTCAAAAAATATTTTTAGGAAAAAAAAAAATATATATATATATATATATACACACGTCAAAACAAATGGAGCCTTAGAAGAAAACTTTGTCCTTTTGTTTTTTTAGATATGATTAGTTTAAAATTTTAGGCTTTGTTTGATAAAATGTTTTCTTTCTCTCTTTCATTTTTTTTTTCAAAATAAAAATATTAATAAACAACTCGAAAAACAAAAATTTAAAATTATTATTACTTTTATGTCACGTTAAAATACTTGAAAAAAAAAAAAAAAAAAAACTTCTAAAAAGTATTAAGAAACATAGCCTAATAGTGCCATCATGTCAATTTTTTTTTTAATAAATATATAAATAAATAAGAATCTTTTTCTTTTTCGGTACAATTCCATTGAGTTCACTTTCACAAAAGTTTATATTGATGTTTAAAAGTTTGGCTAAGACAATAACAGCATAGGCATTAGCCACTAGAATGATTATAGATGGAGGCCAATTATCGAGAATGACAAATTTCAAATTAATTTAGGTAAATTGTGAAGTCATGATTCGATTTCATGACCTTTGCATTCATATCAGTGACGGAACTACATACAGACTTATACTCCTTTGGTTTTTAAATTTCCTTATAATTTGTTTTTAAAAAGTTATATATATATATAGGCTAAAAAATTAAGCTTGACTATAATCAAAATTAAATTTGACCTCTCATTTATATTTTGGTCTATCTGAATGAGAAATTTTGGTTCTGTACCATGTAAAATTATTATTTAACTAAAAAAACTTAAACCGATAAAAAATAGTAAATTTAATAATTTAATAAATATTGTTACAAACTATACAAGATCACTTGATGAGAAAAATATGCTAAAAGCAAAAGGAAAAAAAAAAATAAAGAGTACCTTTTTGTCCAATTCCGAAACCCAGCATTTATCAATATATAAGAAAATTCTTCAAATGTCAATTGTTTTATCTCCTTCATTGGGCTATAAGACTAATCAATGTTTAAAATTTCTTGTATTTATTAGCATATTATAAGTGAAGAGAGAAATTTTTGGACAAGTATTCTATCCATTTCATCACTCATATCATGATTTTAAGTTTTTGCATTTAATGATGCACACAATTTCACATTATTTAAATTTTTTAAAAGACGTGTTAACATTGGCTTCATATACACAGTTAGATACATAAACTTTAAATCATGACCATATTATTGATACTACCAATTTAATTTAATATTCTAGCAAACACAAAACCTTTAAATAAGCCAACCAATTGCAAAAATCTTTAATGTCATTTGGTACTCCAAATTTTAGTAGCTTGCATGGTAAGTATAACATGACCTATCACGTCAATTTACAATAGACTTATAATAAAAATTGTAGTACATCTAAAAATATTATTTTTATTTTTTTTGAAAAAAAAGGAAAACATGAGAAAGATCAATCCGATGGTATGCCCCCATCGAATGCCACCTCTTGTGTAAAGAGGAGGGAGGATCTGAATCATTTCATGGTCAATATTTTATTTCACAGTGCATGATGTCATATTGGTGACTGATGAATATGTTTTCACGTCATTTAATTTTTTTAAATATTATAACATCATGTACACCATAAAATATGATATAATCATAACCTATTAGGATTATATATCTATCTATTTTATCTAGGTAGGTCTATCTATAAGTGGTAGAGTTGAATAAGAGTCTTATATATTATAATGGGATAAGATGATCTATAAGTAATATAGTTTGAATAAGGGTCTATCTCTTATAGTGGGAGAATTTAAGTAGTAGTCTTTATTTATTGTTATCTTGTATTGCTATAGATTTCTATCTTTGAATAGCAATAGGTTATCTAACTTAATTCATGGGATAACTCTATCTAGAATAGAGTTATACTCCTATGGGGAGTCTGCTAGCTTTTTTGTATATTTAAATGAATGATTATGGAATAAAGGGTATGTTAAATTTTGTTAAGTAAAATATAGTGTTACTGTATTTTTTGGAAGTTCCTGGCTCACTCGAAACAGCCAACCTATCAATTTCTGTGTTTTGTATTAATTGGTTCACATCAAAATATAACAAAATAAAATCTTGATCGTGAAAGAAATATCGGAGAGGAGGAGACTGAGGAACAATTAGTCCTAATTACTCGATTAAGATGATTGGTGGTATTCTTTGTTCTCATTTTGCTGGTTGTGAAAGACTTGAAGTGTGATCAAGAGGATGCCAAGAAGCAAGATAGTAGTACTAACTACCAACGCATCTTTTGGCATCTAGACTCCTATCCCTTTATATTTTATTGAGTTGATGTGTTCGTATTCATTAGCCTTTTGATAAGTTTTTATTAAAAGGAGAAAATGGGAAAATCAGTCCCTTTGAACTTAGAGGTCCATAAGGTATGTCAAAAAAAAAAAAAAAAAAAAATTACTCTATACAGTCAAATTCCATTCACTGAATTAACAAATTTCAATAGTGTGACACTAGGGCTGTCTTGATGCATTTTGAAGTCTAAGACGATAAATTTAAGTGATGCATCTTTTTTATTTTTAAATGTTAATTAAATAATATTTTTTAAAAATTATTTTTCTCGCATTTTGGAATGCAAAATTACGGATTAAATTTTTCTAACATTTCATTTTGGTAACTAATGCAAGTGATTAATTGAGTTTTTGGTAACTAACTTTTTTTGTTATTATTTATTTATTTTTATTTTTTCTTTTGGTCACTGATTAGCTATGGAATGGTTTTAATGCCTTAAATAATGAGTTGTTAGAAAATAATGAAACCATAGAACAAGAGAATAATTCATATTTGAATAAGATTTGAATTGGGAAATAAATAGAAAACAATGGAAACTTATAAAGAAAGGAGTTTATAATTGAATTGAATAAAATATTTTGAAAATTTTCAATCTTTTTAGCATTTAATTTTTAAGTCAGTGTCACACTAACAGAATCTGTTAAGTTAGTAGACGAAAAATGACTATAGGGACTATTTTTTTTTTTTAGCATACCTTAGGGATTTTTGTGTTCATTTTGATACTATAGGGAGCTAATTGCAAATAAGGTAAATCATATGAACTAATTTTACATTTCCCCTATTAAAAAAATGAAAAAAATTTAAGAGCTGATGAACATTAGCACATTAACCTAATGGGATGGACGTTGAGTATTTAAAATTATTTATTTAATAATATTTACACCTAAATCCCATTTTCATTATAATGGAAAAATCTCAGTGGCCTCCCAACATGATATGTAGATGAATCTCTTCATTTCCTTTGCACGAGAGATGAATTGTATTATAATAAACTTTACTCTAATCAATTCCAATGGCGTTGTAATCTAATTATAGAGATTAATTGGTGTAATTTAATTTCTTTTAAACAAGCTGCATGGGGCTATACAAGAATCCGACTAGTTCCTAGTTATGCATGATCATCCCATCATATGCAAACTAATTACTAATAAGGAAAAAAATACACATATCCTCCTCAAACTACCTTCTAATTGTAATGTTCCTCATAAACTACCAATTGTGTTAATGTTCCTCATAAACTACAAAAAAATGCCAATGTCTCTCTAAAACCAACAAATTTTATGTGTCGATCGAAAAAAGAAGCAATAGAATTTACAGTTTCAACCAAGCATCTCTGCTAACCTCTTGGGATTAATCCAACTAAGAAATTTGCAAGCGAACGTTGGTATACAGAATTGTCATTTCTTTAAGTTCAAGAAATGAGTATTATTAAGAATACAAGAAGTTGGAATGAAATGATCATTTCTAATATTTTGTTTGGTGACAACACATTATCTTCTCAGTGGAATTAAATCAAAATTCTTAAAATACTGATCAAGTTTCAACAATTATTTTCTAATAAAACCACTCTTTTTATTTTATTTTTTACACCCATTTTATTTTTATCAAAAAATAAAATTATCACAACATGGGTGGTTCGATCCACCACCATAGAATATTATTTATTTTTTTAAAATGTGAATCCCCACCTACTATTATATCCCCCATATGTAAACCCATTTCCAACCGGTTCAAATCCATAATGTTGCTGAATAAAAGCTCACAAAACTTTTTAGTTCTAGACCAATTTATTTATTTTCGCTTGGCAGATTTACTCATGCATAGAAGATTGTTGGTGACAGTTTTTGGATGGTGACGTGTCAGTTGGTAATTGGGTCTTCGGTTGCAGAAAACGCAATCTGCAAAACAGCAAAGGATCGTTGGGGTTGGCCGGCAGTTCTTCCTCATCCGACGATCAAGTAAGCGAGAGTCTTAATGGGGAGTAAATGAGATTGAAGGTGTTAGTTTACCTGAGTTAATGCTTTCCTCATATATCCAGTCTTCCTTGCCTTGCTTTTCATTTAAGGCCTTAAGATATTTGGGATCTCCTCATTAAATGCTAGTACGTGCGAGTTATCATTATCGAGCTGAATTGCTAATTTCTGCTCTTGTCTGGTTTCCTAAAGGTAAATTGGCACTACCCGATGGGCCGGGTACCGTCTCTTGTCCATCTTTCCCTGTTCTTTTTCCTAACTATGAATTAGCAATGGATCTGAGACTTCCGCACTGCTTGCCTAGCCTAGCTCAGTCGAGTTTGACCTCCGCTCTCCCCGAAATTGTTATCCAGTGGATTACTGAGTGCATATCCACAATTAAGTTCTCTATTAATATCAATGGGGAGCTGTGTGGTTTCTTTGCTAGGGAGAAAGGCCTGAGGCAGGGTGACTCGATGTCCCTTATTTGTTTGTCCTAGCGATGGAAGTGTTTTCGGGACTTATGTCAAATGTCCACTAACAAACGCTTCAAGTTTCATTGGAGGTGCCATAGAGAGAGAATCACCCACTTGTGTTTTGCGGATGATCTCATGATTTTCTGCAGAGGGGAGGCTTACTCTGCATCGTTGGTCAAAGATTGCCTTGTAAAGTTCAAAGAGTTGTCGGGGTTGACCCCCAACCCCGTCAAAAGTAATATATTTATGTGATTTGACAGTACTTTCTAAGCCTTGGCATGGTTCGTGGGGGACATGTCGGCATTAGATGTAGACACTTTTCCCCCTGTGAAGACTTCCTTTGACCGGCTCAGAACAGTGCGCAATAAATGCTCAAGATACTAATAAATGAAGTGGATTCTGAGTATTTAATATCTTTACCCCTTTTTACCCCGGCCTCTTTCTTACTAGCAACCCTGGACCTGGCATCCGAGATTCCAAATCTCATGGTTCTCCTGATCTTTCGAATTGACCTCGACACGTCGGGGTTTAGGCACCTTTGTGACGGCGATAGACTTACCTCGACTCCCCTCTAGAGAATCTGTCACTTAGCCACGTGTTCCTGATGACATCATAGCTAGCACACTTTCTGATGATGAGCTCCATTTCCTAGGTTGGGGAGTAAAATCCTCCCAACAAAGATGATTTTAATTTGGCCTCATGCCATCACACAAAGTCGACAAACTTATAATTAATAATTTAATATTATGTTATACTATAATTCATATAATCAATCGTTTTTTCTAAATCAATTTTGATCCATTTTTATACATATTATCAATAATTCTAATATTTCATAATCAATAATGTTTTAAAGGACTTCCTTAAGACTAGTAATTATAAGATTAAAAATTATACTTATTTCTAAAAATATTTTGGATTAATGACTTTAGTTTAATTTTCATTTTTGAAACTTAGACCAATAGGATTTTTTTTTAATGGAAGTTTTCATGTGGAATTTGAGGTCTTCTAAATATTCCTTCATGTGGAAATTTTCACACGATGGAAGTTTCAACGAGGTTTCTCCCTGATTGTTAAAACTCTATTTTTATTTAAAATTTTAGAGAGAACCCTAGAGAGAAAAAGTAGAAACTAGCGGCGGGGTGTTTGGGGGGGGGGGGGCAGCTAGGGGAAGAGGTGGAAACGCCTCTCTCCCCTGGTGGTGTTTCCTTCCTTGCCCTTCTAGGGTGTGGGAGGTTTTTGTTTCTCCCTGGTTAGATCCAGTGGAGATTTAGTGCCTTCCAGCCTTTAGGGTTGTGGAGTTTTTTGTTCTTTCAAGTTAGATCCGGTGGTGGTTGATGTTCCTCGGCAGAAGACTTCACGGGATTTGAGTTGAGGAGGGATTTTCTGGTGTGTCTCCAGTGGAGTTTTTGACCTGATTTTTCTTTGTTTTGGTTTATTTCTTTCGAGTCAGATTTGCTCACTTCAGTTGGTTTTTCCAAGACACGTGCGTCTCCACAATGGTCCCTAGTTTCATTTGGTCTAGCAGCCTTCGGCTGCGGTCGTGCTGGTTCTTCACGCTCGGTGTGTGGCCTACACGCGCCAGGGAGGTCACTCCGTGGATCGGCGTGTGTGGGTCACAGCTTGTCTTCTAGGGCGCGTTAGTGGTTCTTCGGTGGTTCTGGGGTCTTCCAGCGGATTTTTGCTGTAGAGGAGGTCATCGGTGGCGGCGCTCCCCAACGCTGGCAACGACGCTTCCCGACGCCGGTCCCTTCTTGGCTTCTATTTCTGGTTGTTTTCGTTGTCTTTTCTTGTTTTTTTTTTTCATAGTCTACCATCTTTTATTTGTTGATTGTGCTTAAATGTAAAGAGTGGCTCAGTGTTGTCCCTACAATGGTTATGTATTGCTTTGGTTGCTATTCAAGTTAGATTTATTTGACTTAGGGTGTAAGGGTCTTGTACCTTTTGTTTTGTCCTTGCCCTGAAGCTTTCTTTGAGTAATATATGATAGCACATGCTATTTATTCAAAAAAAAAAAAAAACTATTTTTATTTGGTTAATATATATCTATCTTTGGCTTAAATACAAGGGGTTAAATACCTTTTTGTACCTGTGGTCTGAAAACTTTATTTTTTTGTACTTCAGTTTCAATTTGTTTCATAGATGGTACCTGAGTTTTGGGAAAAGACGAATTTGGTATATCTGTCTATTTTCCGTCCAAAATTTAACGGCCTGCCATATGTCTACTCTAAAGTGTTGACACGTAGCACAATCTAAAAAAAATAAAAAATAATAAAAACAAAAAAAAAATGTTTAAAAATTAATAAAAATATTAAAAAATTTTAAAAAAAATATTAATTTTTTTTTTTTTTTTATTATAAAAAAATTGATAAAAAAAAGAGGGGTGGCCAATGGCTAAAGAAAAAAAAAAATGAGGGTTTTGGCCATTGGGGGTGGGTGAACCACCCCTATGGCCCTTAGGGGTGTGGGTCGGTCACCCCTAAGGGCCAAAACCCTTATAATTTTTTTATTTTATTTTATTTTTTTTTTCTCATTTTTTTGTAAACTTTTGGCCTTTGGGGGTGCTGAACCACTCCCAAAGATCAAAACCCTCACCTTTTTTTTTTTTTTGGGGCAATTCATGAGGTGGTTCAGCCACCCCCTTGGCCAAAATGGAGGTGGCCAGCCACCCCCATTTGACCCAAACAAAGCCACCCCTCTTATTTTTTTATAAAAAGTTTATTAATATTAATATTTTTTTTTTAAGTTTTATTATTTTAATTTTTTATTAATTTTTAAACATTTTTTTTTTTTTAGATTGTGCCATGTTTCAAACCTTAGAGTAAACACGTGGTAGTCCGTTAAATTTTGGACGGAAAAATAGACGGAGGTATCAAATCTATATTTTCCCAAAATTTAGGTACTATTTGTGAAACAAATTGAAACTGAGATACCAAAAAATAAAGTTTTTAAATCACGAGTACCAAAAAGTGCGTTTGGAATTGTGATTTTGTTGACAAAAAGTGCGATTTTAAATCAAATTGCAAAAAATGAACCGTTTGAAAATTGCGTTTATAAAAAATTGCGATTTGAAAACGCAGAAAACTATCTTTTCAAATTGCAGGCAATGAGATATTTTTTTGAAAACGCAGAATTTTAAAAGTCTAACTTGCGATTTTAAAGGCCAAATTGCGATTTTGCCAAACACTTAACTGAGTTTTTAAAAATCGCTTTTTCTAATCACGTATTTTTAAATAGCTACTTTCAAATTGAACTTTTTTAAAATCGTAAACCTAAATAGACCTTAATTATCACATTCACCGCATCGGCACGATCTAAAATAAAATAATACAAAAAGGCAAGGAAACCATCCCCGCTTGTCACTGGTGGGTGGCGGGGGTGGGATCTCCGGTGACCGACCCGCTAACCGTAGGGCGGAGGTCCTCCCTGCGAGTGGGTTGCAGGGTGGGATGACACCCTTTTTTTCACATTCTCCCGACGCTTTTGGAGTTTGGAACAGAGGAGAACAGAGGCCACAGTTGCATGCAATCCATTCTATTAATTTCCTTGGATTGTTTTCCATGGGAACGACACAAACTCAAGCTCCCGCAATGCCTGATCAGAGCTATGCTTATCTCAATGCTCTCTCACCCAAGAAATCGAGAAGAAGCTCCAACGTGATGTCCAGTTATGTCCAAATTCTTCAAATCAAGATGAGATTCGTGAGTTCGTTCCCTTTGCTCTTTGATTTTTTTTCCCCGTTCGGTTGCTGAGAAAATGTGTTCCCAGAAAACTGCGTGAGAGTTGTCTTGGTTAAACGTTATAGCCTCCAGCCTTACACGACGTCGTGTTTACTTCAATATAATGATTTATAATTTGAACCATTACACACATTTTTGCCCCCACGTGGTTTAACTTTTTTATTTTTTCTCTTATGTGGTTTATTTTGTATCGCAGATAGTACCTTAGCTTTGAAAAAAGATGGAGATGATACATTCGTCCAAAACTAACGGTAGACCACGTGTCTACTCTTAGGTATTGATACGTGTTCTATGCATTAAAAAACTTAAAAAAAACAAAATGAAGGGTGGCTCCTTGGCCGGTTTGAGGGTGGCCGAACCACCCCGGTGGGCCACGGGGGTGGTTCGGCGACCCCCAAGGGCCAAAGAGAAAAATAAAATAAATAAAGGGCATTTGGCCCTTAGGGGTGGCCGAACCACCCCTGTGGCCCACGAGGGTGGTTTGGCCATTCCCAGGCCAAATGCTGATGGCTCGACCACCCTTAAAGCTCTTGGAGGTGGTTTTGACCATCCCTATTTTTTCTTTGGAGGTGGCCGAACCGCCCCCATGGCTATTGAGGGTGGTTCGACCACCTCCAAACCGGTCTTGGGGCAGCTCAGTTTTTTAATTTTTTTTTTAATGTATAGGACACGTGTCACCACTTTAGAGTAAACACACGGACTATCGTTAATTTTTGGACAGAAATTTGGACGGAAGTACCATCTCTGTCTTTTCCTAAAGTTAAGGCACTATCTCTGCGATACAAAATGAATCATATGGGGAAAAAAAATTAAAAAGTTAAACCATAGGGGGTAATTCCCTATTTAACCATTTTTTTTAAGCAGATCTTTTGTTGTTTTTTCTACTGTACGTAAGCTGGATTCCTACATGACTAAGATGACGTAGCAGTTAAAATCAACTTCTTCTTTTTTTGTCGGTTCGGCAGTCGAAGGTCTTCAAAGACTTTGACAATGGTGGTGGCAAAGAAACCAAAGAAAACATTGCGGAAGGAGGGGCAGTGGGGAAGAAGGGGAAAGTGGAGAGATGTTTGGACTGTGTGAGATAGATGAGAGAAATGTTAAAAAAAGGGAAGAAAAAAAAAAAATTAGTAAAATAATTATGTGTTCATGAACTGTATCACATCACATGTTGTCTAATTCTGATAATTAGACAAGTCTAAATTATACTTTATAAAATAAAGGTGACGATTTGATTATAGTCCAAATCACAGTATCAAAAAAAGTATTTCACCCCATATCTTTTGATGTGGTTCATCCACTTGGGCAGCAGGGGATGCAGCCTATTCGAGGATTTTGTGGTTTTTGATTATACCCAATGGGATTTTGCTTCTGTTTTTTCTTTTGATTATTCTTCTTTACCCTTATTGATAACTTTTAGTTTTTGAATGCACTCCTTTTCTAAATACTACCAAAAGGAAATTTAAATAAAATAGAGAAAAGGTAGAAAAAGGGGATCGGACAAGTTGTCCACATTAATCATTCTATGAGGTATAATCATCAAATTTACATTAGTAAAAGTGGTAAAAGTAATAAAGCAAATAGAAATAAATATAAAACAGTTGAAAAGACAGATATCAATAAAAAAAATAAAAAAAATAAAAATATAGGGAGAAGATAGTTAAACAAACAAACCAAAAAGGAAAATTTTTGGGGTATTAGGGTTTTTACTATATATATATATTTTGTTTTTTTACGATTTATAAGATAGTTATTCCAGTAACACAACGTAGATGAAAAAACTATAAAAGTAAAATTTTAAAGATAAATTTTAAAATGCTACGTACTACAGTTTTATTCTGTATATAAATATTTCACGACACTAACGTAGCAGTCCTATATAACAAACTCTTAAATTTTTTATTTATTTTTAATAATAACTGATCTAATGATTAGTTGTGACTGTCCCGTTAGCATTATAAAATAAAAATATAATTTCTAACATTACTCTAAATTTAATGGGTGCTAAAACTTTTACTGCAATTTTTCTACCAAACTGATAAAATAGTGTCCATGATTAAGTAAAAAATCTAACATGTCAACCATGCACTCTTGATGATTCACCAATTATGGACCGCCGCGCGTCAATTTGTAAATAAATTGTAGTAAAAGTGACAGTACCCTAGATATTTTTTAAATTTCTTTGTTTAGCGGCTGACCGATAAGTTTGATGTGCGCACTATCAATTTTTAACATATTTATAATAAATCGATATAAAATACACACAAATAGGAGATGCATCTTTCTCCCTTTAAAATGAACTCCTATTATAAATGGAATTCGATCACAAATGCGTCGAGCTATCACAAGAGACCGATCGTATAACATAGATTGTCCGTTCAAATTGCTAGCAATTCGGACAGATAATCGACCGGGAGGATTGTAGGTACGAGAGAGTTTAGAGGTTGAGAGAGCAGAAAATGAAATGTGTGGCGTTACGCTGCAGCTGCGTAGATCGACCAATTAAACCGTCAGTTAATTAAGCTTGGATTTTAGCGTCTACTTGCAGCCTAACGCATCGATTTGGAGCTTTTGTTCTTGCCAAGTATTACGATACGGTTAAGAATAGACAATTTAGGGTCCACGTGAAGGTATCACTCCTCCCTAGAATCATAATTTCACCAACGAATTAGGGATTGCAACAAAACTTATACAAACCCTCTCTTACATTAGTCGTAGCATTTTGCATTAAATATCTTCTTGTTAAACCTAAAAGGAAAAGAGAAAAAAGAAAAGAAGTTCACGTATAGCCAATACCCCATCAGCAATCCATGAGCATAAAAGAGAATCAAGAAGAGTGGAGGGTCTTTACAAAGCCCAACTTGTTAAGTTTTTGCCAGTTTCGTATTAGGTTAATGGATTGTGTTGAAAATTAACAACTTTAATGTCGTGTGTCGAGTTCAGGTCGTGTCGAGCCAAGAGTATATAACACTATATATGTCAATCTTAACTAAGGGTGACAATTTGTGTTCACGTGTTGGGTTTAGATCGTATCAATGCATGAGTAAATAACACTATATATGTCAACTCTAACTAGGGGCGACAATTCATATTCGCGTGTTAGATTATATCGAGATATGGGTATAGAACTATATAGGTCAATAATAACCTAAACCATTTAATTAAATGTGTCAAACCTCTCAACTCTAACCTTCTAATTTTGTATTGAGTTTATGTCGGGTTTGCAGGTCATGTAAAAAAACTCTATGTCGTTATGTTGTGTGTCAGGTTCGGGTCGTGTCAAAGTATCGATATTAGATTATATAGATTAACCCTAATCTGACCCATTTAATTAAATTGGTCAGACTCCTCAACTATAACCCTTTAATTTTGTGTTGAGTTTATGAGTTGTGTAAAAAATTGTAAACCCTAACCCTAATATGACCAATTTAATTAAACGGGTCAGACTCCTCAACCTTTTTTTTTTTAATAGGTAAATTTAGTCTTATTGAAAGCGTAAGGCGCCATTAAGTACACTAGAAGTATACAAAAGAAAACACCTACCTAGGAATAGAAAAACAAACAAGGAAATCAGCAAAGCTAATTGACAGTGGGGATAAAAAGCCACCGTCCAAAGATACATCATATGAAAAAATGAAGTTAAAAAAACCTTCATGAAACTCTCCAAATCCTCGAAACACCTAAGATTTCTTTATTTCCAAAAAAAAAAAAAAAAAAAAAAAATGCAGATTGGCACCATCTTCCAAATCGCAGTACTCATCGGCTTTTCAGGCTTCCACTAACAGGCAAACAAGTCAATAACTCTTCCAGGCATAGTACAAGACATACGAAAACGAGTAAAAATATTATTCCACAGAGCGGATCCACATCATAGTGAAGAAGAAGGTACCTACTAATTTCATTTTAGGTTTGTGGGTCGTGTAAAAAATTGTCGGTCCTAACCCTAATCTAACAAATTTAATTAAATTGGTTAGATCCATCATCCTTTCACTCGCTAATTTCGTGTTGGGTTTGTTTCGAGTTCACGATCCTTAATTAGTAGTAGCATTTTGCAATAAATATCTTGTTATTAAAATAAATAAATAATAATAATAATAATAATAATAAAAACATTCACATATGGCCAATAGCCCATCAACAATCCATGAGCATAAAAGAGAATCCAAGAAGAAAGAGGAAGAGGGTCTTTACAAAGCCTTAAAAAGCTCTTGAAACAAGTACTTAGAGACACCCAACCAAAATGCCTTTTCTACACTTTATGCAACCGGGTAGTCCCATAGAAGATAGAGCCATACACCAGCTTACCAAGACTATATCAAATTCCATATCTCCGCAAAACCCAAATCCAAACACAACTCAAAACAAAAAGGAAAAAAACAAAGCAAAATAAAAAAGCAAAAACTCTGTTGTGTGCGCTTTGGGGACTGTAAGTGCAAGCTTGTTCGCAACTCTCAAAGCTGAAAAAATATTGCTGTATTCTGCTTATTACCCACTACCCCAAAAACCAAAACACATGCTCTCCCATTTCCCCAACTCTTTTCATCATCACCACCACCACCATCTCCTTCTTCTTCTTCTTCTTCTTCAACATTCATCCATTCTTTTTCAACTTCAGAGTTTTTCTTGAATTGGGTAATACAGCAAGTTAGCAAACATGATCACACTATCAGATTTCTACCATGTTATGACTGCAATGGTTCCACTCTACGTGGCCATGATCTTAGCCTATGGCTCGGTGAAATGGTGGAAGATCTTCACCCCTGACCAGTGCTCTGGCATCAACCGGTTTGTTGCTCTCTTTGCAGTCCCTCTTCTGTCCTTCCACTTCATCGCCAGCAATGATCCCTACACCATGAATTTTCGGTTCATTGCTGCTGATACCCTCCAAAAGATCATCGTTTTAGCTGTTCTTGCAATTTGGACAAGGGTGAGCAAAAGGGGTTGCTTGGAATGGACGATTACTCTGTTCTCACTCTCAACTCTCCCAAACACTTTGGTCATGGGCATTCCTCTGCTCAAAGGAATGTACGGTGAATTTTCTGGGAGTTTGATGGTTCAGATTGTTGTCCTTCAGTGCATCATTTGGTACACTTTGATGCTCTTCTTGTTTGAATTCAGAGGTGCTAGAATGCTCATCTCTGAACAGTTCCCAGATACTGCCGGCTCCATTGTCTCAATCCATGTCGACTCTGACATCATGTCACTCGATGGAAGGCAGCCTCTAGAAACAGAGGCTGAAATCAAAGAAGATGGCAAGCTTCATGTCACTGTGAGAAAATCCAATGCTTCAAGATCAGATATCTTCTCAAGAAGGTCACAAGGTTTGTCATCAACCACTCCCAGACCCTCCAATCTAACCAATGCAGAGATATATTCCTTGCAATCTTCAAGAAATCCTACTCCAAGAGGGTCTAGTTTCAATCACACAGACTTTTACTCAATGATGGCTGGTGGGAGGAACTCAAACTTTGGTGCCTCTGATGTTTATGGCCTCTCAGCTTCACGAGGGCCAACGCCAAGGCCTTCGAATTATGAGGAAGACGGCACTGGAGTCGGCGGTAAGCCGAGGTTTCATTACAATACCGGCGCCGGTGGAGCAGGGCACTACCCTGCACCAAACCCAGGAATGTTTTCACCAACCGGATCGAAAAATGTTGCTGCTAATGCAACTGCAAAGAAGCCTAATGGCCAAGCTCAGCAGAAGCCAGAGGATGGTGGTAGAGACCTTCATATGTTTGTTTGGAGCTCCAGTGCTTCCCCTGTTTCAGATGTCTTTGGAGGGCATGAATATGCAGCTCATGACCAGAAAGAAGTGAGAGTGGCCGTTTCTCCAGGAAAAGGTAAATTTTATTTTTTATTTTTTTAGTAACCGGGTAAGATCTCAAACACCGTGCAAAGCACTCTTTCCATACGGGTTGAGTAAAGCTCGGGTTATCGCCTAAGGGCGTGCGTGATCCTTGTTTGCACTCAATGGGTGATCACTGGAGTTGACCTACTGCCAAGTGACTTACCACTCAAGTAAAACTACTGTTTGAGGAATGATTTTCATCCAGTATTTTGTTTTATTTCCCGTTGTCCTTTAATTTATATTTAATGGTTGATTTGCTTTGTTATTGGTTTGGATAATTAGTGGAGGGTAACAGAGAAAATCAAGAGTATTTAGAAAGAGATGATTTCAGCTTCGGGAACAGAGGATTAGACGGACAGATGGAGAATCATGAAGCTCCAAAAGTGGGAGATGGCAAACCAAAAACCATGCCACCAGCAAGTGTCATGACAAGGCTTATACTCATCATGGTTTGGAGAAAGCTCATCAGAAACCCCAACACCTACTCAAGCTTGATAGGCCTCACATGGTCTCTAGTCTCATTCAGGCAAAATATCTGCCCTTTTCTTCTCTGTCTCAAAACCATAAAAATTTTAAAATTTCCCGCATATAAATTTGAGTTTTTATAATTTTTGCTTTATGGGGTTTCTTGTAGGTGGCATGTTCAAATGCCTGCCATCATAGCAAAGTCCATTTCCATACTGTCGGATGCAGGGCTTGGCATGGCCATGTTCAGTCTTGGTCAGTATAAACAGCGGTTCTTTTAAGTATCACAGATTTACTCTTGTCATTGAGACAAAATTCAATCTCACACTTGCTTTTTTCTATAAAAAATCTTTTCTGATTCTTTTTCTCTCACACATTTCATTATTAAAAAGTAATAAGAAAGCAGGCAAACCAGCAAAAGGAAAGTAAAGAAAACAGTAGTATGGTGTTATGAATCCGACTGTCTTTCTTCACTTTTTTGCCATGTTTATGTTGGTTTCGGTATAATGGGTGGTGGTGATGGGTAGTGGTGGAGGTGATGATAAAAGGTCTTTCAAAAGATTGACAGACAGACAGCGGTGGATGTGATGGTGGTGATGGGGCATGCTGATGATGCTTTTGATGTGAATATTTGACAGGTCTGTTCATGGCTTTGCAACCGAGGATCATAGCATGTGGAAATTCCATAGCAGCTTTTGCTATGGCCGTGAGATTCCTTACAGGTCCAGCTGTCATGGCAGCAGCTTCCATTGCTGTTGGCCTTAAGGGCGTTCTCTTACACGTTGCCATTGTCCAGGTCACCCCTTCTCTCTCTCTTTCTTTTTTTTCTGCCTCCTCCTGACACAACCAATCCTACTTAACTGCGAAAAGCTCCAAAGCCTCATATTTTTGACTTTCAAAAATATATATACACTGCTATCGTCTATCTCCAGATAAGGCTTTTTTATTGTTTTTCTTTTATTTAATTGGTGATATTATAATGATCATAGCATCTCATTTGGGTCTTTTAGAATATTTTTCAACTTTTGTGGAGATAGCAAAATATGGGCTGGAAAGAGAAATGCCATTAAGCATTTGGCTTTAAGGACTTGTTTGGGTGTTATTAATGAACAACAAACACCCTGTGATCTGTACCATTATTAATGTGTTTTCTTTTTGCCCCTCATGTGCCCTGGATTGCCAAACAAAAAATAACAGGCTGCTCTCCCACAAGGAATTGTCCCCTTTGTCTTTGCCAAGGAGTACAATGTACATCCTGATATTCTCAGCACAGGGTATGTATATTTGTCTTATAGACACCAGTAAGAAATAACGTTAAAAATCAGCAATTTTCACTGTCATATCGTCAATTATCGAATATTTTTTCTTTTGTTTGTGCACTGACGAATTTCATAATTTGAATGCAGTGTTATATTTGGGATGTTAATTGCATTGCCCATAACCCTCATCTACTACATTTTGTTGGGGCTGAACTGGTAGAAATCATAAAAGAAATTTGGCGTCCATGCAAAGCTTGAGCAGGCGAGTAATGCATTCAGAAAGTGGGACGTTGAAGTCAAAAAGCATGACGAGAAATAGGATCGGAGAACGAATGAATCTTTTCTTCTGAATTGTCGGTGCTAGTAAAGGCTGTAAAATCATGTTTGTAGTCAGTTTATATATATATATAAAAAAAAAAAAAAAAAAAAAAAAAGCTTCTCTAGTTAATTATAAAGCCATAATTTCCTCCAATTCTATTCCTAGAATTTATGCTTTAACAAAAGCAACACAAACAAGAAGGAAAGGAAAAGGAAAGTTGTTTATGTGATGATGCTCTTCCTTACATTATACTCTTGTTCTATTTGAATGGCAGAAGTTTCAAGCTCAGTTTCAGTTGTAGTTAACTACATGTATTTTATAACAGGACATAGAGAACACGTGTTTCAATCCCAACATCTATCCACACGTATTTCATAACAAGACACAAAGAACACGTGTCACAATCCCCGAACAAAACCCAATTAATAGCAGGAATGAATTCAAAGGCACCCCCCACCCCGAACCCCAACCCCACCCTTCTGTAGTGATGATGTTTGGAAATATCTAGCATTGCTTTATGATTTAGAAGATTAATTTGGTTTTCATTGACAAGAATATGTCATTTGCTTGACAAGGTATTAAGCGACACTAACAAAATAATGTTGTTTACTATTCAAACGACACTATACTGTTAGTGTCGCTTTACCTCAAGCAACTTTAATTAGCTAGCACCGTTTAAACAGTAAACGATATTATTTTGGATTCTCGACTCTATGTTTAATGTCGTTTAATAAACGATACTAAACATTTTTTTTTGTAGTGTTTGATGATAAACAAATGTGAGGAGAATGGAGATTAAGTTTTTGTGGCGATCAAATTATATGATTGAGAGCTATAGTTTTAGAAGGTATGGAGCTTAGTGCAACGAGGGACCCTCCATTATAAGATGGGGGGTTTGATATGATGTAGACCTGTTTCGAATATTGGGAGACAATAGTCACAGTCCAAAGTTTCTCCTCCCTTTTCTCACTCCTTTCTTCTTCGTCTATCTCCTATTCTTTTAGTTACACATAATACTTTTTCTTGACACCTTTCCTTTTCACTCTTGCTCTATGTTGGGTGCTTTGTGTGACATCCTTTTGAACTCATATGAACCAAAATATAAGGGCTGTAAGAGGGTCTCTTCCTGTTTGCCATTCGATATATAGGTATCTTTTCTTTTCTTTTTTTATCCCCTAAATTCATGTCAATTGATCATGAGATTTGTACAATATATGCTTAACAGTATAGTAGAGCTGATGTAGTGGAAGCATTGGAAAAGCACATAACACATCCACTTGAAGACTTGAATATACAAGGAGGAAGCACAAAGAAATTTCTTCTTTTAATTTATTAAAAACTACTCGCTAAAAAGTAAAAATTCAATACTTTTTGTATAGGATTTTAAAAGGAAAGAGTTTTTGGCAAGATCCCTCAAAAACCGCAACTGGAGTTGGGGAAAGTTGCTTAAACTTACAGATATAGCTAAGGATTTTCAGTTTTGGGATACATCTACGAAGGGATTGGTGGCATGCATCCTGATGGAGTTCTGTTTGAAAAATATGGATCCATAGCTAGCAGTTTATGTTGCATGTCTCTTTAATCTAGGATTTTTTTTCTCTCAAATTTTAACAAAACTCACAAAACATGCCATTTAACAAATTCTTCGCTCAATGTTAAATTTAACTTCAAGCTTTCATGCTCCTCAAATACAAAGAGCCCAAAAGTGAAAGTTATTTATTTTTAATGCTGTTTCTCTTTCATACTTCTTTTTTCCTCTCAATTAAAGTAGCCTTATTCTGAGGGCTTTGTTTATTAACTTAATTAGAAATTTGTTGCTTATGTTGTTCCTTTTTTGCTCATTGTATAATTCCAATTATTATACAGTTCATTATAAGAAAAATTTTCTATTGTAAACAAAGACATTTTCTTTGTAGACATAGTGTGGTCGTACTGGATCAATGAAACCAAGTGGTTGAGTCATATATACCTCTTCAATGAGATCACCATGTAAGTGTTAGGTGGTCTTGGGCCTCTCTCAACCCCAAAAGCTAGCTTATGAGGTGAGGCTTTCCCTCACACTTATAAACTGACCACCAACCCCTTTCACAACCGATGTGGGACAACCCCAATAGTAAGAACGCATTACAGACATCAAGTTGACGAAGCAGCCACCCATATGCGCAAGCGAGAGAAAGAGCAACCCGGATAGTCGATGCTTTAACGACCCGACTATAGGTCTCATTAAAGTCAATGCCTTGCTGTTGATAACTTGATGGAACCCCTTGGCAATAAGATAGACGAGGCTTTTTAATGTTGAAAGACCTAAAGTTGGCCTCATCAATAAAATAGAATATTTAGTTAAAGTAGAGAAATATTTAGAGAGTAAATTCTTAGAATTAAAGAGTTCAATATGAATGCTCCCTAAGTTGAAGAATGTTTAATTTAAAAAATAGAGACCGGTTTTGGCCTCCAGCAAGATCAGAAGATCTGATTTGAATTCAGAGTAAGCTCGAATTGGTTGAGAGAAGTGAGGATGACAAGCCTAGATCGATATGATGGGTTATTTCTAAGAAAGGAATATTCTCCACTGCAGAAACATGGGCTGTCCTTAGAACTAAACAAACTGAAGACATTATGGCTTGCAATCAAGAACAGTTTGTCTAATATTGATTGGGAGATTCGAATTGGAGTTATGGGAGCTGGAAAGTTTAAGAATTCGACTGTGAATAAAGTTATTTGCTGCAGATGGGGAAGTTTAAAGTTGGAGTTTGCTTTTGATTTGTAATTGGTAGTTGGTTGTTCGAATTGGTTGGTTAAATAGTTGGGTTGTATATATATTTATCAAGTAAAGAAGGATAGGTTGAGTTGCATCAGAGTTCTAGTTTAATCTCTTCGTGGGATTGAATTAGAGGAAGCACGAGATTGATCGAGTTGAATGAATCTCCTTTAGATGAAGGATGTTTGATTGTGTTTAGGAAAAATCAAATTGTTTACCTTACACCACAATTAGTTTCAAAACAACCACCTCACGAAGAACATGTTCAAAATGAATTTACTCGGACTTTGCAAAATGCAAAAGAAATAAGATTAAGAAGATCCTTTAGAATAAGGAGATCAACAATTCTTAATGATTATTTTGTATATCTCCAGGAGTCTGATTTTAATGTCGAATCTAAAGATGATCTAAAACTATTTTCACAAGCTATGAGTGGGGAGGAGTGAGTTCATTTGTAGTATGTTTGTTGTTAGTAAAATGAAAAAATTATTCATAGAAAAAAAAAAAAAAATCCTTTGTGTAGGCTATAAATCCTAATCCTAAAGTAACTAGAAGTCCTAAAAGATAATAATAATAATAATAATAATAATAAAAAAAGAAGAAGAAAATCCTTGAGTTTCTAAGAAAACCCAATAATATAGAAACCATAAAATTATTAGAAAAACCAAAACAGAAAATATAAACTCAATCCTTATATTAAAGTTATTAAACCTAAAAAAATAAAACCCTAATCTCCATTAAAAGACTTTAGGGTAACTTGTCATGCATAAAAAACATAGAAAATGAGGGGAATTGAATAAGTGGTAGTGTGGGACTAACATCATTGGTCATATAGCCTAATTAATGGTATTTCTTTTCATTTCTAAAGAAGAGGTTTCGGTTCAATATTCCATTGTACATGAAAAACTTATGATTTCATTTAGGAAATTAAAGAAAAAGAAAAAAAAAGAACGGTTGGATTGACGATTGTTAAAAGAGAAATGCTACATGTACTTAAACTTTTACAAATTGTAACTTATTAAGACTGTGGAGTTTATTCATTGAACATGATCAAAACAATTAATAAAAAGAAATGCTACGAGTACCAATGAATAAGCTCCACATCATCTTAGTAAGACTCTATTTGTAAGAGTTTAAGTACATGTAGCATTTTTTTTGTTAAAATATTACATAAATGATTAAATCAAAATTTTTCCATCAACTTAAACTTTTGTACTGAGTTATAATTTAACAACAATTATAAATGAAAAACATTAATACTTCTTTATACCTAGAAAAAGAAGAATATTCACTCGCGCCATTTATGTAACTTTAACCTTGAGTTAAAAGAGTAATGCTATACAAACCATCTTTTATCCTCTCAAAATTAATATAACTTTTAAAATCACTCCGGATTCCAATTAAATAGTCATTCTTGTTATAGTATATTAGGAGATCGATTTGATTTCAGAGATTTAATCAGATTTGATAGTAATTAAATGACGTTGATTTGATTACCTTAGTTACCAAATTCTCATATAAATATGAGTCCCATGTATTATGAAAATATCAAGAGAAATAAAAGTATAATGTAACTCTTTGTGCTTTATCCTCTAAACGTAGGTCACAGACCGAACCACGTAAAAACTCTTGTCTCTATTTTATTATTTTGCACTTTATCTTTAATTTCTTTTAAATTTATTTATTTAATTATTTTTCATTCTTATCAAATTTAATGATAATTTATGAGACAAATGAATTTTAAAAGCCAATATATACAGCATGGGGTTGGATGCCTACAGAGCTTGGCACCATCGCAACTTGTCAGCATGCATGCTTTCTGCATTTGTCAGTTCATTATTGTGTCTATTCCCTCTTTTAGACTTTCCCTCCTCATCTATGCCCTTCTAGATCAGGATCAGGTCAAGATGGCTCTCCATTTCAGTTTAGATCAACTTTGCATTTATTAATACTTTTTTCTTTGATAGAGCTAAGAAAAAGTTGTAACTTTGTCGATTTTTTTTTTTTTTTTTTTTTTTTTTTTTTTTTTTTTTTTTAAATTTCCTAGGTTGGCAATAAATTCTGATTCAAATGATATTTTTCTATGAAAAATAGATAAAGGGTGAGTTTTTGAATTCAATGGTAGTGGGATGTATGATGGGGTACGTAATATAAATTTTATTTACAAACTGACGTAATAGTTCATATATAGTTGATGAAATGTAAGAGTGTATTCTTGACGAGTATTGAACCATTAAATAACTAATTAATTAACAAGTCAGATTTTTATTTTTTTTACTTAATTATCTCACAAAAGTTGTAGTATTATCCCTAGCAACACTCTTGGATGTATATATAACTTGCTATTTTTTTTTTATTATTATTATTATTTTTTTTTTTAAAAAAAAGGCTACACTTCAAATTCCTTAATGTATTTATTTTTAAAGCTTTTTTGCCTATTTTTAATTATAGCTTTTATTATTCGATATGGTCAAGGCCCCTCTACATTACCGAAGAGGACTTCCTACAATTTTTCTGACCGGCTTGCAAGAGTCTTCTGTAATTAGGAGAGGTTTCTGATGGAGCCCACTTATCTAAGGAAGAGCTTGATCGGGTTGCATGCCCGATTACAGGGGCAAACAATTGCAGAAGATCGATCCCTATTCCTTAATTTCTTCCCATTTCTCTTTAAGAAAAGTTAACCTCATTTATTCTCTTACAAAAAATTCAAAACTCATTTTTACTTTATATTACATTAATCAACTCATTCCTCATTTCTCTTCTCAAAACTGAGAAGAACTCTTTACTAAACGGAGAATAATTCATACACTAATTATGCACTAGTAGTATTTTTTTGCATTTCCCTGGCCAAACACACCACATCTCCCTGGAAAAGTGAATGACTTGCTGGTCATTTTGCTGCCACCATACTTTTCTTTCTACCTGAGAATTATTCTTTTAACGACAAAATACTACTATAACAAATATAATAATGTATAGGATTGACTAAGTTTTGGAAGTTCACTCAGTACTATTCTTTGTCAAAAGCTGGCTGAATTGCTTTTATTTGAATTTATCTTGTTAGAATATCTTAAAATATTTAGAATTTTAAACCTTATTTGGTTTAGGGTTTTTTACTCAGTATTACTCATTGTCTCTCTTTATATATAAAAAGTTATGTGATATTATTTAATATACAAGATGTAACTCATACGTCTCTCTCCTATTCCGCTCTCTCTTTCTTTTCTTTCTTTTCTATTATTTTATGAGAAATAATAGTTGTACAACCGTAGACATAACTTTCGTCCATATTTACCTACGTAACAGTTAGACGAGAATTGTGTCTACAATTGTACAACAATCATTTTTTTTTTTTTTGTTTTTTTATATGTTATTTCTACACAAATGATGATACCTTACATGCACCAGGACAATACTTTCCGAAATTGTTGACTGATGCCTAAAAATGTTTGTGGCTTAGAGTTATGCTTAAAGTCAGTCATTGCATAAACTTTACTTTTAATTGTTTAATTTGACAAAGTTAATAGTAATTACATTGTGGGATATCTGAATCATATCACATACGATTTCTTTAATTTTCCTTTATATTCATTAAGTTCAAGCCCTTTCTGTTCTCTTCAGTAGCTTAAATAAAATTCAACAGATGCATGTTTTTGTCATCATGAGCTTGCTTCTACAACAATAGTTACAGGTAACAGGCTTCAATATTTCTAGGAATAGGTTACTGCATATTTAGTTTCTGGATTAATCCTACATGTGGTTGAAATATTTAATCAACAACAAATGGTTAACTCATGGATCATTTCATGTTAACTTACTTATTAAGATGATCAGCATGCCCAATAACCCTTGTATGGTGTTTCTGTATGCTTTGAAATGTCCCAAGGATCAAATCCTTCAGTAATTAAGCAACATGATTCGAGTCTCCACATATATATAAATCATTTGTGATAGTTGCTAACTGAAAGACGTACATATATATAGCATTGCACTTAATATAAATACATATAAAATTACATAAATACATGTAAAAATCAAATATCTTAAAATTACATGTCGATCAATTTTGTTGGGGGTGTAACAATGCCGATCTGTTCATGTAGACGACTCTTAGAACATGTTTTGCGGGGTGTTATTTCGAATACCATAAAAGGCTTTGGCTTCTCTCACTACACACCAATTAATTTTCAGATTAAATGGTAAAAGACCCGATCCGATCCAACAAATGGTATATTCTGCTCACATGGACGACTCTTACAATATGTCTTAAGGAGTGTGAGTTCGAATGCCATAAAGGCTTTAGCTTCCCTCACTAGACACAAATCAGTTTTTAAAGAAGATGGTCAAAAACTCGATCCAACAAATGATATGAAAACTAGTGTCATGGGTTCGAGTCACGGAAACATTACGTTGACAAAAGAATTGTTGGAGTGAAACAGTACCACTCTACTCACATGAACGGCTTTTAACACGTCTTACGAGGTGCGATTTCGAATGCTTGTTTCTCATCATGTCAACGTCGCTCTCACGTGAAAGACTTTTAAAACATACCTTAATTACGATGTGCAATTTCGAATGCTTATTTCTCGTCATATGGATACATACCGTTCTACTTACATGAAACTCTTAAAACCTACCTTACAAAGTGCGGTTTCGAATGATTGTTTCTCACCATATCGACAGGGACAATAAGTTTCACAAATTTCAGCTACTTAACTCATTTTGCGATTGACTCATTTGTCTATCTCATAGTAGCATAACCAAATGGTGGCTTGAGGAATAAATTCAAACAAATGAATGATAGAGTTATGTAGTGCGGCTACCACGTACGTGATGGATCAGCAGTCAACTCTTTGATTTGAAAGAGAACATGAGCATGCAAGTTTCATCACATCAATCTCGCATATCAATCAAATCAAGCTTATTCATGCACGCTCGATCATCTTAAGAAAAAGCAATGGATCTTGTACAAGAAGATTCATAATTAAAGAGTATCAAATAGGAGTGTTTGAAGAGAAAAACTAATTTAATTAAATACAAAATAAATACAACTTGAGGGTTCCCAGCGACACCCTAAACATAAATATTAATAATAACTAAAAGGAGAGATGTGACTTGAGGGGGTCAAAAGAGGGAAACCAACTCTAATGTTACCACTATGGTAACATCTTCTTCAACTTTGTTTATCTCATGCACCAAAATAATCAAGTATCATTGTTAGCATGAATCACGACAAAAAAAAAAATGGAGAGAGAAACGACTAATTAAGCTTAATTAGTATTTGTTAGCTTTCTTATTGTTCGTCAACAGTTAAACAAACCCTAATTAAAAAATATCTTTTTTTTTTAGTTGTCTCAATCTCAGCACCATCGATAACACATGATAAACTTATTAGGGCACGTTTGATTATTCTTAAAAAGAATAGTTATTACTAAAAATGGAAGAAGTTAAAATTAAATAGATATTCATGTTCATTAGTGTGGTTATAATAATGGAGTAAAATCCTAAATATGTAATTTACTGTCTGGTATAGTGCAATATACTGGTGAATTTAATCATATTGTAATCAAATTTCCTACAACACCTTTATAATTCAAATCATACACATAGAGATGTAAATACGCTTATTTGGTAGTGATTTGGATTTGGATTTGGATTTGTGGATTAGAGGTGACAACGGAATAGTGTATAATGGGAGTAGGGGTTGTGGTACCTACTGGGGGATTCATGGGTGATGAGAGGGACTAGTCAGTAGCGAGAGAGATCGTTTTCTCAATAGAGACTTTTGTGTGAATATAAATAGTGTGTTATTTCCAACAGGAAAGGAGTAGTTATTCCTTTCCTTTTTAGAAGGAATACCTATCCTCATTTTGAGGAATGACTATTCTTTGGGAATATTTATTCTCAGGAATAATAAAGTAACCAAAAAAGTAGAATAATTATTCCATTCTAAGCTCTAAACTACATACCAAATGTGCCTATAATGTTTTCTTGTCACAAATAGGCCTATGCCCAAAGCCTCTAGATATTATGTTGGGAGTATATATAACATATAGTGTTACACGTCAACAAGAGAAAACCTTCTGAAAGTCTAGAATACTATTCAATACAAAAAAATATAAAATGAGTCATTGTAGTTGAACCGATTTGCAATAAGCTTACTAAGGCTTAAAAAATAACTTAAATCTCTTTTGGGAGCCTTTTTGGAGTAGGTCTTGGGTTCCTTATGAGTGGGGAGAGTCAAGCGCAACACTCATGCCAACTACTAGGGCACTAATGGCTTGCAATGAACTTGGTTGGAATAAAAGGGCCCCCATGATCAACCAACAGTTATATCGACATTAATTTTATGAACAACTTTGAGGTACAAGAACAAGAAACAATCTTGGAGAGTGGACGGTTAAGGAAGTGACCCTGTAATACCCCAAAACATAAAATAAAATAAATATGTTTATTCGACTAATCACGCTTTATAAACACCCATGATAAAAGAATTTCACTTATCACTTTAACATTTTCACCATTTTCCCTAGCCGAACGTTCAAGAATCCCACTGGAATGTTTGATGGTTTCCCTAGTTGAACGCTCGATATCCCTCTAGAACGACCGCACTGTCATTTTCCCCCAACGTTCAAGCTATCATTTCCCCAAACGTTTGACCATGCCTGAAAAGCACTGTATCCACCTCAGTCAATCTTATTTGTTCCCCATGCCTATAAATAGTACATTACGGCCCTCAGTTCTCATCCTTCATTCCTGCACTTCAGTAAACCCTAGACTTAGTGAGAGAGATATTCTAGAGAGAGAAAATATGGCATTTGGTGTAGTTTCATCCTCTATAAGGTAACCATTGAACCTCAAATTCATTTTTCAGAGTGTTAATGTACTCGCCTTGTTATTTAGCAAGCATTTTGTGAAGTCCTAGCATGACATGTTAGGTTTAAGATTTATCACATGACGTAATTAGATTTTCCAAAAAGTTACAAATTTGTTCATGTTTTTCATGTTTTATCATGTTGTTATGATTTAAGATGTTTTTATATAGTTATTTTGAGCTTTGGTTAAGTTAGAATGTGAACTAAGTAGAAGTTTTGAGTCATTTATGTATTTTGGCCTTCATTGAACGTTCCACTACATTTGATTGAACATTCAACCATTCATGGTTGAACGCTCAACCTCGAAGCCGAATGTTCGACAGTAGATTGATAATTAGGGTTTTAATGATAAATTAGTGTAACTACTATGTTTTTAGGTTTTTTACGTGCATGGGTTAGAACCCTCGATGTATTGTGTATAATATTAGGGTATGTTTCGCAATAGCGGGGAGTTCGAGATGCCCAAAATTGTGGACGAGTGATTGAGGTAAGTAAATGCTTTCGAAACTGTTTTTATACTAACGTGCAATATGTCAGAGGACTGAGCATGCTTTACTTTTCAACAAATATGTCATGAGCCTACCAATTTTGTAACATGTTTAGATTGTTTCAAATGAATGAACGCTTATATATGATTTTCTAAATAAATGAAACATATTTGCATCGTATAACATAGTACATCGATACGTGTGGTAGAATGATTATTGGCTTACTATTATATGGGCTTGACCCTATGGTCGAAGAGATTTACTTTTATGTTTGATCTTGGATCCAATGATTCTTTTTGGCCGGCACACCATTTACGGATAGAGTCTCCACAACGGCATTGCTACTAGCGTGGACCATTCGATGTCGGACTCGCTTGGGCTACTAGTATATGACAATATGCTGCAATATGTTGGGCACCGGCATTATACTACGGGTCCCTCAAGACAACGTCAAACCAACGAAAAAGTGGTTAAGGGCTTGAGTAGACCATACATAGTAAATCTATGATTAAACGATTATATGTATATTGCATAATTTTTTTGCGTTGAAATATCAATTATTGTTAGTGGGATTATGCCACATCACTTCTTAAAATAAAAGAAATTTTCAATGGTATAATAATGGAGGCAACACATAACATGTTTGTGAAAACTCATGTTTCATATTCAAGGGTTATGAATTGCTACTTAAGGCTCATTAAATAAATCAAATTCATAATAATTTAATTACTAAGTCGTAGACTTGTGCAGTTACTTTCTGTTAGGACTAGTGTCCAAAAATTCAATTGTATTGATGATGTGTTTCCATAATTGTATAATATTGAACATTTGTCATACAAAACCAAAAGTGTTTTGCTTTAGGAAACACAAGTTTTATTTCTAAAAAAAGAGATGTCTCTTAGGAAGAATATCTTGGGTAGATAATACAGTGGCATGGTTCTGATTAGACTAAGTTTAGTTAAATTGTTTTCACAAGTTACTTGCTTTGGTGAGACAGTGGATGTTTCACTTTGTGTATATAGATTACAAATAAGTGTCCAATTGGAATTAAGGACAAGTGGGAGATTGTTGGGACTGGTGTTGAAAACTCCAATTGTCTGGATGATGCTTTTATATATTTATATAATATTGAACATTGGGCATATACATTAATGTTTTACATGTACATATATATTTGAATATTTTCATATTATATACATGTAAGGTACCTAAGTTACATTATATTTGACTATGGTGTGAGTAAATAAATTATCATAGAGAAGATCATAGTCATAGGCCCTTCTAACTTATAAAAAATTATTCGTGGCCGTAAATAGAACTGAGAAATCCATTTAGACTATAACAGGTCAACCTCAACGATCTGTCTTGATTAGAAGAAGCAAGTAGGGCTTCGAGTTGATATGTTGGTGTAAGACCAAGGTAGTGCCATGCACCAAACGGACTACATGAATCATCATTCTTTCAATAATGTGATAAAGAATGATGTACATGCACGACGACTTATAACAATTACTCTAAATCCTGAGAAGATATTGAATACATATGTAAGGCGTAGGTCATTTCGATGTATACATGAATGAGATCAATCATGGTGAACATCTTCATGGATTGAGTAATCGCATGTAGCATTGTGATAATACCTTCTTAAAGAATGAATCCAAATCTTTTGACAATAATAAAGTGATAATGAATATTTCCTTTGATGTAGATTTAATGGGAATAATTATCCTAAAGCTCGGGCCTAAGTGTTTTAGTGGGATTGTAACGACCCAGGAAAAAACGTTAGCAACATCTGCACTATCACTTCAAAGTAACTAGTCAATTTGAAACTTTCCTATAATTACTTATAAAACTCAGTTTCACCTAGTAACTAGGCAATGTCAAACTTAGCACCCATGAATATTTTTATAAACCACCTACTCTATATGAGCTATTCATCTCTTCCTAATATGGGACTAGGGTGTTACAAGCTTCCCCCTTAAACCTCTGACGTCCTCTTCAGGGCTACGTCATATAATGCTCCAATACCACATGACCTAGCATTACTAGGTGGCACTGATACCATTTGTAACGACCCAGGAAAAAGCGTTAGCTACATCTGCACTAGCACTTCAAAAGAACAAGTCAATTTTGAGCTTTCCTAGAATCAAAAGGACTAGTCAATTTGTAACTTTCCTAAAATTTCTTATAAAGCCAAATTTCACCTAATAACTAGGTAATGTGAGACTTATCACCCATGAGTATCTTTATAAACCACCCACTCTATATGAGCTATTCATCTCTTTCCAATATGGGACTAGGGTGTTACATGGATATACTAAAACTTTATTTTGTGCAAGTGTACAAAAATAATAATCATGTAATTAAACTAGGTTATCAAGGAAAAGATATAGTGAAAAAAGTTACAGTGTATTGACTTTGGTTTAACTACGGAATGATTCCATAGAGAGATAATATGTAATAAATAAGTACGTCACGAAGATTAATTCATTAAATTGAAAATACATACTAGAGTACAGTCACATTTGTTTAGTGGAATGAATTATGATTAATAGTGTCGTGTAATATTATCAATGACCTATTAAAGCTAATTGTATTTTTTCCTTTAGGTTCATTTTTGAGCTGATGTAAATTGACTATTTGATTTGGGCCTTGGTTATGCATTTATTTATTTGAATTGTTTTATTTAATAAATCATGGGCCAAAATAATTTAATTCCTAAGTGGTTTATTACTTAGAGATGATTGAGCTTATGAATTTATTTCCTAAGGGCTTAAGCCATTAAATAGTTTTGGGTTCTTGAAATTTTTTCCAATGGTCTTAAGAGGAGTTAAAGGAGTATTGGGCCTAAGAAATAAAAACCAAGCACATGCTTAACAATAATTAGTAATCGGCTAGGGTTTTCCCTAGGCACATGCGGAGAATAATTCTCCCCATAACCGTGTGGTGTTGGGGGCAAAGGGAGTAATTTTCTCCAATTGGCTGTGCACCCTAGGGATATATAGGACTAGAAGTCCTAGTTCTTCTATGACTCCAATCCTCATTCTACTGTGGCCCTAGTCTTAGTTCTACTATTTCTCTAGTCCTAGTTCTACTATAACTCAAATTTATCTCATATCACAATCATGATTGTAAATTCAAGTCTATAAACAAAAGACCAAAGTGAAGCATAAATTAGAGATTCACTTATTGATATAATTTATTGATTCATAAGTTGAAAAACTTCGAGATTCAAGTTTTATAAATATTTTTGTGAAAGACACAAGAATGTACAAGAGAGTCGTGAGAAATACTCAAAAAGAGAATATTTGGTTTTTTCAAGTTTATACTTATACCTATTCTATTGATTTAAGAATAGTTTGTGAGTCTACACTCACGGTTATAATTAGTCATCAAAGAGAAGGTCTGAAGGTTTAATCAATAAACCAAGAACGTCAAGAACGTATTCTTGATCATTCAATATGAAAGGAGTATCTCAGTCAGAGTTATATAGCCCTACAGGCTTAGGAGAGGCAGAATTCGATTGTAAGTAACACAAATTTGTGTATTTGTTTTATTTAGCCTTGTTTATCTTAAAGCAAAATTTTCCTGGGATCGATTTTCATTGGCTTACTATGTATGTGTATGATCCCCAACATTTTCTTCCACCTGTTAGATACCTCAATGTCTTACAGTTTAGCAGGTTGCTATGTTGAAGAGTGAGAAATTTACGGGGATGAAGATGCCAAGCGAATGACTCAAATTGTCAAGTTTGCTTGATAAACATAGTTGTTTAACGTTAGAGAAATGTTTATTTGGAGGCTCTAAGTTTATAATTAATGATACATGGTTCTGTTAAATGATTTATTGTTACGAGTCTCAGATCATTTAATTCTATTTTCCGCTATAGTATATTCTGATAATTAGTTTAGTGTGGTAAATTCAACTAATTACCAGTTAGTTGGTTTGAAGACACTATGAGAAACACACAAAGTTAAGTATATATATATATATATATTAATTTTTGAGATGTTAAAGTATGGCAAAAGAACATTCGACTCTCTCAACCACAAAAAATGATCTGAGAATAGGTTATGATGCTAAAAGGTTTTAATTGTCAAAGACTAGAGCATATGATAAATTTAAGACTTTTTTGGTATTTTGACTTGAATTTTGAGGCGCAGGCTAAGTAACATCCTATGTTTGATTGCAGCAAATATAAGTGTGATGAATGTCTGGGTCGAGCTTATCAATCACGATTTTGCAACCACTTACTTCTAATATATAAGCAAATGTGTGACCGACGCATGCACAAGGTAATTCTACGTGATTGGCTACCTGAGTATGAATTGTTTACACCAAGTTATAAGCTCATTTATGCGACACGTCGACTCAAGGTTAAGGAAAACGGTCATAACTGGCCAACAGAGGACGAATCATCTGGAGGAGGGTGTTCGAATGGGGAGTTAAGCATAATAAGAGAATCCAGCAGTGACTCTGCTCCAATAAAGTGGAAACTTCGCAATGTACCAGCAATGATGGATTTTTTGCCAATTATGAGTTAATTGGTTTGAAGATACTACGAGTAACACTAAGTTAAGTAAATATGATTATATAATTTTGGGGGTCTTATAGTTTGTTATCACAACTTTCAGCTTTGTCGGCCAATGAAGAGGGATATTGAAAAGTGCGTCGAACAATGCCATATGTGTCGGCAGGTAAAGATGGATCATTACAGACTTGTAGGAACACGGTGACCAGTACTCGTGCCCAAGTGGAAGTGGGACAATATAGCTATGAATTTTGTGGTGGGATTACCTAGAACACCGTTAGGAGAGAATGCTATTTGGGTGGTGGTCGATAGGCTGACAAAGACCGCCCACTTCATCTTGATCAAGGTCAAAAACTCTATGGAAAAATTGGCGACTGTACAGGGTACCGATTGTTATTTTTTCGAATCGTGACCCTCCATTTATTTCGACATTTTCCTAAAATCTTAAAAAGGAGACAGGGACTCAATTGAAGTGCAACATTGCATTCCACCGACAAACCGACAACCAATCGGAAAGGGCCATTTAGATACTTGAGGGTTATAGCACATGTTTTAGATTTCAAGGGGAGGTGGATTCAATACATCCCACTGATCGAGTTTGCCTATTAAAACAACTACCAAGTGACCATCATAATGCCACCTTACTAGGCACTCTACAGACCTAAGTGTTAGTCTCCGCTATATTGGCATAACGCCGCACGAGAGACAATTCTTAGGCTTGGAGTTGGTTTATGACACCTAAGTCAAAGTGGCTCTCATCAGACAAAGGATGATGGTCGTGCAGAGTATCATGAGCTTAATTAATACGAAAATTTAATTTATATCATGAGCTTAATGATTTCATCAAAGGTTTATAAACACTTTAGAACAAATATTTATTTATATAATGGTTTATAAGAAATATACATATGGAGAGGATCATCATGTATGGATGAAATGCCCATATTTAGATATGGGCTTGACCTTATGGTTAAAGATATTTACTTTTATGTTTGACATTGGATCCAATGGTTTTATAGGTGACTGGTGTACTATGTACAGATGGGGTCACAACTACAACATCATTAATAGTGTTGATCACCCGGGATTTAAATCGGATCTGGCCACTAACGATGACGTTCCACGACAATATCGGGGAACTGGTGTTGAACTATAGGTCCCTTAGGACAAAGCCAACTCTATCAAAAAGGAGTTAAGGGCTCGAATAAACTACACAAATGGAAGCTATAACCCTGTTTATTTATGTATAAGAATTCCACTAGCGTGAGTTCTACATTAAATAAATTTGATTTTCTTGGGCCTATGCTTGCTCTACTTCAAAATAAATTGATGTTAGTATAGTAACAAAGGCAACATTAATCTATTTTACAAAACCCAAGACATTAATGGTTACTAAAGTTTGAGGAATGTAAATTGTCACCTAAGCCTCATCACATAACTTGGTAGGTTCCATAAAAAATTTCTTCCTAATTCGTGGACTTACACAATTACTTTTTCACCTATGGAACACTTCGTTGTTTTGCAATTTAGCAAGTTTGATGGACTGTTGGATTGAACATTTCGCTGGAATGAAGATATCGAGAGAAGGGCTCACATAATCAGGTTTGCCTAGAATAGTTAGAATGTGTTAACTTTGTCGTTATATCTCTTTGGAAGCTATGTATTTTATATTGATAATAATAGTTGATGTTGATGAAATGTTAAGATTCGACTCAAATCATTTTTATTTCTCTTCCCGCTATATTATTACTTTGTTAAGTTAGTGTTTGAGGTAGTGAATCCCTGTAATTACTAGTTAATTAGTATGGAAAAACTACGAGTAATACTCCGAATTAATTATACCAATAAATTTTGAAGGTGTTACAGATCACACCCCAACTAATGGTGTATCACACTGCTTCCATAAATTTAAAACTCACATGGTACCGGTGTCATCAAAGTTCATTACATTCCATCATAAATAACATCATACATAATACTCCATAGTCATTTCATGTCATATAAACATTTTAGGGAAAACTTTACTTACTATTCCAGATCTTCATTACTTTTGCAATCATAAACTTTAAAAATTGTTAATTTAGTATCTCTATCTTTCAAAAAAAAAAAAAAAAAATTCAATTTCCCTCATCTGTTAGAATTTTCCTTTAAATCCTTACGAAGAGATGTCAAAATTTCTAAAATACCTCTTTTCTTTTTAGGAAAAAAAAAAAAGAAAAAAAAATTGTAAGGATTTAGCCATTGGTCAGAATTAACGGAATTTGCAAAAATACACACCCATGCCTGAATCTTTAATTTTTTTTTTTTTTTTTTTTTTAAAAAAGGGGGTATTTTGGAAATTTTTCAGGATTTAACAGAAAATCCTAACAAACGGGGGAAATTGAAAAATAAAAATAAAAATAAAAGATAGATACATTAAATTGACACTTTTAAAAGTTTAAAGGTATGACTGCAAAAGTGATTAAAGATCAGGAATGGTAAGTGAAGTTTTATTAACATTTTAATATACTAAAGTAGTCTTAAAAATAGTTCATGCGCCATTTAAGACAACATTTATAAAAGTAATCCACGTCACGCATTTCATGCACAAGGATATTTTCCTAATATATATATATACTTTTCATAATGCTTAAAAAGGAGGTGATGCATTTTTAGACAAAATGCACTGGGTCGACGTATATAAAAATATTAGCATAAATATAGCTTCCTTACCCCATCACTTAAGTTGTCCTTTTTTTCCTTTTTTTTTTTTTCTTTTTTTTTTTTTTTTTCACCATTGTGTATCGTCTTATTGTTGCAATCGATCCCTTGAATATCCTTTAGAAGCCTTTACACAAAATCCTTGAAACTTGCTCTATGCCATCTTGCTCCAAGAATACTCCCTTCTCTTCCTATCAAATTTCCCAAATTCCCTTCAATTTCACTCTTTCATTCTCAATTTTTTTATTTTTTATTTTTATTTTTTAAGGCTGCTGGTTCATGGGTTTGAAGAGGGTGCACAAATGGAAACCTAACTACAAAATCCCCTTTTCATAGCTAAAAATGCGGTCTTTTTTGCGTTCAGACGGTAAAAACAGTCTTAACGATTTTTCAAACCATCCTAACGGTTATCCAAATTGTCTTAACAGTTCCTTTAGATCGACAACATTGTGCAGTGCCTAGAAAAACTGGCATAACTTTCGTTACGAGTCTCGAAATTGCGCATGCATGGGACACAAATTTGAAAACTCTTTTTGAAACAGACATCGTAGTCACTATTCCAACCTTGGTGAGTATCGTTTTAGGGCTCAAAAATCCAATTTTTCCCTTCCAAGACAATGTTCCAGTGTTTTCTTACTCTTTAGGAAACTTACCTTAACTTTCGCTCCATAATTACTCCTATATTATCCTAATTATTTCCTATTAATTAGTTAACATGTATTTCCACCTGATTTATCATCATTACACATAGATTTACATTTCTAATTTATGATTTTAAAGGGGGTATTACACATTGTGTATTTGAAAAATTTATTTGCATGCAAAATAAAGAATTGAGACCAAATACAGTACAATTTTTTATGGGCCGTTCATTTTAAATAAACTGTCATATTGTGACAAAAAAACAAAAAAAAAAATGTGGATGTTGGGGTTGTTTAGCCACACTCTCGAACCACCCCTTCTAGGTGGCCGAATAACCCACTTTGTGTGATTTGGCCACCAAATTATTCCAACAAACATAGTTTTTGTTTTATTGCTTTGTTGTCATGATATGGGCTGTTCATTTCAATGAACGGCCTATACGAAAACAAAAAAGTACTGCATCTGGTGCAATATCCTACGTATTGCATCCCGTCCGAACTCAATATCCTCAATCCCAAAAAAGAAAAAGAAAAAGAAAAAGAAAAAATCCTATCAAAGATTATATATTCGTGTTGTAATCACATATCAAAACAAATATTATTAAATCTTTTACATTCTTTGCCACATATACTATCTCCGACTACTTGTTAAGCATCCACGAATATGAAAAGAAACTCTTCTGAAATATCCTCAAATAGCTGGGCTAGGTTTAATGAACTTAATTAGGCCCTGCCCAAAATCTCTGGTCATGGTGCAATGATTAATGAGTCATATGCCTAAATGAGGTTTAATAAACAATAGATCACGGTGAGATAAGAACCAAAATATATACTTTTTTTTTCTTTTTTTTTTCTTTTGGATAAGTGCGCGCTTTGAAGTTTGAACACCCATCTCTAGGATTTATATATGCACCCAAAAGAATAAAAACTATGCACGCAATTGTATGGGAGAAACAAATTGCTTTAATTTAATTAAGAATTGGTAATTAAGGAGATGCCAATTAATGCATGTATGTAGGAGAGAGAGAGAGAGAGAGATAAGATTTGGTAAGGGGATGCCAATGAGAGAGAGGGAGACATTATGCAAAACAAAGCACTAAATTTTGTAAAAGAAAAGGCCAGCAACGTCAGTCTTGTCTTTTTCAAGTGGATGCAAAGCTTTTTTTTGAGAGGAAGGGAGTTGTGGCCAACGTTTAGATTGTCTCCCACTAACTCGTGTTTGGTCGGCCGTCGCCAAGACAATGCTTTGTGGGTTTGTCACGTCTGTATTAGGGCTTCCGCTGCTAGCCCCTCTCTCTCTCTCTCTCTCTCTCTCTCTCTCTCTCTCTCTCTCTCTCTCTCTCTCCTATATCTCTCCTATATATATATATATCTTACATGCATAGAAATATATATAAAACAGATGTTCTTGTGTGCTTGTTTTATTCCCGGAATAGATTCCCCAATATTACAATTCTTTGACGCTTAATTAAAAAGGGACCACAGAGAGACTTCAGGCTTTTCATTATTTTATCTTTTTATTTTTTTTGGATGAATTATTTTATCTTTTTTGTACACTTGTTTTTCATCCCTTTCACCAACCTATATATTCTCGATCCCTCTCTCAAAATAAGATTATATTGATTATCCACTGCACGTGGAAAGCAAGTTGTTTAGAAGCATGCAGCTAGCTTGATTTCTTTTATAATCCTAAAAACTACACAAATCGCATCAATTAATTAATACACAGAATTAGGTGATTATAATAACTTCAATGAAACTTGGAGCATCTTTTATCATTGGAAAATTAAATGACTACCATTTTCCTTTCCAATTGTATGTTTTTAAGGTTTGAACTCAAAACTTGTACTCTCATATTATATGTTTGAATAATATTTCATATTTTAGGTGGTATTACTTACTGAGTAAGAATTTTAGCAACTAATTAAATAAGTTCTTTTTGTCTGCTTAAGTTTTTAGAATAAATAAAAATTTAACCGCTTGCGGTGAGGAGGAGTATATTCATAACACAAATGGACAAAAGAGATCTTAACTACGTACATAATCTTTTGTTGTTGTATTAATGGTATCTTCAACATTTGGTAAGGTAATATGCCTTTAGGTCTTTAGTTTTGAATTCGAATTTCATTTTCTTTTTTAATCTTCATCATCTTGTATATATTTTACATAAAATCTATATAATCATCGTAATCAAATAAGTATAATATATTTGAAAATCCCATAGTTTTCATAATCAAACAATTCATGATAAAGAATGCTCTAAGATTTATATTAGAAAAATTGCTAAACAGTTAATTTTATCATAGTTTCTTTTTAACCAACATAAAAGCGTAGGCGTAGAATGGGTAGGTACTTGTGTAAAAAAAAAAAAAACTACATTTATTATAAGTCCAGTACAAACTCATGTCTAAGTTCATACGAGTGTCATGCGGCACAAGAGGAGTGAAAAAGTTTAAGTAATAAAATTTGATAAATAAACAAACTCATGTCTCCATTCATATGAGTGTCATGAGGCACAAGATGAGTGAAAAAGTTAAGTAATAAAATTTAATAAATAAATATAATTGTTTAGTAGCTGACGTAGACTATCACGCTAATTCATAAAAATTTATAGTCAGAAGTTATAATATCCCTATCTGTTGGTTTATTTTAATTAGCTAGCTACATTCTAGTTGACAAAAACATTTATATATCAGGGACTTCTATAACAAGGACACCGTAATTCTAGAAGATTCCAGGAGAATTGTTGCAGAATATTAATCCAATATGGAAAGAGCTGAATAAGGAAGTATCTACACAGAATATCCCTAAAAAGGCAATTTCCTGTTGAATGAAATATTTTGGAGACTTTACAGCGCAGAAAGTCAGTTTTCTCTGCTGCCCGTTCGGACACCTAGCTTAGAAACTCAGAGTCCTATGAAGGTCCGAACGGCTCAGCAGATGTGAGCCACAGAGAGCCTCCATTTGTAAGATGTTCAAACGGCTCAACAGACGCAAGCCACAAAGAGCACCCGTCTGCAAGGAAGTCCGGATGCTGATGCGTTGGCTGCAGACAGAGGAAGTATTTTATGCAACTAGCCGGACTCTTGGGTTGCAGGTCCCGACGGGCTTTAGTGTTTACTCAAAGTTTTAGTTGCAGGTCCGGACGCCGCCTATGCAAATTCAAGTTTGAGTAGAATTAAAATTTCTGCAGCCTATTTAAAGATCGAGGATCATAGGCTGTGTAATTTTAAAGATTTCATAGTAGAATTCTCATTGTGCTAAGAGATGGTGTTTAGACAGAAATTGTTAGATGTGTTAACTCTCTTAGATTTTTTATTTTGTGTAATTTACTCAACCGTTTAAAGTCTAACTTAGAGAGGAGCTCTAAGTTAAAAGAATCCATTAAAAACTCTTCAAACAGGAGGTCTGGTTGAGAGACGTTCAAGTATAGATACGTGTTAAAGTTAAAGGTACGGATATTGCATTGGGTTATGTGAGTACAACTACTTTGTAATTTGTTATTTCTTCTGTTAGTGAATTTTCTAGGTTTAGCTACTACGAAGTGGTTTTTCTCTTTGCACTTCGTAACCAAAATATCTGTATTTTTTTTCTTTTTCGCATTTTACATTTTAGTTGCATGTTTGGTTTGATTACACACATTTAAGAAGTCATTATTTTACACTATCATATATATATATATATATATATATATATATATAAATAAATAAATAAAAAACGAAGCCTTTTTGGGAATAGAGAAGATGTGGAGATGAGCCCTTAATATACGGAAATGGAAGTCTTAATTAATTAATGTAGATAAATCCAAAACAATTACTAGGTAAAAGTGAAAAGGATGGTCAACTCTTTGAAAAATATAATGATTTTAAGACACCTTAGCTGCGAACTGTGCCAAATTTATTTGTTCACAATCACTTTTCCACTTTAATTTTGGAGTTTACTTGTTTAGTGGGGAATTCATAATGCCTAAATACTGTATTAATTATGCCTCACTTTTCCTGTTTTCCCTCGTTTCTACAAATCTTAATAGCGCAAAGAGCAATGCTACGGTAAAGCAAGATTTTTTGATGAATTTTAAAAATTTTGCTTCATCCAAGCATTACCCTAGCTCAAAAGCTCAAGCACCCACCATCATACCCTAACCTTGAAAAAACTTTGCACCACTCCAAAAGCTTTTGGCCTGTTTCACATGAATTAGGATTCTCTATAATTTAAAAAAAAAAAAAAAAAAATTAAATTATCAAATTATATGAATCTAGGTCTTTTTTACATCTAACAACATACAAAATGTTACAACCTAAAGATATGACATGTTATTAAAGCAATTAAAAAAAAATAATTCCAAATTATTATTATTATTATTTTTTACTTTTGAAAAGACGTTTCTTCTTTACTAAATATTAAACCAAAACATAGTTTTTTGTTCAACGCTTTTATACGACATAAAGTGTAAGAACCTGATAAAAATATACTCAATTCTCATCGTTAACATGTTATATTTTTAATATGTAGTATTTTTCATGTCGTTCGATGTATAAAACGGCATAAATTCACATAATGTAAAAATTTACAATTTTAAAGAAATTGTAGGGGATCTTGATCCATTTGGCAACCCCTTTCCCCCATATTTGAGGTGAATTTATTTTTTGAGTGGTAGTAAGAAGTGAAGTAAGAAGTGATTGATGTAATATAAAGTAGAAATAATTTATTAAAAAAAAAATGTATTGTAGTCGGTTTTTATTTATTTAAATAGTAATAAAAAATTGTTGATGTAATGTAAAAAATTTAAAATGTTTAAATATTTTGAAGTCGATGTTTTGTGGGGGAAGTGAAAGAAAGAGAAGGGGGAGGGGAGGGGATTGCCAAACTCAAGCCTTTAGTTTTCTCTTTTTTAAGTTGAAAATATTAACAAACAACAACCAAAAAAAAAAATACAAAATATTTAAAATTATTTTTAACTTTTTCTTTGCATCAGAATACTTTTTTAACCGTTTTATAAAATAAAATAAAGTAATAATAATAATAAAAAAAAAAAAAAAAAAAGGTCATGCATTCATTATGCTATTTTGTTGGTGTCAAGTCATCTTCATGATATATTTTTTTGTTCTTTCTTTCTAGTTTCTGCCTTAATATTACGAAGGATATGCTATTCTTTCTCCATTTCAAGCTTCGCATGCTCCATAGTGTACTATATACGTAATAAAGTGCTTTCATTATCATGAGAAAAGTGCAAATTATGCCCCCCACATAATGTTGTTAGTACATAGTTTCTGTAAACTCTGTCGTCAACTTATCCCATTTGGGGAGTCTACTTGGTTTACAAGGCAGCTTGGTCCTCCTGTTTCAAAGCTGTCGTATGTTTCTTCTCACTCTCTTGGGTCCTTCACTTGACATGGAAGTTTCACCGGTCTGTTGTTCAAATTGTTAGTAATTTAGACAACACATATAAGAAAGTTTATATGAGATTTATTTGTTTAAATAAGTAGTTGAAAAGCTCAAAATTTATTTAAATGAGTGAGTTTCATATATGCTCAATTTCACAGTGTATTGCCCAAATTGCTAACAACTTGAATAACCATTTCAAGTTTTTGACGGACAACAAATTGTTGGAGATTTAGATCCCCTTTATTGCCCTCAACAAAAACTTGAAAGTGCCACTCTGTCTCTTAGGGTTATACTTCATGTTGTAGTTTTCAAGTTTTCTTATCGTCACATTTGACTTTTTCTAGATATTCCATCTTCTAAACTGCCTCAAAAATCGTCGTTTTTGCCTGTCCTTTTTTTATGCATGTGTTCCAAAAATATATTGGATCGGGCCATTTTGTTGGCTCATTTTCATATGCTTTTAGGTTTTTCTTGCATTTTAATATTTGTACTAAGATTTTATTTTGGCTGCCCATCCTCCCTTTTTGGTATTATTCTCTTTGCTCTTTGAACCGTCTTTTCCGATGTATTACTTATTGGGTTATAATCGAACCGAGCCGAGCCGAGTATTGAATGTTCAAACTTAGTTCATTTAATTTTTTTCGAACGCGAGCCAAGCTCGAACTTATCACTGAACCAGATAATCTATTCAAAGTCTGTTCATTTATTTCTTTTAACGAACTTGAACTTGTTCATAAGTTACTCAATTAATTTAGTCATTTCATATATAAAGTAAATGTCGCGATTGTTTAATATTTTTTATTAAAATTATTACTAAAAGTTACTTAATAATGATTAAGATTTATTGTTTGAGTAATTAGAGAAATTAACTCAAATATTAAATAATCTAATCTCAATTTCATATGCTTATCTTATATATATATATATACACACACACAAATGCACTTATATCTATGTCCAGACTCACAATTACAATAACTCAACTTACATCTATTGCATTATAAAGAAATTTTTTTTTAAAAAAAAATACTTAATATATTCTCATTACAAAGTTAAAAATAATATTAAAAAAAATAATAAAAATGAAATTATACGAGCTTATACGAGTTGATCCTAAATTTATACGAGCCTGAATTTTTTGTTCAAGTTCTATTCATTTAATAAACGAATAAATCCCAAACCGAATCCGAGCATGATCATGAGTCAAGCCCATTGGTACCACATTGTCACCCTCACCAGCCATAATAAGCCATTCATCACATATGGATTTTCTTTTTTTTCTTTGTTTTTTCTTTCCCCCTCTTTTTGGTGGCAAAGGATGGAATCAAGAATAAAGCTTAATTAAATCCATAATATTTATCATCATGTGTGACATGTTTAGAGACTAATTATAGGGTTAGAGTACTTTGTTTGTAACGTATGAACAGCGTAAACAAATTAAACATATATCAAATTTCATAAAAGGTGAAAGGGATAAACAATTAATGAAGTGAAGTTCAAGCTTTTATTTAATTATTATGGTATCCTATGCCAAATAGTACAAACTAATATAATATTATATAAAATTATGGATACATCATTGATTTTCTTTTTCTTTTTTCTAGACACTATGATATCTTCGTGAGATTCACAAAAGTCTAGTTATTAAAGGAGCATTTTAGTTGTTATATATATATATATATATATCTCAAACATTTGACATCCTAAAATATAATAAAATAAAATAAAAGGAAATATCTACTATTTATGATCAGGCCTTGATAGTATTAAAGTTGGAATAATTAAAACTATAATAATGCACCCAAAAGGTTGCACAATCAACTATTATAGATATGCTTTTTTTTGCATTATGAAGCGTGCAGAAATGGGTTAAATAATGAGAGACAAACAGAGAGGTCCAAACTAATGAAATTAGGTTAATCATGTGGAGTTAAATTGGCAGCCATATAGGAAGCAGCTTTGCCCACCAAATATCTCCTAGTACAATTAATGCTCATGCCTATCTTCTCATCTCATTTGCTTGTTTTTCTCAATTTACTCTCACGTGTTGCACTCACATCAACTCCTGTTTATGTCGGATAATGATTTTTTATAATTATTTGTTCGAATTTAAAAATATTTAAGTAGGTGATTGTGAGAGATTACTTATAGACAGAGACAGAACCAGACATTTGGCTGGGAAGAAGTCAAACAAAAAATAAATTAAAATATATGGTCAAAGTATAAATACAAAATATACTGAGTGAGTTTAGTATCTCTTCATCTTCAAGTTTTCAACGCCTTATTGAGTCTCTTATGTGCTTGGAAAAAAAAAAAAAACAAACAAACAAACAAAAGCATCTTTTTTTCTATACCATTCTTCTTTCTTCTCAACTCTACACTACATCATCTACAACACAAACTAATATTTACTTTCATTTAACAAGTAATATCAGTCACAATATGGTGAAGTGGTGCTTTTCACGGCGTGGCTGAACTGCCTATTAACCCAAAATTTCTTCATTAAGATTCCAATTCCTACGAAGATCAATATTCTCAATTTTATTTTATTTTTTTTTTTTAAATCTTCGTCTTCCCAAGTTCTCAGCACTCAAGAACGAACCTCCAAAAAATATGCTGAGAAATTTGCTCTTCTGTTTTCAGTCTACACCTATACTTTAATTCATTTCTATTTCTCTACAAATTATAGACCGTTTCACAAAGAAGCAATCGACACAAATAAGCTCTAAAATGTTTATCCCTCCACACTTTAACAGCAAAAATGGACCAAAATTTTTAACGAGTAAGACCAAAAATATTAATGGGTAAGGGCCAAAATAGACTGAAAATCAAACTATACTTGTTATATTTTTTTTTCAAATGAATTGGAGGGACATGGCCTCTACCGGCTACCTCCTAGCTCCGTCCCTGCTTATGAGACCTACCTGATCAAATTCGGGCAGATAATTGTGAAAGATTACTTATAAGATCCATTTGACCAGATAAATAGTTGGGTAATCTAATTTTTATTTAGTCAGGTGGATCCCATAAGTGGTCTCTCACAATCACTTACCTGAATTCTCTCAAATTCGGATAAATAATTATAGAGGATCCTAATCCATTTATGTCACCCCATTGGATGTTTTCAGGTCGGCTCTATAAATTTTGAGGATTAAGGTATGGTTGGGTAGATGGTCAACCCAATTACATCACAATTTAAGTCCCCTAAAAAAACGGTTTTTATATTAAATTTACAAAATAATAATAATAATAATAATAATAATAATAATAATTAAAAAAAAAAAAAAAAAAAAAAAAAAAAAAGGCAAAAAGCTCCAACAAAAATAAAATGAGAAGAGACCATTTGACATGCTATAAGAGCATTTTCAGCAGAGTAGCTATTTTTCTTCTCCAGCAGATTAGCTCTAGAGTAGATAAAATTTTTTTTTTTTGCTAAGTGAATAGCAATAAGTTGCTACTCACTGTAATACAATGTCCAGGTTTTTTAATGTTTTTTTCTCTCTGAAAATAATATTTAAATAAAATAGAGGATAAAATAAAGAATCTGCTTCAATTTGAATGAAAATATGAATAGGTAAAATAGAAAATTGTACTTTTTGACTAGGTGAAATAACTCCAACTGCTAGAGATGCTCTAAGGGTTTAGTAAAAAATAAATAAATAAAATGTTTAAATCTTAAAAAATTTCAATCTAAAGCATGATCCACTTTCTTTTTATATTTATTTATTTTTTCTTATTTTCTTTAATCACTTCTAAGTTTTGCTTCTTAGTTCTATAATTTTTCTTTTCTTAGTTGGTTTTCTATAATTTTACTATTAGACCTCGTTGGTTTTAGTTGGATGTTGTTCACGTGTCATTGATTTTAGAACAACAACTAATTAAATCTTGCTTACAATTAGTTATTTTTCAAAAAATATAAAATTGATTAGTCATATTATCTATTGAAAACAATATATTAACAAAACTTGAACATAAAATTAACTAGTAATTTTGCATCTCAACTGTTCGAAGAATGATTTTTAAATATTTAATATGAAAATTTATTATATTAATAATTAAATTTTAAAAAAAAAATGCCTGATTTTAACTTTTTGCCTTAGGCCTCAATTTTGCTTAAGGCAACAAATTTAAGTAAGGTTTTTCATATATTTAAATAATAATTAAATAATATTTATTTCAATTTTGTAATATACTTTTTTATTTAAGTTCCACTATGAATTGTTGTTGACCTTTCTTTATTTATATGTCTTTAAAAGCCAAGTAGCAAAAGATATTTAAGGAAATTCCTGTCTTGTCTTTGCCTTTTTGTTGGAAATAATTAATGGGCCGAGCAAAGGCCTATAAATGGCTTTCTGATTGGCCGCATCAAATAACTTTCTCGATTTCCAGCCCATGAGGTTCACCCCACTCACGTTTGTCATGAATAATTTTGGAATGGGCCAACAAAGCCCATTTGGCAACCCACTCTTTTTCTTTTCTTTTCTTTTCTTCTCTCCAAAAAAAAAAATCAAACTCATTTCTTCACATTATCAAACAACTTTCTTCATTTTTCTCACACAAAAAATTCAAAATTCATTTCACATTTATATCACATCAATCACTTCTTATTATTCTTTCAAAAAAAAAATGTCATAAACTTTCTTTCTTTCTTTTTTATTACCAAATAACTTTCTTCATTTTTCTTTCACAAAAAATTCAAACAGCTTTCACCTTTATCATGTTAATCAATTCTTATTACTATTAAAAAAAAAAAAAAAAAAAAAAAAAAAAAAAAACCCCAAAAAATAAGAATGGTTTGCCAAACACACCCAATACATCTGGTTGATTTGAGCCTATATTATCAAAATTTTATTAAATCATCACTTATCCTAAAAGTTTAAGCTGATAGGAAAAAATAAATCTAATCACTTAATCAATACTTTAACACTCCCCCTCACGTGTGGGCTCAGACTTTCTTATAGACAGAGACAGAACCAGACATTTGGCTGGGAGGAAGTCAAACAAAAAATAAATTAAAATATATGGTCAAAGTATAAATACAAAATATACTGGGTGAGTTTGGTATCTCTTCATTTTCAAGTTTTCAACGCCTTATTGAGTCTCTTATGTGCTTGAAAAAAAAAAAAAAAAAAACTAACAAACAAACAAACAAACGCATCTTTTCTTCTATACCTTTCTTCTTTCTTTATTCTTTCTTCTCAACTCTACATTACATCATCTACAACACAACCCAATATTTACTTTCATTTAACAGGTAATATCAGTCACAATATGATGGAGTAGTGCTTTTCATGGCGTGGTTGAACCGCCTATTAACCCAAAATTTCTTCATTAAGATTCCAATTCCTACAAAGATCAATATTCTCAAGATTTTTTTTTTTTTTAAAAAAAAAAAAAAATCTTACTCTTCCCAAGTTCTCAGCACTCAAGAACGAACCTCCAAAAAATATGCTGAGAAATTTGCTCCTCTATTTTCAGCATGCACCCATACTTTAATTCATTTCTATTTCTCTACAAATTATAGACCGTTTCACAAAGAAGCAATCGACACAAATAAGCTCTAAAAAGTTTATTCCTCCACACTTTAACTGCAAAAATGGACCAAAATTTTTAACGAGTAAGGCCAAAAATTTTAATGGGTAAGGGCCAAAATAGACTGAAAATCAAACTATATATACTTGTTATTTTATTTTATTTTCAAATGAATTGGAGGGACATGGCCTCTATTGGCTATCTCCTAGCTCTGTCCCTGATTATGAGACCCACCTGATCAAATTCGGGTAGATGATTGTGAAAGATTACTTATAAGATCCACTTGACCAGATAAGTAGTTGAGTAATCTAATTTTTATTTAGTCAGGTAAGTCCCATAAGTGGTCTCTCACAATCACTTACCTGAATTCTTTCAAATTCGGATAAATAATTATAGAGGATCCTAATCCATTTATGTCACCCTATTGGATGTTTTCAGGTTGGCTCTATAAATTTTGAGGATTAAGGTATGGTTGGGTAAATGGCCAACCCAATTACATCACAACTTAAGTCCCCTAAAAAATGGTTTTTATATTAAATTTACAAAATAATAATAATAATAATAAAGACAAAAAGCTCCAACAAAAATAAAATGAGGAGAGACCATTTGACATGCTATAAGAGCATTTTCAGCATAGTAGCTATTTTTCTTCTCCAGCAGATTAGCTCTAGAGTAGATAAAATATATTTTTTTGCTAAGTGAATAGCAATAAGTTGCTACTCACTGTAATACAATGTTCAAGTTTTTTAATGTTTATTTCTCTTTGAAAATAATATTTAAATAAAATAGAGAATAAAATAAAGAATTTGCTTGAATTTGTATGAAAAAATGAATAGGTAAAATAGAAAATTGTACTTTTTGACTAGGTGAAATACCTCCAACTGCTGGAGATGCTCTAAGGGTTTAGTAAAAAATAAATAATAAAAAATGCTTAAATCTTAAAAAATTTCAATCTAAAGCATGATCCACTTTCTTTTTATATTTATTTATTTTTTTCTTATTTTCTTTAATCACTTCTAATTTTTGCTTCTTGGTTCTATAATTTTTTATTTCTTTGATATGTTATATGTTATTCTTCCTATTAGACACGTTGGTTTTAGTTGGATGTTGTTCCGGTCACGTGTCATTGATTTTAGAACAACAACTAATTAAATCTTGCTTATAATTAGTTATTTTTCAAAAAATATAAAATTGATTAGTCATATTATTTAAGGAAATTCCTGTCTTGTCTTTGCCTTTTTGTTGGAAATAACTAATGGGCCCAGCAAAGGCCTGTAAATGGCTTTCTGATTGGCCCATCAAATAACTTTCTCGATTTCCAGCCCATGAGGTTCACCCCCCTCACGTTTGTCATGAATAATTTTGGAATGGGCCAACAAAGCCCATTTGGCAACCCACTCTTTTTTTTTTCTTTTTTTTTTTCTCCCAAAAAAAAAAAATCAAACTCATTTCTTCACATTATCAAACAACTTTCTTCATTTTTCTCTCACAAAAAATTCAGAACTCATTTCACATTTATATCACATCAATCAGTTCTTATTATTATTTCACAAAAAATTCAAACAGCTTTTCACCTTTATCACGTTAATAAATTCTTATTACTATTAAAAAAAAAAAACCCCAAAAATGAGAATGGTTTGCCAAACACACCCAATACATCTGGTTGATTTGAGCCTATATTATCAAAATTTTGTTAAATCATCACTTATCTTAAAAGCTTAAGATGATAGGAAAAAGTAAATCTAATCACATAATCAATACTTTAACACTCCCCTCACGTGTGGGCTCAGACTTCCTTTTAATAGGTGAGGTCCAACACGTTGAATATTTAATTAAAATAAAAGGTAACTGACGGAGTCAATGCTCAAACTTAGGACCTTTCGCTCTAATACCATATTAAATCACCATTTATTTAAAAGCTTAAGCTCATTGGAAGAGGTTAATTTTATCACTTAATCAATACTTTAACAAATTTAAGCGTTTAAAGACTCATATACTTGCAGCACATATAATATATATATTTTTTTCTCCTCTTATTCCTGGTACGTTGAAGAAAGAAAGAAGTATATGAGAATTAAAATTTTCCTTTAAATTGAATTGGAGTAAACAATCTGTTAAACTTATATGTATTCAAAATGTAAGTATTTTTAAAAATGTTTTGGCACGTGTCAGTTTAATATACTGAATTTAAAAAAATTTCTTCAACCCAATTCGAAGAAAAACTTTACCCTTTAATAAACCTACAATATTTAATATATGTTAGCTAAATTACAACAGAATAAATAAATTACCAGAGTGCACCAAATTTATTCTTTTTTCATTACACGTCTTGAACCTCAAAATATGGATTTCATTGCTGAATGCTTATGTCATGAGTGTAGAGAACATGGACCTTCGTTAGCCGTGGCGATTATATTCAAAATTAAAAAGCCCATAATAACTAGGCTTCGTTGAAACTCCGTTAAAAAATATTTTTAGCGAAATTATTTTATAAGAAATGATTTCAATTGAAAATATTTTTTTGCGTTGTATTCTTACGGAAGAATCTGCAACGGCGGGCGACCTCCGAAGGTGGAGAATGAACTGTGAGAAAGTGTGTGTAAAGGAAGGAAAAGCTCAAACTCGAAAAATAATGTACGGTTTTAAAAGATAAAAACCATTTTATGGAAATTAAATAAGGTTTTTCTGGTTAACCAAAAATATTTTCGGTTTGACCACAATTTTTGGTCGTACCAAACACTGAAAACATTTTACATCGATACAAATAGAGGGTAAAAGACACAAAATTGAAAGGCTCTTTGGGGCTGTAGGCAGGCTTGGGCTTAAAGATTGATCACTCCTCATCAGGGCCGAAACTATTCAAGGACCCAACAAAAGATACATATGGAAGATTGGGGAGAAAGGACTAAAATCATAAGCTTGTTGAAACTTACAGATGGTGAGAAAATATATGGAAGATTGGGGGATAAAGGGCTCACTTTCAACTGTTCTTGGCCCATGCATGCAGCAGAGTAGAAGGAATAATTGTAAATAGGTTATATGCTGAGGTAAAGATTTCACAGAAGAGGAAGAAAGAAACTATTCGAGCTAGCTAGTTACTACCAATGAGGTAAACCTGGCTATTAGGGGTTTACATGCGAATGGATATTAATTGTTTGCATTCATTATTCATATATAAAGATAGTAAAAATCACTATTTGCAAGTGCGGATGCAAAAAAAAAATAGATAGCGATTTTTGCTTTTAATAACGTAGAGAATCATCCTGAGCATGTAATTATAGTTTGTCTTCATTTTCAATCATTTTTCTCTCTTCTCTCGTGTATGGCACTACAATTTCGTATATAAAAAATACGGTTTTAAACTAAATCGAAGAAAATGTATCATTTGAGAGTGCATTTTAAAAAAAATAATAATAAAAAAAAAAATTGTGATTTGAAAACGTAAAAAAAAAAATACATTTTCAAATCGTAAGCAAGAGAGTGCGTTTTTAAAAAACATACAATTTTAAAGGCTAAACTATAATTTTAAAGACAACTTCTGATTACCAAACGTTTAACTGCGTTTTTAAAAATCGTATTTTTAAATAATATGTTTTAAAATTGCAAACGGAAACGAAATATTAGTAAAATAGAAAATGATGCTTTTTAATTAGTTAAAATGCATAACATTGCTCGAAATGCTCTAGTTAGATATGGTATCATTTTAATATCAAGGTAAAGGATCCTCACCGTTAGACATCATTTTTTTTTTTTTTTTTGAACGGAGAGGATCATGTACGCACAATTCACGGGTGCTACGTACCACGTTAATGCAAAAATAAACCCAAACACCTAAAAAGGTCTTCACCCTTTGATATTGTTTTATTTATTTATTTATTATTATTTTTCCTTTATTTTAAGGAGAGAATCCTGTCCACACGATCCGATATTGGTACAAAGAACACGTGAAGGACCCTCAGCCTTTACACATCTATAAATCGTCTTTTCTCTCGATTTAAATATTCAATTTCCCTAGTTAACATTGACCATTTGGCAATGGCCGGCATTAAAGTTGGTAATTTAAGGATAAATATGTGGATGTGATTATTAGTAATATTTGTATTTATAAAATGCGATTATTACTATTACATATCTGTATCTGTATTCATTTTATATGATTACTACTCGCATTCGCGCAGTTATTAAATGTGATTATTATCTGTTATTCGCATATAAGGTAATGAGTGTTTTGGATTACTATCTAAATCTATATGCAAGATTAAATAATACAATCATTACTATATTGAAGCGTAAATAAATTAAGATTTAATTTGTTACACAATTCGCGATTATCAGTTATAAAGGGTTATTGTCTCATAAAGTAATTGGAATTTGGATTATAAAAAAAAAAAATAAAAAATAAAAATGTAATGTAATGAGCTATAACTTTGAGATGATAGTGAAAAAAACCTAACATAACATAAAAGTCCTAAACTTACCGAATCCAAAACAACATTTTTGTGAATTTAATATATATATAAAGGGAATGTGGATGTGGTTATTCATATTCCTTAAAACTGCTATCCGCAGCCGCATATGAGGATATTGTTTTTTGCTAACCACATCCACGTGTACGGATAGCGAATGCGGACAGTTATTATCCGCCCGCATTTTCACCCCCTAGTATATACGCTTTTGGATTGTTTTCTTTTGTTTGTTTATTTTCTTTGGTTTTGATTTGAAATGGGAGTGTTGGATTTTCACAAAAGAAGAGCGAGAGAGTCCAAAGAACTAGTGGGCCAAGCAAACCATCAGGGCTATGATGCTCGACTCCAAAGCCTTTGATCTTGACAGAGAAGAGCTACTTGAAGTTTATTTCTCTCGCTTTTCTCACTCTATTGATTCAATGGTAATTTTTGATGGCATTGCTATTGATCTTTCATCTTTTGTTTCTTGTTTGTGTTTTAATCTCTGTTTCTTGTTTGAACTTCTTAGGTTTTCCGAGCGTCTGTTATTTTATATATGTATAAAGCCTCAACAGTATTTTTTTTAAATTTTTTTTAAAGGTAATGTTACTATTTACACTAATTGTGTTTTAAGTAGCTTTTCCTATTAAATACTTAAAAAAAAAAATACAATAAAGTACACAACATCAACCAATGTATAACGTGAGTGCAAATAGTAGCATTATTTTATTTTATTTTTTAACAAGCTTCTCCATCTCACAAGCCATACGCAAACCCCATATTTACAGTTGATTTGAGAAGGATTTGACAAGCACAATGTGATGTGAAAATTCGAGACCGTTGCTTGTGAAAGGAATTTTGCAAATACCACATTTCTATATAAAGTATTTGGCTTATAAGACTATGATTCTTGAGCCGCCCCCTACGTGATTCGGGGTGGTTCCACTACTTGTGCTGGTGGGGTGAGGTTTGATACTGGCAAAAAAGGATGGGGTTTTCCTTTCAAAGGAAGGAAGGGTTTGGCTCTAGATCAGGAGCTAGTATGAGCTCCATGCCAGTGAGGGGTTCGGTGTACAGCCTACCGGTGATAGACTGGCACCATTGCGGAAGGACAGGTCTTCTCAAGCTGTAGGTGTTATCAATGAGGCCCTTGCTGAGTAGGAATGCTAGGCTTGTGTTGAAGGGGGTTGTGGGGAGCCGAGAGGAAAATCTTCGGTAAAATGGTTTTTGTTGTGGTTTTTTTAAAAAAAAAAAAAAAAAAAATTATGGGCTTTTTTTTTAAAAAAATAAAAATTGGTGTCTTGTTCTTTTTTCTTCTTCTTTTTTTTTTTTTTTCTTTTCTTTTTCTTTTTCTTGTTTCCCTTTAAGGGTCTTTTAGTAAATTCAATTTCTACAAAGATAAGCCTAGTCAAGTCATCCATTGCCATCCTCCTTGTGAGGGCCTCCATGAATCAGCTTCTATAGTATGACTAGCAATAAAACAAAAATGTTTTACAAGTAGAAAATATAAAGTGTAAGACCACAACTTAGTGAGTTAGCACACGAGAAACAACTTATTTATGCAGTGAACTCATTCTTTTATAAAAATAAGATAAATCACACGCAACACCATGCAATAAGGTTTTTGTAGACAAGCAAGGCAGAATATCATGCTGATGCATTATAATACTAATATATGATATCACATTTGTACAATGGCCAGCCACCTCTAGTTGTTCAATCGAGTCCGACCTCGAGTGATCCACACAACTTGCGGTGTCGTAAGGCATGACCATCATCCGTACATGGTTGTACTAGTCACTTCCAACCACTAAATCCAAGGCAATGAACATTAAAATAAATGTGGACCATAAGGCCAGGTTAAGCTTATATACTAATATGAACATGCTCCAAATTCTTCACACATTTTTTCAATAGTAGCCATGTCATAAAAAGATTTTAATCATTTCTTATGAATTATGAATTTACAAAAGCTCACACCATCAATCATTCATTTTCACAAATATTGCATTTGCACAATTTTAGTGTTCACAACATTCATACAAAGCATTTCATGTGAATATAAAATATGCATCTTTGCTAACAAAGTAGACATACAAAAAGTCAGTAAATAGTTTCCATATGAGTTTTACTCACCTTTGTCATACAGGTCTTCTTGGTAATCCTCGCAAATCCTTGCTCCATTGTTAGCAAAAGATTCTACTATTGGTCACACTTCTAAACTTAACTAAAAATCAAAAACTTAGACTCCTAAGCATTCTACCAGCCAAACCATTGTAGCTGTACGGGGATCGTTGAGACAGTTTAACAGTTCAATCGATACACGAACCGTTGGAACGGTCTGAGCATTCGAATGGTGCACGAACCATTAGAACGGTCACTAGGCAAAAACTCATGAACTCAAAAGGACCCTACCTTTAACTCATGTAGCATGTTATAAGGCCTAAAAATGCCTCCTTGCATTACCCTAAGCACAAAACAAACCTTAAAATGAAACCCAAACATCAAAGTCTAAACCTAACCCTAGAATCATCATTATTGCACAAGAAAACCATATTTAAAACCTTTTATCAACAAACACTCAACACCTAGACACACACACAAAAACAAACATTAAACAGAACTAAACTGAAGCTGAACTTGATTAAACTCATAATGAAACCAACAATTTCCAAGTTTAAGGTATGGAAGTTACTTTCTTGAAGATAGGAGCCCAAAATCCTCCAGAACTTCTCATTCTCTCTCTCTCTCTCTCTCTCTCTCTCTCTCTCTCTCTCTCTCTAGGGTCTAGTGGCTGAAGGGAGGCATAATGGGGTTTAGGGTTGATTGCCTAGACCCTTAAATATCCCTTCCTCCACAAGCCCATGTTGAGGTAGCTCTATATGATTCATATTGAGATTGCCGCCATTCGAACATTTAAAGCACCATTCGGACATTTTGTTGAGCTATACCATTGGACAATATATGGAGTGTTCGAACATTTGTCCTTTCTCACCGTTACCAATAGTTCGAACGGTTTGCGCATAAATTTTCTTATGTGTCTGAAAATCCCATTTTGTTTTCCCTTTTTAGATTTAAGACTAATCCAACTCTACCAAACACATTTAGGCATTAATTAGTGTGTCCTTAATCCTAACCTTAATGCAGGGTACTAAAGGTGGTAGTTCATTGGGGCAATGTATAAATGAGTAGTAGTTTGGGAGTGGGAGTGGGAGTGGGAGTGGGAGTGGGGGAGGGGGGGGTGGGGAGATGTAATTTGTTAGTTTGTAATTGGCCACATTCTGTTGGACAAAATCACTTCTTTGTAAAGATGTTTTTTTATCAGGGATTCCCCTATTCAGAAGTGTTCCAAAAGATTTTGCACAGTTTGCAAGTCACAAAATTCGGTTTTCTGCCAGCCGTCCGGACGACGTGTCATATCGCCTGGATGCCCAGCTGTTCAATGCATCATCCGTCCGGACGACGTGACATACCGTCCGAACGCACATCAGACTAAAGCATCATCTGATCGGACGACGTGGATTTCCGTCCGGACCTTCCTCTGTGTCCTGAAGCTTCGAACTGCTCCAGCTTGCATCCGTCCGAACGTTTGAGCAGCCTGTCCAGACGACTCTCAGTGTTCGACCAAGCTTCAGATTTTCTTTCCAAAATCAAATATGGGAAGATTGCCGCAATCGTCCGAATGATGTGGATTCCCGTCCGGACGCACTACTCCTTAAGGCAAGTTCGCAATTCAACTTCAACAGTCCGGACGCCAGTCTACCATGGTCCGGACACGCGTATGACAGATATGGAAATTGCATGTAGCAGATCACCCGTCCGGTTGCCCATCCTCTTGGTCCGGACGTGTGAAGCCTTTATAAGGAAATTACTTGCAGTGGACATACGACCGTCCGGACGACAGGGCAACACCGTTCAGACACGGCGCTCAAACAAGAAAGATTTTCAACGAAATTCTCAGAATTTCAGTCGCACAGTTGTCCGTCCGGACGGCGCCCAGCTTTATCAAGCCAGATGCTCATTTGAGTCCTTAGCCTATAAATAGAGTCCCTTGTGCTTGAGAATTATAAGAATTCGGTACTGAATTCCACTAGTGCTTAGAGAGTTATTTTGTGAGGTTATTGAGCTAAGTTGATTTCTCTGAAACTGTTGTTGTGTGTGCTGTTGCTGCGCTTAACTTGAAGTCTATTTTAAGGGTTAACCCTAAGGTAAATGATTCCATTGAAGACCCTTTCAGGTAGGAGACCTGGTTGGGAAACGTTCATGTTGGGTTACACGTTAGAATTTAAGGTACGACCACTGCATCAGGGATATGTGAGTGCTACTACTTTATAACTAGCTTTGTCTTCTGAATAGTGGATATCCTGGGTTTGATTGCCCCGGAGTGGTTTTTCTCTTAATTGAATTTCCACTTCATCAACAAAATATTTGTTTCCTTTAATTTTTGCATTTAATATTTTGTTGCACACTGTTCACACACACTTGTATAAATTAGAAGTCCAATATTTTTCATAATTAACCTTTATTTTTCTTTAGAAAGTCAAGAATATGGGAGAGATGCTAAAAACTATGTATAATATAAACTAAATTAACTCAATAGATTGGCGCATAGACCACTGTCCAATGGGGTAGATTCAAGTTGTAGCATGTACCTAAAATGCCTCCAAATGTACCTCCTCTCTCTCTCTCTCTCTCTCTCTCTCTCTCTCTCTCTCTCTCTCTTTCTCTCTCTATCGCCCTCTCCTATGCAAACATTACTCCAAATCCAAGCTAGGGAGGAAGGAAAAGTTTCCCCCCAAGCCTTTAGAACTCCTCTCCTCCACTATCTAGGATTGAACACCACCCTATATGAGCGGAATTTAGCCCTAATTGGCTGCCCCATCAACTCTCAACAAAGAGTGGATTTAACAGTCCATCTGCATGTCCATAGAAGGCAGGAGCCGCCCGTATCCGCCCATGGGCAGAAGAATAATTTGGGTTCATCTGTCTTGGGTATCTATTGGGCACCGTAAATTTATGAAAAGCTCCACATTTCCTTAAGAGAAACCAGAGTTTTTCACAAACCATACTGCAAAAATCACATATTTGCACAAATCCATTAGACAAACAACACTACATCACAGATTTCACAAACCATATTGCAAAAGTCAAAAAATGAAACTTATTGGCAGGAGAGTGGCTAATAGTCCATGAAGATGACGACAAAGAAAGGGAGGAGAGTGGCTGAGAGCGGCACTGTGTTAAGATAGAGAGAACAAAAGGCAAAAGACCACAAATTGAAAACAACGAAATTTTTTGGTCTAGTATCCTATCATTTTAATAAGTATATGGTGGGGTGTTGCACTCACAACACCCCACCATGCATGGGCTGTTAAAACCAGCTATGTTGGCAGCTTTTTCTCTCGCTTCCTCCATCTCAAGGATATGCTTGGCTTGCTGTTGTTTAGGATAGTGTTCTTTGGTTAGTCTATACGTTTTTGGTTTCTCTATTTTTCTTTGTTGTTTAGTTTCTGTTGATTTCATCTATTAAAAACAAAATTGTAGCATGTACCTCTCCCCCGTACAACTTTATCCCCCAAACCTTTTATTCCCTCTAGCATTTAGATTTTTATAGTTTCTTTCTAGGGGTTTGGCTAGCTGAAGGCGCCAATGTTGTCCATTCGAGTACTCTTCAACCTGGTGTTAGACATGGGGTCTATTGTCCAAGAGAATTATAAATTTTGTGATTCCTATAGAAGGCATCAAATTGTTGGTGCAATTTACCACACTCTGAGGATTTGGCCAAACGTGCCTATAGAAGAAATGTAAAGCAGGGAATATTGTCGGGTGTGCCGACAGAGATGCTTATGATGCCCAAGTCAATGATGTTGTTTAGATGAAAATAACGGGAGGTAAGGAAAAGAATATTGGCAGTGTGAAAATGACCAAAATAGGATCATACCTGCAATAATGGCTACCTCCCTTTTATATTGGTCGTGGGTTTCCCTTGCGTAATTGTCCAGCTATGTGCAATTAATTTGGTTAGGCATACCCTGGCTATATGGAGCATCTCAGTTGTTAGTATTTTGGCCTCATTCTGTGTTTGGACAAAATCACTTGTATATGTAAAGGTGCCGTAAACAGGGATTTCACTTGTCAGATCTTTTTCAGAAGACTCTGCATTGAAGATAGAAGATTTCAGATTCCCTGTCAGCCATCCGGACGAAGTGTCATCCCGTCCGGACTCCAGACAGACCAGCATCATCCGTCCGAACGACGTATCTTTCCGTTCGGACCCTCCACTGTATCGAGAAGCTTCTGTTCCAGCTAGCATCCGTCCGGACATTTCAGCAGCACGTCCGGACGCCTAACAATGATCGACCAGCTTTAGATTCTTTCCATGTTCAGAATAAGGGAAGATTGATACAGACGTTCGGACGACGTGGTTTCCCCTCCGGACGGACTCATACATAAGGCAAGAATCGCAATTCAAATATCACCGTCCGGATGTCAGTCAGCTTTGGTTCGGACACGTGTGCAACTAAGATAGAAATTGCCAATTCGACTTCAACCGTCCGGACGTCTGCCTCTCATGGTCCGGACGCACGCATAGCAGATATGGAAATTGCGTGTTGAAGAATTGCCGTCCAGACGTTCATCCCCCTTGGTCCGGACGCGCGAAGCCTTATATGGAAATTACTTGCAGCAGTCGTGCAACCATCCGGACGTTAGTGTCTCACCGTCCGGACATGGCTCTTAAATAGGAAAGATTTTCAGCGAAATTTTCAAAAAATCCTGTTGCACAGTTGTCCGTCCGGACGGCTCAAGTTCACTGTCCGGACGGCGTCCGTACATATTACAGCAGTCGCCCATTCTGCACCTCAGCCTATAAATAGAGGCCCCTGGGCATTGAGAACTACAAGATTTCGGTATTGAATTCCACAAGAGCTCAGAGAAGTTCAAGATCCCTCTGAAGCCGTTACAAGTGTGCTGCGCTACATCTGAAGTCTATCTTACAGGTCGGCTCTAAGGTAATGGATTCCATTGAAGACTCCTTCAGGTAGGAGACCTGATTAGGAGGCATTCGTGTTGGGTTACACGTTAGAGAGCAAGGTACGATCACTGCATTGGGTATATATGAGTGCTACTATCTTGTATCTAGTCTTGTCTTCTGAATAGTGAAATTCCTGGGTTTGGCTGCCCCGGAGTGGTTTTTCTCTTGATTGAGTTTCTACTTCATCAACAAAAATCTGTGTGTTGTTTACTTTCCGCATTGTTATTTTTGTTGCACACTTTACACACACTTGTCTTATTTTAGAAGTCAATTTTGATTTTCATTAGTTATGTCTCATAGTGTGGTCCTTTAGTTTACATTGAGTGGTCGCATGACGTGATCATGAGGGAGCAAGAAATATTATTTTTCTGGTAATTGTCAATTCAGTGGATTGTTAGTTACTGTCACGAGGCAGGGTGGAGATTCTTTGCAATGCATCCATTGTAAGTCTTCAAAGGGTCAATAGGCCGAGACATGGTTTTCAATGGATATTGGCTTTAGACCTTACTCTCTCACCTAGTAGGCCCATTCTAATTAGAAAGCCCAAAGGGCCTTCGGTAATGGGGTACACCAACTCTCGTACTTGCAATTAATCAAATTGATGGACCCTTAACCATCAAGGTAGTCTTAAGTTCATGGCTTGTAATTTTTTTTTATTTTATTTTTAGAAATTTTAATTTATATGAAGTGTTTCATAAAGAGTGTTCCTCAAAAGTAATTTATAGTTCCTCAAAATAACTCTTTTTGAGTTTATTCTTTACACAAAAAATTCTAGTTCCACCGCTCTTGACCACTCTATTGGATTGTCTTGCTCAACTAGTAATGCCATTCATTCATATACATTGGGTTTACACCACTATAAAAGATCACATGTGAGCCCTTTAATTCGAGTTCTGTGATGTGTACTTACTTTGAATTCCCTTAAAAATACATCCCTTTCAACCATTTGTTTTTGTTAGAATAGAAGTTATCCATTAATATCATAATTTAATATGGTGGATGCCCACTAAGTTATCAAGTTTAAATTTGTATGAATTAAATAAAAAATTAAGGGGTAATTATATTTTCCTCTCATGAACTACCAAAAAATGCGCTATGCCCTCTGTTGAGTTTTGTAAAAGACGAAATTACCCTCCCTAAATATATCGCCCGAAATTAAAAATGATGGGGTGTTGAATTACGAATATGCCCTTACTTTATCATTCAAAAAACCTGAAATGCCCCGTGAAGAACTAAGACAAAGACTGAAGTTAGTGACCTAAGCACCCATTGCACCGCACAACCAGTCTTCTATACTTAGAAACACTAGAAATCTTCTAGAACCAAAGACTAGCACTTTGAATTTGACAGACGGTGGATTCACAGGAAAAAATTGGAACAAACCCAGATTCGCACTGAAAGGTCACACTTGTTTCAGGTATTGGCCGACTTTCACTTTTTCATTAAAATAAGAAAGTGTGTTGTTTTTGTCGAAGTTGGAGTGAAAGCAAAATTTCACTCCGACATTATGTGTGGTTGTTGTTTTGTGCGATAAAGTCGATGGTTTTGTTGATTGTTTAATTATTTTGTTGCTTTTTTTTTCCCTATAGTGGTCCTATACGGTTGTCGTGTTTTCCCTTTCTCGGTGGTCCCGAATGTCTTTGTAATGTGGGAAAACATTGGGAATAGGATGGTCCACAACTAAAAATTATGTTTCAGTGGTCCACAACTTTGTTTGTTTACATTTATCCTCTTAGGTGGTCCCGAATGTCTTCGTAATGGGGGAAAACGGCCGGAATAGGATGGTCCACAACTAAAAAATATGTTTCGGTTTATGTATAAAAACAATTGTCTCAAATGTGTAGATTACATTTCGTTCAACCTTAAGAGTTTATTTAATTGTTTAGAACAGATTTAACAATTAATCCATTAAATAATACAATTGGGTACATAGAATCCTACAGCTTGAAATTATACTTAGTATCTAAAAGCCTGGCCCTTTAATATTTGTAAAGGTCATACCTCTTAAGTAACCAATTTAAAAGTTTCAAAGTACATATGAAAACTAACTAAAGGGGATTGGTTGCCTTAATCCCCCTCTCTCTCATACACTCTCTATAAGTACTGCCTCTATAAGCATTAACAATTAATAAACACTTTAACTGACTTTTTACTTTTTCAGAAACATATGTATACTAGACCTAGAGTTATACATAAGTATGCATCTTTAAAGGATGACATCATCCTCAAATAAAGAATCCATATATATATATATATATATAATAAAAATACCTCTAATCTAGGGTTTTATAACATAATGATATTTTCATAGATATGAAGCTGGTAGGTAACCACATGTAGTGCTAGTTTGCCCTAACAACAAAAAATCAAAATCTTTAAAACTTAAATTAACACAAAAATGAATTCAAGAAACTCATACACAATTACTCATGCGTAAATACTCATATTAGTTTATGTGTTATATGTGTAGTGTCAAGCAACCGGCATATACAATGGCAAGCAATGATGTGATTTTAAGGGTTCATTACGGGGCCGATTTGATTGGCAACATAGGTGCACGTATGTTGGAGGGAATATAGGGTTGTATGATGAAGCTTATGACCTGGATCGTCTGTCATTTTTTGAGATCGAAAGAGTAGTTAAAAAATTTGGATACCATCCAGGTGACCTTGTTTACTACTGTGAGGCCGGTAAAGAATTAGAAGACGGGTTAGTTCTGTTAACCTCAGATGAGGATGTCATCAAAATGGCTGATGTATTTTTAGGCCATAATCTTGTTGTGCTGTACACTATTGCTTTTTCAAATTCTACCGATGAATTAGTCTCAAATGTGGGTGAGGTTGAAAAGGGTGAGGATAGTGGAGTTGAGGAAAGTAGGATGAAGGTTGTAAATGACCCATACTGGAGGGCATTGATGAGTGATGATGAGAACGATGCATGGGATGGGCCTGATGAACCAGAAGATAGTGATTCTGATTTTGATGAGGGAGGGTGATTTTGAGGAGGGTGGTCATTCTGGTGAGGAGGAGGGTGGTGATGGTGAGGAATGTGGTGATGAGGGTGGCCATGAAGAGGCAGCCCAACAAGATACCACTCATGTTGGTGGGTTAGGCGATTCGTCTAGTTTGTTGGATGACGAGGATGAGGATGAGGTATCCTCTAATTTGGCTAGAAGTGATGCCTCCTGAAAGTGATGAGAAGTTTGAGGCGACTAGTGGGGTTCGGTGTGTTACTAAGATTTCTAAGTTGAAAGATGGGGACATGGAAGACCCGCATTTGGATGTGGGCATGCCATTTGATTCAGCAGCTCAATTTAGGAAAGTTGTGAGGGAATATAATTTGTTAAGGGGAAATGATGTTGAGTTCACAAAAAATAATGGGGACCAGGTCATTGGAGTCTACAGGAATAATGCCAAAGGTTGTCCTTGGAGAGTTTATGGTTCATTGGTATCGGGTGAGATGACTTTTATACTTAAGTCACTGAACCCTGACCATCGGTGTACAAGATGTTACAAGTCCTCGATTGTAACTTCTAGGTAGATTGCGGATAGGATGTTCCACAAATTCAACACACAGCCAAACTATCCACTTGCAGCTCTCTATGACAATGTAAAAAGGAAATGGAATGTGGATGTCAGTTTTAGACAACTGTACAAGGCTAAGGTGAAAGCCAAAGAATTATAGAAGGTAAGCACAAAGAGCTGTACAAGCGGCTATGGAATTATTGTGCAACGGTTAGGCAAACAAATAGAGGGAGTACAATATTGATGAAAGTTGAACGGCCTAATTTAGATGTCCCACTTACTTTTATACGGTTGTATATGTCTTTGGCAGCATGTAAAGATGGTTTCAGATAGGCTTGTAGGCCTGTGATAGGTGTGGATGGATGCTTTTCTCAAGGGATGCTATGGGGGGGGGGGGGCAACTGTTGGCTACTGTTGGGAGAGATCCCAATGACAACATTTATCCCATTGCCATGTTTGTGGTTGAAGCTGAAAACAAGGATAGTTGGAGTTGGTTTCTAGAGGTCCAAATGGAAGAAATGGGTTGACATTCATCTCTGATAGGTAAAATGTATGTTACTTTGCTTAGTTTCAGTATTAAATTATTGTTGTTTCTACATAATTTTTCACTGTTTTTTTATTATTGGCCTTGTTTGGTAAGGGAAGAGGAATTGGTAGTGGGAGTTAGAAGTGATAGATGTGATATAAAGTAAAAAGAATTTGTATAGAAAAGTGAAAATGTTTTGTATTGTAGTGAATTTTTTTATTTAAATAATAATAAAAAATTATTGATGTGATATAAAGTTAGAATGTTTTGAAGTTGATTGTTTTGGGGATAAGTGAAGAGGGGAAGGGAAAATTTTATTGCTCTTGCCAAACTAGCCCATTAATTATTTGTATTATGTTGTTTTGTGCCTAGGGTTTGATTCCTAGTTTCGAATCAGTGCTACCAACTGCCCCGCATCGCATATGTCTGAGACATTTATAAGCGAACTTTAGGGATAATGGGCATAAAGGATTGGTTTTGAAGGACAAGTTGTGGAAGGCAGCTTCGGCCTATAATATTCTTGGATTCGATAGGGAAATAGCTGCAATGAAGAGGTTGAGTCCAGCTGCTCATGCTTACTTGGAGAAGATTGACCAACATACCTGAGCTATGGCTTATTTCGACATAAGCCCGAAGTGCGATTTGGTAATGAACAACCTATATGAGTGCTTCAATTCGTAAATTATCAAAGCACGAGACAAGCCAATCCTTACCATGCTAGAGATGATCAGGAAGAAGTTGATGAGACAATACTAGAAGAAAAGGCTAGGAATTAGGGAGTACGTTGGGGAATGGTGCCCCAAGATATTGGTGAAGTTGGAACAATGTGGAAAGGATTCTAGAGAGTGCACTGCACATTATGCTGGGGATGGACTATACGAAGTTGAGTGCAGTTATGGCACATTTGTCGTCAACCTGGGGCATCGTACTTGTGGGTGCATGTAGTGGGACATGCTGGCATTCCATGCCCACATGCCATCTTGGCCATCTTACATAACTCCACCTTGCTTGAGCAGTACCTACATCAGTATTACAATGTTGAAAATTACAAGAAGGCATACGACCCAATGACATGCCCAGTGCCAAGCGAGGACCAATGGGTAAGAGCCGACCAAGATGAAGTGGATCCACCTATTGTTAGACATACCCCAGGAAGGCCAAAGAAGATTAGGAGAAGGGGTTCGGACAAGCCAAGAAATCCATATTGCATGAGGAAAGGTGGTGTAACCATGAGATGATCGAAGTGCAGAACGGTTGGCCACAACGCCAGGACTTGCCCAAGGAGGAAGAGAGTGTCCATTCCTAGTAGTTCGCGAAAGAGTGTACCCACGAGTACTGCAACAGAGTTGACCTTTGATGATGTAAGTCTATTTCCGGTTTTATATATGCTTATAATAAAATGTCATTGCCAACCGAGTTAATGATTTTACTAACTTTGACTGTTTTGCGTTGCAGATGCCTTCTCAGCCAGTTCTTGATGCTTCACAGCCTACACAGTCGTCCGCATCTGCACTGCCTGTTTTAAAGCCTAAAAGGATACATGCATATACTACTATTAATGTAGGTATCATTAATAATTTTTTATTACAAATATGAGTTATTTCTAATTGTTGTATGTTGCATATGCAGCCTACTTCTACCAAAAGGAGTAAGACAACTCTAGCTCCCTCAGTGTAGCCTGCTTCTATCAAAAGGAGTAAGACAACTCCAGCTCCCTCAGTGCATACTCGGGCATCACCTAAAGGAAACCAAACAGCTGTAATTTAATACAGATTTACACCCCTATAGGTAAATAGATTTTTAGTTTCTAACTCATCATGTGTTGCACAGGCTCGGAAGCCCACAACTGTCCATGTTGGACAGAAGACATTAGGCTATAAATCTGTTGCCGTAAGACCTCTCAGGAGGTCTGATAGATTGTTAGCAACATTTAAGGAGCTCGATCCCAACAAAAAGATACCAACTGTTGACCTCACAAGTGTTGCTGGTCAACCAGCAACTGCACTAGCAGTGTTCAATCGACAATTGGCCAGGGCAGGCGGAGTTTTCATTCGGGAACTAGCAAGAAATGCAACAAGAGTAGTGGTACCAATAGTGGAGAAGGGTATGCAACGAGTGGAAGCAAAAAACAAGGGAAAAAGACCAATATGGCAGCCTTGATGGGTTTTTAGAGATTGTATTTGCTTGATGTTTCAGTTTGTTGGAAAAGAACAATTTTATAGTTTTTGTGTTGTTGGTTGTTGGAAGTATGGAAAGAAAAAAATTTGTTACTGTTGGCTTTTTTTTTTTTTGTACAAGTTGTTGGTAATATGCAGAAACAATTTGTAGTTGTACTTAGACAAAATTTGATTATGTTTGTTTTTTGTACAAGTTGTTGGTAATATGCAGGAACAATTTGTAGCAATTTGTAGTTGTATTTGGACAAAATTTGATTATGTTTGTTTTTTGTACAAGTTGTTGGTAATATGCAGGAACAATTTGTAGTTGTACTTGGATAAGTTGGTAATATCCAAAATTTGATTATGTTTGTATTTTGTACAAGTTGGTAATATGCAGGAACAATTTGTAGTTGTATTAATCCAAAATTTGATTATGTTGTAATTCATTGAGAATTACATATTATAAATATCCTATGATACTTACAGGTTGATAATTAAGAATTACAGGTTCCAACTAATACCAAATTTGCATGCTATATACTTTGACCGATTATTAACATATTCCCCCCATGAACTACCTATAATTGTCACAATACCACCATGAATTGACAATCCTCACCAAAATAGGTCATTCAACTACCATTTCAAATATACGATTTGGTAATGAAACTTTTTGATGCTTTAACAACAAATACACTACCATATAGAGCATTCAACAGTATGCTACCAACCGAATTCAATTCATATAGCTACCAATAACACATGCAACAAAATGAACATCCCATTTCATAGAACAAAAAGGCCATTAGTCATTACAAAGTTTACAAATACATTAGTGATTACAAAGTTTACAAATACACTAATCATTACAAAGTTCCAAAATTACGCATATCATTAGAAAGTTACATTTTTAAGAACACAATGTATTTTGTTTCATGGTAGCCGTTTGTTGGACAAATGTCCTGCACCATGATAGTTGCCCCAAAACACAGCTACGAAGACAACAAAAAAAATCCAACAAAATGCCAAAAGATGACTAGTTGTCTTCGAAACTTTTACTTGCATGTCATATTGAATTGCTTCAATCTTTAGCTTGGCCTTCAACTTTATAACCTCTTTGTTCAGCATCGCGTCCCTATGTTGTAAACGACCCATCACTTGTTTAGCATGGTCACACATGTCAGTATCTTTCCATTGGAAGAATCCATAAGAGCGACCAGCCTATTCAAATTACAGGCCATATAAATAAACGAGGGTTAGTTTATTAGTTTTGAAAAATATTGAACAAAAGCATATATTCTAAAGTCAAGAAATCCATCAACATTGCACCAAAGGAGTGCATACTATCTAACAAGGAGTACTTTACTAGAAGCTAAAGTTATTACTGAAATCACAAAAAATTCCAAAAGACAAAGCCATTTCAATAACTAAAAAGAAAACATTTTTAAGATAAAAAACGATGTCATTACAAAGATTACATGGGAAATTTTGCTTGGATATTCGAAATATATAATTATATTACTCCAAAAGGAAAAAGCTCATTACAAAGATTACATGGAAAATTTTGCTTGGATAATCGAAATATATAACTATATTACTCTAAAAAAAGGCTCAACTTTAAAAGCTTAAAAAATAACTCAACTTCAGTTACCCATTGTCCAAAAAAAAAACAAAAGAAAAAAAAAAATAACATAATAAGAATCCAACAACAAGAATCCAGAACTAAGATCTAAACTTTCAAACCCTAAAAAAATACCCATTGTCTACAAATAGAAGTAAAGAACCCATCACGTCCGAAAATCACGGAGGAAACTTACAGATCTATTAAAATAATTCTTACCTCAAAGTTAACACAACCGTAGAACAACCGGCCGAAATTATCCTCAGTAAAGGAGGTCTTCAAAGGTGCCGGAAGTCCACAACGACACATGGGATCCACAGAGGTTGCTTCGCTATTCAATGAACAAGACATTTTCCTTCTTTTGGAAGTCAGCTCCTCCTTCTCTCTCAGACTGTTTGAAGTTTGGAAGAGAAATGGAAGACAAGCTTCGAAAATGAAAGGAGCTTGTCTTTTGTTTCCTTTTGAATTATTTTTCTTTTTTCTTTTTTCTTTTTATTTTTTTTAATTCATAATCTTTAACCACTGCAGGTGAGGGTAAAACGGACATAAAAAGGGTTGAGACGACAGGTGAGGGTCACGTGACCCTTTAACCGTCTATTTTAACCAGGAAAACTGACTGAAGGGGGCGAAGTACATAACAGTAGTAGTTGAATGCTCTATTTTGGTCAAGTTGGTAGTTCATGGGGGCATAACGCATTTTTTGGTAGTTCATGGGGGGAAAAGGTAATTACCCCAAAACTTAATTCAAATAGAATTAAAGGTTTTTTTGTTATGAAATTCATATCAAATATTTTAAGGATTTTGATCGGTGCAATAATAACTGTTTTTTGCACATGTAATGAGCTGAGTACATGAGAATCTTCACATGAAAGGGCACTCAAACTCTACCATTTTCAAACAGGAATTTGGCCTGTCCAGATAAGGTGAGGCCTGAGTTCTCTCATATGATAGAGTTCTCATTACACCTGATGTTATCCATATTTGAGTAATGCTACTCTTTACATCAATTTATCACACTCGTTTTACATTGGGTAGTGTAGCGTTTTTTAAATGGCTTACTTTTTATTTTTTTATGTAGTTGACATGTAAAGTCATTTAAAACACATCATTTTAACCAATGTAAAACGAGTGTGATAAATGAAGGGAAAAAAAAAAGCAATTTTGGTCCTTGGGGTTGTGACAAATAGTCAATGGGATTTAAAAAGTGATCAATCACTACTCCTTAGGGCAAGCACAAAAAAAAAAATAATAATAATAATAACATAAAAATCGTCCTTATCGTTAGAAAAGTTGATGGAATCCGTTAACTTGACATATTAACACCAATTATATAACAACACGTGTCTAATTTGCTTAATCACTACTAAAAATACATGCTAGACTTGACATGTCACCAATTTAAAGACACATATACTCCACGTTAGCTCACTCTTTCCACGTCACTGCTCTCCACGTTAGCAAGGTAAAAGTAAAACTATAAAAAAGTGTAAAGTCGAATTGTCACCCAAACCGTTGATCATCTATTCCAAATATCCTCACACACCACCAAACAAATTTCCAAACCGCCACCCTCGTCGATTTCTATCATATTTGTGTTGTTTTGTGTCTTTTTTTTTGTTGCAGTGATAGGAAACGACAGAGAGGCCATGGATCTGACGAGTAGCTGAGAGAAGGATCGAAAATCTCCATCCATGCAGTTTTCGAAAAAGAAGATTGACACCAGAGTCATAGGTCCCAAGCTCGCTTCGGCCCACCTGTGAAGACGGTCTACATGTATGGACGTGGTGGTTGTACGTGTTCTCGTAGGACGTGCTAGTGCTGATGCTGAAACTCTCCCATAATCGTCCTTCTTTACCATATTCTCTCTCTCTCTCTCTCTCTCTCTCTCTCTCTCTCTCTCTCTCTCTTTATGTGTGTGTGTGTAATCATCTCTTGCTATCAAACCATCTTTGTGTCACTCTGTACAATCATCTGTGTTGTACCAAAAAGGGTGCAAACCCAAGTGTAGGCTTTCGCAAGTAATAATTCTCGGTAAGTACGAGGTCGATCCACAGGAAATTGTAGATACTAAGTAAAATTCCTATTATTGTGCAGAAAAGTAAATTGAATTGATTTTTCCACTAAAAAGTGGAGCAATAGAGAGATGATAAACTAAAATTAAATTAACTAAATAAAATTAATAAAAGAAAACATAAAGACCACTTCCAATGGCTTATCTATTTCTCAATCTAAATAGCTAACCAAAATCTACTTTATCTAGTTTAGCTAATGAGTTTTAAAATGCATCCTCCATCCAATTATCTAAATTTCTCACTATTTTATTAAAATAAGCATTTTTTGTTTTTTTAAAAAATTATTATTATTTTTTTTTAAAAAAACCCATCATCTCCACAGCATCTGCACTCATCTTCGTTTCCCACAAACCTATCTCCCCCGGACCACCTCATCTACACTCATAATCGTTGGTCTCAATTTTCCACTCCCATTCTCTCATTCCCGAATCTCGAGTTACCCATTTCAAGGTTGCCCCTCTCTTCCTTCCATGGCCATGACCCACATCCTTAAACCTGCCATTTCCATGTCCCCTTCTTCATACTTCACTCCCTCTATACCCTCACCTCCATTTCCATTCAAAACGCACACTGGCTCACACTTCTTCACCACCCATCATTCAAGAATTCACAGCCACCAATCCCCACCGCCAACACTATCCAAAAGATTGTTCTTTCCTTTAGTTTCTAGAATCTGGGACGCCTTAACCGGTCAACATTTATTAGTCTCAATTATGATTGACGAACAGTGGACTCAAAAAATGAGGCTACATGTTTAGGAAAGTGCAAGAAAGTTTCAGCGAGCCTCGAGATCTTGAAGCTTGATTTTCAGTCTGACGATTGGGATCTCTGAGCGCTTCAATCGCCTTTCATGGGGGAGGGCAGCTGCAGGATCGACCTCTGAGCAGTTCTCGCTCAACCTCGTCATTGGAGGACTTGTGGAACGACGACACAAAGAGAGAGAGACGCGAGGACAAACGAGAGAAAGAAGAAGAAAGCTGAAAGAAAGAACAATAAAATAATGATAGATTTGTGAATAGTGCAACGCTCATGAGGCGTTGCACTTCACGAATGCAGCAAAATTCTATTGTAGCGTTGGTGTGCATAATCCGTTAGAGGAGTCTTTTAATGTTTTTGTTAGCTACTTTGGCCAAAATTTGGATATACATCATCCGCTAGGACTGCTCTAAGGCTTCAGGGATCCACCTAGCAATTTATTACATATTCTTGAGATATATTTTTAACTCATTTAGGTAGAGAATCAACTCTCCTAATTGGAAAATAAAACAATTAAGCACATGGTAAATATAAAATAAATTAAACATGGGTTGATTGAGAATTTGATTTTAAAAACATGACACAATAAATTAAGGATTCAATATATTTTCGAATCATATCAAATAAAACAAAGTAAGTATTTGATATTGAAAATAGAATAATGACTTCTAAACAACCAAGTGTGTGTTCGTGTGTAACAAAATATCTTAAATGAGGAAAATAAAAGAGACATGATATTTGTTGACGAAGTAGAAACTCTGTAAAGAGCAAAACGACTCCGGGGTAGCCAAACCCAAGAAATCCACCATCCAAAGACAAAGCAAGTTACAAAGCACTCGTACTCACAAAACCCATTGCAGTAGTCATACATTTAACTATAACACGAAGCCCATCGTGAACGCTTCCCAACCAAGTCTTCTACTTGAAGGGGTCTTTGATGGATTCATTTACCTTAAGGCCGACCCCTAAGATAGACTTCACACGAACAAAGAGCACACATCGGCAACGGCTTGAGAGCTAGCAGATCTTCAAATCTCCCTAAACACCCTCTCTAAGCACTATGGAATTCTATATTGAATTTTTACAAATAACAAGCCTAAAGCCCTCTTTATATAGGCTTCAGAAAACCTAATTCTAGACAAATTCGGACTCTGGCTGTGGAGCGTCCGGACGGAAGTTAGAATCGTCCGGACGGTCTTCTGCGACCGCCTTCCAGATTAGCGCAATTTCTTCCCATATCAGGTCCACGTCTGGACGGCTTGGCTAAGCGATCAGACGGTCTTCGCTGTGACTCCTTTCCGCGCTTATAAAGGAAACCTGAAATATTCTGGAATGCTAGATAGCGTTCGGACAGGTTGCCACGTTGTTCGGACGTCTTACAGAAACTTCCCAAATAGTGTCGACTGAAATCCAACTTTGTATAGAAATTGGAGAAGCTTAACCTATCGTCCGGAAAGTGTTGCCCTAACGACCGGACGTCTTCGACGCTGAAGCTTCTAGACACTGTAGGGCGTTCGGACTCCTTGAAAGGCCCGTTCGAACGGTTGCACAGGAACCAGTTTAACTGTCTTGGAATTTGCATGGAATTTTCATGGACATCTTCTAGAAACTTGAGACATGGCTTGAAATAAACATTTGTCCATATTACTTGAAGATTCTGAAAAAGAACCGATCATCCTGTTAAAATGCAACCGTTACATAAAGTGTTTTTGTCATCCAGAATGTAGCCAACATAAAATACTAACAAACTCCCCATTTGGCCATTCTAGGACAAAAAACAGTTGACCAGTTTGGAAATACATTCCAGATCCAAAAACAAAAAATACTCCCCATTTTTTTCTCAAAAGGACAAAGGGTAAACAAAGTATTCAGAGAAAAACCATAACCAAACATTTCCAAAGAAACAAACAAAGGAATATAACAAGGTTAGGTCTTAAACAAGAATTCAGCACACACATGTATCTAAACTTAAGAAAACAGTCAGATAGCTCATCAAAAATACACAAACATATAAAGAAAAGTCAAGTAATCAATGAGCATAAATTTTCCTGCAGATAGAAATTTTTCAATAGTCAACTTAACTCATGCAATGCGTGTGTGTGTGTGTGAAGACTTTCTCAATAAGGTATGATCTTCGTTGATATGATTTAAAACAACTAAATTTTCTAAATAAGAGAGAAATTCACAGTTAGATCAGTCAAAAGTCAAACCTTATCTTACTAGGGCCTAGTCACCCTCATCTGATACTATCCCCCTAAGAAGCAACACTATTTTAAATTTTTACTTGCAACATGAAGGACAAGACATATTGCTAAATCAGCACAAAAGTAATGAATTTATTCATATAATCATTGAGCTCAGAAGTATAACTGCTTGTTTCTTTTTGGTGTTGCAGTTTAGAGAGGAAGCCAAAATTTCTGGGGCTAAGTTCAACTAGCGAATTGGTCAATTTGACCATCTTAGCACAAAAAAAATCTCTCTAAAAAGAATTTTCAGAAGCAGAAAATCATAGATTAAAAAAAAAAAAAAAAATGTACCTTAAGGGAGCCTTGGATAGTGCACATTTTTATCGCATGAGGAAAGCAACTATCTAATAAAGATGCAACAGGAAAACTTAGCACAAATCAGACTTAGAATCTCAATAATATGTATGCATATTTTATGAAAGCACGGAGAACTGTTAAAACAAATAGACAACATGAGATAGCTGAAAGCTTTAAAAGAAACCTTGCATCTAATCCCTTTTTTTTTTTTTTTTTTTTTTTTTTTTTGTTGAAAACAAAAGCAGAAAAACAACAAAACATGCTAAACAGAAAAAAATAAATAAATAAATAAATTTAGTCCAAGCATGTAAGGGAAGGGCAAACCTGACCTCAGGGAGAGAGGTTTGACGATACCAAGATAGAAAAGCAGCCACACGACGTGCCTATTATCCCTATTAATTACCTGCAGAATTACCTCTCAAGACAACAAGAGGTAATATAGGGATAGAAAATATGGTTCCACAACAAGCAATCATAAGATAAGATGATATAAAGATGCAATGCAAGTGTACCTGTCATGCTCTAGGATTTAGGAACAAAAATCCTAGGCATGTGTGACCTTACCTGCTTGGTAGGTCCGCTCCCCCTCGGGGAGTGGATGTCCTCTTCCTTGTCCTGTTTTAACTACAGCTCTAGATATCTGACCAGATCTCGCATGAAGACACTGACAAAAGCTGTTCCTTCATAAGAGATTTTCCTTTCTGCAGTCTTCTGTTTCTCCACATAAGGCTTCTTGGGGACCCAAGTCTTCTTTGCTGTAGCAGGCTTTTGCTTTTGCTGTTGCTGATACCTTGGAATAGGATTTCTGGGAGGAGGTCCATGATGCCTAAATGGCTTCTTTTGAGGTGGAGGACCCCTGGGTTTGACATGATTATGAACTCCACATTGGTGACATATGGGAGTTTTGTACACAGAAGCACACCTTGATAGTTTCCTCTGAGCCTGATGCTTCCTAGGAGGTATGGTGCTCGCAGAATCTTTCTTTGGCAACTCCTTCTTCACTTTAGACCTCTGAACAAGTACGTGCGGGGACTTGGCTCGGATGTGACCGCTCAACCCACAGTGATGGCAAATAGGGACAAACTTTTGAGCGAGTTGTCTCCTATGTGGAGGAACATACTTTGTCTTGGAATGTTCTTCAACATTTTTTTTCTTTTTTAGGAGCATTCTTCTTATTCCAAGTTCTTGGGAATTTTAACTGACCACAATTGGGTCTAATATGTCCCACCATCCCTCAATGATGACATGTAGGTAGGCTTCTCTCTGTAGAATGCTCAGATTTAGCAGGTGTAGTATTATCATTCTCACAAGAAACCATAATAGCCTTACCTTTGTCATTCGGAGGCTCTGAACATGAGGACTTCATAAACACAGTTCTGGAAGTAGAAGCAATGTCGGAGGAATTAATAGCTACATACTCGAGACCAGTTTTGTCATATGAGCACTTATGACATGTCAGCATCTGAGTGAGCTTGTTGTCTGAGAACTTCTCCAACTATAACTGTGCATCCATCAGTTTCCCTCAGTCCTTCAATGAATTTTTCAGTCTTCATCAATTTATTGATCCTGTTGGCGATCATGGCTAGCTCTTCTTCATTGTCTGAGTCTTCATCTGATGAGACTTTGCTTTTATTTGTTTTGAAGGCCATCCCCTTTGCTTTCTTGACTAGGGGTAGGGAATACTCATAAGTTTGAAGAGATCCCTCAAACTCTTCAATCTTTATAGAATCTAAGTCCTTGCTTTCTTCAATGGAAGCCACTTTAATCCTGAAACGCTCTGGCAAAGACCTTAGAATCTTTTTGATGAGTTTTGCATCAGAGACCTTCTTCCCGAGACTCACTATCGAGTTTCTCAAGTCGTTGATCCTGGTGTAAAACTCACCGAATGTCTCATTCTCTAACATCTTAATTTTTTCAAATCTAGAAATCAACATCTGGAGCTTGGCAGATTTAACAAGTTTGGTGCCTTCATATGTTGTTTCTAAGATTTGCCATGCTTCTTTAGCGGATTCACAATTTGAAATTCTTGCAAATTCAGTGGGGAAAGCGCTTGACATAGAGCATGGAGGGCTTTATCATTGGAAAGTCGTGCACTATTTTGAGCAAAAGATAGTTCGGCAGTTGTAGCCTCTAGTTTAATCCAACCAGTTTCTACAATTTGCCAAACATCAATTGATTTTAAAAAGAAGCTCATGCGGGCTTTCCAATAGCCATAGTTCGTCCCATCAAAGGGTGAAACTGAATTAAGATTTTGAGACATAATAAAAATAGAAAAAAAATAGAAGTCAAGAGATCATACTAAAGAATTAAATCTTAAACAGAGTGTACCAAGCTCTGATACCAATTGAAAATAGAATAATGACTTCTAAACAACCAAGTGTGTGTTCGTGTGCAACAGAATATCTTAAATGCGAAAAATAAAAGAGACACGATATTTGTTGATGAAGTGGAAACTCTGTGAAGAGAAAAACCACTCCAGGGCAGCCAAACTCAGGAAATCCACTATCCAAAGACAAAGGAAGTTACAAAGCACTCGTACTCACAAAACTCATTGCAGTAGTCATACCTTTAACTATAACACAAAGCCCATCGTGAACGCTTCCCAACCAAGTCTTCTACTTGAAGGGGTCTTTGATGGATTCCTTTACCTTAGGGCTGACCCTAAGATAAACTTCACATGAACAAAGGGCACACACGGGTAACGACTTGAGAGCTAGCAGATCTTCAAATCTCCCTAAACACCCTCTCTAAGCACTATGAAATTCTATATTGAATTCTTACAAATAACAAGACTAGAGCCCTCTTTATATAGGCTTCAGAAAACCTAATTCTAGACAAATTCGGACTCTGGCGTGGAGCGTCCGGATGGAAGTTAGCCTCGTCTGGAGGGTCTTCTACGACCACCTTCCAGATTAGCGCAATTTCTTCCCATATTAGGTCCACGTCCGGACGGCTTGGCCGAGTGTCCGGACAGTCTTCGCTGTAACTCTTTTCCATGCTTGTGAAGGAAACTTGAAATATTCTGAAATGCTGGATAACATCCGGACAGGTTGCCACATCGTCCGGACGTCTTACAGAAACTTCCCAAATAGTGTCGACTGAAATCCAACTTCGTGTAGAAATTGGAGAAGCTTGACCTATCGTCCGGATGGTGTTGCGCTGAAGTCCGGTCGTCTTCAACGCTGAAGCTTCTAGACACTGTAGGGCGTCCGGACGCCTTCAAAGGCCCATCCGGACGGTTGCACAGGAACCAGTTTAACTATCTTGGAATTTGCATGGAATCTTCATGGACATCTTCTAAAAACTTGAGACATGGCTTGAAATAAACATTTGTCCATATTACTTGAAGATTTTGAAAAAGAACTGATCATCCTGTTAAAATGCAATCGTTACATAAAGTGTTTTTGTCATCCAAAATATAGCCAACATAAAATACTAATAGATATAAACAAAAATCATAATGAATCAAAATAAACTTGTCTCATTAAATTACTCTCAAATAAAAATAAAAATAAATCCCCAACATTTAATCATTAATCTATGAAGAACAAATAACATAGTCTTAAGAATACATAATAAAAATACTAGGCTTCACCCCTAGCCTTAGCTAGAGATTTAGCTACTCATGGTTATGAAAATAAATTCTATAATCAAAGTACTAAACATAAAAAAAATAAAAAATAAAAAATAAAAAAAATAAAAAAAATTAAGAACAAAAACAATAAAAAAGATTCAAACTCTATTGGCTCCTTGCTTCAACAATATCTCCCCCCCCCTCCCCCTCTCTGTTTCCCTTATATATATAGTGCATGATCTAGTGCTTCGATGCTCTCTTGTTAAAGAAAGAATCGGTGGCCTCTTCTTAAGGAAATAATGTACGTATCTCTTGGCTGCCCTTTCCAATTTTGCTCCTTCAAAAAAATTTGTCTGCATGTCTCACATTGTTGAGAAAAACATGGCACCAATCTTGGGGAGAATCACGAATTTCGCTTCTCAATTCCTTGCGTCGTACTAGCTGCTTTATTTCCTTCTTAAAGCCTGCAAACTGCTCTTCAACTTAAACAAAATATTCTCTCAAAATTTGCTCCTCTTATTTCCTTTGTAATTCCGTAAAAAAAAAAAAAAAAAAAAAAAAAAATCATTGCATTGATTTCAATTTAAGTTCAAATTTAAAAATTAAACAATATTCTACAATTAAATAAAAAAAATACAAAAATTAAAATAAAATATAATATGATAATGCTTATTTTAATAGAGAAAATATGCAAGTCTCTCCCTCTTCAAGTCTCTATTATGCTATCTTTTCTCTCTTTGAAACTTCAACTACCATTGTTTTTCTTTCCTGGGCATTGGTGAGAAATGGGGTAATGATGATGTGTTTGTTTTTTTGTGCTATCCTCAAATTTCACGCAAGTGGGGAGCCCGGAAAGTGAGATCCCTCCACCCCCCAATTCTTATTTTTTCTTCACTTTGAAACTTCTTGTTGAAAATTAAAAGCCAAAGGGATCCAAAATCCAGGATGTAACGTCCAATAATAAAAAAAAAAATTGTCAAAGCCATGGCCTCTTTGCCATTTTGTATCATTGCAACAGAAAAACAAAAAGATATGAAACGGCACAGAGATGACCGAAGTCATCAATTTATTGGGAGTTTCCCTCAGTCCTTCAATGAATTTTCAGTCTTCATCAATTTATTGATCCTGTTGGTGATCATGGCTAGCTCTTCTTCATTGTCTGAGTCTTCATCTGATGAGACTTTGCTTTTATTTGTTTTGAAGGCCATCTCCTTTGCTTTCTTGACTAGGGGTAGGGAATACTCATAAGTTTGAAGAGATCCCTCAAACTCTTCAATCTTTATAGAATCTAAGTCCTTGCTTTCTTCAATGGAAGCCACTTTAATCCTGAAACGCTCTGGCAAAGACCTTAGAATCTTTTTGATGAGTTTTGCATCAGAGACCTTCCCAAGACTCACTATTGAGTTTCTCAAGTCGTTGATCCTGGTGTAAAACTCACCGAATGTCTCATTCTCTAACATCTTAATTTTTTCAAATCTAGAAATCAACATCTGGAGCTTGGCAGATTTAACAAGTTTGGTGCCTTCATATGTTGTTTCTAAGATTTGCCATGCTTCTTTAGCTGATTCTCAATTTGAAATTCTTGCAAATTCAGTGGGGAAAGCGCTTGACATAGAGCATGGAGGGCTTTATCATTGGAAAGTCGTGCACTATTTTGAGCAAAAGATAGTTCAGCAGTTGTAGCCTCTGGTTTAATCCAACCAGTTTCTACAATTTGCCAAACATCAATTGATTTTAAAAAGAATCGCATGCGGGCTTTCCAATAGCCATAGTTTGTCCCATCAAAGGGTGGAACTGAATTAAGATTTTGAGACATAATAAAAATAGAAAAAAATAGAAGTCAAGAGATCACACTCAAGAATTAAATCTTAAACAGAGTATACCAAGCTCTGATACCAATTGAAAATAGAATAATGGCTTCTAAACAACCAAGTGTGTGTTCATGTGCAACAAAATATCTTAAATGCGAAAAATAAAAGAGACACGATATTTGTTGATGAAGTGGAAACTCTGTGAAGAGAAAAACCACTTCGGGGCAGTCAAACTTAGGAAATCCACTATCCAAAGACAAAAGAAGTTACAAAGCACTCGTACTCACAAAACTCATTGCAATAGTCATACCTTTAACTATAACACAAAGCCCATCGTGAACGCTTCTCAACCAAGTCTTCTACTTGAAAGGGTCTTTGATGGATTCCTTTACCTTAAGGCCGACCCTAAGATAAACTTCACACGAACAAAGGGCATACACGGGCAACGGCTTGAGAGCTAACAGATCTTCAAATCTCCATAAACACCATCTCTAAGCACTATGAAATTCTATATTGAATTCTTACAAATAACAAGCCTAGAGCCCTCTTTACATAGGCTTCAGAAAACCTAATTCTAGACAAATTCGGACTCTAACGTGGAGCGTCCGGACGTCTTGCAGAAACTTCCCAAATAGTGTTGACTGAAATCCAACTTCATGTAGAAATTGGAGAAGCTTGACCTTTTGTCCGGACGGTGTTGCACTGACGTCTGGTCGTCTTCAACGCTGAAGCTTCTAGACACTGTAGGGCGTCCGGACGCCTTCAAAGGCCCATCCGGACGGTTGTACAAGAACCAGTTTAACTATCTTGGAATTTGCATGGAATCTTCATGGATATCTTCTAGAAACTTGAGACTTGGCTTGAAATAAACATTTGTCCATATTACTTGAAGATTCTGAAAAAGAACTGATCATCCTGTTAAAATGCAACCGTTTCATAAAGTGTTTTTGTCATCCAAAATATAGCCAACATAAAATACTAACATATATAAACAAAAATCATAATGAATCAAAATAAACTTGTCTCATTAAATTACTCTCAAATAAAAAATAGAAAAAAATCCCCAACATTTAATCATTAATCTGTGAAAAAACAAATAACATAGTCTCAAGAATACATAATAAAAATACTAGGCTTCACCCCTAGCCTTAGCTAGAGATTTAGCCACTCATGTTTATGAAAATAAATTCCATAATCAAAGTACTAAATATTAAAATAAATAAATAATTAAGAACAAAAATAATAAAAAGATTCAAACTCTATTGGCTCCTTGCTTCAACAATATCTCCCCCCTCCCCCCCCCCCCCCCCTCTGTTTCCCTTATGTATATATATAGTGCATGATCTAGGGCTTTGGTGCTCTCTTGTTAAAGAAAGAATCGGTGGCCTCTTCTTAAGGAAATAATGTACGTGTCTCTTGGTGCTGCCCTTTCCAATTTTGCTCTTTCAAAAAAATCTGTCTGCACGTCTCACGTTGTTGAGAAAAACATGGCACCAATCTTGGAGAGAATCACGAATTTCGCTTCTCAATTCCTTGCGTTGTATTAGCTGCTTTATTTCCTTCTTAAGGCCTGTGAACTGCTCTTCAACTTAAACAAAATATTCACAAAATTTGCTCCTCTTATTTCCTTAAAAAAAAAAAAAAATACAATTCATTGCATTGATATCAATTTAAGTTCAAATTTAAAAATTAAACAATATTCTACAATTAAATAAAAAATACAAAAATTAAAATATAATATAATATAATAATGCTTATTTTAATAAAGAAAATATGCAAGTCTCTCCCTCTTCAAGTCCCTCTTATGCTATCTTTTCTCTCTTTGAAACTTCAACTACCATTGTTTTTTTCTCCTGGTCATTGGTGAGAAATGAGGTAATGGTGATGTGTTTGTTTTTTTTCGTGCTATCCTCAAATTTCATGCAAGTGGGGAGCCCGGAAAGTGATATCCGGTCCCCCCCCCCCCCCGGGGAAATTCTTATTTTTTCTTCACTTTGAAACTTCTTGTTGAAAATTAAAAGCCAAAGGAATCCGAAATCCAGGATGTAACGTCCAATAAAAAACTTTTTTGTCAGAGCCATGGCTTCTTTGCCATTTTGTATCATTGAAGCAGAAAAACAAAAAGACACAAAAAGGCACAGAGATGACCGAAGTCGACGAGTGTGGCAATGCGGAATTTTGTTGTGTGGCATAGTGGTTGGCCGAGGTTGCGCGGCCACCTGGTTGGTAGCCACCCCTCTGCTTTTTTTTTTTGTTGATTTAATTTTTTATTATTTTATTAATTAAATGTGGAACCGACGCGTTTTTGGAGATAACTTGTCCTTTGCGTGGGTCCCGGTCATTAAATCAAACTCATCAGAATGTCGGCCTTGAATTGAAATAAAATTTGGATGAAATTCAAATTTTTTGGCATGTGGACGGGTTTTAGAAAAAATCCGAATAGAATAAGAATTTTATTCTGAATCCAAACAAACCATTAGAATCGTCAATGAGCGATTTGGGTGACGATTTCAATTTACTCTTTTTTCTGGCTCTACTTTTAGCTTGTTGATGTGAAGTATTTGTTTCTAAATTGGTGACCAATCAAGTCTAACATGTATTTTTGGCAATGACTAAGAAAAATGAAATTGACACTTAACTTATATAATTGGCACGGATAGGATTCTGTCAATTTTATTGACTACAAAAAGATCGATTATTATTATTATTATATAGATTTTATTATTATTTTTTTAATTTATCTTATAAAGTGATTATTCACTTTTCAAAGAGTTCTTTTGTCACAACTACAAACGAATTTAACTGAAAGTACATTTTTTACATAAATAAACGTGAAGAGCAGTCTCACTCTCCATATTTTTATCCGCCCGATTTGACAGCACCGTACCTATAACTAATGGGTTTGTTTGTCAAGGAACAATACATTACAGTATTGTTCATGTACTTTTTTTTTTTTTTTCATTTTTTTATATTTTTCACTACTAATCAACATCAAAACATTCCCACTATTTTCACTTTTTTATATCACATCAATAATTTTTTATTATTATTCAAATAAAAAAATTCACTACAATACAAAATTTTTTCACTTTTTTATACAAATTCTTTTTATTTTATATCACATCATTACTTTTTACTAATTTCAAAAACTAACAATTTACTACTATATTCTGTTTTGTTCTGTACATGTCTTTGTCCAACAAGCCCAATTTCCGCGAAATAATTCAAAGCTCCGACGACAGGCCCGCACACGTGATGCAAACCTAACGTCCGTTTCATTCATGTTTCCTTCTCCTAAACGACAAAAGTTGCCGGCGGGTGCTGAGCTAATTTAAAATAATATAAAAATAATAATAATAAAAAAAGTTGAAAATTTTGGTTGTAGTGCCAAACAGGTGCTTGCTCAGGCTGAGATCCGGGAATCACGTGGCGTGGCCCCATTGGTATGTTAAAGACAGCAAAGGCGCCAGCCAGCCAGCCAGATTCTCTTAACCTCAGGCCCTTCGCAGCTTCCCGGCTCTTTCTCTTTTGAAAAACAATAAAGAAAAGCCAACAAATCACTAACCCCATTTACCCTTTTTCCTTTTTAAACGGGCAAGAATCATCTATATATGCACAATCTACAGATACCCATGTTAATACAAAGATAAATTCGTACGGATTGAAATTCAATATAAATTACATAATTGAGGTTGAATTTTTTGACAATTTAAAAAAGATTGTGGAACTCCCAACAATTGTGATGCAATCTTATATCACTAGCAATAAAATTTTTCTTTTAATTTTTTTTTTCTTTGAATATAATCATCTTCATTTCAAATAATTAATGGAAAGGAGCCGGATGGTTATAAAACAAGGGGTAAAAGTGTCATTTAAATTTTCTAGACAATTTTACCCTACAAAATGCTAGAAGTCACTTTTTTATCATTTTAAAAGTGACGTGGCTTTTAAAATCACTATTAAGCTTATGATTGATCACCATTGAATTTTGATCAAGCAGTGATTTTAAAAGTTACTTTATTTTTAAAGAGACAAGAATGACAAAAGAGTAACTTCTAACTAACTGGCTCTAAATTAAATGAGTAATTACACATGTCATATAAATGTCCATCAGTGATGTGGCTTTTAAAATCATCATTTGATATATATTCATAATTATTTTATGAACATATAATGAACATTTATATGATATGTAGAATTGCTCAAATGAATAGAAATGATTCGTTTTCCTATACTATTTAAATTAAATGGTAAGGGAAAAAGAGAGGAACGAGAAATCATTTAAATATTGTTTGAAATAAATGTTACAAGAATTAAAGGGAAAGATAATTTATTTATTTTTATATTAAGATAATATTAAGGAAACCACTTTTACTTTCTAGATTTAGGGTTAATCCTAAGAATCATTTTTTTTGTCATTCTTATGCCCCTCTAAGAATAATATGGCTTTTAAAATCGCCATTAAACTTGTAATTGATTACTATTAAATTTTGATCGAATAGTAATTTTAAAAGTGACATAATTTGTATATATATATAAAGAGGAGTGCTACACATCCCAAATTTTTTTTCCCAAAATTTGGTTCCCAAATGATGTGTCACAATCTCATGTGATTTATCATTTTGGGATATGTGTCATCATCTCATGGGATGATGACACATCATTTGGGAACCACTTTTTGGGATAAAAAGTTGGGAACTAGAGCATTTCCCATATATAAAAGATTTCTATAATTAGTCTAGCATAACAGTGTACTAAAATTAACATTTGTCATAAAACAAGACAAATTGAGAAAGTAAAATAAACGCTCAACCCATTAACTTGCCCGCAATAGATGCCTAGAAAGACGTGAGCCAAGCATTAAAACCCCCCATTGATGATACCAAGCAACTGAAGCAAGAGTTTTTCATTCACATACCATCCTCACGTGATACGAGAGGTGCAAGAGTTTGAAGGGCGATCGAATGCAGCAGAGAGGGAGATCAAACAACAGCAGATCGAGGAGCTTCTCCAGAACCCGCCTTGCTGTTGAGGGTTCTTAGCCCATTTCGTCGTCTTTAGCACATTGACTTCGCAATGGCTGCCATTCAAGGTATACGCCTTTTGGATCTTTTTTTTTTTTTGTTTTTTTTTTTCTTCTTTCGTTTAGATTTGAAGTTTCGATTTGGAAAATGGTTTGTTTCGTAGAAAAAGAGCGAGAGATGCAGAAGAACTACTGGATCGAGCACTCCGCGGATTTGACCGTCGAGGCTATGATGCTCGACTCCAAAGCCTCTGATCTTGACAAAGAAGAGCGACCTGAAGTAAATTTCTCTCGCTTCTGTCACTGTCTTGATTCAATGTGCGCGCATTTAGTCGTGTGCATTTTTTATGGCAACGCTGTTGATTCTTTGTTTCTTGTTTATGTTTTAATTTTTGGATGAAATGATTGTGCGCTTGTGCGTGAAAAATTGAGCATGTTCTTGGATTTTCCATATATGGAAGCGACTAATAGTTCTAATTAACGAAATATTGTAAAATTTCGAGGCTTTATCACATACGAGAGTGATATGATTGAGCAAGTTCTTCAGCTACTTGTGAATATGTATTCTTTTGGTAACAATTTCGTTTTTGAAGTTTTTAGGTTTTCCGATCATTGATTGCGACACTTATATATATATATATATATATATATATATATATATATATATATATATATATATATATATATAGAGCCTCAGCAGTGTTTTGTTTTTTTTTTTTTTTTGGACAACCTTCTTAAACTCACAATTCACGGTATTTACAGTTGATTTTGAAAGTACGGATTTGACAAGTGCAATGTGATGCAAAAATTCTAGACCGTTGCTTGTGAAAGGAATTTTTTGAGTATGACATAATTTGTATGGAGTAAAGCTATGTGCAATATTTTTATTCCACAACTATCTTATAATGCTAAAGTGATAGTCCCAATAAAGTCTTGGATCGGTCTTTATTAAAAGTAAATAATTTAAGGGTTGGTTATGATTGCCACATCAGCATTGTGGGATAGTTGTAGGATACAAATCTAAGGGTTGGTTGTGATTGTGATAGTTGTAGGATAAAAATATAGTTTCTAGCATTAGTCATTTGTATAAAGCTTTGGGCTTATAAGTCTATGGTTCTTGCCACTTTTTAATTGATGTGTTCTCAAAGTGCTACTGATATTTCAAATTGAATATTTAACAAACTCCCATATTTTCTATTCTTGAATATTTAATTGTCGAGCGAAGTCATTTGACTCATGGTGTCAAACCGCCAATTTTAGAAGGCAACTTTAGGTTAATTGTTTACATATTTATTTCTGCTTAGAAAGTCAAGAATACGTAGAGATGCCGAAAATTATGTATAATATAAACTAAACTAATTCATTGGGTTGGCGCATTGACCATTATACAATGGGGTAGATTCAAGTGCTACCTTGTCAAATTTTTCTAATCCCAATGATCTTGTGTTATTTCCATGCCATAACATGAAACTGAGTAACATACCAAAAACAATGATTTTTAATTGATAATTCCATTTTTGTGGTAGTTGATTGAGATGTTTATTGTTAATATGCTCAATGTTGAATGTCCTGACCTGATTTAACTGGGTTACAAACAGGTACTTTCACTGCTGCCACCGTATGAAGGAAAATCTGTTTTAGAACTTGGAGCGGGTATTGGCCGTTTTACAGGTGAATTAGCTCAGAAGGCTGGTCAGCTTCTTGCTTTGGACTTTATCGAGAGTGTGATAAAGAAGGTAACTACGGTTCCCCACCTTGCTGAAGATTATTGGCCCAAATAAGAAAATGTGATTTTTTGGGGGCTTCTCTGACTATTGTCTTTTTAATCTTCTTCTTGCAGAATGAAAACATTAATGGACACTACAAGAATGTCAAGTTCATGTGTGCAGATGTGACATCCCCAGACTTGAAAATCTCTGAAGAATCTATGGACTTGATATTCTCCAATTGGCTCCTTATGTATCTTTCAGATAAAGAGGTAAATAAGATAGGGTTTAGTGGCTGCTTCAATAGACATCCCCAATCTAAGTATATATTACTTTTGATGTCAGTCATGAATTCAGTGCTGATAATATAAACTAAAACAAATGATCATCTGGATATGGCTTAGTGGTTACAAGTTCTTAAGATCAATAATTTGGATGTTAGTATCAAGTCAGAGTTTAAACTAAATTCTACCAATTACAAAAGAAAATGGATAAGAATATTAAAAAAAGAACTAACGCCTAGACCTCATGTAATTATTTATTGCTTTACTCCTGCATGTTGTCTTGCTCTTTCGCTAGCAGGGATTATGCCATTTTCCTTTTCCTGATTTCTTTTGGTACGTTTTTGCATTGTTATTTTCAACATACCACAACATTTAAGAGGAAATTATCCTCTCACTACGTATTTCAAAGAAACTGATTTTTAAATGCGGGCTAGTCAAGCTGTTATCAGAGTGACTTTGTAAATACAAAGTCAAAGGAGGTTCAGACAGAGTTAGGATTAAATAAATTGTAGAGCAATAAAAAAGTGCCTTTTTCCTTTCTTGCATAGGACAGGAGGCCAGCAGTGATCACAAACGATGGATTTTTTTAGTTATATATGTCAAATGGTTTGTTATCTGTTAATAGGTATCATCAGGTCTTGTAATATCCACTGGAGTTTTATAACCGTCTTGTAGTGCTATTTTTTTTTTCATGGTTTTGCATGTGCTACTGTATTGCTGATGTTTACATACAATTTTATTTATTCTGATGATTTCAGAGTATTTGCATGTCTACTTGTTCAAAACTTGTTAACAATTTAACAGAAAGCATGTTACATTCGCTCTTGCATTGAGCATTTATTTATTTGGAATGACAAATTAGCTTCTCTGACTGTATCTCTATGTTTTTCTTTCTGCGCATTGCAGGTGGAGTATGTGGTGGAAAGAATGATCAAGTGGTTGAAGGTTGGTGGATTCATTTTCTTCAGAGAGTCTTGTTTCCATCAATCTGGAGATAGCAAGCGAAAGTACAACCCAACCCACTACCGGGAGCCCAGATTTTATACTAAGGTTTGCCTTCTTTTGAATTTCTTTATTTAATACTTGTAAAGGACCTGCTAAATTTTGTTGACCAAATATGCAATGAAAGACTGTCATCACTCTTAAGAGATATTTACAATCAATGTTCTGACCGTGTATGTGAAAGGAAAGCTGATGAGTATTTACACATTGAACTACACAATGTGTTGACTTGAACTTTTGGTGAAGTCCAGTCAACCACATCGAAGTTTGATTTGACTGCATTCAAACTTGATTCAGGTCTTGTCCTTATTTATTATGGTCTTGTTTTTGAGAAAGAAAAATGAAATGGTTTTCAATGAATCATCCATTCGTCTTGGCTGAGTTCCATCATTGTAATGTATTTTTGTCCATAGCATCTTTATGAAAGTTCTATTTTAGTTTTACATAAATACTCAGGGATGATCTCTGTATTTTGTTTCATCTACGTGGGGTTTCATGTGCAAAATATGAGCAGGACAGGGTTGACCTGTCGGCTGTCGAGACATGCTTCCGATAAGCAAAACGTTTGTTGTAGCAAGAGTTTGTTTCTGATTATGAAGTGCTGCAGGTCTTTAAAGAATGCCATTTGAGTGATGGTTCTGGAAATTCCTTTGAACTCTCTCTTGTTGGCTGCAAATGCATTGGAGCTTATGTGCGAAACAAAAAGAATCAGAACCAGGTAATACAATTGGTTGCTTCTGATCTCATCCTTTTATTTAAATTGGCTAACTGACTAGTTGCAATGTTTTTGAAATGCAGATTTGCTGGATATGGCAAAAAGTCAGTTCGCAGGATGATAGGGGGTTCCAGCAGTTCTTAGACAATGTTCAGTATAAATCTAGTGGCATATTACGTTATGAGCGTGTCTTTGGACAAGGTTTTGTGAGCACAGGAGGGATAGGTATGCCTTATGACTGCAAGTTCTCTCTCTCTCTCTCTCTCTCTCTCTCTCTCTCTCTCTCTCTCTCTCCATTTTCACAGTCTGATTGCGAAGATAAAAGGAGTAAACTGAAGAAAATCCGTGCACTATGATGAATACATGAGAAATAAATTATTACCAGAAAATCCTTAAAGCTGGTTCTATGACACATATAAGTGGAAAATCCTTAAATTTGATCACCATTTTAGTCTTATGAGAGAGAGGTATGATACATATAAGTGGAAAATAATATTTAGGAATCCAACATGTGCGTGCATGTTGACTCACCAATTAATCTGGAAAATTTCTTAGTAACAATTGTTTTTTGTTCTTTTATGCTATAAAATGTCATTAACGTAATAAAATATTCTTGATCTTTTGTGCTATAAAATGCCATTAACGTTATCTTAGGAACTTCATGTGGAATTTCACACAACGTCAGCTCCCTCCCTCCCTCCATTTTTGCTTGCTTTGATGTTCAGATTTTTTCGTAGTTGGTTCTACATTATCAACTTTCAGTATTTCAGTTTGAACTTAAAACCTAAAATATAATTAGACAAATCAGGAAAAACAAGTATATGGTTTACTTGTTGACTTTTTTTTTTTTTTTTTTTTTTAAAAAAAAATAATTTTCTTTTCTTGCCGAGAGGGGTAAGAGGAAAGTTCCTAACTCCATTTACTTTTGAAAACTGTCTTTATGTTAACGTGAACCCTTCACTTTGAACAGATACAACTAAAGAATTTGTGCAAAAGTTGGAACTTAAGCCTGGCCAGAAGGTCCTAGATGTTGGATGTGGCATTGGGGGTGGTGACTTTTATATGGCTGAGAACTTTGATGTTGAGGTTGTTGGGATTGACCTCTCCATAAATATGATTTCTTTTGCTCTTGAACGTGCTATCGGACTGAATTTTTCAGTTGAATTTGAAGTTGCTGATTGCACTAAGAAATCATATCCTGAGAAGGCATTTGATGTGATATACAGCCGTGACACCATTCTGCACATTCAAGTAAGGCAACTCTAATTTTTCTGTTGGTTCTTGTTCAAACAGTTATAAGCATTTCCTTTTATTTATCTCGTTATTTTCATGGAAAAAGTGGAAATAGAAAGCTTTGCCTCATTTTGGAAGCAAATATTCTTTGTATTAGCCAACGTTTTTAGGCCCTTTCTGTACTTGGTTTCCTAGTCAGAAACTTTTTCAACTATTTTATCCTCTTTATATCAGATGCATGTTTTTGGATTTATAGGCAATGATTAAATTTGAGTTTATATCATATGGCATTTGTTACAATGATGCTGGCTATGGCTTGCTCGGTTACACGATTTGAGACATCTGTCAAATCTTGTTACCCTTATGATTCTTAAATTGGCTAAATCCTACTGCATATAGACTTTTACCTCTTCAGTGCTTTATACATACAGTTTTCTTGAAGACTCTCTCTAATGTTTGATGTTGCCGGTTAATTTCCAGGACAAACCTTCATTATTCAGATCCTTCTACAAGTGGTTGAAACCAGGAGGTAAAGTTCTTATCAGTGATTACTGCAAGAGTGCTGGAACTCCATCACCAGAATTTGCTGAATATATTAAACAAAGAGGATATGATCTCCATGACGTGAAGGCCTACGGTCAGGTATGTTTGCATTGAATCTCTTTCATATCATGCGTTTCATGCCTCTTTTCATGGTATTTATCATTATAATTCCTTGACATAGCGAACTCTTGTTTTTTTAACCTTGATGCAGATGCTTAAGGATGCTGGTTTTGATGAGGTCATTGCGGAGGATCGTACTGATCAGGTTTGTGTAGATCTGTCTTTTTGTCGTGTTAAATAATGGAGTATGTTGAACTTCCTGATCTAAGACGATTGTTACTTGTGCTTCAGTTCATTCAAGTTCTACAGCGGGAATTGAATGCCCTTGAGAAGGACAAGGATGAATTCATCAGGGACTTTTCTGAGGTGCGTTTTTCCTTCGGTTTGTTTCTTTGGTTGATCTGTCCTTTACTGGTTGTATTAATTTTTTCCCTCCCTCCCTCATGGTCTTTGGATAATATGCAGGAAGACTACAATGAAATAGTTGGTGGATGGAAGGCAAAGCTGATCAGGAGTTCGTCTGGCGAGCAGAGATGGGGTCTGTTCGTTGCACGGAAGAAGTGATTCTGTTTCCCATCATTTGCCCTATCTATAATAGCTTTTAGTATGTATTTGGTACAATCTTTGGTGGCGTTTGTCTCGTTTTAGTTGATGGTTAATGTCTTGATAGCATACTATCTATGTTGATTTCTCACCAAACCTGTTCATCTTTGAATAATGAGATAGAGGGGAGCTGATGAACTTGTCGTTTTTATATTTTTACTCATGTTAATGACATCAATTATGTATTTCAGTTGTTTGAGATAATATTTTGATTTAGTTATCTAGTAATAGAGCAATATCATGTCTGAATTTAGTAGAGTTGCTCGGTCATAGACCTTCTCATTGCTTTCTTCAAGCAATTTGCCGTTGGCATTGCAGAAACTATAGCTGTCTTCTAGGAAGTGATAGGCATGTTGTAGATACCATTTATGATTAAAAATGCACGTGAAAATCATATATTTGAAAAAGATGTCAGTTTAATAGACTGGGTTGGATAAAACTTTTTCAACCCAATTTTGGAGTAAAACTTTGTCGGTTTCGATATATAACTTATGTGCTTGTAATGTCTGCCTTGCACAACTTTCACCCTACTCTAAACCAAAACCTTATTATCGACAACCCCAAGCTGATCATCCAGCTTGACTTTAAGCTTGATTTGTTTTTAATATTTGAAATCTTATCAGTTTAGGTATTATCCCATTGTAGTCTATTTAGAGATATTTTGTCATCAATAAAATTATCAGAGTATTTTGTGATTGATTGGTGGTATTCTTCCTCCTTTGAGTGGAGTTTTGTGGTGTGTTCTACCCGAAGTGGAAAATCATTTCACTCAATCCCATTTCCCGTCCCAATCCAACCACAAGAACCTGCAAACTTCCAGTTTGTCCCCTTCTTTCACCAAGGCCTTTAATTGAATTTCAATTAGTTAGGATTAGGTTATTTAATAATTAATTTGGATTAGGGGAGATTGGTTTTGTAATTGAGTTAGAACAGAATTTCAATTAATTAGGATTAGGTTATTTAAGATTAGGATTAAAGTTAATTTTAATATTTGAAATCTTGCCACTTTAGTTGTTATCCAATTATTTAATAATTAAGTCGGTTCCTCTGTTCGTCTTCCCACCTCTGTCGGCTGTGAAGACGCCGTCGCCGGCGACTTTGGTTGCTCCTCCGGCGTCGACTGGGCTTCTGTGTGGTGCAGAAATCTCCGACTCTTCTGTTCCTTCACTTTCAGGGGCTTTTGAGTTGGGGAAGAAGATTCGTTCTTCCCCTTCCCCTTCCCCTTTGCTACCTAGTCGACCATTTTAGCAATACTTCAGGAGGGCTAGGGAGCTCAGGGCAGGGCGTTCAGTGGTCTGGAATGATGGGCTTCTTGCTGACTCTTTGGAAGCCTCAAAGCTGTCCGCAGAACCTGTTCTTCTTAAGGTTACGAGTGGAGAGGCTCGTGCGAAAAAGAAAGAATTTCTAGAAATGAAGGGACTGTTTAGGAAGGGATTTCTTAATCTTCCCCTGAGTGTTCTAGTCCCTCCCGTTTTGCCGCGGGAGGTCAAGGAGGTCGGGGTGGTACGACCTTCCTCTCCTTCGAGTGGCTGCATCTCTCCTTGCTCCGTTGAGAGAACTGGATTCTTCGGTTTTGATCACAACGGGGAGATTGTAGTTTGGGAGAAGGAGGAAGATGACTATTGGGATGGATCGCCCTTGGATTGGGCATTGGAAGGGACTTTTGGGGAGGAGGCCTTGGCAATTAGAAATGCCATGGAAGAAGATTTTCAGCGGGAGAAGATGATTGCGCGCCAAAAGTCTAAAGGAAAAAGGGAGCTACTAAATTTGCATAGCTCCATCAATTATGGTGATGCTAAAGTTCCTTCTAGGAGTAGGAAAGGCAAGGCACATATGATGTAGGTTTGTGTGCTTTGGTGAGTGGGTGGTGGGTTGTTTTGTTCTTAGTTGGTTTCTTCTGTAGTTTGTTTTGGGGTTTTTCTTCGTTTTCGAGGGGTTCGGGTTTTGTTGGTTCTATTGGGTTTTAGTGGGTTAGCTTTGGTTGTTCCTGTGTACTTAGGGGCGCCTTACGCTTTCTTTAATAAAGTATTCTTACTTATCAAAAAAAAAAAAAAGACCATTTTGTTATCAATAAAATTATTAAGAGAATATTTTGTGATTGATCTCTGGTATTCTCCCATTCTAAGTGGAATTTTGTGGTGTTTTCCTACCCAAAATGGAGAAACGCTTCACTCAAATCCTATTTCCCCAATCCAACCACAAGAACCTATTAATGCGAGCTCTTTAATTCGAGTCATTTATTGGGTACTTACTTTGAAATTTTCCTTTTCATAAATAAATCCATTGAGGTAATTACATTTCCCCCCCCCATGAATTATCAAAAAATGCGCTATGCCCCCATGAACTACCAACTTAACCAAAATAGAACATTTAACTACCACTGTTACAGGTTTTTCCCCCATCCGTCAGTCAGAGATGTTATTTTGGACGGTCAACACGTCATGTGCGCCTCACATGCCATTTTAATGATTTTTGTTCGACTTTTGCCCTCGGCCATTTTAAAGGATTCTAACAAAAAAAGAAAAAAAGAAAGAAAAAAAAAAAAACAAAGAAGATAAGTCCATGTTTACTCCATATACGGCCTCGATGAGTTCGATCGTCATCAAGACCATCCTTCTCTCACTCTATCAACAACAACACCACCATCAATAGAAATATTCACAATGGAAGCTTTCTACCATGGATGCCACACTCAACAGGTCGCCTCCACCCACTATCCAATTCCCACTGAACCTTAACTGCTCCCATCGCCACAAAGATTCTCCTCCACCGTCCGATGATAAATGGATAGTCATCAATGAGATGGACTTCTTCGTCGAGAAAAGCCATGACAACGGGAAGTATGGTAAAGGTTTGGTGGCTGAGGTCTCCCTAGCCGCCGATTGCTCCCCTGAGATCATGGCGTCATCATACTTGGACGACGGAGATCTTCTCATCCAAAACATGGTAGGCGTCGTCATACTTGGTTATGGCTGTGCATCACCACCTGGTGAAGAGACGTATAAAATAAAAATATCAAAAAATGGTAGGCAATGGACCGAGAGGGCAAAAGAGGAAAAAAAAACTTATAAAACGGCACGTGAAGTGCACATGACGGGTTGACCGTCCAAAATAACGCATCTGACTGACGGATGGGGGGAAAGCCTTTAACAGTGGTAGTTGAATGCTCTATTTTGGTCAAGTTGGTAGTTTATGGGGGCATAACACATTTTTTGATAGTTCATGGAGAGAAAATGTAATTACTGCAAATCCATTTGAACCTGCATTGTTTCATCTGGGTCCTTTATATTTGAGATTGGGATCCATGTTATTAGAATATCTGAATAACATAAAAGTAGCTTAAGAGAGGGAAGTTGTGGGGCCCATTTATTTCGAGCATGTGGGGTCTTACATCCTAGGCTGTTTGGAGTAGGTAGGCCTTATAGTTCTTCTCTTACACTCCTGAATTTGTGTTATTTGGGTTGTCCAATAACAGAAAATTCTCGTTATTTTTATTTCAAGTGAAATGAAGACTATCTATTTCATGGTCTAAATTAAATTATACAAGTCTAATAATTGTAGTCTTGTAGATGTCGTGCCGTTTAAAATTTGAAGGGATAAAATACACCACCCCCTCCTCCCCTCCCCCCCCCCTCAAAAAAAATCTTTAGTATTTTAAGACGTTACTATACAAATGACGTTACCTACAAATTTAGCGTCATTTTTCAAAACCCCCGAAAAAAAGAAAAGAAAAAAAAGAAAAGAAAAGAAAAAACCGAACATTTTTAGTGCGTCTAGACCACACTGCATAACTTCTCAATATTCTTACAAATAATCTCACACGACTGCAACAGAAAATGGGCCGGAGCCCCGCTGCCCTATGAGCAATGAGGAAGGGGCACAAAGCCACTGTCTTTTACCAGATTAGGATCTCCTACAATTTTAAAGAAATTGAGAATATTAAATTTTTTTGAAATCAAGACGTTTTTATATCATATACTTTTATTGCCCAGATATGAAAGTACGTGTTTAGAATTTTGAGAGCAAAATTAAAAAAATAAAAAATAAAATTAAGAGATAAAATTTTAATTTTAAAAAAAAATTATAATAACATACTAAAAACAATTTTTAAAAAAATAATATAATGGGTTGGGAGACCCACGCCCTAAGCTACCAGCCTACCACGTAGCTTCCCCCACCGCACCTAACTTCCTGCCCCCCAAATAATTGAAAAGCTCTTTACGTACGTTTCCGTTTGATAAATGTTTCGACGTCAAGTTGTCGTCGACAACAAAAGTTGCCGTTCCCTGAGCAAGCTCTGACCCAGGAATCACGTGGTGAGGGCCCATTAAAGTGTTCAAGACAAACAGAGGCAGATTCAGCAAGATTCTCTTCACTCTAGGGTTGGCAATTTTTAATACGATCTGCGACACAAATACGACACGAAAAAATAAGGTTTGAATTTGGTGTAATCGGGTTCGGGTCATAATTGGGTCAACCTGATTATGACCCGATTAAAATCATGTCTGGCGGGTCGACCCGCCATACATGATTAGACAGTTTTTTTTTAATAAAAAAAAAAGAAAAGAGGAAGAAAGATCGAAGTCGAGTAGAGTCAGTAGAACAATGAAGATTGAAGAATCTAGAAACAGAGAATTGGAGAAAGTTGAGAAACTGAGAAAGTAAGAAACGAATCGGAAGTTCGGAACCCTAGCCCGCTACTCGGCGTAGCCGCACCGGCCCGCACGGCGCATGCACTCCACAGTCGGAACCCTAGCCCGCTACTCGGCGTAGCTGCACCACCCGCACAGCGCACACCTGTCGCCCGCGCTCCGCAGTCGGAACCCTAGCCCGCTACTCGGCGTAGCTGCACCGCCTGCACGGCGCACGCCTGTAGCCCGCGCTCCGCAGTCGGAACCCTAGCCTGCTAGTCGACATAGCCGCACCGGCCCGCACGGCACACGCCCGTCGCCCGCAATCCACACTGCCGCACTTCTCAAGTTCTCACTTCTCATCTTCTCTTGAATCTCTTCCAGATTTTCAATTTTTTCACTTCAGTGTTTCAGTTTCACCATTCGGTAGTTCGGTCCTGTGCCGATTTAGGTGAATTTTCCATTAGATTTGTTAATGTTTGTATTGATTTTGTTTTGATAAACATTGGGTTCTCAATTCTCTACTTCTCTGATCATTGATCAATCAAGGATTCAAAATCTCAGATTTCAGGGGTTGAAAACAAATGTGTTACGCGGGTCGTGTTCAGGTAACACGGCTGGCAGGAGAGTCGGGTTTGGGTTCAGAAGTTCAACCCGATTATTAATCGGGTCGGGTTCGTGTCAGACCCGATTGTGTAATCGGGTCAGCCGGGTCGACACGAACCCGACCCACCGACCCGAATTGCCAAGCCTACTTCACCCTTCGGCTGTTTGTAGCTTCTCTTTTGAAAATAATAATGAAAAGCCCACAAATCACCAACCTATTAACTCTCTCTCTCTCTCTCTCTCTCTAAAAATATCTCTTACATTATTTAAGTTTTTTAACAATCTTGTTAGCATTGACTTTATATACTCCATTATTTTTAATAACGTAGAAAATCTTTCGTATTTGTATTTTTATAACGTATTTTTATAACATGTTAGTTGTTAGAGAATCTTTTATATTATATTCATAAATAAATAAAAAAATATATCTCTTACATTATTTGAGTTTTTTAACAATATTGTTAGCATTGACTTTATATACTCCATTGTTTTTAATAACGTGAAGCATCTTTTGTTTTTGTATTTGTATTTGCATTTATATTTTTATAACGTATAGAATCTTTGTACTAACAATTACAAATTACATAGGGCATCGTGTTCATGTCATGTTAGTTATTAGAGGATCTTTTATATTATATTCATCAAATAAAAAAACAATCTCTTACATTATTTAAGTTTCTTAACAAACGTGTTAGCTAGCATTCACTTTGTATATATCGTTAAATATGTTGGGTGGTCTCTCCCACGCGAGGATCAACCCCACGAGTCAAGAGGAGAAGAAAACCACAGAGAAGTAGACTTTGACCAAACAAGAAGAGAACAGAGAAAAATAGAGTTTTTCACAATCATTTCTGTCAAAGATTGGAGGGTAATTTATAATCTGATCTTAATGAAATTTCAGCATGTTGTTTCTGACGACGAGAGCTACTTATTGACTAGTGTCGATCATTAAAATTTCTCTCTAGTTGCTTGGTTGCACATCCCAACTTGGTGATATCTTTCTTTGTTCTTGGTCGAATTCACTCTTGGAGTAATGAATTTATGCTTTAATCTAAAAATGTATGTATTCTTGATGTGGTGGTAACCTGTAGATATTGTTCTAGAGAACACAGTTGTAAGATCATTATTGTTGACAGTGGAAGTTTCAATTGTACTAGGTCCCGTAGTTTTTCTCTTCACACCGAAGGGTTTTTTACATACAAATTTTGATGTCTTGCTTGTGGTTTGTTTGATTTAATTATCTGCATTGTTTTTTGTGAGTTGATATTTCGGGGCTAAATTGACTATTTAATTTGCTCAAAGAAAGGTAAATAATTTTCATTATCCGTATTTATTGTTGGCCTTCACTCCTAACAAGATAAACCGACCAACTTTAAATTTTAATCATAAAATGAAAAGCTTCCTTAATATGAAGGCATCGGATTGTCACCCTTAGAGAGCATGTTAAAAAAGAAAAATGGAGAGAATCATATAATGCAAACATATAGACTCAAGAGAAATGCTTGGTTGTACACTCTCATCCCACTCCTATCCCACCCTTGTGTACTTGGACCAATAATGTGAGAGATAGTAGAGAGAGTATAGTGGGACCCTATTTTTTTAACAACATTATTGGTCCACGTAGACAAAGGTGGGATAGGAGTGAAATAAGAGTGTACAACCAAGCATTTCTCTAGACTCAAACACCCGAAATGGTCCTCACCCATTTGATATTATGTTTTTTTTTTCTTTATTTAAGGACAGAATCCTGTGGTAAAGCCAAGACTAATTATTAGAAGTTCTCCTGTCTTCTTCTTTCTCTCTTTCTTTCTTTCTTTTTCTCTTTATAAATTAATTAATTAATTAATTATTATTTTTTATTTCTTTTAAAAATAATATAGCTTTTAAAATTATTATTTGATTTGTGATAGTTCATTATTGAATTTGAAGCAAATAGTAATTTTAAAAGCCACATAATTTTTTCCAAACACCTAAAGAGAACGAGTAATGCTAGAAGTCCCCATTGGATCCCTAAAAAAATGTTGTAGCTTTTTTAAAATTACCATTTGATTTGTGATAAATTACTATTAGATTTTGATACAATAGTAATTTTAAAAGACACATTAATTAGGCATTACTCGAAAGAAACTCTTTAAGCTTTAGAGCATGTTGAGATTGTGTTGATAAGTAAAGCTTTTATATTCAAAAAGAGCTTTTGAGGAAATGGAAATGTTTGGGTACCCACTGAGATCTCACTCCTATCCCACCCTTGCATATATACGTAGACTAATGATGTGAGAGATAATTGAAAGAGTATTAATTATGGGACCGTGGGTACTCAAGCATTTCCCCTTGAGAAAAAGCTTATTCTTAAAAGTGCGTTTTAACTTTTTTTTTTAATTTTTTTTAATTTTTGTTCTAATTTTTTAATTTTTTAAACAGACTCAATTTTGCTTTGAATAGCTTTTTATACACTACTTGGGAAAAGTACACATATCGCCCTCAAACTACCACTCAATTGTCAATGTACCCTCCAAACTACCAATTGTGTCAATTGCCCCCCCTCAAACTACCAAAAAATGTCAATGTCCCCCCTAATACCAACAAAAAGACAAAAATAATCCTAAATTTTTTTGAATAAGATAAAAATGTCCTTAGAAATTTGAAAAAAAAACTAAAAAATTATTTTTTAAAAAACAAATTAAATAAATAAAAAAAAAATGAAAAAGAAAGTTTTTTTTTAAAAAAAAAAAAACAAAAGAAAAAAAAACTGAAAAATAGAAAATTTTTTTTTTTTTTTTTTTTTTTTCAAAAAAAACAAACGAAAAAGGAAAAGGAAAAACCAGTTTTTTATTAAATTAAAAAAACGAAAAAGAATGATTTTTTTTTTTTTAAAAAAAAAACCAAACGAAAAAAATAACTGAATCTTAAAAAAATAATTTGTTTTAACAAAAAAAAACGAAATTTTTTTTTTAAATTTTTGTTTTGTATAAATTTTTGTTATTTTATATTTTTTAAAATATTTTTTTTAGTTTTTATTTTATTTTAATAATTTTATGAAGGGTATTTATGTCATTAAGAAAACATTGACAGTTTTTGATAGTTTAGGGGGAGACATTAACACAATTGGTAGTTTGGAAGAAAACATTGACAATGAAATAATAGTTTGAGGGAATTTATGTGTACTTTTCTTAAAATAATTTTTAATCTCCATGACGCAATACCAAACAAATAGAACCTTAGACATAGTGTGTATATATATATATATATATAACAAGCAAGAGCAGGAGAGCGAATGCAACAGAGAGCCGGATCGGAGCTTCTCCAGAACCAGCCTTGGCGTTGAGGGTTCTTAGCCCATTTCTTTCTTCGTCTTCTCTCTCTTTGAATCTTCCATTTCGATCCCTTCCGCTTCACATTTTGGTCGGATGGCTGCCATTCAAGGTTGGATTGCATGTTTTTCCATTTTGCTTGTTTATTTTCCCTGGTTTTGATTTGAAATGGGAGGATTAATAATTGGATTTTGATTTGGAAATTAAATGGTTCGTTTCGTAGAAGAAGAGCGAGAGATTCAGAAGAACTACTGGGTCGAGCACTCCGCGGATTTGACCGTTGAGGCGATGATGCTCGACTCCAATGCCTCTGATCTTGACAAAGAAGAGCGACCTGAAGTAAATTTTTCTCTCTCTCGTTTCTCACCACTGCTGTTGATCTTTGTTTCTTGTTTGCGTTTTGATTTTTGGATGCAATGATTGTACGTACGTACGTACGCGTATGGATGAGAATTTTTGAGATTTTCAAGGCTTTTTCACATATGAGAGTGAGACGATCATGAGCAAGTTCGTCGGCTACTCGATTCTGAATACGTATTGATCTTATTATTATTATTATTATTATTATTATTATTATTATTATTATTAGTAATGCTACAAATCATCCCATTGTCCTCCTTTTATCACTCCAAAATTGATGTGGCTCTTAAAATTACCATTGAATTTAGGATAGATTACTATTGGATTTTGATCCAATGATGATTTTAAGAGCCACATCAATTTTGAGAGGACAAAAGGAGGATAAGGGGATGATGTGTAGCATTACTCTATTATTATTATGGTAACAATTTCGGTTTTGAAGGTTTTCCGAGCAACTGATTGCGACACCACGTGTAATAGCTCAGGAAAACGCTAGCTAGCTAAATGTACGTTATCGCTTAGCTAGTAAGAAATTAATACGGGATTTAACATTTATTGGGTTATTTATCTTCTCAATGTGGACGGGACATCTAAACTTTTCTCTCTCTTCGTCTTTTTTTTAAAAAAATTATATATATATTTTGATCTTGAGTATTGCTTCTTTCATTTTACGGACTGATGTGACCGTGTTCATTAGTCTTTGATCAACCATTGTTAAAAAAAAAAAAAAGGAAAACTTTACTTATCATCTTTGATCTTTCATCACTTTTGCAATCATACTCATAAACTTTAAAAAATATCAATTTAGTATATCTATCTTTCAATTATATTTCATTTTCACCAATCTATTAGAATTTTTTGTTAAATCTTAATGGAAGGGTGTCAAAATTTCTAAAATACTTTCTTTTTTTTTTAAGAAAAAAAAAATTAAAAGGATTTAGACGTTAGTAAGAATTTAACGGATCGAATTTGCAAAAATACCCATACTTGAATCTTTGGAAAAAAAAAAAAATTATATATATATGGTATTTTGAGAATTTTGACAGGATTTAACGAAAAATCATAACAGAAGAGTGAAATTGAAAAAAAATTGAAAGATTAATATACTAAATTGACAACATTTCTTTATATATATATATATATATATATATATATATATAAGCCTCAACGGTATTTATTTATTTATTTTTTTTAACAACTTCATATTCTCACAAAAGCCGTACAGAAACCCCATATTTAGGGTTGATTTTGAAGCAGGGATTTGACAAAGTACAATGTGATGCAAATATTCGAGACCGTTGCATGCATGTGAAAGGTAGGAAGTTTCTGAATATGACATTTTTCTGTATAAAGCATTTGGCTTAGTTATAATAAGGCAGCTTTAGGTTAATTGTTTACATATTTATTTTTTCTTAGAAAGTCAATAATACATAGAGATGCATGCATGCATGCTGAAAATTATGTTATATATATATATAGACCACCGTCCACTCGGATGGATTCAATATTCTTGTACCTCTCGCTTTGATTCAAGTTGTAGCATGAACTTACAGCATTTTTAGTACGTAGTTTTATTAAAATAGTTTTTTTTAGTTATTTTAGTAAGATAATTTGGTGAAAACCATCAAAAACAACTCATACAGCATCCCTGTGCTCATTACCACGATGCTGTTGACCCCATCGTCACTATTTTAGAATAAGAAAAATATTCAAAAATATGACTGTTAGGAAAAGACAAACATTTAAAAAAGATTAAATAGAGAAAGAATAAAGAAATCTGAAAAAGTATTATTTAAATAGAATATTGATATTGAATAGTTAAAATAATAAGGCTGTTGGAGGTGCTTTAAAAAAGTGGTTAACCAGAATATAGAAAAATGATCTTTAGCTATTTTTGCTAGTAAAATTTGATAAGACTATTAAAAATGCTCTTAAACTACCTCCAAACTTCCCCTCTCTCTATCTAAAACCCATATTGTCCTCCCCTCTACAAACCTTGCTCTAAATTAAAGCTAGTAAAGAGGGAAGAGCCTCCCCCCAAGCCTTTAGAACTCCTCTCCTCCATTATCTAGGATTGAGCACCACCCAATATGGACGGATTTTAGCCTAATCCACCCCCCTAGAGAGCATATTTAACCATTCATCCGTTGGAGGCGGGAGCTGCTCGTATTCATCCACAGGCAGACATATAATTTAGGTTAATCTGTTAGGCACCATAGATTTATAACTTCTTTATACTTTATACCACATCAATCACTTATTAGTTATTACTACTACTAAAAAAAATTAGGATATAAATTTCTTACAATCCGGTATGTAAGAAAATTTTGACAACCCATATATAAGTGTAACATATATCCTTTAAACATGTGAAAATTATATGTTTTTTTATTAATATTATTAAAAAAGCATATGAGAAATACGTACTACTAAAATAATATGTATTTCTCTTATACTAAAAAATACATGTCGATTTTAAATATAATTTGTTTAAAATTTTTTACAAATCAATTTATAAAAAATTTCTATCTAAAAAATTAACATCTAACGATTTTTATCAAACACACTCTATTATTATCCAGATTTGACAGAACCGTACATATTACCAGTCTTGGAGACAAATAATTGAAAGCTCTGCCGACAGGCCCGCACACGTGATGCAAGTCTAACGTCCGTTTGCTAAACGTTTCATTGTCGATCGTAGACGACAAACGTTGCCGCTCGCTGAAAAGTAAAAAATGAAAAATTTGGTTATAGTGCCAAACAGTACTCAAGCATGGGACCCGGGAATCACGTGGCGAGGGCCCATTGGGAATGCTAAAGGCCAAGAAAGGCAGATTCAGCCAGATTCTCTTCACCTTCGGCCGTTCGCAGCTTCCCGGCCTTTCCTTTGTTCTCTTTTCAAAAACAATAAAGAAAAGCCAACCAATCACCAACCCATTAACCTTTTCTTCTTCTTCTTTTCTTCTCTTCTCTTCTCTTCTCTTCACTTTTCTTTCTTTTTTTTTAATGCAGTGAAAATTATTAATAAATTCTAAAACTTGGGCAGCTTAAAAAAATGGATTATGGGATCCATTTGTTCTGTGCAGGTGGGTTCAACATCTTAATCTAGCTTTGTTTGGGAATGTAAACTTGACAACCTACTCTCTTAGGCTGCCTAATTTATAAATTTAGACTACCTAATTATAATAGATTCTCAGCCAATCCAAACACTTCGAAGGATCTCACCATTAACTTTCTTTTTTATTTTATTAAGGAGACTAACAAGGATGATGTAAGGGCAGATAGATACTGGTACATCAATCTAATAAAATGTAATATATTATTCTAAAATAAATAATCTCAATTTCACTACCCTAATGAGACCCATTAACTTGGAATAGGTTCATTGTTTTCATTTAAAATAAAATAGATAATTGACCGTCTAAAATTTATTCATTTAATTATATATAATATTAATACATTATTTTAAAAATTTAAATAATGTAAAATTATCGACACTTGTTATATACTTTTAAATTGTGTAGTACTCTTCGTTTCAGAAGAATCGACCAAAATCCTTGTCCCATTAAAATAAAATTAAATTTGAACAGTATAAAATAAAAAATAGGGTTAAATACATATTTGTCCATTGTGCTTTACGATCTTTATTTTTTACCCTCTCAGTTTCATTTTTTATCAAATTTGGTATCTGTGGTATATGAAAAGACGTAAATGGAACATCCGTCTGATTTTCCATCCAAAACTAAAGTCCACCCACGGCATTTTCTGTCATGTTGTTGGAAACGACGTGTAAAGAATTGGGTTCTGGATCTCAAATTTTTAGGTACCTAATGACGTGGGTGGACGTTAGTTTTGGACGGGAAATCAGACGGAGGTACCATTTCCGTTTTTTCATATACCACAGGTACCAAATTTGATAAAAAGTGAAACTGAAGGGACAAAAAATAAAGATAGTAAAGCACATGAGACAAATATGCATTTAACCCTAAAAAAAAAAAAAATCAACTCCCATATATGCGAAAAAAGACGTGGGCCAACCGCCGACCATGAACTTCTATAAGGAGTTTGATCCACATGCCATGACGTTTTATTGGGAAATTCAGAGAGGGAGAGAGATACGTGCGTGAGGTGGAAGGACGTCGATCGAATGCAGCAGAGAGGGAGATCAAACAACCGCAGATCGAGGAGCTTCTCCAGAACCCGCCTTGCCGTTGAGGGTTCTTAGCCCATTTCTTCGTCTTTTCTCACTTTAAATCTTCCATTTCCCTCTCGCTCGTCCACATTGATTTCGCAATGGCTGCCATTCAAGGTACGCCTTTTGGATTCTTTTTTGTTTATTTTCTTTCGTTTAGATTTGGAATGGGAGAATTGGGTTTCGATTTGGAAAATGGTTCGTTTCGTAGAAGAAGAGCGAGAGATGCAGAAGAACTACTGGATCGAGCACTCCGCGGATTTGACCGTCGAGGCTATGATGCTCGACTCCAAAGCCTCTGATCTTGACAAAGAAGAGCGACCTGAAGTAAATTTCTCTCGCTTTTGTCACTGTCTTGATTCAATGTGTGCGCATTTAGTCGTCTGTGCATTTTTTATGGCAACGCTGTTGATTCGTTGTTTCTTGTTTATGTTTTAATTTTTGGATGAAATGATTGTGCGCTTGTGCGTGAAAAACTGAGCATGTTATATGGAAGCGACTTATAATTCTAATTAACCAAATATTGTGAAATTTCGAGGCTCTATCACATACGAGAGTGATATGATCGAGCAAGTTCTTCAGCTACTTGTGAATATGTATTCTTAACTGGGTTACAAACAGGTACTTTCAATACTGCCACCATATGAAGGAAAATCAGTTTTAGAACTTGGAGCGGGTATTGGTCGATTTACTGGTGAATTAGCTCAGAAGGCTGGTCAGCTTCTTGCTTTGGACTTTATTGAGAACGTGATAAATAAGGTAACTGTGGTTCCCCCACGCTTTGCTGAAGATTATTGGGCAAATAAGAAAACGTAATTTTTGTGGGGTTTCTCTGACTATTCTCTTTTCAATCTTCTCCTTGCAGAATAAAAACATTAATGGACACTACAAGAATGTCAAGTTTATGTGTGCAGATGTGACATCCCCAGACTTGAAAATATCTGAAGAATCAATGGACTTGATATTCTCCAATTGGCTCCTTATGTATCTTTCAGATGAAGAGGTAAATAATATAGGGTTTAGTGGCTGCTTCAATAGACATTTGGTGCCATTTTGAGTTTAGTGGAGTCTAAGTATATAGTACTCTTGATATCAGTTATGAACCCAGTGCCGATCATATAAACTAAGACCAATGATCTTCTGGATATGGCTTAATGGTTACAAGTCCTTAAGATCAATAACTTGGATGTGAGTGTCAAATCAGAGTTTAAACTAAATTCTACCAATTTCAAAAGAAAAAAGGATAATAAAATAAAAAAAACGAACTACTGCCTAGACCTCATGTAATTATTTGTTACTTTACTCCGGCATGTTGTGTTATTATTTTGCTAGCGGTGATGATGCCATTTTCCTTTGCCTGATTTCTTTTCGTACTTTTTGCATTGTTATTTTAAACATACCACAACATTTAGGAGGAAATTATCCTCTCACTAAGTATTTCTAAAGAAACTGGTTGTTAAATGTGGGCTAGTCAAGCGGTATCAGAGTTTGTTTGTAAATACAAAGTCAAAGGAGGTTCAGACAGACTTAGAATTAGATAAATTGTAAAGCAATAAAAAGTGGCCTTTTTTATTTCTTGCCTAGGGCCTGAGGTCAGCAGTTGGTAGTGACCACTTACGATGGATTTTTTTATTATATATGTCAATGGTTTTGTTATTATCTGTTAATAGCTAGCATCAGGTCTTGTAATATCCACTTGAGTTTTGTTACCGTCTTGTAGTGCTTTTTTCTTTCTTCATGGTTTTGCATGTGCTACTGTACTGCTGATGTTTACTTACAATTTTATTTATTCTGATGATTCATTTCAGAGTATTTGCATGTCTACTTGTTCAAAACTTGTTAATAATTTAACAGAAAACATGTTACATTCTCTCTTGCAGTGAGCTTTTATTTCTTTGGAATGACAAGTTAGCTTCTTTTCTGACTGTATCTCTATTTTTTTTTTTTTTTTTTTCTGTGCATTGCAGGTGGAGTATGTGGCGGAAAGAATGATCAAGTGGTTGAAGGTGGGTGGATTTATTTTCTTCAGGGAGTCTTGTTTCCATCAATCTGGAGACAGCAAGCGAAAGTACAATCCAACCCACTACCGGGAGCCCAGATTTTATACGAAGGTTTGCCTTCTTATGAATTTGTTTATTTAATACTTGTAAAGGACCTGCTCAATTTTGTTGTCCAAATATGCGATGAAAGACTATCATCACTCTAAGATAGATTTACATTCAATGTTCTGACTGTGGAGTGTATGTGAAAAGAAAGCTGATGAGTATTTACGCATTGAACTACACTCAATGTGTTGACTTGAACTTTTGGTGGAGGCCAGTCAACCACATCAAAGTTTGATTTGACTGCATTCAAACTTGAATCAGGCATTGTCCTTATTTATGATGGTCTTGTTTTTAAGAAAGAAAATGAAATGGTTTTCAATTAGTCATCCATTCATCCTGGCTGAGTTCCATAATTGAATGTATTTTTGTCCATAGCATCTTTATCAAAGTACTATTTTTGTTTTACATAAATCCAGAGGTATGATCTCTGTATTTGGTTTCATCTACATGGGTTTTCATGTGCAAATAAGAGCAGGACAGGGTTGACCTGTCAAGACATGCTGTGCGAAAAGCAAAAAGTTGTTGTAGCAAGAATTTGTTTCTGATTATGATGTACTGCAGGTCTTTAAAGAATGCCATTTGAGTGATGGTTCTGGAAATTCCTTTGAACTCTCTCTTGTTGGCTGCAAATGCATTGGAGCTTATGTGCGAAACAAAAAGAATCAGAACCAGGTAATACAATTGGTTGCTTCTGATCTCATCCTTTTACATAAATTGGTTCTGACTAGTTGCAATATTTCTGAAATGCAGATTTGCTGGATATGGCAAAAAGTCAGTTCGCAGGATGATAGAGGGTTCCAGCGGTTCTTAGACAGTGTTCAGTATAAATCTAGTGGCATATTACGTTATGAGCGTGTATTTGGACAAGGTTTTGTGAGCACAGGAGGGATAGGTATGCCTTGCTGACTGCAACTGCTCTTTCTCTCTCTACATTTTCCCTGTTTGCAAGCGAAGATAAAAGGAGTTAAAAGAAGAAAATCCGTGCACTACGATGAATAAATGAGAAATAAATTATTACCAGAAAATCCTTAAAGCTGGTTTTATGACAAAGCTTTCATGGGATTGACTCTTCTAGCAGCACGTTAAGTTAGAAATTACTCTATTAATACTAATGATAAAACCTGAGGCTTCATTGCACCTCATTACTGTTTTTGCTCGCCATGGAGAAACCTTCAATTCGTTGCGCAAATGTTGGATTACCTTTTTTGCTAAATTTGTTCTAATGTCTTTTAGAAGGCTTTGCCATAGGGGCCATATGAATCACATTTTCTCAAGAAGTAATGCAGAGGCACATCATTCTGGCTTATGTCATGGGACTTTTAATACAATCACATTTTAGTCTTATGCAAAAAAGGTACGATACATGTAAGCGGAAAATACTATAGGAAACCAACATGTGCTTGCATGTTGACTCACTGACTAATTTGAATAATGTAAGTAATAAAATATTTTTGATCTTAGGTACTTAATGTCGAATTTCACAAAACATCAGCTCTCTTTGCCTTTTTCTTTATACACACAGACACATACACACATGCGCGCGCACACACACAATTTTGCTTGCTTTGATGTTCAGAATTTGTGCAGTTTCTTCTACATTATAAATCAGTATTTCAGTTTGAACTTAAAACCTAAAAGATAGTTAGACAAATCAGAAAAAACAAGTATATGGTTTTACTTGTGGACTTATTATTATTTTTTATTTCTTGCTGAGAGGGGTAAGTGGAAAGTTCCTAACTCAATTTACTTCTAAAACTTGGTCTTTATGTTTACGTGAATCCTTGTCTTTGAACAGACACAACTAAAGAATTTGTGCAAAAGTTGGAACTTAAGCCTGGCCAGAAGATCCTTGATGTTGGATGTGGCATTGGGGGTGGTGACTTTTATATGGCTGAGAACTTTGATGTTGAAGTTGTTGGGATTGACCTCTCCATAAATATGATTTCTTTTGCTCTTGAACGTGCTATCGGACTTCAATGCTCAGTTGAATTTGAAGTTGCTGATTGCACTAAGAAAACATATCCTGAGAAGGCATTTGATGTGATATACAGCCGTGATACCATTCTGCACATTCAAGTAAGGCAGCTTTAATTTTTCTGTTGTTTCTTGTTCAAACAGTTTTAAGCATTTCCTTTAATTTATCTCGTTATTTTCATGGACAAAGTGGAAATACAAAGCTTTGCCTCATTTTGGAAGCAATTATTCTTTGTATTAGTCAAGGTTTTAGGCCCTTTGTGTACTTGGTTTCCTAGTGAGAAACTTTTTCAACTATGTTGTCCTCTTTATGAGTAATGCTACATGCTCAACTCCCATCTCATTCCCATACAACGGGGCTGATGTGGCAGTGTCCATAAACCATTCGATCAACCTTTATTAGAAAGTGAAAAAATATAAGGGTTTATGGGCATTGCTACATGTTCAGTTGTATAGAAGTGGAGTGGGAGTTGAGTATTTAGTATTACTTCCTCTTTATGTCAGAAGACATACATGCATGCATGTTTTTGGATTTGTTGGCAATGATTAATTAAATATTGAGTTTATATCATATGGCCTTTGTTACAATGATGCTGGCTATGGCTTGCTTGGTTACATGATTTGAGACATCTTTCAAATCTTGTTACCCTTATTATTCTTGAATTGGCTTGTCCTACTGCGTATAGTCTTTTACCTCTTCGGTGCTCTATACATACAGTTATTATGGGTTTTCTTGAAGACTCTCTCTCTCTCTCTCTCTCTCTCTCTCTCTCTCTCTCTCTCTAATGTTTGAGGTTGCTGGTTAATTTTCAGGACAAGCCTGCATTATTTAGATCCTTCTACAAGTGGTTGAAACCAGGAGGTAAAGTTCTTATCAGTGATTACTGCAAGAGTGCTGGAACTCCATCACCAGTATTTGCTGAATATATTAAACAAAGAGGATATGATCTCCATGACGTTACTGCCTACGGTCAGGTATGTTTGCATTAAATCTCTCTCATTTCATGGTATTTCTCATTATATTAACTTGACATGGCGAACTCTTTTTTTTTTAAACTTGGTGCAGATGCTTAAGGATGCTGGCTTTGATGAGGTCATTGTGGAGGATCGTACTGATCAGGTTTGTGTAGATCTGTCTTTTTGTCGTTTTAAATAATAAAGTATGTTGAACTTCCTGATCTAAGACAATTGTAACTTGTGCTTCAGTTCATTCAAGTTCTACAGCTGGAATTGAATGCCCTTGAGAAGGACAAGGATGAATTCATCAGGGACTTTTCTGAAGTGCGTTTTTCCTTTTGTTTGTCTTCTCTGGTTGATCTATCCTTTACTGGTTGTATTAATTATTTTCCCACCCCCCCTCCCTCATGGTCTTTGGATAATATGCAGGAAGACTACAATGAAATAGTTGATGGATGGAAGGCAAAGATGATCAGGAGTTCATCTGGCGAGCAGAGATGGGGGCTGTTTGTTGCGAAGAAGAAGTGATTCTGTTTCCCATCATTTACCCTATCTATAATAGCTTTTAATATGTATTTGGAATAATCTTTGGTGGTGACTGTATCCCCTTTAGTTGATGGTTGATGTCTTGATAGCATTCTACTATCTATGTTGATTTCTCAACGAACCTGTTCATCTTTAAATAATGAGACACAGAAGAGCTGATGAACTTGCCAGTAGAAAAAAATAAAAAATAAAAAAAAGCATTTGTAGTTTTTATCTTTGCTTATGATAATAACATCAATTATGTATTTCGGTTGTTGGAGATTAAATTTTGATTTGGTCATTTAGTAATAAATCAATATCATAAGCTATAGCTGCCTTTTAGGAAGTGATTGGCGTGCTCTAGATACCATTTATGAATGAAAAATGCTCGTGAGAATCACAAACGTTTTGAACACATGTCAGTTTAATAGATTGAATCGGAAAAACCAATTTGGAAGAAAAGTCGTCTGTTTCAAAATAACTGATGTCATTGCATGCATTGTCTACCCTGCACCACTATCACCCTACTGAATTGATCCAAAGGGTAAGACTCAAAATCTTATGGGTTTGGGATAGATCGAGAACAAGAAGAAACATAAATAGAATACCATTTAGCAAAATGATATTTATATTAATCTATAGTATTTATGCTTTTTGAAGAAATATGAATAAAATACAAACATTAAGGATCACCGGAAGGGATCCTTCCTTGTGGTGACAACAAGTGGTGAAGCAGAGAGACCATTTTGCATATTTTGCTTGTCTCGAAGTAGCAGGAGATCACCTTTCTGTTTACCCTCTTCAGCTTCAACAGATTTATTGGGTGGTAAAGATCCAAGTATTTGGACCATTAAGCTTCCACCTACCATAAGACGTAGACCAGTTAATTTATAATACTTCAAGTGAAGAAAGAGAGAAATGATATTTTGCAGTTCAAAGACAATTATTGACATAACTATTGATTTCTTTTCTTTTTCTTTGTTTTTTTCAAAAAAAAGAAAACACAAAACTAGACCCCAACCCATTTACATGGTTTTATATTTTTTGTTTAATAAAAAATTAAAATAAAAAAGTCGATAGTTGTATCATGGGATGACAACATATTACATCTCGAAGTAAGTTCTGATTTCCTTTATGAAAATGATTTTTTTACATCACATTACCCTACATCAATCCTACACCAAGACACATAGGGTGTGAGACTTATGCATGTGAGTCCCATTTACATGGATCCCACACCCTATGTGTCTTGGTGTAGAATTAATGTAGGATAATGTAAAGTAGGAATAACACATCCCTTTTCTTTTATCTTTTCTTCTTTTCACTTTGTTACCTAAAAGTTTCCTATTTTTGTAACCACAATTATGAAATGCAGGAAACTGCAAAAAATTCATATTCTACCGGTGATATTTAGAGTCGTAAGATGTAATAAATTACTTGTTATTGAGGCTTCGATTGTTTCGACGTAAAATGTTTTATGGAAAACGTTTTTTTTTTTTTTTTTTTTTTTTTTTTTTTTTTTTTTTTTTTTTTTCCTTTCTATTTTTTGGTGTTTAGTACGACCAAAAATTGTGGTCAAATCGAAAACATTTTCAATTGACTAGGATAACCTTATTTAATTTTCGTAAAATGGTTTTCCTTTTTAAAACCGTAAACAATTTTTCGAGTGCAAGCTTCTCCTTCTTGCATGCACTCTTTCTCGCAGTTCATTCTCTGCTGTCGTAGGAATTCGCTGTCGGAGTTCTCCGAAATGTACCATTGGAGGTCGCCGGAAGTCACCAGTCGTTTCCAGTCGTCAGAATTTGCCTTGAGGTCACTGGAAGTCACAGGCCGTTTTCGGTTGCCGCAGGAAGTCGCCAGCCGTCACTAATTTTTCGTACGAACCAAATGCCGAAAAATATTTTTTGCTGAAAATTTCGCTGAAGAAATTTTTCAACAAAAAAAACATTTTACGTCGAAACAAACAGAGTTTAATGCCATTTGAAAGATCACCTTTCATATATGATATTTGAGAAAGTAAAAGAGATCAGATTGACAAGAGGAAGAGGAAAAAAGTTTGAAAGAAAAATATTTACCGAGCACAAGAGCAGCCCCAATCCATCCAATAGTACCCCACCTTTCACCAAGGAGAAACCAAGCAAAACCCGCACCCCATAGCGGCTCCAGCCCATAAATGATGGCTGTTTCTGTTGCTGAAACATCACGCATGGCTGCAATCTACAGAAACAGAAACAAACATCAATCTTTTGTACCCAGAAACAATCACACAGGCACCAAAATCACAACGAATGATGAAACAAATCTTGCTGTATAAACAATACCTCTACCCATAAGCATAATCCAGTTGAGAATACGCCAGTATAAAGAGCAGGTATCCACGGAAATGCGACAATCCAATCCTGTAGATCTGTCCATGTCCATGGTGACTGGTCTAAACCATGGACAGGATCGAACCATCCTCCAACTGAAACCCAGATTGTGGATAACAGAGCAACGACACACACCTACATGAAACCATAGACTTTTTTCACATGCATAGATTGAAACTCTGCATCGTCCAAAAAGACATGTTTAAGGAAACACACCTCGTATCCTAGAAGTGGTAAGAACTTCTCCTTCTTTGTGCTTCTTGATATATGTTCGGTTCTAAGCATGTGAATTCCGAAAAATATTGCACTCAAAAAGTTCAAAAGATCTCCAACCTGACATATGTCAGGACTTACGAAATTGAGATATGAGGGATATATGCGATCTAAAGAGCATAGATTATCTGTCTCCCTCTTAATAAACGAGATCCAACACGTGAGATATTTAATTGAAATAGGGAGGTGAACTGATGGAGACAAGGTTCGAAGTCGGGATCTTTGGCTCTGAAATCATCTTAAATCACTACTTGTCCCAAAAACTTAATCTTATAGAAAACGGTAAATTTAATCATTTAATTAATATTCTAACAACCATTGGTTTTTCGATGTCAGATGATTCCCCTTTTGAAGGTTTAAACTGTTGAATCACAAGCAATAAGATATTCTGATGAAGGAGCATGCAATACTTACACTTGGAGGAGATCCACTGCATTCCAGCATGGCAACCCCAAGAGCAGATATGAGAACTCCAAACCAGGTACGGGCAGGTATCATTGCTCCTAATATGCCATCAAGCAAAGGCACCACAATCACCTGTTCAATTGTTAGCAGAATAGCAGGGATTTGTTGAAACTGTACTGTACTGATTCTTTCTAAGTATCTTTTTTTTGTTCACTTTACAATTTGCTTTTTCCAGGAGGAAAAGAGGAATCAGGAGTCTTGAGTCATGTAGGATTGAAATGTCTACTGTGGTGGTGGTAAACAAAAGTGATGCATATGGAGCTGATTGAGAAACAGCTTAAAAATTCTCTTCTTTTCCCTTTTTCTTTGGGAGGAAAATTAACTTTACTCACTGAATGCTAAAAGAGGAGAAATCTCTGTGAATTTACCAAGAAGAAGAGAAAATTGCCACAAAGTATCAAATCTTGTGTACCATCCATGAGATTTATGAATTTTTTTTCTTTCCAAAAACCAATCATGAGATCTACCTTTCCTTTGGAATAAATGCATAGTTAAGGTTGAAGGTACAAAGAAATGTTTGAGGAGTTTGAGCTTACTGTAAACAAAGAAATGAATGATGCCCGCCCAGCATCAGCTGTAAGTAGCCCAATTGCCTCCATAAGGTACCCTAAACTCACCCACAATCCCAACTCCATCCCGGCATTGCGGATCTTAATATCGTCTCGAGCACGAAACACAAATGGCAAAAATGGGATGGCCGACATAACAAATCTCACTGCTGAAAAGGTTGCTGGATCCATGATAGTTTCAACACCTTTCACCACTGGAATGTCACTTGCTGCAGTTTGCAACCAACAGAGTCCTTAATACTTTATGATTTTGGGATTTTTGATTGACAAACTTATTGATTTACCAAGATATGAAAAGAACCCTGATTTTTTGAGCATATTGTAGTGACTGAGACATCAATATTCCTTCTGTCTAGGTAATTCTCATTGTTTTGTCCTAACCTAGTGAGCATCTCAAACAGTTTTGTATTAGAGTTCTAGATATGTGATTCAGTGCACATTAGTATTTGGTGTTTTTGAAGATTGTGATACTTACAGATTTAGGCGACAATCTCAAATACTACTGATTTTGTGCAAGCATAATTACATACAAGAAGATGCCTTGGTCTCATAAACAAAGGTGGTACAGATGGTTTGTGCTGAATGGTTGCCATCTATATTCAATAAAGGCAGAGAGGCATGTTCCTTGCACTTTTTGCCTGTAAATTATCAGGTGAATCACTGTTGGCAATAGCTAATCACATTCATATGCTAGTAATGGAAAACCAAATTTAGAAGAGATAAACTATTTCCTGATGGACCTTCGGATTGAGTTGGAGGATTTGCCACGTGTCATTTAGCATGTGAGAAGATGGTTTTTTAATTAGCACATGAGAAGATTATGATTTTTTAATATAACTACTAAAAAAATATGTTCTTCTCACACGCTTAATAGACACGTGACAGTTTTATAGAATGGGTTGGAGGAATTTCTTCATTTCCAGATTGATAACAAGAAAGTGAAATCATCAATAGACCACCAAATGAAGCTATTTATCCAAGAAAGTACTAGACACATATATGCTATACTCCAAAAGGATTAGCCCCAATTGATGCTTCTCATAATCACTTACATAGCCAGTTCTATCTGGTTCACCAATGCAAGATTTAGCACATGCCCAACAAATCGTGTGGCTCAAAACATAGACACCTATTACATAGTTTTTAAGGAATTGAAGCAAAGTATAATTTCTCTCATGCTTTCACCAATGCCAAAATATCAAATTATTTACAAAAGAAAAACCCGTCATTAAATTTCGTTAGGAGGTGAGGTTGCTTCTTTCTCTCTCTATGAATGATTACCAATACAAATCAAATTGCTTAAAGCAAAGATGCCCATTATTAAATTTTCTATGAAGACGAAGAAGGAAGAGATCAAAGTTGAATACCATAGACAACAGTGATGACATTGAGCAAGATAATACTCCTCATCTTCTTGGATGCAAACCAAAATTTTCTAGCAACCCATTTCGATGCCATCTTCAAAGAGTTTTGTGCCTTAACTTTCTTTATAATTGAGAAACTCACATCATGGATCCTTTCATTCTCTGTACATTTATTTCTCATGTGTCTGCAAGTAGCTGCATAATAAGTAGAACAATAAGAAGAAGAAGATGAGGCTGATGATGTAGAACAAGAAGAGGAGGAGGAGGGGTTTAATGAGGAAGCAGTTAAACGGGGCAGTTTATTATGTTGGTTGGGAATGGAGGACAAGAAGAGGAACATGGAGGAGGGGTTGTTGAAGTTGCAGGAGATTTTGGAAGCAGAGTCGCATGTTGCTTTTTTCTTCCATGTTGTTGTTGTTGTTGTTGTTGTTGATGATGGGCAAGCCATGGTTGAGCCAGAAGAGTACTCTCAGAGCTCATCTACTTAATTCCCCATGTGTTCACAACAATGGAGGGAGGGTGTGATTTTTTCTCACAATTGTTTTAGTTATGACCATCAGACCATGGAAGTGGAAGGACACGAAGGTCCCTGATATTTGTATCAAACAGGGAGTTCACAACGTGTGGCACATGGGATTTTCTTGTAAGTGGCGGACCAATGGTTTTTTTTTTTTTAAATAAATTATTATTAGGAATGGTCAACATGCATAATGAAAAACATTCCCAACGTGTAGGAAATGTGAGCCACCCGAGGAGCAGGGAGTAAGGTCGGTACCAGATTGGGTAGACTTTTTCATTGGTTTGGAAAAAAAATCATTTTAATTTAGTTTATTAAATTGACATGTGTTTAAAATGTATGCAATTTTCATATTCATGTCTAATCAAGCATATGATTCTTACATATATTTTTAAAAATTTATGTGAGAATCATATTCTTTTTTAACAGATGCCAGTTTAATAAATTTTTTCTAATTCAACGAGAAGGAACAAAATTTTGTAAAGTAATTAGTTAATGGCCTCTCAAAAATCATTCACATAGCTTCATAGTGTATATCTTTTCTTTGATAGTGTTTCTTGGTAGATCTTATTTGTATACTTTTAAAATATTATGTTTTAATTGCAGGATTCATTCATATGTCCATCCAAATCATCCACCTAATTTCATACTCTGAATATATGCTTTTTTGGTGAATGTTACATGGAATCTTAATTTGCAAACATGTTCCCTTTTCATGAAAATCGTTTTCCGATTGATCATGTAAGATGAAAAATAATACAACTTTATGTTCAATTATTAGGGTTTATACCCTAAAACACAATTCTTTCTATATGACCTTTTTGTTTATTAGATAAAGTTGTTTATTTGCTAAATTATTTTAAGAACATTGGGCATATTATTGTATACATGTGCATATTATTTATTATATACATGTAGTCTTTAAGTTATATTGAATATGGCTTAGATGTATTAATAAGATTATTACACATAATATCTAAACCATAAACCTTGTAATCAATAAACTATTGTTCATGGTAAGTAATGAAATTGACCATTCCATTTGATAAGACTATAACATTGTTGAAGATGGAAACTACCAGAATACTATTTTATTTTCCTTAAGTTATTATGATTATAATATTGTCTTTATTTCTTTCCATATTAGTCTATAGGTTTCTTCTATTTAAACCTATGTAATCGTATGAAACAATAAGCAAGTAATGATAGTTTCTTTCTCTCTTTATTTTCTACTTGGTATCAGAGCCAAATCAGGGTTCCTTTGTTTTGGGGTTCTTCATTTTTTTTCTTCTCTGCCTGCGGTCATGCGACTACGACTTTGTGATTGTGCAACTAGATGTCATCTAGGTCGCACGATCCATAGAAGATACCTCCGGTGTTCTTTGGGCCATTCCTCCTACGAACAATGGCGATTTGGTGAGCACTCGATCCATCATGAACACTAATAACTGTGTTTGATGGATCGATTGTGAACAAGGTGGTCTTCCATGGCTTGTTCAGCAGTTTTTGGTTTGATATGAAGTTTTTGAGGTCTATTAAAGTACATGAGTGGCAGCACGTGAACCTCCGACGACAGAAAGATAGTTCCGTTCTGCATTACTAAACGACACGTTGTTGCCTGGCTGGTTGAGAATGACATGTCGTTCAGAAGGGAGTCACTGCTCTGTTGTTCAGAAGGTAGTCATTGCTCTGTCGTTCAGCCCTACTGAAAACGACTTGCAGTTCAAACCTAGAGAAAACAACCTGCTGTTCAGCAGTGTGCCAAACGACATGTATGCCCTTAACAACCTGTAGTTGCTGATTGCAGAATAATCAGTATTTTTTTATGGTTAACTTTTACTTTTCTATTTTACTAGTAATTTTTTGAGCCCACTGGTTGTGATGGAATAATTTATTTGGTTGGATGTCTAATTTAAAAATGTTGGAGACAAATTAGACGAAAGGGTAAAGAGTCAGGTGACCTCCCATGGTGAAAATCCAACTCTTCAAACCACAATTGTCAAATTGGATGGGCTCAATTATCTTGGTTGGTCACAATCTGCTCTTTTGTCTATTAAGAGCAGAGGGAAGATGGGACAATTGAATGACAGAATTCAAGAACCAAAGCCCAATGATCCTACCTATGATATATGGGAAGGAGAAAATTCTACTGTTATGTCACGGTTGTTGCATTCAATGCAACCAAAAATCAGTCAGGGGTACTTATTTCTTTGTACAACAAAAGAGGTTTGGGATGCAGTTGTTCAAACATATTCCAAAGTGGGGAATGCTACAATGAAATATTACTTGAAGCGACAAATCCTAACCCAAAGTGACTGGTTAGTAGCCACTTATTTTCATAAGCTCCATAGTTTGTGGTAGGATGTAGATCATTATCAAAACTTTCAACCTAAGTATGTTGCTGATGCTGTTAAAATTAAGAAGATGATTGGAGAGGAACGCATTTATGAGTTCTTGGGTGGATTGAATTCAAAGTATGATCTTATTTGAGTTCATATTTTTTGAAAGGAACCTCTTCTATCACTACAAGAGGTTTTTTCATACATTCAAAATGAGGAGAGCCGTTGTAGCAACATGCTTCATCATAGTTCATGGGCCCAATCTGCTCTCGTGGGTGCATCTCACTGCACTTCAAGAGGTGATTTTCGAGTACGAGATAGTGGCAGAATAGCTGATATGACCTCAGATTACAGACAAATTATTCAGTGACCACTGTAATAGGTCGTGTCATACTCGGGAAACTTGTTGGAGACTTAAAAGTCGTCCTCCTACCGAGGTCATGGGGGTCGCACAAGTGGAGGAATCAAGCCTCATCCTTCAACCACTGATATGGGGGGCCTGAGTAAAGACGAGGTAGAAGCACTCCGTTGACTTATGTCTCGATTGGACACACTTGCTACTACATCCTCCTTTGCTCTTATAGATAATTTAGCCACTGCTCTAAATGTATCTGCTACTCCCTCTGATGATCCGTGGGTCATTGACTCTGGTGCATCTAATCATATGTCTAGTATGTCTCCTTTATTTTCGTCATATAATCATTGTTCACGCAGAGACAAAGTTAGAATAGCTAATGGTTCTTTGTCGCCAATGTCGCATAAAAGATCTGTTTCTGTCACCCCCTCTATGACCTTGTCCTCTGTCGTTCATATCCCTAATCTGGTTGTTAATCTATTATCCATTACACATATAATCATTGAGTTGAATTGTTGAGCAATTTTTTACTCTTACTTTGCTTCTTTTAGGACCTAGTCATGGGGAAGATGGCTTGTACACTTAGGTGAATTGGCAACGGTAGCTTGAATGATGGATTCTACTATTTGGACTCTTAGCTGAACACACAAGGTTGGGTCACACAGGCTTATCATACGGTTTGAGCAGATGACTCTGTAGCTAGAATCTAGCTCTGGCATCAGTGATTAAGGCATCCTTCTTTTTCTAATTTTGCAAAGCATGTTTCCTACGTTATTTTTACATAATAATGTTTATAAGTTTCAGTGTGAAACTTGTGAACTTTCAAAACACCAGTGTGTGTCTTTTTCTCCTAGTATCAATAAAAGTGATGTACCTTTTGTTCTTGTTCATATTGATGTGTGGGGCCCCTCACGAGTGGTCTCTTTATCTGGTTATTGATGCTTTTTCTCGGACCACATGGGTTTACTTGTTAAAGGACAAAAGTTGTTGGGAATAATTCCACTCAGATCAGCTCATCAAAAGAATCATGGGCTTTTAGGTCAATACGGCCCAAGGAGGAGACAACAGGACTCCAGAGAAATCCTATCCCGGGAGTGAGACACCGAGTAGCTATTCTTGAGAATACGCGATAGGAAGTAAATCTATATTGGGTCCCGAGAATACAAATAACCCGAGATCGAGAGTCAACTCAATCAGCCAAGGCCTGGGACAAGCATGTCTTGAGAAATTAGGTATCAGTTATCCTAGAAAATCCAAACTAGGACTCTACTCCAAGTTGAATTGAAGTAGGAGTCATAATCCGATCAGCAGCCTATCCTCGGTAGAATCTGGATAGGACTCCTAGTCCAAGTCCAATTTGATTAGTAGTCCGATTCCTGGTAGAATCGGGATATGAGTCATAGTCCAATCTGATCCCGAATTTTCCGAGATCAGATCAGATTATATATCTACTAAAGGATCAAAGTCCAAGTAGAACTTTGATTACACTCCTAGATCAAGAAGGAGTAGGAAACCTAATTCAGGTTTGATTCTACCTCTTTGCATATAAATAGGCCCGTACCCCAAGTATAAACTCATACTGAACTCTTGTGCATTATTTTCTCACAGAAGATAATTTAGGCATCAAAGTGAGATTCCCGGAAGGGTCTCTTAGTTTTATTTGTTTTGCAGTGATCGTGGGAGCGTGTAGAACATCAAAGAATGTGCCGTGCACACCATACCAGAAACTGTTCTAACAAAAGTGATGTGTTTTCTGTGTTTAAGATGTTTCACAAGATGGTTCAGACTCCGTTTAATACCAAGATTAAAATTGTTCGTTCAAATAATTGAGGTATTTTCGAGAGCAATGTATTACATACCAAACCACGTGTGTCAATAATCCGCAGCAGAATGGTATTGCCAAACGAAAAATTGGCATATTTTATAGGTAACTCTTTCCTTAATGCCTTGACACGCATGTTCCTAAATCTCATGAATAGGATGCCTTTTTGGGTATTAGATTTCAAAACACCCTATGAGGTGTTGTCCCCGCCTTTTTCTACTTCAAAAGGTCTCTCTGAAAGTTTTTTGTTGTGTTTGCTATGTCCATGTTCATGGTTTTGCTTGAGGTAAGTGAGACCTTTGAGCCCTCAAATGTGTATTTGTGGAATTGTGGGCTATTCTCATACTCAGAAGGCGTACAAATGTTATCACACCCCATCGAGAAAACACTTTGTCTCCGTGGATGTCACTTTCTTTGAAACATAATCATACTTCTCTTCATCCCAAACTCCTCTTCATGGGGAGAATAAGATTGAAGAGGATTTTTTTGACTCCATTACTTGTCCCTACTCCTATGCCGGAGCAGAAGCAACAACAACTTACTAGTCTCCTACTTAACCTACTAATAAGCCATCTACGTCGCTTGTGGAAGAGTTGAGAGTTTACCCCAGACACTAGAGAAATAAGATCATTCCTGATGCTACATGCCAAACATATGATCCTGAATCCGGTAATACTACTTCTACTTGTGATATGAATTCTGTAATACATGTTGTCAATGATACGAGTTTGCCCATTACACAACACAAAGAAGTTAGGTCATGTACACACCATCTCGTTTCTGATTTTGTTTCTTATCAACATCTTTCTTCATCATTTTGTTCCTGTGTGTCCAAATTGTCTTTTATGTCTGTCCCTAGAAATCTATAGGAGGCATTTAATGATCCAAAGTGGAGGATAGCAATGCAAGAAGAGATGAAAGCTTTTCACAAAAACAAGACTTGGGATTTGGTTAAATTACCTAATGAAAAGAAGGTTGTTGGATGCAAGTGGGTGTTCACTATCAAGCATTAGGCTGATGGTTATGTGGAATGATACAAGGCTAGACTTGTCGCAAAAGGCTTTACTCAAACCTATGGGATTGATTATGAGGAAACGTTTGCCCCAGTAGCAAAGATGAAGTCAATTAGGGTTCTACTTTCTATAGCTGTACACTTGGATTGGCCTCCACATTAATTTGATGTAAAAAATGCATTTCTTCATGGAGACCTAGAAGAAGAAGTATACATGGAAATTCTCCCTGGATTGGAAGATTCATCCTCAATGGGAAAAGTGTACAAACTAAAGAAGGCTTTGTATGGCCTAAAACAATCTCCAAGAGCATGGAGCGGTTTTCTCGAGCTATGCAGATATTTGGTTACAAGCAGAGTGAGGCTAATCATACACTTTTCATTAAGCATTCCACTCAAGGAAAGGTAACAGCTTTAATTGTGTATGTTGATGATATTGCCTTAATAGGAAATGATGATAGGGAGATACAAAACTTAAAACATCGTCTTGCTAACGAGTTTGAAATAAAGGACTTGGGGATTTTGAAGTACTTTCTTGGCATTGAGGTAGCAAGGTCAAAGCTTGGTATATTTTTATCTCCCAACGAAAATACGTACTTGATATTGTCAAGGAAACATGAATGCACGGATTTAAAGCCACTGATAATCCAGTAAAGGTAAATGTTAAACTAAGAGAAGATAGCGAGAGCCCTTTGGTGGATAAGGGCAGATATCAGCGATTGGTTGGATGGTTGATTTATTTATCTCATACCCATCTAGACATTGCATATGTTGTTAGTGTGGTGAGTCAATTTATGCATTCTTCCTGAAAGCCTCATATGGAAGTAGATTACCGTATTCTTTGCTACTTAAAATCTTCATCGAGTAAGGGGTTGTTGTTTTCTCAACATAGTCATTTGAAAATAGAAGCCTATACAGGTACAGATTGGGCTGGCTCGATGGTCCACGTCAAGTTATTGCACATTTGTGGGACATAGTTTGGTTACATGGTGAAGCAAGAAACAATTTGTGGTTGGCAAATCCAGTGCAGTGGCAGAATTTAGAGCTATGGCTCATGGAGTGTGTAAAACGTTATGGTTGAAAATACTCTTGAAAGAGATTAGATTTGACTCCAAGGACTAAATGCAATTATATTGTGACAATAAAACGGCAATCAGTATTGCTCATAATCCAGTCCAGCATGATCGAACCAAACATGTTGAAATTGATCGACAATTTATTAAAGAAAAACTCTGAGAAGGTTTCATCTGCACACTATATGTGAAGAAATGAGAACAACTGGCAGATATTTTGACAAAGGGAGTGTCTAGTAGTGTTCTTCATTTAGCTTATTCAAGCTGGGCATGCGACACATCTATATGCCTCAACTTGAGGGGGAGTTTGAAGATGGAAACTGCAGACATAGTATGTTTATTCTCCTTAAGTTATTCTGATTGTAATATTGTCTTTATTTCTTTCAATATTAGTCTATAGGTTTCTTTTATTTAAACCTATGTAATCATATGAAGCAAGAAGCAAGCAATAAGAATTTCTTTCTCTCTTTATTTTCTACTAACATTTCAATCATAATGATCTATCTTGATCATGGAAATGGAGACTCTTGATTAATATGTTGGTGTTGTTACAATGCACTGAACGGACCACATGAGTTGTTATTCTATATAACTATAGTCAATATGAATAACTTGAGCTAACGACTGCTTATAGCATTTACTCTCAATTTTGAGAGGAATGTGAACTCAAATGTAAAGTGGATGTCACTTTGATACATTTAGGAGTGAGATCTTTTATGGTCAAAATCTCAGTATGTTGGGTGATCACATATAACATTTTGGGAACACTTCTCTTCAAGATGAAATCCATAATCCTTTGATTTAATCAAAATGACATGAAATATATCATCGAGATAAATTTATTGGGAATTAATTATTCTGAATCTCTAGCTAGAGTATTTAGTAAGGAGTTACTAAAATTAAATGTGCTAAATAAAATGTGATTTCAAGAGTATAAGAGTAATCAAGAGATTAAATTTGGTAATCAAGGATTGAGAGATAGTGAATTAAAGTGACAGTTTATTTATGACTTTAATTTGACTATGTCTTATTTCATGGAGGGGTCAATTGCAACTATAAGATGTCATTAATAATTTTGATTAATCAAAATAAATACTAAAGTGTAATTACATTTTTGTAGAATAATCTGTAGTTAATAGTAACCTAGAACAAGCTATGAGATGACAAATGTCCTTAGCTTATTGGAGCAAGTTTCATTTTCTATTTAGGTCCATTCTCAAGCTAATTATTATCCTTTAAGGGATTGACCTAATTACACAAGGACACTCCCCCCTAAGCCGTGTATGTGGTAGGTTTGTATACTAGGTTTTTCAAGTTCTACTTTGACAAGAAACCTAAGACTACTTCCACTAGGAGACATAATCCTCTTTAAAGGGAGCTAGTGTAGGCATTATAGCCCATACTCTTAGTCTGATAATCAAAATTGAGGAGATGGTTTAGAGGTCTCAAAAATCTAGACTACACGTGTGGATTGATTTTGGAGCAAGAGGGATCAAATCAAACCACAACCAAGCATTAGCTGACTTTGCAAGGCATGGTTCTTGCCTTGTATATTTTTGTTTTACTTGATCTTATGCTATGCTTTCATGATGCTTAATCTTGGATTTTTTTTTTCGCTGTATCTTTGAGATATATTCCCATTTGGGCTTTATTGAAAGCATGGCTTGGATTGAAGACATGGATTTGTATCGCAAAAGACTAGTTGCATAATTAATTGATGGTTATTTTGTTTGAGTCAAAACAATGTTGCTACAACTTTTTTCTGCAGCAACATGTGTTCATGTTGTTTGATTCTTGCATGCTTGGTCTACTTGAAAAAATAATTTCTTTGATTGATTTATCATTTTTAGAACATTTTTAACATGTTAGAAACATTAGATTAATGTTTTAGAATTGTTCTAAACATGTTTTCTAATTGTTCTTCAAGTTGCAATGTTGTTGGAAATTTTTCCAGCAACACGCACTGAATTTGTTTGATTATCATAGAAAGCTTGTTTCTTTGATTTTAAAATGTGTTTTAGGTTCTGATAATATGTTTAGAACATCATTAAATCATTACATGACATGTTCTTGAAGTGCTTGTTTTAGAATGCATGTATAGTTGTCAAGCATATTTGATCTTCAATTGATTTCTTTTACATTCAAAATATACTTTGAATGTTCTGACATGGTTATGAGACACAAAATAAAACGTTTTGGGGCTAGTAGCATGGTGGTTACACAACCATGCAAAGAGAGTGCCACGGGTTCAACCCATGGTCACTCAAAGTGGTAGCCACGGGTTGGACCCGTGGTTGCACCCTTGGGATACCAACCACCATTGGGTGGTGAAGCACTACCCCATCGGATGCTCTAAAGGGATGCACCACTAAAGGGTGTGGCTACCCTTGTAATAAAGTTTAGAGTTTTCTACAATACCCTAAACCTACTTTGAATGGGATTTGTAATCCGATTCAAATATGAACTTTATTTGTCTCATAGATAGTTTAGGTTTGCTAGCTTTTTAGTGGGAGTGGGAGTTTGACTCATAAACCTAAGGCAAGACAAAACCTCTATTTGATTGGAGTAAGGATATCTAATTAGATTGGGTTATCCATATGTTGTTGGATAGGGTTCCCATTTTAGGAAAGTCATTCCTAAATTGGATTAAATCATTTTAGGCCTTCTAATTTAATTAAAATGCCTAAAGCCTTGTAACACTCCAAAAAATTAAATCATTTTTAAAATAAATGTGATTTCAAAACAAAGTTTGTTTTCAACAATAGTTTAGTGGTCTTGGGACAAAAAAAGAAAAAAGAAAAAAAAAAAAGAGGGATGATTTTGACATAAACCCGATTTTGATGTCGAAAAACCCTAAAACTCAAACCATATACCTATTTAACAATCCTAAAACCTATGAGAACATATTTGCTCGAAAACCTAGCCTCCAAGAGCGTGAGAAAGAAGGGTAGAAGAGGTAAGAGCCCGAAAACCATGATCTTTATCAATTCCTAAACCATATTTGACCTCATTCCATATGTTTTTGCGAGTTAAAGCCTTTAACTTCAATGTTTCTTTTGTATCTCTTTCCTAAACCTATAATCTTTTAGTTTCTTGTTGTATTTCTATTGTACCCATGACTTTTAATTGTTTGGATTGTGTTTTCATGACGAGATGAATTGTTTTTAAAGAAATACGTGTTTAAACAATAGTTTTCAAACAAAGTAAATTGATATTCTATGTTTCTTATCATTTGAATTTTAAAATAAATGTTATGGTTTGAGTTGACGTTTTTATGATTTTATGTATTCAGACAATGTTTTAAACAAACACAAATACACGTTAATTTATTTTATGATTGTATTAGGGTAATCAATTTAAATTCTTGATAATCTCGTATCAAGAGTGTAACCTTGATACCCAAAATTATTTTTGATTGTTTCTGGGTGTTTTAGAACCCCTATAGACGTTTGAGATTGATTGGATTTCATGCTAGGGGCTTGGAATGACCCAAAACAAGAGCTGGATTGGCCTAGGATCAATCTTGGCCCCTTATATACCTGATGATACATTTGATAACAGTGAGATGGGATTCCTTGGGATTAGCCTGAAAGCGAGCACAAAAACAAACACCTACGATCAAAGCAATATAAGGCCTGCTTGCTGAGGTACCAGAGACTCCCAATCATACTCCGATAAAGAGTAGAGTCCACACTTTTTCCTGTGAGATTCGCACTGATTTTGACACTTGTGCTCATAGGAGTGCAAGCATGACTCTTCCCATCTAAACCAAACAGCTTCACCAAGTCTTTGGCATACTTTGATTGAGAGACAAAGATCCCTTCAAGGGATTGTTTGACTTGAAGACCCAATAAGTAATTCAGCTCCCCAATCATACTCATCTCAAATTCTTGTTTCATCTCTTTAGAAAATTCATGAACTTGAGAGTTAGCCGTGGCCCCAAAGATGATATCATCTACATAAATCTGGGCAATGAGCTTGTGCTCGATCACCTTGGTTCCGAATGAACAAAGTCCGGTCAGCATGACTTCTTGTAAAACCTTGTGCCAAGAGATAAGTTGTAAGACGCTCATACCATGTCCGAGGAGCTTACTTGAGACCATACAAAGCTTTTTTTAATTTGTAGACATGCTGAGGATGATGAGAATCTTGAAATCCTTGGGCTGTTCTACATAAACTTCTTCTTGAAGGATACCTTTCAAGAAGACACTTTTGACCTTCCATCTGATAGAGCTTGAATCCAAGATGACATGCAATGGATAACAAAATTCTGATGGACTCTAGACGTGCCACAGGAGCAAAAGTTTCATCAAAATCTACTACCTCAATCTGAATATACCCCTGAGCAACAACATGAGCCTTGTTTCGAACAACAGTCCATGTTCATCGAATTTATTCTTGAGTATCCACTTTGTGCCAATAACATTGTGATCAAGAGGTCTGGGAATGAGAGCCCATACATTGTTTCTGGTGAACTGATGTAATTCATCATGCATAGCAGCAACCCAGCTTTCATCTTGTAAAGCTTCTTCTACTTTCTTAAGCTCAAATTGAGAGAGATAGCAGTTGTAAGAGACTTGATTTACCACTCTATTTCTCAGTCGAAAACCTCCAATGACGTCTCCAAAAAGCTACATGTGATGATGATTCAGCTTGACACGTGAGGATGGTTCTTTGAGAGGATCAACAACATCAAGTTCATCTTGAGAGTAGACAGAACCCCTTGCTGGATTTTCAGTTGGCACAGCTTCTTGAAGAGAGGTGACTTGAGGAGGAGTGGCTTGCTCATTTTGAGGTGAGGTGAGGGAGGCTTGACCGCACTTGTAAGAGGACTAGAGGACTCCAAGGATGTGTCTGTAGGTTGTGATATCTCCCCCTTGCTAAGTGAGTTTCTTCATCATCAACCACAACATTGATTGATTCCATGATAGTCTCAGTCCTCTTGTTGAACACTTTGCAATCACGGTTGGTAGTGAAGTATCCCAAGAAGATTTCTTCATCACTTTTAGCATCAAACTTGCCTAAATTTTCTTGGTCTCGAAGAACGTAGCACTTGCTTCCGAAAACCCGAAAATATTTGACTGTAGGCTTCTTTCCCCTCCAAATTTCATATGGAGTCTTGTTGGTCTCAGACCGCAAGTAGACTCAATTGATGATGTAGCAAGTAGTGTTGACAGCTTCTTGCCAAAAATGTTGAAATAAGTTCTTGGAATGGATCATAACCCAAGCCATCTCCTGAATAATTCTATTTTTCCATTCCACTACAGCATTCTGTTGGGGAGTGATAGGTGAGGAAAATTCCTGTTGAATACCATGATGATTGCAGAATTCCTCAAAGCTAGACTTCTCAAATTTTCTCCCATGATTACTGCGGATTCTCATGATGGAGAAGTTTTGCTCAATCTGAATTTTCTTGAACAGTTGTTGAGCTTGATCAAATGCATCTGATTTTTCCCAAAGAAGAAGAATCCAAGTATACCAGGAATAGTCATCCACAATGACCAACATGTATTTCCTTCCACCCAAGCTAGTTGTTTCTACAAGGGTCCATTTGGGATTGCCATTTAGATTGATTTGTTATATACCTAATTGTACATCTTTTGAACTTGGTGATAGGAACTCTTATACTATGAATATTCTATAATGTTTCTCTATGCTTTTTTTTTTTTTTTTTTTTTTAATTTTATTTTAGATATATATACTTTTTTCTTGAGATAAAGATTCCAAATAGACATAGAATGAAAAATAGAAGAATGAACCATCAAATTAAACAAATAATGTCTATCAAATTTAACGTTTACATAATTGCCCAATAATTTAAACTAGTAGTTGATAAGAACAAGAAAAATTTAGAGTACATTAAAAATTAGCCTAAAACATAAATAATAACGTATTGTTCACAACCTACAAATAGACCGAGTTATGTTGTCACGAACCACTTTCATCTCCTCATCATGTATATTGTCAATGTTTTCCTAACAGTTACTCCCTGTTTCATCATCATTGCTCTCTAGATTATTGGAGTTACTTTTATCTCACTTAAATCCCTTATTCTTCCTATCATGCATTCTAATAAAAGGAAAAAATACAATTTATTCCTCTAAAGTACCACCCTTTTTCCGGATGGCCCTCCAAACTATCAAGGCTTACACTCTGGCCTCTCAAGCTACCAAAACCTTTGAAAAATATTTTTTTTGGCGAAATATTCCCATAAGACCCCTGCCACGTGTCATTTTTCAATTAAAAAATAAAATAAAAAATGAGAAAATGAGAAAAATATATATATATATATATATATATATTTTTTTTTAAAAAAAAAATTTAAAAATTGAAAAACTAAAAAAACTAAAAATAAGAAATAAAATCGGGAAGATCGGGCTGTGTTTGGGAAATAACGTCACCTCAAACACCCATCTTTTTTTAAAAAATAAAAAAATAAAAAAAAGAAATAAAATTTTAGTTTTTTTTTTAATTTTTAATTTCTTTTATTTTTTAATTGAAAAATGAAATGTGGTAGGGGTATTATTGGGATATTTTGCCAAAATGGGCATTTTTCAAAGGTTTTGGTAGTTTGGGGGGACAGAGTGCAAGCCTTGGTAGTTTGGAGGGCCATCCGGAGAAAATGTGGTAGTTTGGGAGGCTAAATTGTATTTTTTCCCTAATAAAATTATGAAGGATTGTAGTAGCAACTACAATGAGCATTTGGTCTTTAATATCATAAGATGACGTTTGCCTTAAAATTTGTAACCTATTCTTCCACACACCAAAAGTTCGCTCGATCGCACTTCTAAGTGATAAGTGAACATAGTTAAACCTCTCTTCTATCCCATTTCCTCGACTAGCTCGTCGAAAATCTGGAAGGTGATTGATAAGTGCCAATATTGTATATTTTGACTCCTTAATTTGCATTTGTTAAATCTTTAGCAATGTTATTTTCTAATTTTTTTGATTAGTTTTAGTGTTTTAGTATTTGCAGGTCATTGAGAGAAAATGAGAGTATTTATGTGGAATTGCAAAAAAAAATGGGGGGAAATAAAAAGGAAGGAGATATTTTGTAGAAGACCAAAAAGAGAGGAAAATTGAAGAAAGCCAATAAGCTTGTTGTTAACTATAGGACAAAAAAAGAAAAAAAGAAAAAGAAAAAGAAAAAAAAAGAAATGAAAGAAGGATAAAAAAAAATTGAGGAAAGCCAAGCTTGCTGTTACGTGGGACCTACAAAAAAAAAAGAAAAAAGGAAAAAAAAAATGACGTCTTGTGTATGTGAACTGAGCAAAGAAAGCAAAGAAGATGTTTTTTTTTTTTTTTTTAACACAAGGGTAAAAAATGACGTCTAGTTTCTTTTTCTAACCCTAGCAGCACCCAATAAAAAGCATGCTTTTATTTTGTAAACTTGGGAGGGGGGTGAGAGGCGCAAGCCAGCCGCCACTACCGAGAGCAAGTCTTCCTTTTTGTATGTTTTATTTTTCTTTGTAAGACTTTTAGTTTTTAATAAAAGTTAGTATTTTGTTTTTAGTCATGAGATGCTAAAACCTCAACTAAGGTTGAAGATGAAGTCTCACCATTGGTTGGATTTCGTATTCTCATGTTTTATTCGCATAATCTGAATGTATGTTCATTTCAATTCAATTAAAAGATTAAAACTCTTTTAATTGATTGTTTCGATTAATATATGCGTAAACGTTGAATATTCAATGTGTTTTATCCAACAGATACATTGAATCTTTTGATTTACTTTGGATATATATTGTGATTTGTTTGTCAAAACGAATAAATTGGATGATTTTGAATTAAATTGGATATTCATTGTGATTTGTAAAAAACATGGATTCATTGAATTTTTCAATAGGTAATTTTATGAAAATTAGAACATGCATAGGATTTTATTGCAAACATGAGAATATGAGCTTTGGATTGATGAGTGTGAATTCTGAAACCAAGGTGCTTTTTATCTATTGTTTTTAATTCAGTTTTATTTTGTTTATTATTTTTACATGAGCAAATCCAAAAAATTTGGAACTAGGTTAAGATAGAATTAGTTTAAATAGAATTAATTTTCGCAACACAATTCCCTATGAATTCGACCTCGCACTTGCACATACACTATATTGCAAACGATTCGTGCACTTACGAGTAATTTTAAAGTCACAACAGTGATATCTCTCCCCCTTGTAAGGTGTCAAGTATCCTTTCATTAAGAGGTAGCCATCATCAACCAAATAATATTTTCCTACACATGATAATAATAATCATCTATAAGATATGCATGCATAATAAATAAGAAAAGAAAAATACTATACCTGGTGGTGGTTTTGGAAAGTTGGCTAATGGACTACGAATTGCATCTAGAAAAATATGTGTATCATTTGCTGCACCTTCCCATCCTGCCCTGATAAATGTGAAAAGTAAATCAAAATCGCATGCCGCCATAACATTTTGAGTTATTGTTTCCTTTCTTCCAACGTATGAAATTTTCTTATCTTCTCTAATAGTAGCTGGGACATGTGTTCCATCAATGACACCAACACAATCCTAAAATACAAATTTCGTTAAATTTATATACTTACTAAATTACTTTAACAAATGGTAAGCATAAATAGAGTAATACTAATGAATAAATAAAATAAGTACCTTAAAATGTGACCAATACAATGGATGATGTCGAATTTTTTTTTGGAACTTCATTGAATGTAGGGTCAGAAGGTTTGATGAGATCCATTGCCATTAGGTTAAGCACTTTTATAACTTTATGCAAATGTCTGTGTATAGTCTCACTAGAATGTTGAAATCTTTTTTGAACCAATCTATTACACGATCCTTGTGCAAGTGTCATCAAACATATACCTACTAACTCTTTTAGTCTAATTTGCCTCGTGTGCTGAAGTCCATATATATGTTGTAGAACATTACATAATTGAAAGAAAACACATGGTTTCATTCTAAACATATCATGACATTTTGTCTCATTACCAGTTAATGTATGTATTAACCACCTATACCCAGTTTCTTCATAATTTTCTAGAAGGTTGTTTATCAATGTGTTTAATGGAATATGCCAATACTACACAACATCCAGCAGAAACAAGATGGTAAAATTCATCATCATTCTTGTCATTATCATGGCAATGATCATCATTACCATAATCCATATAGTCATCACAGTCCATGTATATGAAATCTAAAAAAAATAACAATTAATAAGATAGAACATTACAAACTAAATGTTTTGGAGAAATTGTTCAACAATCACAATCTACAAAATCACATTGTTCAAATATAAAATAATATAAACTACAGCAAGTGGAGAAAATAAAATCACATAGTCGAAACATTTTTTTCTTAACATTAAAAAAAAAAAAACAAATAGTTTATTCACTTGCTAATCAAATAGATAAGTGGCGTCCCCCCAACAATGCAGCTTCATCTTTTAGAAACATAAGCTACATAATAACAAACATATCTCATTTCTCTCTATTCTGAAAAATACGATTTGCCATATGATGGAGATCTGAACCCTCCTCAACACCATCTAAGGCGCACACACTCTCCATGACATCACGAATACTGCTACTTGAATTCCCTGAACTGTTGACCTCTTTAACTCTACAGCATCACTGATACGACTAAGCTCATGTATCAGCTTTGACATCGTTCCTCCTTTCTTCTCTAGACTTTGCAAGTAGCTACTTGTTTCTTTCTCTTTTCTTGGGGTGGCTGTGTAGGATTAGGTAATTGTGTAGAATTAGGTGGTTGTGTATGACTAAGTATCTCAATATCATCATGACCATTTTGAAGACTCGGCTCACTAGAAGAGTCACATGACACATCCACGAGAGTCTCAAAATTAGTAGGAAAAACACCCAAAGAGGGGGTCCAAGACATTTCTCATGTGGCCGCAGTATCTTTGAACAAAATGTCTAATAAATGAAGGTTCTATAAACCTTTTTCCCGGAATTTTGAAGCATCAGGAACCTCCTACATAATTCAAATGGCTATATTAATAGCTAAAAATATGTAGTATTCCTTTAAAAAAAAATGGTTATGAGAAACACACCTTTAACTTCCTATCCCACCATTCATTTGTTGCAGCTATTGTTCCTTTGGCTGCTTCCCATGCCATCCAGTTTCACTTCCTTTCAATTTGTTCCAAAGAATCCAATCTTTCTTCAATGTATCCCACTTATTTTTGAACTTATAATATTCCCAAGACTTACCGGTCTTATTTTTAAATGCCGCTTCAATGTTCCTCCAACCTATTTTTGTGAAGTGGGTATTTGGTCAATTACCCTGAAACACCTCATCCACATAGACTTCACAAAAGATTCTAGTAAATTGGACTCTCCAAAGAGCTCTAGCGTTTGAGTTACTTTGTTTTGATTCAGGGTTGGGATTGGAGTTCATACGTTTATTATCCATCTACAAAATTATAATTTTAAAGTCAGGTTGGAACACTAACATATAACAATGAGAATTTTTTTTAAAACACAATTCCATAACATTCTTAAATCTAATAAAACAGGCATGATCACTGAAAATGCCTATTATATCATCTCTAAATATTCTTTAAGGCTAATCTCTAACGGTAGCTTAAAATTCTTAGTCACACTTCTTCTTCTTTTTGTCTTTTTTACGCTTGTAATGTTTCTACTCTACACTATATTCATTAAAAAACAAAAAAAAAAAAGTTCCTACACTACGTAAAATCAATATATAATTATTTGTATTCATGGAAATAAAACTTTTTTTTAGAGAAATATTTGGTTTTAATTGGATGAGTGGTACTGATTTGTTTTCTCAAGTCTCTTTATCAACAACAAATGCCATACACCTGTAAGAGTAACGTTTTTCAGTTTACTTTTTTATTTATTTATTTATTTATTTATTTTTTATAGTTGCTTAGAAATAAGCCATATCTCTCTAGTCAATCGTTATACAGTGATTATTCACAATACAATAAACAGTAAGCTATAATTTCTTCTACAGTAAACAACACAGTACTTTCTCAATTTATTGCGCAGATTGAACAGTGATCAATTACTGTTCACTACAGTGCACAGAGTGAACAATGATCAATCACTGTTCACTGTAGTGCACTGAGTGAACAATGATTGATCACTGTTCTACGCAGAGTGCAGTTATCTATCACTGTGCCAATTACTATTCAGTGAACATTGATTGATAACTGTTCACCGTGGTACGTTCATTGTTTAGTGAACAGTAATATATTCAATGTTCACCGCAATACACAGTGATCGATCAATCACCGTGCACTGCAGTGCATAGTGATCAATCCTGTCTATTCAATTTCCTTCCCGCTCGAAAATTTGATAACTGTTGCGCCAAATATTTGCTATGCGAAATCGTGATTTTGGTTTAAATTCGCGCCTTTTCAATTAAGCACCCCCTAGCCTACTGCTAGAAATCGCAGATTTTTCCACGATTTTAGAAAATGCGATTTCAACTCTCAATCCCAAACACCCCACGTTTTGCGATTTCTTTTAAAATCGTCGCATATTATTCTTGACAAATCGCAATCCCAAATGCACCCTAAGACCCATGAGATCCATATGAAGCAGTTCTAAATTTTTGGAAGTAAGAATACCTGAAGTTTTTTGATGAGCTGTCCGAGTTTGCTTCCCCAACTGACATGGTCCACATACTCCCTTTTCAATTATGTTTATCTTGGGCAAGTCCCTGATCACTTCTTTTTTAGCAATCTTGATCAGATCGTTGTAATTTAAGTGCCCCAATCGTTGATGCCAAAGCTCATTATTATCAACTGTCGCCTTGTTGCATGTGATTTGAGGCTCTTAAGTAAGGCTAGAAAGGCCATAATAGTTATCTGTAGTTCTTTCTCCACCTATCAGCCACTTGCCATTTCAATCAAAGATATTGCATTCTTTCTTTGAGAACTACACCATAAGGTCATTGTCATAGAATTGACTGATCCTGAGTAAGTTTGCTTTGAGTCCCTCCACATACAATGCTTCTTGAGAAATAGGAAATCCAGGAATTTCGATAAGGCCCTTTTCGATGACCTTGGATTGATTGCCATCTCCATAGGTGATCTTTCCACCTATGCCCATCTTGAGTTTTTTAAGAAGAGTCTTATGATCTGTCATAAGTTTAGAGCATCCACTATCCAAATACTATAGACAAGTATCAAGCACATTTAAGGTAGTATGAACAACTAAGTAGAGGTGATCTTCCTTTTTAACCCAAACTTGTTTATCCTTGGTATTTTTCTTATCAATCTTATTACTCAACATAGCAGAAATCTTTTCATCATAAGTAAGAGTCACCAATTTTTCACTTATAATTTTTACTTGTTCACTTAGTGCTTTTACTTGATTCTCAAACCCTGGTTCATCTTTCCTAGGAACATGCTTTTTAGCCAAAAGATTTTGAGAACGTATCTGAAAACAATTTGGTCAGATATGACCAACAAGACCACATTGATGACATGTAGGAATGAATCTAGACTTAGATTGTTTCTTGACATGGATTTTAGATTCAAATTCTCTATGATTATACATACTGATACTTTTCCCTTTGTCCCCACAATTTACATGAGTTTGATTATTAGACATGCTAGGCTTAACAAACATGATTCTAGAAGTAGAAGAAGCATGAGTAGGAGAAGTAGTAACTTTATCGACACTCGATTCGGATTTAGAAGGATTTCCCAAAGGATTTTTTGATTCATACAAAGCATCTTCCAAAGACTTAATCTTTTCAATTAATTTAACTCTTTCAGTTTCAAATTCTTTAAGTCTTTTCAGATGTTGGTTATTTGAATCTCTAAATTTAGTACATTTCTTAGACAATTTATGGTAAATACTCTGGAGTTCATCTTTTTCTTCTAATTCCCTACTGTCAGAATCATAGAAATTAGACATTATAAAAACAGAGCCTAGGATAACACTCAGGAAATTAATCCAAAAGTGAACCCACTTTGATACAAATTGAAAATAAATCTAGACTCCTAAATAACTGCAACCAAACAAATAACCAAATATGTAAAGCAGTAAAGATAAATAACACAAATATTTGGTTACGAAGTGGAAACTCTCTGGAGCAGCCAAACCTAGGAAATCAACTATCAGAAGAAATAGCTAGTTATAAGAAGTTTGTACTCATAACCATTTGCAGTAGTCACTCTCTTGAACTCATAACCATTTGCAGTAGTCACTCTTTTGAACTCTTCAACGGTTGAACAGTTACAACATAAATAAAACTCTAAGAGAAATACATAAGAACGTTTATGCCTATATAATCTTCTCTTAGCACACTAGAATTCTCTACAGGAATTCTTTCAATAATACTGCCTAGAAGCCCTTTTAAATAGGCTCTAGAAATCCTAATTCTAGTCATGAATGGATTTCTAGGCAGCGGCAACCGGATAGGTCATCGCCCGTCTGGACAGGTAGCTGTAAGTGAATATTTTGCTGAAAAGCGTCCGGACAGGCTGACCTAGCGTCCGGACACCTGGATGGAAAATCTTCTCTGTCCCCAGTCTTCACTTCTGCGTTCGGACATCCTTGCAGGCAGGAACTCTCTGTGACTTGCGTTCGCTGGGCCTTCCGGACATGTTGGGAAGATGAATTTCCATATATAAATAACTCTCAATTTAAATACATTTCATCCATCTCCAAAGTCATATAACTGAATGTGATCAAGTTGATATATTATATTATGTTCAGATGTCTCTTCATAATCCTCAATGCCATTTTTCCTATCAAATGTTACCTTTTGTAACCATTTCATTTGAAATAAAACTTTCTTTAGGCATCTTACATACAATATAGCATTTTGCATTGCTTAAGCATTGAATCAATATATTTATTCCCAACCAAAGCCATATATCTTAATGTGATCAAGTTAATTTATTCATTTGCTCTATTGTCTCTTCATAATTGTCAAAAGCATTTTTTTTCCCAAAACAAAATGTGCCCATTTTAATAATAACTTCCATATTCTCTTTTCATAGATGAATAATAAGATCATTTCGATTTCATTATTCCAATATGATGTATTTATCACAGTTTTTGAATAAATATTTTCATTCAAAACATTTTTAAATGGGTTCATTAGTCTGACATATTGTAGCCATTGGATCATTGCATTTCGCTTGTTCATTTACTTTTGCTAAATACAACATGTTAACATAAAAAAAAAAAATAAAAAAAAAAATAAAAAAAAAATAGTATGAAACCTTGTGATCCTTGCCAAAAGGTGTTACTTGAACTAAAAGTCATTGAACAACGTAATGCGTCTAAACATGCAACGAATCCCTTTGTTGGCTCGTATTTGTTGCAAATAGTAGAATGGGAGCAAGAATTTCAATGTACATTTGGAACATTTCATTTCTGAACAAAAGAGCCGTTTTCATTTTCAAGTAGTGTTCGTTTACTTTTGCTAAATATAACATATTAACATAAAAAATTAGTATGAAACCTTGTGATCCTTGCCAAAAGGTGTTACTTAGAAGTCATTGAACAACGTAATGAGTCTAAACAAGCAACGGATTGAGTGGCGCGAAAGCCGTTGCACATTAGTAATGACCAAGCAATGATAAATAGGCTATATTGAAAAAAGACTAATGACACGAAGGTATCCCTTTGCTGGCTCGTATTTGATGCAAATAGTCCAATGGGAGAAATAATTTCTAGGAACATTTGGAACATTTTATTTCTGAACAGAAGAGTCATTTTCGTTTTTAAGTAGCGTTCGTTCACTTTTGCTAAATATAAAATGTTAACATAAAAAATTAGTATGAAACCTTGTGATCTTGCCAAAAGTTATTACTTGAACTAAAAGTCATTCAATTGAAAAAAGGTTCATACTTTTGAAAGTTCCAACTACTAAAAAAAAACTTGTGTCAATAAAATTAATGGAAGAAAAAATCAATTCTTAGACTAAATTATCTTTAACCAAAGGGTGTCTTTTCATTCAATTGCCTTTAAAGGGTTAAAGGCCTTTTAAGCCTTGCCTTCTAATATTTGAGAAGTGAGATGGTTAGGAAATGTATTGGAGTACTTATGGTCATTATGATAGGGTTTTATATCCTCACTGTGGTTAAAATACAAGCTAATAATCTTGGCCCTGCTACCTCTTTTCCTCATTCAGTTCCGATCATGATTCCTCATTTCTCTGAACTTGATGAGGCCCAGAAGCCAGGGCATCAAGAGCCAAAGCCAACATTGCATAGTTGCATTGAAAAAGTATTTGAAGATTGTGAGCAAAGCAACAAGCCAATTCATGACCATGAACTTGCCTACGGTGATTGTCTCTTTATTGGTTTTATACTTTGCCAACACACAATTGAGCATTCAATTTTTCTTCAAAATTGCATAAGTGCTTGCTGGGTAGACCGCTATGAACATAATAAGCCTTTAGCACGTTGTTTGGAAGCCTGTTATAAAAGGCATGTCAAGAAACATCCTAATAAGAGCCACCCAAACAATCCATGATCTCCAATTTTAGATCCGGTAAAGATTTCTTAACTACTCTCTCCCTATCTCTGTTTAGTGAAAGAATGCACGTATATATGCATGAAAAATGTATCCATAATCCATATCGATATTCTAAAATGTCTTAAAAGATGCATCTTCGACTTTTACATTATTAATTTTGAAGGCGGCAATAGAGCGTTTATTATGAATATTTATTTTTATTCATAGTGAAACACTCAACATTGTTTCTTCCGCATGAATCTTAACGTGTACTAGAAATTGATTTATACAAGTTTTCTAATTTATGGAATTCTTAATTTAATTAGTAATTTCAATATTTAACACAATGCTAAATATATATTTTTATGACTGTCTTAGACAACAATTATCAGTATATAACTATATATTATATATACTTACAATTGGTAATTGTTGAAATGCATGTTTGTATTATTCTAGTTTTCATTGACAAATTAATATTTCCACTTTTTTTACTATACACTTTATTTATTGAACTGAATTCCACACTTACATCTTGATCATGCTCTGTTTTAGATTCAACCGGAGGCTTTTTATAGCAACGCACGAGACTCGGATGTGTTACATGCATTAAAGTTCTCAATTGTCTTTTGTTTCAAATAATGTTTTTCTTTTTTTTTTTTTTAAAAAAAAAAAAAAAAAATTCTGGAATAATAATCATGGACGCTTTACTAAATAATTTCTACTATTGTGTGTTTGAGTTGTCAAGTTATGTTGACCGGACCATTTTGGATCCAAAAGTATATCATTTCTTCTGGGTTGAATTTCATATGGGATTTTTGTTTTTTTTTTTTTTTTAATTTTTTTTTTTTTGAATGTTTGAAGATTTTAATATTGTTACTCCTCGTCCTTGCGTACAATTATGCTCTATAAGCTAAGGTTATGCGTAATTCCAAAGGGCCTATTCTCAAGATGTTGTTACTCAATGAATCTATTTAAGTCATTTGATTAACTCTTGGTGCACATAGCGTGGCAAATCTCAGGGTGATAGACCACACGTAGTAGTTTCACTTAATTTATACCCTAAGCTCTGATACCGTGCAATCTCTAATCTCTTAGACTGAATGTCAATTAGAGTACTAGCAGCATATACTCAATCATTTTTTTTTTTAAATATATGGAACAAAACTACTTTTTAATTACTTATCCAAATACACTACACAATAACTTTTCTTATCTTTCCTTATATCAATTAAATATTATTTCTTTACAAATATAAGTTTGTACAAGCCCTCACATTTTTCACAAAATTCCAACACAATTCCTAATAAAAGGTAAAAAGATGAGAGAGGAAAGAAAAATATTTTGTATTAAAATAATAGATAGAGAAGCTCTTTTGGTTCCCTACACATTGGGAAGCATTGTAGCATTTACATTGCTTAGGGAACTTGCATAGAATCTGCTACATGTGATTTTTTGTGATTTTCTTAAAACTTTCCTTATATTTAGGCCGGGGAAGAAAACTACATATAAGGTATTTGCTACTAACTAGTACTCTTACTTAAACACATGCTAAAACTTTTCTCATCTCATACACGTGTAAAAGTAATATTCTTTCCTTTCTTAATTACTAACCATAATATATATATATATATATATATATATATATATATATATATATATATATATATATATATATATATATATAGCTACTTTTTGTATTACAGAGAAATAATAATAAAATAAGCAAATTACACAGTACACCAATATTTGTTTGGTTTGGCTGGGGAATTACATCCACCGGCAAAGATGACTCAAGGAAATTCCAATATTAGAAAATGAAGTACAAAATAATGGTGAAAGAAAACCACCCTAACAATTAGGATCTTTTACAATTTTAAAGAAATTTTAGACTCTCAAATTATATGAATTCAAGTTGTTTTTTACATCTAACAACATGAAAAATGCTACATATTAAATATATGACATGTTTTCGAGGAAAAAAAAAAAAAAAAAAAAAAAAAAAGCTTTTTCTTCACTTTTGAAAAGACGTTTTTTGTTTTTACTAAACCAAAATACAGTTTTTTGCTTAAAGCTTTCATACGACATAAAATGTAAGAACCTGATAAAAATATATTCAATTTTTATTATTAACATGTCACATTAATTTTGATATATAACATTTTTCATGTCGTTCAATATATGAAACTGCATAAAATCTCATAATTTAAAAATCTACGATTTTAAAAAAATTGTAAGAGTGTCTGATCGAAGCCTTGTGATACAACAAATCTCTCTTTCCGAGAAAAGATAATTTGACAAAAGAGAAAGATTCTCCTATTCTTTTATTGGGGATGAAACTACGTACACGCTAAAGAAGCTTCTCAAATAGAGTGGGTTGAAACTTTTTCCATTTTCTAATGTGCGACACTTCTCTTAATTAGTTTTTCTGTTTTGTATTACAAGGCCAAACATTGAGCTTTATGTATGTAGCGACCCCTATTCTTGCCTAGGTTAATTCTTAAGCAAAGTCCAAGTAGACAAGGCTTAGAATGTGCTATTAGAACATAATATAATTATTAGAGGATAAGAAGACTACACAAAGTCCTCAAGGGGTAGCTCAATCGGCTGAAGATCACGCCTCATAAAGCGAAGGTCACTAGTTCGAATCCCCTCTCCTCCCCTCTTGTGTGGACATGTCAAAAAAAAAAAAAAAAGAAGAAAGAAGAAGACTACACAAAAGTTCAAAATCCATTACATTTCCTTCCGCTTCATGTTCCAATAGTTACAGAAAATGATTAGTCTCAATTAATCTGGTTGTGTTTAATAGTTATTTAATACACATGTAACAATGACTTTATTTAAATGAATGGAGAGGTCTCCACTAAAGTAGTGTAAATGGCAACAATAATAAAGAGTATGTTTGAGTTCTATTATGGTATCAAAGCCCATTGGCTAACGCCTTTGTAGACTTTGATTTTTCTCCCTTCGGTGGTATATAGCATCGCCCGTGTGGGCTTAGCCCACACAGGCGATGCCTTGTTGAACATCTAAAACAGATCATGGTTTCATTTTTGTTTTCATAACACGACCAATATCGTTCTTCCTTTTTCACCCACTACTTTAGTGAGAGTTTTTGCGCGATGCTCCGGCAACCCCTTCAATGCCTCAGATGCACCCGCGCATGCGCCTTACAAGTGACTCACCCATGCCAATCCTGTCTACATAATCAGATCCGATCTTAACCCGTTCCAACTGAGTTTCAAGCCAAACCGACACAATTTCAGTCTGGTTCAAAGAGGTTTCAGATCACCACAACTTGGTTCATAGCATTTCCAACCGATTCAACCTGGTTCAAAATCGATTCATCCCAGTCTAAATGATTTTAGGCCAAAATAGCCAATGTCCAAGTTACAGCCCTAATACCTTGTGCCGGTCAAAGCCGTCGATGCTCATGTTCCAAACATAGCAACCGATGCCGGCCAAAGTCGCTGAAGTTTAAGTTCCAATCATAACAGCCGATATTACAATTCAGGTCATAATAGCCATTTTTCAGCTCTTTGTTGTTCAAGATCAACCCTTGCTAAAGGACCAACATCCCAAAGTAGTCCCTCTCTTAAGTGTGATTTTCTCTTCTTCATCTGAAATTGTTTTATCACAAGTTACTTTACTCAAACATTAACTTACGTGATTTACCGTTGGGTTTGCAGGGGCGTATTAGAATAGAATTATCAAAGGATAAGAAGACTTCACAAAAGTACAAAACATAGAGGTATTTTGAGAATTTTGATTGGATTTAACAGAAATTTCTAATGTAGGGTTGAGATTGAAAAAAATTGAAAGATGGATACCCTAAATTGACACATTTTAAAGTTTGGATACCTTATTTCAAAAGTGATGAAAGATCAGGGGTTATAAGTGTAGTTTTCCCTAAAAAAATATTTGTAATTTTCCGTACACATCAAATACCAAAAAATGTTTTCAACAGAAAATATTTTTTCAAAAAATTATTTTCCGGAAATTATTTTCCGACGGAAATCATTTTACGCCAAAACAAACAGAGTCTTAGTTTCAAAGTGTAAGCATGGTAGCATGATATCATATAAAGTCTAATAATCTTTTCATAAAATAAAGGGGAAAGTACACTTTACCCTCTTGATGTATCCACACATTGGCAATGTGACGCCCACTGTTTAATTTTTTGTAGATGACACCCCTAAAGTTGTAGCCCTGTTTCACAATAGACCTTCCGTCCACATGATCTGTCAAAAGTGACGGAAAAGAGGTCATGTGCAACAAGCCTCATTTTCTTATTTTGCCCCACTCAAAATGGTGTGCAGCGACTCAATATACTCGTGCTACCTTGAGGCCCTCTTCAAGCTGTTTCCACACGTTGCCATCAACGAGTGCCAACGACTTACTAGCGAAGCTCATCCCCGGCACCAACATTTGGTCCCAGTTCCCGCTAACTGTCTGGCACAGTTCCCAGAAGAGCTCGTCGGCCTCCGGGGACCTGAGTTGGTAGCCGAGCAAGATGACGCCGTCGTTGGCCACCAGGGCCTCCATGGTGGACACGAGCGGTGAGGCGTCTTGGGCTTGTTTCTGTTGGTGCTTGTTTATGTTTTGTGCTTGTTTCTGTGCGGTGAGGTGTGGAGGAGTTGGCACTGGTGGTGCCAGAGACCGATGAGCCATCACTGACGGTGGTGCCGGAGAGCGATGCCACCAAGGCCGAATGGTAGCATCACCATTACTGTTGTTCGTAGATCCTCCCGCTCTAACTCTACGCTGCACCGTTTCATTTAATAGCTAACTTTGACTCTTTAACTTAGTAAATAGAAGCCTAGAACCAATAGCACTACCGCGGCACCACGAGAGCAATTGCACAAGGGAGAACAGAGGAAACTAATAACACGTATGCAATGCCCATGCATGCATGCACCTACTTCTTCAGTGATCTAAAAAGTCAGTCCACAAGCAAGAAAGCTGAAAATGGAACTAGCTGGCTACTGCTTGAAAGCGGGGAGGTGGAGCAGCAGCTTCTCTGTTGCAGCGATTGCTCGGTTGCATCTTTAACTCAAAAAGTCTACGATTTTGGGTCTAATTAAGTCACCAAAGTGTATTGATTCTCCTGAAGGTAGGATTTTCAATAAAGGGAAGCCTATTTCTCTTGCTTCTTTTTATGTCTCAAAATTATAATAAGTGGTTCTTGTCGGAGACACAGTTAGTACTCGAGAGCAGCAAAGGGAGAGATGGTGGTGGTACTCGAGCCCAAACACGCCGACGTGGCGCGACAGGTTTTTGCCCCTCTTTCATTATAACCTGCCAATCTTAAAGCATTCAGAGAGATCAATTACAAGGAACAACCAAAACAAGCGTTAAATCTACAGTGGTGCACGTTACAGACAGGGAGAGAGAGAGAGAGAGAACACGAAGAAGATGCGAAGCAAATGGGCCTCTGTTTCGGTTGTGACTACGTAGTCTACGTTGTGACTTCATGCTTTTCTATACCAGCTTCAGAAAAGGGAGAAAGAACGCAAAGAAAACGTGAAGCAATGGGCCTCTGTTTCGGTTGGGTAGAACAGGGTTGAATAGAGGATTATTAATGGGTAGAGAAAAACAACACTACTGGGCTTGATTTGAATGACATTCTCAGTTTAACAGCTAAGAAAGAAAATGTTGTGGAAGTTGTTCAAGGAATAGTGAAATTCACGAAGGAATTTTTGGATCTTATTGATGCTGCAGATGCTACTGCACAAGGTGATTGCTCGTGAAGCTCTTAAGAGGTTAGCTGCTGTAGGCTTTGTAAAAGGAGCTTTACAGGGTCATGAGTTAAGAGGACTAGCTTTGTGTCTTGCTAATCATGGAGAATTGACACGGCTGAGTGTATGCAGTCCTGTTCACTTGTGCTTCTCTTGCATATTTTGTCGTTGAGCTTTATTTTACAGGGTGATGCATGCTAAACTATTTTAACACTTTGCAGAGAAAGTAGTTAAATCAGGCGTGATATTGCCATTAATGGAGCTTTTGAGAATCTCAGCACGTCGAACCCGTCTTCGTAATGCCACGGGAATCGATGCTCTGGCACCAGCTGGTAGTTCACCCAACGCCACCACCATTAGGGGGGTCTGGTACTGTAAAAATTTGTCTGGTGGGGACGTTAGGCGTTGTCCGGTAGTGAGTGACAATTTGTCTGAAACTCACCGTTTTTAACAGGGATAATTTTGGAAAGTTTGGCTTTAAAAGGCCATGTGCATTGCACGTGACCTCTTTTCCGTCTGTTTGGACGGACTAAGTGGACGGAAGGTCTATTGTGAAACATGGCTACAACTTCAAGGGGGTCATCTACCAAAAATTAAACATTAGACATCAAATTGCCAATGGGTGGATACATCAGGGGGGTAAAGTGTACTTTCCCCTAAAATAAAATTATGAGACAAGCATGTAATATCTCACTACAAAAAAAAGGGCATTTATGGACGATTTTTTTTTTAGACTGTTTCTAAAACCGTCTAAAAAATAAAATTTGCAGACGGTTTTCTTGAAACCGTCTGTAAAAAATTTATTATGGACGGTTTGATTAAACTGTCCATAAAATTACAGACGGTTTTAACTAAACCGTCTCTAAATTTTTAGAAGGTTTTTTTCTAAACTGTCTGTAAATATTATTTCCAGACGGTTTAGTTAAAACCGTCTGAAATTTTATGGACGGTTTTTACCAAACCGTTTGAAAAAAAATTTCACATGCCATGTCATCGATCCGCGTGATACCCAATTATTTCACCACATCCATCCGATTTCTTTCTCAACCAAAATACAACCGTCCGATTAAAACCTTCACGCACACTAGCTGTATTGAAAACCTTCACGCACACTGTATTCTTAAAACCATTGATCTCTTCTCTCTCTCTAGCTCTCTCTCTCTCTCTCGTTCTTCTTCTTCCTCCGGCCCAATCCCAAAATTTCTCGTCTCTCTCTGTCTCGCTATCTTACTAATCTTTCTTCTTTTGTTGTTTGTGTTTTCTTTTTTTTTTTCCCAGAAGACGACGACCCACCCCACTGCAGCATGACTCGGTCGCCGGTGACGGAGATCTAGGCGTCGAGGTCTCGCTGGGGGGGTGGTTTTGACGTCGTGGTGACGGAGATTAAGGCTTCGAACTCCGATCCGCTCCAGGCTAGAGTTTTGGAAGATTGGGTTCGATCTTCTACTTTTTCTCCCCTTTTGAACTCTCTTGGAACTGTGTGTTGGCCAGATTTTAATTTTGGGTTGGATTTTTTGGGTTGGATTTCATGGGAGGAGGAAGGGTAAGATTTCACCGGCCCTTGAAGAAGTTTCCGACGAAGGAGAAAAATAAAAAAAAAAAAAAAATGTTTCCGGCAAGGGCTAGAAACAGAGCATCGCTGGTGATGAAAAAAAAAAAAAAATTAACGTCGGAAACAAGAAAAATTATAGACGTATTTAGACATTCTGGACGATCCTAGCTGAAATAGACGTAAAAGAAATAAATCGAGTCATCAGAAAAAAAAAAAAAAAAAAAAAAAAAAAAAAAAAAAAAAAAAATAAGTCTAGACGGTTTTGGGCAAAACCGTCCATAATTTTTCTGGACGGTTTTGTCCAAACCGTCCAGAAAAAAATTTAGCGACTTTATATACTGGACGGTTTAAAACTGTCCAGAAAAAACCGTCTGAAATTGATTTCTCACGATTTTTTTGTATTTCTGGACGATTTAAAACCGTCCAGAATTTGGTTTTTTTTTGTAGTGTCTATATAGATGTTGTCCGAAAGTGTAATAATAGGTTACTAGATTTGCATGAATCATATCATATTTTTCAACAAGCCATACACAAACATGAGGAGAAAGTGATTTTGATGGAGATTTTGTGGACCATTTTTAATGAAACTTTAGCCCAAAATATTGACTCAGTTTGAGTTGGGCTCTAGGATTGTGCCACGTGTATTGAAAACAAAATATCTGTTAGATTTATTTAATAAATAAATAAAATTAGTTATTTCAAATAATTATAAATATATTTTATTTAAAGATTTTGTGGTTACAAAAAAGATTAATATGAGATTTAAGGAGGTTAATATGGTATTTAAGGTGTCCATTAAGTTGGATTTCACGGTTACGATTTATGACCATTGGATCAAACATTTTTGGACCATTGTATGTGTCCAAAATCTATCTTTCTCCGACAACTCTCTTTTGTTCAATTCTCATTTTAAGGGTGTTTTAGTTTACTCTAGAAATTGCTAATTCTAGAGTGACTTTAGGGTTTCACTGTGTCTTGGGTACCATGTTGTCAAAATCCTTTATCATTTCAGAAATGAGACAAAATAAGTTCTAAAAATATCTTCATTGCGATCGAGCTTTAAATTCTATAAACTTCTTATTTGGGAAAATTACACATTACCTTCCTGAAGTATCCACCATTTGACGATCTGGTGCTCAATGTAAAAAATTTGGTAGATGACCCACCTAATCTAGCCAACTATTGGCACTTCAAACTTTTCGTCCACTTATCCGTCACTTTGGACGAAAAGGAAGCCACCTGCGTTGCACGTAACCGTTTAACCCATTTACCATTCCAAAAATGCCCCCGTCCGATTTTTTTTCCCTTCATATTTTTCCTAGTTCCCATAATTTTTCAACATGACGTACACATATTTATGACGTTCAATAGATAATAATTTTTGTTAATACACATATTATGTTATAAAAAACTTCATTTCTATTTTTAATTGTATTTATCTCATTTTTTTTTTGTATATAGTAGAAATATTGTATATAAAGAGAAAAAAAATTATTATGTCATTAAATTTTAATTCGGTCCCTCCAATTAAGATGAATTCCTGGCCCGCAACTGCACCGTCATAGGTTATAATTTATGTTCAATAGATTTTATCAATTTCACTTATTTTGAAATTTACTTAATACAATATTTGTTTAAAAGTCTACAAATGATGTGTATTTTTCAGGAAAAAAAAAATCTTCTTAATATATATGTTGTTAGATGAGCCAACAATGGTAGTTTTCATTTTTAAAAAATGAGTTTAAATTTAAAGAAATTAAATTCATTTTTAATAGTAATATTCGAAATTAAATAAATTGATACTTCATTTTTAAGGACTACCATCTATTTTGAGATAGGATAAGAACTTAAAATTGTATTTAATTTGCTAATACTGATCAAGAACATGAAAGCAAAGAAAGAGAGCATATGTGTAGTACGTTATATGCTCAATCATGGATAAAATTTAAAGTAAGCAGAAATTCTCCATTGATGCTCAATTATGCTCTGATGGTAGCTAGTCATCTCTTGACAAAATACACTAAGATGATACCCTCCCGCTTGTCCATCCAATAAAGAAAGTTTTGCCTTAAATTATTTCTTCATTCATCCTAGAAGGTTTCAGCTTGAATTGAAGTACATGCTTAACTAAAGGTATAGTATCTGAACTGACCACGATTCGGATTCTCAGTCGTTTATTGTCAGATTGCTAGTAATCTAGACAGTAAATGTGAGAGAGTCTCTATGGAACTTATTGAGACTGATGTCCAAAACTCCAATTGCATTGATGATGCTTTTCTATAATTGTATAATATCAAATATTGGGTATATACATTAACATTTTACGTGTATATATTTGTTTGAATATTTTAATATTATATACGTGTAAAGTCCCTAAGTTACATTGTATTTGACTATGGTGTGAGTAATGAGATTATCACACAGAAGATCATAGTCATAGCTAGCCCTTGTAAAATATAAAAAGATTTTTCAAAGTTGTAAATTGAACTGGAAAATCCATCTAAACTATAACATGTCAACTTTATATAAACTCTATTAGGAGAAGCAAGTAGGGCTTCAGATTAATATGTTTGTGTAAAAGCAAGTTAGTGCCATGCACCGAATGGACTACGTGAGTCATCATTCTTTCAACACTGTGATAAAGAATGATGTACGTGCACGACGACTTATAAAAGTTACTCTAAATCCTGAGAAGATTATGAACTCAGATTTATAGTGTAGGTCACTTTGATATATACATCAGTGAGATCTTTCATGATCAACATCTCCATGGATTGAGTGATCGCATGTAGCATTATGAGAACACCTCCTTTAAGAAGGAATATTCCAAATCCTTTGACAAGAACAAAGTGATAAGGAATATTCTCTTTGATATAGATTTAATGAGAATGATTATCCTAAAGCTCGGGCCTAAGTGTTTCAGATGGATATATTGAAACTTTATTTTGTGCAAGGTGAGATGAAATCTCACACGGCACAAAAAGGAAAATCATGTAATTAAATCAGGTTATCAAGAAAAAGAGGTAGCGAACAAAGTTATAGTGTATTAACTTTGGTTCAACTATGGAATGATTCCATGGAAGGGTAATATATAATACAATACATAGGTATGTCCCATTGATTAATTCATTGAATCGAAAATACATATTAGAGTGCAGTCACATTTGTTTAATGGAATCAATTTTGCGATTAATAGTGTCGTGTGATATTGTCACAGACCTATTAAAGCTAATTGTATTTTTTTTTTAGGTTACTCTTTGAACTAATGTAAATTGACTATTTGATTTTGGCATCGGTTATGCATTTGTTTATTTGGATTGTTTTATTTAATAAAACATGGCCCAGAGGAATTTAATTCACAACTAGCTTATTACTTAGAGATGATTGAGCTTAGGAATTAACTTTCAAAGGACTTAAGCAATTAAAGAGCTCTGGGCTCTTGAAATTAATTCCAAAAGGCTTAAGAAGACTTAAAGAAGCATTAGGCCTAAGGGCTAAAATCCAAGCCCATACTTAAGAGTGTGTAGTAGTCAACTATGGTTAAAACCCTAGCCCTAGGCGCATAGAGAGAATTTTTTCTCCCCATGGCCTTGTGATTCAAGGCTAAAGGGAGTGTTTCTCTCCCCTTGGCCGCGCACCCTAGGGGTTCTAGACTAGGAGTTCTAGTTCTTCTATGACTCTAGTCCTAGTTCTACTATGGCTACAGTCTTAGTTTTACCATGACTCCAATCCTAATTCTACTATTACTCTAGTTTATCTCATATCTCAATCATGATTGTAAATCCAAATCTATAAATAAAGTACCATAGTGAAACATAAATTACACATTTACTAATTGATAGAATTCTTTGATTCATAAATTGAAAAACTGCGAAACTCAAGTTTCATAAATAATATTATTAAAGACACAAGAATGTGCAAGAGAATTGTGAGAAATATTCAAGAGAGAATATTTGATTTTCTCAAGTTTATGTTTCTACCTATTCTATTGATTTGATAATAATTTATGAGTCCACACTCATGCTTATAATCATTCATCAACGAGAAAATCTGAAGGCTTAATCAATAACACCAAGAATATCAAGAATGATTTTCGTTGTACTTACTCTGCTTGTGCATGATTCCCAACATAGCCAACCTAACTTACTCAAACAAGTAAGTGGGCTGCCAGATACATGCTCGAACAAGTGAATTTCATAAGAATTCTCTTAACCCAAATTGCTAATTAACCATCTGAGAAACAAAATTGATAGGATCTCTATCCAACAAACCTTAAAGATTATGTCTTCAAATTTCTTGGAAGAGATGTCATGTCATTGCAAAAGAATGAGCCAAATGGAAATTATTTTTTATATTTTTTTTTTTTCTTTGGGGTCCAAAGTGATGTGGGGACTAGAGAAATGGTTGGGAAACGTAAATATATAATTATATGATGTAAATTCATCATTTTAAGAGTCAAGTGAGCCATCACCAAGTATAAAACCTTGATCATTATACCATAATTAAACAGCCTAAATTAAAGAAGCAATATTGTCATGGAAGTGACTTTGCTTAATGGAACACAAAATCTTGATGGAGTAAATCTATTGCACTCATAGTTAAGGAACTAAAACCTTATTGATTAAGTAGTGCTCGCATCATACGAAACAGCAAGCCAGTCGAGCACCTTCATTTCTCATCAGTGTCATCATCAGCTTCATACTCGCCATCTTCATCGGCAGATGCATCCTGGTACTGCTGATACTCTGCGACAAGATCATTCATGTTACTCTCCGCTTCAGTAAACTCCATCTCATCCATTCCTTCTCCAGTATACCAGTGCAAGAAAGCCTTCCTCCTAAACATGGCCGTGAACTGCTCGCTCACTCTCCTGAACATCTCCTGTATAGAGGTCGAATTCCCAATGAAAGTTGAAGCCATGGAAAGCCCTTTTGGCGGGATGTCACAGACGCTAGACTTGACGTTGTTGGGGATCCATTCGACGAAGTAGGAAGAATTCTTGTTCTGTACATTCATCACCTGTTCATCAACTTCTTTGGTGCTCATTTTGCCTCGGAACAAGGCTGATGCTGTGAGGTATCGGCCATGCCTTGGATCGGCTGCGCACATCATGTTCTTGGCGTCCCACATTTGCTGGGTCAGCTCCGGCACGGTGAGCGCGCGGTACTGCTGTGATCCTTGAGATGTCAGAGGAGCGAAACCCACCATGAAGAAGTGAAGACGTGGGAATGGGATCAAATTCACTGCTAGTTTCCGCAGGTCTGAGTTCAACTGGCCCGGGAATCGCAGACAACAAGTCACTCCACTCATTGTTGCCGAAATTAGATGATTCAAGTCCCCAACTGATCACACCAAATTAATAACATTATTCTTACTAAGTATTGATGATGTTCATTTGCCAATGAGTGGTAAAAGCTTAGATAATGGAGTAATGCTCTTAGTAGAAAGCTATACAACTACATGATTTGAATTGAAAGTGAATATTAATTAGTATAAATTTGGGTTTTTTTTTTTTTTAAAAGTGTCATCTAAAGTCTAATTTCTAATGTTATATTATCAAGTTATATGACAGTTGTATAACAGTCTACTAATAACTTGTTAATGATTGCGTTGGGAAATAGAGCTTTTGTTTATAAAAAGAGTCTGAAATAAGTTTTTAAAAAAAAGCTCAATTTTTAAGCTTCTCCACATGCAACACAATTTTTATTTTTTCATTTTTTTAAAGCAAAAATAGTGCTTTTTAAGTTTTTACCAAACTAACAATTTTATTTTTATTTTTTTGTCTAAAAGAATTTTTGAATTAAGTTGTACTAAAAGCAATTTTTAAGCTCATGAAAGCAATCTGAAACGTACTCTAATAGCATCACTCAATGAAGTATATATGAACTAGAACCAAAAAAAAAAAAAAAGAGTTACTCGTATGCCAACTTTTGGATTCTGCATAACTTCATTAACAAGTTGCTATTTCCAAAATAAACAAATTGGTTTAGTATGAAGTTTACTTACAGCTCGGGTTGGCGAGCTTAAGAATCCTTAGGCAGATATCGTAGAGTGCTTCATTGTCAAGAACCATACATTCATCAGCATTCTCTACGAGCTGATGAACAGACAGCGTGGCATTGTAAGGCTCCACAACAGTGTCAGACACCTTGGGAGATGGGAAGACAGAAAATGTGAGCATCATTCTATCCGGGTATTCTTCTCTAATTTTCGAAATGAGCAGAGTTCCCATTCCAGATCCAGTTCCACCTCCTAGCGAATGACAGAATTGAAATCCTGCATGGATTAATTCCAAAACAAAGTGTGTCATGGGGTTGTTATTTGAAGAAAGAATGGTTTCTAAGTGATTTACAGTACTGGAGATTTTGTGTCACAAAATCTGGCTCATTTAAACGTCCCTCTTCACCTTCTTGCTAGTAACGGCCATGAAATTACTTCAAAATACAGGGTTATTAAAATACTTAAATCCCAAAACCTAATATGAGAAACACTCTACTTAGCTTAAGAGCATAAGAATACTAAAAATATATCGAATATAAGAAAGAGAAAGAAAGGAAAGCAAAAGCAAAGAGAGAAGAGAAGAGACTGACTAATAGTACTAGTGTTCGGGGATTAGGACTAAAATAAGTTTTGAATATGTTGATGTGTATGCTGTATGCATGTTTAACTGTATTACAATGAGTAATATTTATAGAGGGATTAGGAGTGATGAACAGAAAACCTTAAATTAAACAAGGAAGAGAATAAACTCAAAAAAAAGAAGAAAAAAGAAGAGAATAAAGCCTTAATATAGAAAGCATTATATACATACATGAGCAGTGATCTGTACTAGGAATCATTTCACTATATATATACATAGATACATAGATGGGGAGTGATTTCTACGCAATTCCTCTCACACAATTCTCACACAACCCCTCTCACATTATATGGGTCCCATTCATGTGGATCTCACATGTGAGATCCAGACAATGTGAGAGAGGATTAATTGTGTTGGGTTGCATTAAAGTTGTGCTAAAAGTTGTGCCCCAATCACTACCCTTCAAAATAATTATACTTTTGACCAACCAGACTGCTACATAGTGTTGACCTACAGTGGATACGCCACAGCCTGCCACGGCCGTCTAAGCATCCAAAAGATTGATTTGTCATTATTCCTAAAGGGTTACCTCCATAGTACGTCAGAGTTGGAGTTGAAAACAGTGGTATTACAACCAATTAATTAAAGATGGCCGGCTGCTCAGTCAAGAAAAGTAATTAAAAAAAGATTAGAAAAAAAAAAACCAAATGAATTAAACAATGAGGTTAGCATCAAAGACTCTGGAAATTTGAAATGGTTTGGATCCAAAACAGGGAAGTGTATCAAAGTTGAAGAGACCATTTCTTTTTTAAGAATATGCACAGAAGAGTATTTTAAAGAAAAAGAATGAGAGGATCTAGATTCTAGATTAAGGGATTTAAGTGGTTCAATCTTAGAGCTGTCCATAAGTAATGCTTGATAGGGTTATAATTAATAACAATGAGCCTAAATACACACACACACACACACACAAAAAAAAAAAAACAAAACAAAACAAAGGTGGAGGGAAGAAAATCACATGGATTTTGACGAATAGTTACATTAACATCATTCATTTAGATCTTCTCTCTTTTTAGTTGAATGTTGTTTCTTATTCTTAATTTGGTGCACATTTCATTCTCTATTTCCACTTCTTACTTCTCTAATTTCAAATATGAAGTTCTTTAGACTTATGGTATGATCAAAACATCAATTTTTGGACGTAGCTTATATTTACAGATATCACAGGACTGGAGAACATAATTTTCCATCAAAATCCAACAACACATACCATGCAAGAAGCAGACACAAAATCCTTGTATGTCTGAAACATTTAAACATAGGTTAATACCTAGCTACCTTACCTACCTTGCAGGCAGTCACAAAATCTCTGTATATCAAAACATAAGTTAAGAATGTTACAAATCTCTGATACCATAACCATGCATGTATCATGAACATAGGATGTTGTAATTCAAAAAAGTCACAACACATTAATTGCCTACCTTGCAAGCAGTCACTGTTCTCAACTTCTTTCCTAACGACATCAAGCACCGAATCGATAAGCTCGGCGCCTTCTGTGTAATGCCCCTTAGCCCAATTGTTCCCAGCACCAGACTGCCCGAAAACTATGTTATCAGGCCTAAAAAGCTGGCCATAAGGGCCAGTCCTGATGCTGTCCATGGTGCCTGGCTCAAGGTCCATGAGCACCGCTCGTGGCACATACCGCCCGCCGCTAGCCTCATTGTAATAGACATTTACTCTCTCGAGCTGAAGCTCGGAGTTTCCAGTGTACTGGCCGGTCGGGTCGATGCCGTGCTCGTCGCAGACGACCTCCCAGAACTTGGATCCAATTTGGTTCCCACATTGCCCACCCTGAATGTGAAGAATCTCACGCATTTTGGCTTGGATGAGAGGTTAACTACCTAAGGAATTCAGAGTATTTTTTAAACTGCCAGTGACTCTCCTTTGGAATGTCCTGAAGGAGAGGGAAGGGGCTGGTAGTTATTTATATTGGGGTATGGGATGATCCAACGGTAGAGGATTGACCTAGTGAGTGTGTTCCAAATTACATGATTGCCATTGGTTTAGGTGAGGGTGGGAGATTGAAGTGGTAGTAATTGTGGTCGGACGGCTGAGGAGTGTCCGGCCGTCTGGTGAGAGGTGGGTGTGTCAGTTAGTGCATGTGGTGGTTTGTTTGTGTGGGAGATTCCATTTGTAAGTTTCTCATTCAGCATCGATCGCCGGCTTAACAGGGTTACGTTGTTATATATGATTTGTGAGTTTGTAGATAATGCTGAAGAGCCATTTAATCATGAAAAATCACCAATACATTTGCATAGAGTAATGTCATATCAGTATTTGTTATTATATTTATTTTTAACAAATCAAAATTCATCCCCCCAGTGTTTACTATATTTTTCATATTTTGTTACAAAAAAAAATAAATAAATAACACATCGAAATTAAAACATAAGTTATGGTACCACTCTTGCACTTAGATTCGATCTAATTGAAGTTGTTCCACGTGTTTGCTCTAAAGGCTCCACCATTTTCTTCTCTCGGCGGTGGATCACGCTACTAGAGCGATACCCACAATATCCACAATTTAGATGCCTATTCAACCAACTGGAACGATACCTAGAATGTTCAGCCATGCATCTCTTTATCTGTTGAAAGCACCATCCCTATAAGTGTCTCATTATGCCTAAATGTGTTGGAGTTCTCATTATGGTTCAATTATTGGTCTTATTCACATGCATGTTTTCTTCTGTCAATGATGCGATTGAAGATATTGTGGAAGACAGATTTATATTCTGAATAAAGAGCATAAGAAAATATACTAATTCAATCGGACAAGAATTTTTAATTTGCTTATTTACATTTGATGAAAAAAGATTTGGATCGGAGATTACATATGAATTATCTCAAACAAAGATCAAGATATTCTGAATGCAATGAAGTTGGTTGAACTTTCAAAGCATCGTTTACAAGCTATGAGAGAAGATGGGTGGAACTCTTTATTTGAAGAAATTTCTGTATTTTGTGCCAAAAATAATATTTGTCCCCAATATGGATGATCAATATATACCAACTGAGGTCACGATAATAAAGCTCAAAGCATGAAAAATTTACATCATTACCGTGCGGAGTTTTACTATATTGTTATAGACACGCAACTCAATGAACTTAACTATCATTTTGATGAAGCGAATTTCGAATAATTACTTTGTATTATGTACTTGAGTCCAAATGACTCACTCGCTGATTTTAACAAGGAGAAATTACTTTGCCTTGCTCAATTTTATTCGAATGATTTTTCAATGGTTCAAGTTATAACTTTGGATAACCAGCTTGAAGCATACATCATTGACATGCGTTCTAGTGAAGAATTCGCAATAGTCGAAAATAATATTTGTCCCCAATATGGATGATCAATATATACCAACTGAGGTCACGATAATAAAGCTCAAAGCATGAAAAATTTACATCATTACCGTGCGGAGTTTTACTATATTGTTATAGACACGCAACTCAATGAACTTAACTATCATTTTGATGAAGCGAATTTCGAATAATTACTTTGTATTATGTACTTGAGTCCAAATGACTCATTCGCTGATTTTAACAAGGAGAAATTACTTTGCCTTGCTCAATTTTATTCGAATGATTTTTCAATGGTTCAAGTTATAACTTTGGATAACCAGCTTGAAGCATACATCATTGACATGCGTTCTAGTGAAGAATTCACAATAGTCGAAGGGGATAGACAGCTTGTTGAAAAGATGGTAGAGACAAAAAAAATGATATTGTGTATCCATTAACGATTTATTCATTAGCGACATTGTTATTAATTTTGCCAATTGAAGAGTCTTTTCAACAATGAATATTGTTAAAAATCATTTACATAACCGAATGAGAGATTAGTGAATGAATGATTGTCTGGTTTTGCACATTGAAAATGATATGTTCAAGACTATCAACAATAAATAAATTATACAGTGATTTTAAAATATAAAACTCATCGAGGGCAACTGAATAAATTAATGCTATACGTGAAAAAATAAATTGTAAGGTACATTTATATGTTTCAAACAATAAATAAATTTTAATGAATTATTTATTTATTTTGTTAGTTACATTCTTTAATTAATTTTCTAATCTTTTTTTTTTCCCAATTCTATTTTTTAATTTTGGCCCATATGAACCAAAATATTGTCTCCGCAACTAGGGTTGGCAATTTTTGACGCGACCTGCGAATCCGACACGAATACGACAAGAGAAATTAGGGTTTGGGTTTTATATAATCAGGTTCGGGTCGAAATCGGGTCAACCCGATTCTGACCCAATAGTTTTTTTTGTTTTTTTTTTTAAGGAAAAAAAAAAAAAAAAAAAAGAAGGAGAAAAGTCTGAAAAGAGCAAAACGGCAAAACCCGAAACACACGAAATGCCCAATTGCGAACAGCGAACCCTAGCCGCCATAGCCGGCTAGCCCACTGCCCAGTAGCCCACACCGCCAGCCCGCACGCGGCACGCCAAGAATCCGGCCTTTTCCAGTTTTCCCCCTCTTAAACTTTTCCCTCCCCCCTCTCTTAACCACCACCATATTCCCGAATCCCGGCCACACCACCGACCGACCGACGACGCCACAACCGGCCACACCATTTTAATTTGATTGATCAGAAAACAGCATCTCTCGAAATAGTGGCTTAGTGACTGATTTTAAGGAATCAAACAAATCCATGAAGAGCTCTCCGAATCGTGGGTGGTTGGGTGGAAGGCCGTCAGGATTCAGGAAGGGTCTTGAATTGAAATCCAGGAAAGCATGAGAAACGGGTTAGGATATTGGTGTAACGGAGAAGGCGATCGTGATTGTAATCGGTGTTAAGGAAGGTGACATGGTGGCCGGCAAAGTGAAATTGGTGTCGGGTCGTGTCGAGTAAACGGGTGACACGATTATTAGTCGTGTTTATCGGGTCGTGTTCGGGTTACCCTATTATTAATCGGGTCGTGTTCGGGTCACGTGTCACAACCCGATTAATAATCGGGTCGGGCTCGTGTCATACCCATTTATGTAATCGGGTTGGTCAAGTTTACACGAACCCGAACTGTAAACCCGAATTGCCCACCCTATCCGCAACGTGCTAATGAGAGAAGACTTCTCCATTGCAAAAATAAGATACATATATATATGGGAAAACTTCAATTTACCCCCATGAAGTTGTCACAAATTTGCAATTCTACCACTAATGTTTCAATTTTGTTAATTGCACCCCATTAAGTTTCAGAAATTTTCAATTTAAGGAATCCGTCCAAATCAACCGTCTGACTTAATGAAATTCGGCCTATGTGCTGTTTACGTGCTTGTTAGGGATGAAAATGGATGAGAATGCCCTCTACAAAATGGCACCGTGTTGTGAAACACCAAAACCAAAATTTCTGGAAAACAAAACGGCACCGTTTTGATACAAAATGTCATGCCCTAAAACAAAGATAGCCTCGTCGGGGAAGACGGCATCAATTGGTTGGCGGCGAGCGGGTCATCCTTGACGAAGATGGATTGCGAGGTGGATGCCGGCGCGAAGGCCTCCTGGGGTCAGCCGAAATTGACGGTACTTTGTTTCGTCGATTTCGGCCAAGTCGTTCAATGACAAGGCATTGTCGCTGGAGGCCGAGGTGGTTGAGCTAGGGTAAATTTGTGTCCTCGACGACAAGAGGCTGCTGCGTTGGCATCTGTCAAGGTCGTCTTCCCCAACGAGATCTAGGTTTTGTTTTAGGGCTCGTCTTCAAAACGGTGCCATTTTGAAGCTTGGAGAAGGTCACTTTGGAGTTCGGTCGACACCAGAAGGCCTCTGCTCTGGCATCCGCTGCGCAGTCCATCTCCGTCACGGGCGACCCGCATGCTGCCAGTCCATCTCTGTAGAGGTTGTCTTCCCCGATGAGGCCGTCTTTGTTTTAGGGCTTGTCTTCAAAACGGTGCCGTTTTGAAGCTTGGAGAAGACTTATAAAACCGCATCGTTTTGAAGAGGGCAATTTTGGTTTCCATATCCAAAACAATGTCGTTTTAAAGAGGGCAATTTTGTCAAAAAGGGCACGTGCGCGGCACATGAGCCAAATTTCGTTAAGTCAAACGGTTGATTTGGACGGATTCCCCAAATTGAAAATTTCTGAAACTTAATGGGGTGCAATTAACAAAATTGAAACATTGGTGGTAGAATTGCAAATCGGTGCAACTTCATGGGGGTAAATTGAAGTTTTTCCTATATATATATATATATATATAGAGAGAGAGAGAGAGAGAGAGAGAGAGAGAAGAATATTCTCACAAACAAATGTGTAAGTGTGAGAGAGAGAATCAATAAACAAAAAAATACATAAGTAATATGACGCTAATTAAAACCTTAATTTAATGAGCATTCTGGAGGTAAGATCCTTATTATATAATTAAGTTATGCATGGCCCGGCCTTGTCACTGACTACAACGTTCAAATACCAACATATGGACTATGAGGCTCCGCCGTTGCGATTGACGTGATCAATGTTGGGGGGTATGCAGCATTTTTTGATAACCTTGCAACAAGGAGGAGCAGTCCATGCTGAGGTTCCCGACGTGAGAGCCGCCAGTGCCATGAGCACCATCACCACAAACTTCAAAACAATCCTCATAATACCTTCCATTGACGACTCAATTTGTTTTTTTCTTTAAACCTATTCGAATAGTAAATTAAACAGCAGATATTTATACATACACACCCATATACGTAATTACGATGGCCATCTGAAACGTGAGAACCGTTCTAAGATAGAGTGACCTAAAGATAGAATTAACTTGATTATCAACATCTATATATATATAAGAATCGCTTGTTTGTAATCCTTGTATATATCTTCTTCTTCTTTTTTCTATTTTAAATTTTGGTGTACATGAGCCAGTCAATAACAACGGTAACAACTGTGTAATATTTAAGTTTAGAACTTCATATATACTTGTAACAACTGTGTTGTACAAAGGTCTCTTCAATAAATTCAGGCTTAGCTAATTTGCTTTTACTATTTAGCTTAGGATTTTTCAAAAATATATATTTCACATCCAACTCTCTAAATCTTTTTTCGTTTCATTTAAAATTTTTTTTTTTCTGTTCTTGCTTTATTCTTGTTATATTTAGAGAGACTTCTCGAGAATTGTTTGAAAATGACTTCATGGATATTAGTTTGAAAAACCTAACTAATACATTGGTGATAATATCTAGCCCACAAAACATTAAAAAAAAAAAAATAAATACAAATATGATTATATCATTGGATGGTCATTGGTTTGAGTCTCTTAGGCAAGCCATTAGAGTTTGTGACCTGAGTTAAAGGTCACCTCGCATGCCTAGGACAGTTCTTCATGTTGCATTGTTTCTCTTATGGCATGTCCTTGTGTTTTGCTTTATGTTGTTTTCATTTTGTTTTGTTGCATGTTTCTGCATACAGCTGCATCCCACATTGTATGTTTGAGGTTGGCATGGTTGTTTTTGCTCCTCTCTGTTGAAGTTCATTGTGATAAGGACACCTATTGTAGTACTTCATCACTTTCTAATGGGTATTCTTTCATTATATCTCACACTGCGTTTCTAGCGTGTAATTTTTTCATCCTCATGAGGCGTTTGGTAGGGTGGGGATTTTCTTTTTTTTTTGTGTGCGCGCGCGCAAATTGTTGTTCATCATTGAATATTTCTTTTTTCACGTCTTTTCACAAGCTTGCAATTTAGCCACATTGGTGAGTTCTTAATAGGCAACCATGTGAGGGATGCAGATGTGGTTTAAAAATATTTTCTGAGAAGGAAAATAAGTGAGCAAATTAAAATATTGTTTCGATTGTTGGCTTATCATGTCCATCTAGAAATGTAGTCTTTTGTTTATCAAAATATATCAATAATAATAATTAACATTTGCAATAAGACGAATCCTTGTAGGATAGGGCTATATTGAGGATGTCGAACCACAAAGACTGCGTAGAAATTGCTATCAAGTTTTTTAAGATTAAATATAACTTAATTTAAAAGATGTTTGATTTGGTTTTTGTTTTCTAAAAATAAATACATAAAAGTAAAAGACATAAAAATAAAGAGAGTTGTGATGAGAAATATAATAGGGGATTGATTTTACTACTCACCGCATAACAATAGTTAATCATAGATTAACAAGGAAAATTCATATTATGCATGATATAGGACGTGTTTCACTCGAGTAGTCAATAAATTACCTCTAATCCATTTTCGGTTGGTACAGACTGTCCACCTAACCACTAAGATGCAGTACGACCCGTCTTCTCTAAGTATGGATTAGCTACATCTTCAATAGAATATACAATCAATGGAATAGTATAACTCATCCTCGGTTGGTACGAACTGTCTACCTAAATTACACTAAACTAGAGTGTAGTACAATCCGTCTTCCCTAGGCATGGCTATCTAACCCTCTTGATCATATATCAATTAAAACCGTTGTATAACAATCATTCACATAATCACAAAAAATATGAAGGATTGAGTTCAATCAATATAAAAAAAAAAAAAAAATTCTAAGACAAGATAAGAAATTCATAATAATTGAATATAAACATTACGATTAATTCTCACAGTTATACAACCATCATGCATATAGAAAATCTCAAATTAAAATATAATTAAACCATTGTTACTTGGAAAGGGCTACATCAACACCCTATTACGAATTTAGCCGCTCATCGTGGTACTAGGATAGTCACTTGTCATGTTCTTCTCCTCTTCAACTTGTCAAGCCTTTAAGAAGGATTTTCTGTCTAAAGCTAAGCACAAGCACAAGCACACATTCTCTTGAAGCTTAGGGGTCTATTTATAGAGATTAAGAGAGGCCTAAAAGCCATAGTAATCCAAGAAAAATCGAAACTTATTCTCTTAGCCCAAGTAAGAGATTGAAAATTCAATCCAAGTAGGAAAAAGATTCCAAATTAGTCCAGATTTGCGGTCTTTTATTGCAGAGCGATTTTGACATATTAAACTTTCGAATTAGGAAAAATATATTTCTAATATATTTGTTTCATTTTTTATTAGCTTTCCAACGCCACCAATTTCATTGCAATCCGAGATTTGAGAAGAAAGTTATGATCAAAACACTGAGATGTGTGCAGAATCTAAATTCGAATCTAATCCGATTTTGACTCTTATTGGAGAAATTCCGATTTAATCATTTACTTGATTTGATTAAACTTAATCACATCATCTAAGTCTTCTATTATGATTGGTTAAGCTTACCAATATCATCTAGGTCTTCTCAAAGTGTGTTTTAAACTCAAAATCAATGGAATTAATTGCATCTTTATTTACAACCTGGAAACAATAAAACAACACAAAATCAAACAAATAACAATACTAAGGAATTAACATATATAAATTAAAGAGCTTGAATGTGCAACATTCACTACTTATCATAGTCAATGATTAAATCATTGCGGAAATAAACAATCATTAATGGACAATGATGCAACTTATGCTAAGTTTTAGGGGGAGTGTTTAAATGAGGGTATCTAGGCCCTATCATGCATAAAGTTTGACTTTCTGCTTATTGTGCCTATCAACCTTCATCATGAGGTTTATTTGATAGCCTATCCACTCACCAAATTAAGGTCTTAATTTCGCTTGTGAATTTGATCCCACACTTTCACACAACTCATAATGTTGGTGACTCTAATATATCTTTGTGTGTGGGTTGATTCTTTCCATCTTATGCTCTCACAAGTATGAAATTGATACATGTCATGGACAAAATTGCTTGAGTGACTATTCATTAAGTATCACATGATGTTAGTGAGACATTGTTTTTGGTATTACATATTATGGTGCACTTCTCAAGGGGAGTCTTATTTTTCTATATGCATAAGCGTTTGGATATGGTTATTTTGGATGTATCTTTTCCCTTTGTCTTTGTTGACAAAAATGGGGAGCATTTTGAGAAAGTTAGTTAACGTGTTGACTAACATGTTAAAATGAATTTTAGTTCATGTATGGTGTAGCTATCATGAATTAGTTTATTCTAATGTTGATTTACTTTGTTCATTTTGGTGTATCTATTATGAATGATGGTATGGATAATTCATATTACGGTGTATCTTTGTATGAATCATATTGTCTATCATTTTTTTGTGGTATTGAAATTCTTATGCATGTTCTGGATTTTTAAATTCCTAAATTATGTCAATATTTGTTTAATCCCCATGCAGGTAATGAGTTTATTCAATGATTTCAAGAACTTCATTCAAGACTGCTTTTGACCTTGTTTTGTGGTTTGATAGGTTAGTTTAAATCTTGGGGGAGCTTGTACTCATATAGATGTCTGTAAAGGTTTTGTCACCTAATGGCTAAAAAGAGAGATTGTTAGGTTTTTTTAATTGACTCATTCGGTGTCAAAAACATTTTTTTTTTTTTTGACACATTAGTAGTTGTACTTAGGTCTATGTTGAAGAAGGTGAAGATTTCTCCAAGAAGACAAGTATTGCAACTAGGGGTATACAACCGGTTGCGGTTGTGATTGTTTGGTCATAACTGCAATTGCAACCGGGATACCCGGTTATTTTCATTTCAATAACCGCAACCACAACCAGTATCGATTGCGGTTTTTACCAACCGCTGGTTATCCTGTTATCAAAAACCGGTTATTAACCAGATAATCGGTTTTCATATATTGTTGAATCTTTTACGTTTTTTTTTATTTTAATCCAATATTTGACCATTTAATATTCAATGCTAAATATTAAATAGTAAATACTACTATCACCATTCATTCAATATAAATAAAATGATTGTTGAACTTCTATAGCTTTTGATCGTACTGATTAGGTTTGTGTAGATCTGTCTTTTTGTCGTGTTAAATAATGAAGTATGTTGAACTTCCTGATCTAAGATAATTGTGACATGTGCTTCAGTTCATTCAAGTTCTACAATGGAAATTGAATGCCTTTGAGAAGGACAAGGATGAATTCATCAGAGACTTTTCTGAAGGACAGACCTATATATTATAATTATATATAATTAAAAAAAAATGAGTTACTGATTACCCAGTTATTAGCAGGTTTTTTAAAATGCTATAACCGGTAACCGCAACCGAGTACCGGTTGCGATTATTTTCGATTTTTCGGTTTCTCCGGTTAGCGATTGTTAACAGTTATTAGCGGTTACCAGTTAATTAACCGCTAATAACCGCCCTGCTTGTACACCCCTAATTGCAGCTGTTGTCCAAACGTGGAGGACACATGCCTGGACGTCATGAGGTCAAGGAGCACATGTTCTCTTATGTTCCCTAGTGTTAGGTTATGGTGATTACTCTTAAACAGATGTTTGGATTGAAGGCTAATGTCCGAACATGAGCTAGGTTCGAGAGCACATGTTCTTTAGCATCTTCGCAGCTTTCAAGATATGACCTAAGCCAAGGATTACATTACTGAAGCTGGTTTCCGAACATGATCAAGATTCGAAAGTGCATGTTCTCTGTTGTGTTCACTATTGTCCAAATAAGGTGGATTGATTAAGGTTGAAACCCTAATCATGTTCAATTTGTGACGCTTAAGAAAAAACTGCATAGGACTAATTTGGAAAGCATTTCTAATGGATCTAAAGCGCTAAGAATAAAATTGAACTTAAAGGAACAAAAAGGAAAATTTTTCCCAGTGTGGTTGTCTGCAGATCTCAGTCATACGCATTACAGCCGAGTTGCCCAATATTGCTCATCTGCAACGCCGTTTGTACGAGTTTCAGACGATGATAGACCCGAGAGACTTGTCTACAATTGCGTACGTACGCATCGAAGACGAGGGAGGAACAAAGGTATTCATGTACAATCTCGTTCATAAAAGTTGCAGCCAAAGGCACTTACTCGTTCATACAAGTCACACTGGCATAAATACCCAGCATGCGATTTCAGCTAATTTCCTCACCTTTCTCTCTCTCATTCGATTTTCTCTCTTCTCTCACATAGGGTTTGTACCCAAACCTTGGTATTGATTTAAGAGAGTTTTCAAAGCCAAATCGAACACCGAAAACGTGATTTTCGATGATGAAACTTTATTTTCACCGATCAATTAGAGGTAAATCTCTAAACCCTAATTTTGCTTGAAGTTGAGTTTATTTTTGGGATTTTGGCAAATCCGTCAAATTTCTTTAAGTATTTCGTGTTTAGAGAAGTTTTAAACCACATTCAAGCCACCGATAAAAGTTTTGTGGCCTAAAACTTTGAATTCGACCGTTAATCAAGGTGAAACCCAAATCCTAAAATATTCTAAGTCTTGTAAATTTGGGATTTTGGTAACTAACCCTATAGTTTCTCTATGGGTTAATGTTTTTAGTTAATGGGTTGTCAAATTGAACCATAGATTGCTATAGGTAACCATGTGTGTGTGATACTTGTGCTATTCAAGTGTCATTGTATTGTCCAGAGTAAAGTAGGGTTGTGATTAGCATTTAATTTTGTGTTTTCAATGTACTAATGAAGTTAGGAATTGCGAGCTATAGAGTTAGAGTTGGTCATTGACATCAAGCGAAAAGTGGTAAGTATTTATATTTACTAAGAATGATACTACCCTTCAAAATATTTAATGTTTTGGTGTCTAATAAGCATTTTACTTGCTAAGCAAAAGGAAATGGCTTTTAAAATGAACTTTCGAACATGATATGAATGTTTAACTTCGAGTCGATGATATGCTATGATAATATGTGATTTTGGTACTTTCGACGATTTCATGATTTTGATGAATGATTCATAAGTACTTGTTATGACTTTATAAGTGTCAAGATATGTTTATAAATTGTGTTGAAATATATGTTGTTAAATATTAATTGAAATTGAAAGTTTAAAAAAAAAAAAAAAAAAAAAAAAAGGGAGGGGGCGCTTGATTGTTTAACATAATAAGCATGAGCATGAGTAGAAAATAAAAATAAGAAGTAAATAAAAGTAAACGTGTTTTGACCTTAATTACAAGGGTTAGTTGACTATATGTAGATGGACCTAAATTACATGGGTTAGTTGACCGTATGTACTAGTTCAAAAAGAAATGAAAGTAAGGTAAGAAAGCATGTATGACATAGTATTAGTGTTTTATATGATGATTTATAAGGAGTTTCATACTAAATGTATCAATATGTATATGTGTTTGAATGGAGTAGAACATATGCATATGGTTACAGTTGGTTGTACATGATGATTTATGGTTTATGGTTTATTGCTTAGATGTGCTCATGTGCTTGTGTTTCATCAAAAGGGGATATAATGCATGTATATGAGAATAGCTAAGTTATATTATATATTGCACGTATGACATAGATGGTTCGAATGTGTATACTTCCAAGTGGGAGATTGGAACGTGCCCATACATTCATAACTAAACAAGTATGTTTCACGAGTTTTTATAACTATGGTGTTTACTTCATCAGCTACGTAATGTTTTTAAAAAGGAAATGTCTAGCCAATGGTAGCCATTATTGTAAACACATTGTAGAAAGTGATATATCATTGCGAAAAGTTAGTGGGTTTTACTCACTGAGAACTATTGACTCACTCATTTCTAACTATGTTATTGTGGGTACCCCGCGATTGCTTAAATTATGTTGATGCAAATAGTGTCGATCAGGATCCCGTGGCCTACTACAATTGAGATCATGGGGCGGCGCATCCTTTGTTTAGACTAACATGTGTTAATCTATCTTTTGTATATCATTTCGTATGTGTATAAACACTTATGATGTATATGGTTTCTGTCGCCTGTGACACTTTTATACGACCATTGTTTTGACGTGTCGTAATACAATGTAAAAGCTTTAATGATTAGATGTTTTTACTTGTCAGCTCTGGTGTGGCATGCCTACTTCCTATGTATTGTTTCTGCTGCGTGTTATGCAACTCTGATGCAATAGATTCATTCTCATAAGACATTACAAGATGTATGTATGGCACATTTTATTAGGTTCAATGGCGTACAGTCATGCCATTGCATCGATTTGGTTTTTAAAAAAAATGGTTCTAAATCGGGTCACAACACAACTCAAGTACGGATGCCGCCATGCATAATTAAATTTGAATTTTCTTTTAAAGGTTGGTTTTGTTCATTATTGAATAGCTCTCTCTTACACGTTTTTCAAGAACACTCAGAAGAGTTCAGAGATGCTTTTGATACTAAGCACTGCTACTCTTTGTGTACATAACACAAGGTGCTTAGGGTTATATGCCAAGAGATTGTTTACTTGAAGCGAAGTCTTTTGGAGTTGAAATCAAATCACATTGCTGCAACAACATTAACAGATCAACTGAAGTCTACTGGTGGGTCAGTAAGGAAATCCATTAGAAGACAGACCAATAAGAAACTAAAGCCTGTTGAGGAGGCAAGGAAGGCACTCATTTGCACAAAGATAATCTTCGCATTGCAATAGGGTTTGTAAGTGTCTATTGTTTGTATATCATTCATCTTGTCGAGTGACTTCTTGGGTTTGCCTGCTCCAAAAAGGTTTTACTTTTAAATGTCAAGTAGTTTCCTGTTTGTCAACAAGAACTAGTTGTTGATGTGTTAATTGTTATTTGTTATTCTTGTTGGTTTGGTTGTTTATTCCACTGCAGTAGTTTTCAAGTTTTAATTGATATATATTACTGCATTGTGTTGTTTACACTGTTTAGGGTCCAAAGCGGTTTTTTCAAAGTGATAATAGCAATTAAGGGTTGTGTGACCCGTTTTATTACTTACGGGTCAAATATTGTCTAAAAAATGCCTGTTTGATGAAGAGCTCGAATGGGGTTATTGGGTTTTTCCCACACCCTTTGCCACTTGACCGTGGCAGTTAAAAAAATGACATGTTAAACATTCATCCTTTAACCATCTTTTCTTCATCTTCATACAACCAAGTTTCAAATCTACCATTGAATTTGTGAAATCTAATATGAGTCCTACAAATTAAATAGTGGATTTAAAAATGTGATGAGTAAGGAATAGATTTGTACCATTTCCGTTGAAAAAATTGTTGTCAGTGAGTAGTTTTGCTGAGTAGGTCGGCCACGTCCTCGCTGATTCACAATTCTACTGGCTACATTAACAGAGGTAGCATCTTCAAGTCGTTGTTCATGGCTGAGTAGCAGAATACTAGCACAAATACTCTATTTAATTAGTTTCCTCAATACTCGATACACCCAATACTCAACTAATTTAATTAGTTTGCTAAATTCTAGCACAAATACTCTACACAGAAAACTGAGTATTAATACAAAGCTAAATCAAATTTATTCTATTGTATCTATTAATGAAACTGTGACTCATGAAAAACCTGTAAAGTTCAGCAGCAAGACAATTGGACCAAGGGTCCCTTTTCTGCCTGTTCCAGTTCCTTGCATCAGCCGCTTACATGTTTATCTAACCATGTAGATATGATAACCTTACCTCGGTGGCATCATCCCTTCCTGCATTTGGATCAATGGACTAATATATACATCTTGCCCTATATCCTCTACATTTGATGATATTACAGGAGAAGCATTGGTTGTCATCTTCCCTGACTGGAATATACTCAAGTAATAATAAGAAATTTTTCTCAGCAAGACTTTAATACGGGAATTTCCATGGTACAAAATCAGTGTCAAGATACCACTTCCCCTGCAAATAGAAGGTTACAGATCTTTTCCTCCAAGGAGACGGTTACCCGAGAACGACTGCGTAACTCCAGGCTCTTCTTTTCCTTCCTATAAACCTCTGCTTCAGAAATTCTACCACTATTTTCAAGACCAGCTAATAGCACATTGTACGTTCCTAATGCAGGATAAATTCCTTTCTCTAGCATAGTTCTACAAATTTTAAGTCCTTCGTCAGCATTGCCAACGGTGAAATAAACACCAATCAAAGCAGTGAAAGTAGCTGTGTTCTTCTGATCATCAGGCAATAGATCAAATATTTTTCGACCATAAACAGCCCTTCTAGCGCAACCAAGCCTATAGATTAAAAGTGCACTTTGATACGTACCGAGAGATTGTCCAGTCCTAATCATCGCCTCAACAATCTCCACTACCTTTGAAAATGATTTTGATCTCATTAAAATGCCTATCAAGGAAAGATATGCATTTCTCTCAATGGTTATGCCCATTCTTACACTATACTTGAAGGCCAATAGAGCACCACTGCGTCTGCAACGATCACAATTTGCCTCAACTATGCTTGAGATAATTTCAGAATCCAGTCGTATATTCTTATCAATTATCCCAGTAAGTAGGCGGTCAATGGCGACAAGATTTCGTTTTTTCAAAAACATAAGTAGAAGTCCTCTGTCTATGCTAAAGGGAACATCAGCAGCTGTTGGTCTCAAGTCACCTGCCTTCTCCTTGCTGACACATTCTGTAGAAAAATGAGGATTCACTTGCATGAGGAGGGCAGTACTCGCCCCATTAATTTTTAAGGCTTTTAGAGCCTCCAGAAATATAGGGTAACGAAGAACAAGGCGGCTTTCTTTCATATACTGAAGGATTAGCGTTAAAGCCCTTGTCTCCCCAGCTTTGGAATATTTCTCCACCAATATATTGCATGCAGCCTTATCAGGTTGTGTCCCAGCTTCTTGCATTTTGCAAAACATCTCAAGGGCTTCTTTATATTTTCCTGAAAACCACTACAGAAAAGAATAATTATCCCCAGCATTTTTTCTGTTAAAATCAGAAAGGTTTTCTGTGTTTGTATCTGATACTTCTTATTGAAGATATAGAAATTTTTGCTAGGGAAAAGAGAATAAAACAAAAATATTATTCCCCCATGACCCGAATACAGAAAATTGATAAATAGTAGCATTCAGAAGTGCTAAGCAAAGAAAAGATCTAACCTTGATTTCATCAAAGGATTACTTTCATATTATTATGAATTTTCAAAAACTAAAGAGTTCAGTATTAACTCACAAGGACAAATATTGACAGCATCGACTATAGCCTCGTGTAAAGGTGTTGAAAACTACTTAATCCCATACAAAACAAAGAATAATCATGGCGATATTAAAAATATGACAAAAAATAACTACAATGCTCTGGCCATTTTAAGCAGAATGTAAGAAGATTTGATTGACTGACAGATTCATTAAAGAGTCCTTGAGAGATATGATAGCGGCTGAATTTTAGCATACCACACCATGCATACCAAAACAATAAAGACTGTATCTGGTTTCAATAAATCAGATGTCACAAAGTAGCCAAGTATTCTATAAAATCATCCGCAGTAATGCAGCACAGTGTGCAGTTATTCAACTCTTATCAGTAAAAATAGTGGGTGACAGCACATAATGTATATAACACAGCTAGGAAACACTGAGATAAGCAGTTCGAGTACAGAAGGTGCCTCCATTTAAGATTGTCTAAAACAGAATGTCTATTATGTTTACATTGTCCATTAGAAAAGAGAATCTAGAGAATCATAGAAGTTTAAAAATATGACAAGGGCAATGATAACATATCAATGCAGCTGCAATGGAAGCATAATGAGTATAAGTTGATTGCTATGTCCTGAAAGGCCATCAGTTTACTGGATAGCAACTTCTAACACTAAGTGGGTATGTCATTCCAAGAAACTAAATAAATAAATAATAAATGAATGAATAACGGGGGTGCATAATTTTAGATTTTTTAGCAATGTATGTCATCAAAGTTCCGTGAGTATTCTCATAACTTTAGATTTACGGAAATATTCGTAGACATGCTCCATTACACTACTTAGCATCTCATACTCAAAAGGGCCTAATAAAACAGTGCCTACCTAGTCTTTGTGTCAGCTATTAAACAAAAGGAGAGTTTTAATAGGCTTCAACACTTGGATCTATTAACAAATAGCCGAAACAGGAATAAAAAAAATTTTAAAAAAAAAATTTTAAAAAAAATTAAAAAAAAAATTTTAAGAAAAATTAAAAATGAATATATATATATATGTGTGTGTGTGTGTGTGTGTGTGTGTGTGTGTGTGTGTGTAATAAAATATCTCTTTCATGATCATTAACAAATAGCAAGTTTCACTAGCTTCATAACAGTAAAACAAGATTGTCATTTGTAAAACTGTCACATAACTTAAAAATTTCTGCAAAAAGACTTCTATAGAAAGCAAACAGGGCTCTGAGATTGTCAAATATCATGTGATTCAAGAGGCCCTAAATTCAGAGATATATATTCATAGTATCTTCTATTGGTCCTAGACAATGATGAATGCCCAGATTGTTCATCCTGGCATTAGGGGGGGAAATGATGGTAGGGTTCAAGTACTAATTTGTGTCCAGCAGGAAGCAATATCAATTATAGGCAGTTTCCTCAAAGCTAATCAGCTTTAATAGACTCTAACTTTGTACATATGGCTAAAATATTTAACGATGAATAACATACGACTAAAAGATATTGCCAACAAGATCCTTAATTGCACTTTATCACAGTAGAAATCGATATCATAAACAAGTTCTCTGTATAAATAAACTTTGTAACGTCCTGAGGGAACTGAATCTACTTACAAGTTACAAATCTATTCTCACAAAAAAATTCTAAAGTAACAAGCATGGAACTTACAAATGACTAAGTGGGAAAAAATTATTCTTTTCTTTTCTTCCTTTATTTTTCTTGCTCTTGTTCTTTTTATTTTTCAATTGATAGGTAGGAATGAAAGAAGTCACCCGAATTTGCCCCAAGTTTGGTCGCAAATAAGTCACTGGCCATGTTATTATGTGGTGGATTTGATTTACAATGCTGACCCACATCTTGATAGGTTAAGGTTTTGAGACTAATAATTTCTAACATCGTATCATAGCCTTTTTTGAGTAAGAGGCCTTCAGTTTGGGACCCCCATGGTGATTTCTTCTGCTTTGCATGAGCACGACCAACAGGTTTAATTTTATTGGATGGGCTTGCATGCAGGGGAGAGTATTAATGTGCGGTGAGCTTGACATACATTCTTGGCCCACCTCTTGATAGCTTAAGCTTTAATAAACATATGGGTGGCTCCTAAACGAGCTGCTCTCCTTGATGGTTTCTAATAGGTCATATTGGCAAGGATGCACATGAGAGAAACTGTTAGTTTTACTTAACAAGAAACAAGCAGAGAGAAGAAAGAAACATCAGGATCATTGAAAAAGAGTAATCCAAAAGTTCATATCCGTTATAACTACCAAATAAAGCAAGCATGCCTCCAACAGTCACCTATCTAGACAATTTAACAAACAACTAAAGGGCAATATGCATACAAAGTAGTATTGCACTCACCAGAACCCACAAGATATTCCATTAAGATGGTGTAGGTGTGACAAGTTGGAGCACACCCAGATTGAAGCATCTCCCTGTAAACATCAGTGGCCTCCTTCGCTCTACTATTATCAAACAGAACCTTCATATAGGCAGTGTAGGAAACAACAGTGAGATAGCAGCCGTTAGCCTTCATTTCTTCCCACACCTTCAGTGCCCCATCAACATCTCCAGATCTAGAAAGCCAATGCATCAGCGAAGTGTAAGTCACAGCATCTATCTTTAACCCCTTCTCCTGCATCTGCTCAAACACATACTTCATCGACGAAATCCTCCCCGCTTCTCCAAAAATATCCACCATCGTTGTGTAAGTAAACTGGTCGTGCTTGAACCCTTTTAGCCTCGAAGCCCAGTTGAAAAATAACCAGGCCTTCTCCATTGGTGGATGGGTTTTCAGAACTTTGTTGACTGTGTAAGAATCCCATCTTACAGGGAGCCTCTCAAGCTCTTCTTTGGCCAAATCCCACGGCGAATACTTTAGGAGTCTGTATATTTTTCCCAGAGTTTCCCTCATATACACACTGGGGTCAGAGTCCTGCTTCTCGACTGATTTGACAGGTTTCTTCCTCTTTCGGCTATACCAAGTAATAGGTTTCTTTTGTTTATGGTGGTGAAGGGAATGTACGCGTTTAATCGAACTCTTCCAATAACGAAAAGGTTGATCGCCACGGATAGCCCAAAAGAAGGCAAATTTTCTGAGAAATCCATGGGAATCATATGTGCTGCGCATGGATAACAATGGAAACTCTTCGCTAAAGCAGCACCAGCACTAACTACGTTTTTGAGCGCATTTGGATCCTTTGAACCGGAGCGGTCCGGTTAGTTTTATTTGATTGGCAAAATTGCTCTTTGTGCTCTCACTTGACCTTAAGATTTAGAAACTTTATTTTTTAGTTCATGAGTTTCAATTCGCATTATAGATAGTACCTCCGTTTTGAAAAAATATCAAATTAGTAAAGGTTGACATCTGACACACCGTTAGTTTTTGAACGGAAAACTGTATTGAAATATTAATTTAGTCTTTTCTCAAAACGGAAATACCATATGTGATGTGAATTGAAATTCAAATACTAAAAAATAAAGTTTCCAAAACTTAAGGACCAGAAATATATTTAACCTTAAAACTAATTGAATAAATGAATCGTAGAGGATCCTCGTCCATTTTGAGCAATGGATGGACTTGGCTTAGGTGGACAAATGCCCCAATCCCAACCAAACTGAAGTTAAGTAATCAAACCGTTTAACGGATTGTGATAGCATTTTGCAAGCTCTATGCATTAATCCATTGAATTAGGATTCACTCAAATTATTTGTTGGAATTCGAGAAAATTCAAGCAGGTGATTGTAAGAAATCACTTATGAGACCTATCTGACTAAATAAAAATTAGGCTATCCAACCCTTTATCCGGTCAGGTAGGTCCCATAAATGGTATCTCACAATCACCTGTCTAAAATCTCTCAAATTTGAAAAAATAATTTGAGAGGATTATAATCCGAACCAAATTGGGCTCTTCTATAGAGGATCTAATTTTATTTTTAGTGATGGGGTTTATTTTGTTTTCGTCGGGATAAATGAATTGATACATGTTTCTATTGGGTATAGATTTTGAGAGCGGCTCCACATATTTTAAGATTTAAGACAATAAATTTAAGTGATATATATAATATATAAATTTTAATTTAATTTAATTTAATTTAAAAGTATTTTTTTTTTCAAACCACATATAGAATTCATCCCTCTTGTAAGACATTTAGTTTTAATAGATGAGATAGTACATGTAATTTTTTTCATATGAGTAATGATTCACTACCACCTAAATATACAACTTTTCACCACCTTGTCTATGTGGCAAGGTGGTCCCTCACCTTAATTTATTTTTAAAAAATAAAAAAACTCAAAAAGTAGTGGGGGACCACCTTGCCACATAGACAAGGTGGTAAAAAGTTGTATATTTAGGTGGCATTGAATCATTATTCTTTTCATATAGAACTTAATTTGTGCAAAACGAAATTTATTTTATTCTAAATATTATTTTAATGGGAGAACTTAACCGATATATTAGTTTTAAGTTTAGGAAAAATTACTAGTTTAGTTATTTTTTTAAGAGGTGCCATTAATGTTACTTTCTTTCCTTTCTTTCCCTCTATAGTCTCAATATCTTGAGATTTAATTATTTGTAAATATCTTTTTTTTTCTTTTTTCATAATTAGGATCTTAATTAAAGAGCATTGACTAACTTCTCTTTACCATAATTGAGATCTTAATTTTTTTTTTAAGGGTAAATGTCTAATAAATCCCTGAGTCGGAGCGTCATTTGAATTTGATCCCTCACTTTTTAAAAGTAAGTATTCGGTGCTTAACTTTTTTCGCGAATTTAAAAATGATCATTCCGTCATTTTTCCATCCATTTTTCTAACTTCCGTTAGGGTGAGTCATCATTTGTCCGCGTAGGCATAGGCAACTCATACTAAAAACGACGCCGTTTTAATTTTCGACTTTACACGTCAGGCCCAACACGTGTGAAATTTCTTTTAAGCATAAACCTGAGGCTTGAAGACCATCAACTCTTGGGGAAGGATGCTTATATGAAAAAAAAAAAAAAAAAAAAAAAAATGATGGAAAAAGGAGAAAGCACAAGTGGAATGGCGCTCTGACTAAGGAATTTATTAGACATTTATCATTTTTTTTAATAAAATGAAACAATTATATTATTGTTATTTGGAGTCTTATGTTATTGGGAACCTTAGGCCACCATTTAATTACCCTAGATAATGAGTTGGCCTATTCTATTTAACCTAGAGACCCGTTACTTCTCCATCTCCTATCCATCTTTTTTTTTTTTTTTTTTTTTTTTTCAAATTAACTATTGAAATTTGAATATGTAAACTCACATGGACATGTTGAACATCCATCTCCTAATCATATCCATACAACCAATTTCAAATCTACCATTAGATTTGTGACCAATGTGGGTCGTACAAATCTAATAGTGGATTTGAAAATGAAATGGGTAGGGGATAGATTTGTATCATTTTTTCAAACTCACACGTAGAGTCCTACATATATAAGGATATTTTTAGTTTATAGGGGATGGATTTGTATGATTTTTTTTTTTCCTTTTCTAATTTTTTTTTATTCTATTTAAGGAAAAATATAAAATAGCCTCATTAACTAATAGCCGATTTTAGAATAATCACCTGAATTTTCAAGTATACTAAATTGAACTATCAAACTACCAAAATATGCCAAAAAGGCTACTTTAGTAGTTATATTCCAATAATACCCTTGTCACATGTCATACTTTTATTAAAAAATAATAAATTTAAATAAATAAATAAATTTAAAAATAAGAAAAATATAAAATATAAAATAAAAACTAAAACAAACAAATAAGTAAATATTAGAAGGGTTGCCAATAGGGGCGGCTGAACCACCCCTAGACCCAAATGACAAAATGGGGTGGCCGCAATTGGCCTGGGGATGGTCGAAAACTACTCGCAAGGACTTTTTGGGGGGGGCGGAGGGGGGCGCGACCACTCCCTTTTGGCTTGGAGGTGGCCGAACCACCTCCACGACCATGGGGGTGTTTCAACCACCCCCAATTGGCCAAACCCCACATTTTTATTTTCTATTTGGCCCCTTGAGGTAGCTGAACCACCCCTGTGGATCATGAGGGTGGTTCGGCTACCCCCAGATTAACCTTAGGGGTTGGCCGAAACCACCTGAGGCCAAACAGAGGTAGCCATGTCACCCTCAAGGCTTTTGGCGGAGGTTTCAGCCACCCTCATTTTGCCATTTAGGGGTGGCCGAACTACCACCAAAGGCTTTGGGAGTGGTTTGGCCACCCACAAATTGGTCTTAGGAGTGGCCCAACCACTATTGGCAAAAATGGGGTGGCCAACCACCCCCATTAACCCAAAAGGGTGGCTCAAGCTACCCCTTCTGATTTTTATTTTTTTTTAGTTTATTTTTTTTCTTCATTTTAAAAAAAAAAATTAAATTTTTATTATTTTTTAATGAAAAATATGACACGTGACAATGGTATTATAAGAATATAATAAAAAAAATAGCATTTTTTACATACTTTGATAGTTTTTGATGGGTCACTATAATACACTTAAAAATTTAAAAAATTATTTTAAAATCAACTGTTAGTTTGAGAAATTTTTTTATATGTATTCCATCCATATATTATCATCATCGTTGAGCGACGCACGACTTCATACATAAAGGCACAATAAACCCTATACTTATTTCTATGATTCACTCCAACCATCAGCGACGATTCAGCAATCCAAAGCTCGGTTCGGCTCAGCTCAAATATAACATTAGTTCCCTAGTTAGATGTGGGCTTAGAGTATTAATGAACGATTCAACACGCGTGTTATTCGCTGGCGTGGTTCATATAGTGGGCTAGATAGTTAGCTCGGCCCACTAGTCTGATGACATGGATTTAGCCCAAATTGTCAAACCCCTTATCCTTGGCTTTGAGCCGGGTCGGGTCGGGTGGATACTAGATACACCAAAGGGCATCAAAAAGATAAATCTTTAATTTTTCTGAAAGTGTTTATTTTGTATGAATTCATGATCTGAAATTTGTTACAGTCTCGTAACGAAAGAAAAAAGAAAGGGGGGGGGGACGATTCCAAAAAACATCACAATCTCATGTGACTTGTGAGACTTTTAACCTTTACGTTTTAGTTGGGAATGTCATTTTAGCACGTTTTTGTCTTTGTGAGAATTACCAAAATAGTACTCACATTCAATTGTCATATATACAAAGAAAAAGTAATTACGTGATGGTAAATTGTGAAAAAAGAAAAAGAAGACACTTACAAAAATAGCTGTATTTTGCCACTTACATTTTGTCACGTGTACGGACACAATATACGTGGCGTACAGTTTGTCACGTGTAAATGGTCACGTGTGCGACTCGTGTTAGATCCGATTGTCACTAACTACACATTTTGCCACGTGTACCACAATACACGTCGCAGATTAGACACGTGTATTAAAAGATGATTGTTTTCTACACAACACAGGTACAACAAACTTCACAACACTCTCTCACATAGAGTGGGCCTCAGTGTGTGGGTTCACCCCCATGTGAAGGAGTGTTGTGAAGTTGTTGTACAAATATCATTTTTCGTATTAAAATACACGTGGCTGACAGTCAGCCGCGTGTACTCCAATACTCGTGGCCACTTGGCCACGTGTGCTAGAGTACGCGTGTCTTTAATACACGTGTCTAATCAATAGTACACGTGGCAATTTTATTTTTTATTTTTAAAAAATTAATTGTATTTTAAATAATCAATGTTCAAGGATCGATATTTTTAGGGTACGAATTATGCAGCTAGCTGCAAAATTAGTCATGCATAAATTTATTTTAAATAATCAAGTTTTTTAATTGTAGTATTAGTTAACATAATAAATAAAATAAAATAAAATTATATATACATATATATATGTTTGGTGGTTAATTACGTTGTCCAATAAAATTCTCAAAATGGTTGTACAATTAAGTACTAAGATTCTAAGAAGACGGTTTTGCTCTCACAATGGCAATCTCAAACCTAATTAGTATTAGCCGCTGTAATTCTCGCTCATGTATAATCTTGATGGGGATCAGTTAGAATATAGTTCAATCGGACTTGAGAGGGTACATGCAGTTCTAACTGTTTAGGTTTTTCATGTCCAACCGCCTTTTTGCTTTTTTTTTTTTTTTAAAAAAAAAAAAAAAAAAAAAAAAATCTGAATAGATTGAACTAGGGTAATGGTAGCTCTCTAGAATTCTAATTCTTTTGAGTTTAATTAATCAAGAAATTAATGTATCATGTTTTTTCTTTTTCAGCATTTTTCGATCTTTGCCCATGTTTGTTTTTTCCCAACTACGTATGTGGGAAATCTGCTACACAAATGCAAGAAGTTGGCCAGGACACACAAGTGGGTGGAGGCTCGGAGCCACTCGCCAGCTAGCGCCCGTCATCACTCCTGATCCAGTCAACCTCTGTAGACATGACATTGGTTGGAGAGCCATCAGGATTTTTTTACTGTGCCCTCTGCAGTCTTTTGCATGAAATTATACAAAAATCTCAGTATGTTTTAAATAAGATTAAAATTCTTTTGATTTTTAAAGTTAGATTTACCGTGTAATTCTTAACCACAATATATACCATTAGAAAATCTTAATTTTTTTCTTAATTCATTATATATATCTAGGTGAAAAAATCTGAACAATTTAATTTAAAAATAATAATTGAGATTTTAAGATTTCTGCTGTAAATTTACCTTAGAAAATATAGAGGTGATTTTCGATCTATTCTGTGCATTTTAATCATATTTAGCATGGGCCATTAACTTTGAGTCAGTCTAGAAATTCCAATTAGTACGACTTAATTAGGCGACGGTAGCCATGGAGTAAGCATTCCTTTCGGCTGTAAAACTTTAAACCTAGCTAATGGCTGGATTAAGACACCTAAATCTTTGCACAAACGTACTTATGAGCTACACTTAAACGTGCATATATGTTGATATAGTTTTTGACAAGGTGACACAAGTTTATAATTTCGCTAGGAATGTCAACCAGGCATACTCTGATGTCTAAGTTAGTCTTTTTGAGAGTATTCAAATCAAGTCTGTATATAAAAATTCATCTGAAAAATACTTGGTGGTTCGTACCTATTTGTAAATGAGATTTCAACCGTTCACTCCGAATCAGGTGGGAATTGATTTCTTGACTTCGAGATTTCTTCTCAGCCTAGCTACTCGGGATCTGTACAGTCCAAAAATCCTAGAATTTGATGCTTCCGAAATAATTTTGGCTTCTCCTAAAATTGTTTATTAATGAGCTTTAACCTTAACCTTCTAATGTAGCTAGTTTTTCAGGACAAATATATGTAAATAGGCTTGTATAAATTAAATAAGCTCATTTACTAATAATTGAGAATATTTCCGGCCTAAACAATCTCAAACTCTCATCTAATTATATATATATAGTGTTTTTTTATAAAATAATAATAATAATAATATCCCCTCTCAAACTATTTAATTCTTTCATTTAGCCTTCTATAGTTAAAATTTTATATCAACTTAAACGGCAAATGCATCACATGACCGCACATGATGTAAAATGTCAATTATCTCTATAAAATTTATGAAAATACATCTTTGCACTCAAAATAAAAATAAAAATAAAAAAACTTTGTCAAACATGGTGTACGTATTGACCGACAGCTTGGCAGCCATTAATAGTAGGTCTTCTCAAATTTTATTTTATTTTTTATCTTACACATGATATTTTTATCAATTTGGGTCAGGTGCATGTACATATATATATATATATATATAACACGTATCTCATTTTCTATATGATTTAACAAAAAAATCTTAACATAGCTTTTTTGTTTTAATAGATGAGTAAAAAACCTAAAACGGCAGAACGATACAAACAAAGTTACAAAAATCAAATCAAAGGCCAACAAAATAACATTATGCATGCAGCAGTCCATTCCACAACCTCAAAGAGGATCCTCAAGATGGAATAAGGATGCAAGAATGCTGTTAGCGGTCCTGGTTGTAGCAGCCGATGGTGAAAATTTGATAATTCTATAAACGACACTCAAAAGGTTCTTAAGTTCAGACCAGTTATATAGTGAGCTGTGAATGCTAAAAAATATATCTACAAATAGATGATGAATCCTTACATTGGTTTGTGAGACAAATGACAAAAATGACAATATATCTTAAGGTCTAGATCTAGATTTGGAGTCTTCTTTGCAGCAAAAGTTTCTACTGGCCGGAAGAGAGCTAAAGGAGTAGGGGTAAAGATCTGTCGGATCTATTCGGAGAAAAAAACGATGGCGGTGGCACACGCAGTCTACGCAATGTAACAAATGACATTGGTGAAAGGAGAGGTAGTTGGAGATGGTGGAGGAGGGGCACGTACGCGGCTTGTGTGGGTGAAGAGGTTGTAGTTTATAAAGCCGGGGATGGCAAAGAATGAGCTTCCTTCCTCCATGGCTGAGAACAGGAAGGTTTTTTTTTCCTGGGAGAGTGTTTTTTAGAGAGCTGAGAGAGGAATTCAGGTAATGTAATGAGCCTTAACAGAGAGAATTAAGTGAAAGAGCTAGGTGGCTAGAGAGGAGACATTGGAACTTTTTAAAATTTAAAAAGAATGTTACAGATTGAGTTGTGCTTTGAGGAATTAATAAATATAATTTGCCGTAATATATATTATCTTGGTTTGAACAGACAATTAATTGACTTAAATCATTTAAATTTATCTAATTTTTGAGTAGAGAATATTTGTGGGGTTTGGAGTGGGGACGCTATCTCTTGGTTATATATGCATGATACATTTTTGTCATACAAATTTCAAAGAAAGAGACATATAGAATAGTAGGCCGGGCTTCAGCATGCAGTACTAGGTCCTCCAACCAACACATATAATTAAACAATTATGGCATTCAAATTCTAACTGGACACGGGTACACTAACTCGAGAATGGAGTCATTCCATCATAATGACTATATATCTCCAAGGAAACTGAGATTGCTGCATATATGCCACCCTAATCAGACATGGACAAAAAATGAAATTAATTATTTTATCAAATGAGACAGATCGAGTCATTCTTGTAGCATATGGAGCCAATGGAGGTGTTAATACTATTCCACCATATCTCTCCCGAAAAGATTTTTTGTGAAGGGAATAACCTTTGCTTTGTCATTGGACAGTTTGGAGGAGAGATGGGATTGGATCAAAAAAATTCTCGTGGATATGGAAGGGTAGAAAGGAGAATGTGAGAAGCCAAAGGTCCGTACAGCTAAATTTTCTGTATTTGTGAAATGTGAGAGAGAGAGAGAGAGAGAGAGAGAGAGAGAGAGATTTGCATGCAGGACAGTATGTATAGACAAAGAAAAGGGCAAGGAGGGGTACAGAGAAGGAGAGGGGCAGTTCGGATTGAGAATAGGTGTGAAAGGCACGGGACGGGAGGAGAACAATAAATGAGAGAGGGGTAAAGAAAGGGGTGATGAGGCATATGATAACCCTCATGATCGTCACGTCGTTATTCATTCGCTACTCCCAAAAAGCTCCCAGAATTCCACGCTTCCTCTTCTTTCTCCACTGTCTCCACTCTCATTTGCTTTTCTCTCTCTCTAGGCTAGTCAACCTCATGTCTTCCTCACTTTGTTCCATATTAAACCAACACCATTCTCTCTTTCATTCCCTCTCTCTCTCTTTTTAGAGTGATCAATCTCCATCCTCTGGATGTCTGATACTCAAATACTACTATTTCACCTCAACTAACCCGTTTTCAAATACGTACTATATGTATATATATATATATATATAAATAAACCTTGGTGATTCCTATTTCATTCAGCTCTACTAGCTGTCGTTTGGTCTATATATCAAAAATGTGGATGATGGGTTATAATGATGCTGGGGAGTTCAACATGCCTGCTGATTCATTCAGTGGCAGAAAACTTCGACCTCTTATTCCAAGGCCGCTGGCTTCTACCAACAACATCACCACCGCAACGCCTCCTTGCTTGAGCCGTCTTCATGGCGCTGATTTCCTTTCGCAATATCACCATCTGGGTGTGTACTACTTTTCCTGTGTGTTTGTGAAAATGCGCGCGCGCGTGTGTTTTTGTTTCATTTGGTTATTGTTTGCAGCAGCTGTGGCTGAGCAGAGCAAGAAAGAGTTCAATACTCCGCCGGTTGTAGTGAGCTCGAGGTGGAACCCGACGCCGGAGCAGTTGAGGGCTCTTGAAGAATTGTATCGACGTGGGACTCGGACCCCGTCGGCTGATCAAATTCAGCAAATTACCGCGCAGCTCCGAAGATACGGTAAGATTGAGGGGAAGAATGTTTTCTACTGGTTCCAAAATCACAAGGCGAGGGAGAGGCAGAAACGCCGCCGTCAAATGGAATCGGCTTCCGATACTGAAATCTTAGAGAGGAAAGAATTAGGTAAAAACCCACTGCACGTAGAATAGTTAAGTTTTATCTTCCTATATATTGTTATTATCGCAGCCACATATAGTTCATGTTACTGAAGAGAGAGAGAGAGAGAGAGAGAGAGAGAGAGAGAGAGAAGGGCTGGTTTGTATTGTATGGCCTTTTCCATTACATTTGTTGTTAGAGTTGTTTGATTTGTGTTGCTTTTTTCTATTCTGTTTGTTGTTTGAGATGTAAAGTCGCATTCTTTTTGTTTTTCTTTTTGTCTACAGGGGCAAGTAGGACAGTATTTGAAGTTGAACAGACCAAGAACTGGGCACCCCATACAAACTGCAGTACTCTTGCAGAGGTCTGTTTCTACCTTCCTTTGTCTTTGTCTTTCTACGTAGACTAACCCTCCTTTTTCCCACTTGGAATGCCTTTACTTCCTAGAAAAGTCAGTAAGAAGCAATTAAGCACGGATTATTTGCATATGATTACTACCTTGATCATCATCATCATGTTGATTTTATATTGAAAGGTGGAATGGGAAAATATATGTACTAGCTAGGGAACCAACAAAAGCTTTGTTTGTTGGGAAATGAAAAGGGTCCAAAAGCTGCATTCCTTCCTTTCTGTCGGGGCTTCTGTTATGAAACTTGGCTGGGATTTTGGGTCCTGTGCTTTTTCATGTCTTGTTTAGGGCACCCCATCAACATTCTATAGAAACGAGCACCATGAGACTGAAAGTACGATCCTAGCCTTATTTTGCTTCCAGTATACAGTTAAGATAATGTGCCACTAAAACTTTATAATTTTTTGTTTTTTTCACAAGCTCTTGTTAATTTAAAAGTTAAATTTCATTTTCACATCATTTAAAATATATCACACTAGTATAACAATCTAATAAAGAGCATTACTCTTTCTTTCTGGGACAAGTAGCTTGATTTCTTAAGAGAATCAAGGAGTGCCTAAAATTTGGGAATTTTATTTTTATTTTTTTATTTTAATCTTTTCAATATTAGGTTTGGAGTCTCATGTGATATCAATATTGCATGCATGTCTTTTAATAATTTTCAGGAATCTGTCTCAATACAAAGGGGAGCAAAAGCAGCAGTGGCAGAATGTAGGACAGATGGATGGATCCAATTCGATGAGGGAGAATTACAGCAAAGAAAAAACTTTGCGGAAAGGAATGGCACGTGGCAGATGATGCAGTTGTCTTGTCCTTCTCCTCCCACCCACCTCATAAACAGCCCTGCTTCTGCTGCTACCACAAACACAGCAACAGTAAGAACAATGAACCAAAAGCTCAGTAAGAGTACTACTCGTGACCTCAACATATTTATAGCACCCTACAGAGGAAATGGTCTTAACCAGTACTTCAATGGTGTCGGCAATGGAGAAGATTGCTGTGGGGAATCTCAAACCCTTCAACTCTTTCCTCTTCGGAGCAGCAGCGACCACAACGGAAAAGAGACAGAGATATCTGTTTCATCCATGAATGTCAACTTCACTCCTCACCAGTTTTTTGAGTTCCTTCCGTTGAAGAACTAAACCAAGACAAAAATGGTGGGGTTATCAGATTGCTATTTGTGGAAGAGTTGGGATGTTGTATTAATCTTATTGGAAAATGGAACTTTTTATATTATTTATGATGTAAAATTTCATGGATGTGCAACGGTATGAAATATAAGGTTGCCTTTAAATGCATATGGACCATGTTGGTTGAATCAATGAAAACAATCATTTAAGAGAATGTTGCAGAGGTTAAATGTTGACGCCATTGGTCTTGTTTGAGTAACTGGACTAGTCATGTGCTTGTAATGTTCATCCGGGAGAGAGAGAGAGAGAGAGAGAGAGTTGGGTCCTCGACTGAAGGGATAGATCTGAAGTTTGATGTTGAAATAAGAGATTTGAAATGGAAATTAGATGTGAAAGACTTTGACATGAAGTGAGTAAGAATTCGGCAAAGAGACTTGTTTTGTTCTTTGGTTACATATTTAGTATGATAGATTGTATGTGTTACGTTCTATAAATGTAGTGGCCGAATTATCTGATGTCGGTGAAATAATAACAAAGCCTATTTCATGTAAATCCTTAAAAACTAAGTGTGAAACATATTTTTAATTGAAGAACAAGATGGAATTCTTGAAAATTGCTTGTTCAAACATTTTCACAGTCATCCATCTATGGAAAAAATTCATCTTTCTTCAAAATATGGAGTTCAGAACATTAATAATAAAGAATTTCATGACCCAATAAAATATGTAGGTTTGATATTAAAGTAGACATATTTGAAAATTTTGGTAAGGAGTTTCACGTGAATAAACTAACCTTGGTCGTAAAAGTCCCTCCACAAACTCTTCAATCTTAAGAGTTTCGGTTCTTAAGCTATGGCCCAAACCCTAGTCCTTAAAACATCATTTTCGACATTTTGTCTAAATACCAATCGATCACCCTCTAAGGAGTAGGGCCGATTGATATGTGGGGATATCAGTGAGCAGTATAGTCAGCATTGTACATCATCTCTTACCACTGAAACATTTATTTTTTACCTCTGATAAGGCATCTAGAGCTTTTAAGACTAAAAAATACGCTCCATTTTTCACCCCTGACACTGATTAATACCTGAAGTCTGAACCTTTTTGCATCTCAAGCATAAAGCTCCCAACTTTACATGCACTCTCACCGCTATCTTCTCACCAAAGTCTTTAGTCTCATTTTTTAAACATTAATGTCCAAGACAAAGTAGTGTTTCTCACACAAAATTTAAACATTTTATTGACTTTATGCACATAACAACCCATATGTACGTTAACACACACATAAATAGTAAATTCTATGAAATGGCAGCACTGATATGAACGAAAACAACTCTTCAACCGTTGAGAGATTTACTTCTTGGGGGACGTTTTATGGAGCTCTAGCGCAGCTAACCAAATGGTTGCTAGGTTTCTCTAAATGCTCCTTAAATAACTCTTCAACCGCTTCCTCAAGTCTTTGACTTATTCAATTCGCATTTTTCCTTACACCAATCGATCGTTAAGGTTTCAACTTAAAGTCGACGTGTCTTCACGCCACACCGATCAATCACTAGGTTTCGAAAATGTTTGGCGCCACACCAATCGATCAATCACTTTGGGGTGATCAATCACTAGGGGTTTTTTTAGTTAGTGATTGATTACTCAAGCCACCGACAAATCGATCTGAATCAAAATCACTCCCAATAGCTGTGGGGGTGGCCGAACCCACCCCCAAGCCAAACAAAGGTGGTAGAGCCACCCCCGTGTTGGCTTTGGGGTTGTTTCAGCCACCCCTAATTTTTTTCTTCCTAATCTTTTAATATTTTTTTTCATCCTACGTGATAGTAAAACCATGGATATTACCTATGATACACCGCCACGTAGAATAATCCGAGTTGGCTTTAATATGTGACAACTGGGACAAGTATCAACATTTTAAGCGTGATGACGTGGACGACTGTAACCACAAGTATCAAGTGGGTTTTTTCATTAATGATAGGTACTATCTATGATACTTTTTTAAACCAATATGTTTTTTTGATTTCGTCCTTAACCACAAGTAACAATTAGGTATTTAACCCAAAAATTAAAACAAAAAAGTTTTATTAATTAAGGTTATTCTCCAAGAGGCAAGATGCCCTAATAATAATAAAGAATATCCTTCGTATCATTAGGGCCTCATGCCTCTTGGGATTTAATGAAACTAATCATTCTATATGAGTCTTTTATGGTCACGATTTATTATTATGGGAAAAATATATTTTAGCCCCCTAAACTACCACCCTTTCTCCGGATGGCCCCCCAAACTACCAATGCTTAGATTCTGGCCCCCCAAACTACCACTTTTAGATTTGTTGGCCCCATCCGTCCATTTATGCCGTTAATTCTGAACAGAATTCCGAAAATACCTCTCCTACACTTTGAAATTCTTACGGTTAAGGGAGGAGTATTTTTGGATTTTTGGTCAATTTCTGTTAGAATTAACGGCATAAATAGACGGATGGGGCCAAAAAATCAGAATATGGTAGTTTGGGGACCAGAATCTAAGTATTGGTAGTTTGGGGGGCCATCCGGAGAATGAGTGGTAGTTTGGGGGGCTAATATATATTTTTCCCTATTATTATTGTATTTAATGATATAAATAATATTATATTATTTAACTTTTTTTTAAATAGCATGTCAATATTTAAACACTATCATCTAGTTAAAATTATGACTTAATTACAATTGAAGTCTATTACGTAGTCCTAATTCTCTTACAAAATATAAGTCTATTACATTATAATCATAATAATAACAACATATAGTTATTTGAGCTTTTTCATGTATGCATATATTATAGACTGAACTATTTATCTGTATTTATTTTATTCGCATGTAATCAAATTTACTGACAACAAGATAATATATAGAAAACAATGTGGTACAACCAGCCGAACATTTATAAGTTTAAGGGAAAATTCACAAATAACTTGTTTCATATATTTATGAATTAATTGCAGTGGCGAGCTAATGGAGTACTCCGACGTCCGTGATGTCTTTGAAATGAAATCTGATGCCGGAGGTCGGAGGTACGTTTTGTTTTCTTGGAAAATGAAGAGAGATAGATCGTAGAGAGCCGACTTTGTGTACGTACGCCGGGAACTGCGTATGCTTAACCAGAAATGGCTTAAATGATGGATTATTTTTTGAAAAGATCGCGGTCTGTTTCCTCGGCAATTACAACTTTTCCTTGTTTCACTCTGTCTACGTGTCCTCTCAGCTTCTGCACAAGATATCATATTAGACGTACTCGGATTTGGAGAGAGAGAATTCTCTCTTCCAATTTTTTTCTTTTTGTTTTTCTCTCACACATCGGAATTAGATATTATTATTATACTTCTTTTTGAGGCAAGAGTCAATAATTGCATGTCTAAAAGTGAGTCAACACTATGCGTAACTTGAGGTGTATTTTTTTTTTTTTTTTTAATTGATCAAGGGAAAAGATTATATGAAAGATTTTTTTTGCTTTTGAATTCAAAAGAAGAAGAAGTAGATAATTTTATAAACAAAAATAGGTGAGGTTTCTCAACAAATAGACCATAAACAAATTAAAATAATGCTAAAATAAACATAAATAATAAAAAATTGGTCAAACAAATGATATCGTCCTCTCAAGGGACTGTAAAAGGCGGTTTACATAAGTTAAAGAGATACAAATTAAGACAAGCCTATTTGTACCCCACTTGGAAACAATAACAATCGTCCGAAAGAGGCTGAAGTGGTAAAGACAGTGTTAAAGTCTGATTAAACTAGAGAAAACACACCTATTTGTTTTAAGAAATGTTATTTTGTATTTTCTTGTCCTCCTACTATCATTTTTGTTGACGTGGTATTAAAAATTCACCATTAATTTTTTTTTATTTTTTATTTAATTAAGGTTGATCTATAGGTAGACTAACAATGACACGTCAGCAGAGAAAAATAAAAGAATGAGAAGAGAATAATGTATAGCACATATCTTTAGTTTTTATTTAGATAAATGTTTGTTTTCATTCTCTTATATATATTTTTTGTTCATTTCCGTACAAAAAATGTGTAAATTCAACATGAAACCAGATTTAAGTCCCACATATTCAAATTAAGGTAAATTTTTAAAAAAGATAGTAAAAAAAAATATATAGAGAAAAATAACACGAAACACATCTCATTTATTAAATATTTGAAAGTTCAATTAATTTTGCGGTATTTAGGTAAATGTTAAGTTATTATCCTGAGTTTTAGATAAGAAAAAATGGATGGAATGATTTACTTGAAAAAGAGTAGTCAAATTCATGGAGTTGATTACAAAAATTAGAATCTAGGGAGTAATAAAAGCTAAGAACAATGACACTATTGGGTACACAAAGGACTATGATCGGGAGCATGTAGGTTGCGTCTCATAATTAACTATTCAATAATTAACTATTCAAAAAGTACAAATTTTCTTGTTTTTCCTACACACACTTTAATAGATTCACTATTATAAACACTCAAAAGACAAAAGTTATAAGATGATAAATTTGATTTATTAGAGTATTGTATATACTCAAATAAATCAAGCAAATTTGTAGCAAAAAATACAAAAAGTTTTGACGTATGTAGGCCATAAGTGGACAATCTTAATTTTGTCTCTCTTTCATGTCTCTCTCTTTCCTAAATTTTGTATTCTTACACTCTATTCTATTTAAATTTTTTTAATCTTTTTCTTTTCTTTTTCCCTCTGTCTTTGGTCTCTCTCTCTCCCTCTCACCGCAAGGCGCAAGCTACCAGCCCGCCAGGGTCTTCCACCACCATCCATGGGTTATGGTTTGCCTTTACCCTTTGGGTTTGGTTGAGCTTTTTCACTGGGTAGGTGGGTTTTGTATATGGCACAAGAGTTTGGAACAAAACAAATTCTTCTCCACTGAGTCTTGATGTGCAGGTCCATGGGTGTCAAATGTCGTCTCTCCTGAATCTTCTCCGGTGGGCTGGGTGCGGAAGACGAGTGAGAGAGAGGGAGAGAAAAAATTATTTTAAAAAATGAACAGTGAATAAAACCTAGTGAAAACTACCATCATCATATTTTTTTTTTCTTTTTTTTCTTTTTTTTCTTTTTTTTATTTTGAGAAAACCATTATCATGTTGTACAATCATTATGTTGTACGACCTCTCGTAATTGTTCATAATCATAATAATAATAAAAAGAATTCTCCCAGGTTTCAACTTAATTAAAATAATTAGGTCGGATATGACAAAATTTTGCCACAATAATGGCAATTAGGAACAAAAGAAGCTCGTTTCCTATTAAGAGGGAGATACTTAGAGCATCTTTAGAGGGCTCTTTATTTCAAATTTTTTATTAAAATTTAGTGAAAAATTCAAAAAAAATAAACTCCAACAAATTCTCTATAGTTTCTCTATTTTGGCTCTTGTCAGAATTTCACTCCAAATGCATCCCTAGTGAGCTCTCAGTTTAAAAATTTTCACCAAAATTTGGTGAAAAACTCAAAAAACCCATTCTAACAAACTCTATAATTTCTCTATTTTAGCTTTTGTTAAAATTTCACTCCAAATTTAGCTCACAAATTTTATGAGTTATTGAATATTTTATCATTTCTCTCTCATTTTACTTCACATTTCACTTTTTCTCTCTCCTCATTTGTTAGGAGTGGTCGCTTAAAACCAATAAAAAATTAATATTTAGTTAAAATAGAGAAAGATTTTGAGAGTTTGATGTAGGAAGCCTTTTAAAAGTGATAGATAAAATAAAATAAAAAAATAGATTCTTGAGCTAAAATTTAGAGAAAATTTAGAAAACTCATTAAGGATGCTCTTAGCTCACAAATTTAATGAACTATTCAATATTTTATTATTTTTCCTTTGTTTCCCGCCTCTCTCTCTCTCTCTGTCCTTCACTTTTCCTCTACGAAGAAGTTCGACCTTTCCCTGTTCTTTCTGTCTTAATGTACTCAACGCCTGTGTGTGTGTGTGTGATGAGAGGGATTCGTTGCTGTTGCCTGTTGGATTCTTCTATGTTGCGTGAAGGGGTTTGGAGGAAGAAGACTAAGGTGGGACCGTGGGCTTGTCATCCGGAGCAGGGGCAGGTGGGGCAAATTTGTGTATAATCTCCCATACCCAATTCATTTGTTGGGGAATTTTATCTCTCAACTCTCAAGGCCTTTTTCTTCTTCTTTTTTTCTTTTTTTAAATTGAAAAAAAATATTGACGTTGAGTTGTTAAATTTATTTGTGAATAATCTTTTTCTGGATAAAGTTTATTTTACTCATTTGGAGCAATTTTTCATAGTAGTTAAAGTTGTTAAAGTGGTTGCTCTCAAAATTAATAAAAACTAATATCTGTTTAAAATAGAGAAATATTTAGATAATTTAATGTATGAAGTTTTTTTTTTTTAAAATGAAAGATAAAATCAAAAAAATAAAGAAACAAAACTAATCCAAAACTCTACAACACATTTTTCTTTCTTAGGAGCATCATTCTTATTCCAAGGTTTTTTGGGATTTCAACTTGAAAATAATAAATAGACTTCAAACTAACCACAACCAAACAATTCACCAAATATGCAAAGCAGTAAAGCAGTTGACATAGATATTTGGTTACGAAGTAGAAACTCTTTGAACTAAAAGAAAAAAACTACTCTGGAGCAGCCTAACCCAAGAAATCAATTAAAACGAATAAATAGCAAATTACAATATGTTAATACTCACAAAACCTTTGCAGTCGTCACACTCTTGAATTATAACAAGTGACGCACTTGTTTGCTTCTTTCACAGAACCTCTGAAGAGTTCTTCTTCTTAATGTTCCTTAACTGGAACTCCAGTTGGCTTCAATTGTTCAAGGTTGATGGATGAACTAAAAACTCTAAAAGAAATACAACATAAATCAATTCAGGCCTAATACCATCTCTTAGCACACAAAATTCTAGAGTAGAATACTTAATAAATTCATGCCTAAGACCTTTGATGAAAACCTAGTTCGAATTGAAATAGGATTTCATAAAGATTCGTCCAAATTTTATATATTCCTTATAGAGCTTGTTATAGCACCATCTAAAGGTCATGCTCATCATCATAATCATCTTGAGATGGCTGACAAGTATTCATAACAAAAGGATTCAATGATCTTACTTGGGAATTTAATCTAAACATGATGAACTCACTCTAATACCAATTGAAAAATAATAGTCAAGACTCCAAACTACACCTACAAGGGAGGTTTAATACATGTATGCCAATATAATGTGCAATTTAAAATTAAGCAACCACACAAACATTCATCAAATATAATGAAAGCGATGAATCAATCAACACAAATAATTTGGTGACGAAATAAAAACCTTTTGAAAAACTTTGCAAAAATAAAATCAATTCAGGGCAACCAAACTTAGAAAAATCAATCTACTATAGAAAAATAAGGATTACAAAAAATTCATACTTACAAAACCTTTGAAGTTGACATTATATTGTATAAGACAAGTGACCCACTTTACTTCTACCGCAGTAGCCATTTCCAAAATGTCTGGAACAATTCTTCTACTTAATCTTCTTTACCGGAACTTCGATAGGCTTTAATTGTTGTTGATAGATGATTGTGGTTTACAACAAAGACTCTAAGAAAGATGCACTTGAAAACATAAAAACCTAAACTTTCTCTCTTATCAAATGGGGGTAAAACTCTGCTTTCTTTGGAAATATTTCCTCCAATCCTTAAAAATTTGTGTTTGGAAGTCCCCTTAAATAGACTTCAATAAAACTTAGATCTAATTGGAATAGGATAAGAAAACCTAAGAGGAGAAGGAAACTTCGGATAGAAATCACCTAGATTTTCTGGCTTATATTGCAGGATGAGTTTCGCATAGTAAATGTCCTAATTAGAAAAATTATATTTCATATAGATTTGTTTCATTTTGATTTAGCTTTCCAATACCGTTGGTTTGACCTCCATGCTATATTTGAGCCGAAAGGTATGCCTGGTATGGCCAAAACACTAAGATGTACTCAATTTGGAATTGGCAAATTTGATTTTAACTCCAATTAATGAAATTTTGATCGGCTCATTCCCTTGATTGATTAGAATTAACCACATTATATAGTAATTATTCTATTCCTTGATTGATTAAACTAAAACTTACAACCAAATATATGTTTCGATATTGAATTTGCCAACACTAAAAACCTAACAATGTTAAGTACTCAACCAAATATATGATATACTTGTTGGGTATATCATAGTGTCCCTTAGCAAACATTATTTTTAATGATAAGATGAAAATTGTATTCATATCCATGGGTAAGGATGTGATAAAAAAATGACATTATAATAGTTCAAAATACCTATCGAAAAGATTGGAAAATGAACCGAAGACAGATATATAATGTGGTTTAGCTGATTATATTAAATTTGATTCCATGTTGTATATATATATATATATATATATATATATATATATATATAAGCAATTACAAAACGTGATGCCATGGTAAAATTTTATTTTTTAAATGAATACAATAGTGTTACAAACCGGTTCTCCCATAATCTATAATTAACCCATGATTATGAATTTGAGGACTTCGATCAGCCAAGTATGGTAGCCCTTGAGATATATGAATTTGGTAAAATCATGTCACCTTACTCGGATGATCATATACTGCAATTTATATTGGAATCCTGATAAAAGACGTTATCCTACAAACTATGCTCTAACGGTTGATGTTATGTCCAAAATATGAGCGATGTTATTCAATCATTGAAGATATGTTGCACTATGTATTCAGGAAAAAATACAAATTAATGTTAAGTCCTATTTGGAAGTCCTCCATGCACTAGGAATTATTCTTGTTCTCAAACTTGGGAGCAGATTAGACCCAAATCTGAGGAAGTAGTATGGCATAAGGTTGTTTAGTATGCACCGGCTATCCCTAAACATGCTTTCATTTTGTGGTTGGTGTTTAGGGATGCCCTCATTACCAAGAAAAAAATGTGCACTTGGGGGTTCACGGGTTCCACTTTGTGCCTTTCTTGTTTTGCTTGTCAAAAGAGCCGTGATCATCTTTTCTTCAGTTGTAGTTTTAGCCGTCGAGTTTGGAAGAGTATTATGGCTGATTGTTTAGTGTATGATCCTCCTGTGGACTGGGACTCTGTGGGCAGTTGGTGTGCAGCTCGTTTGAAGGGTAAAAGCTTACATGCTACCATCTGTAGGCGCTGTTTTGGCGCCACCATTTATCACCTTTGGGGGCATCGAAATGACTTATTACTTGGCAATTCCCCTCATACTAAGGAGGCATTGATTAAGCAAGTGATATGGGAGGTCCGGTCGAGGTTACTTACTAGGTGCTCGGCCAAGAAGATTGTGAACAGTTTTCCTCTGGTTCAGAAATGGAGTTTACAACCCTTGCTTTATGTTTAGTTGGTTCAGGGGATACAGATTGTATGTGAAGGTTTTGTTGTTGAAGCTTTGATGTATTTTTCTGCTCAGTGGGGTATATCAGCTTGCTCAGCATGTTGCTGGCTTTGATGTTGTTTGTAGCTATTGAGTAGCTCTATTTTTCCAGTTTTTTTGCTGGGAAGTGTATGTTGACTCTTTGTTTGGTTATAAGAGATTTGATTCATCCAAAAAAACAACTTTAGGACAATAAGTGAAATTAAAAACTTAAAGAATAGTTTTGGAATTGCGATTTAAAAATGTAAAAAATTGTTTTTTCAAATCGCAGGAAATGGTACATTTTTTAAAATACAGAATTTTAAAAGATAATCTGTGATTTTAAAGGTCACATTGCAATTTTGCCAAATGCTTAACTGTGTATTTAAAAATCACTTTTTCAAATCGAACAATTTAAAATTGCAATTTTAAAATCCCATTTTTTGAACTTGCAAACTCGGATCCTTACTAGCTTAGATTGGCAACACATTACTGAGATTCCATTTGTTACCAAAATAAAATTGAATATATTAATTTTTTGGACCAACTGTGTCAATATTCCCCGTAAACTAGCAAAAAATGTCAATGTTCTCCTTAAAGCCAACAAAAAGACAAATAACCCTAAAAAAGTCTCAATAAGACAAATATATCCTTATAAATTAAAAAAAAAAAAACAAAAAAAACAAAAAAAACAAAATTTTGAAAGATTTAAAAAAAAAAAAAAAAAAAAAAAAAAAAAGGAGAAATTTTTTTGAAATATTGACACAAATGATAATTTAATGTACACGTTAACAATTTGACAGTAAGGTGGTAGATTACAAGCACACAATTGAATCATATAGACAACAAAGAGAACGTTATCCAAATTAGCAAGAGCAGTGCTACGCACTAGCGAAATATCTGGATTTTATCCGGAAATTTGGCTTATGAATGACATTCTTGTAATTATTCATAATTACAAAAATGCCCTTCATAAGCCAAATTTCCAGATGAAATCCGGAAATTCTGCTTCTCCCAAGTATTACCCAATTAGCAATGATTTCACTGCAAAGTTTGAAGTTTGACTACCAATTTTGTTACGAATCGCATTACTAAAACATCATTGGCTTCGAACGTCGAGCCACGTTCATTCCTTGAGTATTCACTTTTTGAAGTTACGGTAAAAATTAGGTTTAAATACCTTTTGTTCTAATGTGGTTTTAAATTTTTATTTTTATTTTTTGAGATTTTATTTTTATTATAGATGGTATTTATGTTATGAAAAAAAGATAGAGATAGCATCTTTGTCTATTTTTCATCCAAAATTGACAGATTTTTACGTCAGCGACACATGACAACATTAAAATTGCGACATGTGACTGCCATATTTTCTTTTAATTATTATTTTTTTTATTTTGAGGTTTTAAAAAAAAAAATGTGGTTTTAAATTTTTATTTTTTTAAAAAATTTTCAGGCCTTTTTTTTTTTTTCATAAGTTTGGGCCCTTTGGGGGTATGGGGTGGTTCAGCCATCCCCATGTGAACTATCCCTAATTTTTTTTTTTTAAACGTCTTAAAATAAAATAAAAATTAAAAAAATTGTGTAGTCACATATCGCTATTTTAATGGTGCCACGTGTCGCTGAAATGGAAATCCGTCAGTTTTGGACGGAAAAATAAACGGAAATACCATCTCCATCTTTTTCCATAACACATGTACCATTTGTGATAATAATGAAAGCACAGAAAGTAAAAAATAAAAATTTGAAACCACGTGAAGCTATAACGTATTTAACCCTAAAAATTAATTACTATTAGATAGCATTCGGTGATAATTTTTGCTATCAAAATTGCAAATGTGTACTATTTCTCTTCCTTTGAAAAGAGTTTTTTTTTACAGCAATGAAAGTTCCACTATGGGGTGCTTATGGCTTTATGCTTTACATTTTGAAGAGGGCTACACATATTTCTTGTCAGCGAAGAGTGAGCGTTTGAGAATATGCATAGTAGTTTGAAAAGAAGTATACATATCATTTTCAAATTATCACTCAATTACCAATGTCTTTTCCAAACTATCAATCCTGTTAATGTCTCCTCTCAAACTATCAAAAAATGTCAATATTCTTCTCTAAGACCAACAAAAATACAAAAATGACCATAAATTTTTTTTTAATAAGTTAAAAATGTCCTTACAAATTTGAAAAAAAAAAAAACAGTTTTTATTTTTTGTTTTTCTTGTATAACTTTTTGTTATTTTAGATTTATTTTAATAATTGTTTAGTTTTTTTCTTTTAAATTTTAATAATTTTATGAATGATGTTTTTATCATTAGGGGAATATTGACATTTTTTTGGTAATTTAAGGAGAGACATTGACACAATTTTGTAGTTTTGGAAAAACATTAACAATGAGGTGGCAACGAACTTCTTTAATATTCTTTAAAAACACTGGCAGCAGCTTCCCTTTTCCGTTGTAGGAGACCAATAATGTCACTTAACCCATTTAACAACCGCACATGATCAATATATCACAAGGATAAAGAGAAAAACAAAGCATAAGATGGAGCATATCACAAAACAATGAAAAGGAAAAGGAAAATCCGAGAAAACAATGAACAAATAACACCACACAAAAGATTCCTGCTCCTTCGCTTTACTTTCTCCTCCTCTGCTTTCTCACTAATCAAACAGACACATTCAAAACCACAAAAACTCAAACCAAACAATGCATATAAACAACAATCTTAACACAAAAGAAACGCGTTGTTTGGCTGCCAAGAAAGCTAGCAATAGAACAGAATTGAAAGCGATTATTCAGAATTTTCTCTTACATTTCCTACGCTTTCCCAACAACCAAACACAGCATAAGAATTGAGCGATTGACGGCTAACCTTGCAGCTCAAACCGAGAGAGGAAACAAGAGAAAGTGCCTTTTTTTTTTTTTTATGGAGCACTACCCATTATGTTTTCAATAGAAACTAAACTCATTAATCAAAACTAAAACCAAGTTCCATCTAAACAAAACAACAAACACCTTAAATACAAACTACCAAATGCATGGACACTTAAAATTACCTCAAAATTAAACAACACTTCAAAGATAACTAGAAAATTAACCACAAAATTCTTTGTTCAAACTCTTCCCATTCGGCATATATAAAAAATTATAAGCTTCAAAACAGAAAATCATAGAACATCCAAATACTACAGAGTAATTTTCGTTCTACAACCGAAGCTCACAAAATTTTAGGAAATCTTGCTAAATCAACCAGTGGGTATGACCAAAAACATCAAATAATCATTGATACATACTGACCCATTAGATCTTTCCTCAAACAATCGATGAATATGAAGATATTTTCCGGAAAGGAAAACCCCATGAGAAGAGAAAATAGAGAAAGGATCTTTTACCTTGTGAAAAATCTTCTTCAAAACTGATAGGTCCGAGTCAGAGTGTGTATGCCATAGAAATTCAAAATCGATCTACTCTCATGCTTCACTTCATAACTACTTTTACTACTTTTCTTTTCAAGCGTTTTTGCATGGTCTTAAATCCCAAAATTTAAACCTTCAATTCGGTTCTCATATTAATACTAATATACTATGGTAAATGTCTAACGAATTCATAAGGTGGAGTTTCATTTGAATTCGATCCTTTATTTTTAAAAGTTATTATTCAGTGATTAATTTTTTCGTGAATTTGAAATAGGTCATTCTGTGATTTTTTTTTCGTACATTTTTACAACCACAGTTAGTGCCACATTAACATTTTTGTCATATCATCTTAAAATATTTTTTGTTTATTTAATTATTTATTTAAAAACTTAAAATATTATATTAAAAAAAAAAGGATCGGCAGCCACCCCCTTAGGGCTAGGGTGGCCCGAAAACCACCCCTAGGGACCGGGGGAGTCGTGTGGCCACCCCCGGACCTAGCGAGCCACCTCCAAATCCCTTACTTTTTTTAAAAAAAAATAAAAATTAAATTTTAAGTTTTTAAATTAATAATTAAATAAAATAATAATATTTTAAAATGATGTGTCACTATCGAAGATTGCGAAAATGGATGGAAAAAATTACAGAATGACTTGTTTTAAATTTGCAAAAAAGTTAAGCACCATATACTAACTTTCAAAAAGTGAAGAATCGAATTTAAATGACACTTAAACTTAAAAATTTATTAGACATTTACCCTTAATATCAATGTACATCCGGAAGGCTCTACTATTTATATGATATGAGAAACTCATTTTTTCTTCATTTTTGGTCTCTGTCCCCCTAGGAACTCCATCTGTTTTTTTTTTTTCACGACTTGAATAAGATTCAAGATTTTTTTTTTTTTTTTTAATTTTTTTTTTAAGGAAATATGATATGACATGCACTAAAAGACACTGATAGTTGGGGCATGAAACTTAAGTCAAGAAACACTTGAACGCCTGCACTGAACTTATAGGGAATTCAATGATACCACCGATTCAAAGGCCCATTATATATATATGTCAGCAGATTCTTAGATCACTAACTTAATGCAATAATGCATTGTCTTTTGTTCCAAATAAAAGTTTGAAGGGGACATTTGTTACATTTTCATTGTCAATATAGTAATTTAAGGAGAGTATATGAACTTTTTTCTTTAGAGAATAACTTCAGTTCGGACTTCGCAAAAATTAGGCCATTTGGATAGAATCTTGTTATGATCCTATGGAACTCTCCTCCACGAAATCAGAAGATGTTAAAGAAATCCCCCAGCAACACGCACAACATATATGATCCACAAACTTTCCTTCAACTTCCAAATCAAACAAACTAACACTTTGAACACTATGGCAGTGGCAAAAGAGATAGAAATACATAACTTTCCAAACCAGGCGAAGGAGCAACGCCGTTCATCGTTAGCGTTCAGCGACTTTCATCAGCAGGGTTCAGCGGCGGTGTTTCTCAGACCTTTAGGTGGCTTTTGAATCTTGAATGGGGAAAATGGAGTTTTGTGAATAAGAATAACTTTTCAAATCCAGTGGGAGTCCAATGCTGAAAAAGCCGGTGGAGTGGTCTGGCCTGGGTGGTGGCAGCGTGGTCCCGCCCGAGTAGTGCCGGCGTGGTCTGGCATGGACAGTGCCGACGGCGTCGAAACCCACGTCAAAGGAGCAGCGTTCGGTGCGTTGTGGTTGGCCTGGCTGTGGCAGCGTGTTTCGACCTAGGCGATGGCAGCGTGGTCCGGCACAGGCGTTGGCAACATAGTCCAGCCTAGGCGGTGCTGGCAGCATCCGGCTTGGCTAAGGTGGTGCGAATTTGGGCAGAGGGGTGGTCTCTTTTTTCTCAACTTGTCTGAGAGGGAAATGAGGCAAAACAATTGTTATGATTCGATGTTTCAGCGATACTTGAATTTTTTGTTTTGAGATGACATGTCAATTTTTTTTATTGGTGGGCAAAAAAGCCTTATTTTCTGCCATGAACTGACAGAAGTTGCTCTCTTTTCTTTACGATAATACTTTTGGTTCTCTTTTGGTTCCATAATTTTTTTTATTTAAAATTGAGGGAATCAAACTTTTTTTTTTTTTTTTTTTTTTTTTTTTTTTTATATTCAAATAAACTTTATAATAGTTTATCTTATCCTCTCTTTATACCATTTAAATAAATAGTAGAAAAAAGAAAACTAGCATTTTTTTAAATAAAATAATAGTAAGGGAAGCAAAAGTATTACCCTAGATCTAGGAAGAGGCGGAGCTATAGCCAGCCTTGGGGGTCTCCGGCAACCCTAAACTTTTTGAAAAATAATTATAGACTCTTAAACAACCTCAACCAAACAGTTAATCAAATATGTAAAGCAATAAAAGTAAATAACACAGATATTTGGTTATGAAGTAAAAATTATTTGCACTAAAGAGAAAAACCACTCCAGGACAATGAAACTCAAGAAATCAATTATCAGAAGAAATAACTAATTACAAGAAGTTTGTACTCACAATCCTTTGCAGTAGTTACTCTCTTGAATTCTAACAAGCGCCTACTTGTCTGCCTCTCTCCCAGACCCTTCTGGAAAGTTCTACTATTGACTTCCTTGACTGGAACTCCTCTCCAGTTAGACTTCATTAATTGGTTAAATAGTTGAACAACAAAATACATCAAAGACTCTAAGAGAAATACATAAATATATTTAAGCCTAAATAATCTTCTCTTAGCACAACTGAAAATCTTAAAAAAAAAAAAAAAAAAAAAAGTACTGCATAGAAGCCCATTTAAATAGGTTCTGGAAACCATAAAATAAGTCAGGAACAGATTTCTAGGCGGCGATATCCAGACACGTCATCGCGTATCCGGACATGTATCAAAAAGTAAACTTTCTGTAAAGCGTGTTCGAACATGTTGCCCTAGTATCTGAACATTTGCAAGAAAACTTTTATGTGTCCATTGTCTTGTCTTGAGTGTCCAAACATCTTATAGAACATGGACTTTCTAAAACTTGCGTTTGTTGGGCAGTCCGGACATATTGAGAACATGATCTTATTGTAAATTGCGTCCTCTGAGCTGTCTGGGCATGCTGAGAACACAGACTTATTGCTAGTTGTGTCCGGACATGGCTTGAAGCTATCCGGATATGTTGCTTGAGACTTTCTATAATTTGTGTTTGGACACGGCTTCAAGCTGTCCAAACACTGCAGAAAAAGAAAAAGAAAAAAAAAAAACTTCTAGAAGTTTTCTGAGTGTTCTGAGTCCTAAGTTCTTCAATAATAAAGTAACCTTTTGACATCAAAATGTAGCCAACATTTAAAAACCAACACTTTTTTAAAATGCTTACTAAGATATTATCTTTTATACTTTGGCTCCGTCTACTATAAATATTTTTAGATCATTAAGTAACAAGTAAGGTTTCGTAACTTAGTGGTTAAGTGGTTTTTTATTGAACAATAGGGAAGGGGTTCAAAACCTCCTACCTTCAAATAGGGAGATTAGGTATGTTGGGAAATATCCTTAACAATTAATGGATGGGATTATCTATTAATTAATCCCATCTATCAGCCGAGAAGGCCCAACCCTGTAAGCTAGCTAGCACAAGACAATATGAGCTAAAACTCTTCTCCAACAGATTAGGTATGTTGGGAAATATCCTTAACAATTAATAGATGTGCTTATCTATTAATTAAGCCCATCTATTACCCTAGAAGGCTCAACCCTGTAAGCTAGCTGGCAAAGCCCATGGCCTAAGCCCATTCAGGAACAAGGTCGACGAAACCCAAGCCCATCCGCCATGAGCAACCTACAGAAAGTTATGGAGAGATCGAGGTTCCGTGATACCCGGAGGTGTCTCGAGGACGTTGAGGCCCACATTCTGGATGGCCCAAGCCCATCCGGGAACAAGGTCGGCAAAACTCGAGCCCATCCATGAGCAACCCGCGAAAGGCTATGGAGAGATCAATGTTCCATGATACCTAGAGGTGTTTTGAGGACGTCAAGGCCCACATTTCGAATATGGAGGAACCCATGTTCCGAAATGTGGGGACACACAATCCAGGGGAGCTAGAATCCACATTTTGGAGGCGCATGAAGACCCATGTTCTAGACACATGGGAACCCACGACCCACGATCAGAGAGTTGGTCTCTGCCATATCCGGGGAAAACCAACTCAGCTCTTTACTATAAATACGAACAGATATTCAAATATGTTCTATCTAAAATTATTGTGATTAAGGTGTTACTACATATTCTCTCCAAAAAATTGGCTTAAGCATCAGAGTAGGACCAACTGGCACTTCCAACAAGCACCTTTACCTATCTCTACTGTTTTGCAGGAAAGGAAAGAAGAATTTTTTAGAAGCTTGTGTTGCCGACTGAAAACTGTCTTAACAAGATATATTTTCACTATTCACAAAATGTTGCCTTTGTTTATTATTGTTTTTCAGGCCTACTCAAGCATCCTCTTCTTTTTCGGCTCCCTAGCTTTGTCGACAAAGAACTACTCAGACGTGAATGGGATGTGAATTTTTGGTAGATTCTACGAAATGGGTATGGTTTTTGGTGGAGATGGGATGTGAATCTCTGGTGGAATTTGCGAAATGGGTATGGGTTTCTAGTGAATTTCTGAGATAGGTGTGGATTGGTTTTACCTGTGATTTTCAGTGGTTTCTAGAGAGCTTGTGAACTGGGTTTTGGAAAGAAAATAGATTATATACATCCATATTTTTATTTATTTATGTAAGTTCGGATCCCCACACAAAAAGTCATGGCTGTGCCCCGGAATGTTGGATATAACACTTCTGATTTCCTTTAGTTTCTTTTGATTTAGAAAACACTAAAAGAGTATGTTGCATGGGCCTTTTGAGTATTTTTTCAACAATTGATTCGTAGGCAGAGTTTTCACAAAGTCTTCAGTATAATTCAGTTAGGAGTTTGAAAGTAACCCACCCAAACAAATTTAGATAACCATAAAGCACACTTTAACCAGTTGATTAAAGACTCACTAAACGAGAAAACCCAAATGTATCATAACATTGCATGGCATTGACGGTAGGAGTTTCTATGTGTATTTAGTGATTAGGATTCTTTAAGATTTTTTAAAAATTGTAGATTTTCAAATTATGTGAATTTAGATCGTTTTATACATTGAACGACATAAAAATTGAGTATTTTAAAAATGTGACATGTTAACAAAGAGAATTGAGTATATTTTTATTACGCTCTAACACTTTTTGTAGTATAAAAACTTTGAGTAAAAAATAGTCTTTTAGGTTAGTAAAGAAGAATTGTGTCTTCAAAAGTGAAGAAAAAATCTTTTAGAATGATTTTTTGTTTTTTTTTGTTTTTTGCCTTGATAATATTTCATAGTATGTATAATTTCTTACGTCGTTCAATGTAAAAAATGGCCTAAAATTCACATAATTTGAAAATTTATTTATTTATTTTTTTGGAATTTTAGACATACGCATACCCTTCCTTCAATAAAGTCCTGTATATATTGACTGCGGTAGACCCCAATTTCACAAAGACAACATCACAAGTTATAAACTAAAATACAAACACACACCATTCCATAATGACCAACACTGAAAATTTGACTGCTCAGTTCAACCAAGTCTCCAAATGCAAGACAATTACCAAGACCCTAGAATCACTACGCAAGAAACATTTTCTTTTCTAGAACCAAAACTATCACATAATCAAACATAAATGAATAAACCTTTCTCTTAGAGAAAATCGAGGACAATGAACCTCTCATAAAATTGAACCTCTTCTAAAATACAAACGGGAGGAACAACGCAAATTGAGGAGAAATCGAATAAAGTGGATGAACAGAGCAATGGACCTTTCTCAACTGATTCTGATATGCATTGACACCAATAGACTAACCAAACAAACTACACTCACCGAAAGAAAATCGAGATCCGCTACTCTAGTCGTTGTCCATTGCACGATGATGGTCGCCCAAGCACCATGCTTCTCTCTCTCTCTCTGCCTAAACAACACTCTCATCAGTCTCTCTAATCTTGTTCTTTCTCTCTCTTCAGTCTCCTCTCTCTCGCAAACGCCGTGCAAAAGAGGGATGAGTATTGCACACAATGCATGAAGAATGGGGGAATGAAGGTGTATAGGAAGGTGTATTGGGAGGAGAGAGTATCGATTTTTTTTTTATTATTATTATAATAAGCATTGGGTACACAACAGTTGAAGTGTAGCATACCCAATGTTTAGGGTATTAATGAGGAAGCTGTTGTAAGTCACTTTTTATGGTTTTCATTTAGATTTTTCCTATATTTAAGGAAGGGAAAAGGTTACAAGGAAAAGCATTTACAACAGCTTTCTTAAAGCCTATTCCTTTCCCTAAATAGAGGAAAAAAATTTATAACAATTTCCAAAAGGTTAAATGCAACAAATACTTTATACATTTTCTAAATATTGGGTAGCACTTTAACTTCTCTATCTGTTATTTTAACACAAAATGTTTCTCTCTCCCATCTTTTCCCTTTGCATTGGGGACTGTGTTGAAATTTTGCAAAAACTGTGATAATATGTAGGGAACTTACATTTTGTAAATAAATAATATTTTAATGGTATAAGGAAAGAAAATTGAAGATATTGTTAAGTATATTTGGATAGGGAAGTAAAAAATAGTTTTGTTCCCTAAATTTAGGAAAAATCAAAGAGAAGCTGTTGAGAGTGCTTTAAAGAACACCAAGGGAGTCTGTTGCAAGGAGTTTTCCCTACAATTAAGGAAGATAACTAATGAGATTTAAAAAAATTGATGCTAGTGCTCTAAACCAAAGGATACCCAAAATAACAAAAAATGCTACCATAAGGCCTTGTTTGATTCACGGAATAGACATTGGAATGTCTATCACATAGGAATAGTTATTTTTTTGTTTGGTAGAAGTCTATTCCTTGTAATAGTTATTCCAATGAGAATAACTATTCCCTTATCCAGGGGAATACCTATGCCTCTAAAAAATGAGATGAATAATCATTCATAAAGGAATATACTACATTTTTAAAAAACCACTCATTATTTTCTATTTTCTCTCATTTTTTTTTTTTTTTTTTAAAAAAAAAAAAAAAAAAAAAAACCTTAGTTTTACGATGGCTGGCATAGACCACCCCCGGAGACCTCTCCAAGGGTGGTTGCAACTACCCCCGACTTTTTTGCACTATGTAAATTGAGTTTTTTTTTTTTTTTTTAAAAAAAAAAGAAAAAGTAATGAAGCTTTTTTAGTAATTTTGATTCAACTCCAACTAAAGTATATGTGTTGTCACCAAATTAAGGAGTAAGAATACCTATTTCATTTTACTCTCTTTTATTCTCGGTAATAGCTATTTCCTTTTCTAATGAAATACTCATTCTATAAATCAAACGAAGTCTAAATCTACGACAGTAATTTTACTTCTCTTACCATTACTTTAATAAAAATAAAAGCTCTCTTTTTTAATCTCTCTTTCACCTACCAATTAATTGATTTTATAAGAAAAGAATAAGATAAATTATTGTAAAATTTATTTGAATAGAAAAGAAAAAAAATATTTTAATTATCTAAATATAAAAAGAAAAATTCAAGAGCATCTCCCACCGCAATGTCTATTTTAATTACTTTCAAATAAAGAGTTGTCTTATATCGAGCATCTGCAACAGAATAATATATATAAGGCCGTAGATCTCTGTTCAGTCCCCATTAGGCGACATCAATACCAACAGCCCCGCAAAACGATGAGTATTTTTGTTTTTGTAGTGGCCACAACTAAAGGAAATGAATGAGCGTTGCTCACGTGTATATTCAGCATCATGTATACAGTACACACACTCGGCCCAAAAGAACTCGGCATTCCTTCCAAGCCGTAGATCTGTAAATCCACAAGATTACCTCAAACAATGTGATGAACGGTCTTAGATTGATGAGCATATTTACTAATTTACCCACTTCTGTGACGTATGTTACACGGTAACACGGGCAATTCATTTCTGATGTACTTCCAATTTCCAAATCTTCCCAAAATACTACGCATCCGAAGATTTAAGACTAAAATAAAATAAAAAAGTAAAGAAGAAGATAAGACTATTGCGACCAATACCTAGATACGTAAAGCCCTACGTTTTAAAGATACGAAGACCCACGATCCGAATACGTGAAGACCCACATTTTGAATATATTGAGACCCACGATTAGAGAATCGGTTTCTTTCATATTCCAAAAAAATCAATTCAATTCTTCAATATAAATATATACGAACTTATAAGTATTCTCTACGTTTTAAAGATATGAAGACCTACGATCCGAACACGTGAAAACCCACGTTTCGAATACATAGAAACTCACGATCAGATAATCGGTTTCCTCCATATTTGAAGAAAACTAATTTAATTCTTCAATATAAATATATACGAACTTATAGGTATTATCTACGTTTTAAAGATATGAAGATCCATGATCCGAACACGTGAAGACCCACTTTTCAAATACATGGAGACTCACGATCAGAGAATCGATTTTTTCTATATTCGAAGAAAACCAATTCAATTCTTCAATATAAATATATACGAACTTATAATTAAGCATTCTCTAATAGAAATTATTGTTGTTAAGCATTTATACACATTCTTTTAAAAACCAAAAATCTGTGACATAGTATCGAAAACTGTATTCGACGTATTCCAAAAGAACTGAAATGATTTGACCGGAATGATTTACTGTTTGATTCATCACAGTAAATAATTCATCCATTGTTTTTCTAATTCATCAATTGAAAGGAAAATAGCAAAAAAAAAACCTTTGGAGGGGTGCTGATCGAGTCATAGGGCACAAGCCGCACAACCAATTAGCTTAGAACAGGAACAGCAGACTAGCAGAGTGATTCCCTTGGCCACGTGAATTCTGCTTCTTTTTCCTGGGATGCGGACAAACCTTCCCCCACCATCTGACAGCCTCGAGAACTGTAAAGGTTCGTCCTCAGTCACTCCACTCTCTCGCAACCGCAGAAAAATAAAAAGGCAAAAGAAAACTGTTAAGGCATTCTTAGTAGTTTTTTAACTATTGTTTTTTAAATATAGAAAACAAAACCATTTTTTATTTCTCTAAAAAAAAAATAGAATACAGTAGCTTCTCTTTATTTTTTTCCATATTATTAAAATATTAATTTTTAATTTTTCCTTTTGTATTTTTATTCATTTCTTTTCTTATCTCTCGCTCTTTCGCTCTCTCGTCTTCTCCGTCACCCGACTCTGCAACAACAACACACCCCAGTTCACGAGAAGGTGTAGTGCTACCCTCTTCCTCACATAATCACTCCGAAACCCAAAACAAAACCTTAACAAAATATACAAAAAAAAAAAAAGAAAAAAAAGAAAAAAGAAAAAAAAGAGTAAGATTTGAGCTCTAGAAGGATTTAAGCTTTGATTTTTTATTTTTTTATTTTATTTTTTCTGAACACATTATTGAGTTATTTTTGTAATTTGGATTTGATCAAAGAACTGTGAGTGAGTGAATCAATGGCTGTTGTTGAGAATGCTGGGTTAAGTGTGGGCTCATTGAGCCGAAGCTCGAGGTTGTGTTGCAGGAATCGGGTGGTGGGCCATCATCCAACGGTCACAATCAGGCCAAGCATGGCCTTGCGTGACACCGTATTGACCCCCATCACGATCAAGGGCTGTACATAAGACCTAGCAGAGCTTCGATGCAAAGATCGGGGCCCATCGATCCATCGACGGTGATTAATGGGGACGCCAACGAGAGCTTACAGTGGGATATGAGGAACTTGTAGGAACAAAGCAACGAGGAGCTCTCGGAGATCTCCGAGGTCCAGGTCATCCCCTCTCCCACAAGAATCGCAAGATGCGAGCCCATTTTCGGAGCTTGATATTCAGAGTTGAGAACGAGATGGGAGATGGGAGAGACGTTGAAGGAAGAGAGAGAAAGAATTTTGTGAATAAAAAAATGTGTTGGGAATTGAATAGTGCATTAAGAAGCATTGTTCATTTTTCAGGGAATAGAAAATTTTAAAGAAGCTGTTGTGGGGGGATTTTTGTGATATTTTTTTTAAACTTTTTTTTTCTAAATTTAAATAATAGACCCCCTCTAGAGAAGCTACTAAAAATGCTCTTACATCGTATCAAACACAGCAAAAGAGCTAAGGAACTCTTAAGGCCAAATACAATCGAATTAGTGTTATAAAGCATACAATTAAAATGAATGTGCCAAATAAATGATACGGTCCAATGAGATATTGGTGTATATGCCAAGAAAACTCGCCACCTTGACCGGCGGTCTGTGGCGAGAGATCGGTCCGCAAAAAAAATCAATGTTGCAATACATCGGAGAAGGAGCAACAACAACGATGGCATTCATGAAGATTGTATCAAATTCACTAGAAGTAGTTATTAGTCTGGTGTCCAAAAATTCACCGCATAAACTTCTGCAACCCAATTTGGAGGTCGCTATTAGCAAAAATAAGAAACCGATTCTCGCAAATGCATTTGGCGCATTCACAATAGCCTCTTTATAATTTCTCTAAATTTAACTCTCAAAATCTATTTTAAGGGTTTTAGCTAGTCACTTTTTTAAATCATTAAACAACAAATTCTTTAAATGTTTCTCTACTTTAAATAAATGTTATTTTTTAATCATTCATAATAATATTGTCACATGAAGAAGTTTTTATTTATAAGAAAAATGGAGCACATTAACACAGTTTGCAAAACATATTATTAAAAAAATTATAAAATTGTCTTTTTTTTCTCTTTAAATTTAAAGAGAAAATCTAACTTAACATTTATTAAAGAGTCTATTATTGTTTGAACATTTTTGTAGATTCTTTTGTTAAAAATATAAATAAAAACTAAATGTGAAAAGTACCTTTCACTTTTACACTTTACAATTGACTTCTTTGACACCAAATATTATTCAAAATCTATTACTTATTTACCTAAAATTTAATAATAATTTTTACCCGAAGATAGGGTGGGGAGCATTTCTTATTTTCTCATCTGTAGTTTGAAAAAATAAAGTTAAACTCACTTTACAACGGTCTTAGCTTATTTAATCATATAGGGCCAGTCACCACAATTCAGCCTTCTGTCTTCTCACATTTGAAAAAATCAACCAGTAGGGTTAGTGGGTTACCGTGCATCTTTACTTTTTTTTTTTTTTTTTTGAAGGGGTGCATCTTTACTTAACGCCTCCTTTTTTGTCTTTATAAAAGTCTACTTGGGTTAGCTGTTGGACAGGGATCTTTCTTCTTGGCAGTCCCGGTAAGTCCCTTTTTCCACCGTCCATCACTCTATCCCAGCTTCAGCCATGGCAGCGTTGTTGAGATCCCTCCTTGCTCTCCTGCTCTCCTCCCTCTTCCTTTCCCACATCCCAGGTACGATCTCTCTCTCTCTCTCTCTCTCTCTCTCTCTCTCACACACACACACACACACAGACATACATTTTAGACTTTTAGTGTTTCTTGTCTTAATAATGTAGCCGTCATTAATATGACTCTTACCTAACAATGCCACTCCGATCCATTTGTGTGCCTATCCTTCATTTTGTGGTCGCTTTTTCGGCTACTTTTAGTTCTCAGCCACAGACACAGAAGCACAGAGAGATACAGACCCAGAAACTTTTTTTTTTTTTTTTTTTAACCGGAATATGATCCGGGCTTCATTTTGTATCAGTGTGCTTATTCTACGTTTTTTGGCCATAAATAGCTGATGTCTCAGCCACAACTATAACGATGTACAACAAGTGCACCCACCCAGTCTGGCCAGGGATCCAACCCAGCGCAGGAAAGCCCATCTTAGCCCGCGGCGGCTTTAAGCTCCCACCAAAGAAGGCCTACACACTCAACCTTCCCGCCCTCTGGTCCGGCCGCCTCTGGGGCCGCCACGGCTGCGCCTTCGACGCCACCGGACGCGGCCGCTGCGCCACTGGCGACTGCGGTGGCTCACTCTTCTGCAATGGCATCGGCGGCACCCCACCCGCCACCCTCGCGGAGATCACCCTCGGTAACGACCAAGACTTCTACGATGTCAGTCTCGTCGACGGCTACAACCTCGCCATCTCCATCACCCCAGTCAAAGGCTCCGGAAAATGCAGCTACGCTGGGTGTGTCAGCGACCTGAACATGATGTGCCCCGTGGGTCTCCAGGTCCGGTCGCACGATAAAAGGAGAGTGGTGGCTTGCAAGAGCGCTTGCTTTGCGTTCAACTCGCCCAGGTACTGTTGCACCGGGAGCTTTGGAAGCCCCCAGACTTGCAAGCCCACGGCTTATTCAAGGATCTTCAAGGTGGCTTGCCCCAAGGCCTACTCTTATGCTTACGATGATCCCACCAGCATCGCTACATGCACCGGCAGTAACTATTTGGTCACCTTCTGCCCTCATCAGCAGCGCTAATCAGTGCCTTCAGGCTTCAGTAATATATATATATTTATATTATACTCCTACAGTATTAGTGGGTGATGCGTCTTGTATTAGGTATGAGATTACCAGTTCATGCAAAAGAAAAAGGCAGTGTTTAGATTAAGCGGAGAAAGGAAGGGCATTATGGTAAATCGGTTTGCGCACTTTTGGGTCTCCTATTTCGTCTCCGACATCAATCAGCCGTCCTTGTCATTATTTCTATGAAACTGTAAACTTTTATCTTTACTGCTGCATGTGACTTGTGAGTCGTGGCAGAATCATATCTTCAAGTTTTTTACTCTTCTAATTAACACGGTAATTTTAGCTACCGCCTTACTTTTTTCCAACTCTCTCCAATCCCCCCCCCCCCCCCCCAAAACCACTCTTATTATTTTTTTTTCCTTCATTTTAAAGTTGTAATACTTTTAGTACTTAATTAGGATAATAGAGTAAATTTCTCTAATAAAACATCACAATTCGATCTAAAATTTCTTTCATTCGAATCGAATTAATGGCAGCGTTAGCTAAATCATTTGTCGCATTATTAACGATACTACTAATATGGTGAATATACCAACTAAAAACGAATTTAAAATCATGCGGAAATCTTCTAATATTTTTTCAAATCTACACGAATTGTGATTTTTTGAAATCACAACTTTAACCCCTGGGAGCATATTACCTTCCTAAAAACAATTATATAATCCAATATCTTTGCAAAAAATTGTGACTTAAAAAGCTGTTAAAGCTTTTGCGACCATCGAACCTAGGGGACCCATTATAATCATACTCCTGGCTAGGTTCCCATTATAATCATACTCCTGGCCACATGCATAATTTACTCATGATCCCACATCTAACAGCGTCCTAGTTTACCTTATAATTATGCTTGGAATGATTGACAATATCACGTATATTAATGATGTGGTATACATACAATACTCTTTTTAATAAAGACGGCTAAATATTGCATTGAATACTTGTAACACTGCAATGAAATTTAATTAATTGGTATTGTTTTTTTTGAATGAAACTAATTAATAGTTAACTTCATGGTTCGTCTTTAATCTTATTCTAGAATAACAAGACCACAGGGATCTCATCCTCTTTGAAGAGAGTCTGTAATGGAAAACTCACTTAAAAGAATACAGATAGCATTCTAAAATCCACAACCACAAGAATAGACAAAGTAAACTAAAAACATCAGCATAAATAATAATAGTCGAAACTATAAAAAATACGGTAAAAAAATCAGTCATCAAAATAGTACAGGTCTAGACAGGGCCGGCTCAATGTATTTTGGGGCCTTAGGTGAAACTTCAAAATGGGGCCTTAAAAAAAATTTTAAGTAAGAAAAAAAAAATTAATTAATATTATTATTATATTAATTAAACACTAAGATTTCACGACTTTTAAGTTTAGCGCTAAGATTTTTCAAGTCATTCCTTCATTATCTAGTTGCATTCTATTAGGTTTTGAATTAAACAACTTGTAAACAAAAACAAAATATTCTATCTAAATCTTTTGAATAGGCTAATCATTTTCTATTTGATAAGTTACCATGGGCTTATTATATTGGGGCCTTATTAAATTAAGTCATTTTTTAAATTACTTATTTAGAGGCCTTAAGTTTTATGAATTTTTTTTTGGACCTTACTAAAAAAATTTTGGGCCTTAAATTAAAAAAAAAATTGGGCCTAGAATTTTTTTTTTTGGGCCTTATCAAATCGGGGGCCCTAGGCGAGTGCCTAACTCGCCTACGCTTTGAGCCGGCCCTAGGTCTAGAACCAAAGGTCTAAGAGTCACCAATATCAAGAGTCAAAGCCTACACGTAATGAGATACAACATAAAAATGATATCTATCTAGGTCCTCGCCAGCCATATGGGATCTAACTTCTCAAATATGATCCTAAGCATTGCTTCCAACAGGACCAATTGCTACTCCGAACTCTTCATCACAAAAAACTATAAAAAAAAAAAATTATCTATAAAACAATACATGTTTTATACGTGGAAAGATACAAGTATAAGTACATGACTTAGAGAGTAATAACACGCATGGTACATATGTTATCATTTGGCAAACTCAATTTAAGTTGAAATCACATGTAAGAGAATATTTTTTCATTATACAAGATGATGATGTATGTAATATAGCTATACTGTATATATGCTTATATCAAGAGTATCATATCATAGTTGAATTCCATATGGTTTATCCATGATATTAACCTCTTCCCAACATGGTTGGCGCTGCTTTGAGGGACTTGTAATATAACACTGGTGCCCTGTCGGTTATGTATGTATACGTACCATCATATACTGGCAACTCGACAGAGTCCGACATTGGGTGGCCCATGCTATTAGCAAAGATGTAATCGTGACCCCCATTCAAGAATGATGAGATGGTTACAAACAACCATTGTATCCAAGGCCTATCATAACACATTATAAACTTTTGACCATAAAGAACAACCCGTATAATAGTAAGCCCATGATCGTTTTTCCACACGAGATGATGTACCATGTCATATGATGAAATTTAATCTTCATCATATTTTACATGCATGCTTTCATAATTTCGTCATTTTATTATCTTGTCAGTAATCACACATTTTCACAAAATAAAGTTTACATTAATAAAATGACATTTCATGCAGTAATAAGTAAGTAAAATCTACAAATCAAACACTAATCTAGAATTAAAACCAAAACTAAGCAAAGATGTAAAACTAGCTAGAGACATACCAAATCAGTAAACTAGGCCATGCAAAATTAACTAAATAAAGCAAGAATCACTTAAGAAATGAGTTAGGTTAAGTCGGTTACCTCTCTTGAAGATGAAGGACTAAGAGAGTTCTTTATCTCTCTCCAGAACACTCTCTCACACTCACTTAAGGGTTTACTCACTGAAATGGACAAAAATGAGATGAAGAGGGCGAGGGTGGGGGATATTTATAGGTGAAGAGGTCGAAGTAGATAAGAATCAACTGATCAAGCTTTTAGCGAATGTTTGCCAAGCGTATCGTGAACGTTCGTGAAAAACCTAAGGTTAGACGATCGTCCAGCGTACGGCCGCGATCGTTCGTGGTACGGTGTGACACACATGCTGAAGGCATGTGATGGACTTTCCGAAACATAGTAAATGGGTTCGTCAGGTTTTCCGCAAATGCAATCTTCCTATAACCACATCCCCCACGTTTAACAATCTTTCTGAAAAGATGATACTTGTGCTCAAAGTGTTTCCCTCTTTTGTGATTACTCATTTTCTTGAATTGTGCAACTATCTCCACTATGGTTGCAAAACAACATAATTGGAGATTGTGCCAATCTCACAACACAGAGATCCATTAAGAATTTCTTGATCCAAACAATCTCATTTGTTTAGGGTCTCCTATTTCGTCTTCGACATCAATCAACCGTCCTTTGTCATTATTTCTATGACACTGTAAACTTTTATCTTTACTGCTGCATGTGACTTGTGAGTCGTGGCAGAATCATATCTTCAAGTTTTTTACTCTTCTAATTAACACGGTAATTTTAGCTACCGCCTTACTTTTCTCCAACTGTCTCCAATCCCCCCAACCAGTCCCTTTTCTTTATTATTATTATTATTTTCCTTCTTTTTAAAGTTGTAATACTTTTAGTACTTAATTAGGAAAATAGAGTAAATTTCTCTAATAAAACATCACAATTCGATCTAAAATTTCTTTCATTCGAATCGAATCTATGATATGTTTAATGGCAGCCTTAGCTAAACCATTTGTTGCATTATTAGCGATTCTACTAATATGGTGAATATATATACCAACTAAAAACGAATTTAAAATCATACAAAAATCTTCTAATATCTTCCCAAATCTACACAAATTGCGATTTTTTGAAATCACAACTTTAACCACTTGGAACATATCACCTTCCTAAAAACAATTATATAATCTAATATCTTTGCAAAAAATAGTGACTTAAAAATCCGTTAAAGCTTTACGACCGTCGAATCTGGGGGACCCATTATAATCATACTTGTGGCCGCATGAATAATTTACTCATGATCCCACACCACAATACTGAAAATTCTTAGAAAAACTGTTTGGTTACTTTTACCAAAACAGTGAGAGTTCATTGTATATATATAGCCAAGTTTGCTTGAAGCATTTGTACAAAGGTTTTTACAAGAGCTGAGAATTGTTGCTACAAGAAGCTAAGAATCAAGGGGATCAACATGATCAGTAAAAGAGGAAAACCAAAGCAGGAAATTTGAGAAGACTCCTCTTGAGGCTTGTCCTAGGCGCATGGCTGTGAAGAGTGCAGAAGAGCTGAATGCAGGGGCAAGAGCTGAATGCAAGGGCTGCTATAGCTACAACTGTTTGCAAAAAACATGGACACATGTTTTCTGTCAAAGGCTGCTGTCAATTAGTGCTTTGTTGACTTGGATTTGTTGCATGAGAACCTGAGTACATGGAGGATGCAGGATGACTTTGTGGGGGTTGCTGATTTGCTGCATGTGGGGGCTGCTGATTTGCTGCATGAATTGAGGAACACGTGGAAGAGGCTGAATTCACTTTAACACCTCCTACAAACTGAGAGGGGGTGGAGCAACTCTTAGTTTGTCACAGAGAAGGCAGAACCGAATGGCAGTATGCCATTTTGTGAAGAGATCGTCAATTTGATCCAAAGTGGAGATATATCGAATTTGAATGTCTCGATTTGTGACCTTCTCCCGGATGAAGTGGAAGTCAACTTCTATGTGTTTAGTTCGAGCATGGAAGATAGGATTGGAGGCAAGTGCTATAGCCCCGGCATTGTCACACCACAAAGTGGGAGGAGAAGGAAGTGAGATGTGCAATTCACGGAGAAGCATGCGAAGCCAGAACAAATCTGCAACAGCAAGAGACCTAGAGTGGTATTCGGCCTCGGTGCTTGACCGACAGATGGCATGTTGTTTCTTGGCAAACCAAGAAACCAGATTTGAGCCTAGGAAGATGCAGAACCTTGTAGTGGAGTGTCTGTCATGAGGGTTACCAGCCCAATCTGAGTCACAAAAAGCATTGAGGGAGACTTTGCCTTTGCTATAATACAAGCCACTATCAATGGATCCTTTAAGATACCGTAACACTCTCTTGGCTGTTGTCTAATGAGTTGTGGTGGGATTGTGCATGTGTTGACACAACTGGTTAACTGAGTATGCAAGATCAGGTCGAGTGAGTGTGATATATTGCAAGGCACCAACTACATGCCGGAATGTCGTGGGGTCTGAAAGAGCCTCACCATCAAATTTGGACATTTTAGAACCTGCAATGCATGGAGCACGATAGGGCTTGGAATCTGCCATGTTAACGCGCTGGAGGAGATCAATTGCATATTTAGATTGGCGTAGGTGAAGACCCTCAGAGTTTCGGACTGCTTGTATGCCAAGGAAGTAACTGAGGTCACCTAAGTCTTTTAAGGCAAAGTTGGATTGCAGTCTGTCAATAAGCAGAGTAATGATGGCAGGGTTGTTTCCTGTGATTATGATGTCATCTACGTAGATCAACAAGAAAACATGAATTGAACCAGCATGATAAATAAACAAAGAATAGTCCACATGAGACTCAACAAATCCATGCTCTAACAAAGCAGTAGATAATCTCTTGAACCTGGCTCTTGGTGCATGTTTCAGTCCATAAATGGACTTATGCAACCTACATACATGATTGGGAAAAGAAGGGTTCACAAATCCTTGAGGTTGTTCCATATACACCTCATCTTCTAACACTCCATGAAGAAAGGCATTAGATACATCAAGTTGTCTCAATTGCCAATCGAATTGCACAGCCAAAGCAAGGATTAACCGGATTGTGGCTGGCTTGATTACTGGGCTAAAGGCTTCATGGTAGTCAGTTCCACTATTTTGTTCAAATCCTTTGGCTACCAAACGTGCCTTAAATCTGTCCACACTGCCATCAGATTTTTGCTTCACCTTGAAGACCCATTTATTTCTTACAACATTGTGGTGAGAGGGACGTGGGCACAAGGTCCAGGTTTGATTGGAAAGCAAGGCATTGTACTCATGTGTCATGGCTTCAATCCACTCGGGTTTGGTGGAGGCTTGTTTAAACGTGGAAGGTTTAAGGGGTGACAGTGTTGAGAGAAAGGTTGAAAGGGGGTATCGTGAGACTTGGTACATTTTGAGGTCAAGGAAAGTTTTAGGTTTGGGATCTAGTAACCACATGGTTTGGTTGAATGGGAACAGCAGCAGGTGAAGAGAAATTTGGTTGAGGAGATGAGGGTGTTGCACTGTCAGAATCGGTTATAGAGTTTGTAGGGAAATGAGAGACTGTGTAAGGTAGTTGCTGTGATGGAGAAGTGGAGTGTGAATCAATTTCTTGGTCTGCTGAGGAGGTAGAGGTGGAAGTATGAGAGTGTTGAGCTGATGGGGTTTGAGTGTCTATTTGGGAGTTGAGATGAGAAAAGGAATTTTGAGAAGTAGATGAGATAGTCAACAAAGGGATAATAGAAGTACCTAGAGAGGCCGTGAGCTTGCAGGGACTTTGTGACAGAGCTGTATCCTTGGCAAGGAACCTGGATTCATCAAAAACCACATGACGAGAGATGTATATCTTTTGAGATTGAGGATCAAAGCAATGATAACCACGTTGGTTAGCACAATAACCTATGAAGATGCATGGTTTGCTACGAAAGGAGAGTTTATGAGTTGTATAAGGTCTCAAGAGAGGAAAGCAAAGACATCCAAAAGACCTAAGAACAGTATAGTTGGGAGGTTTACCAAAGAGTTTAGAGAAGGGAGATTCATTTTTTAACACTGGAGGTGGCAACCTGTTTATTAAGTAGACACTTGTTAAGAATGAATCACCCCAATGTTTTGATGGTGAACTTGATTGAGCTAGGAGAGTGAGGCCAAGTTCCACAATGTGTCTATGTTTTCTTTCCGCTATTCCATTTTGTTGTGAAGTGTGGGGGCATGTCAATCTGTGGAAGATACCATTTTGACTGAGATAAAGTCTGAATTGATTGGATGTGTATTCACCTCCATTATCACTTTGAAATTGTTTAATGGGAGTTTTGAATTGCTTTTCCACAAGAACTTTGAATTTAAGGAAGCATTGATAAACTCACTTTTATTAAACATGGGATACAACCAAGTAAATCGACTGTAATCATCAACAAAGATGACATAGAACTTGCAGCCAGTCAGAGATGGAATGGGAGAGGTCCAAACATCTGAATGTACAAGTTCTAAGGGTACAAAAGTCTGCCTAGATGACTCACAAAAGGGTAGTTGCTTGGACTTGCCAAGCTGACATGACTCACAAATCCTAAGTTTGTCAACCAAACCAGCCAAGGGAAGATGTTGGTGACTCAAAAGATGCTGGAAGACAGTGGTGGAGGGATGTCCAAGTCTCTGGTTCCATACCATATCAGTGGTCTTGACTCTTATGAGAGCTGCAAATCCTTTCAGCTTATTTTGAGAGATGTGATGTAAAGGAATGGGGTACAACCCGTTCTCACTGGGTCTTTGGAGCAACACGGTTCCCTACAGTGTGTCCTTGACAGTAAAATAAGAACCAGTGAGTTCAAACATGCAATGATTGTCAATGCAAAATTTGTTGATTGATAACAAGTTGGCTGAAGTAGAGGGACATAGAAGGATGTCTTTGAGCAGAAATTTAGATGAGAAATTTGCATGATTAGAGTTGACTAGAGTAGAGCCAATGGCTTTGATATTCAAACCTGCACCATTTCCCACTCCCACAGTCTCATTTCCTTCAAAAGGGACAGGATTGTTGATGGTATTGGGATCGGCAGTGATGTGAGTGTTGGCTCCTGAGTCTGCAAGCCAATCTTGAGTTTCAAGGTCAGTATTGGTGTGTGCTACCATTGCTACAAGTTGGGTTGGAGGATGCCTACCTTGGTAGGCATAATCCATTCTGTGGTAACAATCCAATGAACTATGATTTGGCTTTCCACAAATTTAGCAAGAAGTGCGGGTACCTTGCTGAGTGGGGAACTGAGAACCACCTTGTTTTGGTCCAACGCTGCCTTGTTGTGAGTTGGTGTTGTTGCTAACATGTGGTGAATATTTGGGTGCAGGATGGCGTGGAACATAATTCCTGGGAGAGAGCTTGGGCTTCCTATTGGACGGAACAAATGGTATTCGAGTGTTGTTGGGGTGAGCTGAGTGAAAACCAGTATTTGGTGATTTGTTGGTGTAGAGAGCAAATGATCCTATTTCTGGAATGATGGAGTGTTGTTGTTGGTTCTCCAGCAAAATTTCATGACTTAACAATTCAGCTTGAAAATCTACAAAACTCATTTCTTTATCACGGTAGGAAAAGTTAAAGATGGTGACAAAGGAATTAAATGCAGGATTTAAACCACTTGTGATGAATGAAATGAGGTCATCATCATCCACGGGTTTGCCTCTGGCAGCCAGTTGGTCTGCCCACTTCTTTGCTGTATTGAGATACTCAGTGCAGGTTTTGCTTCCTTGCTGCAAGTTTTGGAGCTGCCTCTTGAGGTGTGAAATCCGAGAATTTGATTGAGATGCAAACCGGATAGCTAGAGCAGTCCAAGCTGAGTGAGAGGTATTCAACCCGTACATAGAGGACACCAATGATGGTGTTAACGAACATATGATCCAACTAAGGAGTTGCTGGTCTCTTTTCTGCCATAAGACATAGGCAGGATTCAGCTGCTGTTCTTGAGTTTCAGCATTGGTTAGTGTTTTTGGTGGATAAGGCTTAGAACCATCTACTATCCCCAAAAGGTCATTGCACCGAAGGATGGGCAGAAATTGAGACACCCAATCAAGGTAGTTGGGGCCATCAAGTTTGACAATGTTAAGAGGTGTTGAGTTGGGTAAGGTAAAGGTTAATGAAGCAGATTCAGGAGAAGGGATGGTAGTGAATGAAGAAGAGGAGTCTGTAGAAGATGTGGCCATGGAGGAGTGTTGGCTTGTTGAAGGCTCTGATACCATGAAAATTATTAGAAAAACTGTTTGGTTACTTTTACCAAAACAGTGAGAATTCATTGTATATATATAGCCAAGTTGGCTTGAAGCATTTGTACAAAGGTTTTTACAAGAGCTGAGAATTGTTGCTACAAGAAGCTAAGAATCAAGGGGATCAACATGATCAGTAAAAGAGGAAAACCAAAGCTGGAAATTTGAGAAGACTCCTCTTGAGGCTTGTCCTAGGCGCACGGCTGTGAAGAGTGCAGAAGAGCTGAATGTAGGGGCAAGAGTTGAATGCAGGGGCTGCTATAGCTACAGCTGTTTGCAGAAAACATGGACACATGTTTTCTGTCAAAGGCTGCTGTCAATTAGTGCTTTGTTGACTTGGATTTGTTGCATGAGAAGCTGAGTACGTGGAGGATGCAGGATGACTTTGTGGGGGCTGCTGATTTGCTGCATGAATTGAGGAACATGTGGAAGAGGCTGAATTCACTTTAAAAAATACAACAATGTCCCAGTTTATCTTATAATTATGCTTGGAATTGTGAATTTATCATTTGATTTCTTTTAATTATATTAATGATGGATTGACAATATCACGTATATTAATGATGTGGTATATATACAATACTCTTTTTAATAAAGACGGTTAAATATTGCATTGAATACTTGTAACATCCCAATGAAATTAACTAATTGGTAGTCTTTTTTTTTTTATTGAATGAAACAAATTGATAGTTAATTTCATGGTTCGTCTCTAATCTTATTCTAGAATAACAACACCATATGAATCTCATCATTTTTGAAGAGAGTCTATAACGGAAAACTCACTTAGAGGAATAAAGATAGCATTCTAAAATCCACAACCACAAGAATAGACAGAGTAAACTAAAAACATCAGCATAAATAATAATATCTGAAACTATAAAATATATGGTTAAAAAATCAATAGCCAAAATAGTATAGGTCCAGAACCAAAGGTCTAAGAGTCACCAATATCAATAGTCAAAGCCGACATTTAATGAAATACAACATAAAGATGATATGTATCACAACACGACGGCATTCACTAGGTCCTCGCCACATCCGCGCCAGCCAAATGGGATCCAACTCCTCAAATATAATCCTGAGCACTCCCTCCAATAGGACCAAATGCTATTCCAAACTCGTCATCACAAAAAACTATCCATAAAACAATACATGTTTCATAGGTGAAAGGATACAAGTATAAGTACATGACTGAGTGAGTAATAACATGCATGATACACAGGTTATCATTTGGTAAACTTAGTTTAAGTTGAAATCACATGCAAGAGAATATTCTTTCATTATACAAGATGATGATGCATGTAATATAGCTATATTGTATATATGCTTAAATCAAGAGTATCATATCATAGGTTAATTCTATATGGTTTACCCATGATATTAACCTCTTTCCAGCAGGGTTGATGCTGTCTCGAGGGACCTGTAATACAACACCAATGCCTCGTCGGTTATGTACGTATACGTACCGTCATATACTAGCAACTCAACCGAGTCTGACATTGGGTGTCCCATGCTACTTCTAAGGATGCAACCGTGACTCCCATTCAAGAATTGTGCACTGGTTACAAACAACCATTGTATCCAAGACCTATCATAACACATTATAAACTTTTGACCATAAAGAACAATCCGTATAATAGTAAGCCCATGATTGTTTTTCCGCACGAGATGGTGTACCATAGGATGAAATTTAATCTTCACCGTATTTTACAAGCATGCTTTCATAATTTCATCATTTTATTATCTTGCCAGTAACCACACGTTTTCACAAAATAAAGTTCATACTAATAAAATGACATTTCATGCAATAATAAGTATGTAAAATCTACAAATCAAACACTAATCTAGAATTAAAACCAAAACTAAGCAAAGATGTAAAACTAGCTAGAGACATGCCAAAACAGTAAACTAGGCCACAGAAAACTAACTAAATAAAGTAAGAATCACTTAAGAAACGAGTTAGGTTAAATGGGTTACCTCTCTTGAAGATGAAGGACCAAGAGAGTTCATTATCTCTCTCCAAAAACTCTCTCACTCTCACTTAAGCGTTTACTGACTGAAATGGACATAAATGAGATGAAGAGGGTGAGGGTGGGGGGTATTTATAGGTGAAGAGGTCGAAGTAGATAAGAATCAATTGATCAAGTTTTTGGCAAACGTTTGCCAAGTGTATCGCAAAAGTTCGTGAAAAACCTAAGGTTAGACGATAGTTCGACGTACGACCGCGATCGTTCTTGGTACGGTCTGACACACATGCTGAAGGCGTGGGATGTACTTTTCGACACACAGTAAAAGGGTTGGTCAGGTTTTCTGCAGATGTAATCTTCCGATAACCACCCCCCCCACGTTTAACAATCTTTCTGAAAAGATGATACTTGTGCTCAAAGAGTTTTCCTCTTTTGTGATTACTCAGTTTCTTGAATTGTGCAACCATCTCCATTGTGGTTGCAAAACAACATAATTGGAGATTATGCCAATCTCACGAGACAGAGATGCATTAAGAATTTCCTGATCCAAACTATTTCCTTTCTTCCTTCAAAAGCAACAACATACTTGGCCTCTGTGGTGAATTTAGTCAACAATATAAATTGCATCACACTCCTCCAACTAATGGCTCCACCATTCATGGTAAACACATATTCTGAAGTGCGCCTCTAGAATCACAACTCGACTAGAAATCATAATCTATATAACCAATGGGTGTCAAATCCTCACTATGGTAAACAAACATATAATCTCTTGTTCTGCGAAGATACTTGAGTTTATGCTTCCCAGCTACCAATGAAGTGATTCAGGATTTAACTAATAATTGCTGACCATGCCGACAGCAAAACAAATATATGACCTAGTACATAGCCTGGCAAACTTGAGGCTTCCAATTGCCGAAGTATAGTGAACTGCTTTCGCCTGGTCTTCTTTCTAAGGTATCTTAGGAAATTGCTCTTTAGAAAGATGGAATCCATGGTTGAAGGGAAGCAATCACTTCCTAGATTCTTGCATTTTAAACTCGGTCAAAATCTTATCAATGTAAGTAGTTTGGGATAACTCAAACATCGTAGTTTTCCAAAATCGTCAAAGCTTGATCCTAAGAATGTAGCTAACTTCACCTAAATCATTCATATCAAACTAGTTTGATAGCCAGATTTTGGATGTTGATAACACTCCCACATCATTCCCAATGACTAGGATATCATCAACATATAATACTAGGAATGTTACCACTTCATCTTGACACCTCTAATAAACACATGGTTAATCAGAATTTTAATTAAAATTAACCGAATTGATTGTCTCATCAAACCTAATGTTCCATGATCTAGATGCCTGTTTTACTCCCTAAATAGATTTTCGCAGCTTGCATACCATATGCTCCTGGCTCTTGGCTACGAATCCATCTAGTTGCATCATATAGATGTCCTTCTGATGATGGCCATCCAAAAAAGCCGGCTGACATCCATTTGCAAAATGTCAGTCATAATGAGTGATAATGGACAAAAGATCCCGGATTGATTTATGCATAGCTACAGATAATTATTTATTGGGTAATTACCTTTTCCCCCCATGAACTACCAAAAAATGCACGATGCCCCCATGAACAACCAACTAGACCAAAATAGAGCATTCAACTATCAAAGATAACCATTTTCCCCCCTTCCGTCAGTCAAAGGGGTTAAAACAAACGGTCAACGGGTCACGTGACCGTCACACGTCGTTTTACCCTCATTTTCTTCCTCTTTTCTCCTCATGAACTACCACCATCTTCCTCTTTTCCCCCCATGAACTACCACCATCTTCCAACATGCCCCCATGTAAAACGGCACATGACTCGTTGACTGTTTCTTTTAACCCCTCTAACTGTCGGAAGGGGGGAAAATGGTTGTCTTTGGTAGTTGGTAGTTCGTGGGGGCATCGCGCATTTTTTGGTAGTTCATTGGGGAAAAATGTAATTACCCCTTATTTATTTTTTTTTTTTATTTTTTTTATTTTATCATAATCGATCCCTTCTTTTTTATTAAACCTTTTTGTAACAAGCCTAGCCTTGAAAGGTCTCAACCTTCCTATTTGCCCATCTCTTCTTCTTGTAGGCCTATTTACTTTCGATGAGTTTAATGTCATTAGGTGCCTCTACAAGTTCCCAGTCATTGCAATGGTTTGTATTTGACTACATGGATAGGATCATAAACATACTTCCGTAGGGTAAAAACATGGAATACATTGTGAACTTGAGCCAATTCTAGTGGCAGAGAAACTTTGTAAGCCACAAGGCCAACCCCTTCGGTCATTGTTGATTTAGTTTTCCCTTCTTGCCAAATTGGTCAATGCCCTTCATTGGTGAGACCTTCAAGAATACTATATCACCCGCCTCGAATTCCAACTCTCAGTAGTTCTCGTTCGTATAGCTTTTCTGTCTTCTCTGGGTGGCTAGCATATTCTTTCCGATGAGGTAAACCTTTTCCCTCATGTCTTGCACCAAATCTGGCCTCAAATTTGTCGTTCACCCACCTCTTCCCAATACAAGGGTGAACGACACGCGCGTCCTTATAAAGTCTCATACGGTGCCATTCCAATAATTGCTTGAAAATTAATATTGTAGGCAAACTCTATCAAGGGTAAGTACTAAATTTAGCTTCCTTTAAACTCAAGCACGCAAATCCTCAACATGTCTTCCAAAATCTAGATAGTCCTCTCCAACTTACCATCGATTTTCAGGTGGTAGACTATACTAAAGTTCAGCCTCGTCCCTGTGAACCTAGGATCTTGATCTAAGACTATAGCAACTAGTATCCCATGTAGTTTGACTATCTCTTTGATGTACAAATCTGCCAGCCTCTACATCGAATCCGTAATGTATTGCTCTCAAAATTAATTGATTAAAAATTAGGGTTAAACACCTTTTTGGTCCTTGAGTTTTGAAAACTTTATTTTTTAGTTTCTGAGTTTCAATTTGCATCACAGATGATACCCCGGTTTTGGAAAATGACCGAATTAGTACCTTGATTAACTTTTCCGTCCAAAAACTAACGGCCCACCACGTCACTGACACTTAGCACCACTAGAAAGTTGACACATTTCCAGTCAAACACGTCAGGATCCACTTAATTTCCAAATCACTCAAACACCTCCACATCACACACCCATGTCATTTGTTTATTTTGGGGGGAAAATATTTTCTGCAATTTAAGAACTTAAAACTGAAACTGAAATATTCAAATATTTCAAACAAAAAATTGAAAGTAGAAGAGAATCATAGTTCATTTAAAAAAGAAATCAAAAAGAAATTGCCGAAGAGAAGAAGAACTCTAATCCCTAAACTCCCTCCTGAACTCGCTCCCATCGACTCCATAGAACCGGCCAACTCCCTCCCGAACTGTCTCCCATCGACTCCACAGAACCGGCCGGCCGGTGCTCCGTAACTTGCAGTCTTTTCGCCAATTTCACACTCGTTCGTAGATGAAAGGGGATTTCGCTCATCAAATCGGCACATTCTGAGGTAGTTTGCCCATTTTTGTTTTTTAGAGGACTTGTTAGAAGTTTGTTTTGTGCTATATATATGGGTTGTGTATTGTGATTGTCGGTTGAATCTTTGTTTTGGTTTTTGAAACAAATGCTTGTCGGTTGTTGGGCAAAGTGATGAGGTTATTAAAACCGAAACTTTGGGTTGTTGTGGGTGGAAAAAAGTTGGGTAGGGCCTGACCATCATCACGAGTTTTTGTTTTTTGTTGGGTAAAGAAAGCCAACAACCAGTTTGGTTGGGTTGTTGTCCAGCACATTACATTTTGGAATGTATTACTTTATTACATGTCTTTGTCTTTATCTGTTTACTGTGTTTGTGGTAGCACATCCAGAGAGAGGGTCTCAACTGGGCAAAATGGAACAATAAAGTACAAAAAACACTATTATTAGATTAGTTTCACCCTGCAACTAAGTGTCAAGACATGATAAATGATCTAATTCATAATATGTTCACCAACTGTGCAGATCAAAACATGCTCAACTTGGTAAAAACTATAGATACACATTAATAGAATATTAAACCGGGAAAGATTACACAACTTGTAATAATTACATTATTGCACATATTTTGGTCCATAGATTTGCCATCACATGAAAAACTTAAACATAATTTATGGGGAATATTAGAGCAATAGAACTATCATCAATACAGGTCAAGATGTCCCTATAATTTCATGAGATTGTGAAAGAGTCATAACCCTGTACCCTGTGTGTAAGAAAGATTAGCCATGGTTGTTTCTGCTTGTCGACTGATGCTAGGCAGTTCTCAATGAACTTGTTATTAACAGCGAACCATCCTCAAAAAACCAAAAGTATAGATGAACAAAATCCTTACACAGTTCTAGTTACTATATATTAAATTAAAATATAATTTTGAAAGTTGTAGAGATTAAGGGAGGCGCATTGCATAGTATGTCAGACAACTTGTTTTATCTATTCACATAGCTAATGATACCCAACAAAATGCTACATATAACTACTGCAATAATGTGCATACATCAGATAGTATTGGTGTCCCTTGTCATTACAATTGGGGGGATGATTTTAAACTATTAATATTTTATATGCAGATCTAGTCTTCCAATTTAATTTTACATACTTTCTTTGCCCATCTTTTTTGTAGTTAATTTTATAGTTTTTATTGCTAGAGTTTGACGATTCTTTTTTGTTTAATTCATAGGGTGCAAAATATGTCAGATCTAACATTTAAGCTACTTGTTTACCATCATGGGTCACTATCTGGACACATGATGACCTATCTTGGGGGAGACATTCTGACAATTGCCGGTATAGATACATCCCAATTCAACTTTGGAGATTTGACCAACATTTTGGAGTGCTACCTGGAATATGAATACAACAACATACCCAAAATGTATTACAATTTTGATGATGAGACCAACGAGCAGATACATGGTCTTACCAAAGATGATGATTTTGTTACTTTGAAAAAATGGCTGTTTGAATAGTGGCAGTAAGAAGCTGCACATTTTTGTGGATCATGAAGAACCTATTCCTATTGAAGTAGTAGATCCTATTTTGCTTTTGACCTAGTCTCCTGCAGAAGTTGAGATAAACTATGCGGAGGAGAATTTCTCACAGGAGCCACCCCAGTAGCTAGCAGTGCAACAGCCAGCAATGAAGCAGCCACCCTAGCAGCCAAGGAAACAGCCACTCGGGCAGCCAAGGAAACAGAGGGATAAGCTACCAAGGAAATAGAAGGATGAGGAGGAGGATGAGGACATTGAGTTGACAGACGGCGGGGAGGCGGGGAGGAGGACATGTTTGTAGAGAAGGAAAATGATGTCATACGCAAACCCAAGGATGATATAAATACCTGGTTTCAGACTTGGGATAGAGATTCCAAAGCAGACATTGGAGTCGATGCAGCAAATGACCTGGACGCGAATTCATATGATAGTGAGTGCTTTGATAGTCTAGACAGTGGCAAAGAAGATAGTGAAAGGTCAACTGTAAAGTGTAAGAAAAGATATCCTGAGTGGAAGAAAATGCAGGACTGGAGTCAGAAAGTAGAGTTGAGTGTAGGGTTGAGGTTTACGAACTCGAAAGAATTTAAGGAAGCATTGCAATTATTCGCAGTGCAAAATAACTTCGATCACAAGTATGTGCACAACGACAAAAAAGGGGTAACCGCCCACTGCAAATCATTATGTCACTACAAAATACATGCTTCCTGGACTCCGTGTAGAAAGTATTTTTAGATCAAAACTCTCTATGATGAGCATAATTGTGGCAGTAATTAGTACAACAAGAAGACAACTATAAGGTGGGATGCAAATCGATATGTAGAGATTTTCGAGACCAAAGAAACTTTAAGGCTAGGGCGTTGAGGGAAATGATACGTCGAGATTACAATGTGCAGAAGACATTGTTGAGTTGCCATCGTGCAAAAAAGATGGCAATTAATATCCTCGACGGAAGAGATGGTTCACAATATTGTCACACCCGAGAGTATTGTAGTGCACTGCGGAAGAGGAATCTCGGTAGCTTGGTTTACATTCAAAGGGGCGGAGTGTTCTTCCAGAGGATGTATGATTTTTTGGCAGGGTGTAAAGAAGGATTCCGGGCATGATGCAGGTCGATGATCTGTGTTGATGACTGCTTCATTAAGACCAAATGGGGTGGGCAATTGCATGCCGCCATCGGCCGTGACGGTAATGATGACATATACCCAATTGCATATGCGATATGCGAGACAAAGAACAGGGATACATGGACATGGTTCTTGGTCCAACTGTTGGAGGGTATTAGTTATTCGCAGAAGCATATGTGGTTATTCATGTCAGACTGACATAAGGTAATATCTAATTCAATTATCATATGGTCATTTTTATTTTAATAACATTTGTTTGACATTTATTTTTTGTTTACACAGGGGCTAATCGATGCTCTGGAGGATCTAATGCCTGATCTCGAGCATCGTTATTGTGTCAGGCACTTGCATGCAAATATGAAGGGGAAGGGATGGAAGGGGAAGGAGTTCAAGGACACGTTGTGCGATGCAGCTAGGGCACCCAATGAAGTCCAATTTAAGTACTACCTCTCTGTCATTGGAAGTATGGACAAAAAAGCTATCTATTACATTGAGGGGTTGACCTAAAAATGTGGTCAAGGCACGCATTCTGAACCACCAACTGTAGTGACATCTAGTTAAATAACATCGCCGAGAACATCAATGCTTGGGTGTTGGAAGCAAGAGGCCAGCCGATACTAACTTGTTTTGAGACTATACGACAACAAATTATGAACTGGTTCTGTCAAAAAAATGCTAGGGTAGCAACGACACCGAACGTAATTTGTCCGAAGATTGTGAAGAAGTTGGAGAGAAACAAGTTAGAGGCGAAGAACTATATTTACCGTTGGAGCAATCAGATGCAGTTTGAGGTCGATAGTGCCCATGCGGCTCGGCGGGTGGTGGATCTTCAATGAAGAACATGTGGCTGTGGGAGGTGGCAACTTAATGGTATTCCTTGTCCACATGCAGTTTGTGCGATATACCTCAATAAAGGAAAACCAGAGACTTATGTCAGTCATTGGTACATGATAGATACATACAGAAAATCCTATGCCTCCGGGATTAATCCTAAGCCTGGCCTGGATGAGTGGCCTGTTGATGAGGGTGTGGAACCTATAGAACCACCGCAGCCATGGAAACAAGACGGTAGACCTAAAAAACAGAGGAAAAGAGGAGTTGATGAGCAGCCGGAAGAGAGCATTAAAGTGAGTCACAAGGGCTACGATGTGCAGTGTGGAAATTGTGGTGAAAAGGGGCACAATGCTAGGAGTTGCTGCAAACCCGACAACCTGAATAGAAATAAGTATCCCAAACAGCCTAAGAAACCGAAGGTAGATATTTCTGGTTGAATGACTATATTTCTGTATAGTGGTTGAATGACTATATTTTTGTAACTGATGTGTTTGGCAAATATGCGGCAGGGAAACACATTCGATGCAGGGCCATCAGATGTAGGCCCATCAGGGGCAGGGCCATTTGGTGTTGGTACACCAGATGCAGGCACATCTGCCTTTGTAGGTCCATCAGGTGTAAGCCCATTTGGCATATCAGGTCCATCACATCAACCGACAATGACACCTCGAAGACGAAGAATATCTCAAGGAACAAGCATATGTCGAAGACCAAGAGAAGGGAGAATGTCTTTCGTATACAAGAGGCAACCAAAGGTTAGCCACTTACTATTTTTTTTTTGTTGCCCTAAGTGGACTGGTTAATAGTTATTTAAATACATGTTGATTGACCTATCTCTTGGTTGGGTTGTAGCAAGGTGGATCACAACCAATTGAAATAGATTGATGTACAAGACAAAGATAAGGCACCTTTTATGTTGATGAGTGTATCCGGGTTGTTGATGTACATACTTGTTGTGTTGATGTGCACATGTGCACTATTTGTTGATGTGCACATTTTGGTTGATGCACATTTTGTTAATGTATGTTGTGTTGTTGTGTGTGTATTGGTTTTTGATGTACCTATTTGTACCTATTTGTGAAGCAAGTTATTTGAAATCAAGGCACAAGTTGATGTTCATGTGATGTGCACATGTGTACTATTTGTTGATGTGCACATTTTGATTGATGCACATTTTGTTAATGTATTTTGTGTTGCTGTGTGTGTACTGGTTGTTGATGTACATATTTAAACATGTTTGATTATTAGATGTATGGGCAGGTTACACCCAAAATACAATCAGGGGGTACTACTTATGATACAACTAACAAAACTTAAGTATCATTTGTGATATATATCAAAAACTGAGGTACCACATGTGATACCATTTAGGAAATAATGGAATAAACTGAGGTAACCAAAACTCAGTGAATGGGTTGACAAGGGTTGACAAATTTGTGCATGAGGGGATATTTTTGACATACCATATTAAAAACCATACTAAGATACCATCTGTGATATATATGGAAAACTGGGGTATTGCTTATGGTATAAATTAAAAACTGAGTTACCAGCTGTGATACCATTTAGAAAGTAATGGAACAAATTGGGGAAACTGAAAATCAGTGAATGAAGGGGCAAAGGTTGACAAAGGTTGACAAATTTGTGTATGAATGGATATTTTTTGACATACCATATTAAAAAACATATTAAAATACTGTCTGTGATATATATGCAAAACCGAGGTACTACCTATGATATAAATTAAAAACCGAGGTACCAGCTATGATACCATTTAGAAATTAATGGAACAAATTGGGCTAACCAAAAATCAGAATATGAAGGGGCCAAGGTTGATAAATTTGCGCATGAAGGGATATTTTTTGACATAACATATTAAAAACATATTGAGGTACCCTATAAGGTACTATATGTGATACATAGGTAAAACTGAGGTACTCCATATGATATAAATTCAAACATGAGGTACCATCTGTGATACCGTTTAAAAAACAATGGAATAAATTGGGACATGTATGAAGTGACCAAAATTTGAGCATGAATGTACATTTGTTGATAAATTAGTGCATTTAGGAAATAGTGGAACACTAAAACATATTGAGGTACCATTTGTGATATGTTTCAAAACACTAAGTACCTATTGTGATAATTTGACAAAAGTTAGGTATCAAATGTGATACACGGGAATCCCTTCAAACCAACAGCTCCATCCATAAAACTTACATACGTCCCATACATATACAAAATACATATCGAAACTACATAATCTACAATTCATATCTCAAACTACATTTCATTCCATAAGTGTAACATAAACAATCAAAAGAATGGTAAACCTAGACAAGAACAAAGCACACATCAAAAATTTCTCTCTTGCCCTATAGTTGCCATTTTCCATCTCTAGACACTTGATGATTTCCATTTTTTTATCATTTCACTTCTGTGATTGCCTAACCCTTTCCAAGCAACTGACATTTTCATTCTCCAAATCTTTAATCCTTGCTACCAAAGTACCATTTGCATCATCCACTTCGTTAAGCTTCTTGGTAATTTCATTTAAGACCTCCACACCCCTTGCACAAGTTGGCTTGTCCAGCTATTTGAAAAATTTGCATGCAGCTTTTGTCTGAATGTTGAAGTATAGCATTCAGTCAGCAAAAACTCACTTAAATTATCTATAATTATAACAAAATGCTTACTCTTGAGTTGTAAGTGGCTCAACCCCAAAATCTTCTTCCATGGTTTTTCGTAGTCCACGAGGTCTTCAATGGTGTGGGTAAATCGCAAAAACAGAAATAGGATATGTCAACACGACCCACCGAAGACGATCCGCATGATGACTTCAAGGAACGAACAACACAAAACACATAACAAACAAAAAATTGTCTAAATCTTCAAACTAAGCATTTTTTTTTTTATAAAAAAAAGTTAAGAAAAAATAAAAAAATTACAAATTTTAGAAAAATTTTGGGCCTAAGAACCGACCTTCTCTACACCATGGGAAACTTCATTCCCTTTGGAATCTTGTGTGCGACAAGAAGCCATCTCCGGAGACGGTTATGTTTGAGTTAGGCAAGTCATCTAACTTCCGTTAACCTCTGAGAGACTTAATGGAGGAAATCGGCAAGTCTGCAACTCCAAAAACACTGGCCAGCTTCGTTTGATCGTGTTTGGGAGAGAGTCCGGGAGAGAAATCGAGAGAGTTCGGGAGGGAGTCGGCTGGTTCTGTGGATTCGATAGGAGCGAGTTCAGGAGGGAGTTTAGGGATTAGGGTTCTTCCGTCCTCTTCTCTTCGGCAATTTCTTTTTTATTTCTATTTGAAATAAATGATGATTCTCTTCTATTTTCAATTTTTTGTTTGAAATATTTGAATATTTTAGTTTCAGTTTTAAGTTTCTTAAATTGTAGAAAATATTTTCCCCCCAAAATAAACTAATGACGTGGGTATGTGATGTGGAGGTGTTTGGGTGATTTGAAAATTAAGTTGATGCTGACATGTCTGACTGGATAGGTGTTGACTTTCTAGTGGTGCTAAGTGTCATTGATGTGGCGGGCCGTTAGTTTTTGGACGGAGAAGTTAACCGAGGTACTAATTCAGTCATTTCCCAAAATTGAGGTATCATTTGTGATGCAAAATGAAACTCATGGACTAAAAAAATAAAGTTTTCAAAACTCAGGGACTAGAGGAGTATTTAACCCTAAAAATTAACTCAGAGTGTCACACGTAGCGCCCCTAATTTAATTAACTAGTAATTAATTGAGAGAGTCGCTTGTATTAACAAATATCATAATAAATGTAGCAAAAATGCAATATTGATCTAAACTAAAATGTTATTTACCTTGATAACATCTCTACCAATAATAAAATCCAAAGTCTTTTAAGAAAAAAATATAGAAACATCTAAAAATACTATCCTCATAGAAATTCACCAGTCGGCGAGGAAACACATAAAACTGCCTCTACAAGCCTTCGCCTAGTGACTTAAGTTCTTACGATAACTTTAATCTACATTACTGGGGGTAACTTGCTAATATGTAAAACAATACTGCTTTACAGGTGGAACAAAAGCACATAAGTCTACAACTTAGTAAGCCAATGAAACTTAGCCTATGTAGTGAGCCCGGTTTAGTTGAAAATAACGTAAGAAAGTTAATGCTTTTCATAAATATTTTGAGGAAGTGTGACTAAAATATTAGCCAGACTTTGTAAGACATTTTGAGAAAAATTATGCTCAATAACAATTATTAGGATAATTATGCCAATACAAAAACAATATATTTAAAAGATACTTAAGGCTTCAGGGAAACCGTTGCGGTTTTAAGATAGAAAATCAGACTAATGAAATGTAAAATATAATAAAAATAATTATTCCATAGTCCAGAATCATTATCCACATGGCTTATTTGTACTCATAACACTCTTAATTTATTGTATAATTATTAGTTGGGAGCCTTAGGCCACTGCCTAAGGATTGAGCAGCCCTTGCTTCAGGTACAATGCCGATGCCCCATGAGGTTCAATAGCTAGTCACTATTTATTGTCTGACCAATTTGAGCCTGGACGATCCACACAACAAGTGATGTCGTAGGGCATGACCGTCATTCGAGGATGGTTGTGTTAAATCCATAGTAGAAAATATTAAAAATAAATGTGGGTCAAAGAGTCAGGTCCATATACAAGTGTGCACTTACTCCATACTCTTTACTTTATTTCCCCATGGCGGTACACCACACCATTATAATTCTAGTTATAAGAACATATATAACTTATTTCATGGATAATACAACGAATATCAATGCATTTTCAAATCAACATTAACAAAATGTTAGGGCTCATGACATATTATTAAGAGAAATGTGTACTAAAAACTGAACAATTTATAGATAAAAGTATTCTTGCTCTTCGTATATTGTTTTGACGTTCTCGTTGGTGATTAGTTACTTCGAACACTAAATCTTTGCACACGAGCTTTTTGAGAAGATTCTAGCTCCTTACACTGCATTACTATTGTGAATTTTAATTGTATTCGCAAGTGCATGAATTGTTTGCAGTTAATAGATTACAAGTGCGAGGTTGATCCCACAGGAAATTGTGTTTTTTAGAACAAAATTTATGTCTAAACTAATTAAATCTTAACCTAGTTCCAAAAAATTGAAAGATTGTTTTTGTGAATAAAAGAAAAAGTAAATTAAATAAAGAAAAATAAAACAAAAGAAGAGGTACTAAGGTTTTGGAATCGACACCCACCAAATCAACCAAAACAGAGTTCGTTTGACCCTATTTTTATTATTCCAAAGTTTAAGGTCTGTTTTAACACCAATACACTTATACATATATTTTCAAGAAACATTTAATCTCTTTGAACATATCTTGATGAATAATAAATATTCGTATTTAGTTTATTAGGACATAAATATGATTTTAAGATATTTTATTTAATATCTTAAAATATGGGGTGTTACACCTTCTCGTTCTATTTCTCTCATTTTCTCTCTTACAGCAACCCAAAATGGCAACCCTAGGGTTTCCTTAAGGTTTTATAAGGCCTCGATCAAGCTTCTTCTATGTTTGGACGTATTACTTATGCATGCACAGCTTGACTATTCGAGTGTTTATCTCAACCGTTGGGGTGACTTTCCTAAGAATTCATTACCTACTACTCAACACTGTTCGAACGTTCTGACTTAACACCATTGGGACGATGCACAGAGCATTTGAGCCCTGCACATGAGCTTTAAAATTCTTTAGAATTTTCTATGCCCTCAATTGGGCATTTTAAACCTTTAAAACTCATTTTGGGTGCTTTTATATATAAAACATAATATTATTATTTTCTTTTGTGTATACAGTGTGTGTATATATATATATATAATACACACATACATATACTTAAACCGGTGGTCTTTTAAAAGATTTTTACCACGTGTTTTGTGTGGGGCATTACAGTAACCTTGATGGGACGAAGTCCGTTGCAACTTCCTCCGGCCATATCCATTATGGAACGTGAAAGCCTGAACGGGGCCTGCTGGCTGCTGGTGTTCTTTGGTATTGGTCAAATTTAATATGTCATAAGATATCTATTCATAATTCTTTGGTATTCATAGCTTTATGCATGGGTCAAAATTAATGAGGAACAACTATAGCTATACATATACAAAAATGGGATTAAAATTAATATAATCAACAAAACCAATATTACGTTTTTTGCTTATTTTTCCAATCCTTTGAATAGGTATTTTGACCCAACATAATTTCATTTTAAAAATATACATTTTTATTTTTTGTTGGTATCACATCCTTACTAGCGTATATGAATACAAATTGCATATTGGCATTTAAAAATAATGCTTGCTAAGAGACACTGTGATATACCCAACGTACAAGTAGCACATGACCCTTGTCAAGAGATAATTTCACCCTTCAAGCTCAAAAGCTATGATATATTTCTAATATTCATAATTCTTAAACATTTCTTTGCAATGTCATGATGAATTATGAAATCAACTTAATTTATATATGTAAGTTGGTTCATAATTCTTAAACATTAATTTATGTGTAAACTGTGACTATGTCGTGTCTTTTGAAGCCAACATGTTCTTTTCACTAATCATTTAGAAATATATATATATATATATATATGAAATTTAACTTTAGAGTTTGGAGACATGACTGGATGACTGTCATCCAAACTCAAGAGTCAAGACATATGACCTTAACCAAAATTCACGTTAGTCAAAAATCATCAAACTTTTCGAAGGTCACAATGTTTAAATAACTCTTTACTTAGATAAAAAAAAAAAATAATAATAATAAATAAAAAACAAAATTCAATATTTTTTTTTAAAAATAAAATAAAATAAAATAAATTTAAACTAAAAATATATATAAATTCAAAAATATCCAATAAATCTTGTATATAAAAGCTTTAGACGACGTGGATTATGGATTCATCCTCGAGTTCCATAATAAAAAATCCTACATGGGAAAGAGAAACTATGGGTGGAAATAGTATGAAAGGGCTTATGGTGGGGATAATGTTGTCAGTGACATTTTTTCTAGCTTTGGTGCATGCAAAGCACCGTCCCCTTCCCTTTTTTGGTCCCCACCTACACGCTTCTCTCCATCCCTTGCCATTTCTCGCTGGACTTCTCTCTTTCTCTCCAGTTGAAGATGGTAAACACTCAAAGAAGAAGACTCTTGAAGCAACTAGTGGTTCAAAAGGGAAAAATAAAGAATTTAAAAAATGTAGTAGAAACTGCTTTAGGGAATTCAACAAATCGAAAAGACGTGAACCTAAGGTTTCCTTATATCGTCATGGTCATTGCATTGCAGATTGCGTACACATATATGGTCTGATATTATGATTGTACAATAATTTGGGTCTAGTATATATAGATCCCCAACCTTTCCCCCTTCTCTCTCTCTCTCTCTCTCATGAAGATATTGTTGTAAGCATAATATATAAAATAAAATACTATAAAATAATAAGCAGCGGAATTATAAATACTTCTAGCCATATTTTGTTCAAGCTTGATGAAGAACGAAGAATGAAGAAATTTTCTGCAATACTAAGTATTCTGAAAAAACAAAAATTTAGAGAGTTCTTCTGGCTTGTGCCTATAAGTGTGCCAATAGATGGATACACATGGTTCTTTATATAGGTAGGCTAGGGACCCTCGTTATTAATTAGATGGCTGATTATTCTCCACCTATCAAGAAGAATAAATCAGAAAATTAATATAAAAAACCGTTTTAAACCGTTATGATTTCATATAATTTAATGTGGAATAAATCATATTTAATCTTTATATTAAATAATTACCGTTATGATAGTTATTTAAATTCCAACCGTTACAATAAATTAAATAATTACCATTATGATAATTATTTAAATTCCAACCGTTACAACGAATTAAATGTGTCTGAGGGACACATATGTAATTTCTTACAATTGTTACTTGCTCTTCCCTCTATCTCTTTGTTAGGGATAGTGTCCTAAACTCTATAATTAGTTTGTAAGAAATTTTGATTTACTCTCAATACGTTGATCGTAGAGGTTCGGCTGGTCTACCGCATCATAGCCAGCCGAGTACATTCGATCAAGAGCATCGACCCCATCACCCTTGAGCAGAACCTGTGCCTCCCTCGTTGTCTCCATCATGAAGAAGGTCTAGGACTCAGGAGTCAGCATGCTTCTGCCATTCGGGGCACTAATCATCTGCATTTCCCAGAATGCTGGGGTACCTATGGAGGGAGAGGCTATTGCGCCTTCTAGGGGAACCTTCACCAACTGATTCTTCAACACCAACACCTTGCACGTGCGACAGCCAGCAGCAACCGCGCCCGCGAGGTGCCTTTGCTAGTCGATCAGTAGGCAGCTGGAGCTTGTCTATTAGACGGTGCCACGTCAGCCTTGGCCACCGTTAAGGACTCTAGTGACACTACAAAAAAAGATGTAATTGGCCGCGTGTTTACAGTATCGGTTACTGTAGACACGCGGGCAACTAGCCACGTGTTTTGATGAGAACGTGGCTGGTAGTATAAGCAAAACAAGTGGCCGCGTGTATTTTTTACACGCGGCCAATTGTACACGTATATTAATACGTGTGTATATTAGTACACGCGTCCAATCAAACATGTGTATTTTTTACACGTGTACAATTGGCCGCGTGTATTTGTTACACGCGGCCATATGTGGCCACGTGTAATAAATCCACATGGCGAACTGTTATTTTTTTTCTTCCAAATATACATTTTAAAAAAAAAATTGTATTTAGGATTTTGTACACAATGCATATAAATCATTGTATCAATTTGTGTTTTTTTTTTTTTTTTTTTTTAAAAAACAAATTCTTATTTTTCTTAACTATGGCCCCGTTTAGTAACTTCCTTCCCCTTCCCTTATGGAGAATGTTTTTTGTTTGGTAAATGTATAAAGTGATTGATGTGATATAAAACAGAAATAATTTATGTGGAAAAGTGAAAAAAAAATTTATATTGTAGTGAATTTTTTTATTTAAATAATAATAAAAAATTGTTGAATTTCAAAACATTCTTCACCTTTTTTACTAGTAAAAAAGGTGAAGAATGTTAGTAAAAAAGGTGAAGAATGTTTTGAAATTGATGTTTTTTGGGAGAAGTGAAAATAAGGGGAGGGGAGGGAGTTATTAAATGGGGCCTATATATTATAATCTTAAATTTGCGCTATATATATATATATATATAACACCAAATTAAGGTTTGGTTTTGTACACTATCTACGTTTAGAAACAAAAAAAAGATGCAACATAACAAAGTTAAAAAACCTATAATTAATACTATATATATATATATATATATATATATATATATATATATATATATATATATATATATATATATATATATATATATATATATATATATATATATATATATATATGCATAATATATGCATGCATGCATGTAAACGATTTATATACTATATACATTTATAATGACTTGTATGTACCATAACCTTACTATTTATGGCTATATATAGTAAATGCAATTATTTTTAGGGTTCCGTGCTATATAATAAATTAAATACTTATGGTTTAGTCCCTTATATAGTATATACACTTAGGGTTTATGACTATATATAGTAAATACACTTAGGGTTAGAGTTTATGGCTATATATAGTATATACACTTAGGTTTATGGCTATATATAGTACATACACTTAGAGTTAGAGTTTATGGCTATATATAGTATATACACTTAGGGTTATGGTTTAGAACTATATATAGTATATATATTTAGGGTTAGGGTTTATCGATATATATAGTATATACACTTAGAGTTATGGTTTATAGCTATATATAGTATGCACACTTAGAGTTAGGGTTTATAGATATATATAGTATAGACACTTAGGGTTAGGGTTTATAGCTATATATAGTACATACACTTAGGGTTAGGGTTTATGGCTATATATTGTATATACACTTAGGGTTAGGGTTTATAGCTATATATAGTATATACACTTAGGGTTAGGGTTAAGGTTAGGGTTTATGACTATGTATAATATATACACTTAGGGTTAGGGGTTTTAGTTTTAATTTAGGGTTTAGTAAAGTATATATATATACTTAGTGTTAGGGTATAATTTTAAGGTTAGGGTTTAGTTTTAATTTATAGTTTACGGTTTAGTTTTAGGGCTTAGGGTTTAGCAATATGTACAGTACATACACTTAGGGTTGCATGGGTTTGTATTTGTGTTTACGTGACTAAATTATATATATAATAATTTATATATAATTTTTTTATATTATAAAATTGCTACAATTGGCGACGTGTATTTAATATGTACAGTACATACATTTAGGGTTGCATGGGTTTGTATTTGTGTTTACGTGACCAAATTATATATAATTTTTTTATTTAATAAAACTACTACAATTGGGGATGTGTATTTTAAATACACGTCGCCAATTGGGGACGTGGCATAATACCACGTCCCCGATTGGACACGTGTACTTAGTACACGTGTCCAATTGTTTGGCCAAGTCCACTACGCGAGAGTTCTCCCGCGCTCCACCTAGCATAATTTTTTAAAAATTTTATAAAATTAATTTAATATATTAATTTATATAATATGTATATATTATAGAAATGGGTAGCTTCCTCTAGAAGCTACCCATTTCGCTCTCTCTCTCTCTCTCTCTCTCTCTCTCTCTCTCGCTCTCGCTCTCTCTCGCTCTCTCTGTCAAGCACAGCCGGCGACAATCCGTTCCACCGCCTCGTGGCCTTGTCTCCGGCGTGGTGACCGTCCACCACCGATCTTCTCTCTCTCTCACCGGCTATCTCTCTCTCTCTACTGGGACTACTCTCCGGCAGCCTACTCCGGATGTGCGTGGATTTGCTCCGATAATGGTCAACACAGTCGAGCTGACCATTTTACTCTCTCTCTCTCTACCGGTTTCTACATATATACATGTAGATATTTTCCTAACTTTTTTTCTTCTTTGTTCCTCCAAATATGCAGGTATATATATAAGCAACCCTAAATCCATAAACCCCGAAATCTATTGTGAGTATTTTGTCCCTCATTTTTTGTATTTAATTTTTTTTTTTCTTCTATATGTATATCCCTGTGCACTTTGTTCATTTCCTTGTGATATTGTGTGATTTAAATTTGTTTGGAGTACTGGGCAAACAACAAGGTTTTTCGTACTAATTTTTTTTTTATTGCAATGTTACTGATTTATTGTAATTTGTATACATATAATTTTGGTTTTTTTTTTTTTTTTTTTTTTTTTTTTTTTTTTTTTTTTTTTTTTTTTTTTTTTTAACAATGCTACATGTATTTGGTTATTACATATTTGATGAAATTTTTGTGTACATATTCATATTTTTGTCTCATTTAGGGTTTTATTTTTTATTTTTTTTTTGAAGCCACGTACTTTTTTCACTATGTTGTTGTGTTTTTATTGTTTTTAATTTTTTTGTTCTAATTGTTGATGTGAGAGGTTTTATATATATATTTTAATGTGTTATTATGAATTCAAGAGTTTTTTTGTTAGTGGAAAAAATCAAAAAATATCCGCTATTAGTTTAGCATTATAAACCAACGATGACACTTTTGAAAATGATAAATGGAAAAAAAAAATAAAAATGGTTTGAATAAGAAAGAAAAAAAATTACAAATTGACCGTCCACTTTTTACATCATTGTTTGTATTACAAAATTTACAATATCATTTTCACTTTAAACGTTGGTGTGAGGATAATACATATTTATGAGAAGCATTCAGTACAATTTCGCCTTAACAACAAAATTTAAAAAATCAACACAAAATCAATACATGCATTTTTTAAATGGTCGACATATACAAATTCATAAATAACCAAAATATGAAAAAATGAATTCTAAAAATGGTCCACATATACAAAATGACCTTTTTAAGATAAAATTGTGGAATTGTTTAAAATAAAATTTAAACAAGTATAATGTACAATTTCAGCATTTTTTTTGTTTTTTTTTGTTTTTTTTTTTTTTAAAAAAAAAGGAATAAAGTTTAATTGTTCATTTGTGTTGCTATTATCCTTTTTGACAAATTTTTACAAAAATTGTTTTAAAATAAACTCCCCTTCATTTTATAGTAAAATGATCGTACCCAACAATTTGAATCAAAATTAACCTCAATAATTATAATCAATATTTATTAAAAACAAATTTAAAACAAATTTTGCACCGTCTACCATTTACAATAATATATTTTATTGACAAATTTTGCACCGTAACCCTAAACCCTAAGCCCTAAAAAAAAAACAAAAACCCTAAACCCTACACCCTAAACCTTAAAACAAAAACCCTAACCCTAAACCCTAAATAACAAAAACCCTAAACCCTAAATCCCTAACCCTAAACCCTAAAACAAAAACAAAAAAAAACAAAAAAAAAAAAAAAGCATAACCCTAAACCTTTTAAAAAAAATAAAAAATAAAAAAAATGCCAGTGTGAAAAAAAACCCTAAACCCTAAACCCCAAAACAATACTAATTGGCCATGTTACTAATATTTTTCTAAAATAATTTAAAACTATACTTTTAATCAACAGTTTAAAACAAATTGTAAATTAAAACAAGATCAATGAGCACGTTAATATTTGAAGAAGTTCATATTCTAAGGAATTTAATCACTTTAATTGTTGAAGTCAAATAACTTCAAATTGTTTCAGTCTGTTAAATCACATACAGAGAAATATAGACAAGTCTTGGATGTCAGCACTTAGGGGTACGACACAGTATAACGACGGGTGTAGAGCGTTCGTAGAATTTGCCGTTCGTAACTGTACGACCGCTGATGGCAAAATTTACTGTCCATGTAAGAACTCCCGGAATAACCAGCGGCACGCCCTAGCTTACGTTCTTGCCCACCTGACAGAGGGTAGGGGAATGTCTTCGAAATATAGTTTGTGGTATATGCACGATGAGACTATACAAGGGGCTGCTGTTCCTGGTCGGTGTTCAAGTCATCCCAGTGTCACAGATGCGGCTACCGGTAGCACTGAACAGGTTGAATGCATGGAACAAGGCGGAGGCCTAAAACATGGTGGTCATGCCATGTTGCGTGACGCCTTCGATGTGCACGAAGTAGGAGAAGCCTTCAGTACTCAGCAGGGAGAAGTTAATGAAGGAACCTCTGCAGGGGAAGCATTGAAGTACCACAAGTTGTTAAAGACTGCCAAGAAGCCACTTCACCCTGGTACAAAGCATAGTAAACTGAGTGCTACTGTACACATATACAACTTGAAGTGCGTTGGAGGTATAAGTAACAAATTTTTTTTTGATATTCTCGAGCTTATTAGTCAGTTACTGCCTCCTTGCGATGAGACCTTGCCAGTAAACACATACGAGGCGAAGAAGTTCCTTAGATCCATAGGTCTCGGGTATGAGAAGATTCTGGCGTACCGTAATGACTGAATGTTATTCTGGAAAGATAATAAAGAATTAGAGTCATGTACCGTATGTGGAAAATCTAAGTGGAGGGCTGATATACATTTAGATCAGGATGGTGAGGTCATATCGCCGAGGAAAAAACGTCCAGTGAAGGTGTTAAGGTGGTTTCCACTCATCCCACGGCTACAGAGGTTATTCATGTCGGAGCATACTACGCACAATATGAGATGGCATGCAGAAGGCTGCACTGGGGATGGTGTATTGAGCACCCCGCCAACGGTGAGGCATGAAGATCATTCGACATTCTACACCCGGATTTTATGGCAGACAGTAGGAACGTGCGGCTTGGATTGACAGCAAATGGATTCAATCCATTTGGGAACATGAGCACATCCCACAGCACATGGCCCGTATTGCTTGTACCGTACAATTTGCCTCCTTGGATGTGCATGAAACAAACGCTGTTCATCCTGTCACTGGTTATCCCTGGACCGAGCTCACCTGGTATGGATATCGATGTCTACCTTCAGCCATTGATTGATGAGTTGCTGGAGCTGTGGAATGTAAGGGTACGGACATTAGATGCTTCAAAGATGGAGAATTTTACTATGCGAGCTTAGTTGATGTTGACAATAAACGACTTGCCGGCGTATGCATATTTATCTGGTTGGCCGAACAGAGGTGTGAAAGCATGTCCTTGCTGTATGCATTCGACACGTTCTAAATATTTGAAGAACGGAAATAAATTTTGTTATATGGGACACAGGAGATACTTGCCAACTGAACATCTATGGCGGCTGAACAGAAGAACATTTGACGGGACTAAAGAATTAGAATGCGCTTTGAACGTGCCATTCGGGGACGAGATCCTCCAACAGTTGGACGGGATTGCATTTAGGGATGAGGACGCGGGTAAGAAGAAAAACGAAAGAAGTGGAAGACCGGTGCACGAAGTTCTGATGATGTTGTGTGGAAAAAGAAAAGTATTTTTTTCAGATTGCTGTACTTGAAGGACAATTTGCTTCGGCACAATCTTGTTGTCATGCACATAGAAAAAAATGTCATGGACAATATACTTGGCACTATTTTGGACATCAAAGGGAAAACGAAGGACAACCTGGCAGCTCGGCTAGACTTGCAGGAAATGGGGTTGAGACCTAAGTTGCATCCGTTCACAGCCGCAAATGGTAAGACGTATATGCTTGCTGCCTGTCACACGATGTCCAGAGAGGACAAAGAAATTTTTTTGAAGGTTTTTCAAAATGTGAGAGTCCTGGATGGATATGCCTCGAACATTTCACGGTGCGTTCGACTCAAAGAATGTACAATTTTGGGGTTGAAGAGCCATGATAGCCACGTACTGATGCAGCAACTTCTCTCAATTGCATTGCGCCAGTCACTGCCAGATAAAGTGGTTAGACCTCTTGTGGAGATGTATGCATTTTTCAGAGGCATATGCTCAACCAAGCTAACAGAAGACGAGATGGTCCGATTGTAGGGTAGTGTCTGTATCACCTTGTGCAAGCTGGAACAGGTATTTCCTCCAGCGATTTTTACCAGCATGATCCATTTGGTCGTGCATCTTGTGCGCGAGTGTAGGCTTAGCCGCCCCGTACAATATAGGTGGATGTACCCGGCAGAGAGGTAAAATTTCACTATATATATATATATATATATATATATATATATATATATATATATATGTAATTGGTTCCCTAAACGTGGACAATTTCTTGATATGTATGTGTGTACACCACGGCCCCTGAAGGGTGCATTGCGGAGGGATATATAGCGACCGAGCTGGTAACGTTTTGTTCGAGGTATCTGGAAAACGCACCAACATTCCACAACAGACCTCAAAGAAATCCTAATGGATCCAAGGGCGCGGGAACGCGAGTTTGCCTGAACCGGTTGACAATGCAACAGATTCATCGTTATATTGTGTTCAACTCTGAAGAGTTCCTCCATTTGTGGATGTAAGTATTGTTTACATACTTAATAGGATTCAAATAAAATTACTAATAATAATTACTACAATATTATATCCACTGAATGTAGGATGCACAAAGATGCTCTTAGGTGATCATGCACTAGGCGTCGCATCACAGACGCTTTTATTGAAGCCCAACATCATGAGCAGTTTTGCGAATGGTACCGTGCATATGTAAGGAAATAGTTATTTTCTCGTATATAATATTTAAGAGTGTTCAGTGTCATTTTAAGATAGGGGTTAGCAATATGTCGTAATTAAGTACAAATGTGGTCTTTAATATTTGAAATTATAACATAGGTCGATGGACTGGACAATCAACGTAGAAAGGAATTGGGCCACAATTGGTTATGCGTTGTAGAGGCCTAAAGGAGATAGCATTCAAGTATAACAGGTACGTGGTAAACGGGAAACCGTTCCTCACGCTTTCCCATGATGTGGGAAGGAGGACTCAGAACAGCGGCGTATGTGTGCCAACCGTTGAAGGCGAAACGTACTACGGGCAGTTAACCGATATAGTTGAGGTCGAGTATTATAACAGGACTATGTACGTCCTATTCAAGTGCAATTGGGCAGACCCCACGATGGATAGAGGATTCAGAATAGACGATAATGGCCTAATGTTTGTCAACTTCAATCACCTCGTCCACAGGGGAGAACTGATTACTGACGAGCCTTACGTGCTTACATCTTAGGTAGACCAAGTATTTTTCGTCGAAGATAGAAGGAATCCAAATTGGGTTTGTGCCGTGAGGACTAAACCGCGCAACGTGTACGACGTTGGTCAGGGGGAAGGGAGTAATGATGCAGGTACAACCTATCACGAGTGTGTACCACTCGTATTAGCAACTGCTGACCTACATGGTATAAATGATGAATTCGAGCACGACAAGGCCGACATTGATCCGATTGAAGCTCCCATTATACAATGATTGCTATATTTATTGTTGGTACAATTCGCTTCAACTGAATATACTTTTTTAATTTGCGTAAATCCCATTGTATAATTTGCATATTCGTTAGTAATATATAACGTAAAAATAGTAATTAAGTTGTCTACATTTGTTTGCAGGAATCGATGGACCAGAGACCCCCTCCTTGTGCACATCGGGCACCACGCCTACCCGTGCCCCCCACAACCACGACCACAGCTTCGGCGGCACTATATACTGCGGGGTGGCCACACAACCCAGAGGCAGCTTATAGACCATTGTTGCCTGGTACAGTGCTCGTGCCCACGTCAAATCACGGGCAAACCAGCACAGCTGGATATTCTTGTTCTCCGTATTCGGTGCCGCTGTCGTTCTTGCAGATGGGGATCACCTCACCGGGTCATGTGACTCGATGGCGGGCGCGAGAGGGTTATGATGGGATGGGCCCACATGGTTATGCACCATAGTTTCCATATCCCTATACTAGACCTATGCCATGCGGATCTGATAGTGAGACGCATGATGATAGGTTTCTGTTGCCACAGACGGGGGAGATGCAGATGCCAGCTATAGGGTTGAGACAGATGCCTACACCGGCAGTGATGTAGGGCCCGGCTATGGGGTTGAGACATGTGCCAGCATCGGTAGCGAGCCTGGGCCCGGCGCCTGGGGAGAGACAGGTGCCGCTATTTGGGGAGAGCCAGGTGCCGCTATCTGAGGAGAGTCAGGTGCCACTATCTGAGGAGAGCCAGGTGCCACTTTTTGGTGAGAGTCAGATGCCAGATTCCCCATGAGGGGGACGTTGTGATGTTGGGTCCCGATCAGTTGGCCCCAGATAGTCAGTCGGATATGCCTTCAGATGATGATCAACAGCATCCCCCGGCGGAAGGGGTTGGCGAGGAGCATGCAGGCGACCCAGCGACCGAGCGCATACAGATTGACCAGATTCAGTTGATGGGTAAGTACATATCTATACATCAGTAAAACTCATATTATGTTACCAATAATTAATATTAAGTTTGAAAAAAAAAATTTAAAATTTATTAATATAATTAAGTTTTTTAGTGTTAAACAATTAAATGTTGTATATTTTTTTATTAGGGTACAACCCAGACGTGAGCATATATTATGAGGTGATTAGGGACCCAGAGAGAAATTGGGTGCTCCCGAGGGGGAAGAAGATTGTTTTGCAGTATAATGCTGCGACACAACCTGTAGGACGAGCCTGCAATCATTTTAGGCGGGCTACGGGCATGCTTATCAGGAGCGGGTACTACATACATATGCGGAACGAATGGACGAAGGTAGATGTGCAGAATAAGAAGGCTATGTGGGACGCGCTGATGGTATGTGTATGAATCTAATTTATTTATTTATTTAAATTATACATAAGATTAAGTTTTTCTTGAACTTTTAAAATTAATGCTTAAATTGAATGTGGTGGAGGAGTTCTATCTACCTGTATCAGTGGACAAGGGCAAGGCACAACAGGAAGCGTGGGCTGATATTGGCTGTAAGCACCGCTCGTGGAAGTCGAAGTTCAAAACGAAGCTAGATATTCGAGACGGTGACACGCCCGAGACTATACGTGCGAGAGTGCCAGGTAGGGTTTTTGAGAAGCATGACACAGCAAATGTGGAGTACCTGCTGACCGATTGGTGGAATGAGCAAAAAAGGGTATGTAGGTCTTTGATTGTATTATTATAATGTTGAGTTTTTTTAATAACAGTTAATTTAATTATATTACTACTTTAAGTGTGTCAATGCTTACATTTTTATCATCATGTTCAATGCGTAGGCGACCTCTGAACGGATGAAGCGGTTACGGGAGTTGAATGACCTCCCCCATTGTACGGGATTCAAAAGTTATGCCAGATTTAATCACGAGGAGGTATGAACAAATATATGTATATGTTTTTCATATTTGTTGCTCATTGTTTTTATTTTTTACACTATTTTCTCACTCTTTGTTTGTTATATATTTCAACTAGATGGTGACAGGCACATACATCTGGCACGCCCCCCACTCGCGCTGAGTCGTTTGTGAAGACGCACACAAGGAAGGACGGCACTTACCTGAATGAACGTACATGGGTCCTATGCGTATGCTACTAATCTATTTTACTAATATTTCTATGTTATGAGTGTGATATGACATTATTCAATATATGTGTATTTCATGTTGACAACGTACAGGAGAGGATGACGCAGAGTTTATCCAGTGATACAGCTGCCACGCAGAGCGTCTCAGAAGACATTGTGCGTTGGGTACCGAACGACACGTACGAACAGGCGGTTGGGAGGCCTAAGTACGCGGGGAGGGTTCGATAGGTTGGGCCGAACATTACTCCTGTTCGGGGGACGTGCTTCTCATACAGGCCTCGCTCATATGGGGGATCATCTGAGGGCACATCTCGAATTGGGCCGAACAGGCCCGGCAGATGGCAGAAATGCAAGCGATGCTACGTGCTGAGCGAGAGAGGAATGATGCGTTGAAGCAGGGCATGCGACAGTTCGAGGCCTTCATGTCCTCCATGGGAGTATCACAAGCATGCGTTAGTGCTCAGTCTTCACCTGCAAATGTAGGTAGTACGTCGTCTGTTACTAGTGCATCTGCAGGTATGATCCATATTGTGTATACGACAAAATTAATTTTAATTTGTTTTCATTACTTGTTTAAATTTGTGTATAATATTATATACTTTAATTGTTTTTATTACTTGCAGGTGATGTGACAACGATTGGTCCGTTGTCGCCTATTAGACGACGGCTGAGCCAGCACTCCCTTGTCACTACACCATCGCCTGCTACACCATCCCTTGCGCAGCAATCGCCGGTTGGCGAGAACACGCCTGGGACGATACCTCGTGATCCGCAGGGACACCCTTCAGATTTGTTGATATTTTGTGTAATTATTTTTTGTTAGTAACGAATATGTTTATTTTTTGTAATTATTTTTTGTTTGTAAATACGTTATTAATTATTGATTTGTGTAATTTGATTTTGTGATATTTTTGGCCAGAAATAAGAAAATTACAAAAAAAAAAAAAAAGAAAAAAAAAAAAGAAAGAATTAATTAAATTAAAAAAGTAATTAACCCAAAAAGATTTTTTTTAAAAAATTAAAAAATTATTTGTTAGGTCGTGGACTTACACAATTATTTCTTTAACTTTGAAACACCTCAACGTTTTATAGGTTAGAAGATTTCATAAGATGCCAAGTGGATGACTCTTATTGGTGTGTTTGAGTAATTAGAATTTAATTGTTGTAGTAATGTTCATTTGGAAGCTCTAAGTCTGAGTTTGACAATACATACTATTATGATTGTGAATTTAGAACTGCAAAAAAAATCTTACTTTATGATTTCGTTTCCGCATGCCCTCTTTTTTTTTTTTTTTCTCGAATATAGGTTTAGGGTAATTTCTTCAGTCAATTACCAGTTAATAGAAGTGAGGAAGTGGCCAGTAACCCTCACAGTTAAGTAAAAACAATTACCTAATTTTGGGGGCGTTACAATTGGAGCAAGTTTTTATTTTTTCCTTCAGATCACTATTCAAGCTAATATAATTCGATCATAGTGACGTACTTCTAGTTATTGGTATGTGCTTGTTTTATTTTAAAACATGGACTAGAATGGAATACTAGCATAGGGCCAATTTTGAAGACACTTGGGCTATCCCTAGCCCTAGCCATGTGTCTCCAATAGAAGAGGCTAGGTTTTTATCCATAGCCTAGCCTAGCCGTCCAATATGGGGGTGTTTGGAGATTGGTTGTATGCCTTCTCTCCAAGTAAACCTAAGCTTATAAATAGAGAAGCTTGTGAAGCATAAACAACGCTCAACCATAACACTAAACACTTTCTTAAGAGCCCACTCTCTTGGTCATCTTCAGTCATTGAGGAGAAGATCCTAAGGTTATAGAAATTCTAGAGGCCGCCGTTTCTTTTGAAGAGGCAAGAAGAAAAAGATTTTTTGCTCATAGCCAAGTAGTGGCCGAATTTCAAGTATGTGTGTCTCCATCGTCTTTTATTTTTTAAAGCATGATCTTTCCATATTCTCTTAAAGTCGATCATTGAGATTATTCCGTTGTGCATTTGATGTACAAGATCACAACACTCTATCCACATGATGTTTTTAAATAAATCTCGAAAGAGAAACTATTAAGAATCAATATTTTCTAATATTTCATATTTCTTGATTTTATGTTTGTATTATTAAGATACTTTCATGATTAGCATATTATTCTGATTTTATTTTAATTACTAATGTAATATTTTTTTAGGGTAATTACATTTTTCCCAAATGAACTACTAACCTCCGTCAATATGCCTCCATGAACTGCCACTCTCACCACCCGACCGCAACGAACTGTCATTTACTTACCAAAACCTTCATTCTGTTAGTCAATCTCGTTAAATCAAACGGTCAACCTATCAAGGGCACTTCACATGTGGTTTTATTAATTTTTTTCCTTCTCTTTCCCTCACAATAAAGGGCTCCCTCTCTCTCCACACTAATATAAATTTCTACCTACTACAACCCAACAAATCCACCAACATTCTCACGAGTCACTCGCTTCTCTCCCTCTAAAAGAAATGCACAAAAAACTCAGCCCCATGACTCCTCTCCTCCTCTTTATCTTTTTCTCATCTCTCATTGTAAGCACATTGAGTCTCACTACTGTGTTTCAAATTCTCTTTTATTATCCAACTTTGTTGTTTCTGCGCATCATTGTTTCACCTGTGTTTTCATTTTTTATCAATGCAGGTTAGCTTCGCCCTTGCTTTCCTGGCTATCTCTGCCCATATTAATGATGATTGGAAGTCACTTTTGTTTCATTGAGCGGTGGCAGGCTTTTGGAATGAGAAATCACCTGTTTCAGAGCTCGATGTGGCAACGACAACGGGCCTTTCCGAATAATGTATTGCAAGAGGTCCGTCCTCAATACTTTGATTTAGGGATTCATCCTCCTTGCCCAATATTGTACACCGACCCTTTTCTACTTCTTTGTATTTCCTGGCTACCATTGCCCAAATTCAAGATTGGTGGAATTGCGTGGAAAATCTATTTATGCCACAAATCCCTTCTTTCATAGAAGATTATACTTTTGGACAAGCTTGATGGAGGGAAGTTGCAAGTTCAGCCAAAAAGCGGTTGTTTCCTCTCCAGTATGTGGGGCAGTCCTCTTCTACTATGTTTGATCTCTTGGTTCTGGTTCTTTCTAGTGATTGCCTAACAAACACAAAAATGAGGACATAGGTTTCAGAATTCTGCTGGGGCTAGCAGTTGTTTAGTCGGAGAAAAACTGTTTAGTCTAGAGCGTATGTAGTTTGGTATTGGAACAAAGAGATTCGAAACAGTCAGCCCAAGGCAGCTTTTCTACTATTGAAGGCGTTCCCCTTTGAGCGCGGTGGACTCCGCGACTTTCGCCAAGCTCGCGGTGCAGAACAATCTGTCCTCGCACTTGCTGGCATTCTGCACCTCCGCGAACTTGCTCTGCTTTCCCGATTAATCACCGAGTCCGGAGAAGCATGCGAAGGACTCAAACTTTGTAGTGTACTCGGACCTAAACTTCACCAATTACAGCACGGATCAGCTCGGCGTGACCAACTCGCTCTAGAAATACTCAGGTGACGAGAGTCTCCGGTCAACTCGTTTCGCTAGTACAATCGAGACTCGACAGGCCACAAGGACAATGTCGTCAATTACACCCCTATGGCAACGCCCATCAAAACTGCCCGTCTAGTAAGCGTGTAACATGAGAGGTGTACAACATCGCCATCTTCCCTCCTAGGAACGATACTGGAGCGCGAGCTCTTGATGAGAGAGAGAGAAAGAGAGAAGGAGACGATAGATTAGAATATATAATTCAATAGAATAGGCCAACGATAATGGGTGAGGGCTAAAATAGGGAAAAAATGAATAAATTCGAAAGTTCACGTGATAGGTTCACTGTTTGATTTAACGAGGTTAACTGACGGAATGAGGGTTTTGGTAACTAAATGGTAGTTCGATGCGATAGAATGGTGAGAGTGTTAGTTCACAGGGGCATATTGACAGAGGCTAGTAGTTCACAGGAAAAAAGGTAATTGTCCCATTTTTTTTCCCAATATAACTTAAAGATATTATACGTTTACAACTTCTATATAACTCTTATACAACTCTAGTAATTGTTTTTAAAGGGTGCAATATCTCCATAACTTATGAATAATTGTATTTAAACTTTTTTGATGTAGTATGAACAATTCATAAAAGAGATGTACAAAATTGTCAAAGGCATTTGAAGTTTAATCCCATCAATGTGATAAATTAGAGGCTCGATTCCCTCAAATCGGTCGTTTTATCTTATTTTTTCCTTTATTTTTGGATTTTCAAGGGAAAAGATAAAACTCTTGAGGAAAGAAGTAAGAATACAAAAGATCGTCAAGAAGCGAAAGGATTGCCTTGGAATTTAGATAGTGCAAAAAGGAATTAGGAATTTTTTTATTTTATTTTTTAGGGATAACTTCACAAAAGGGTAACGAACTATACCGCGTTTTTGCAGAAGGGTACTGAATTATCATTCCTCTCGAACCTGGGGTTTTAACTATCAAAATGAATCCCAGAAGGGCATTCCGTCTGTTCTCGGCGTTAAAACGCAACGGAAGTCGATTCACGTGACTTCCACGTGACTTTTTTAATGGGTTTGGTCTTCTTTGCCCCTGACTTCAACGGATACATCAAGTCTGAAACCTCCTTCACAAAGCACTTATCTCATATACATTGATACACTCTCAGCTCATACATACACTCTCAGCTTCGGCCTACCTCCATCAACGCGTGAAAGGTAGGTTTTTTTGCATGAGTTAATTTCTTCCCTTCTTCACGTGGAAGCGATCATAACCTATGTCTGACAGTGAATCGAGCTCGGCAACCTTACTGGTCCACTGTGTAAATGTGGATTGAAAGCATGTTCATGGACATTCTTCACCATGGAAAATTTTGGTAGAAGGTTTTATTCTTCTGTAAATTACAAGGTAAATAATTTCTTCCCCCAATTTTTTTTCCCCTAGGGTTCCATCTTTGTTTTCAATTTTTTTTTTCCCCTTTAGGGTTCCATCTCTGTTTTCCCAATTTTTTTTTTCCTAAGGGTTCCACAAGTGTTGATTGATGGGATTTTCTGATTATGCAGCAAGAAGCTGTGAAATGTGATTATTTTTTATGGCGTGAACCTGAAATGTGTGTATACGGTCTAAGAGTTATGTCGAGGTTGAGAAAGTGGCACGAGAGTTTGAAGCTTGAACGGGAATTGAGTGGAAACCAAGTCTCGGATGAAGCAGATAAATAGAAGTCTGAATCTGAGAGAAATAAGAATGAAGCTGATAAATGCAAAGAAGAAGCTGAGAAATATAAGTCGAAACTAGAGAGACAGAAGATGAAGCTTCGGTCAGTAGAGAGGAAGTACAAATTTGCCTATGTTTGTTCATGGGTGATATTTGTGTTGTTGCTTGTATATCCTCAATCTCACAGCCAGTGCAATGCATCGAGGATAATGTTGGCATGAAAATTTTTTTGTAATGATGTAATGCCTTGTAATGTTTTGAGTGTTGGTCGGATTGTGTTCAAGGGTGGTAACTGGTTTGTAATTGTTAGCCGGATTATGAATTTCCCTTGATAAGTGTATTGTAATTGTTATCTTTGAAATATTGTTGTTCATGGGTGATATCAATTGCTATGTTGGTTCCAAAGAATTTGTAAATGACCAATATGGTATGTCTTTGTAAACTTGTTACTACAATTTGTTACCAATTGTCATTTTGGGTTCAAAATTGGTACCAAAATTGGATGAATGTTATTGGTCATTCAATTGGTCTATTTGTTAACAAGAAGTTCACGGAGTTATAAACAACATTTGGTACCAACAAATTAAGGAAATAATGCCAATAACAGACAATACCAGAAATAGCATCATAAACAATTTGGTTTCAAAATGGTAAATGTTATCATTGGGTGATATTCTGTAATGCTGTGTTGGTTTCAAAGAACTTATAAATGACCAATTTGGTATGTCTCTGTAAACTTGTTGGTACCATTTGTTACCAATTATTGTTTTTGGTCCAAAATTAGTACCAACAGATTAAAGCAATAACAGACAATACCAAAATACCATCATAAACCTTTTGGTTTCAAAATGGTTTATATATGTGTTCCTGTAAACCTGTTGGTATAAAAAACCTGAATAGAAAAGCTAGACTCATCCAATCACAAACCAAACAAATTCCTCCAATCATTACACAAAAGTCAAATGACATCAAAACAAACCAATGCATAACAATTCCTTAACCTTCCATTACTCAAATAACATCAAAACACATCAAATGTAGCTACTGAAATTACAAATTAAACCCTTCCAAAAAATAGTACCATAAGTTAAATAACATAAGTTACAAATCATAACCATTCTGTTAAATATCGTGAGTTAAGTTAATACATCCTGAAAACCATGCTGTCCATGCCCTTCCAAAATACACAACCCAAACTGAAAATATACATCATAACCATGTTGTCCATGCCCTTCCAAAATGTACAACACATATCCAAAAATACACATCAGACTTGCCAAATCTTCTTCTTTCCTTTATCCTTTTTGCCTACAGGTGGAGGAATGTCAGAACTTGTTACTTTTGTCTTGTTTATGTCAAAGTCAGGGGGAGTTAGTCTGAAAGTTATGCCACCTGCAACCTTGGGAGGACCCCATGAGCATGCAGGTCCACCACCTGGAACCTTGGGTGGTCCAGAAGGGTTCCCAGTGAGGTCAAGCATCACTTTTCCTCGAGTGTTCGGGTTAGTTTGTGTAGGATGTGCTCTCAATCTTCCACCAACTCTGCTTCTAGTTGCCAAACTGGTACTAGCCTTCTTCCTAGTATATCTTGTGCTTGCGCCCGTTCCTCTAGTGCTCTTCTCACCCCTACTTGGTGCAGTAGATGTAGTGCTTGCACCTGTTCCTCTAGTGCTCTTCTCACCCCTACTTGGTGCAGTAGATGTAGTGCTTGTACCCTCTCCTCTTGCTCTTACCCTCTTTCGACCCCGACCCCTTGTTGGTACAGTAGGATTGTCAGTAGATGGGGCACTAGATGTTGGTGCACTAGAATGGCCCACAGATGGTGCACTGGAGGATTCACCCAACTAAAAAGAACACATCAAATGTCAGAAACCATCACAAAACAACACAAACATATTAAACTCACAGTATAAAGAAACATATGCCTTTAGGTACTAAATGTATGCTAAACAATCACAAAGAAGAAACATTACCCTGTCAAGATTGCAGTCAGTATCTGCAGCATGTTCTCTGTAGGAAGTTCTCCTACGTTGTTGTCTTTCAACATGCCTCATCCTAACAGTGCATGTTCTTGTATTGTGACCATATTTCTTGCACATCCCACATTGGTTCTTCTTGCCACCCTTTCTAACTGAGTATGGATTTGATGTCTCATCAGCACCTCTATTTCTAACTTTCTTAGGTCTACCTATAGTTGCTCTTGACTTTGGTGGTTCAATCTTCGGTTGATTTGTCCTAACCCATTGCTCCTCACTTGGTACAGGGTAAATGATGGGTGCATATACCTTTAAGTACATCTCATTTCCAAAGTAATGACTCAAATAATCATCTGGGTTGCCTCCACCATGCCATATTGCCGAGATGGCATGACAACATGGGATGCCAGAGACATCCCATTTTCTACACCCACATGTTCTCTAGCACAAATTGACCACATACTTCATGCCCTTGCAATCAACCTCAAATAAACCATCACCAACAAAACTTGGTGTACAATGGCTGGCCTCATCTTCCTCTATCTCTAACTTCTCTTTAATTTTTGGCTCCACATTCCCCTCCATGGCCCTTCTAGCATCTCTCTTCCTTTGGTACCTTCTCATTAAGTTTTCCCTGATTCCTTCCAACATTGTCAAGATGGTCTTATCCCGAAACTTAAGGATCCAGCTATTGAAGCACTCAGCCAAGTTGTTGTGCAGAAGGTCACACTTTGTGCTTGTGTTGAACCATCCTCTACACCAGGTTCTAGGGTCAACCTTTTCTAGGTACTCATGTGCTTTAGGGTTTAGTCCCTTGAGCTCCTCCATTGCAGCATAAAATCCAGTCTGTGTGTAAGATGAAGCAGCTCTTTAGAGCAGGCCCTTCAATAACACCCCCTATGACCATCGTCTTTGAAATTGGCATATAAGTGCCGCACATATGTTCGATGTTCAGCATAAGGACACACCTCATGTAGGCCTAGTACCAATCCCTGCACACATGAAAACAATATCTCTATCAAATTCATTAGATTTAACATACCAAATCACATACAAGACATGTAAATCATAAATAAAGATATATTTAATATTTACCTTTTGTCTATCTGAAATGAAAGTCCACCCATGTGGACCCCTAGGGCCAAGATCTGCTAATAAGGGCTCGAGAAACCATGTCCAGCTGTCCTTAGTCTCTGCCTCCACCACAGCTATAGCAATTGGATACATGTTATCATTGGCATCCCTTCCAATAGCTGTCATTAACTGTCCCTTGTAAACTCCCTTTAAGAAACATGCATCAAGGCCTATGATAGGCCTACACCCATCTCTGAACCCATTTTTCATGGCTGCCAATGACATGTACATCCTCTGGAATCTACAAGGCACTTCGGGCATAGGTCTCTCAACCATCAGAATAACACAACTCCCAACATTTGTGCTTCTAATTGCTGCACAGTAGTCCCATAATCGATAGTATTGCTCACCCAACTTTCCATAAATGGTCTGTTGTGCCTTCTTCCTAGCCCTATATAAGGAACTATCGTGGATTTCAACATTCCACTTCTTCTTCACCTTTTTCTTTAGGACATCTATAGGCATGTTCGGCTGATCCCTAAAACAGTCCATGCACTCCTCGGCAACCCAATTCGAAGTGATCAAGTGATTCTTGTACCTCCTAGGGCATGTATGTCTAGGCCTAATTGAAATTAGCATGAACGTGGACTCATCTTTCAACTGCCTCCCATAAACTCTGTACTTACAATTCTTGTCTGCACACACTGCAATGCATTTAGTCCTGGAATTCTTTTCGTAAGTCAAGTCCTTCCCTTTCAATACAAAGGCCTGCTTAATGGCTTTTCTAAACTCATACACATCATGAAAAGTGTTATCTCGCTGCAAAATCGGATCTTTCAAATCATCCTTACTAAATGGAACCCTCTTGGTAACACAGGGCTGTCTTGAAGACTCAGCCTCAGTCGCACCCTCTTCATCACTAGCAATAGGTGAGATCAGTCCATCACTACCGGAAATATCTGAATAACCCTCACCCTCACCCTGGCCCCCACCCTGACCCCCACCCGCACCTTCACCTTCACCTTCACCCTCACCCTCTTCTGCTTCACCAACTGCTGCTTCTACTCCAACCTCCTAATCCACAACATCTTTTGGCTACAGTCCAAACCCTTCATCTACTCCAACATCATCATATTCTAATCCCACCTCTGCATCTAAATCATAAGCATCAGAGTCATCAGTTAGAACCTGATCCCAGAATGGGTCACTTTTGTCTACAGACACTCTCTCATATTCTTCTTCTTCTTCCTCTTCCTCATCAACAATACCCTCTTCTCCATGTACTTCTACTTCTACATCTACATCTACATTTACTACACCAAAGGCAACCAAATATAACTCTACAATTCCATGCTCCCTATGGTGCTCCACCATTTGAATGACATCATGGTCAGAAGAAATAAGTCGTAGCCTTTCATCCAGACTCTTGGTAGGTAGATTATAATAAATTAGGTCACCAGGACCATACCCATAAGTCCTAACTACCCTTTCTATCTCAATAAATGACAACTCATCTCTATCATATGGGTCAGGGTAATGTGATATGTCCCCACCAACATATGTGACCCTATGCTCCCTATTAAATCCTCCACCATGGTGCACCTCAAACATTAGCAATTCTGGATACATTACATGTCCTACAAATAGACAAGTTGACAAAACAATGACACGTCCTAGCGAGCAGACAAAAAAAAAAAAAAAAAAGTCATTAGGTCCACAAGCAGAGTAAAGCAATTCTGCATACAACATGCATAATAAAGGCATCAGCCAGCAAACCAAAACAAAAGTCACCCCATAATGGCAAACACATCAAGACCCACTAACCACAACAAATAGTATTAAAAAAATTGAACTTTTCTGCAACCCTAAGCAACAAACCCGAAATGGGACCACAAACCAAAAAAAAAAGAAAAGGGAACAACAAACCTGAAACAAGATAATGACAGGAACAAATGGGACCATAAACCCAAACAAAATAGGACCACAAACCAAAGAATATATAAAATACACCATCTCAGCAACTTCAATAAGACCCAGATATTGCCGATGACCAAACACATGGTCCCGTAACAACTTAAACCCTAAACAACGGGAAAAGTGTCCCTGAACCCCAAATAACGCCCAGCATTTCAGAAATAAAACAAGTAATCCGCAAATAAACAAATATGGTTAAATAAATATTCATTTACACTGAAAAAAAAAAAAAAAAAAAAAGAAAAAAGAAAAAAAAAAAAAGAGCAAAAAAGTTCATTACCTTTAGTCAAAATCAGCCTTTGATGCTTGATTCTTGTGTATACTGTCGAAACAAGCCACAGTGTAACAGCACGGTTAGGGTTCTTAGCGCACGAGTACGGATTGGGAGCTTTAGGGTTTCCGGATACTTACAAAGCAATTTGGGGGAAAATAGGAAAATATGATACGATGGAGGAATTTTAAGTTCGAAATTGTATCCGTTGAAGTCAGGGGCAAAGAAGACCAAACCCATTAAAAAAGTCACGTGGAAGTCACGTGAATCGACTTCCGTTACGTTTTAACGCCGAGAACAGACAGAATGACCTTCTGGGATTCATTTTGATAGTTAAAACCCCGGGTTCGAGAGGAATGATAATTCAATACCCTTCTGTAAAAACGCGGTATAGTTCGATACCCTTTTGTGAAGTTATCCCTATTTTTTATTTTTTTAATCTTGGTTCGGCTTGTTCAAAGGGTTTATGATAATTGCACTCCTAATTGTTTAGGGTCCATGAACACAAATATTAGTGCCATAAATTTTAACATTACATAGTGCTATAAATTTATTCTATATATAAAGGCTGTTTTTTAGGGTCAAACTACCATGGTGCTTAAAGAGTAATGTTACATGTCACCCTCATATTCCTCTTGTGTCCTCCCACCATAGTATTAAAGAGTAATGTTACATGTCACCCTATGTCCTCATTGTGTCTCCCCAAAACTAATGTGGCTCTTAGAATTACCATTGAATTTATGATAGATCACTATTGAATTTTGATCCAATGGTAATTTTAAGAGTCGCATCAACTTTGGGGGGACAGAAGGAGAACATAGGGTGATATGTAGCATTATTTGACCTGCTATAATGTTCCACTACTAAATATTCTAAGAAAAAAAAATATTGGATTTATGAAACTTCAAATTTAAATTTGATTTGATTTTGATGGACAATAAGGCTAGGACTAGGAACTCTGGCTTCTAGGTGCTAGGCATCATTCTTCACCCTATCATGTTACACTATTAGTTTCCTAAATATTAGTTGGTTAACAATAGTGGAAATTTAATTTTAGTCTAATCCATACATCTTGGAGATGTTAACCGCCCAGTGCAACCACAATTTTAATCATGCATACATGTGAAGACATGTATTCATGAAGGAGCAAGTAATAAAATTTGTGGAAGGAGACTACGGGACGAAGGTCGAGAGAAGAAATTAAATGAATTCTTTGTATTCATGACTAGGACCATCGATTATGAACTCAATGAGTTCTGTGTCAAAGATTGAGGAAACATCACTGGAGCCAGCAATGTCATCTCTCCTCAACGATGTTAGCAATGCTAGATCGGAATGGAATCTCCACCACTGTTCTTCCGCCGTTATCAAACTGCATCGCCAAATCGCTCCTAGTCGCCATCGTAGTTCCGTCCGACAGCCATCACCTTGCACCGGCCATTGCAACCGCCGATCCAGAATCCACCGCACCAAGCGCCACCATCAGCCCTGCCGCTTTGGATACCTCTTTTGTTACAGAGATGTGAAAGAAACAAGCAATGGCGTTTTTGTTTGGCTCAAACGAAGAAAAAAAAAAGGGGTACAAACAAAACGAGTTTGGCTTTTATGAAGGGCCTAGTTAGTCAATGGGTCAACTTTCTTTTGTGGCTCAAAGGTGGAGCAGATGCGTGCATTGTTTTTAATATTTTTTATTAAGTTATATTTTTGGAAGTGTTAATTAGTTTTTATTTTCAATACTTTATTTTTCATAATTTTTTCTTGAGGACAAGAAAAAGGTTAGTTGGGGAGAATGATGTGATCCTAATCTGTAAGGATTACATCTAAATCTAAGTAAGAGATATATCTAAGTTGCAGATATATCTAATAGGAGTAGTAGAGATTGAATAAGAGTCTTATCTCTTATAGTGGGAGAAGATGAGTAGTAGTCTTTATCTTGTATTGCTATAGGTTTCTATCTTTGAATAGCAATAGGTTATCTAGCTTAATTTATGGGATAACTCTATCTAGAATAGAGTTACACTCCTATGAAAAATTTGCTAGTTTTATTGTGTATTTAAATGAAGGATTATGGAATATATGTTATGTTAAATTTTGTTAAGTAAAATATAGTGTTACTGTGTTTTTTGAGAGTTCATGGCTAACTCGAAACAGCAAACCTATCCATTCCTGTATTTTATATTAATTGGTTCACATCATACACTTTGAGTGTTCTGAGTGCTCTAAGTTGCGGTACGAAAGGATTTTCATGGAGAGAATGTTGGGAAATCCATTATGTACAGTTGCAGGGGAACAGAAGATCAAAGTTGTGTTTGACCTGCTATGTGACTTTCATTTATTTAATTATCTTCTTGGACATTTGTGTTGGTTCAGACTGTAAATAAGCAGATGTTTTGTTGCCTTGTTTTATAATCTTCTTCACCATTGCTTGGCAAATCTTAGACGGGTGTTTCTGTAGTCATTTGGCTGGGGATTGAAAGAAAAGGCTTGCCTTTAACTTTGATTTAGAAGTTTCCATTTATATAGAATTCATTGTGCTCTTTGTGCTTCCAAAGAGACTACCCGAACAGTGTGGATTACCTTTCATGGTCTTTAACTAGCTAAATAATTTTGGTGCTCCATTCCCAGCAAAATCAAAACATAATATGCTTCACAAAAAGACTATTCAGATCGGAATTCTTACATTGCTTCAGCAAAAAACTATTCTCTTAATATGCTTGACATTATTTATTAATTTTTTTTTGTAAGGAATATGCTTGACATTATTATAAGAATATTCTATTTATATTGATTGTTAGCAAATACGACTGTTAAAAAAATAAATGTAAAATAAAATACAAATTTTAGAAAAGAAATGATAAAGAAATAATATTTAAATAATAGAAATTTGCTACAAACTCACTTATAGCTAATTCTTACAAATTAGTATAATAAAGTAGCATGTGTTTTTGCCGCTGGGTTTCTCTTCAGATCTTGGTTGATGGGGGAGGGGGCTTTGCCCCTGACTCCCTACTCTTTGCTTTTTCCGTCTTGTTTACTTGCTTTCTGTTTATGGTTTTGTTTTCGGCCGGGCACTGAGCCGTGGGCTGTTATATTTCTTTCCTCTAGGTGACTCTCCGCAAACCCAAGAGGTGAAGGTGTTTTCCTCTAAGAGCACTCATAGTGGGTTATGTAAAACCCACTGTAAATCTATAATACATAACCAAACCACAAAAACATCCCTCCATCAGCTTCTCCATCCTCACACCATAATAGATTCACTGAACATTTGTGAACAGTGCGACACCACATGTGGCGTCGCACTGTTCACACATCTATCAATTTTATATGATTATTTCTCTTCTTTCTTTCACTTTCTTCCTCTTTCCCGTCACTTTCTTCCTCTTGCCGGTAGTCTCTCCAGGAATTATAGGCGAGCTCGTCGTCGCTGGCTTGGGAGTTGGAGATCTCGACAGTGACGACTGCCAGATTGCCGAGCTGGTACACGTCCTTGTCCGTCTGGAGCTTCAGAGTCGGCCGGAGCTGGAGCGATCTAGCGAGCTCGTCGTTCGTCGTTACTGGCTCGGGGGTTGGAGATCTCAACAGTGCTGGCTAGAGGAACCGACGGAACCCCAGCGACAGGTCGGTGGAAACCATGGGAAGTTTCTGGTATTTCGGTGGAAACCATGGGCCGCCGACAGAGAAGATTCACCGTGGGTTGATTTTGATTTTGATTTCCGGTGGGTTGAATTTGATTTTGATTTCCGGTAGGTTGAATTTGATTTTGATTTCCAGTGGGTTTGATTTTGATTTTGATTTCCGGTGGGTTTAATTTTGATTTTGATTTCCGGTGGGTTGATTTTGATTTTCCGTTGGGTTGATATTGATTTTGATCCGGTGGGTTGATATTGATTTTCCGAAGCCAGAGCAAACAGTGCTTAAAAAAGCAGAAGAAGAAGAAGAAGAAGAAGAAGAATCTCTATGTTTTCTCTGTGATAATTCTGGTGTACGTGATAATTCTGCATTTGTTTGATGAAATGGCAGAGGTGATTTCGGGTTTGTGGAGAGGAGTGGGCATGAGTTTTTAACAAAAATATTAAAAATGATTATTTTAATAAAATAGATATAAATTTAGATCATTTGATGGAGGATAGTTTTAAAAGTTGTTATGTAAACTAGCAAAAAGCAAGTTTGATCATGTAAAATAGATTAAAATTTACATAACCTGCTGGGAATGGTCTTATCCTTTTGAGGATTTGGAGTTAGTGGGTTTTGTTCTACGGTGGGGATGTTCAAAGTTAGGAACAAAGATCAGTTTTCTGTTTTTGGTGAGGCTCAGACTAGTGTGGGGAGCGTGGAGGATGTAGAGGGGTATTCTCTCTCGGATCTGCACTTTCTGTGCTGTTTCAGGAGTCGTTGACAATGTTTGAGGAGGAAGGAATGATGATGGGTTGCACAACCTAGAGTTTTTTTTTTTTTTTAGAGCGTCGGCAGTGTTTTGATAAAGAATAAAACTGATGTTTGGATGCACAATTGGGTTACTTCTATTCTAGCACAGAAATGGGCTTATTCTTGAGCAGGTTTTGGCGGAGTTTTATTCCAATACACAGATAAGCTTATTCAAGAGCAGGTTTTGTTTTTCATTTAGAAGAAGCCTTATACAGATCTACCAGCGACTCCCTACGCTCTATGCCGGCCAATGTTATTGAGTTTATATTTTTGGATTCTTTAAATTTTATTCTGTTGTTTAATCTCTGTAACCTGCCATGGTAGACTTTAAATATAGTTTTTAGATTAGATCTTACTCTCTTATCTTCTCATAGTGGAACTTATTGTAAAAAAAGATGTGTTTTTTTGTATCCTTCTACTAAGGCAGCTGCCCTCCAAGTCAAGAACTAGTCCTCTTTGTTTTTAGGAGTCTTTATACCCCTAATTACAGCTTTTGGCCTTTTGGGTCTCAGATTATAGAAGGTTATTTCCTTATTCTAAAAAAAGGAAAAAAAAAAAAAAAAAAGTAGCATAGTGTTTCTAAAGCATATGATTGAGAAGCATAGCTTTCTTATTAATGCTAATAAAAAAAATATGTGTTTCTCACGTGCTAAGGGGCATTTAGCAATTATTAGACAGGTTTGTAGTTTATTTATTTATTTTTTATTTATTTATTTTTTTTTTACATATTTAATTGGTATAGAGAAAGATTAAATAATTGAATATATGGTGTATTTTAAAAGTCCTTAGCTAAAATAAATAAATAAATAAATAGGCTTTTGGTAAGTTGTTTTAGATATAATTCTTGCTCAAATTTGCATGACGTTGCGGACAGGGAGTTAGAAGCTCCGACTCAGTACCATTTCAGACAAGCATGGTAGCATGATGTTCCTCGCCACCGCCCCATCACCAAAGATCCCATTCACCCACAAGACCACAACTATACCTTTTGCATTCTTCTTCACTAACACTAGCCGGACAGCCCGTACCGCTTCCCTGCAACGAGAACAACCACCAAAACATGAACCCGATCAAGCACCAGAAGACCGTTACAGCATCAGCAACAGGTCATACTGGACCAAAAAGATTCACATACTCTGTGCTGAAGACCGCAATGTCGACGAGGCGCTCCGCCTTCTGGACCGTCTCAGTCTCCGCGGGTACTGCCAGGACTCCCTCAACCTCAGCAGCATAATTCACGCACTATGCGACTCCAACCGCTTTGCCGAAGCCCATCACCGACTTCTACTCTCCATAGCTTCTCACTGCGTCCCCGACGAGCGCACCTGCAATGTTCTTATTGCCAGGTTACTTGATTCTCGAACCCCATATAGAACATTGCATGTTGTTCGCTGTTTGTTTGACGTTAAGCCTGAATTTGTACCATCTTTGGTTATTTATAACCGTTTGATGAATCAGCTTTGCTCGTTTTCACGACCCAGTGAAGCTCACAGGTTGTTTTTCGATATGAAGAGTAGGGGGCATTGTCCAAATATTGTTTCTTATACTACCTTGATTAATGGTTATTGTAAAATTGGTGAAGTGGATAATGCCCAGAAGGTGTTTGGTGAAATGGGTGAGAATGGGGTAGTACAGAACTCCCTGACATATAGTGTATTGATTCGTGGTGTTCTTCGGAGGCGGGACATTGATCGTGGGAGGGAATTGACGTGCAAACTTTGGGAGAAGATGAGGGATGAAGAGGACCTGTCCGTGAGAAATGCAGCTTTTGCGAATCTTGTTGATTCTTTGTGTAAAGAAGGGCTTTTTCACGAATTGTTTAGGATCACGGAAGATATGCCTCAAGGGAAGAGTGTGTCTGAGGAATTTGTTTACAGTCAGATGATAGATTCACTTTGTAAAGTTGGAAGACATCATGTGGCCGCAAGGATTGTTTACATAATGAGGAAAAGGGGGTTTCTTCCAAGTTTAGTATCATACAACTCTATTATACATGGCCTTTGCAAGGACGGAGGTTGTGTGAGGGCTTATCAGTTGTTAGAGGAAGGAATTCAATTTGGGTACTTACCATCTGAGTATACATATAAGATTCTAGTAGAAGCCCTTTGCAAAGAGTCGGAGCTCCACAAGGCAAGGAATATTCTGAAACATATGCTGAATAAGGAAGGTGTGAACAGAACCAGAATGTTCAACATATATTTAAGGGCGCTTTGTCTTATGAATAACCCAACTGAGCTTTTGAATGTGCTGGTTTTTATGCTTCAGAACCAGTGTCAGCCAGATGTAGTAACCTTGAACACGGCAATAAATGGGTTGTGCAAGATGGAGAGGATTGAAGAGGCTTTGAAGGTATTAAATGATATGATAAATGGCAAATTTTGTGCCCCAGATTCTGTGACCTTCACTACTGTCATATGTGGTTTATTAAACGTTGGAAGAACCCAAGAGGCATTTAATATTTTGAATCACATAATGCCGGAACATGGTGTTAGGCCTGGTGTTGTGACATATAATGCACTTCTACGAGGCTTGTTCAAACTTCAGCAAGCAAATGAGGCAATGGAAGTTTTTAATAGCATGCTGAGTGATGGTGTCACTGCGGACAGTACCACTCACACTATAATAATTGATGGATTATGTGAGACTAGACAAATAGAAGAGGCTCAGAGGTTTTGGGATGATGTAATATGGCCTTCAAAGATTCATGACAATTTTGTATACGCGGCCCTTATCAAAGGGCTTTGCCGCTCAGGCAAATTGAATGAAGCTTGTCACTTCCTATATGAACTGGTAGATTCTGGGGTCGCTCCAAATATTTTCAACTATAATATTTTGATTGACAGTGCATGCAAGTTAGGGTTAAAGAGAGAAGCTTATCAGACTGTTGGAGAGATGAGAAGGAATGGGCTGGTCCCAGATGCTGTAACCTGGAGGATTCTTGACAAATTACATGGTAATGTGAGAGGGCAATTCTCTATTGAGGATGCAATTCTGCAATCCAGAGGTGGGTCACAGGATATAGAAATGGAAGAAAAACTTAGAATGTGAAGCAAATCCGACTTGGATTCAAGTAGCTACAAGAAGACAGAAACTATATGATCCTGTTAAGGGGATCCATATATCCATTAAGATGAATCTTAATTTTAACTTTGTGACAGAAAGTAACATCTTCTGAAGCGGTTTAGAAAATACAGAAGTGACAGAGCTGACCCCAAGACAGGAGATAATGCAAAGTTGAGACGCCTAATTGGGCAGGTATAGGGGACTACAATTTTCCTTAACAATTATTGTAATCTGAAGGATGTCAATAAAACTCATGTTACAAATTAACAGAGAAGTTCTTTGAAACATCAAGATAGTCCAGACAGAAAGTGTTTGTTATCCTAGAGTTTAATTTCAATGGGTTAGTAACTTCATTGCTGCAGGTTGTGTAAAGAGACAGATAAAAGTTGCAATCAATCCACACATTCTGGATTCTGTATAAATTACTTGCAGTATACAAGACCATCCTTTAAAATTTTCTGGTCAATTATTGAGATTGCTTTGTCATTTAGGTTCAGAGAAGCTATGAACTGGTTGTTTCCCTGAACTAAAATCAAACTTGTTGCCAAACTGTAATCTTATACGTACTTCATCTCCAAGAAATTGGTCAGCTCGTTTATGAAGACCTTTTAGTTTATACAAAAGAAGTAAACCATAGGTGTTGCAAAAAACCGGGATGGGAAACAAAATGGAATGTACTGGATTTTCTGCACATGCAAACATCAAACCAGAGACAAAAGCAGGGCTCAACAAATAGAAAGTATCATGGTACGTCTTCCTTCACTGAAATGGTGTTTCTTTAATTTAGAAGATCTCAACCAACATTCATTTTGGTCTCATTGATTGATGCAATGCTACTCAAATTTGTTACTGTGATACAGGCAGAACTGCTGGTCTTTTGGTGTCCTGCTGTTGCCTTGGCTCCAACATCTGTTTGCCACATTCTTCGTCTTTTTTTAAACTCTCTAAACCTTTTTACTTTCTTGATTACATACGTTTTAGCTATCCACTTTTAGCTCCAACCTTTTTACATCTGTTTGCCACAGCTATTTAGTTTTTTAAAGCACCCTTAGCAACTTCACCATTTTAGCTATTCAATTTCACTATTCCATTTAAATATTATTTGTCAAAGATTTCTTTATTCTTTTTCTAACATCTATATTTTTGAATGATTGTCTTTTTTCTAATGGTCATATTTTTTTAATATTTGTCTTATTCTAACGGACATATTTTTTTAAATTTGTCTTTTCCTTACGGTTATATTTTTGAAAATTTGTCTTTTTTCCTAACAGTCATATTTTTTGAAAAAGGCCATATGCTTTCAATATAAATAAACATAAGGATAAAAAATAAAAAAGGGAAAGAGAAAAGAACATTTGTTGAGTGTGAAAAAGAAATAAAAATAAATAAATAAATAAAAAAAGAGAGAAAAAATTACTATTTGTTATTCTTTTGATGAGTGAACAGTACTGACCAACTATTCACTCGCCAAACAAAAATTACCATTTTACTGAAGCTATTAGAGAGGTTTTTTTTTTTTTTTTTTTTTTTTTTTTTTTTTTTTTGATTTGGCTCATAAAAATAGCTAAGAAAACCATTTTGGGGAGTCTACTAAGAATCTTCTGCCTACTTTAACCGACAGACCATGTCCCTGACTTCTTACAACTTATTTCAACTGGAAATGTTACATAGTGTTATGAGAAGGTTGTTGCTTTCTACAACTCATTTTACCATGCTGCTAATCTGTAACACCCAGAATTTTCACTGAAATGGGGTAGCTTCTCATTGTTGTATTTGTGCAATTGGACAGTCACTACAACCTCGAAGGGAAAAAAAATAGTGAAGCTAATGGCACCATTATCTTTCGAGCATTCTGGCGATTAATTATAAAGTAGGAGCCATACTAGCTAGGGGCCTCTAACAGATCTCTTCCTATCCCATTTCTTATCAAGACCAACCAACTGTTTGACGAAATTGCCGTCAAAAACCTCCTACACCCGAAACGGCGTTGGATCCACCTCCTTAGTCCGGCATCCCACTGAATTCGAAAGCGGTTTGCTCCGCAAGAATTTCTGCATCTTCATTCACCAACTCAATACAAAGCTAGCTAAAGATGGTGACACCCAGTTTCAAACCATCTTCATGGCAAACAATCTACACCAATTTCACAGAGACAACATATTCAACCCAAGTAATACCAACCCCAAAGCCACATTTTATCAAACACCTTGTAAGATAACAACTATTCCATTTTATATCAAACATTTTACATAGGCAGATTGACGTTAAAGCATAGGAATGAAGTTGGATTATTTTCTGTGGCTCCAACTGCTTTATCTTTTTGGTTCCTTCTTCCCCCTGCTCTCCCTATTTGTCCTATTTGTGAGGTTTGTCCCCTTTCTCCATGCCTGGTTGGAGATGCTTTGTTCTTCCCACGCTTTTTCAGCCATTTGAATAGATATTTTTGTTAGAGCAACTCCAGCACCAATAGGCTGTGTAGTTACTTAAAAAGTCATCTCTTATATTTCTTGTAGCAATTTTGCTTTGTATATCAGATTAAAGATTCTGAGTTTTAACCTTGTCTCCGTCAATTCATCATATTTAAATTAAATATTTCACGTGTTGAGTCTTACCTATTAAGGGAAAGTTTGAACCCATACTTGAGGAAGAGTGTTAAAATATAAATTGATTGATTAAATTTATCCCTTCCAATAAGACTAAACTTTTGTGATAAATGGTAATTTAGCAACAATGATAAACTAAAAAACAATCAATCTTTTATTTCTAGACTAGTTGTATGAAAATAAGAAAAAAATATATATATTTTCAAAAACATTTTATGAATATTATTTTTTATCATAACCAAATTTAAATGTTAATACTTTTTTTAAAAAAGAAAATTCTTCATTTACACCATTTTCAAAAATGGTTGTCAAACAAGCGTCGACAAACCGAACCCTAGTCATGCTCAGTTTTCTTTCGATGTAAAATATTTTTTGAAAATTAAATCATTTTTCTTATTTTTGGTGTTTAGTACAATGAAAAATCATGATAAAACCAAAAACATTTTTGATTGACTAGGAAAACTTTATTTAATTTTCTTTCTTTAAAATCGTAAACTATTTTTCGAGTTTGAACTTCTCATTCTCAAATCGTTAGAGTTTGGCATACCATTGTCAGAACTCTACTAGAGTTTGCCAAACCTTTGCCAGAGTTTGCTGGCCATTTTTCGTAGTCGCTAATTTTCCGAATGAGTACAAAATAGGACTCAAGTATCTCCTCATGCTAGCGAGTTAGTAGCGACCTTCTACTTGAGTCGACAGCACTATGAGATACAAGGATCGGGGCCCATGAACAACGCAAAAAGAACTTCTGGCAACACTGGTAGTACTAGGGGTGAAACTGCAGACAGATAAAAATCGTCCGCATTTGATATTCGTTATTTGCATCTGATCGCTATCCGTATATGCGGCTACGGTTAGCAACAACCATTATCCATATATACGGGTGTGGATAACAGTTTTAGAGTATGCGAATGCGGTTAATTATTGTATTCGCATTCTCTTTATACATAAACGGCGTTGTTTTGAATTTGGTAAGTTTAGTAGGACCTTTAGGTTATATTAGATTTTTTGTAATATTATTTTAAAGTCATACCTTACTACATTTACTTTCGGAAAAAATCATATTTAGATCTTAAGTTTTTATTTTATTTGAATTTAATCCTTGAGTTTTCAATTTTAAGAATATAGTCCTTAGGTTTTCACAAATTTTAAATAGGCTATTTTGTCACTTTTTCTTTCAAAATTAATAGTTTGTCAAATTTCATGTATGTCTTAAATTGATACATTAGCGTCCATATTAACATCTAATACAAGCACCAAGTCATTCATAAATAAAATTTTTTTTTTTAAAAAAAAAAAAAAAAACCCAAGATGACCAAACTCTAGAAACAAAAATCTTCTTCGTCATCCTAATATTCTAGATTTGTAACATTAGAAGAGAAACCGTTAATTTTGATGCTCACATAGACATCGACATTGTATTGGGTACTGACATGAACCCTAAAATGCCAAATAAAACACACGTAACAAATGAAAAATTGTTAACTTTAACAGTAAAATAATAAATGAACCAATTTGAAACTTGAGCAAAACTTAAAGACTTTATTTTTGAAATTGAAAATCTAAAAACGGAATCTAAATCAGATGAAAACTTATATAATTTTTTCCTTTATATATATATATATATTTCTTTTGTGATTTAAATTCTATTACTTTATAAAATAATAATTTTCACTAACTAATAATCATAAAGGACAAACTACTACGAGTAAGAAAAGCTTTTCACGAAGTAACCCACGAGCTTTCCTTCTGATATCGAGAGGGATAGGTGTCGCTTCAAGCAATGAATTTGCTTTTCTTCCGAATCAAGATCATTTTGTGGTGCAAAAAAAAAAAAAAAACAAACACAAAGATCATTTTGTGTGGATCAAAAGCTTTTTCAGTCTTTTCATATTTAAAAAACAAAACAAAACAAAACAAAAAGGGGGAAAAAAGTGTTAGCCTTTTCTTTTTTCTTTTTTTTTTTTTAAGGTAAAGTCTTATCCACTTTTTTGCCGACAAATATCGAAATAAAATGATGTCTAGATCTAAGTTTGACAAGTAATGGTACTGGTACATCCCCCTTAACAGTTCAGAAATTTTAAAAAAAAAAAAAAAAGGAAAAAAAGTAATAGTACATATTACAGCCCATCTTATTGAACTGAACTCTTTAACTAGTAATTAATAATAATAATAATATTATTATTATTATTATGTACATATATATAAATTACATCCTATTTTCTAAAATTGAAAGTATTGTCAAATCAATACAATGAAATGAAGTGTAGCACGTAAATTTTTTCAAATTTTATAAATTTTATTTCAAATTATTAAAGTACTTTTAAATATGATTAATTAGTTAAAGAGAAATGTTATATATCACAAAATATTATATTTTTATTCTACCATGCAAATGTGGTAGAATGTAATAACAATTAGAAATAGGTGTTATAGATGGTTTGATTGGATGTGTTGCTTTCTCGTGTAACACTTGAGTAAAAATGAAAAGCAATATGAAATAAATATATTTTCAAAATATTAGAGCTTAAAAACAATTTATACAAGTCAAAAACACTAAAAACTGGTCCAAATTATTTTTCAAATCATTTAAAATAGGCCCTAATATAGACCCAAAGAAGGCCCCAAAAACTAAAATAAGCCCATATATTATTATATAATACGCAGATAGCGGATAATAACCGCGTGAATTCTGTTACTAAAACCATGATGTAAATGTGGTTGCGATTGTAATTGTAGATATCTAAAAGTGATATTTGTTTGTTGAGTAATTGTACTCTGAATCAATGCAGGATAGGCCCATCAATCAAGAGAATCCAACATAACAGATGCCTCTTAAGAGGAGTGATAGTGCCGAGCATTTAAGTGAATAATGTTTGGACACACGGACGACCAATTAAGTATTTGATATATGTTCAAAACGAAAGATCTCCTCATTTATGAGGATCTTTAGCCATTTATTAAATATGAGGTCATCCAATCCAATCAGGACTGGGTGCAGGGAGAACAGTAGTGCCTTGCGCCGTTACTCCGGCCAACTCATCATGTTAATGGTCAGAATACTATAAATGATCGCTAATCATGTCAGATCCAATTTATACTTGCTCCGTCAGCAGTGCAAGATTCACATGTGCGAGCTCACAAAAGGAAGGTGGTATAAATAGAAATCATAAATGGATAACACCTAACTTGGCCAGTTACATTAATTGTTATTCTCATTCCTCTTTTCAGAAAAGCAGCGACTGAATTAACTATCAAAGAAGGCGTCGCTAACTAACTCTCAGCGAGCCTTTTTCTGTTTTGTAGATTCCAGGTCCATGGACCCAACAATCTTCTTCGAGCTCTCATTGTTAGAAGAACAATCCTACGATCGACATGTCATCATTCGAAAACTATGTAAATATCTATATTTTATAATGCGGCCACAAATATTATAAATAATTACATCCGCAGCATTTACATGCACGTACACTTCTACTAGTATCCTACTAGACTCTCCAACCTCAAAATATTGAGATATTGCTGCAGTGTATATATCATTACTCGATCTTAGTTAAAATAAGAGAAAAAAATTGAAGTCCCACATTTTCGTTGATTTTCGTCCCTTCAAATAGACTCTAGTTTTCATAATTTGTTATTTTCGTTTATACTCTTTAAATAAAAAATTAAAATAAAAAAGAAGAAGATAGTAATTGAAGTAGGTCGTCCAACCTAATCACGACGATGGTTAATGTGGGTTTGGCTCGGTCGTGCTCTATGCCATCCTCCATCCAACCATTATTTTGAAAATTAAACAGTTTACTATATTTATATTATTTATATTTATATTTAAATATAAGATTAAATATTTTATTGGCACTTAAATTTTAAATTTTTTTAAATTTAGTACCTAAGTTTTCATTTGTTTCTTAGGTAGTACTTGAGTTAAGAGTAAAAACTCGTTTAGTATCTCTGTTATATTTTTCGTCTAAATATTAACGGCTCACCACGTGCCAACCGCTAAAAAATATATATATTTTTTAAAAAAAAGGTACCAATATCATGTGATGAAAAACAAAACACAAAGATCATGTCGCTTGAAGCAACGAATTTGCTTTTCTTCCGAATCAATATCATGTGATGAAAAAAAAAAAACACAAAGATCATGTCGTGTGGATCACAAACTTTTTCAGTCTTTTCATAATTAAAAAAGAAAAAAAAAAAAAAAAAAAAAAAAAAAAAAAAAAGGTGGAAAAAAAAAGTGTTACAGCCCTTTTTTTTTTTTTTTTTTTGAGGTAAAGTCTAGTCCACTTTTCTGCCGACAATAATAGAAATAAAATGATGTCTAGATCTAAGTTTGACAAGTAATGGTACTGGTACATCCCCCTTCTCCCCTGTTGTTGTTCAGAAAAATTGAATAAAAAAAAAGAAAAGAAAAAGAAAAAGAAAAAGTAATAGTACATATTACATTCCATCTTATTTAGGTGAACACTTTAACTAGTAATTATTAAAAATAATAATATTATTATTATTATGTACATATATATAAATTACATCCTATTTTATAAAATTGAAAGTATTGTCATATCAATACAATGAAATGAAGTGTAGTGCGTAAATTTTTTCAGATTTTATAAATTTTATTTCAAATAATTGAAGTACTTTTAAATTTGATTACTTAGTTAAAGAGAAATGTTATAATATATCACAAAATATTATATTTTTATTCTACCATGCAAATATGGTGGAATGTAATAACGTTTGGATTAACCATTATTAAAAAAATAAATCAAATGGTAATTTAAAGTTATTATTATATCAAAATTCAATAGTGATCATCTATTACAAATCAAATGGTAATTTTAGAAATTACATCATTTTTTTAGAGGCACAAGAATGACGTGTAGCATTACACCTACTAGATATACTGATATTAACTGTCACGCATCCGCTATCTGTATCTATCTGCAACTATCCACATATCTTTTAAATATAATATATATTTTATATTGTGGAGCAGGTGTTGTAGATGGTTTGGTTGGATGCGTTGTTTTCTTGTGTAACACTTGAGCAAAAAGGAAAAATAATATGAAATAAATATATTTTCAAAACATTAAAGCTTAAAAACAAGGGAAAATTGCACCACTGGTTTCTTAGGTTGGCCTAAATTATGAATCACTTCCTGTGGTACAAAAAGTTCACGAATGGTTATGGTGGTAAGCTATAATTACGAATCCTTCTATGAACCTGTTTTTAGTCCACTAAGTTAATAGAATCCGTTAGTTTGCCACGTCATATAAATAGTGAGATAATGTCTAAGTATCATTTGTATTGTAATACACTAACGGACTCTGTTAAGTTGATGGACAGAAAACGGGATCAATGAGTGATTTGTAATTATAATTTATCACAAGGACCCTCCATAAATTTTTTGTACCACAGGGAGTGATTCGTAATTTTGGCCAATCTCAAGTACCAATAGTGCAATTATCCTTAAAAATAATTTAAACAAGACAAAAATCGGCCCAAGTTATTTTTCAAATTATTTAAAATAGGCCCTAATATAAACCCAAAGAAAACCCAAAAAACTAAAATAAGCTCATTATGTAATACGCAAATAGAGGATGATAACCTCGTGAATCCTGTTACTAAAAACAGGATGCAGATGCGGTTATTATTATAAATATCTAAAAGTAATATCCATATTTTGTGAATTCAGCCACAAATATTATAAATAATTAAATTTTGCATTCTAATTTACACTTCTACGGTTACCCCACTAAACTCCCCAACCTCATAATATTGAAATATTGAGCTTGTTTGATAGGTTACGGAACAGAACAGCATAATGCTGTTACTGTTCATGTAATTTTTTTTATTACTTTTTTATATTTTCTACCACCAATCAACCTCAAAACATTCCTACTTTTTATATCACATCAATAATTTTTTATTAATGTTCAAATAAAAAAATTCACTACAATATAAAACTTTTTCACTTTTTTATACAAATTCTTTTTATTTTATATCACATCATCACTTTTTACTAATTTCAAAATTAACAACCCACTACTCTGTTCTGTTCTGTATATGTCTTTACCAAACAAGCCTATTGCTGCGGTGTATATATCATTACTCGATCTTAGTTAAATTTAGAGAAAAAAAAATTGAAGTCCCACATTTTCGATGCTTTTCGTCACTTCATATGGACTCTAGTTTTCGTAATTTGCTATTTTCGTTACTGAAATTTAAGACTTTAGTTTCAAATTCGATGGATTTAAGACTCGAATATAAACATATTTTAAATTCAAGGTCTTTGTTAGCAAATTCTTTAAAAATAACTATACAAATATAATTATACTCTTTAAATAAAAAATTTAAAAAAAAAAAGAAAAAAAAAAAAAAGAAAAAAGAAGAAGAAGAAGATAGTAATTGAAGTAGGTCGTCCAACCTAATCACGACGATGGTTAATGTGGGTGTGGCTCGGTCGTGCTCTATGCCATCCTCCATCCAACAATTATTTTGAAAATTAAACAGTTTACTATATTTATATTTATATTTAAATATAATAAAATTTAGAAAAAATTACAGTTTAGTCATCCTAAATTATTACCCGTTTTGTGTTGAGCCCCACAAACTTTCAACACTCCGACTCCAACTCTCCAAACTATCAAAACTTTTGAAAAAGGCTCCATTTCATGAAATATTCCCATATTACCCATGACACGTGTTATTTTTCAATTAAAAAATATTTTTTTAAAAAAAAAATTAAAAAAAAAACTAAAAATAAAACTTCATTTTTTTTATAGAAAAAAAAAAAAAGAAAATGAGTTGGTTTGCGAGCCACCTCTAGGACTTGGGGGTGGTGCACGGCTACCCCCAGTGGCCTGGGGGTGGCTTTTGGGCCACCCCAAATGAATTTCAGGGTGGCTCGAATGCCACCACTAGGACTCGAGGGGTGGCGCGCGGCCACCCCTGGAGCCGTGGGTGGCCACGCGGCTACCCCCAATGGCATGGGGGTAGCTTTCGAGCAAATGGATTTTGAGGTGGTCTGAAAGCCACCCCTAGGGGGTTGGGGGTGGTGCGTGGCCACCCCCTTCCCCAAGGTGACAGCCACCCTCAAAACACCCTATTTTTTATTTAAAAATAATAATAAAAAAAAATTAGTTTTTTTAGTTTTTAATTATTTTTAATATTTTTTTAATTGAAAAATGACACGTGGCATAGGTAATATGAAGATATTTTGTCAAATGAAGCATTTTTCAAAAGTTTTGGTAGTCTAGGGGCTGGAGTGGAAGTGTTGGTAATTTATGGGACTATATGCAAAGCGGATGGTAATTTGAGGGGTTGATATCTTTCCTAAAATTTAAAATGTCGTGAATGAGTTTTAATGGCCCGATAGCCACCCCTAGGGGGTCGGGGGAGGTGCACGGCCATCCCTGGCCCCAAGGTGGCAGCCACCCCCAAAACACTATATTTTCTATTTTTTTTTTTAAAAAAAAAGGTAAATAAAAATAAAATTTTAGTTTTTAATTTTTTATAGTTTTTTTTTTTAATTTTTTTTAATATTTTTTAAAGGGATTTGATTCCTACACAACACCACCACAACAACTGCACAACACTCCCTCACATGGGAGTGGGCTCCACACACTGGACCCCACCCCCATGTGAGGGGGTGTTGTACAGTTGTTGTGGTGGTATTGTAAATCTATCATTTTTCTTTTTTAATTGAAAAATGATACATGACAGGAATAATATGAAAATATTTTACCAAATGAGACATTTTTCAAAGATTTTGATGGTTTGAGAGCTAGAATAGGAGTGTTTTAACGAGGTTATATGCAAAATAGGTGATAATATAAGAGGCTAAAATGATATTTTTCCAGAAATTTAAAATGTCTTGAATGAGTTTTAACGGCCGTTAAACTAAAGCCGAACCACTTATTTAAAAATAAAAAAAAATAAAGCCGATCCGCGTCGAACCCGCGTGGAGCAGACACGTGCCACACATTTCAACACGCCTTACACTCCACCCAATGCGGTCCCCATCCCCAATTCTCGATCACCTTTCCCCTACGCTCCTCCGATCCTATTATAAATGCGAAGAAAACCAACCCAACAATATCTATAAAAGCAAAAAAAAAAAAAAAAAAAAGGAAAACCAAAACAACCATGGCAACGAGCCCAAGCTCGAACGTGAGCCAAAAGAAGCAGTCGGTCTACCTTCAGAACATGGACGAGGTGGCGAAGGTCTTCAACCGCTTCGACGTCAACGGGGACGGGAGGATCTCCGTGTCGGAGCTCGGCGCCGTCCTCGAATCGCTCGGCTCCACATTCTCCAACGAAGACGAGCTCCCACGCATCATGGACGAGCTAGACTCCGACCACGACGGCTTCATCTCCCTCACGGAGTTCGCTGCCTTCTGCCGCGCCGGCGCAGAGGACGGCGGGGCGTCGGAGCTCCTCGAGGCCTTCCGGCTCTACGACCAGGACCAGAACGGCCTGATCTCAGCCTCCGAGCTCCACCTTGTGCTCACCCGCCTCGGAATGAACTGCTCCATCGAAGACTGCCACCGCATGATCCGCTCCGTCGACTCCGACGGCGACGGCAACGTCAATTTCGAGGAGTTCGAGAGGATGATGACCAACGCCAACAAAAACGGCAACAGCAATGGCTCCCCGCCGTAGATTTCGGAATCTATAGTTATGGAATGTTTCGCACGTATACAGGTGTTATCGTTTCCTTTTCTTCCTTGTCTAGTTTGAATCTGAAATTAATTTCTATTCATCCAAAAATCTGAAATTAATTTCTGATCATTAGAACTATAGGGTATGGTTTAGTTAAAATAAAATAACTATTGCACTAGTGCTAAATCTGAAAATTTTAGCGGTGTGTAAATGGCAAATATCAGTTGCTCTTTGTACCATTTTCCTCTTGTGGAATATTTATTGCTTTTTTCGAGGGAAAATTTATCTTTCAAGCGAATTTTCCGGTGAAATATCAATGAGAGGCGTTGAGCATGGGAATCCCGATGGAATAGCCGACAATTTTGCTATTATATCATTTTCGCAAGTTTAGGGGTAACTAATCTCGAGAAAGTCTTTGCTAAAAATAGCAGTCAAGTTAAATGACTAAAAGTCTAAAAGAATGGTGCCGGTCTCCAAGATTTGTAATAAACAATGCTTCTTCTGTTAGGCTCTAATAAACAATGTTTGAAAGGAAGAAAGCGTATGTCCGTGGCAGGTGGAGCAACGGGTTTTAGGAGCCTAGTCTCAGGAGCTTAACGGTGTTAAGCTTAACGGTTGGGAACCTTCGTACATAAAAAGTACGAGAAAAAAAGGTCCAAAAAATTAAGGTCAAAGCTGGTGGCTGAAATTTGTCAGGACAAATTTTCTGTAAATTGAGGTGTAAGAATTTTATGAACGTAGTTACGTATCTTTTAGCATTTTTAAAATATAGGTATGTTTAGTAAAGTGTATAACAGAATAGTAAAACAGAATAGGGGAGAGTTAATTTTGAAGATAGTAAAAAGTGATAAATGTGATATAAAGTAAAAAAAATTTGTATTGTAGTGAATTTTTTTTATTTAAATAGTAATAAAAAATTATTTATGTGATATAAAAGTGAAAAAAGTTGAAATGTTTTAATGTTGATTGTTTTTTAAAAATGTAAAAATAAGGTTGAAAATGGTATTGCAGGATTCTGCATTGTATTGTAACTTGTCAAACATATCCATATACTTTTCAATTATTATGTAAGAAGCATTTGATTTTGTAATAAAAATATTGAAAAAAAAAACATGTGATTTTTATGTGTTAAAAAGATTATATGGCAGTTTTATAGACTTAGTTGCAAGAAATTTATTCAACTCAGTTTGAAAGAAATTTATGTCTATTTTATTAATCTTGTTTTAGGGTGGTGACCGCTAGGTTGGGCAATCCAACCACCAAAAACAGTTTTTCGGGTGGTTCACTACTCTAAAATAGTTGATGAGAATAGTCGGACCAAACCAACCCCAAAGTAATTGATTGGGAGGGGGGGGGGGTGATTTTAGCGGCCTTAAAACAACTGATAAGTGTTAAAAGAATTTTTAAAATTAATATGTATATATTTATTTTGTGGTTTTAGGTTGCTTTAAATTGAAGGTATCAAAGATCATTGAAGTAAGAGTCCCATATAGGAAAAGGAAAATGAAAAAAAAAAAAAGTCAAATTGTTATTTAAAAAGCTAAACCAACCTCAAGCATTTACTTTAAAGCAATGCTTAGGTGTATGCACTTGTACGTGGGTTGTAGGAGGTTTTGATGGCGCACTTTGCAAGAAGTATCAAAGCTTGGAGTAATCTGATCATGACCATTCAATTTTTGACGGCCCAGATCATTCGATTTGGTGGTTTGATCAAACCATGAGATGCTTCTTAAGTAGATTCAGTTGTTAGATTTACTGGACTATCACTAAAGTAAACTATAAGGTCAAATCAACTTTTATCTAATGGTTATTATTAGATAATTATTTGATCTAATGGTCTAAATTAAGTTTTTATTAAATTAATAATTTATTACTGTTGAATTAGCAGTTTAGATAGAGTAACTGTTATTTTTAACCTCTTCTCCTGTTTCTCTCTAACACATTCTGTAATTTAAATTACAAATTTCTATCTCTTTCTACAATAAAAAATTTGAGAATAGTTAAGTTTAATTTCATTTGTGCAAAATGTAACTGAACAACAGATAATTTTTTAGTTCAATTGTAACATAAAAAAATATTTGCTATAATTCTTTGCATATAATTTCTAGTAGGGAAATCGACGCACCTTAAAAACATTTTGATTTTCTGCTTTCTATTACTTTTTATAACAATAAGGTCTTTGAATTACTCCTAAAGTTGGCCGAATAATTGAAGTGACAAAGGGTGTTAATTTTTTTTTTTTTGATGGACGATGGGGCATAATCATGCATTTAGATAATTGTAGACCCTTGCAAGTTGCAGGTCCTGAGAATTACATGGGATCTCAATATATGATTAATGACCTACTTTTTTCTGCTTTTTCCATCTAGATGAATTCTTTTATGAATGAATATATATATATATATATAAAAAAAAAATTGACATCAATTTTTAAATTCTGAAATGAAATTTCTTGACCTGTATAAAGATATTCTAAATTTAAAAAAAAAAAAAAAAAAAAAAATTGTTTGTTAAGAATATATATAATAATTGTAAAGCTTTAAGTCGAGAAAATGAATTTCCTCTTCGGAATCAAAGGTTTCATTATTTTCGATGTAAAACATTTTCCCGCTTTAAAATTTTTGGTAGGCTACAGTCATTTTGAATTACGAAAAATTGACTTCATCGAGAGTAAAATGGCTTAACCACTAGAGAGGTTGGCTTAGTGGGGGTGGACACGGATTTACAAGTGCGATGATGCTCATCAATCCTTGAGTAATGCTAAATATTACTGGTCCGTCTTTAGTGGGGCTAAGGTTAGTATAGGGCCCACACTGGTAAAACTTCAATCAAACAACTTTTTTTTCAATTTAATTATTCATCTTTTTTTTATAAAAGGTTAAAATTGTACAAAAATTATAAACATCTCATATCAAGTAATGATAGGGACTATGTTTTTTAGGATTTGACTTCTGTATTGTAGTTTTAACTACAACTAATCTGCAGTAAAACACATGAACGGGTTGGATGTAAGGAAGTTCAATTTAAGTAAAGCGTTGTCGTTTTAAACTCAAACATAGTTAAAGCAAACATTTGCGGTGATTTTATTTTTGACGCCGTTTATAAATATGACGCCATGCCCCTGTACAGAGATAAAGATAATCGAAGAATGCAAGTTGCAATTTAAAAAAAAAAAAAAAAAAAAAAAATGCAAGTCGCAGAGATAAGGATAAAAGAGAAATAATTAACGTTTGTGGTGTTATCAGTATGGCTTTCCTTTGGCTGGATCAGAGATTCAGAGAGGAAGAGATAAGGATAAAAGAGGAGGTTGAAGACGCAGGGTTATATATATATATATATTATTTTTTTTTAATGAATAAGAAATTAATTACAAAAAAACAACTACACCAGTACAACAAAACATCTGAAACAAGGGCTACAAGATGTCTAGCTTATTATGAAGTCTACTTGAACCATCCCAGATCGATATGTGCTCTACGAAAATTGGAACAGTTTTTTAATTCCGTTTGGAATGTTCTTCGTCCCTGTCTAGATTAAAATCTTGAGATGTACGTTTCAGATAAGAGAGAGTGGTGGTATAATTAGAGGCAGGGGCATACAAAACCACAGCAAACGTTTGCTTCAACTATGTTTGAGTTTAAAACGACAAGGCTTTACTTAAATTGAACTCCCTTACATCCAGGCAGTTCATGTGTTTTATGGCATATCTGTTATAGTTTTAACTACAGCACAGTAGCCAGATCATTTTTTTTTTATTCTTCTAAATTTATATGGCTTTTAAAATCACTATTAGATTGAAATTTAATAGTAATTTTGAAAACCACGTCAATTTTAGGAGGATATAAGGATGGTCCTTAGCATTACTAGTAAGGTATAATATTAGTAGGGGTGTACAAACGGAGCGGTTATAACCCCTTTAAAACTGCTAACCGCTTATAATCGCAAACAGTATAACTGCTTTCAAAAGGGGTTATAAATAACGGCTTAGTGGTTATAAGGATTGGGAAAAATGAGAAAAGCGGTTATTAGCACTTTATATATATATATATAATTTTGGATTTGTAATGTTTGAGTTTTGGATTTGTTTGTATTTGGTTATTTGGATTTGTTATGTTTTAAATTTGTATTTGTATTTGTATTTGGATTTGTTTACTATTTTGGATTTTAGATTTAAAACCTGCACTTAAACCGGCCCAAAAGTGACTAAAACCGGTCCAAAATCGGCTCAAAGCTCAAATTGAAAAGCGGTTATACAACTGCCGATTACCTACTCAATAACCGTTAACCGGCGGTTATAAAAATAATCGCCTCCGCTTAGGCTATTAGCCGTTTTAGTTGGTAAAATACAATAACCGTCTAGGCGGTTAGCGATTTTAGCTAAAAACTGTCGTTTATAACCATTTGTACACCCCTTGTATAGGGCCTGTTTGTTTAATTTTGATATCTTTCAAGCTTTTGTTTTCTGATGGCATAATCCTACATTGCAATATAGGAAAGGCACGTAAATGCTAAATTGCTAATGCAAACCTAATATTTATTATTTGCAAGTGCAACTAATTGATTACTTTTTTTAGATAAAAAAGAGTACTTGATAAATGTAAAATAATAAAATCCAAAAAAGAAAAGGGAAAGAATTTATTTTCAAATTGGGTTGAAGTTTTTCAAATTCCGTCTATGAAATTGTTATTTTGGTGTTAATATAGTAGCCACACCATGAGTTTCTGTTCTCTCGGATGCTGCTTTGCTCAGTGGGCCGCCAGTCCTTTGATGGGCTTCAGTGGTTGGGCTCTCCATGCTGGATTATATATTCTTCTTCTCAGTAGGAGTTTTTGTTCAGCCTTGAGTGAATTCAAGGATGCATGCGAGAAATTCACCAAATCAGCCGATGCCCAAATTTAATTGCTGACTATACATGTCTTCTCTTTTGGATTTATTTATTTAAAAAAAATTGGGTAAATGAATAAGAAATCGTGCAAGTGGTCCATTTAGTATTTTTTGTGTAATATTTATAGGGTGATACAAGTTGACAAGTTACAGCAATAGACTTTGTTTAACCCAAGCAACAATAGCTTGCTTGAATTAGCTTCCTCTTTTTGGGCTCTTTTTTATGCTCCTTTCTTGGATTTTTTTTAAATAAATAAATAAAAAATTGACGGAAGTGGGATGGAAAGGATGGATTTGATTGAAAACATGGAAAACACACAAAACAACTTATTAATGAATAAAAATCCAAAGAGTTATTTGAAAAAGGGTCGAAATCCAAGATAGCTGTTTGATATTTTCTCTGATAAGGAGCCCTCTCATTGCCACCTTTTTTTTTTTTAATTGAAATATACTAATTTTTATTGAATAAACTTAATCACCTAGGAGCAAAAGCTCCCTAAATAAAATACTACAGATATAATTTGAAATTTCTTCAACCCAAACTTTATCTATGACGCACAAAATAACCTCTCTTATAGCTACTTTCTTGAAACGATTGTTACAGTAAATCAAAAGTGAGGATGAAAAGACGTTTCGGTTTAAGGATAAATCATATTTCGCTCTTAGGTTTTTATCCGATTTAGATTTATTCATCGAGTTTTTAATTTCAGGAATAAATTTGTTAAGTTTTCTCTAAATTTTTAAATAGGTCTTTCAGTCACTTCACAATCAGAGTTAATGGTTTGTTCCCTGTCACGTGTGTTTTATTTGACACGCCAGTGTTCATGTCAACACTCTAATATTAATACCTTATTAGCAGTGCCATATCAACCATAGAAAAAAAAGAAAATCAAAAGACCCAACTCTAAACGCGTAAGACCAATCGATTTGTACCGTGTTTTGGCATGAAACTTATACTTCGTTTGTTTTGACGTAAAATGATTTATGTTGTAAGACAAATCGATTGGTCTAATAATATTAAGAACTTGCGCATTGCGCTAGTGAAAGATAGTCCATGCAACGAGCCAAATTTTTCTGAAATATAAAGATGACAGGTAAACAATGCACGAAATGTATCAATAGGTCAGGGTTTTAGAAATAGTAATAAAAAAAAATTCAACTTGGTTAAGTAGTTTATCTGGAGAAAAGCTATTCTTTAGGTATTATGCAAATAAGTCATGATCATTATAAAAACATAAAGTAAATATTACGTCATCAAGTCATAACTGTCCTTCATATGGCCTATTTGTACCCTTAACTCACTTACAGTAAAGTTTAGGCATTCTGTACAGCCTCTGGTACATCCCCGGCCGCAACCAACAAGGGATGCACATAGCGCGATATCTACTAGTTGATCGACCGGATCCGACTTTAAGTAACATCACTAAACCTAATGATATCCACAACTAGTGACCCCACCCTAGTTGCGCCAGACACAATCCCACTTAGATCTAGTGTAAAAGTTATATTCTCAACAACTAGGCCATGGGTCAAGTCTATATCAACTGGCATGCATATGTAACAAATGGTTTTTGCAATATTTTTCATATAATAGTTCATTGGTAGCGATGTCATCTTTATTTAAATTGTATGTAAATCATGCAGTTGGATGTCATAAATTTTGATACATTCCAATTCAATCTTTAGGGCATACAACATAGGAATCATAACACAATTCCTGCTTATAAGAATATCAACATTTATCATTTATCAAAATAGTCATGCTTGCAAAATTATTACTTTAATGTTTCACGTGCATTTACTTACCTAGTGCGTAAATTTCCAATCAAAATATCCTTTGTTACCTTATCTCCCTCATCTGCAAATGTTTCCTTATCATCAATTGGGTCCCCATGACATAAACTTTAATCTAACGCTTAAAACCTTAAAAGTCTCCATTCTACTCTAACCATCAAAACCGCGTTTGAATATCTGTAACCCACGTTTGAATGAGAACATAGATTATAACGCCCAGATTGTCTTCTCCAAATTTTTCCTCTAACCAAGCTCCCACTTTTCACCTTCTAAAACATCAAAGAAGTTCCATTTTCACCTTCTAACACTTAAAGTCGCGATATTTACATTTTAAAATTAAAGATCGTGCCTTTCTTTTTTCCTCTTTAGTTTTTCTGAAAATCCATGCATGCTTCACACTACACATACAACTCACTGATGCAGATTAGTTTACAAACAGACCAATTGGGGTAAAAGCTCTATATCTTGTTATTTTGACATCAAATGGAGGAAATATTGGTGGATTTTGAGAGCTTTTCTCCAGGGTGTACAAAAGTCAAATTTCATGTTAATTTTCCAATTCCAACATTTATTGGGAGGATTTGTAGTTTGTATTTATTAATTTTGTGACTCACTATACCACGCTACAACAGTTGGTATCAGAGCCAAGATTATTTTCTATCATGGCGCGAAAAAGAGTACATTGAGGAGGAAACATATATGCAACTATTGGTGATGTGTATGAACGCGAAGAGTCAACATGTGGTAAACAATTGACAACATGTTTATAGTGATTGGAGGAGCAACTTGTTTGCTTTGGTGGTTAGTTTGAGTGATTTAGAGATCAAATTGGTGCACAAATTGGGGTTCTAACCGAATAATTTGTCTCCATAGATGGTGCTCACTGTTGAGACCATCAACCAAATCTATGTTTTGTGGAGGAGGAGGATGAGTGTATCATTGAAGAGACGATTTCAACAAAAGGAGGGAAGGCTTGATGCGATCTAGGTCAGTTGTAGGCCGCCTTGACTGTTGTTAGCAAGCTTCAAATACATCTACTAAATCCATCTCATGTGGAGGAGGAAGTTGAAATTGCTGGGGAAGACTTTTCGGTAGATTGAGACTGTCCACCAATCTAAAACATCTATTGGAGAAGGTAAGTCTTTAGGTTGACACAGTAAAATTTGTTGAAGAAAATGATGCCTATCATGTGTTTGTTAAAAGCCCAAAAAGTATAGTATTGAGTTGAGTCTTGAGGAAATTATATATGTAGATTTCCTTGGGACTAAAAATTTTCTATAGAAAAAATACAATTTAGCCCTCCAAATTATTACTCTTTATCCGAATGGTGCCCCAAACGACCAAGGCTTACACTCTAGCCCACCAAACTACCAAAACCTTTGAAAAATGCCCATATTGGTGAAATATCTCCATAACACCCCTGGCACGTGTCATTTTTCAATTAAAAAATAAAAAGATTTTTAAAAAGTTTTAAAAAAATTTAAAACTACAAAAAAACTAAAATTTTATTTTTTATTTTTTAAAAAAATATTGCGATCGACCGAATGACGTACTGCTTTTTTCTAGCATTGTCGTTGGGTACAATGCACGCCTGCAGTTCGGCGAACTCATCTCTGCCTCTCCGAACGTGGACAGGCAAAGATGAGTTTAAGGGGCCATCCAAAAAAAAATGTGATAGTTTAAGGGGCTAAATTATATTTTTTCCATTTTCTATCAAGTTCTTTTAATAATCACTAAAAAAAAAAAATGGGAAAGAAAGAAAGAGGTTCTTTTTTAATAATGACTTTACTGGTAGGTTTCATACTTGTCCACTTCACACATTCAACAATGCCTTTTCAGTCGAAGTGATTCTTTTTAATCAAAAAGAAATTTGCGTAACTATAGATTATTCAATAATGTGATTTCACCTCAATCATGATTTTTATTATTATTATTATCATTATTATTATTATTATTTTAGAGAAATGTTTAATTTCATTTTCTTACGTATCTTTTGTCCATCTCAATATAAGATATGTGCAAATTCACCATTAAATTTATGGGACTACATGTAAATTTCACATATTTAATAGTAAATTTGCGAAAAAAAAAAAAAAGTGTTAAAGAGTGGCACCACACATCTCTTCTTTTTAACTTATAATATGCATCCACACACACACATATATTGACATGTTCATGCAAGAGGAGAGAGAAAATTCGAATTAGTGCACTTCATGAGATAGCTATGTCTGACTCTCTTATTTAGACTGCATCGGCTTCAGGGGTTTTCTCTTCCAAGACGGCCCATCATTTATATTCTTCCTCTCGATCCCCTCATGTTTCGCCTGTTACTCCTAGCAGTTGGAAAGGTTTGTGGAAGCTGAAGCTCAATCATCGACTCAAACTTTTCCTCTGGAAAATGATCTGGAACATTGTCCCCACCAAGGATCGAATTGCTCAGTCTATTGCAACTTCTCAAAGGGATTCTTCATGCTCTTTATGTTCTGCTTCAACAGATTCGCAGCTTCATCTTTTTTTCTCATGCCCTATTGCGAAGGTCATTTGGAAGAACTCTTTCTGGTCACTGGATATTACTACCCTCTGTATTTCTGAAATTTCTAATTGGCTTAATGTTATTCTTCATCCGGGAACAATAGGTATTCCACCTGCAGATTTTCATTTGTTCCAAATATTTGCAATGGTAGCTTGTGATCGTATCTGGCACTCTCGAAACAAAGCTCATCATGATGGTTGGATTCCGAATGCTTTATCAATCTCAGCTGATGTTAACCGTACATCTCGGACACACTTCCGGGCTTGGTCAAATAAAATTTCTCCTGTTTGTCAGATCTGGGCTAAGCCTGCTCCTCTATGCTTTAAAATTAATTATGATACAGCAATCCGTAGGAACTTCTCAGCTCAAGCAGCCGTTTGTAGAGATTCAACGGGTGCTATTATTCAAGTTTTGACGAGAATTAGTCCTTTATGCACCCCCTTGTATGGAGAAGCAACCACAGCTCTTCTTGCAGCTACATTGTGCTCATCTATGGGATTGTCCCATGTAACATTTGAAGGTGATTCCTTGACAGTTAACCTTGCCATCAATAATCCTTCGATTACTCAAGACTGGCGTATTTCATCCATTATATCGGAGTTTTTTTCAACTATTTCATCTACTCCTAGCTGGTCTGCTGGTAACATCAACCGAAGTGCAAACTTCTGCGCCCACTATGTGGCTGATTGGGCCGCGACTAGATTTACCTCTAGCTGCATTACCACCTCTGTTTCATCGTTTAGTTCTTTTAGTTCGTCCATTCCTCCCTGTTTTGGGATGGATTCTTCTTTTTCTTTTAAAGTTCCTTGAATTCTTCTTGTAAGCTTGATTGCTGTTGTACTTAAAAAAAGAAAAAAAAAAAAAACTATATTTCCATTTTCTACTAAATGATGGCTATATTTGCTCAAGGAATTGTCACCTTGTTTTTATAAAAGAAAACTTTTTAAATTTCCACCACTTGGTTTTTTTATTTTCTTTTATTTTTCTTTTTTATTTTATTAAAGGTGTTTTCGTTATTAAGGAGATATTGATAATTTTTTTTTATCAATATAGATTGTAATCGCTTAATCGCTTCATTTTGGGTGATTTACATATATTCCTTAATATATCTTGACAGAATGGGACTTTCTTCGATCTACTGAATATTAACAAAGAATATTGAGACCAGGTTTGGGCAACACTTAATTAATCTAAGAAATAAATAAAAATCACTTGGCAAGAGAACCAAATAAACGGCAAACAGTAATTAATAGTATCTTAAAATGTTTTCCGTCGAAAAATATGGTCAACAAAAATGATTTTTCTTAAAATATTTTTCGGTATTTGGCTTATATGAAAAAAAATCATCGATGATGAAAAACAACCGACAACGAGATTCCGCCGATGGTTGTCAGAATCCGGCAGCACTGGCTAAATTTCGGCACGACTGGCAAACCAGTTTCCCAGGAATCTGGCCTATGGCCAAATTCCGTTGAGTATCACGGGAATATAGCACAGTAGCCAGAATTTGGCAATGGTGGCTGGAATCCGGCCACTGTGCTAGATTTCGGAGACAATGACTAGAATTCAGCCAGTGCCCTCGGATCCTGAAATCCAGGAACCTTCGACGACAGATTCGAGCTACCAACAAACATCAATGGCCGACGATGGCGAATTCTTACAAACATGCGTGCAAGAATATATGAGAAGTTTTTTTTTTTTTTTTGAACAAAATAGCATGTGCTATCATTAATACTACAAACAACCCATAGGCTTACAACTTGAAAGTAAGGGACAGGACCCCCCAACTCTCTAAGCCAGAAGGATCTGGCTTTGTAAAACAGCTGCCTAAGCAGAAATATAAATTTTACAAAAAGGACACTTGAGCCTCTCTTACAATAACGTTCATTCTCTAAAGAAATAGGGTTGATCTAGTAATTAGCCAACAAATATTCCCATAAAATTTGATCCAAGTACAAGCAGGCTGAGACTGGAGAAACAAGAGAAGAACACAAAAAACACGTAGGCAAAAAACACCCAAAACAAGCTGCCGGCAGTGGGGGAAAAGGCCAAGATGCCGGACGGCGGCGCGTGAAGGACACAGGTCGTCACCTGGACCACCCAGATGAAGATCTGACGCCGTATAACTGGATGCCAACGAGCACGGCCTAAAAAAGGCGGAGCGTGGCCCTCACGCGCACCACAGAGCAGAGAGCTCCCAGGCGCGTAGGCCCCACGCGCCGATCACCGACGACCGACATGACCAGAGCTTGCGGCGGCAAGGGCGGAAGACGACGGGGAACATGGCTGGGGGGCGCGTGTCAGTCAGAAGTCGGCGGAGAAGTGTAGATCTGGCTTCCAAAATCAAAGAAAAAAGTGAAAAAAAGGGCAAAAAATCATCCCGCCGACGACACGTTGGCTCGGCCACTCCTCCAAAGAAGACATCTTGAGATGAACAGTCATACCAAAACGAAAGAAATAATAAAGAAAAGCAAATAACAAGCCACCATAGTCCAAAAAGCCACCATTTATAGTCCAAGAAGTGTAGATCTGGCTTCCAAAACCTTTCGAGTTTGATGAAATCAGCAGCAAGTTCTTTCAGAGATTACGGTGCCATTGAAGCAAAAAATAATTTCTTAAGAATGTTAGAAAAAGAAAACGAAAGCAGAAAAACGAAATGCTCCTAAGGCGCGTTACAATGTCGCTTTCCTAAAGAAATTATTTGCCCCCACCAGAAAGGTATACAAAAGGTTACAGCAAATATTTCTCCAGGATACAATGGAGCCAAGAATCCTCTGTTTGTTTAATTGCATTTTGCACTAACGAAAATTAAACCCGAACACTTCTAGATTTTTCTATTATAGCAAGAGACAGACATAGACTTTTCTATTTAAAAATACAGAAGGTATCTGAAAAAGCATTCAAGATAAATGAAGTTTTGTTATCTCTTTTATTAATCACTGTACAGCAGTTACTTTTGTATTTTTTTGATAACTGGACAGCAGTTACTTATGTATAATATTGAAAATAACTGTTAATTCAACCGTCCATAACTGCTTAAGTAACAGCCATAAACTACTATTTTAACAGACACTTAAATTTGACCATTAAATCAAATAACTATCTATGATTATTTAATAATAATCATTAGATCGTTATTATTAATCTCAACCATTAGATCAAATGTGATTTGACCTTACAGTTTATTTTAGTGATGGTCCAGTAAATCCAACCACTGGATCTACCTAAGAAGCATCATATGGTTTAGATTAAACCACCAGATCGATTGATCATAACCATCCGAAATTGAAAGATCATGATTAGATCGCTCCGAGTTCCGATGCTTCGTGCTAAGTGCCAAGTGCGCCATCAAAGTGTCACTAGCGCCTTACAACCCACTGCCAAACTTGCGTGCGCATGTGCATGTGCGTTAAGTACTTCGCACCGTACTAGAGTATATACATAAGAGTATACATCCAAGCATTATTTTGTAAAGAAGTAATATTTAATTGATATATGGACCGATAAATTAATGAAGCTATTATGAATTGTATTTAGATAGAAAGGTAAAAAGTAGTTTTGTTATCTAAATTTAAGAAAAATCAATAGAAAGCGGTTGAGAATGCTCTAAGACATATGAGTTGCAACACTTCCTAATCACATCATTTTCTTTTTTATTTTGGTATTATATAGGAAAAAGTCCGCATACCCTTTAAACTACTATCCAATGGGCAATGTTTTCGCCAACTTTTAATTGGGACAATGTCCCCTAATCTAGCAAAAATTGTCAATGTCTCCAAAGGTTAGCAAAAGAAAAAAAATGACCCTAATTTATTTATTTTTTTGAATAAGACAATCATATCTCATAAATTCGAAAAAAAAAAAAAAAAAAATAGAACTTTTCTTTTAGAAAATGAAAACTTTTTAAATTTCCACCCCTTGGTTTTTTTCAATTTTTTTTTTTTAATTCTTAGTTTTAGTTTTTTTTTTATAAGAACTTTTATTTTTATTTTATTAAAGGTATTTTTGTCATTAAGGAGATATTGATAATTTTTTTTATCAATTAAGTTGTAGTTTGAAAGAGTAATGCTATAAACTATCTTTTTTTTTTTTTTTTTTTTTTTTTTTTAAAATTTTTTTTTATTCTATAGTTGATATAACTTTTAAAATTATCATTAGATTTGAGATGTTACGTTGGATTGGCCGGATTGCACCGACAAGTCTACCAGCTTCTACATGTTAATTACTTAATTCCATGTCTAGTGTTTTTTTTTTTTTTCTTTTTTTTGTCCATTACTGTAGTTTCATTTTTTCATGCATGTCTATATTGACTATATATCCTGTACGTTGGGCGGCTAGTCTCCGTGGACCGTCGTTTCTTTTGTCCATTACTGTAGTTTCATTTTTTCATGCATGTCTATATTGACTATATATCCTGTTTGGCGGCTAGTCTCCGTGGACCGTCGTTGCGGGGCCATTGATTGCTTCCTGTTGGGTGCTTTACATATATATATTCGTCATTTATCTTTACGGAATGGGAGTTTCCTCTACTGAATATTAACGAAGAATATTCAGACCGGTCAGGTTTGGGCAGCGCGAACGTAGCTCTAAGAAATAAATAAAAATCACCACTTGGCAAGACAACCAAATAAACGGAAAGTAGTTAATATTACGCTCCTCCTTTTGGGGTAATGTGTTTTTGTCGAAAATTATTTTTAATAACATTATTTTTTTAAAAAATATTTTTAAGTGTTTGGCTCATACAAAAAATTAAATTACTAACGTTGAAAAATGACTGGCGACGAGATTCCGGCAATGGTGGCCGGATTTGGGCAACACTGGTAAGATTCCAGTAACATTTACCGGAATCTGGCACAGTTCAGTATCGCCTAAATATGTCATGTACAGTTGATGGAATCCGGGCACTGTGCTAGATTCCGGAGCCAATGACCGAAATCCGGCCAATATTGTCAAATTCTGAAATAGGGGGACCTTCGGCGGCAAATTCGAGTTATCAACAAATTCCAATAGCCGGCGATGACGGATTCTCACAAACTTGCATACAAGAATGAAAAGTTTAAATTCATAAAATGAATCATTGTTCAAAAATTAAATAGGCTTTTCTGTCAAACTATAAATGATTTTCGTGAATCATTATTTTCAGTTGCATCAAATATCAAAAAATACAAAAAAAAAAAAAAAAAAAATTATGTCCAAACAAATCCAGTGTTAATTACAAATGTAATTGCTCGTTCTTTTTCCATCTTCTCAAAAAATGAGTAGGCCCTACCCTGGTTGTGGTTTCAGGAAAATCAAAAAGCGATGCCTAGCTCATCAAGTTTAAACTTTGATCGTCACCAATGAATTACATATTATGCTAGGAAATAAGTCTTATTTCTCATAACCGATGAGATGCAAAAAAAATTAAGACAAGAAAAAATAAATTAATCATAAATTACACCAAAATTTAAGTAATTTTTTTAAATTGAGGTACATCCCCGGTAAGAGAGGCAAAAAAAAATTCACTACTAAAGATAATTACACGAAGAAAATCACTAAAAGTCCAAAATTTCAATACATTCAAATTTTACTCTCTTATATATTGCTATACGACACATGAAAAAAAATAAATATCCCTATTTTTTTCACTTGGTCCCGCACATCATAAACTATAAACTTTCCTTCTTTGCTTCTTTCATTTTTCTTTTGCTTTGAGATTCTTTGGATTTCCACCGGCTCTTCAAACCGTGTGCTGCTTATTATATTATATAGGCAAGGAGTCTTCAAAGGACTTACTTCTCCGTTACTTCTTGGAAAGTAAAGCCAACCACGTGGCCTCACTTATTGGATAAGTATAGTTCTTTACTTCCATTACGCCAATTTATTTGCTCATTATATATCAAGTGGGTGGACTGTACTTGCTCCTTAAATCTATTTCTTTTCTTGTTATTGTTCATCCAGTGCTGAGTTTCGCTACAAGATATACTTGGCACAACAAAGAAAAGAGTAGTAGATACACAGAGAAGGCAAGTGATGGCTTTGCGTGAAATACTTTTGCAACAACTACTGCTACTAGGGGCCATAATTTTAGCAGCATCAGAACCCTATTCAATCTGCAACAGAGCATGTGGATCGCTTCATATTCCGTATCCATTTGGAACAAGCGAGGGCTGTTATCTCAATTCATCTTTTCTCATCACTTGTAAGGACTCAACGCCATTTCTGGGCCTCAGTAATGAATTAAAGGTCCTAGACGTATCATTAATGGAGGGTGAAATTCGAGTCTCAAGCCTCATAGCCCGTGATTGCCCCAACGAGCCCGGGTATAACGCCAACAACAGCTATTACGAGTTCCCTTTGTTTAAGTACTTTCTCATCTCATATACGAAGAACAAGTTCTTTGCAGTCGGTTGCGACACTTTTGCGGTTATTGCTGGGACATCGGCAGACGCCGAGAGTTACACGGCTGGATGCTTGTCTCTCTGTGACAGTATTGACAGTGTTGTTAACGGGTCTTGCGAGGGAATTGGCTGTTGCCAGACTTCTCTGCAAAAAGAAATGAGTAGTTTTCTTTGGACTGCTGGGAGCTTGCTCAATGACTCCGCAGTAGGCAAGTTCAGTCCATGTAGTTTCAGTTTTGTAGCGGAAGAAAAAGCATACAACTTTTCCTCCTCAGATCTTGTAAATATACACAACAAACAGACTGTTCCTGTGGTTCTTGATTGGGCAGTTGGGAATGAGACATGCGGAGATGCTAAGAAAAATTCGACAACCTATGCATGTAAGGGAGCGAATAGCGAATGTTTCAATTCCACCAACGGTCCTGGTTATCTTTGCAAATGCCCCTCAGGTTATGAAGGGAACCCATACGACTTCTTTGATGGTTGCAAAGGTAATATGATATATATATATACACATTTTGTTTCTTTCTTCTTCTTTTTTTTCCCCATTTGGCTGAGCTTACTGGGCTTGATTTTGATTTGCACAAGTATATATATATATATATGACAAGTTGGTTGTATTGCTACTGCATGCACTGTGTTTCAGATATTAATGAGTGCGAAGAAAATCCAAACCCCTGCAACAAGACATGCGAAAACATTAATATTACGGGGAGTTTCTGCAACAAGATATGCGTAAACATTGCGGGGAGTTTCAAATGTAGTTGTCCCAAGGGGTACGAAGGTGATGGGAGGACAAATGGGACAGCGTGCCGTCCTATAGTCAGCCAATTTAGGAGGATCGCTATTGAACTGGGTAAGTATATATATATAGAATCATAAATATTGTAACTTATTTTTTTTTGTTCTATATCTTTAATTTTAACATGAAATCGCAGATAACTATCTGGGCAGCTCAATTTTAATAACAATCTTAGGATATAGTCATTTTTTACTCGTTTAATTTCTAACTTGCATTACATTTCCAATCGAGTTTCTAGTAGAAGCCATTTGAAATATCGGCTATATATCCTGGCCTAAAAGATCATATAAAAATTTTTAAAAGATGTAACAAAACGGATGTAAAAAAATTGAGGGCTAGGGAAGTGGTTGGACCCCTTGCCGAGGGGGTTGCACCACCAATATAAAACCTCTAAAGTTGATTTGGCTACGCTGGAAGGAATACGGGGTGTTTAATTTGGATGATTCTTGAAACTCCTTCACGAGTCCTTCACGAGTTTGAAGGCAAATTGATACAAACGAAGGTGAATACAATTTATTGAATAAAATTCTGATACCGATTGACGCAACATTAAAGCGTCAATGGAATCCACTAATAAAATATGGAGAAAGCTCTCTAGAAGAGATAAAGTTTTATTCAACAAACAATTATTAAAAACTAGTCAAAACCAGACTCTCTTTCTTTCTTTTTTTTTTTTTTTTTAGAAACAAACTACATGTTTATTTAGTCAACCGATCGATCTTCGACTATCATCTCTCTGCTCAAATACCCCTTCTTTTTTTTTTTTTCTTTCTTTTTTTAATGCGTAAATTCCCTTGTAGGCCTCATATATCCTACATCATAGCCTACGCATTATCCTCCCCCACAAAATAAAATAAAATAATAATAATTATTATTATTATTTTGCTTTTTGTATAATATCTGAAGCGTATATGTGACATTTCACATAGTTTTTGTAAAAAGAAAATTTATGGATTCACTTGATTGAGAAAATATTTAAGAGTAATGTAGTAAACCACATTTTTATCATGCAATTATATTACAGTATTGATGTGATAGTCATAACTAACCATTGAATTAGTCATTATTAAAAAAAATTAAAAAAATTAAGAATTAGTTGAAACTACTTCAGTATTGCAAAATAGTTTTGGAATAAAAATGTAGCATATAACATTATACAATGTTGTCAAAGTATATGCGGTAACAAAGACGATGGTATTAATTTTGGTCCAAATTCATAGTTTAACTTTAACATTTGCAGGAATTGGCATAAGCCTCTCAATATTGCTCGTTGGAGGTTCTTGGATATATTGGGGACTGAAAAGAAGAAATCTCATCAAGCTCAAGGAGAAACTATTCCAACAAAATGGTGGCTTAATGTTACAACAACTACTCTCGAATTACACAGGCTCTGTAGAGCGAGCAAAAATTTTTAGCACAGAAGAGCTTAAAAGAGCGACTAACAACTACGATGAGAGTAGGATTCTTGGCCAAGGTGGCAATGGAACTGTTTACAAAGGAGTATTACCAGATAACAAAGTGGTTGCCATTAAGAAGTCCAAAGGTTTTGATCAAAGCCAAACCAAGCAATTCATAAATGAGGTGCTTTTACTAACCCAAATCAATCATAGGAATGTAGTTAAGCTATTAGGGTGTTGTCTTGAAACAGAAGTGCCCTTATTAGTTTATGAATTCATCACAAACGGGACCCTCTTTTACCACATTCATGATAAAAGTCACTCATCCCAACTCTCGTGGGAAAATCGTCTCAAGATAGCAGTAGAAACTGCTAGAGCGCTTGCATACTTACACTCTGAAGCATCTATGCCAATTATTCACAGAGATGTAAAAACAGCAAATATACTTTTAGATGATAATCTCACTGCAAAAGTAGCTGATTTTGGAGCTTCAAGGCAAATTTCTCTTGATCAAGCACAAGTAACCACTTTGGTGCAGGGCACTTTCGGGTACTTGGACCCAGAATATTTTCATACTGGCCAACTAACAGAAAAAAGTGATGTCTATAGCTTTGGTGTTGTTTTGGCAGAGCTATTGACAGGTAAGAAGGTAGTTTTCTCCGATGGGACAAGAAGGGACATAAATCTTTCTATGTCATTTGTTTCTACAGTGAAAGAGGATCGTGTACTGCAAATTCTTGACAATCAAATTATAAATGAGGGTAATATTGAAGAACTAAAGGAAGTGGCTAATCTTGTAAAAAGGTGCTTAAGTGTAAGCGGGGAGGATAGGCCCTCTATGAAGGAAGTGGCAATGGAGCTGGAGGGTTTGAGAATTATGAGAAAGAATCCACCAGGAAAGGCTAATCTCTATACAGAAGAGACTGAGTACTTGCTCTTTGAACCTGCACACTCTTTTAGCATTGATTCTAGCACTGACTGTTCTTCTATCTACACAACTGCTGGGTACGATAGCATAGGAAACCATCTATTGAAACCACCGGATGGCGGCAGATAGTTTAGCTAGTCCACTTAATGCTGCCTTAGACACGAGATCATTGAGTCCCGATTAATTTAGTCTTATAATGTTATTTAGATGTTATTAGTTAACTGGATTTCTAGTATTTAGTTTTATGTTGTATTTAATTTTTAAGAGAAAATGTGTTATTTTGTAATTCAATAACGGGCTTGGTCCAAAGTTAATCAATATTTTTTTTTCCCTTTGCTGTAGATTTGCATAAAACTATAAATGTGAATGTTTGATGAATTGTTTTTTCAAGCAAGTGAAAGGACAAATAAACCACATAGTGGATGACGATGAACAATAGCATAACATGCAATTGAAATTGAAATTATTAAAGTCATGATTAAATGATCAAATTTACATCTTCTTATTAGCTTAAGCTTTCAAGATATGTGGTAAATAATTTACATGGTATCAAAGTTAAAGGTAATGAGTTTGAATTTTGACTCAGTCATTCACCTAATTTCTATTAAATTTTTTTTACGTGTTGAGCTTGAGCCCCATACGTGAAGGAGAATGTTAAAATAATGATCAAATGATTAAATTTATCTATAGTAAAACTGCGTTTCTGAATAATAGATGTTTGCATCAAACCTGAGATAAATTCACCCATCCTTAATTGAGGAACCCTGTAATTTCCTCTGCTAAAAAATTTATCCATCTTGGCTCTATGACTATGGGTCTTCCATCTTTTCCTATACCCAATAATATCTAATCTATACGATGGTGGACTTTTTCTTAGTGGATTCAGCCCATGGGTTTGCTCCAACTTGTGTTTATTAAAAAATATCAGAAAATAATATCAGTTTAATAAATTATATTGTATTCTTTCGACCAAATTTAAAAGAAAACTTTGATTTAGGTAAACAATTACTTACTTACCCTCCATAAGTTTGCTTTTGAGCCCAATGGATCAGATAGTGAAATCTAGGCCTCTTGACATTCCATTTTAGAAAGATTCTTCCCTTGACCAATTAATCTCTAACTAAGAAAATCATTTTGAACCATGTATCAAAATTATGGTGTACATGTATATGCAGATGCGATTATTTGTAATATTAGTATTTGCAATATGTTTTTACTAACTGCATCCGCGCGGTTATTGCGGTTATTATCAGCTATTCGCATATTAGGTAATAGGCCTTTTAAACCTTATTTGAATCTCTATTATGGCCTATTTTAAAAGATTTTAAAAATTATTTTGGCTGATTTTAGTATTTTGAGCTTGTTTAATTTTTTTTAAGCCTTAATGTTTAGAAAATTTATTGAAATGGAACAAAAGCAATGGGTGAAAAAAATGACTAAATCCTATGATTATTATTGAAAAATTTTAAAACCAGGCGACTTTTTTTAAAAGAGGATCAAATGTCTAGGTCATTATCTACATTCTCTTGTTAAAAGCTATGGTATGTTGGATAATGTGTTTTTGAGGTGTTTTTGGTTTTTACTTTAATTTAAAGTGTACTTATGTGTCATAAAAGTAAAAATAATTTTGAAACTTTTGAGGCTTTTACCTTATCATGGGATCCAACAATGTGGCCCAAAGGAAGAGCTCCCCTTTGCATATTATCCGCACACATAATTGTATTAAACAAAGAGAAATGGTATGCACACTCTCAAATGCACATTTCTTGAAACGAAAATTGCATAGTCAATTTGACTCCGCCACCAACCCCAAAGTTGGGCCGACACCCAACAACCACACAACGTGACAAGGAAGCTAGAAGAATGGAAAAAGATTTAGAAGGTTGGGTGTTGAAAATATATTTTAAAAAAATGACTTGCTAAAATAGTAATAGTATGTAGATTTTTTAGTTAAAATTTAGTAAACTCGTGTGTTTATAGTTTGTACAATTTTAGTGACCATTGTACAACACATGCATATATACAGTTAGAAGTTTGGAATTCCAAAATTAAATATTTCTATCTACAAAAGCTATCTTAAAGTGTGGCATGGTCATCGTCAATCAGGTGTTATTGACTGGCTCGTGTAGACCAAAACTTCAAATAAAATAAATAAATAAAAAATACAAGGATTACAAACAATTTGAATGATGATGATAATCACATTTTAATTTTAGATCACTCTATCTTTGAACGATTCTCAGGTTGATCAGCTGGACATCCTAATTATGTATATAGGTGTGTATGTATAAATATTAAATATGTGTGTGTGTTTAATTTAGTATTCAATTAAGTTGAAAAGAAATAGAGTAAACGAATTGAAAGGTGGTGTAATGAGGCTTGCTTTGAAGTTTGTTGTGATGGTGGTGATGACAATGGCGGTTCTCACGTCGAGAGCCTCAGCATGGTGGGCTCCTGTTTGTTGCAAGCTAGACTGGGAATGCTGCTTACCTGCCAAAGTTAATCCCATGGGAGGATCACTACAACCTTAATTAAGTTTATGTTCTCATTGATCTGTCTTATAATAATTAAGTTGATTACCTCCACCTCCGGATTTAATGTTCATTAAACAAAAAGGTTTTCAGCATCGTATTTATTATTACTGATCAATAAAATGTTATAACTCATGTTGTTGTTGTTGTATTGTAAATAAAGCATGCAACGCGCATCATCAATTATATATTGTACGTATTTCTTAGTCTTAATTATTATTTTATTTTAGTACAGGTGGTAAGACACTTTGTCACATGAATTACCTTTTAGTTTCAAAAAGTATATGTATTGACCCAAAATATTCAGATCCTAATTCTGTCCAATATTTTATTTTAACGCCTCTCACAGTGCAACACATGTCCCACACGCTACATCATATTATTTAAAAATAAAAATATAAAAAAACAAAAAACAAAAAATATATTTTTTTCTAAATAAAAAAAAAAAGGATTATGGAGCCACCCCATATTTTATTTGTTAGTTTTGTTTTTTTTGTTTTTTTTTTTTTTTTTGTAATTATTTTTTCAATAATATTAATGCGGCATATGAGAGATCTGTCAATTGTAGATTGGTTTGACGTGTTTCTTCTTTAAAATATTGGACGGAATATAGACAAAAGTATCATCTGCGTCTTTTGGGTCAATAAAAATATGACGCCATAGTTGAAGCAAACTTTTGCGGTGGTTTTATTTTTGACGCCGTTTATAAGTATGACGCCATGCCCCTGCCTTTAATATTGCTTTATACAGAGATAAAGATAATCGAAGAATGCAAGTTGCAACTTAAAAAAGAAAAAGAAAAAATTGCAAGTTGCAGAGATAAGGATAAAAGAGAAATAATTAACGTTTGTGGTGTTATCAGTATGGATTTCCTTTGGCTGGTGGGTTTGATCAGAGATTCAAAGAGGAAGAATTGAAGAATACAAGTTGTAGAGAAAAGGATAAAAGAGGAGGTTGAAGACGCAGGGGTTTTTTTTAAAAAAAAAATAAAAAAATTATGAATAAGAAATTAATTACAAAAAAACAACTATACCAGTACAACAAAACATCTGAAACAAGGGCTACAAACCAGCATCATTAAGACTACAAATCAAGGGATGCATGTGTTTGCTGCACAACTCATTTACATAACCCAAGACATATTGGTAGGACTCGCGCATGTTGGTCCTACCATGCATATGGGTAATACTTGAGTGTAGCAAAATTTTTGGAAATCATCCGAAAATTTTGCTTATCGATGGCATTTCTGTAATTATAGTATAGCAAAATTTCCGGATGATTTCTGAGAATTTTGCTACTCCGTAGCAGTGCTCCATGCATATATCTCACCAATATATCTTGGGTTGCATAGAAGTTGTGTAAATGGATTGTGCGAAAATCATTTTCTACAAATCAAACCCTCTGCCTCCTACAATTAAAGCATCCAACAATTCCAACAAACAAAACCAACCAGCTCAGCACGAAGCCAACAGAAAGCAAAGCAAACCAGACTTCTAAACAAACAAGCTAGCAAAACCTTCAAAACAGCAACTCTGTTTTAAGGTTCCAATTACAGCACAAAGAAGCTGGTGTAGTTGAGAGTGTTACCTTCAAAACAGCGACTTGAGAGTGTTACTTGTTTGACTAACAGTAATCCATAACCTTTTTTCGTTCACATGCATCACTTAATTACGTCTATATTGTTTGTTCTCTTTGGTGCATTCCCAATCTCTCTGGCCTTACCGCCAACGAAGAAGGTGTTCACTCATTGATAAACCTCTAGGTTTCTGATCGCTGTTTTATCTCCTTTCAATATTTAGGGAAAAAAAAAAAAAAAAAAAACTGGATTTCTTGGTGTACTTGATACAAGATGTCTAGCTTACTATGAAGTCTACTTGAACCATCTCAGATCGATATGTGCTCCATGAATTCTGGAACAGTTTTTTAATTCCGTTTGGAATGTTCTTCGTCCCTGTCTAGAAGAAAATCTTGAGATCTCCGTTTCAGATCAGAGAGAGTGGTGGTATAATTAGAGGCAGGGGCATACAAAACCACCGCAAACGTTTGCTTCAACTTTGTTTGAGATTAAAACGACAACGCTTTACTTAAATTGAACTCCCTTACATCCAAGCCGTTCATGTGTTTTACGGCAAATCTGTTGTAGTTAGAGTAGCCAGATCATTTTTTTATTCTTCCAAATTTATATGGCTTTTAAAATGTATTAGATTGAAATTTAATAATGATTTTGAAAATCACCTCAATTTTAAGAGGATATAAAGATGGTCCTTAGCGTTACTAGTAAGGTATAGTATTAGTAAAGGTGTACAAACGAAGTGGTTATAACTCCTTTAAAACTGCTAACCGCTTATAATCGCATACAGCATAACCGTTTTCAAAAGGGGTTATAAATAACGACTTAACAATTATAGGGTTTGGGAAAAGCGAGAAAAGCGGTTATTACCGCTTATATATATATATATATATATATATATGGATAATTACCTTTTCCCCTTATGAACTACCAACTTTTACGCAAAGCCCCCACAAACTACCAACTCGACCAAAATAGAGTATTCAACTACCAAAAACAACAATTTTCCCCCCTTCCGTCAGTCAAAGGGGTTAAAACAAACGGTCAACAGGTCACATGACCGTCACACGTCGTTTTACCCTCATTTTCTTCTTCTTTTCCCCCATGAACTACCACCATCTTCCAACATGCCCCCATGTAAAACGGCACATGACACGTTGATTGTTCTTTTTAACCCCTCTAACTGACGGAATGGGGAAAAATGATTGTCTTTGGTAGTTGAATGCTCTATTTTGGTCGAATTGGTAGTTCATGGGGGCATCGCACATTTTTTGGTAGTTCATGGGGGGAAAAGGTAATTACCCTTATAATATAATATAATTTTGGATTTATTTGTATTTGGTTGTTTGGATTTGTTATGTTTTAGATTTGGATTTGAATTTTGGATTTGTTACTATTTTGGATTTTGGATTTAAAACCAGCACTTAAACCGGTCCAAAAGTTGCTAAAACGGTCCAAAATCGGCCAAAAACCCAAATTGAAAAGCGGTTATACAACTGCCGGGCAGTTATAAAAATAACCTCATCCGCCTAAGCAGTTAGCTGTTGCAGTTGGTAAAATGCAATAACCGCCTAGGCGGTTAACGGTTAACGATTTTAGTCAATAACTGCCGATTATAATCGTTTGTACACCCTTAATATAGGGTCTGTTTGTTTAATTTTGATATCTTTCAAGTTTTTGCTTTCTTATGGCATAATTCTACATTGCAATATAGGAAAGGCACGTAAATGCTAAATTTATTGTTTGCAAGGGCAACTAATTGATTATTATTTTTAGATAAAAGAGTACTTGATCAAATTAAAATAATAAAATCCAAAAAAGAAAGGGAATTCAAATTGGGTTGAAGTTTTTCTAATTCCGTCTATGAAATTGTTATTTTGCTCAATGGGCCGCCAGTCTTTTGATGGGCTTCAGTGGTTGGGCTCTCCATGCTGGATTATATATTCTTCCTTTCAGTAGGAGTTTTTGTTCGGCCTTGAGTGAGAATTCAAGGATGCATGCGACAAAAAATTCACCAAATCATATGGTGTCCAAGCCGATGCCCAAATTTAATTGCTGACTATACATGTCTTCTCTTTTGGATTTATTTATTTACTTTTAAAAAAAATTGGGTAAATTAATAAGAAATCGTGCAAGTGGTCCATTTAGTATTTTTTGTGTAATATTTATAGGGTGATACAAGTTGACATGTTACAGCAATAGACTTTATTTAAACCAAGCAACAATAGCTTGCTTGAATTAGCTTCCTCTTTTTGGGCTCTTTTTTATGCTCCTTTCTTGGATTTTTTTTAAAAAAATAAATAAATAAATAATTGACGGAAGTGGGATGGAAAGGATGGATTTGATTGAAAACATGGAAAAACACACAAAACAACTTATTAATGAATAAAAATCCAAAGAGTTATTTGAAAAAGGGTCGAAATCCAAGATGGCTGTTTGATATTTTCTCTGATAAGAAACCTCTCATTGCCACCTTTTTTTTTAATTGAAATATACTAATTTTTATTGAATAAACTTAATCACCTAGGAGCAAAAGCTCCCTAAATAAAATACCACAGATATAATTTGAAATTTCTTCAACCCAAACTTTATCTATGACACACAAAATAACCTCTCTTATAGCTACTTTCTTGAAACGATTGTTACAGTAAATCAAAAGTGAGGATGAAAAGACATTTCGATTTAAGGATAAATCATATTTCGCTCTTAGGTTTTTATCCAGCCATGTGTGTTTTATTTGACACGTCAGTGTTCATGTCAACACTCTAATAGCAATGCCTTATTAGCAGTGTCATATCAACCATCGAAAAAAAAAAAAAAAAATCAAATGACCCAACTCTAAACGTGTAAGACCAATTGATTCGTACCTTGTTTTGGCGTGAAACTTAAGCTTCATTTGTTTCGATGTAAAATGATTTTCGTCGTAAAATATTTTCAATGAAATTATTTATAGAAAAAATGATTTTCCCAAAATATTTCTAGCGTTTGACTTGTAGAAAAAACTCACCAACGGTGAAAACCGAAATTCGATAACTACTGCTAGAATCCGACGGTTGTTGCCAGATTCCGGCCAGAACGGCCAGAATCTTGCCATTATTGTCGAATTCCAGCCAGAACGCCCTGGATCCGGCCGTTCTCTTGCCAAATTTCGGTAAGTTTAGCCAAAATCTGGTCCGTTGGAATCTGGAAATGGCGGCCAGACGTCGCAGGATTTCGGCACTGGCAGGATTCCGATTGCCAACATTATTGCCAGAATCCGACGAGTGCAACCGAATTCTGGCAATCCAACAATAAAATTCGGGACCTTCGACGGTAGACTCGGGCTACCAATAAACTCCAATGTTCGGCCATAGAGGATTCCTGCAAACGTGCGGGAAAGAATAAAGAGTTTAAATTCGAAAAATGTTTTACTGTAAATCGTTTTTCAAAAATTAAAGAAAATTTTTACGGTCAAACTGAAAATGATTTTCGTTGATCATTATTTTCGCCTCCACCAAACACCGTAAAATGCCAAAAACATTTTTCAAAAAATATTTTACGCCAAAACAAACAGAAACAAAACCCGAGAACAAGATTTGGTACACACATACGCTCGTACTCAAAAACTTAGAAAAACAAAAACCCACGTTTTAGTCATTGCCCAACGTAATCAAAGAGCAAGATCCAATGCTCAGAGAACATAGTCCACAACCAACGATCATATATTATTCATCAAAATAATATGTATGTGAATATAAATATAGCTTTAATACAAAAAAGTATAGGTTAACTTTTAAAGCTCGAGTCTTTTTTATCAAAAGAAATATTTTAATAATAATACTAAGAACTTGCGCATTGTGCTAGTGAAAGACAGTCCATGCAATGACCCAAATTTTTCTGAAATATAAAGATGACAGGTAAAAAATGCAAGAAATGTATCAATAGGTCATGGTTTTAGAAATAGTAATAAACAAAAATCCAACTTGGTTAAGTAGTTTATCTGAAGAAAATCTATTCTTTAGGTATTATGCAAATATATAAGTCATGATCATTATAAAAACATAAAATAAATATTACGTCATCGAGTCATAACTATCCCTCATATAGCTTATTTGTACCCTTAACCCTCTTACAATAAAGTTTGGGTATTCCATACAACCTCAAGCTCTGGTACATCCCTGGCCGCAACCAACAGGCGATGCACATAGCACGATATCAACTAGTTGATCGACCGGGTTCGACTCTAAGTAACATCACTAATCCTAATGATACCCACAACTAGTGACCCCATCCTAATTGCGCTAGACACAATGCCACTTAGATCCAGTGTAAAAGTTATATTCTCAACAACTGGGCAATTGGTCAAATCTATATCAACTAGCATGCATATGTAACAAATGTTTTTTGCAATATTTTTCATATAATAGTTCATTGGTAGCCATGTCATCTTTATTTAAATTGTATGTAAATCATGCAGTTGGATGTCATATATTTTGATACATTCCAATTCAATCTTTAGGGCATACAACATAGGAATCATAACACAATTCCTGCTTATAAGAATATGCACATTTATCCTTTATCAAAATAGTCATGCTTGCAAAATTATTACTTTAATGTTTCACGTGCATTTACTTACCTTGCGCGTAAATTTCCCATCAAAGTCTCATTTGTTACCTTATCTCCATCTGCAAATGTTTCTTTATCATCAATTGGGTCCCCATAACATAAACTTTAATCTAACGCTTAAAACCTTAAAGGTCTCCGTTCTACTCTAACCGTTTAAACCGCGTTCGAATATCTGTGCCCCACGTTTGAATGACAACATAGATTATAACGCCCAGATCGTCTTCTCCGAATTTTTCCTCTAACCAATCTCCCATTTTTCACCTTCCAAAACATCAAAGATGTCCCATTTTCACCTTCTAGCACTTAAAGTCGCGATATTGACATTTTTTAAAATTAAAGATCGTACCATTCTTTTTTCCTCTTCAATTTTTTTGAAAACCCATGCATGCTTCACACTACACATACAACTCACAGTTGCAGATTAGTTTACAAGCAAACCAATTGGGGTAAAAGGTCTATATCTTGTTATTTTGACATCAGATGGAGGAAATATTGGTGGATTTTGAGAGCTTTTCTCAAAGGTGTACAAAAGTCAAATTTCATGTTAATTTTTCAATTCCAACATTTATTGGGAGGATTTGTGTGCTTGTGTTTGTTAATTTTGTGACTCACTATACCACAATACAGCAGTTGGTATTAGAGCCAAGATTATTTTCTATCATGGTGCGAAAAAGAGTACATTGAGGAGGAAACATATATGCAACTATTGGTGATGTGTATGAGCGCGAAGAGGCAACATGTGGTAAACAACTGACGACATATTTATAGTGATTGGAGGAGTAACTTGTTTGCTTTGGTGGTTAGTTTGAGTGATTTAGAGATCAAATTGGTGCACAAATTGGGGCTCTAACCGAACAATTTGTCTCCAGGGATGGTGCTAACTGTCGGGACCATCAACCAAATTTATGTATTGTGGAGGAGGATGATGAGTGTATCATTGAAGACACGACTTCAACAAAAGGAGGGAAGGCTTGATGTGATCTAGGTCAGTTGCAGGCCACCTTGACTGTTGTTAGCAAGCTTCAAATACATAATTTAGCCCCTCAAACTATCATTCTTTTTTTGAATAGCGCTCCAAACTATCAAGGCTTACACTCTAGCCCCCAAAACTACCAAAATCTTTGAAAAATGTCTATTTTTGTGAAATATCTCCATAATACCCCTCGTACATGTCATTTTTCAATTAAAAAAAAAATAAAAATTATAAAAAATTCAAAAAATTTAAAAAAAAATTAAAACAAAAAAAAAAACTATTTTTTTTTTAAAACAAAAATATTGCGATTGACTGGAGGACATATTTCTTCTTTCCAGTATCGTCATTGGGTACAATGCACGCCTGCAGCTCAGCGAACTCATCTCCTCCTCTCCAAATGCGGACATGGCTAATTTTCTATCCTCTGATGTTTATGATATTGATCTTTTGAAGATTATGAATGATTCCAATCTGAATTTTTTTTTGTTATAAATGATGAGCAAGTCTATCATCGTTGTGGAAGACCTGGATCGCTTTCTGATGGAGAAATCAACGTTCATGAGTTTGTTCGTTAATATTCATATCCATTTTCCTCTGTGATTTTTTGGCATTCAAAACGTTGGCCAATAGCTACCTGGGGCTTAAGGATCCCAAGCTTTTCTCTCAGGTGGAAGGTATTTTCCAGAGCGGGGCTAGCTTGAGCTCAGCCAAAATCAGCGAGCTAATGATTGCAAATCGGAACTCGTTAAGCCAGGCTATAAAATCGGTCATCATTGCGTTGTAAACGGACGATGATCGAAGGGGTGTCGGGAAGATCGGATCACGATTGAGAAATAACGCCACCCCAAACACCCATCTTTTTTTAAATTAAAAAAAAAAAAAAAATAGTTTTTTTTTTATTTTTTAATTGAAAAATGACACGTAATAAGGGTATTATGAGGATATTTCGCCAAAATGAGCATTTTTCAAAGACTTTAATAGTTTGGGAGGGTCAAAATGCAAGCCTTAGTAGTTTGAGGGGCCATCTAAATAAAATGTAGTAGTTTAAGGGCCTAAATTGTATTTTTTCCATTTTCTATCAAGTTCTTTTAATAATCACTAAAAAAAAAAAAAAAAAAAAAAAAAAAAAAAAAAAAAAAGAAAAAAGAAAAAAGAAAAAAAAAGTTCTTTTTTAATAATGACTTTACCGGTGGGTTTCATACTTGTCCACTTCACACATTCAACAATGCATTTTCAGTCCAAGTCACTCTTTTTAATCAAAAAGAAATTTGAGTAACTATAGATTATTCAATAATGTGATTTCACCTCAATCATCATTTTTTTTTTTTTTTTTTAGAAAAATGTTTGGTTTCATTCTCTTATGTATCTTTTGTCCATCTTAATATAAGATATGTGCAAATTTACTATTAAATTTATAAGACCACGTATAAATTTCACATATTTAATAAAAAATTTACAATTAAAAAAAAAAAAAAGTGTTAGAGAATGACACCACACATCTCTTCTTTTTAACTTATATGCGTCCATATAGATTGCTCTATATCACGATTTAACTATATTTCCATTTTCTACTAAATGATGGCTATATTTGCTCAAGGAATTGTCACCTGGGTTTTATAAATCTTTTGAATAAATCTCCAAAAAAAAAAAAAAAAATCCAGGTTTAGAGATCATGCATGGATAATTAAAAAAAATATATATTTATTTTTCTTTTCCAAAAAAATAAAACTTTTTAAATTTCCACCCCTTGGTTTTTTTTTTTTAATTCTTAGTTTTAGTTTTTTTTTCTTTAAGAATTTTTATTTTATTTTATTAAAGGTGTTTTCGTCATTAAGGAAATATTGATAATTTTTTTTTTTTTTTTTTTTTTATTTATTATTTTTTTTTTTTTTATCAATATAGGTTCTAATATCGCTTAATCGCTTCTTGTTGGATGATTTACATATATATTCTCATTCCGAGAAATGCTTGATTGTACACTCTCATCCCACTCCTATCCTACTCTTGTTTACTTGGACCAATAATGTAAGAGATAGTGAAGAGAGTGTAGTGGGACCCATTTTTTTTAACAATATTATTGGTCCAAGTAGGCAAAGGTGGGGTAAGATTGGGATGAGAGTGTACAACCAAGCATTTCTCATTCCTTAATATATCTTGGCAGAATGGGACATTCCTCGATCGATCTACTGAATATTAACAAAGAATATTGAGACCAGGTTTGGGCAACACTTAATTAATCTAAGAAATAAATAATTATTTTATATTTTAAATTACTCGTTAATATTTTTATTTTTATTTTTTTCTTAAAAAAATTATTATCATACAAACATAGCTACCCATTCTAATTTAGCTGATTGAACTAACCATTTAATTCAAAATGCAGCCTCACAATAAGAATTTGTTTTATTCCTTGACTATACAAGAAAGTTCTGGCTGGAGAACTATTGTTAAACCCAATAGAGCAGACCCAAAATTTAGCAAAAAACTTTAGGAACATCCAATACAAATGGAGAAAATAGCTCTGATTTAATGGTTACTATTTTGTCACTTCATGAATATATATTGTTATATCATTCAAAATTTTAAATGATATGACATCATGTACACCGTTAAATACAACAAAATTTAGGCCACATTTGATACGCATGAACGATAATTACTTATGAATATGAAGAAGTATTACCAGACATACAAAAAGTTTGAATGAAATGACAATTTTTATTCATTCGTTTGGTGACAACACATAAGTGACAAAATTTTCTATTCGGGATGGCGAATACAAATAGTTTTTATATTTTGTGTCGCAAAGAAAATAATGGTATTTTGAAAAACTAATTTTTAAGGCTATTTCATTTTCAGAGAAGTAGTTGTTCCTTACCTTTTTTTTTTAAGGGGAATAAATATTTAATATGTTCTCAATAGTACATGCGCAACCATAACATAGGTTTAATTACTGTAATTAATGAGTCGAGCTCCAACCCCACACGGCCAATTAAGGGAAAGCTGGTTTCAAAACTGATGTATGTTGATAGAATAAGGAGCATGACTCGAGTAATGCTACATGTCATACCCATGTCCCTCTTGTGTCCCTCTAAAAATGAGGTGGCTTTTAAAATCACCATTGAACTTGTGATTGATCAAAATTGAATTTTGATCACATGGTGATTTTAAAAGCCACATCATTTTTAGAGGGACACAAGAGGGACATGGCTATGACGTTTAGAATTAGTCAGCATGACTCTCCATCAGGACATATATATTCCTTTTTTTTTTTTTTTGGTAGATTACAAACGGAGCCTTATAAATTACACATGTAATTGCTCTTTCTTTTTCTATTTTCTCAAAAAATGAGTAGGCCCTACCCAGGTGGTGGTTCCAGGAAAATCAGGAAGCGAGGACTCAAGTTCAAGCTTTGATCGTCACCAATGACGTATTATCCATCAAACTATCAAGTGGGTGGATTGTTTTTTCCATTACTCCAATTTATTTGCTCCTTATTATACGTCAAGTGGGTGGACTGTACTTGCTCCTTAATTAATCCTCTTTTTCTTTTCTTGTTATTGTTCATCCAGTGCTGAGTTTCGCTACAGATCGATATACTTGGCACAACAAAGAAAAGAGTAGTAGATACACAGAGAAGGCAAGTGATGGCTTTGCGTGAATTACTTTTGCAACAACTACTGCTACTTGGGGTCATAATTTTAGCAGCATCAAAACCCGATTTAATCTGCAACAGAACATGTGGATTGCTTCATATTCCGTATCGATTTGGAACAATAGAACTAGAGAGCTGTTATCTCATCACTTGTGTTGACTCAACACAATTTCTGGGCCTCAGTAATGACTTAAAAGACCTAGACGTATCATTGGAGGGTGAAATTCGAGTCTCAAGCTTCATAGCCCGTGATTGCCCCAACGAGCCCGGGCATAACGCCAACAACAGCTATTACCAGCAGCTCCCTTTGCTAAAGCACTTTCTCATCTCATATACGAAGAACAAGTTCATTGCAGTCGGTTGCGACACGGTTCCTGTTATTACTGGTGCATTGGCAGAGGCCGAGAGTTACGCGGCTGGATGCTTTTCACTCTCCGACAGTTTCCACATTGTTGATAACGGGTCTTGCACTGGCATTGGTTGTTGCCAGACTTTTATCCAAAAAGAAATGAGTAGTTTTGTTGTGACTGCTGGGAGCTTGCTCAATGATCACTCCGCAGTAGGCAACTTCAATCCATGTAGCAATTTCAGTTTCGTAGCCGAAGAAAAAGCATACAACTTTTTACAGAACAGACAGACTGTTCCTGCGGTTCTTGATTGGGCAGTTGCGAATGAGACATGCCCAGATGCTCGGAAAGATTTGACAAGCCATGCATGTAAGGCAGCGAATAGCGAACGTTACAGTTCCACCAACGGTTCTGGTTATGGTTGCAAAGGTAATGATATACATTTGGTTGCATAATATATTACAAATTGGTTGTATTGCTACTGCACTGTACGTGTTTCAGAGATTAATGAGTGCGAAGAAATTCCAAACCCCTGCAACAAGAGATGCGCCAACATTCCGGGGAGTTTCAAATGTAGTTGTCGCAAGGGGTACGAAGGTGATGGGATGAAAAATGGAACAGCGTGCCTTTCTATAGTCAGCCAATTTAGTAGGATCGTCGCTATTGAACTGGGTAAGTATATATAAGAATACTCTTCCGTAAAATATTTTCTGAAAAATATTTTTGATATTTAATGCGGGCGAAAATAATAATCATCTTGAAAATGATTTTCGTATGACTAAAAATGCTTAATAACTTTCGAAAAACGATTTATACATTTTAATTTTGTAACTCATTTTCCCCAGACGCATTCGACCCTAACGACAGACGCAACAAACCTTCTCTTGTCTTATCGTTCAAGCTCAACCGCACAACTCCTCTCTCTCTCTGCTAGCCTCTCAGGTAATCTCATCTCTCTCTCTTAGAATATCTATGGATTTGTCTACGTAGATTTGGAGCTCGGAAAATACATCTCTGATCAGTGATCAACAAACCTTGCACCTGCAAAATTCTGTTGCTTAGCCTCTGTTTTTTGTACCTGAACATGGTTCATTAAAGAGTAGTAATTGACCCTCTTATTTTGAACTATCTAGACAAATTGGTATGCTTTATTTTGCTTGAATGAGATAGTCAATTCATTAATTTGAAACAATTTAAGTGGTTTATTTTGTCAGTGTTTCTAAATTTATTGTCTCCTTTATACTTCTACAGAGGATAATCCTGTTATTGGTTACGGTATTATGGTGCTTCTATAGTTTGTATATCTTCTTTTTCAATACAATTAGTTTCCGTTATTGTCTTAACATGCACTTTTTACCTTACATATTCAAAAACATTTGGACGCTGTTTGGTCAAATCTACATGTCTTATGGTTACATGGTGTACTTAATTTCTAGTTGAAGCTGTATTGAGATTTAACTAGCAGGAAAGAATGTGCTCCATACATTTGCCTCTATATTGGCATATATAGACTGTGAAAGCTAATTACTCGATCTTTGCTTGAAGTATTGTTAAAAGCAATGATCCATAAGAGTTGTTAGAAGTGACCATTAAGGTGGGCATTTTTTTAGTTAAGAAGAAAAATACTTGGCATCTTTCAGACCTAGCTAGCAATGTTATTTGGAATCTTTGCTGTTTATTGTTAGTGTACACACCTCAGAGACACATAAGGAAAGTCCCACACATGCAGCGCCCCATGTACCCGCACATCACTCCAGCCACACAGCAGAGCTGTAAACCACAAATCACGCCAATTATGCATTAGCCGATCATAGCATTAACACAGCAATCCCAGCCAATCCCAACACAGCTGCCAACATCATGAAAGAAAGGAAAGAATCACAGCAGCATAAGGAAAGTGGTGCTGCTGTGATCTCAAATCTTTCTGCGACGTAACTTAGCCTGCTCTCCCTGTAATCACACAATCACATTTACTCGTTGTATTAGCTGTGTACATAGACAATTCTCTCTATATATATTGAATGTAACATTGATAACAATCATGCAATAAAGCTGCAAAATTCTCTTAGCTTTCAAATTCTTTTTTGGTATCAGAGCCCCTTTAGGCCAAAGCCCTCATTTGTTTTTCAATCCTTTTCTATTTCAAACCTCCCATGCTTCCTCATCAGCTACCGCAACCACTGCATCCCCAACCCCTGCCTTCACTCTCCCAAACCTTACTCCTTTTACATCTATCAAGCTTGAGGGTCCAAACTATCTTTCCTGGACTACTCAACTTGCTCCTATTTTGAAGACTCATGATCTAATGGGCATTGTGGATGGTTTTGAACCCTGCCCACCTCAACTCTTGCATGGTGATGATGGCAAGGAAGTGCTAAATCCTGCCTGTTCCATTTGGCAGAAAAAGATGTTAGAAATATTTAACATATTATTTAAATTAACATGCGCATCGGAAATAAATAAAACGGATCTAAGCTTACCTCTAGCCATATTTGTTCAAGCGTTTTCCCGATCTATCTAAAGAACAAGAAAAAGTTATTTTAGGGATCTTCTAACCTATGTCTATGACTGAATTGCCGTACTGATGGTGTACACAGGCTATTAATTTATAGGCTAGGTCAGGGACTCTCAAATATGGTAAATACCGTATTGTTTCTCCAATCAAGGAAACAATATTATTAATTGATTTAAATCAATTAAACGATTCAATTACGGTAATCTAAATTAATAGAAATTATCATAACCATAATACTGTATATTATATTTATAATAAATATAACAAACACCGTATATGTGGCATATAGGCCATATATGGAAATAATATCTTACAAAAGGACCAATATGTCTAGAGTTGGATTAATGTCCATCTTAGTGAATCGGTTCTCTCTACAATCTATGGCCTCCAAACTTCTCAACAAGTTTGGACTTCTTTGGCAACCAAATTTGCCTCTTCCACTCAGTCTCATGTCTCACATTTGAAGCGCCAGCTTCAAACTCTCAGGCAGGGCTCCAAGTCCTGTTCTGAATACTTGAAGAATGCTCAATCCTAGTCTAATCAACTTGCTGCTATTGGGAAGCCCATTGATGATGAGGATCTCATTTCCTACATCATTAGTGGACTTAACCCCTCCTTTAATGCCTTTGTCACACTCTTCTCCATGACTTCCAAGGACAAAGCTTCCTCCTTCTCAGATTTCCAGGATGAATTACTTTCTCATGTAATGCTGCTCAATCAACAGCAAGGAATTGCATGAGATGGTAGCAACTTTGCACTGGTCATGCAGAAATAGAATCGGCCCTTCAAACCTAGAACTCCAAACTATAACAGGAAGTTTAAGAGCACCCCATTCAACAGATTTCCACCCAGATCAGGTCCTCCCAAGAGCTTCAATCACCCTGGTGGTCAATCAGCTACTCAACAGCAGACATCCTCCCCTCAACAGGGCTTCTCCTTCAACAACTCTAACTGGTTTCCTTGCCAAATCTATGTTTTATTTTTCTTTGGTAAGGAAAACTTTCTAGTTTTTGAATTTCGAGGACGAAATTCTATTAAGAGGGGAAGATTGTAATGCCCCAAATTTTATTTATAATTGGTGCAATATTATGTTGTCAGTGATATAATATTGTTGGATTAATAATATTAACAATGAGACGAATTAGACACGAAATGGACTTAGATTGATATTTTTAATTAATTAAATTAAAATAGTAAAAATATGAGATAAAAATATTTGCGGTAAAAAGTTAATTAGTAAGTTTTAAATAAAATATCTACGGATTAACCCAGGTTATATTAACTAGGTAAAACTTAACCTTAGATTAATTAGATATTTTACTTTTAAACTCTGGTTAGATTAACCGAAATAAATTTAACTAGAGTTAGTAAAAATATCTAAAGAATATATTCCTTGCAATAATTATTAGATGACTTATCTTACCTTGTGACTTATCCCTCACGTCACTCAACTTGTTGATCAAGTTTGAAAATTCTATAAAAAAAAACGGAATATATGTTCTTTTTATTTTATTCTTCCTTCTTCCTTTATTTCTTTTCTTATTCTTCTTTTTCCTTCATTCTTCTCTGTTCTTCCTTTCAACGGCCAGTATGAGAAAAGAGAGGGAGAGATCAGAGAAGAGAGGCAGAGATCGTGAGAAAGGGAGAATCACTGAGAGAAATTGAGAGACCGAGAGAGAGAGATTCAGAGACTGATCGAGAGGGAGAGAACCCGGGTGAGACCCGATGAACCCAGACCCACGTCCGTGGGTCAGTACCATTGACCGACCGGAAGCTCGATTTCTGGTGGGACGACGGCGAGCTGACGGCGTCGTCCAGCAGAGCAGAGGCTGATTTCCGATGAGACCCGAGACCCGAGTGACTCAGAAGCAGAAACCGTGCAAAACGGCCGGTGGGTGGTGTTAGGCGACACTGACAGAACCAAGGAGCCGATCTCCGGCGGTTTAAGGGCACGATTTCTGGCGATCGGAGATGATTTCCGGCGTCTGGACAGAGGATCATTCGTTGATGATCTTTCTGGTAGATTTTCTGTAGTTTCTGGTGATTTTATTCCTGAGTTATTATGGATTATTTTCTGTTGTTAATTGGACTTGATTCACAGCCGGATGAGTGCCATGATTTTGTTGATTTTGGTGATCTGCCCTGTGTTTTGGGTGTGTATTGTTCCGGCAAATGGGTTATTCAGTGTTGTGTTGGCCGATTATTGTCTTGATGTTATGGGTGTGTAAATTTAGGCAAAACTCGTGTTAGATGGCAATGGGTATTTAGTGTGTGGAACCAAGTTGTATACCCGGTTTTATTCGCGTAGTTGAGTTCTTGTTTAACTATTGTGTGTGTGGTAACCGATTATGGGTAGGTTGGGTTTGATGTCTTTGGGTCAAACCCGTGGGGTTGAAATTAGGAGGTGACCCATGTTTAGCCATGTGATTTTCAAAGTTTACTGTTTGAGTTTGAATTGTGGATGATTACTAGTAGTGGTTTTGTTGACATATTTTTATTGTAAATGATTATTATGTTAGTAGGATTCAGGAATAATTTTGGAGTGAAGGTTTTGGATTGGGTATATTATGGATTTGATGTTGTTTGAGGAATTTGGTTAGTTAGTGGGTAAAATAGTTTTAGTTGATTCTTTGGCTATGGGTGTTGGCTGTGTTTTTGTTGAAATTTCTTACGATTGAGGTTTTGGTCTATTAAAGTAGTGATGCTAATTTATGAATATAAGTTATGCTGTAAATTGGATAGAGATTTTGTATATAGAATATATATATATACAGGATATTTTAAATTTTAGGATATTCTTCTAAGCTCCTTCTTTCGAATTATTAGGTAAAAGCTCGATCTCGATGCTAATGGATAATCCAGGTAAGGGGATACAACACCGAAAAACTCCCAACAAGATTTTATTACAAATCTTTTGAAAAAGTGTTGGGAAATTTTACAAAGCGTTTGCTTATGTGATATTTAATGCCAAACTTTATTACTCATATGTTATTGTTCAAGAATTTTGCGTATAAATCACAGATATGATTAAGAGCATATTTTAAAGTTATGATTTATGCATAATTACAGTTATAATTAAGAGCATTTTCAAAGTTATGGATTATGCATACTTATAGTCATGAAAAAGAGCATTTGAAAGTTAAGATTATAGAGCATTTCGAAGTATATGATTTTATTCAAGAATACAGTGTTAAAAGAAAAGAGGATTTAAAGTTTAAATTCTGCACATGACTACAGTTATGAAAGTGGCTCTTACAGTTTTGAAATAAAGTATACAGATAAAGCAGAGCCTACAGTATTACAGAAAACGTTCATGTGCAGTAATTGTTTAACCCTGAGGCACTATTACAGTTAGGATTGATACCTATAGGGTAGCATGGCAAGCATACCGTAAGTCGGTGTGTGCTACCACCTGAGGTTGGCCTTCACCTAGGGAAGATCCCCAACTCGATACGGCTCTCCCCCGTGACGACAGGCTGAGTCCATAGGTCTGTGTGACAAAAGCCAACGTGCTCCGCTCACGGGTAACAGCGGTTTAGAGTGTGTAAAGGATTAAACCACAGATAAAGGTTTAAAGAGAAAACTGATAAAAAGAATTTACTAAATCATTAGAAAATTTGTTTAATTGTTCATCTTGTTAATCTGCATAAACTGTCATTCTTATGCCATTATTCATATTCTTTAAATTTTATTTAATTGTTCATATGCTATGCCACCTGTCCTAAAACAATACATTTCGTTTTATGAATCATGTTTTAACTTGTGTTGCCTTATAAAACATAAACAGTCTAGCATATCATTTCTTAAATAATTTTCTTAACTTGAATTTTCAACTTATACTCAATCTAAAATTACATATCATATTCATACTCTTAAACATCATCATAATTCTTAATGTACTCAAAAATACTCAAGTCATCCTTAATAAATTAAAATCAACATACAAATGGATCAGGTTGTAAAACAATTTACATTATGCAATTCATTATATTTGTAATTAATTCTTATCAGTGAGTAGAATAAATCTGTCATTATGCATGACTAAAGATTATGGCATAAAGGTTTATAGCATGTTTTATTTCCCCTGGTGTTGTATTTTCCTTACTGAGTTGTCGAACTCACCCATTTTTCCCTCAACCCTTTTCAGATGACCTAGTGAGACAATGTCATTTCTTGATATTGGCGCAGACCTCACTAAGAGCAATAGATCATTGTGGGCTGACTAGATGTTTACTTCTTATAGTAAGTTTCTTTGGAATTTCAAGACGTTGTAAAGAATTATTAAAAGATAGAATTTATTAACTAGATAAGTAAGTTTCAGTCTATATATGTTTTAAATGCGCGCTTCCATTTAAATGGTTTTAGTACTCAAACTCACGTTTCCCTTATATCCCAAAACGGGGGCGTGACATAATGTGATAATGATATTAACAATACTTATTTTGTATCATTATATAATCAAGTGTGATCTAAGTTCTAACAATATATTATGATCTAACAATTCATTTTATTAAAGTTAAGTATGATCTAGCCATTTATATGATATTAAATCTCATATTATATGGCACAATATATAATGTAATAATCATATGATCATGACATTCTTACAAAGATCATTTCATATTTAACACATGAATCACAAAGTCAAAATTATTTACTATACAACAACACTACCAATAGTAAAAACATCAAATTAAAAATCAATAACGTGTTTCTTATAATCACAAATTAAGTATAATCATTAAAATTTATACCATTAGATTATATGATTATATGTATAATCACTAGAATTTATATGAAATGCATATGATCTAACAATTTATATGATATTAAATCTTAAGTGATATGACACATTATATCTTTATTATATAATGTAAGAATCATATCAACAATACTTATTTTGTATCATTGTATAATTAAGTGTGATATAAGTTTTAACAATGTACTATGATCTAACAACCATATGTGATATGATTTAACAATTCATTTGATTAAATTTAAGTGTGATCTAACAATTTATATGATATTAAATCTCATATCATATGGTACAATGTATAATGTAATAATCATATCAACAATACTCATATCATATTGTATTAATCATAATTCATAACTATATATAATTAAAAATTAAGCTATAACAATAAATTATTATAGCCACATAATGACGTAGTCACATAAGTTATAACGATATAACTACGTAAGTCATAACTCATAAGTATACAATTCACATTAAGTAACTAATATAAATTATAATGATTAAGTATCTAGTGACTTAGATAATTTTGATACATACTTGATACTAAATTTTATAAGTTAGGACCATTAGATATTAGGGAAGTTAGGATAAGTATGATTGATAATAATCCTATGGTCCAATTTCCTATGTATCTAAATTATAATGATAATGCTTATCTAGTTATATTATATAATATAAATATTATTATTAGATACTAAGAAAGTTAGGATAAGTATAATTCATAATTTTCATATTATATTATAAATAATCACATATTATATAATGTGAATCATAATTCATAACTATGTATAATTAAAAATTAAGCTATAACAATAAATTATTATAGCCAAATAATGACATAGTCACATAACTACACAAGTCATGAGTCATGACTCATGACTCATAAGTATACAATTCACACTAAGTAATTAATATAAGGATTAAGTATCTAGTTACTTAGATAATTACTTAAATAATTTTGATATATACTTGATACTTCTAGTTTAAGTATAAAATTTAACAGATCAATTAATTAAGTATAAATGTATAATTAATTAATTATATCAATATCAAAATATAATATGATAGAAAAATGACTCTTGCACAATAGTTGTATAACTATTGTGCAAGATTTTAGAGATATGGGTAGGTCTCATGTGATGGGTTCTACCACATGAGTCCCAAGTGAAATTCATCTCATATCTCTAGAGTGGGCACCAATCACTTCTCGATATGATAATATGTAACTTATAAGTTAAAATTAATTATTTTTAAATATAAATAATAATTTTTTAATTAAATTATAGGCTTATTAGTAATTATTTATGAATTCGATCTGACCGTTTCAATTTTTACGTGGTGGTTTTGGTTCGAGGACCCAACATGATCCTATTTGTGAGACCCCCTCCTATTTTTACGATAATACAATAAAAGTCAAATGTGCCCATGTTGCATAAAAACATGTATATTTAAAGAGTAATGATTCGCTATCACCTAAATATACAATTTTTTACCACCTTGTCTATGTGACAAAATAGTCTCTCACTTTAATTTATTTTTTAAAAATTAAAAAACTCATAAAGTAATGGAGGACTACTTTATCACATAGGTAAGTTGATAAAAAATTATATATTTGAGTGGCATTGAATTATTACTCATATTTAAAAGGGATATCATTGTCCCTTGAGGGAATCTGGCGTCTCCAAATAAGAAGAATGAAAAGAGAGGTGCATGCATGTGTGTAAACATGAAAGAGTAGGAGACCCACCCAACCACCTAGGACATGTTTTGCTGTTTCTCTGTGGAGAATTAATTACTCTTCAGTGGAAAATTAATGACTCTTCAGTTATTTCCTCCATCTGTTTATCACGACGTTTAGGCTCCCTTCTGATTTGATAGCATCCAGTCGTAGACAATGAAAATGCACTGTTGTGTCAGGCTGTATTCCATTTCGATAAGTGATAGAATTAAAAATTAAAATATTTTAAGAAACAATTATTTTGTCTCTCTTTTTTTTTTTTTACGCATATTTTCTCAAAACTTAATATATACTAAATTTATTTTTTATATATTGATTTAATCTTCAATCTAAATATATTTATTATGGAAGCTTTGGCCACCCCTATCTTAATAAATTACTTATTCATCATTTGGCCTAATTAATAAAAATTAAAAAAATACTATACATACTCTCAAGAGCTTATTTCTTTCTTATCGTACATGCCAGTGAAAATCATGCATGATTGAATTTTACATATGCTATTATTTGTTATTTTATTCTATGGTGATTCTCATTGCAACGTATACAGTACGTGCACCACTCATAAAATTTTTTGGCTAGGACACTGTAAGTCTCCTTGTCAAAGTCAAGCTCATCAATGAGAGCAGCTATGCCCAATTCACCAACAACATGAACCCATAATTGTACGAATCCAATCAATATCAGTGACCAAGAGCTTGTTTGGCAATAATTGTAATTGTAAAATATTTATTTAATTAATAGCAAAGAGCGATTGATATAATATAAAATATAAAAAAAAATTAAAATTATTTTATAAAAAGGTCAAAAAAATTTATTTTATAGTGAATTTTTTTTATTTACATAATAATAAAAAATTATTGATGTGATATAAAAAATACAATTTTTTTTTTATTTGACTTTTTTGAAAAAAGTGAAAAAAATAGAAAAAGAATAAAAATTGTTTGCCAAACAAGCTCCAAGTCTTCTTTACTAGCTTCAATGGCGCCATACTGTGCCCCTTTACCAGCTTTTAGAGCAAAACATCAATTTTGCTTTTCCAGTTCAATTATTGATCGCATGCCCCATTTATGTCCTCCTTTATTTCTTTCTTCCTCTTACACCTCCCGAGTTATGAAGGTTTCTTCTCATTTTTGCCTTTCAAAGCACTAAAGCAGGCATCAGCAAAGGCAAGGGGGTGAGTCTGGGTTTGGGTCGGCGATGGCCACTGGCAAGTCAACGACGACGACATCAGCAAGGTGGGGCTGAAGAGAGGGCCTTGGATGCCCGAGGAGGACGAGCCGGACTACTACGCTGTAGTATCTCACGAGCTGGGCGAGCCCAGTGCCCGATAAGGCACTCGGCTCGTCAAAAAAACCGAGCTTGAGCTTGAGCTTGTATTAGAATTTACTCTTGCCGAGTCGAGCCGAGCTCAACATTCAATATCCATCACGAGCTCGAGCTTATGAACATTCTCCACGAGTCGAGCTTAGACAACTACTATTCATCCAAGCTCAGCTCATATATATACATGCCTAGTCACCAATGATGTCGTACGTATTGTACATCAAACTATCAAGTGGGTGGATTGTTTTTTCTATTACTCCAATTTATTTGCTCCTTATATACCAAGGGGGTGGACTGTACTTGCTCATTAATTATCCATTTCTTTTCTTGTTATTGTTCGTCCAGTGCTGAGTTTCGCTACAGAGATCCTTGGCACAACAAAGAAAAGAGTAGTACGTAGACACCCTGAGAAGGCAAGTGATGGGTTTGCGTGAATTACTTTTGCAACATGTACTACTGCTAGTTGGGGCCATAATTTTAGCAGCATCAGAACCCTATTCAATCTGCAACAGGACATGTGGATCGCTTCATATTCCGTATCCGTTAGGAAGTGTGTTCGAAACTCCAATTGTTTTTGCATGAAATTTTATTTGTAATAAAACATTGTTGTTTATTCACTAATTTATTTAATGAATATAGGGCATATATAGATGTTTGCATGTATACTATTGATTACTAATTATTCTATCATATACATTTAAGGTCTCTAATTTACATCAAATATGACTTAGGTGTAATTAATAAAATTATCATACAGAATATCTAATTCATAATTTATTAAATAGTTTATAAGTTATTGTTCTTAGTCTTTAATGGAACTAGGCATTTCACTGGACAAGGCTAAAACACGTACATTAATTATGATAATCTATCTTGAGCATGTGAAGTAGACAATTCGGGATGACATATTGGTGTGGATACAGTGCACTAAACAAGCCATATGAGTCATCATTATTTGATTAACACTATTAAAAGAATGATGTACATTCACGACTACTTATAACATTGGTTCTAAGTTCTAAGAGGATCACAAACTCAAATGTGAAGGAAATGTCATTTTGATGGATTTAGGAGTGAGATCTTTATTGTGGTCAAAATTCTTGATGTGTTGGATGATCAAATGTAGCATTATGGGAGCACTATTCTCAAGAATAAATCGAGATCATTTGATTAAATCAAAGAGATAAAGAATATCTCTTTATCATATTTTTCCAATACAATAAATGATTTGATGTGATTGGCTATTCTTTATCATATTTTTCCAATATAATAAATGGAGAATTGATAGAGAGAGGACGTTTAAGTGTCCCCTCTCCTCCATTTTAATATAAAAAAATCAATTTTAATTGTTTTTTTTTCTTTTTGATTAAAGTTGATTTTTTTTATATTAAAAGGAGGAGAGGGGACGGTAATTAACTATCAATTCTGCAATAAATGATTTGATGTGATAGGCTATTCTTAATCTTGAGCCTAGTCACTTTTGTCTTTCATAGTAGAAATGTCTTGCATCATATTTTTCCAATACAATAAATGAGACTTTTGAAAGTTTCAAATGACCAATCTTCCATATATATCAATCAAAGATACCAATTTTGATAGCATCATCTTTTGCATGTACGCTTAAAAGTGAAAAAACCTCCCAATATTGCCCTATGTATATTTCAGCCATAATATGTGATTTCAATCATTCAATGATTAATTTTCACAATAATAATGTTAGGCACTTTCATTTTTATATTCTCATTGTTCAACATGACTTTTAAAATTATTATTAAATTTTAATTCAATAATAATTTTAAAAATTACATTAAAAGCAGAAGTGTTTGAGCCTTAATTTAGTGCTTATGACTCGAAACATAAATCCATTGAAAAGGATTGGCTGCTTAAATTGCCTTTGGAGCTCAACGTAGAGATTACTACAAGACTTGGAAGACTTTTAAAGTAGAAAAGGGCTGCTTACAGTCTAACACGTAAAAGACTTGGTAGACATTAATTTTGATAGTCATCGTGACAAAGGACGTCTAGTCGTCTACCAGTTAACGAGTTGACTAATTCAACCACTCAGAGCATTCTTATATCCTCTTCTCCTTCTTTTATATATATACACGGAAAATATTTTTTTAAAAAAAAAAAAAAAATCACTCACAACAGATATTTTATTGGTTCTCTGAGTATTGAGAATATTACAATTTTATGTACCCAATGTAGCTTCTTTATTTATTATTTTAATACAAAAGATTTATATATTTTTTTTTCCCATGTCTCATCTTTTTGCCTTTTATTGGAGATTGTGTTTGAATTTTGTGAAAAACGTGAGCATGCGTATATTGGTAAGAATTTATATTTTGTAAAGAAATAATATTTAATTGATATAGGAAACGATAAATGAAGCTATTGTGAAGTGTATTTTAATAGAGAGGTAAAAAGTAATTTTGTTATCTAAATTTAAGAAAACCCAAAAGAAAGCGGTTGGGAATGCTTTAAGCCATATGGGTTGTAGCACTAGCTTCCTAGTCCCATCAATTTTAATTTGTTAATTTTTTTTTAATTTTTTTTTTATATTATATTGGAAAAAGTCTGCATACCGTTTAAACTAATATCCAATGGGCAATGTTTTCGCAAACTTTTAATTGGGATAATATCCTCCCAATTTACTAAAAATTGTCAATGTCTCCCAAGGTTAGCAAAAGAAAAAAAAAAATGACCCTAATTATTATTTTTTGAATAAGACAAACCTATCTTATAAATTTGAAAAAAAAAACTAAAAATTATATTTATTTTTCTTTTAGAAAAAGAAAACTTCTTAAATTTTCATCCCTTGGTTTTTTTTCATTTTTATTTTAATTCTTAGTTTTAGTTTTTTTTATAAGAATTTATATTTTTATTTTTATTTTATTAAAGTTATTTTTGTCATTAGGGAGATTGATATTTTTTTATCAATTAAGTTGTCGTTTGATGGAGTAATACTAGAAACTATTTTTTTTTTTAATCGTGTTAAAATTGGTGTAACTTTTACCATTAAATTTGAGATGTTACGTTGGATTGGATTGGATTGGATTGCATTGACAATTCTACAAGCTTGTAAATGCATGTTACCTAATTCCATGTCTAGTCTCCGTGGACCGTCGTTGTGTGGCCATTAATCGCTTGGCCTGTTGGGTGCTTTTCATATATATATATATATATATTCGTTATATATCTTGACAGAATGGGAGTTTCCTCTACTGAATATTAACAAAGAATATTGAGACCAGGTTTGGGTGGCACTTGATCTAAGAAATAACTAAAAACCACTAGGGAAGAGAACCAAATAAAAGGAAAATAGTTAATCTTATGCTCTTCCGTTGTTTCAACGTAAAATATTTTTCGTTGAAAAATAGTTTTAAAAAAATTATTTTTCAGAAAAAATAATTTCTCTAAAAATGTTTTTCGGTGTTTGGCTTGTATGAAAAAATCACCAACGATGCATGAAAAACGACCGGCGACGAGATTCCAGCAATGGTAGCCAAATTTTGGCTACAGTTATCGGAATCTGGCACAGTTCAGTATTGCCAGAATATGACATAGTTGACGGAATCTGGGCACTGTGCTAGATTTCGGAGACTGACCGAAATCTAGCAAGTACTGACAAATTTTGAAATCCGGGGACCTTCGACGACATATTCGAAGTACCAATAAACTCTAATAGTCGGCGATGACAGATTTCCACACACTTGCGTACAAAAATGAGAAGTTTAAATTCATAAATAAATGAATCATTGTCCAAAAATTAAATAAACTTTTCGATCAAGCTGAATATAATTTTCGTAAATCATTATTTTTTATTGCATCAAATACCAAAAAAATACAAAATAAATTTTTTTTAAAATATTTTGCGCCCGAACAAAGGCAGCGTTAATTACAAATGTAATTGCTTCTTCTTTTTCGGGAAAATAAAAAAGCGATGCCTCATCAAGTTTAAACTTTGATCGTCACCAATGACGTCGTACATATTGTACATCAAACTATCAAGTGGGTGGATTGTTTTTTCTATTACTCCAATTTATTTGCTCCTTATATATCAAGGGGGTGGACTTGCTCCTTAATTATCCATTTCTTTTCTTGTTATTGTTCATCCAGTGCTGAGTTTCGCTACATAGATCCTTGGCACAACAAAGAAAAGAGTAGTACGTTGACACACAGAGAAGGCAAGTGATGGCTTTGCGTGAATTACTTTTGCAACTTGTACTACTGCTACTTGGGGCCATAGTTTTAGCAGCATCAGAACCCTATTCAAACTGCAGCAGAACATGTGGATCGCTTCATATTCCGTATCCATTTGGAACAAGCGAGGGCTGTTATCTCGATCCATCTTTTCTCATCACTTGTAATGACTCAACGCTATTTCTGGGCCCCAGTTATGAATCTTTAGAGGTCAGTTATGAATCTTTAGAGGTCCTAAACGTATCACTGGAGGGTGAAATTCGAGTCTTAAGCCACATAGTCCGTGATTGCCCCAGCGAGCCCGAGTATGACTTCAGAAACAGCAATTACCAGTTCCCTTTGCAAAAGCACTTTCTCATCTCACATACGAAGAACAAGTTCTTTGTAGTCGGTTGCGACACTATTGCGGTTGTTATAGCTGGGACATTGGCAGAGCCCGAGGAGTACATTGCTGGATGCGCTTCACTCTGTGACAGTAATCAGAGTGATGGTAACGGGTCCTGCACTGGCACTGGCACTGGTTGTTGCCAGACTTCTATCCAAAAAGAGACGAGTACTTTTCTTGTGACTGCTTGGAACTCGACCGATCACTCCGCAGTACGCAACGTCAATACATGTGGCTTCATTTTTGTAGCGGAAGAAAAAGCATATGACTTTTCCTCAGATCTTGAAAATTTACAGAACAGACAGACTGTTCCTGTGGTGCTTGATTGGGCAGTTGGGAATAAGACATGCCCAGATGCTAAGAAAAAGTCGACAAGCTATGCATGTAAGGCAGAGAATAGCAAGTGTTACAACTCCACCCACGGTCCAGGTTATCGTTGCGAATGCTGCCCAGGTTATGAAGGGAACGCATACCTCTCTAATGGTTGCAAAGGTAATGATATATACACATTTTGTTTCTTTCTTCTTCTATTTTTTTCCCATTTGGCTGAGCTTACTGGGCTTGATTTTCATTTGCACAAGCATATATATATATATATATGACAAGTTGGTTGTATTGCCACTGCATGCACTGTGTTTCAGATATTGATGAGTGCAAAGAAAATCCAAAGCCCTGCAACAAGACATGTGAAAACATTCCGGGGAGTTTCAAATGTAGTTGTCCCAAGGGGTACGAAGGTGATGGGAGGACAAATGGGACAGGGTGCAGTCCTATAGTCAGCCAATCTAGTAGTATCGCTATTGATCTGGGTAAGTATATATATATAGAATAATATATATTACAACTTTTTCTTTTGTTCTATATCTTTTAACATGAAAACGCAGATAACTATCTTGGCATTTGATCCACTCTTAAAAATGTGGCTCAATTTTAATAACAATCTTAGGATATAGTCATTTTTTACTCGTTTCTAACTTGGATTACATTTCCAATAGTTTCTGGTAGAAGCTAGCCATTTGAAATATCGGCTATATCCTGGCCTAAAAGATCATATAAAAAATTTTAAAAGATGTAACAAAAAGGAAGTAAAAAAAAATTGAGGGCTAGGGAAATGGTTGGACTACCTTGCCGAGGTGGTTGGACCACCTTGCTGCCCCTTGACGGGGTGGTCCGACCACCAATGAAACCTCTAAAGTTGATTTGGCTACCCTGAAAAGAATACGGGGTGTTTGGATGATTCTTGAAACCCCTTCACGAGTTTGAAGGCAAATTGATGCAAACGAAGGTGAATACAATTTGTTGAATAAAATTCTGGTACGGATTGACGCAACATGGAAGCGTCAATGGAATCCAATAATAAAATATGGAGATCAAAAGCTCTCTAGAAGAGATAAAGCTTTATTCAACAAACAATTATTTAAAACTAGTCAAAATCATACTCTCTTTCTTTTTCTTTTCTTTTTTTTTTCTTTTTTTTTTTTTAGGTTACAATGATAAAACCTAATCTGAATAACAAAAGATTATGAAACTACCTTTAGAAACAGACTATATTTTTATTTAGAGTCGACCTATCTTCGACCAACCTCTCTCTCTGCTCAAATTCCCTTATTTTTTTTATTTTTTTAATGCGTAAATTCCCGCGTAGCTAGGCCTCATGTATCCTACATCATAGCCTACGCATTATCGTCCCCCACCAAAAATAAAATAAAATAAAATTATTATTATTATTATTATTGCTTTTTGTATAATATTTGAAGGGTATATGTGACATTTCACATAGTTTTTGTAAAAAGAAAATTTATGGATTCACTTGATTGAGACAATGTTTAAGAATAATGCAATAAACCACATTTTTATCATGCAATTATATCACAGTATTGACGTGACAGTCATAACTAACCATTGAATTAGTTATTATAAAAAAAAATTAAAAAATCAAGAGTTAATTGAAACTGCTTCATCAACATTGCAGAATAATTTTGAAATAAAAATGTAGCATATAACATTATACAATGTTGTCAAAGTATATGTGGTAACAAAGACGATGGTATTAATTTTGGTCCAAATTCATATTTTAACAGTTTCAGGAATTGGCATAAGCCTCTCAATATTGCTCGTTGGAGGTTCTTGGATATATTGGGGACTGAAAAGAAGAAATCTCATCAAGCTCAAGGAGAAACTATTCCAACAAAATGGTGGCTTAATGTTACAACAACTACTCTCGAACTACACAGGCTCTGTAGAGCGAGCAAAAATTTTTAGTACAGAAGAGCTTAAAAGAGCGACTAACAACTACGACGAGAGTATGATTCTTGGCCAAGGTGGCAATGGAATTGTTTACAAAGGAGTGTTACCTGGTAACAAAGTGGTTGCTATTAAGAAGTCCAAAGGTTTTGATCAAAGCCAAACCAAGCAATTCGTAAATGAGGTGGTTTTACTTACCCAAATCAACCATAGGAATGTAGTTAAGCTATTAGGGTGTTGTCTTGAAACAGAAGTGCCCTTATTAGTTTATGAATTCATCACAAATGGGACCCTCTTTTACCACATTCATGATAAAAGTCACTCATCCCAACTCTCGTGGGAAAATCGTCTCAAGATAGCAGTAGAAACTGCTGGAGCACTTGCATACTTACACTCTGAAGCATCTATGCCAATTATTCATAGAGATGTAAAAACAGCAAATATACTTTTAGATGATAATCTCACTGCAAAAGTTGCTGACTTTGGAGCTTCAAGGCAAATTTCTCTTGATCAAGCACAAGTAACCACTTTGGTGCAGGGAACTTACGGGTACTTGGACCCAGAATATTTTCATACTGGCCAACTAACAGAAAAAAGTGATGTCTACAGCTTTGGTGTTGTTTTGGCAGAGCTATTGACAGGGAAGAAGGTAGTTTTTTTCGATGGGACAGGAAGTAATAAAAATCTTTCTATGTCATTTGTTTCTACCGTGAAAGAGGATCGTGTACTGCAAATTCTTGATAGTCACATTATAAATGAGGATAATATTGAGGAATTAAAGGAAGTGGCCAATCTTGTAAAAATGTGCTTAAGTGTAAGCGGGGAGGAAAGGCCCTCTATGAAGGAAGTGGCAATGGAGTTGGAGGGTTTGAGAATTATGAAAAAGAATCCACAAAGAAAGGCCAATCTCTATACAGAAGAGACTGAGTACTTGCTCACTGAACCTGCACACTCTTTTAGCATTGATGTTGGCACTAGCACAACTGCTGGGTACGATAGCATAAGAATATTGAAACCACCGGATGGTGGCAGATAGTTTAGCTAGTCCACTTAATGCTGGCTTAGACACGAGATCATTGAGTCCTGATTAATTTAGTCTTAGAATTTTATTTAGATGTTATTAGTTAACTGGATTACTAGCATTTAGTTTTATGTTTTATTTCATTTTTAAGATAAGGTGTTATTTTGTAATTCAATAATGGACTTGGTCCAAAGTTATCAAATTAGAACTATAGTTAAGGTTTAGTCATTGAGTCTATTTAAAACAACTATTGTACTCTAATGAAGACAGAATTGTTGAATAATTAAATAGATTTTGTTTGAGGTGTGACTCATCTTCTCTCATCTTTTCGACGGTGAGACACCACCAGAATCCTCTAACCCTACTCTTAATGATGAGTGGAATGACTTAATTGAGCCAATAGTCTCTGGAGATGAGAATATTGGGTTTTATTCAATTTTTTTTTTTTCCTTTTGCTGTAGATTTGCATAAAATTGTAAATGTGAATGTTTGATGAATTGTTTTTTCCAGCAAGTGAAAGAACATATAAACCACATAGTGGATGACGATGAACAGTAGAACAATAGCATAACATGCAATTGAAATTGAAATTATTAAAGTAATGATTAAATAATTAGATTTACATCTTCTTATCAGTTTAAGCTTTTAAGATATGTGGTAATTAATTTACATGGTATCAGAGCCAAAGGTCATGAATTCGAACTTAATTTGACTCAGTCATTCATCTCATTTCCATTAAATTTTTTTTACGTGTTGCGCTTGAACCCCATAAGTGACGGAGAATGTTAAAGTATTGATCAAATGATTAAATTTACCTCTAGTAAAACTGCATTTCTGAATAATTGATTTTTGCATCAAACCTGAGATAAATTCACCCATCCTTAATTGAGGAACCCTGCACTTTCCTCTGCTAAAAATCTTGGCTCTATGGGTCTTCCATCTTTTCCTATATCTAGTAATATCTAATCTATATGATGGTGGACTCTTGCTTAGCGGATCCAGCCCATGGGTTTGCTCCAACTTGTGTTTATTAAATATCAGACACTAATATCAGTTTAATAAATTATATTGTATTCTTTCGACCCAATTTAAAAGAAAACTTTGTTTAGGTAAACAAGCACTTACTTACCCTCCACCAGTTTGCTTTTGAGCCCAATGGATGAGATCGATAGTGAAATTTGGGCCTTTTGACATTCCATTTTAGAAAAGATTATTCCTTGACAAATTAATCGCTAACTAAGAAGATCATTAAGGTGTACATGCATATGCAGATGCGGTTATTTGTAATACTAGTAATTGTAACATGTTTTTACTAACCGCATCTGCGCAGTTATTGCGGTTATTATCCGCTATTCGCATATTAGGTTATAGAACTTTTAGACCTTATTTGATTCTCTATTATGGCCTATTGATTTTAAAAATAATTTAGGCCAATTTTAGTATTTTGAGCTTGTTTAAATTTTTTTTAAGGCCTAATGTTTAGAAAATTGATTGAAATGTAATTTTAAAAGTTGATCAAATGTCAAGGTTGTTACATGCATTCTCTTGGTAAAAGCTATGGTATGTTGGATAATGTGTTTTTGAGGTGTTTTTGGTTTTTACTTTGAAAAAGTGTTCTAATGTGTCATAAAAGTAAAAATAGTTTTAAGCGTTTTGTATTTTAAGTTGTATATTAATTGACATTTTGTAATTTTTGGTTTCTAAACAGAAATTTTTTATTTTTTTCTCTGCACAAGCGAAGGAAATCTTATTAAATCAAATTGCTAAAGGTGAAAAGTGTCTAGGACATGTTCAGAGGGGGAAAAGAATGGGTAGACTATTTTTGAATATCAGAAAACTAACATCACTTTAATAGACTAAATTGTATTCTTTCAACCCAACTTCAAAGAAAACTAATTGTTGTTTTTCAACTTTTGAGGATTTTATATTATCTTGGGATCCAACAATGTGGCCCAAAGGAAGAGCTCCCCTTTCCATATTATCTACACACATAATTATATTTGTTAGGCAATAATCCCGATGGGCCAAGATCGTGGCCCATTAAGACCAACGGCTAATTGTCAAGACGGTTAGATCCAACAGACTCGGTAATTTGTCGAGTCTACATACAAATCAAGGATGGTAAAAAGCCAACCTTATTACAACCAGGAAGGTGCCCCCACGATTTAAATCCGGTTGGGGGCTGACTCCGCAATGATCATGGAGTACGAACCGCGACTCCACGATCTCAAGTCAGTTAAAGACCGACTTGGCAACGATCGTGAAGAGTATACCTCAATCCCATGTTCCGCACAATAGGAAGGTGCCCCCACGATCTGAAGCTGGTTGGGGGCTAACTCCGCAATGATCGCGGAGTACGAACCACGACTCCACGATCTCAAGTCAGTTAAAAACCGACTTGGCAACAATCGTGAAGAGTATTCCTCAATCCCACGATCCGAGTAGTCGACAAGCACTCCGGATCTGACACGTGGTCCAATGAAAAAGCCGGACCGCTCTCAACATACCATTTATAAATACCTCGCAACTAGACAAGTATGATTTAGATTGCTCACTGTGATTAAGAGTAATATACACTTGAGATAATACTGACAAAAGCATCGGAGTGGGATTGTCGGATTCCCCCCGACAAAGTTTTTCTCTTTTACAGGATATTGGAGGAAGCCTCTTTCGTTCATCAACTACCATACCAGAATCTGTTCTAACAGATTGGCGCTGTCTGTGGGAAACGACTAGTAAGTGTGCGTCGTTTACTACGCAAAAATATATCTGAAATGGTACGAACAAGAGCCACAGCTTCAAGAGCAAATAACCCCTGTAACGAGGTTGGGGGTACATCTCATCAACATACGGCTGAGATGGAGGCTCGAATAACCCAAATGTCTAGGGACATGGAAGTCCTAACTCAGCAAAACATCCGTCTGCAGAGGCGGTTGGCGGAAGAACTAGTTCTTGAAGTACCTGGAGGACATGAAGAAGGAGAAAGCAACACCCACGAAGAAGAAGACAGGGAAAGTAAAAGGCTCACGGAAAGAACTCAACCTGAAAACCGATCTCAGCGAGCTAAAGGAGTCGTGAAACCTCCTCCTAGCAAAGGTATGGTGAATCACCATTATGAAGAAAGAAGGCTCAATGAAGCCATTGCCACGCTTGATGAGAAGTACGAAGAAAAGTATAACCAATTGCAGCTTGAAATCCAGCAAAAGGGCAAAGGGAAAATTTCTCGAGTAGACGGTTTCTTGAACAGGTCCTCCCAATTTGCTGAGTGTATCATGGCGGTCCAACTGCCAAAAAAATTCAAAATTCCTGCTATCCAAACTTATACCGGGGTTGAGGATCCTACCGAGCGCCTGGACAACTACAAAACGCACATGGATCTGCAAGGGACTCCGCAGTAACTGGCCTACCGAGCCTTCCCACTAACCTTGTCCGGTTCTGCCCGAGATTCGTTCCGAAAACTCCTACCGAGTTCCATCACGAGTTTTGAAGATCTCGGACGATAATTTATAACCCAATTCCTAGTTGGGTGCAAACGGAAGAAGCCGTCCGGTCAGTTGATGGCGATGCGCCAAAAGGGAGACGAGTCTCTGAAAGATTATGTGATCCGATTCAATCAAGCAAAGCTCACAGTTGATAACCCAATTGAGGAGATGGTTTATGCTGCTCTTTACCAAGGGCTATGGGTGGAAGGGCCCCTCATGTCCGAGATTGCTCTCAATCATCCTGAGAATCTGGCCGATCTCACGGATGTGATTGAGAAGTATGTAAACCAAGAAGAAATCCTCGCGGCTCTAAGGGAATCTCAGAAACAAAAGATCGAGGAGTCAAGCAACCCCGAGAAGAAAGAAAAGGCCCTGAAGGAAGAAAAACGAACTGACACCGAAAAAGAGCTTGCGAAGTATTACCAGTTTTCCATAGATGAGTGGACTCCTTTGAATTCACCCATTAGCGAGGTGTTGATGGAAATCAAAAGGGACCCACAGTACGAGAAGTCTTATCCACTTCACAACAAACACGTGAAGAAGAAAACAGAAACAAATTCTGCGCGTTCCATAATTCATGAGGCCACATCACCGAGGAATGCAGAAACCTCAGAATCTTGATCGAGAAGTTCATTAAAAACAGGAAGCTACTCCGTTTCATAGCGGATAACCAGGGCCAACCTTGGCAGAATTAGGAGTCTCGGAGGCATCAAGACCAAGAGCCGAGACACCGAGATCGTTCCTCTCAAAAGCACCAAGAAAATCATCGAGAGAGAAGTAGGGAGGAACCCTGTCGGGAAAAACCTCGACGAAATAGAAGCAGAAGCACATGGGGTCGTGACCCACATAATGAACCAGTTATTGCCGACATCCGAACCATATTCGGAGGCTTTGGCCGAGGAGGAGAGACGAGGGCAGATAGAAAAGCCTATGCTCGGTACCAGAAACATCAAGAGGTGATGACTATAGAAAGACCCCACAAATCCCACCGGAGGGAGTCCATGGTGGTGGGATTTTCAGATGAAGATTATGCGGGAATTTCACTTCCTCATACCAATGCGACCGTGGTCACGCTACAGGTAGCTAACCACCGAATCCACCAAATGTTCATCGATAACGGGAGCTCGGCTGATATCCTATATTGGTCGGCCTTTCAACACATGGAAATTAGCCCAGAAAAGGTTATCCCGGCTACCTGCCCTTTGGTGGGGTTTGCCGGGGAGCAAGTCCAGCCGGTCGGTTCTATCGAACTCCCAATAACGGCCGGAGATTATCCGGTCACAAAAACTATCATGGTTAAGTTTCTGCTGATCGATAGACCCTCGGCCTACAATGCGATCCTTGGAAGGACAATCCTCAACGATCTAAAGGCAATTACTTTCACATCACATCTGAAGATCAAATTCCCGACCAAGAGAGGGGTTGGGGAAGTAAGGGGAGAGCAGGGTATGGCAAGCCAGTGCTACAACATAACGATGAAAGGAACCCCATCATGGGGTAATTGCGGGGAGAAAGGCGAGCAATAGCAATTACAGCCGAGAGAACCAACCGAGGAGATGGAAGAATTTGAAGTAGGGGGTAAAGAGAGAACAGTAAGGGTCGGGTCTCTGTTATCTTCAGAGATCAACGAATCCATGGTAGCTTTCCTTTGAAGTAATACTGACGTGTTCGCCTGGTGCCATGACGATATGCCAGGAAATTCTCTACCTATACCTAGCTGTATCGCCGTCAGCTATCAGCTCGGTTCTAGTTCTAAAAGAGTCCGGAGTACAAAAACCAGTATATTTCACTAGCAGGGCGCTACTCAGAGCCGAAGGAAGGTATCCCTAGATTGAGAAGTTGGCATTCGCCCTCATCACTTCAGCTCGGAGGTTGAGACCATACTTCCAAGCACATGCTGTAAGGGTGCTTATAGAATATCCTTTGAAGAAAGTACTGCAAAAGCCCGATCTCTTGGGTAGGTTGGTGATGAGTGCCAAAAAGTGTATATTTGGACCCCTTAATTTACATTAGTTAAACCTTTAGCTTTGTTATTTTCTAATGCTTTGGTTAGTTTTAGTGTTTTTATATTTTGTAGGACAATAAGAGAGAAATGATATAATTCAAGCAAAATACAAGGAAATTCGGATGCAGCAGACCACTACATTTATAATGATCATAACAGGACCAAAAGATATCCGTTTTGGGAGTTTCTTAGGTCTAAATTGAATTTCAAGATGTCAGCTTTCCAACGCAACAAGTTTCAGCCAATTTGGAGATGCGTGGAAAAAGATATAGCTGTTTGAATTTTAGTCGTCGGATCATCCCGAAAATCCGGAACCATCTCTCTTATTATTTTTCTTTTGCTTCATTCCTTGTCTCCCCAAAGCTAGAGCCAATACACGTTTTTCTCCACATTCTCAGCCACTTAATCACCTTTTTTTCCCCACTCAACATAAAGTAGCATCTTTCCATAAAACACTCACCACTCATTCCATAAAACACTCATCACTCATCTCTCCACTCATACATAAAATAACACCCACTCACCCATTCCACACAAAACCAACCGGCCATCCTCTTGGCTATAAAAGGAGGCCAAGGCTGAAAATCAAGAGAGGAGGAGGCATGAGCCTCTTTGTACATAACTTCTTACTTCTCTTCTTCTTGTAGCTTATTTCTTTCCTTTTGCAACTCTTTGATTTTTATGCTTTTAATTTAATGTTTTAAGTTGTAGTTATTTTATCATGTGTAGCTAATATTTTCGTTTGGGGTTGAGGATGAGACCTCACCATTGAAGAGAAACCGAGTTTCTTGCTTGTTCATGCTATTTGAGTTTATGGGTTTGATTTCTCATTGTTCTACTTCGATTTTTATGAGATGATGTTTTGATATCTCTTGTGGTTTCCGGATACAAGTGATGATGTGAAATAAGTCTCATTAAAATTGATTGCTTGGTGTTTGATCTATCAAAACATTGGATATTCATTGTGCGTCGTTCGACTAATACATTGTTTTATCGGTTTGAATGATGATATCCATTGTGATTGAATGATACATTGGATGTTTTGATTTCAATTGGTACTCTTTGTGATTTGTGCTATGAACGGAATCATTGAATGTTTCAAATGATTTTTGAAGCAATGTAGCTCATACCTAAGATTTATATGTGACAACCTCAAAATATGTGTGATGAGCATGAGATTAGGTTATTGTGATTTGGTGAGTGTGGATTCCGAAACCCTAGACCCCTTTATCTTCATTATTTTTGTTTATGTTTTCCTTTAGAACAAAACCCTAAATTTGGAACTAGGTTAAAATAGGATTAGTTTGAATAGAGATTAATTTTCGCAACACAATTCCCTGTGGGATCGACCTCGCACTTGCAATACGCTATATTGCATAACGATTCGTGCACTTGCGAGTACTTATTTTAAAACAACATCAGTTGGTAAATTGGGCCGTGGAACTCAGAGAATTCGACCTAAAATTCTACTCGAGAACCACCATCAAGGCTCAAGTTTTGGCAGACTTTATTGCAGAATTCAGCAACCTTCCCGAAAGTTAAGAAATACCCGACAAAGAAGCGTGGGTAGCATATGTCGATGGGTCATCCATGAAGTCTCGGAGCGGAGCCGGGGTAGCCTTGATAACACCAGATAAGGATAAATTACAGTGGCGTTAAAGTTAGATTTTCAGACCACAAACAATGAGGCAGAATATGAAGCAGTAATAGCAGGTCTCAGCCTAGCAGAAAATCTCGGGGCAAAAAACCTTGAAGTACGAAGTGACTCACAGGTGGTGGTCGACCACATCCAAGGTGGATCTGAAGCCGAAAGGGAAAAAAATGATAAAATACCTTGCCAAGATTTTGAGTTTTTGGGACCGCTTCGAGCGGGTGGCGGTCACTCAGATCTCAAGAACCGAAAACGAACGAGTTGGTGCACTAGCTCGACTAGGGTCGGCAACGGATGAAAAGATTTCAGCCTCAAAACACAGGGTAATTGTCCTGGACAAGCCTTCTGTGGATGACCATGGATCGGTGATGTTGATCAATGATGCCTATGTAATTCCCCAGTGGGCAAGAAGTGTGGTTGAATATTTGAAGAACGGGCAACTGCCGGATGATAAAAGAGAAGCTCAAAAAATGAGGATGCAGTTAGCACGGTATACTCTAATTGGTGAAATCCTATATCGCCGAGGCTATACACTCCCACTCCTAAAATGCCTCAAAACGACTGAGGCCGAGTATGTATTGAAAGAAATTCACGAAGGAGTCTGCGGTAGTCACTCGGGTGGTAGAATGTTAGCGCACAAGGCTGTACGAGCTAGCTACTATTGGCCAACGATGAATCGGGAATCGATGGAGATGGTCCGAAGATGTGACAAATGCCAAAGGTTTGCAAAGTTACATACCAACTCCCCAGCAGAACTTAGCTCGGTCTCTTCACCATTGCCATTTGCCCAATGGGGGGTTGACATTGTAGAGCCCATGCTTACAGGAAAAGGGAATTGCATATTTCTAGTGGTCGCAATAGATTACTTCACCAAATGGGCAGAAACGGGGCCTTTAATGAGTATCACAACCGGGGCAATCAAAAATTTCCTTTGGAAGGTGATCATATGTAGATTCAGGATACCTTACGCCTTGGTAACTGACAATGGAATGCAGTTTGACTGCAAACCATTCCGAGACTGGTGCGCCGAGCTCAAAATCCAACATTTTTTCTCATCAGTATATCACCCTCAGTCAAATGGGCAGGTCGAAGCAACAAACAAAACTCTGGTGAAGATATTAAAGAAGAAACTCCCAAAGCGTAAGGGAGGATGGGTTGAATATTTGCCGGAAGTCATGTGGTCGTACCGAACAACAACCAGCTCGGCAACTTCCGAAACTCCTTACTCGCTAGCATTCGGAGTCGAAGCAGTGATCCCTGTCGAAATAGGTTCCCCGAGCTTTCGCATTCAGCATTATAGTCCCAGATTCAACAGCGAAGGATTAAAGCTGCACCTTGATCTTCTGGAAGAAAAGAGAGATGAAGCAAGAGTCAGAACTTCTGCTTATAAAGCAAAAGCAGCTCGATATTATAACAAAAAAGTAAAGCCCCGATCGTTCAATATCGGTGATTGGGTGCTTCGGAAGATAACTTCGACAGCTAAAGACCCCACAGAAGGAAAATTGGGGCCAGTCTAGGAAGGACCATTCCGAGTTATCAAAACCAACCCAAAAGGAGCATACCATCTTGAAGATACAAACGGGAAGAAGCTACAACGACCATGGAATGCCGAGCATTCCGAAAATATTATATGTAATCTGCTTGTTTTTTAACTTCGTCATTTATCAATGAAATGCAGATTCAGACAGCATATTACATCCATAGACAAATTCGCAAATTACATGACTCGAATCACGTTTAGGGGATTCGAGCCAAGACTTGAATCACGTTGAGGGGATTCAAGTCGGAAAAATTACATGACTCGAATCACGTTGAGGGGATTCGAGCCAAGACTTGAATCACGTTGATGGGATTCAAGTCGAAAAAATTACATGACTCAAATCACATTGAGGGGATTTGAGCCGAGACTTCCGCCACGTTGAGAGGATTGAAGTCGGCAAAATACCGAGACTTGAGCCACGTTGAGAGGGTTCAAATCGGAAAAATTCTAAAGTGTAAAACTTAGACAGTACTAGTACCACATATATAACAAAAAAGAAGGGGTACAAAAAGGTACAACACCAGCATAAATTTAGTGCAAAAGTGCCAAAGGTCATGTATATAAAAGAAAATGCAAAGTCTTACAAAAACGCCGAAGCTAAGACGGCGAAGTTAAAAAAAATAATAATAAAAAAAAATAAAAAAAAATAAAAAAAAAAAAAAAAAAATAGCTAAGGTTTCTCGGTATTCAGTTCTCCGGAAACTTGAGCAGCAACTTCAATATCAACGGCCTCAATCGAAGTGTTTAAATTCGTCGGCTCAGTAACCTCACCAACAGGATCGGCGTCATCACCAACCTAATCCGGGACATAGGGAATCAAGTCTCAGCCTATTCCTCTCAGCTCTAAGATAGCTTGCTCGGGAACATCCATAAAGTCGGTATAGTTCAGCTCAGCAAAATTTGGAGAAGGCGTCGAAGGGTTAAGCACAAATTCTTTAAGGGAATCAAAACCCCACCTAAATTCGTTAACCCAGGTTTGGTCTCAAACCTTTGTAAATGCCAAGATCTGACTATGAAACCGATCTGCCCTCGCTTTGTAGCAAGTGGCCTTCGATTTATAGTGCTTGGACTTCTTCCGAAGCTCATGACACTTGGATTTCACCTCTTGTAAATTTGCCCGAGCTATTTGTGAACCCGATTCAACATCTTTTAGCTTCTCCTCAGCAGCTTTTTGAGCTTGTTCAGCGACTTTCCTTTGTGCTGTCGCAGCGCTCACATCGGCCCGTAGAGTTGTATTACTGCATGATGTAGTCGAATGCTTCTCCTCGACATTGTCAGTGTGAGTCTTAAGTGCGAACATCTCGCAAGTCCTTGCATCCAGTTGGGTGGATAATCCTCGGCTGGTTTCCTCGGCCGCATTTCACCTGAGCTCAGCATCAGCAACTAACTCATCATGTTTGGCCAATTCCGACTCTCGCTCGGCAAGAAACTTATTCAGCCTGGCCACCTCCGAGTCAAGGGATTGTCTCCGAGCCAACTCGAGCTCAAGCTCGGAAATCCGATGCTGAAGTCTGGCTATGACCGGAACCTGGTCCCGGTGGAAACTCTTGTGTTGGTCGAACAGAGCAAGGGTGTCCACCAATTGCTGCGGAGCAAGGAAAAGGTTAAAAATAAGTATAAAAAAGGGGGGAAAGAGATCAAAATAAACTAACCATGGTCTGAAGTCGGACCAATGCAGCAATCATATCCTCAGCGGGAATGCACCCAGCGGTACTTTGCCCCAAGTAATCGATCGGGCTCAGAGCTCGTATTGCATCCATAATCGGCCCAGGCAAGCGCTCTTCTAGTGAGGCCTCGCCATATTTGTACTCCCGGGCTGGCCTAAAAAACCCGATGGAATCTTAAGTAGATGCTGCTGTTGGCCCGACCTGATCGGTCCTTAGGCTGACAAAGGGTCTGCTAGAACTTGGCCCTGCTTCATCGACCACATTATAAACTGAGGGCCCGGTACTTACCTCGACGGCCGCGCTATCATCTTCGGCCCGGATAGATCCCGCATCATCACCAACTTCAGCGGCCACTTCTGGCTGCGATATTTGAAGGGTTTTGGTCTCGGTTTCTACCTGTGCACTCAGCAACTCGGGTAAGGCCGAACAATTTTCAGAAAGGGCAGTCTGAGCCACTTCTCCCCCAGCCATGACAGTAAGAGTCACATCCTGGCCCGCAGGCTGCGCGCTGAGCACATCCTCATCACGGAGCACTCGTACTCCCCCTGGTGATGGATGATGAGGCACAGTTTCCTCCTCGGCATTCTGAAGCGAGTGTTCGGAGGTGATCATCGACAAAGGTTCGGCATGAATGGGAATACCCTTAACCGCCAAACCAATTGATTTGAGATACGATCGCACCACCTCAATCCTTGGTTTTTTCTTAACAGGCTCCCCCTCAGGCTCCGTGCCCAACTTAGGTCTTTTTTGGGAAGCCTTTGATTTTCCCGTCGACTTCTCGGCAGTTTTCTTCTCGGCGGCTTTTTTCTCGGCCGCTTTCTTGGCTTTGGCTTCCTACTCGGCACCGATCCATTGGGCGTCAGCAAGAAGTTTCTTGACAGTTTTTGGAGCCTTTTCATGCTCCTTAGACTTCTTCGGTCCCTCGGGAACCATTTCCTTACCCTTCTGGGTAGCAGGCACGGGATCTTCATTTGGTTTTTTGGATTTACCCTTCCTCACCTTCAAGAAGGTAAGATCGGAAATAGGGATGTCGTAACCGAGAATATTTCGCATATTCTCATTTGTCACGAGGTGGTCGAAATCCAGCACCACTGACGCCTCTTCGGCGGGCGTAGCCTTCGCAAAGGCAAGCATGGCTTCGACATTACCAGCCTGCTCATCATTTAACTCAGGGGCCTCAGTAGCCCCAACTCTCATACGGGCCCAGTGCCGGGGTACCCTTTGGTCCAAGGAGGTCGAGGTTTCGGCTCTTTCCCACTAGCCAGAGACTATGAATATTTGTTCCTTCCATTCCTTGTTGTTAGAATATCTCCAAGCCAAATGGATAAAGGACGGTTTTTTGCGAACGGTGAACTCGACCATACTGTCTCGTCGGAAGCCGGCTCGGTAAATTGTGAGGAACTCGGCTATAGACATCCTCTTCTGAAGCTTAGTCCTCCAGAGGACGAAGGAAGCAAATAGATATCTCCATCCGTTCGATTTTACCTGAGAAGGAGCTACCCCTAGTTGCACAAGCAGTTCCCTGGCTATCCCTGTGAAAGGAAACCGAAATCCGGCCATCAACATTCGCTCGGTGATTGTCACATCGTCGCCTGAGATGAAAAGTTGACCGGGCTCCTGAAAGTGTAAAGTCACAGAATCCGGGATGTTATAGCTTTGGCAGAGGCGACTTTTATCAGAAGCCGGAATCAGAGACCTAAATATATTCTCACGGGGAATAAGATTCGGGCCACCACCAATGGGAGCACCATCAGAATCAGAATCAGAAGCCATGGAAGTCGGTCAACTGTTTGAAGGAAGTCGGTCAACTGTTTGAAGGAAGTCGGACAACAGTTTGAAGAAGATCGGGAAATAAAAGAATAATGGCCGGAAAAGGAAATTCTTGCCGAAAAACTCAGAGGGTTTTCACAGAACAGTGAATGGTGAAAAGTAAAAATGAGGGTTGAGGGTTTATATAATGCTTCAGCAGGAACTAGAAAGACGTTCATTGAATGCGTCGAGCTAGAAAGTTGTGCAACCGTCGAGCATACAACTGGCCCCAAGAGACAAGCCAAACGCGCGCCTCAGCGCGTGATACAGACTCCACGGCCAAAAGGCTATCAAGCATGACTACACGTGATACGAGACGCTCGAATCAACCTAATAATGCCCGCGCCCCTCGAGAATGCAGACCGACCTGACAATAAATTCCGAATCTCATTGATAAGCGTTGAATGTTACACATTCAAGCCCCTTAACTTATATATGTTAATTCCTTAGCATTGTTATTTGTTTGATTTTGTGTTGTTTTATTGTTTTCAGATTTTAAATAAAGATGCAATTAATTCCATTAATTTTGGGCTTAAAGCACACTTTGAGAAGACTTAGAAGATATGTTTAAGCTTAACCAATCATAATAGAATACCTATATGATGTGGTTAAGTTTAATCAAATCAAGTGAAGGATTAAATCGAAATTTCTCCACTAAGAATCAAAATCGGATTTGATTCAAATTTAGATTCTGCATATGTCTTAGTGTTTGGATCATAACTTTTGAGTCAGATATCGGATTGCAATGAAATTGGTGGCATTGGAAAGCTAATAAAATATTCAACAAATATGTCAGAAATAGCTTTTCTCTAAGTCGAACATTTACTATGCTAAAATTGTCTCGCAACAAAAGACTACACCAATTTTTGGCGCCGTTGCCGGGGACTGCAAACGGTTATGTTATTAAGTTTTAAAGATTGAATTTAACTTGATTCTTTTTTTTTTTTTTTTTTGGTTTCTGTATTTTTATTTTTTGTTTTCAATCTTCGTTTTTATTTTTATTTTATTTTTTGTTTTTGTTTTTATTTTTATTTTTATTTTTTTTGTCAATTTAGTTCATGTGGGGAGGCATTCCAACACCCCATAGACCATGTTCATATTGCTATAGTCCTTATCATCATGTTAAAGATTGTCCTACTGTAGGACAATTTTCTAACTATTCTTATGAGCATATGAACACACAGTTCTCTAAACCGAGGAATGAGCCTTACTGTGATTCCTATGACCCGACATGGAGTAACCAGTCTGATATCCCATGGCAAGATCAAGCTCCTGAAAGTTATGCTCCACAATTTCATTAACTATACCATCAGACATATCCGCAGTTCAATGATCAAGGGGCCTATCCACCATCTAACTTCCATCCTCCCCACCAGCAATGGCAATCATCTCCATATTGTGCTAACTTTGAGGATAACTGGCAACCTTCTTCTCAGGCCACACCACCGCCTCGGTTTGATTCGGATTTTCGAGATCAGCTTTTGAAATTTATGAACAAGATGGATCAGATAGTGACCTCTGTCAGTCAGACATGGAACCTCGCTCTGAATCCATTGCTAAGATAGATGCTCACGAAGAGGAGCCATCTCCCATTTACTGGCCTCCACAACAGCAGTCTTAGGCTACACCATCTACTCAGTCAGATTCTGACGTTCAAGTTCAGATGTTGAAACTTATGGGTGAGATCAATCAGAATTTGAAATCTCGGGGTCAGACATTGAACTCTCACTCCCAAGCCATTGCCAAGTTAGAGCTTCAGATGGAGCAGATGGCAAAGCAAATAGAAAAAGAAGAGTTTCAAAGACAATCAGAGGCTGATCTTGATAGATACTATGTGATGGATGAGAGTACTTCTTATCATGAGCAAACCATCACCATAATGAATAATGGAGAAGTGGTCGAGATTCAAGGGGAAGAGAAGAAGGAGGAGCAGATTGAGGCCCCACAAGCTCTACATCGGGCAAAAGGCGAGGAAGTGAGCATTGAGGCTCATATATCATCCACTCTTATTCTCGATACGCCATATGAACCCCGAGCCCCTATTGCTTGTGATTTACCAAGAGGTCAGGAGAGTAGTTTGTTGGGGATATTAGAAGAGCAAAAAGAGACCATCAAGGTAGAAAACTTCCATGTGTATTCTCCTCATTCTATTCCAGTTCATGATTCCCTTCCGGATGAGAAACTGTTTGAGAATACTCAAAAGAATCTACCTCGATATGCGGACATTTGGAATTACCTTTCTGTAGGTAAAATTTATTCTCTTTGGTCTAAGAGAAGAAAAGATTGGTGCTTCAAATTTAAACTTAAGGGTCAAAGAGTACTGAGCGCATCAAGGATGTGGATTCCGTTGGCTTGACGGATCCCACATATTTTGACTAAATGAGTCAGCTTCATTGGTTCGAGCAGAGGCCCTGTACGCTCGAGTCCTCTATCAAGCCTGGGTACATGATCTCCTTCCAGGTTTATCTTCTCCATTGTTGCTTCATTCTTAGTTTATATTTTTACAACAATGTGTTGCACTTGACTAGTATTTGGTTGGAGTTTCACTCTCTTTTTCAGGACAAGTGTTTTTACAATCAAGTTTGGGGGGTATGATATGCCCCGCATCTGCTCATTCAGGTATTCCTATTCTCTTATTGTTATGTTCAGTTCTATACACACATTGGGGACAATGTGTGATTCAAGTTTGAGGGTATGGAAGAGCAAAACACTATCCAATATTTTGCTATGTTATTCCTGAGCATGCCGTTGATTTTAAATTCTGATTCCTATTTCATTGGTGAGCTTAACATGATGAACACATGATCACTTGACTAGAGAATTAAGAAGTTTTGTTAATTTCTTTGGCAGCATTAGATATTACTTGTTTCAATTTGATTCTCACAAGCACACTAGCATATAGTCAATGGGATATGAAATTTGAAATCAATTATGTCTGTTATCAATATCTTGGATGCAGTTGGGTAACTTGTTGGAGGAATAACCTTGGCATAAAAAAAATAAAAAAAAAATGAAAAGAAAAAAAAAAAAGAAAAAAAAAAGAGAGAATAATATTGATCACTTTGAGCTTTTCGCTGAGTAACCGGATCTCTTGCCTCATTAAGCATTGAGTATTCGCGTTAAAAGGTGGAAGTTTGTTTTGATTGATAAAATGGCTAAGTTTAGCTTCGTAGCCTTTTTGACTTGAGTTAGTAAGTCTTTAGGGTGTTTTACACCTAATGCCCTAAAACCATATGGTTTGGGAGTCATTGACCTAACACTCGTTACATGGGTCAATTAGAAAGCTTAAGGGAGCTAAGCATTGCACAGCCTGCATATATAATAATAATAATAATAATAATAATAAATATATATGCCTTGGTTGTTTTATCTAATGGGGAGTCCAACGAATTTTGAGTGTTGAACCATTCATGATTGAGATTAGTTTTGAAACCTCATGACTATGTGTTAAGTTCACCTTACACTAGTTGAATTTTGTGATATCTCATAATGCCATGTTAGTAGCTTAATTTTTAATTCCCTGAAATTGTGAAGATGGAGTTTATTTTGTTAAGCTTGCTAATGAATGAGAACCATTATTTTTATGATGCTGCATTCTTGGGGATAACATGGTAGGAACAATGTTTGTGGGTATCATTTCTGGCAAACCCTCACGAGACTTCACTCGTCCACTAGGGAGTCCTAGAAGTTTAAAAGGCTTGTTGCATACGCTAAATGCAATCGTACATCCCACGAAAGAAGGATTTATTCTGTTGTTTTTCAGTTTTATTTCTTGTTTTGTATTGCTAAGGGACTAGCAATATGTAAGTTTGGGGGTGTGATAAGCATTGAATGTTACACATTCAAGCCCCTTAACTTATATATGTTAATTCCTTAGCATTGTTATTTGTTTGATTTTGTGTTGTTTTATTGTTTTCAGGTTTTAAATAAAGATGCAATTAATTCCATTAATTTTGGGCTTAAAACACACTTTGAGAAAACTTAGAATATATGTTTAAGCTTAACCAATCATAATAGAATACCTATATGATGTGGTTAAGATTAATCAAATCAAGTGAAGGATTAAATCGGAATTTCTCCACTAAGAGTCAAAATCGGATTAGATTCAAATTTGGATTCTGCATATGTCTCAGTGTTTGGATCATAACTTTTGCGTCAGATATCGAATTGCAATGAAATTGGTGGCGTTGGAAAGCTAATAAAATATTCAACAAATATGTCAGAAATAGCTTTTCTCTAAGTCGAACGTTTACTATGCTAAAATTTCCTCGCAACAAAAGACCACATCACTCATCATGGCCAAAGTCATTATTTCGGGCGCTTCCGTTTCCAAGGGCGCTTAAATTCAAACATTTTGAATTTCAAAAATTTTGTAATGCAAGATTTCCCGGTTCTTTCCAGAAAAGCTAGCCAGTATAATTCGCATCCAAAGCTCGGCAGAACCGCGCAAGAAAATTCCATCTACGATACTTTTTGAATCCGAAGAGTTAGTGGCGTAGTCAGGAATTTAACGTTCGGGGGGCGAAACTAAAATAATAATTATAGAGACAAAATAATTTTATTTTTTAAATTATACAATGTTTCTACTTTCTAGTATATATAAAAATATAATAAACACAATTCTAAATAGAAATGAAATTTTTATAATATAATATATATGTATTACAAAAAATATATATATCAAACTTTTTATATGTACCTAGACTAATATATCAGTAAGGTTCATAAATATATGTGAGAAAGTCATTTTTTATTTTGTTGGAAAGTCTTATTTTAACAACTTCATTACTGAAAGTGTTGGGTTTGTAGTTACCGCAGGCATCGAAAGAGTTAGAACCAGGTTTGACTTTATATATTTTGAAGCTTAAAGAGAGAATTTAAAGTGAAACATTTTTTATATTTAAATATAATTTAAATTTAAATTTTTTTTTTTTTTTTTTATAGAAATGTATTTATTGCTTCTTACTCTTTTTTTTTTTTTTTTTTTCCAAGCATGTAGCATTGATCCAAGACATTTAGTTTCAACGGATGACATATTTTGTGTTAAGTTACATATACATTCCTTTATGTAGAATTTAATTTTTTTCAAAAGGAATACTTTATTCTAAACATTTTTTTTTTGTACGTACTTCATCCATTAAATGAGAAAAAAAGGTTTTATAAGCAATAAAAAGTTCAACAGGGGTGGTGGCCTCCGTAATAACAAACCCAAACACAAGAAATAGTGTCGAAAATGTAAACAACAAACAGGAAATGGGTGTGTTTATGACCCAAAAGGGATGATAAATGTCCAAATCCTTTAAACCTTGGGCATAGGCCAAGGAATGGGTTGCAGAAAATAGTATAGGCATCAAAACAGAAGAGGATAAAAGTATGACCCTCGCGAAATCTTTCAACCCTACCCAAACTCCCAATGAAGGAGAAACAGGCAAGGACATGACCTTTAAAAGACCATTCAACCCTACTCAAATAGGCAACAACATAATCCTCACGAGATCCTTGAATCCTACTCAAACCTCGAAAAAAGGGATACTGGATCCAGGGTGGGGGGGATGACCCTCAAAAGACACTCCAACCCTCCTTGAACCTCTACTGGGCAGAAAATATAACAACCCCCAAAAAGGGAGGTTGAGGAGGTGGAGCCATTGCTAAAATAAGAACTACATCTGCTGTAAAGGAGAAACACACTTCAGGAACTAAAGTCTCATCTAAGGGATAAAACAAGAACCAGTGAGACCTTAATTTACAAACAACAAAGATAAAAATAGAAAATACAACAAAAAACACACAAGAAAATCCAATATCAGCAAGCCAAGTGGGTGGCGGAGTGACAGTGAATGACAGACAGGCCAGGGCGAGCAATATTGGTGCCGGGCCGCCGACGCATGGTGGCTTGAAGAAGTATTATTTTAACAACTTTCATAACTGAAAGTGTTGGTTTAATAGTTATTGTAGGCACTAAAAGAATCAGAATTGGGCCGGCTTCATAGATTTTGAGGTTTAAGGCGATAAATTTAAGTGAAACATTTTTTTTAATATTTAAATATAAATTAAATTATTTTTATTTTTATTTTAATCTAAAAATCATTTTTATTGCTTCTTGCTCTCTTTTTTTTTTTTTTTTTTTTTTCCAAACATGTAGAATTGATCCAAGACATTTAGTTTTACCGAATTACATATTTTGTGTTGAGTGTTATAATTCCTTTTATGTAAAATTTTATTTGCACAAAACGAGCACTTTACTATAAACATTATTTTGAGTCATTTTTTATGAACTAACTTAGTAAATATATTAGTTTTAGGGTGCTAAAGTCTCAATATATTAGGATTTTTTTTTTTAGGGAAAAATATATATTAGCCCCTCAAACTACCAGTCTTTCTCCGGATGGCCTCCCAAACTACCAATGCTTAGATTCTGACCCCCCAAACTACCACGTTCTGATTTTTTGGCCCCATCCGTCCATTTATGCCGTTAATTCTAAATAAAATTTCAAAAATACCCCTCATACACTTTGAAATTCTCACGGTCAAGGGATGGGTATTTTCGGGTTTTTGGTCAATTTTTGTTAGAATTAACGGTATAAATAGACGAATGGGGCCAAAAAATTAGAAAGTGGTAGTTTGGGGGGTCAGAGTGCAAGTGTTGGTAGTTCAGGGTGCCATCCGGAGAAATTGTGGTAATTTGGGGGGCTAATATATATTTTTTCCTTATTTTTATTTATTTTTTGTAATTTTTTATTTTTTTATTTTTATTTTTTGGGATAAATATACTTTGGCCCATTCAATTAACAACTATTTTTATTTAGCTTCATGAACTGACACGCATAACACTTAGGTACATTAAACTACCATTTAGTTGTAATTAAGCCTAAAAATAGCGATTTAAAAACGTGATTTTTAAACATAGTTAAGTTTTCATAAAATTGCAATTTAACCTCTAAAAGTGTGTAATGCATCATTTGTCTACGATTTGAAGAATCAAATATTTCTACGTTTTTCAAATGGTAATTTTTTAAAAAACGTACTCACGAATGAAACATTTTCTGAAATTTAGTTTAAAATCATATTTTTTGTCTGAAAAATTACTGTGCCAAACGCACACACTGTTAGTGGGTTGCCTTTTGTTCCTTCTGTTTTTAGGTACATTACCCTGATTTAGTGATTTGGATGATGAGCATCACTATAGGCATGCAATATTGGTTACCTCTGCTGTCATTCTAAAGTCCACACCATTGATTGGACTATTAAACTTCTGAAAATTGACATTTCATTTGAAATAGAGAGGATCATTTTCCATATCAATGGGCCATCAGTCCTTTGGGAAAGTCACATTATTATGAAATATCCCTCATGGATGAGCAACCTGGTAGCCCATGACATTAATGGAGAAGATAGACCAGATCCAGTTGATATTGCCACCTTCGAAAGTAATCCATTTCATGCTTCACTTGCTCTTCATTACTTTTATTTTTATTTATTTGATGATACTTGATGATTAGTTTATAGGGATAGAGAGAGGGGAGTTGATAGGTATAATGAGTTCCGAAGGAATTTACTCATGATTCCTATTAGCAAGTGGGAAGATCTAACAGACGATGACGAAGTTGTTGATGGCCCCCGCGAAGTGCATGGTGATGATGTGGAGAAGCTTGATCTGCTAGACAGCATGTAGAAGAAGATCAAAGGCTTTGCCATAAGTGAGACTGCTTTTTTCATCTTCCTATTAATTTCTTCAAGGTATGCATACTCAATATACTAATCAAACGAGTGATGCTATTTAGGTAGGCTGTTATATAATTGTCATATTCTGACAGTTACATCAATTTCTTTTTGTGTGATAATGTTGTTCAGAAGGATTAAAGCTGGTCGTTTTTTCGCAACCAATTTTAACTCTAGAACATACACAGAGAAAGGCCTAGAATGGATTATGGTTCGTTTGGGTGTTGAATCTGAATGTTATTTGAATTTAATATGCGAATTACGAGATTTGATTTTGTGAGATAGAATTTAAAAAATTTTGAAAAATTTTGAAAAAATTGAATAAAATATAATTTATTTTTGAAAAAAGTAGAATATTGTTCGAAACAAACACACTATTAACAAGACTGAGACTATGAAGGATTTGATTGATTAGCATTTGCCTGAAACGACTAGGAAATGGATGAGGTGTTCTAGTGCATTATCGATGTGGGCCTCGATGCCAACTCTACAAACCCCTCTACTTAGCAACCAATTTCGTTTAAGTTTGCGATTTTAAAAAGTACGATTTAAAATAACAATTTTGAATTGTGTGATTCGATAAAAATAATTTCTAAAAACGTAGTTAAGCGTTTAACAAAATCACAGTTTAACCTTTAAAATCGTAAATTAGCCTTTAAAATTTTACGTTTTCAAAAAAGCACCAACTTACCTGCGATTTGAAAAAGTAGATTTTCTACGTTTTCAAATCGCAACTTTTAAAAACACAATTCGCAAACAATTTATGTTTGCAATTTGGTTTAAAATCGCACTTATTGTCTACGAAATCGTAATCTCAAATGGACTATAAACCTTGGACCCGTGCAAAACACCCCCTCCTCACAAATCGAGTAACACCTCGGCTTCACTGACAAGCTGACCCCAAGAAATTGCTTATACCTAAGAGGATTCAAACATTATACCTAATAGAAATGCAAATATGTTCTATTTACTACTTCCAATATGTGTGATAAATCTCATTTTTAGTGCCTTTTAATCACCAAAAAAGAAAAGGTCCCTCACTTCCCTCTATGGGTGATACGAAATTTAAACATCTTCATGAAATTCAACATTGCAAGGTATATCATGCTTAAAAAAAGAAAATGATAAAACCTAAATTTTACATGCAAAGATTCCTTGGGGCCATTCTTGCAGGGATCATAGAGCATTTAAGCCAAGGAAGCTAAAAACACGACTCTAGATAAGTTCTATATCCAACTTCAAACAGCAATGTTTTCTTAAGTTACATAAGCTACAGCACACTATCAACTGCAGGTCCTAGTGAAAACATGCATAACACATGAAGAAACAAGGGTGTTTTAGGAGCAATGGTCCATTATTATTAGAGAAAAATCACGAGAACAAAGATCTGGCAGAATAGATCCATGAACATCACCGACGCTAAAAGCACCATGTGCCTCATAAAAAGGCCCTGAAAACCAAGAAACCAATAATCAATTACTCCATAAATATAAAATACAGCAACCAGGGGACATAAATAAAGATTTCATTCAAAGAGTGTGATATTATGATAAAAACAGACATCAATCATAAATTATGCTAATCATACTTCCACACAGAAGCTACATACCCACTTCGTCTCCCAGCCCGTTTAATGCCCAAAACAGACTTAAGTTTACGAAAAAGATAACAAAAGGAATATTGCACTCATGAAATTCTGAGCCCACAAAGAAAATAGTAAACTACAACATCCAATAAGATCGCACAAACTCCTTGAATGCTACAAACTAAAAAATAGTAGGAAGAAACTATTTATAACAATCACTAATAATATTATTATTTTTTTTGGTTGATAAATAAAGCAAATTTATTAAAAGCGGACAGGGTGCAGCCCAAATACATAGGAAAGTATATAATAGAGAACACCCATCAAGATCAAGAACAAAGAAAAAGAGCACAAAAATTTGCAAAGTTAGACAATCACTAATAGTTGAAGATTCTACACTATAGAAAAGATATATATAATTCACAAATTCCTCTCAAAGATAGCTTTCATGAATACTCCATTCCTCGTGTGCCAGGTATCGAAAACCTAATAGGAATAGCTTTCATGAAACAAGGTATAACCCAACGTTACCATCGAAGCAAAGTAGGACATCCACTGGCTAAAAGCTGGGAGAGCACATTAATTAAACATGGGGAAGAAAGATCTCACTGAAAAGGAGAACCAATGTTGATGTCTCACATTACACACAGTTGCGTTTGCGTTTCCATTCTGGAGAGATATGATTATAAAAGCTTCTTTCAGTATAAACAACCACCACATTAGTTGATTAACCTCGAAGCCACATGCCATTCCTGGGCAGAGTCACCCAAATTCGATCATTCTCCTACCTAAGTCTCCCAACTACTTGACTTAAAACTTCACCAAGGCAGGGCTCTTGGGACACACCCCTGGAGAGTAAGTAAACCCCGGATACACAACCCCACTTGCCAAAACCATGTATTAGGTAATCCAAAGGAACTCTTAGTGCAGAATCAAATCCAGGATGTCCAAGTCGTCCCAAGGCCGCCCTTTGACCACTAGGCTGCATCCGGACGGGTGAAGTCTCTCCAACTACTAACGCAACAAATCTTCAATCATTGCCCCTACCCCTACCAATGAAGATTGTACATCATATTACAAAGCTACTAATGACAAAAAGCCATTTGACCAGAGATTTATCAAAAGAATAATCCTTCAGACCCATAATACTGTTCAGTGTTAGAGCTCCCAAACAAAACTTAATGCTCTAAGAGCATTCCCAGCCGATTAGGCATTTACAACTTTAAGTCAAAAAGGGCATCCATCGGCTTATGTAAACACAAAGCCAAGACCCGTTTGTGAACAGTGTCACGCCACATGTGGCGTGACACTGTTCACAAATGCATCATTTCTTTAGTTATTGTTTCTCTCTCCCTCATCATTTGTTAATATTTCACTGTGTCGAACATAGGAACCTCTCCTTTTCTCATTTCTTCCCTGTTCATCTTCTTCTTCTCCAAAGTTCTCTCTCTGGCAAATTTTGATCTTTTGGGTTTGCTTTCTTTGCTGTTTCTCTTTTCCTTTTCTCCGACTTTTAAATTACACTAAAAATTCTCACTTTTCCACACCTTTTCCCACCAAGAAAACATTCAAAGATTCCAAATCCTTAAGATCATTCATGCCACAAATTCTTCTTGAGCTTTCACATCATTCTTCAACACAATGAAGCTCGAATTTCTGGCCCATAAGCAGTAGTTCTTCCAGAAAGTAGGCTCTTTTCTCCCTCGAATACATGGACTTACAGAAAAGAAAAACAAAACTGCCTTCAATGCAGGAAGAGGTACATATATAAGTCTCAGATCTTGTTTTGCTCCATTAAAGTTCCTTCCTTTTTGCCATTTTCCCCACAACTTTTCATTCATTCCTCAAAATATGTAAATAATTATGTAAAAATATCAAACACATTTGTAACTTTTTACTCAGTGGTTGATGGATTGATTCTTGAACTATTATTTGGCGACTGCGGGCCTTTCATTAATGCCCACCTCCTTTCCTTTTCATGGCATCTTATTTTCAAGCTTACTACTCTCATGGCTTCTATATCGATCTTCTTCTTAAGGTGGACAGAAGGTACATGCACTATTGTAATCAAATGAAGGCGGTGGCGGCGTCCTTTGAAGCCGTGGCTGGCGACGGAATAGTGAGACAAAGGAATCGTGATGTTTTCTCTATGAGAATGAAGACGAAAGCCACAAATATGGAATCGTGATGGACAAAACAAAAAAGAGGGAGTTAAAGATGATGAGAATGAAGGTGAAAGCCACAAATAACTTGGTGCAATAATTGATTGATGAAGACGCCAATTGCTCGTAAATGATTATGAGGCAGAGGATGAACGCAGAGGATGCAACACAATTAAAATGAATAAAAACAAAAAGTTAAAAATGATTATTTTAATAAAATAGAGGAGTTTAGATAAGCTGTGTATTTAAAAGTGGTTAGCTAAATTAGCAAAAGTGAGCTTTGGTTAGCCATTTTACAAAAAAATTTACATAATCCACTGTGAATGCTCTAAGAAGTAACCATATCCATTCTCCTCCACCTCAAAACACCAATTCATTTTAATTCGTTAACTTTACATGCCAATGCAGCCTACTAAATAATTCATCAAAACAAAACAAAAATCAATACCTATACCTAAATTCACACATACCCACACCACGCTTTGCATTTACACAATATTCAAATCAACAATCCACAGTGAATATTACCTCTTCTCTACACTTAATTGGAGGGAATCATGCCGGTGTTCCGGGCGTAAGCGAATATGCCACCGGCCTCAATGACCGGGCCAGCATCCCCGATCGGCTTCAACCGGTACTCCTTGCCGGTGGTGTGATTGATCAGAAGGCTCTGGGCGAGCTCGATCGTTACCGTGTCGCCGGTCTTACACTCCTCACAGATTCTGCCCTCCGACTCCAGAGGGTACACCTCTCCGGTAGCCACCGAGTTCCTGAAGAAGATGCGCGCGTAGGACTCTGCCACCACCGCCGCGACCCCCGCTGCGCCCAGCGCCACCGGTGCGTGCTCGCGGGACGAGCCACATCCGAAGTTGTAGCCGCCGATGACGATGGAGTACTTCGTCTTGGTCTCGTTGGGCTCCACAAAGCGCGTGGTGTAGGTGGAGGGGAGGCCTATGAGCGCGTAGGAGCCGAGCTTCTCGTACTCGGCGGGCTTGGAGGGGACGAGGGTGAGGTACTCGGCGGGAATGATCTGGTCGGTGTCGATGTTGTCGCCGACGACGTAGCAGAGGCCGTGGAAGGAGGTGGCGGCCGTGGAGGAGGGAGAGGAGGAGGACGGCGTGGCGGTGGCGCGTGGGGTGGTCAAGGATGGGGTGGAGCGTGAGGATTGAGCCGTAAGGGGTTTGAGTTTGACGGGGTGGGTTGGGGATGGGGATACGTTGGGGAATTTGAGGAAGTGAGGAGCAGTGGGAAGAGAGGATCTGGTGATTGAAGTGGCGAGTGTAGGGTTTGGAGAGCGAGACAGAAAGGCCGCCATGGTCATGAATGCGAAATGGCGTGTGAGACTCTGAGAGAGGAATCGATAGTATTTGAGAAATGCTTAGTTGTATCTCAGTCTTATTTTACTATTGACTACGTGGATCAATAATGTTGTTAAAAAAATTAGAATTTCACTACACTCTTTGTATTATTTTTTACATTATTGGTCCATGTAGACGATGAGGAGATAGGAGTGAAATGAGAATATACAACCAAGCATTTTTTTTCAAAAAATGATAGAAATACATCATTTTTACAACAAGTGTACAACAGCCCTCTCATATGGGGTGGGCTCCACAGTGTGTGGGACTCACCCCATGTGAGAGGGCTGTTGTACACTTGTTGTAAAAGTGATGTACGGGAATCAGTTCTCTTTTTTTTCTCAAAGAAGATTGATTCCTACACTACACAGGTACAACAATTTCACAACACCCCCTCACATGGAAGTGGGTCCCAGTGTCTGTCTGGGCCCAACCCATGTGAGGAGGTGTTGTGAAGTTTTTGTATCTGTGTTGTACAAATATCATTTTTGTTTCTCAAAAATTAAATTGTTTTTCAAAAATGACATGGCATGCGACATGGCAAAGCCACGTCAACCCAGTCAGTCCACGTCAGCCCAGTTATATATACTAGCTTACCAAATACGAAGAGAAATGCTTAAGTTGTACACTCTCATCCCATTCCTATCTCACCATTGTTTATGTGAACTAATAATGTTGTTAAAAAAATTAGGGTCCCACTATACTCTCTGTTGGTACAATTTCCGGTACGGTGACATGTTGCCTTGTAATTCGTTGCCTTCCTTAATCTTCACTCTCCTCGTAATCTGCAAAATAATAAATGGCTCGTCGGACTATGGGGGGCCGACCGGACCCCCACTCCGATGCCTAAGTCAGTTCAAACTAATTTTCTGGAGAATATTTGTAATCTCAAAAGCTCAGAGAATCTGCTTGTTCTTAATACCTCACGCAGTAGTCTTATTTATAGACTCACAGTTCGCAGTTATAAGACTACTGGAGTGCTTGGAGTATAATCTAATTAGGAGTCTGAGTCCTAGATCATATAGTCTTTAATCTTATCTTCATAGAATTCAAATCGGGTAGTAGAGTCCAAACTGGACATGACACTCTCTTTAGCTAATGTCATTCTATTAGGTACCTTATCCCATATTTGATGGGATAGAAGCCTATTTTGATATATTCTGAATATCCGTCTTTTTGGAGATAACGAATGGTCTTGTACTTAGGTCTGGTCTGGCCGGGCCAACCCGATGGGCTCGGCCCCCGATACTACCTTAGGCCCACATGTCTTTGGTACTAATTATTTCTCCAACAGTTACTCTCCTAATTCTCTTATTTTAATTTAGAATGTAAGACAATTAAGTACCTCAATTTCTGAATCTGGATCTTCCATAATCTGTATTTGACAATTGCCGCCTCTTTCAAAGTAATTATGACGAATAATGCCTCGAATCTCTGGAAGGATTAGAATTCCTGCTCCTTGTCGATCTAAAACTGCTGTCAGAGTTCTAATCGAGATCTAGAATTGATGTCAGAGTTCTAATTGGACTCTGATCCTTTATTAGACTTCTAATCTGATATCTTCTTAGACTTCTGATCTGATCATTCTTCTTATCTGATTGGACCATAAGTCCTATCCCAATTCTACCAAGGATAACTGATACCTGATTTCCCTGAAGTATTTGCTAAATGTTTATCTCCTCCTTGGATCGGGTTGAGTGGATCCAACTTGTGATCTGTCATAGTGCTAATAGCAACTTCTCATAGATATCTTCTTCATAAATGCCTCTACATAATATTGTCGGTCGGGCCAAAGTTGTAAAAATGATTTCCTACTCTCGGTAGGAGATGGATCGGACTGATGTAGTTGATTTCACCAAGATTGTGGTGAAATGCCACTCTGAGAGAACACTTTGCGTACAACTTTCCTGAGATCAAGGTTCTGTCTGACAAAAAATGGTAAACCGTTGAAGAAAAGGCTTAACATACCCGAAGCTTCTTCATCGGTAGCGCTTCGTAGACCGCTTCCACAAAAATCTCTCTTGGGGGCTTCGGAGGCCCAAACTAGCGCTGAGGCTTTGGTTGTCCGAGACTTACAACGACTAGGGGCTTCTGGTGGCCTGAGGTTTTGTGTTTGGCGTACCGAATCTTCTAATCTGAATACCATCTAGCTTGGTCTCACCTGTGAATATCTTTATTTTCGAACTTTGTAATGTTTGAATTCTTTGTTATGGAAAAACTTTCCATAACAAATCAATTCTCACTTATCCTCTAATAACTTGAACAAACAATCGGTTTGCGTAAGTTAACTCCGAGGAGGGTAAGAAAAATCTTTTGTTTCAAAAATCTTTTTGTTTTGAACTCCGTGACTAGGAGAGAAAAATCTTACTTTGAGTTATCCTCCTTAACTTGAACAAACAATCGGTTTGTGTAAGTTATGACCGAGGAGGATAGGAAAAAATCTTTTAGAAGCAATGAACTTACTTGGTTATTTTTTGTAGAGGTGATATCCCCGTATGGTTTGTTATAGGGGTTGTCTCCCCGTATCTTTGTTTGAGTTGCTCCTGAGAGATCTTAATTTGAGAGTTTGGTGTACCTTCGGTGATTTTCCGTTTGTAGAAGCTTTAACTTTGTTGAGCTACCCCCCATAACTTTAGTCCGCAACCGCGGGCTAAGTCGTTCGAGGCGGATAGTCAAGTCCTCTTGGTATCCTGGACGATGGTGTAAAAGAGATCTCGGAGTTCGGAGTGAGTCTCAGGGCTTCAACCTGTAAATACTTGAACTTTCCTTTTCAAATGTATCTTTTCTTTTTCATGTAAATTTTTTTTTTTGTAATGAACAAAATTTCAATGTTAATGAATGGAAGTCTTGGACATTTTGACTTTCACTTTCTTTATCTTACTAGCCGTAGAACATCATAATTTTTCAAACTGAATTGAACATCTTTACCTGGAAAAAAGTTTAAAGTTTCTCACTCAAAAAGTTCTTCCAAGACATATCTCGGTTTCTTATAAATCTTACTTTTTATACTAGAGTTACCCCCAAAACTCGAACAAACAATCGGTTTGTGTCAGTTTTTTTCGAAGGAAGAACTGGTCTAATTTTTTGAAATTTAGGCTACCCCAAAAAATTTTGAACAAACAATCGGTTTGTTGAAAAATTTTACAGAGGAGAATAAAAAAACTATTTGCATCAAAGTGTTGAGTCTTACTTGATGATTTTTTAGAGAGTTTTTATCCTCATACTTTCATGAAGCTTTTCCTTCCTGAAACTTTATCATTCTGAAGCTTTGTCATCCTAAAGCTTTGTCGTTCTGAAACTTTATCTCCCTGAACCTTTTTCTTCTTGAAGATCTGTCTTTCTAAACCTTTACCTTCCTGTTTGTTTTCCTGAAGCTTTATCATCCTGAAGCCTTATCTCCTTAAACCTTTACCATCCTGAACCTTTGTCATCCTGGAACTTTATCTTCCTGAATCTTTCCTGAAACTCTTTCTGAAGCTTTATCTTTTTGATGCTTTATCTTTCTGAATCTTTATCTTTCTGAATCTTTCCTGAAGTTCTGTCCTACTGAAGCTTTACCTTCTGGGCTACCCCCCTATAACTTTAGTCTGCAACCGCAGGCTAAGTTGTTCGAGGTGGGTAGTCAGGTCGCTGAGCTTTTCCTTCCTCTGCAGCAGCTTTATCTTCCTGAAGCTTTCCAATCTCGCATTGGTATCCTTTCCATAACCCTTTCGGGTCGTTCGAGGAAAGGACCCGGGCCAATTCTTAATCTTATCCCTTCAGAAACCCCCAACCGAGGGGTTTCTTCCCATTGAATCCTTTCCATGACCCTTTCTGGTTGTTCGAGGAAAGGATTCGGGCGGATTCTAATCGGGATATCCATCATCTTATCCTTCGGAAAACCTCCAACCGGGAGGTTTCAACCCTCAGTGTCCTTTCCATGACCCTTTTGGGCTGTTCGAGGAAAGGATCCGGGTGGATTCTTCTTTGGATATCCTTAGCCTTATCCTTCGGAAACCCCCAACCGAGGGGTTTCAACCCTTTGTATCCTTTCCATGACCCTTGCGGGTTGTTCGAGGAAAGGAATCGGGCAGATTCTAGTCCTCATCCTTCGAAAACCCCCAACCGAGGGGTTTCAACCCTTTGTATCCTTTCCATGACCCTTTCGGGTTGTTCGAGGAAAGGATTCGAGCGGATTTCTTTCCTGAACATCCCCACCATAACTCTTTCGAGTCGTTCGAGGTGAGGAGTCAGATGGACACTGATGTAGCTTGATCATCTTTGGAGAAGTCTGATGAAGAAGTGCTTCCATTCTGTCTCGGACTGCTGCTTTATTCTTAGCAGAGATCAATCAATGCCTGGGGACTGTCTGTTCTTCCTTGCTCTCGGTGTTGGACTAACTGAGAGACTTTCCTTGTTTTTTCTGCAGGGTTGTCTCTCTGGCTCTCGGTGTTGGACTAACCAAGAGACTTTCCTTTTTTTTTTTTCTTTTTTTTTTTTCTACAGGGTTGTCTCCCTGGCTCTTGGTGTTGGACTAACCGAGAGACTTTCCTTGTTTTCTCTGCAAGGTTGTCTCCTTGGCTCTCAGTGTTGGACTGACCGAGAGACTTTCCTTGTTTTCTCTGCAAGGTTGTCTCCTTGGCTCTTGGTGTTGGACTGACCGAGAGACTTTCCTTGTTTTCTCTGCAGGGTTGTCTCCTTGGCTCTCGGTGTTGGACTGACCGAGAGACTTTCCTTGTTTTCTCTGCAGGGTTGTCTCCCTGGCTCTCGGTGTTGGACTGACCGAGAGACTTTCCTTGTATAATTTGTTGTAAGGGTTGTCTCCCCATATCTTTTCTGCGAAAAGGGTTAACAAAGCACTGCATATACTAAAACAAAATAGCAGAATGCATAGTAGCACTATATATCCTTTTCATCCGTCGAGATGATTTTGTGATCCTTTCACTCACGGCAGGAGTGAGGCCTCAACACATGAGTCTATTTTATCAAAATATATATATATATTTTTCGGCAAAGCGTACAAGTGCATGCATACATATATATATATATATATATATATATATATATATATATATATATATTTTTTTTTTTTTTCCTGGTTGATAAAATAAAAGCCGACATTTATCCTCACTTTAACATAAATCATAGTTGTAAAAGAAGAGTATGAACTTATCTGGTGAATTCAATGAAGATGGACCGTCTTACTTGGAGCTCCTTATCCTGCACGCCACTCGATATGGTGCTCTTTGGGAGAATTCCTCAAACTGGACCCTCGGCTCGGATTTGTCCCTCGGCACGTGACTGTGCACTTAGGAGGATGGCAAATCTAGAGGGGTCCTCGAAGTGTGCCATTTGGAACTAGGAGCTCAGGCATAGGATCTTCGGGATAGTACCCTCGGAATAATACTCTCGGTATGTGTCGTCTCAGTACGTACTTTTCGTCTCGGTAGAACACCCTCGCGTCTAGCTTTTCTCCTTGGTAGAATGCCCTCGGATCATTTCTCGGAATATACTTTCTTCTCGGTATGATACCCTCGGGTCTAACTTTTGTTCTCGGTAAAACACCCTCGGATCTATCTTTTCACCTTGGTAGAACACCTCAGATCTAACTTTCCTCCTTGGTAGAACACCTCGGATCTATCTTTTCACCTCGGTAGAACACCTCGGATCTAACTTTCCTCCTTGGTAGAACACCCTCGGATCTATCTCTTGTTCTCGGTAAAATACTCTCAGATCTATCTTTTCACCTCAATAGAACACCCTTGGATCTATCTCTTATTCTCGGTAAAACACTCTCGGATCTATCTTTTCACCTTAATAGAACACCCTCGAATCTATCTTTTCACCTTGGTAGAACACCTCGGATCTAACTTTCCTCCTTGGTAGAACACCTCAGATCTATCTTTTCACCTCGGTAGAACACCCTCGGATCTATCTTTTCACCTCGGTAGAACACCTCGGATCTAACTTTCCTCCTTGGTAGAACACCCTCGGATCTATCTCTTGTTCTCGGTAAAACACTCTCGGATCTATCTTTTCACCTCAATAGAACACCCTCGAATCTATCTTTTCACCTCGGTAGAACACCTCGGATCTAACTTTTCGGAAGGTTGCCACCTCGGGATAAAACTCCTCGGAATTAAACTGCTCACACTCCTCAGAGTTTTTTTTTTTTTTTTTTTTTTGGCCAACCAGTTTGGGCTTACTGGATCAAGCCCTCTTGGGTTTAAAAAATCCTACCCAGACCCAAGCTTAAAGCCAGAGTCTCCTTTCTTCCTTTGGACTTCATTTTTCACTCGGAGTCAACGACGATTATGTCCACCGAGGCACTTGGAGCCTTGAGACTGCTCCCCATAGATCCTTTTGTGCCATCCAGTAGAATTCTGTATAGCGACCCAGCCGTTCAGCGTCGAGTGGGTATACAAGAACCTAAATCTGGAGGATAAAATCATGGTCGCGTGATCAGATTGTGATTGACAACGTCATGGCCCTTTCTTTCTTGTTGACCGAGTCACGGCCTAATCACCAACCTGGCGAGGATTCTGACTTCCTTGGGTCGATGGGCGTTTTCTTCCCAAAACACACAGCTGAGAAATTCACTTCTTGGAGCTTCTAGTGGTGAGCTTGGTCTTCCACGGAAGTGCGGATCGAAGCCATGGATTTCATCAAGGCTTAAGGAGGCGCAATCACACTGAGCCCCCTTCTGGCAGAGACCATCCCCTTCCTATGGCCGGCGAAACCCACACAAAATCGTCTTCTTCATCCTTTTCATCTTCATGCGGGTCGAAGATGTCCATCCTCTGACGTCTGGCTCGGACCTAAGGTCCTCCGACTCCACTCAGTGGATTCTGGGAGGAATCTCTTTGTCGCCGCTGCCTCGAAAGTCCGGGTACTCGGAAATCCAGAATCTTCTGGGTAGAACCACCGTGGCAGTGGATGCTTTGGAGCATCGTGCTTTGCCTCACACCACCGATCGGTGAGGATGAACACTGATTCCGAGCTCTGTCCGGGGGGCATGCTCTGAGATGTCTATGATCTTGGAATGCTCCAGGTTGGATCTTTAGAGGAAGATCGGACTGAAGCTCCAGGTTGGATCTTTAGAGGAAGATCGGACTGAAGTAGAAAATCAAGCTTCGGACGACCTTCTGGGCGGCTGGGGAGACCAGACCTCCTTTCAAGTCTCGAGATACGTTTCACTAGGAACTTATCTAAGCTGGGGACTTCCAGAATATCTTCTTCTTTATTCTTCTTGACGTGAACCCTTGTTGCTGAAGTTTGTTTATAATCAGGTCAATGGTCTTCTTATCAGTTGCCGTGCACTTGTCCTTCTCAAGATCCACAAGTCATTTACACAACTCGCATCTCATAATGAACTTCCCATTTCAAGTATTCTTGGCCCTCCTTCTAGCGCCATCCACAGTCAAAGTCAGACATGGACACCTCTGATATGATTTATAATTGAGTGGCTTCTAGATAGCAAGTGGTGGCATTTCTCCTCATACTTCTCGGCAGTTCTAATAAACCCATATTTGGCATACAATTTCTTAAGCTCGGTGGTCAAGTAGATCATCCCAACTGTCGAGACCGTGCGAAAAATCCGGGCATCCTTCGAATTCTAACTATGTTGTTGGCGACACAAAGGTTCCGAGCTACGGCTCGGTAGACAAGGGAGAATTTGACCGAGTCGGGCCTCGACATGTGGTTGAACAGCAAGTCGCTGAAGTTCTGCCCCATCAGTGTTCTGGCTCAAGATTTTGGCCAAAACCATTCCTTGCACAGCACCGTGTCTCCATCTTCTTCCTCCGAGGTGAACTAGTCATCGGAAGCCCATGCAAAGACCCAGATACCAGAGACAACACCACGCTCTTAGATGTCACACCTACCAGACCCGAACTCGACGTGGTGCTCTGCAGACGAGAGGGCTTCGTGGAGGAGGTTTCTGGAACTTGTTGGAGTGTCCAAATGCGAGCTCGGTATTACACCGATAATCGCATCTCTGTGCATCCTCGACAACCATGGCTCGGTAGGTAAGAAAGGCACTTCAGCGTGTCGCCGTCGAAGCTCGGTTATCTTCTTGGATCTTCTGGAGACGGGCTTGATCTTCTACCAATGATCATCATCGGCCAGAAACTGAAGATCTTATTGTACATCCGTTTAACCAGTAAAGGCCATCGTCAATCCTGCGTGGTGGCAGATCCTCTGTCGACTGACTCGGAATCACCGGCAGTAAGGTCAGATCGGGATGTTCTCCAGCGTCAGAAGAGGAAGAGCCGACTAGACGAGGGGTTCTCCGTTCATCAGGGAAGAAACCATAGCCGGACTGGGTTGGACATACCCGTCGGTTTTTTTTTTTTTTTTTTGTGGGTCGACTCCTTTCTTCCTCTTGACCCATCTTCTTTGAGTTTGTGCACCCATGTAAAGTTGTTACTTCTGAGCATAGATCTAGAACATCTGTATACTGTCAGCATCGATTTCCCATGACCCATGATAGTCAAAGGACACAGGAATAGTCCAATTCACATATCTACGAAAAGCTTCAACTGGGTATTATCGAGGCTCACCAACCGCGAATTTTGAAGCGTAATACACTGCAAAAGTTTAAAGCAGAGGAAGCTTTCTGAAAGTCCTAGCTTCATCGAGTAGAGCTGCTTACCATTGCTTGTACATCAAGGTGAGTTTTGATATGTGCTCGGCAGTAGCCAGAAATTCCCAATCTCAGGCGCTTCCTATCCACCGATGTGCAATTCTTGCGGCCCATACCTTCTTTGGAGCGATGTCTTATAGTGCTTGTCCAACAGCCACTAGCAATACATATGTTCTGCCACGTCTACAGGCAAGCGAACAAACCAAACATACAGCCGAGAGTACCTACCTTGGGCCCGAGAGCACTGCATCTTGTTGACCACGAACGAGATCGGGCTCTGTCCGGGTATGTTGAAGACATCTCATCTCCTGGTGATGATGGCCTTGATGTGCTTCCAGGTTGATGCTCGCTCTCGACCAAACACAGTCGACGGGTCCGAGAAAATAGGGTCCAGGATCCGAAGGTCCCAAGCTGGCAAGCCCGTGCTCTTCGATCTGTCGATGGCCTCCGCTGACGGAAGGGACAAGGCCATCCAGGAGTCCGGGACGGGTCATGCTCTTCCTTGGACAGGAGGAAACCCAACTTGGATGGGTACCTAGTGACAACAAGGGTCGGGTTCTAGGCGAGGAGGAGCGTGCTGCTTTAGCGACGAAGCCCGCTGCTGAGAACGTCTACATCTAGGTCTTCTATTATTTTTCTATTTGGAAAGGTAGATAGCACTCTGTTCGGATGCTCTACTGAAATCCACAGATCTCTATGAGGTTCTACAGTCGTGATTTGATTTTTTTTTTTACGAGATCAATGTTCCTCTACAGTTGATTGGCATGGATTGTACCCATGAAGTCTTGGATCTTTGTTTACTACCGAAGATATTGTTTCAGATTTATCTCTTTTTCGTTGTTTCAAAAATAAGTCGGATCCATCGTCACCGAGCAAATCACTGAACTTGTAACTCTGAGCGTAGATCTAGTATATTGTCAGCACCGATTTGGTGTGATTAGATTCCGATCCGAGATTTCAAACTTGATTTGCTCGCGCAGTCACCGTTGCGGATTAATTTTTTGAAGGAACAATGTCGTTCCCACAGACGGCGCCAAACTGTTGGTACAGTTTCCGGTACGGTGACGTGTTGCCTTGTGATTCGTTGCCTTCCTTAATCTTCGCTCTCCTCTTAATCTGCAAAATAATAAACGGCTCGTCGGACTATGGGGGGTCGACCGGACCCCCATTCCGATGCCTAAGTCAGTTCAAACTAATTTTCTTGAGAATATTTGTAATCTCAAAAGCTCAGAGAATCTGCTTGTTCTTAATACCTCACGTAGTAGTCTTATTTATAGACTCACAATTCACAGTTATAAAACTACTGGAGTGCTTGGAGTATAATCTAATTAGGAGTCTGAGTCCTAGATCATATAGTCTTTAATCTTATCTTCATAGAATTCAAATTGGGTAGTAGAGTCCAAACTGGACATGACACTTTTTTTAGCTAATGTCATTCTATTAGGTACCTTATCCCATATTTGATGGGATAGAAGTCTATTTTGATATATTCTGAATATCCGTCTTTTTGGAGATAACGAATGGTCTTGTACTTAGGTCTGGTCTGGCCGGGCCAACCCGATGGGCTCGGCCCCCGATACTACTTTAGGCCCATATGTCTTTGGTGCTAATTATTTCTCCAACACTCTCTGTATTATCTTTTACATTATTGGTACACTGTTGTGCAAATATCTACCTAAATAAATAGATAAATATTTGTACGTTTTACTCGCAAGTGCACAAGATCAAAACGATAGTATAGTAGGCAAATACGAGATCATTCCCACGAGGATTGGTATAAATTGTATTTAAAGAGAAATTCCTAAAAGCGATATGTTGAATAAGACGAGATAAAAGATTGAATATAAAATATTATGAAGAAAAGGTAGGGCTTCGATATCCACCGCTAATCATACTCAAATAAGATTCGCAATATGCACAATACTACAATCATAACATGATGCTTAATGCTTACCAGCCACAAGGGAATGGTATCTTCTCCTAAAACTATTGATTTCCCTAAACAACGAGTTAGGCATGGTATCTACTCTAACTCTTTTCTTCCTTGAAGGATTTAGCATGGTATCTACTAAATTGTTCTTCAAGAAAGCATAAATCTATGGAAATCGGTAAACACACTCAGATTAGAATATGGTATCTATTTTAGTTGTCTTTATGTTGATTAATCCAAGAACCTGTGTCGGGGTTCTTTCGTTACTCTATTATGCCCAGGACTCGGTCATCCAAATTGACATAAATAACAACTCCATACCACATGCATATGATGGCCAAACATAAACATGCAAGGAATTCAAGAAACTAGAATTAATCAAGTTAAACATCAATATATAAATTGTAGCAAAGCAAATTGATAAACTTAAAGAGACATGATTAGGGCTTCAATCGAGCCCTAACTAAAGTATTAATTACAACTAATATAAACTAAAATTATATACATACAGAAAATAAATAAAAGAAGAAAATAAAAACTAGAAAGAACCTCCTTGATGTAGTCTTTGATTCTTCCTCAAAGCTTGTGTGTCTTTCTTCAAAGGCTAGAGGCCTATTTATAGGGATTAGAGAAGCTTTAGAAGCTCTAGAATTCCTATTACAATTCCAAGTAGGTTTTCTAGTCCAAAAAGAATAATTACAAGTCTTCTCATTTTTCTGAAATTTCTATCCAAGTAGGAAAATGATTCCAAAATTCGTACAGATTTGCGGTCTTTTATTGCGGGGCGATTTTGACATGGTAAACGTCCGAATTAGGAAAAACCTATTTCTAACATATTTATTTCCTTTCTTATTAGCTTTCCAACGCCACCAATTTTGTTGCAATCTGATACTTGAGCCGAAATTTATGATTAAATTACTGTAACGTGCTCATTCTGGATTCTTTCCAAAGATAACGAATTTTTGCCAACTTCTCTTTCCTTAAATTCAAAATTGATTTGGAGTTTGAATCTATCCAAAAGTGAGTTTGCTGACTTCATTATAATCTTGGAATTTGATCGGTTTTTCTTCTAAAACCTGTAAAATATAAGAAAATACAAAAACAACACAAAACATCAAATTATAACAAAACTAAGAGCTTAACATATGTAAATTAAGGGGCTTGAATGTGTAACATTCAGCACTTATCACACCCCCAAACTTACATGTTGCTAGTCCCTTAGCAATGCAGAATTGAAAAAAAAATGAAAACTAAAACAATAACTACTCTACCTCCTCTGTCGCGGGAAACACGATTGCATTTAGCGTATGCAATAAGCCTTTTAAACCCTTAGGACTCCCTAGTGGACGAGTGAAGTCTCGTGAGGGTTTGCCATGAATGATACCCACAAACATTATGCAAAAATTCATGTTTATTCCAAAGAGTTAAGTGTCACTAAAATTATGATTCTCATTCATTAGCAAGCTTAGAAAGATAACTCCATCTTCAATATAAAATAGAATTCCAAAGTCTAACCACTTACAAACGACAAGCTCAGGCATCATAAGTTCAATTCAGTGTAAGGTGAACTAACACATAATCATGAGGCTTCAAATTAATTCCAATGTGCAATGACTCAATATCTCAAAATTCACTGGGATCTCCATCAAATTGAATGACTAAGGCATCATAGCAAGAGCTTTATTTAATTATTTATTTATTATTATTTTTTTTTATTTTTTTTTTTCAGACTGTGCAATGCTTAGTTCTCTTAAGCGTTCTAATTGACCCATGTAACGAGTGTTAGGCTAATGCTCCCAAACCAGATGGTTTTAAGGCATTAAGTGTTGAAACACCCCTAAGAGCTTACTAACTCGAGTCAAAAAGGCTACAGAACTAAACTAGTCATGACTTTAACCAATCTGAATTTCTCACTTTTTGACATGAACATTCACTGCTTAATGAGGCAAGAAGTTCAGTTACTCGGTGAAAGCTTCAAAAATGGTTTTCTTTTCTTTTCTTTTTTTTCTTTTTTTTTTTCTTTTTATTATTATAAATATGCCAAGGTATCCATTCAACAAGTCACCCAGCTTCATCCAAGACATTGAAAAATACACAATCAGGTTCATATATCATACCCCACAAAATTATATGATAATGTGCTTGTGATAGTTTAGATTGAAAAGTTAATCCTTAGATGCCAAACGTAAGTAAGACTTTAGAATCAATTTCAAATGATCATGTGTTCAACATTCTAAGCTCACCAATGAAATTTAAATCACAATTTTTAGATCAACCAAAGTCTTAAAAATAACATGAACATGCAATTTCAATTTTTTTTTTTTTTTTTTTTTTTTTTTTTTTTTTTTTTTTTAACAAAAAGTGTGTGTGTGTGTCTCATACCCCCAAACTTAAATTACACATTGTCCTCAATGTGTAGATAGAATGGAAAGATCATACCCGGGAGATGAGAAAATTGGTTGGACTAGGTATGGCTCGTAGCACACCCCCAAACTTGAATGTAGACACACTTTTCCTGAAAAACAAAACTAGAAAAACAAAACCAAGGAAAGGAAAACTGAAAAAATAAAAATAAAAATAAAATAAAAATAGAAACTAAAATTAACCACAATAAAACTAAAATTAACCAAAATAAAATGAACAATAATTAAAAACAAAACCAGAATTCTTTAAAGGATATGGATTTGTAGTGCATGCAGTGGCCTCAGTACCACTAATCTGGGCAGATGCGCTTGAGCTCCTAGACTGCTCGAGCGCTTTTGGTAGTAGCTTTTGAGTTTAAACTTGAAACACCAATCTTTTCTTCTCTTGGACCATAGAGAATGAATTCTACCTACAGAAAGGTAGTTCCTAATTTTTACAGATCGGGGTAAATCAATCTGAGAATTCTCAAACAGTTTCTCATCCGGAAGGGAATCATGAACTGAAATACTATGAGGAGAATACTTAGAGAGTTTTTCTATTTTGATGACCTCAATTTGCTCCTCCTTCCCCTCTTCCTCATGATTTTCGACCACTTCTTCACTCAATGTTGTGATAGCTTGCTCATTATAGGAAGAACTCCAATCCTCCATGTAATATCCACTAGGATTACCCAACAACTGACTTTGAAGCTCTTCTTCTCTTTCTCTTTTGAGGTGGTTGATGATTTGTTCACAGCCAGCTTCCATTGGGAATTCGCCCATTTTTCTCTCATTGAACTCTTTGGCCAACTGCCCCACTTGTGTTTCCAATCTTTGGACAGCTTGACTGATCTGAGCATTGGTATGTTGTTGCTAAGTTAAAAATTTGAGTAGAGCATCTTCAAGGTCATTCTTCTTTGGTTTTGGATTCGGTTCGACCGCTTGTGGTGGAGCTTGATAGTTATTTTCCTGTTGGAAATTTCTTTGCTGCCCTTTGGGATTTTGCACATTCTGAGTGTTACTCCATGAAAAATTGGGGTGGGTTTGCCACCCTGCATTGTAGATGTTGGAGTATGGATTGTTCTTTGGAGGATAGTTATTCTGGCTCACATAGTTCGCTTGCTCCTGATCTGTAAATGAAAGCATGGGGCAAGTCTCAGTGGTATGGTCAGAATGAGAACATATGGCACATACCTCAACTTGAGCAATCTGTTGAATTGGAGAGATGTTATGAGTAGTCATGACTTTCACTAGCATATCCAGTTTCCTCTCCAAGGTAGCCATCTGAGTTTGAACTCCATTATTGACATTCACTTCATAGACGCCTTTTCTTTTGAGTCCTTGCCTCCCACGGGATGAGAATTGTTGGGAGTTTTCGCTTAAAGTCTCAAAAAGTTCTATGGCTTCCTCACTATTCTTTTCCATTAGTACACCTTCACAAGCTGAATCTACAAGACTTTTGTTAGAATCATTTAAACCTTCATAGAAAGCTTGTACCTGATCGTCTTGAGATAGATTGTGATGTGGGCATTTTAGAAGTAGCTCCTTGAAGTGTTCCCATGCCTCAAAGAATAGGTCTCCATCTTTTTGTTGGAAGGTTTGAATCTTCCTCCTCAATTGCCTAGTCTGTTGGGCTGAAAAGAATCTTTTCACGAACTTTGTGGTCAACTCCTCCCAATTGTGAATGGACCCTGCTGCCAAAGAATTCAACCATAACTTAGCATTATCTTTCAAGGAAAAAGGGAAGAGAATCAACCTGATTCCTTCCGCATTTAAGCCATGGATGTTTTGAGTTTTGCAAAGATCAAAGAAGTCCCGAATGTGTAGATATGGATCCTCTGTAGGTGTGCCTCTATAGTGTGGAACCATATTGAGCAACAGAGACAAATCAAAATTGCTTTGCACATTTGGTTGAAAAGCAATGCAAGATAGCTGATTTGGATTTTGTGGTATGAAGGAACTCTTCATCGGCTTCTGCTCGGGTGGATTCTCTACACGTACGTCTGCCATGTCTTCCTTAACTTTGAATTTTTTTTTTTTTTTTTTTTTTTTACATGAACATAAGCATAACAAAAGGAACACAAAAATCAAAAATAAAAATAAAAATTAAAGGAAAAAACCCTTTTTTTTTTTTTTTTTAGATTATCATAAACAGAAATAACTAAAGTAAAAGGAAAAACTTTAAAAACACAATTTAACACAATCCCCGGCAACGGCGCCAAAAACTTGTTGTGCAAATATCTACCTAAATAAATAGATAAATATTTGTACGTTTTACTCGCAAGTGCACAAGATCAAAACGATAGTATAGTAGGCAAATACGAGATCATTCCCACGAGGATTGGTATAAATTGTATTTAAAGAGAAATTCCTAAAAGCGATATGTTGAATAAGACGAGATAAAAGATTGAATATAAAATATTATGAAGAAAAGGTAGGGCTTCGATATCCACCGCTAATCATACTCAAATAAGATTCGCAATATGCACAATACTACAATCATAACATGATGCTTAATGCTTACCAGCCACAAGGGAATGGTATCTTCTCCTAAAGCTATTGATTTCCCTAAACAACGAGTTAGGCATGGTATCTACTCTAACTCTTTTCTTCCTTGAAGGATTTAGCATGGTATCTACTAAGTTGTTCTTCAAGAAAGCATAAATCTATGGAAATCGGTAAACACACTCAGATTAGAATATGGTATCTATTCTAGTTGTCTTTATGTTGATTAATCCAAGAACCTGTGTCGGGGTTCTTTCGTTACTCTATTATGCCCAGGACTCGGTCATCCAAATTGACATAAATAACAACTCCATACCACATGCATATGATGGCCAAACATAAACATGCAAGGAATTCAAGAAACTAGAATTAATCAAGTTAAACATCAATATATAAATTGTAGCAAAGCAAATTGATAAACTTCAAGAGACATGATTAGGGCTTCAATCGAGCCCTAACTAAAGTATTAGTTACAACTAATATAAACTAAAATTATATACATACAGAAAATAAATAAAAGAAGAAAATAAAAACTAGAAAGAACCTTCTTGATGTAGTCTTTGATTCTTCCTCAAAGCTTGTGTGTCTTTCTTCAAAGGCTAGAGGCCTATTTATAGGGATTAGAGAAGCTTTAGAAGCTCTAGAATTCCTATTACAACTCTAAGTAGGTTTTCTAGTCCAAAAAGAATAATTACAAGTCTTCTCATTTTTCTGAAATTTCTATCCAAGTAGGAAAAGGATTCCAAAATTCGTACAGATTTGCGGTCTTTTATTGCGGGGCGATTTTGGCATGGTAAACGTCCGAATTAGGAAAAACCTATTTCTAACATATTTATTTCCTTTCTTATTATCTTTCCAACGCCACCAATTTTGTTGCAATATAATACTTGAGCCGAAAGTTATGATTAAATTACTGTAACGTGCTCATTCTGGATTCTTTCCAAAGATAACGAATTTTTGCCAACTTCTCTTTCCTTAAATTCAAAATTGATTTGGAGTTTGAATCTATCCAAAAGTGAGTTTGCTGACTTCATTATAATCTTGGAATTTGATCGGTTTTTCTTCTAAAACCTGTAAAATATAAGAAAATACAAAAACAACACAAAACATCAAATTATAACAAAACTAAGAGCTTAACATATGTAAATTAAGGGGCTTGAATGTGTAACATTCAGCACTTATCATCCACGTAGACAACGGTGAGATAGAAGTGAGATGAGAGTGTACAACTAAACATTTTTCTTAATTTTTTTAGGCCATAATAATTTTTTTTTATTTTTTATTTTTATTTTTTGGGTAAGAATCAAAGTAGGAGAATTACTTTTTTATAAGCCCCAATGAAAGAGAAAAGGTGTGAAATTAAATTTCGAAAGTCGAAAAAAATTATAGCAGATATGCTGTAGCTTTTTTATAGTATTTAAGTCAAATTCATATAATAGTATAATTGGCCTTTAATAAATATGCATTATTAATACTTATTACAAAAAAACAAAAATAAAAAAAGGTTTTATTTGGTTAGAGATGAAAACAAAGAAAATACAACAAAAACAATATATATAATTTATATTTTGGACAATGAAAGAAAGCCACTATTTATATATAGTTTCTTATTCCATGTCGTTTTCGGTTAAATTTTAAATACTTTTGAATAAAACCATCTTATGCATTTGAAAACATAAATAATAAGAATATTTTTGAAATTGAAAGCATAAATAATGCATACACAATACCAAGGAATAAATCAACTATGAAAATCTCCTATTCCCAAGAATTCTATCCCATTCCTATAGGGGTGTAAGATGAGCTCGGTCACTCGTCAGCTCGGCTCGATTCGATTTGGTTAAATTCGATTCGGTCTCGGTTTGAATAATAAATGAGTCTTTCATGAACACAATAATATGTTCGAATATTAAACGAGACATACTTGTATAAACTCGACTCGACTCGGATAAACTTGTATAAACTCGTATAACTTCATTTTTACAATTTTTTCTTAGTATTATTTTAATTTTGTAATAAGAACATCTTAAGTAAAAATGAATCATCTTCCTAATATGATAGATATAGCTTAAATTATTGTTATGAGTTTAATTTTATAGATTTGTGTGTACATAAGTGTGTGTTTGTGAGTATGTGTGGTTATATGTGTTTATGTGCATACATGTAATTTGTGTATGTGCATAATAAATTTATATACATACATATAAACTCGAGATTATATTATTTAAGATTCAAGTTAATTTATTTAATGAACTTAGATGATAAAATTTTAACAAGACCTAATTAATTAATGATTAATATGGATTTATGAAAATATAAACAATCATGATATTTACTTTATATAATATATGAATAAGTTAATTGAGCAGTTCGTGATAAGATCGAGCTCGACTCGTATTCGAAATAAAATTAAATGAGCCAAGCTTGAACAGAATATTTTGTTCGATGATAAATTCGAGTTCGACTCGTGTTCGAAATAAAATTAAATGAGCCGAGCTTGAACATTCAATACTCGACTCGACTCGGCTCGAATACTGCCCTTGATTCCTACTCATTCCCGTTGAACCAAAAACATACATTTTTTTTGTATTGTGGGAAGTGTAAAAATAGAAAAGATTATTCCTCTTATATAAACAATATATTTTGCCAAAAATTGAAATGGACAATATGTCAATATGCTTTTCTCAATTATTATTTAATAAAAAAGAGTTTAAAAAACAAAAAAATAATATGTATTTATTATTATTATTATTTATTTATTTATATATTATCCTTAAGGGTTAAATACCTCATTAGTACCTGTGTTTTAAGTGTTTTTAAATTTAGTGCTTCAGTTTTGTTTTATATCATAAGTGGTACTTGAATTAGGAGTAAAAACCCATTTGGTATATTTGTTAGATTTTTTGTCCAAATTTTAACGGCTCGCTACGTGTCAACCGCTGAGGTTAACATGTGGTATTATATTTAAAAAAAATAAAAAATAAAAATCTTTAAGAATAATAAAATTTAAAAAAAAATGAAAATAACTTGAAAATAAAATAAAATATCAGCCACCTCCTTAGCCGGTCTGGGATGGTTGAACCACCCCATGATAAGAAAAAAATAAATAAATTATGGGTTTTGGACCTTAGGGGTGGGCGAACCACTCTCATGGGCCAAAGGCCCAAAACCCATCATTTTTTTTTCCTGCAAGGCGGCCACTCCCTTGCCCAAAATGGCTAAGGAGGGTGGCTCAGCAACCCTTTTTTTTTTCTTCATTTTTTTTAAAAAAATTTTATTATTTTAAATTATTTTTTAAAGATTTTTATTTTTTATTTTTATATAGTGTTACATGTCAACCTCAGCGGTAGACACGTAGCGAGCTGTTAAAATTTGGACCGAAAATCTAACAGAGATACCAAATGAGTTTTGGAAATAAAAGAAGCAATATGGGGACTTGATTAAACATATCATTGTACTTAAAAAAAAAAAATAATACAAAAATACAAAAAACAAAAAAAATATCATTGTTTAAATTTTGAACGTTGCCTCCTTATTTTGACATTTGCTCCTCTTCCCGCCATTTTCTCCCACTCATATATTATACTCTGATCCCAAACCAAAAAATACGCCCAACAAAAACCCAAAACCCAGAAGAATCGGAAGGAGCAAATGGGTATCAAAGACCTTCTCAGATTCATGAAGCCCCACATTGAACCCATCCACATCAAAAAATATGCCGGCAAGCGGGTAAATATCCTTACCCTTTTTCCCTTTTCTTCTTTCAATCGGGCATTTCTTTCGAAGTTTTTTGTTTGTTTGTTTGTTTGTTTGTTTGTTTAAAAAATCAGTTTTGCAGGTGGGTATCGATGCGTATTCATGGCTTCACAAAGGAGGTAGGCCAACGTTTATGTAAATGTGGCTTTCAATGTATTCTGATTTGGGTGTGTGAAATGAAAGAAATTAACTTAAAAAAAATGTTGGGGCAGCTTATTCCTGTAGCATGGAGCTTTGTCTGAATTCAGATGGCGATAAGAAAATGCGATTCTTGGAATACTTTATGCACCGAATCAATCTGCTTCGGCACCATAAGATTACGCCCGTCGTCGTTTTCGACGGCGGGAATATTCCGAGTAAGGCCTCCACCGAGCAAGAGCGACACAGGCACGTATAATAACAATATCCCACAATTTTATTTTATTTTTTACTTTTTCTTTTTGGTTTTTTGAATTTTAAGATGTGGGAATGTGTCATTTTGATTCAGAAAACGAGAAGCCAATCTTGATTTGGCAATGGCCAAGCTCAAAGAAGGGAATGTTACTGCCGCCTCTGAGCTCTTCCAGGTATTATTAGCTACTGCTATTATCTCCCTTTTTTTTTTTTTTCAATGGGTTAATATTGTTGGTTTAATGACTGTAATTCATCTCACATTTAATGACTAAGTTAAGCTTTTATAAATTTCTACCCATTTTCTGTTAGAATATTAATTAAATAATTAAATTTACTATTTTCTATGAGTTTAAGCTTTTAAGATAAGTGGTAATTTAATATGATATTAGAGCAAATGTTATAAGTTTAAACTTTATATTCGTCATTCATCTTCTATTTCAATTAAATATTCTATGTATGGTGCCTCACCTTTTTGTGTTTAACATGGACAAGTGGTGATTTAACGTTTTCAACTTGTAGAGAGCAGTGAGTATCACACCATCCATAGCGCATCAAGTGATACAGGTACCTAATTGCCATAGCTCTATTAACTTTATCCATCTTCTAGGTCTACACATTGTTCCAATGGTTTCCAAATATAACTTGGTTTGATAAAAAACTTTGGGATCTAGATTCACTGCTAGTAACTGTGTCCCTGGTGACCTTTCAGGTTCTTAGATCAGAGAAAATTGAATATGTGGTAGCGCCATATGAGGCCGATGCACAGTTGGCATATCTATGCAGTCTTGAGGCTGAAAAGGGTGGTATTGCTGCAGTGATTACAGAAGATAGTGACCTAATAGCATATGGTTGCCAAGCTGTAAGAATTCCCACGAAACTTTGATATGATGCAGATGGAGGTCTACTGCTCTCCTGATGACTTCATTTTCATTTTCTATCATTGGCAGTTTTTGTTGTTGTTTTGATTTGTATTTGGTTGCAAACAGATTATCTTTAAGATGGACCGATATGGCAATGGCCAACAGATAGTGCTAGACAAGGTTTTTGACTCTGTGGCTCGTACACCTTCCTTCCGAAACTTTAATATGGATTTGTTCAGAGGTGGGTTCACTGTGACACACTAAATTTAGTTTGTGTATTTTTTTATGGCAAAAATAAAGGTTGTATATGTTAAGAAAAAAAAATGTGGATTGAAAGCATCAACAAAAACATGCATACCACACCAAAAATTGATTTCGGTTAACCGAAGGGATTTCCATACCTTGAAATGCTGGCAGGCCTTAATGTAATCATACATGTAAAGTGAGTAATCTCCTTCCACTAATTTTTTCACGAATGCCTTGAAAGAAAAAATGAAGAAAATAGTTTTGACCAACGTAATCCAAACTTGTATTCGATTATATATAAGCTCTATATAGTTAATCATTATATCGAGTTTCATACTACAACAGATTGTTAACAAACATCAGCAAATTTAAATTGCAAACTAGCTACAAATCAAGAAGAGAGAGCTCATCAGCTATCCTTCTCATGGAGTTGGTTTCTGCCGTGTAGTATGATAAGATTGAAGGTCTTGAACTTCTGCATTATCCTTATCTTGTTCTGCACTTTCTACATTGACGCCATGATTCAAACTGTAGTGATTCAAATTGTTATCTGAACTGATGCTGTCTGAAGTCTTCTGGCTTACATGCCTGACAAATGTTAAAGCAGAAATGTGTTCCTTTGCCTATCTGAATGAGTAAAACAATATCTCATTTTCTTGGTGGTTTCCTATAGATGCATTCGAAAGAATAAGCAACACATTTGTCTATCTGAATGAGTAAAACAATATCTCAGTTTCTTGGTGGTTTGCTATAGATGCATTGGAAAGAATAAGCAGATTACATTGTGGCATTTTCACAGGTATGTGTGTTTTAGCCGGCTGTGATTTCCTTCCATCTGTTCCCGGGATTGGAATTGCAAAAGCTTATGCCTTGGTTTCCAAGTACCGGAACTTAGATCGTGTAAGTCTTCTCTACTTGTTTCTGAATAACGTTAACAGAACAAAGTACATTTTTATGCACAGAAGATCTGGTCAAGATAATATAAAGATAAAAACAGGAGCTACAAACCATTTATACACGTTCTTAATCAGAAGTATTTTTATGGAACCATTTCTCTGATAAAAATTTGTAAGGTAGAGTGCATGATCATAAACATATGAATCTTGCCCTTTTTCTGGGCAGTGGTAGGATATAAAATATTTAACATGTTTCATCAGAAGCATTTCTGGTGGGGACAGATGACAACAAGCTAGAGAGGTTTTAAGTTTCGATAGATAGTTAGTTGTAAGGTAAAGTTGGAATTTGTTTGGAAAGTTCTCATTTAGGCTCTTTGGAAATAGGAAAATGTTAGATTTACAACACCAATATAACAACCTCTCACATGAAGGTGGGCCCTATACACTGGGGCCCACCCTCATGTGAGGGATTGTTGTGCAGTTGTTGTGATGATGTAGTGCAAGAATCAAATTCCATGGAAATATGACATCAATGAATCATGATGCAAAGCAAACTTCGAATAGAATCAGGTATAGTTTAAGATCGCTAAAAACCAGACATAACTGGTTGTTGCCGTCACATACACTAATAATTAGCTTCTTTCCACTGAAATTAATAGGGCAGCCTTCAACAGAGTATTTTCTGAAGAGAATGCTTGTGTTTCTGTTGGCTAATTTGGCTGCCTCTTTTGGGAAGTCCACATGACATGTGCTTATACTTGTTCCATTAGAAAGGTCTTACATCTGTCATTGTTCTGCGGACGGCCCTTCGGTCTTTGAAAGAACTTGAATGCTTTCTAATTTATGTTTCCTTGTTCGTATGAGATGAAAAAATTCCACTCATCTAACCAACTGATGCTATATTGCTCTGCTGAGTTTTTATTGGAACCAAACTAAGGAAAGATATGTGTTTCAAATGTTTGTTTAGGTTCTTTTCTTATGGATTCTCAAGCATCCAAAGGAAGGTTAAACTAAATTTCCATAAAAGCTTGGTGGAACTTGGTTCTCCACATCTTTGAGCTCTGGCAATTTGGTGCCATTGTTGTATTTCACTTACTACAAAACAAGCCTAAAAAGAGAAAGGAAGGCTAGCAAATTAGATTGATACTCGAAGAACTGGGAAAAGTTTTTTTATTTCTGGCTGAGCTAAACATCAAAATCCTATCATATGTGTACTCTATTTAGAATAGTGTACATTTTCTCTGCTTATTTCCACCCATTGCTTGACTTTTACCCGCCTCAAAACTGATATAAGGCTTTAGTTTTATTACTGCATTGATTTCGGGATTTGGGTTAAAAGCAAATTCTAAATCGTGAATGTGACGGTTTCCCTAATGGCTTAATCTGTTAAAGACTCGTGGATTTTCATAAGTAAAGCCATAATCTGTTGAAAATCTTAGACTTTCCAAATGGGCTTTTTATTATCAAGAAACTCTTCAAAACATCCTTGTGTGCTTGATTGTATGTCTGCTTCTAAAAAGGTAGATTTCGTTGCAACTTTGCTATATTGATTTATAGTTTTAGAGATGTGGGTGATGTAAATGATTCATGCTATTATGGCATTGGTATCCCTAATATCTTGTCTCACATGTTTTCAGGTTCTATCAGTTTTGAAGTTTGAGAAGGGCAATCAAATGCCTGAAGATTACTCCAAATCTTTTACAGAAGCAGTTGCAGTTTTCCAGCATGCCCAAATGTGTGTAGTTTGTGAAAATCAATTACTATTTGAATAAAGCATCACCAATTCCTCGTTCTCTCTTGCATATTTACAAATGTATACTGCCTTTTTCCACTTTTATTAGTGATACATACTGCCTTGTTGCTGCTATGCAGATATGATCTTGACACTAAAAAGCTCAGACATATGAAACCTCTCCCAGAAAAGCTTCTACAGTCTCTAAGTGGAGAGCTTGAGTTCCTGGGGCCGTATCCTCTCTTTCTTTCTTTTTTCTTTTATTTATTTATTTTTAATTAATTTCTTTATTCTGACTTATCAATATACAGAAGGACATCTATGAAGATAACTATCCCTCTCTTTTTTTTTCAGCATTTTTATCATGTTATACACCATGATTTATAGACCTACAGCCACCATTACAAGTCCTAGGCCATGGTGCATGCATTACAGTTCGTATTATTTGAGGTTTGAACCTAAGAGACTTTGTTCTGTTTGACATGATCACCTGTCTTAGTGTTCTTGCTACATAGCTTTGCATCTATGCAACTGGTTATATTTGAGAACCCTTGAAAATGTGAAATTGCGAGTAATAAGCCCAGTGTGGGAGTGAATGTGGGTGGGGTGTGTTTCTGATTTGCGTAGTTTTTCCTTGACTAATTATAAATTAGGGAAATGCCTCCATCAATTGCTACTGCAATAGCTGAAGGAAATTTAGACCCTATAAGCATGGAGGCCTTTGATCATTTCCCAAGTTCTCGATGCCATCCACATCCTGTTGTGATCCAAACTTCAGATGAACTTCCAAGTCCTCAAGCTGCTGCTGTATCTACACAAGAGAGCTGCTTTGCTGTCTTTCCCTCCCATATAAACAGAGACATTGATATTACTGGTAAGTTCTCTGACTCCTGATATTGCCTTTTTTTAATAAGCAATCCCAGGTAACACCTATTAACAAGTTTCCAATATATGGTTTTAATTTTTGGTAAACAGACAATTGTGTTAACCACAAAGAAAGCAAGTCCAATAAGAGTTCTTTTGGCCCACTAGCAAATTCCGAAGTTTTCTATACACAAACACACACACAGATGCTTAAATTAATGTAAGCATGTAACTCATGAGTTAATATTTGCATGCATTAATGAATGTATCTGTATCATGTAGATACGTATGATACATGTATGTGGGTCTAAAATTGGATGCCTGTATATGAATACTGTGGAGTAAATTGTTTTTGAACAAATGAAAGTAAATTATTGGTATATTTTGATGATATACAGAGAAGCAGACATCAATTTCAAATGAAAGTAAATTTTTGAAGGAAGCTGCAGCACTAGAGAAATTAACTTTGCCATCAGAAATTCATGGAACAGTAGAAAATACAATGGTCGAGAACAGCAATACCCTAAAGGTTCCTGACAACAACCCATTCAAGAAAAGGAAATGGGATGAAACCCGGTTCGTTCAAATAGAGAGCATTGCTGAAGAGGTTTTAGTTGCAACTGATGAAAATTTGGAAATCTTGTGCTTAAGTACTCTTGATAACACTCCATTAGAGGTTCTTGACAAGTCTGCCAGGAAAAGAAGTCTCAGTGATATTCACTCAGATCAGATAGTTGAACAAGTTTCAGGGATAACTGAGATAGAAGATTCTGACATCTTGTGCATAAATTTGGAATCCCAGGGGAGTGTAAATTCTAAGCCTAAAAAGGTCACTGATGGAAAAAGGAGAGGGAAAACTGAGAAGTCGAAGAGAAGTAATAGCAAGATTTCAGAGAATAAAAAGAGCAGCAGTATCTTGAATTTCTTTTCTCGTGTATAGTCTTTCAATTCTCTTTTAAGTTCTATTTTGTATCTTTTCTTTTTTTTTCTTTTTTCTTTTTTCCGGATTTTTTGGCAGTTCTTGAGAAATTTTTTGCTCGAAGTACAAGTTTTGATCTGAGGTGTCCATTTATTATATATCATTGGATATAGGATGTGATACCAAAAAACAATTTATATTTGATTTATAGAAAGCTATTGAGAAATTATGTCAATCAAAATATCCAGAATTTGCAGACTACCATAAAAGGAATTGCTGCTAGTCTGCTATAGTTATGCTTTGGTGAAAAATAAAATTGGTAAAGGAGTGGAGTATTCACACTGAGTGTGACGACCCGTTTTTTTTTTTTTTTTTTTTTTTTGAAAACGTACAAACGGATCTTCACAGTGGCACGACTATGTGTCGCTCAGCCAACATAACGTACACGTTCCATACATGTACCTGATAATCAGAGTTACATTTAACAGCGGAACATAGTAATCAATGTGCAGCGAAACACATATCATAAGCGGAAGTACATCTAATACACAACTGTTAATTACATCAAGAGCCATTTACACATCTATCTATTTAAGGCTTATATAACATATTATACTAATTACATTCTAAAATATAGGCTCCACAAGTACATGTGCCACGTAGGACACGAGCCATAGATAAAATACCCAAAATGCGGACTACCCATGAGTCCGTGTCTTATGACTGTTGCGATGTGCTCCAATCATAGTATCCCATACGCTAGGTGGACGAGTCAATATCTATATCCGCAGAGCCTGCAACCAAAGCATCAATGTCTGCACGGTTGCGGGGGTTTGCCGCATCCGTACAGGTGGAATTATGAGCCCACCGCCTTAGCATAAATAAATACACTAAGACCTCAGCAGTATACTATTCACTGAGTTTTCGCAAAGAACCAACTTTTCATTTTTAGTCGTGCGTACACTATAACAGCTACCAATTTTATAAACTTTTGTTTGAAAAACCCCCATAGCTGATATAGCAAACACCGACTAATAGAAAACATTTAAATACTGTGGGTAGCTAGCATTATACGAAAAAGATTCGTTATAGAACACAATGACATTTAATCATGCAACCATCCGATACCAATATACATAAATTCTTTTTCTATCAAGACTTTTATGCATACTAATACGTCTAGCAAAACTACATTTAAATCATGCATCCATCCGATACCAATATACATAAATTCTTTTTCTATCAAGACTTTTATGTATACTAATACGTCTAGCAAAACTACGTTTAAATCATGCAACCATCCGATACCAATATACATAAATTCTTTTTCTATCAAGACTTTTATGCATACTAATACGTCTAGCAAAACTACAATATACTTATCATGAAAACATCACACAATTTAAACAATGCTATGCATGCTCATGATAGTCTTTTTGTTCATTATGAGCCTCACGCTCTCTTCATTATTATGAGCCTCACGCTCTCTTCTTTATTATGAGCCTCACGCTCTCTTCATTATTATGAGCCTCACGCTCTCTTCATTATTATGAGCCTCACGCTCTCTTCTTTATTATGAGCCTCACGCTCTCTTCTTTATTATGAGCCTCACGCTCTCTTCTTTATTATGGGCCTCATGCTCTATGCTTTACAATTCTAACTCTATACTCCTATTCTTTGCAAATCATGCTCTCTTCAAATACAATGAACCAATCAACATGAAGTTTTCTTTATTTTTCTTTGCATAATTGCAGTACATATTCAGACACTTTAAATCAATTCAAACATTTCATTTATGTATCATTTCATAACATCATTGATATTTCAACATAATTGAAACTACTTAAAACATCCAAAGCATACATGTTAACATATCGTTGGTTCAGTAGAAAATCATCTATCATTTGCATTTCTATAAAATACGAAAAATATCTTTTCTCAGTGAGTAGAATACTTACCTGGCTGCGCGGATATTAAGCACTAGGTCTCCTAGACACCACCATACAATGCATTACTGTAAAAACAATACATTGCACATTATTGACAACTTCTAATATAAGACTCACATATAGCTCTTAAATTGCTCAAGAGCTAACCCATGGAAAACCCATAATATTTTAAGGGTTCCAACATATTTTCCCATAGTCCTAAACACTAGCTAAACTCAATTAACACTAACCCAAAGTATTCACTAAGGGTTAAATATTAAAATCACCATTTAATTATTTACCTATAACATTAATTGCTAACCCGTAATTAATTCCACTAACCCATACATTATTTTCACTAACACTTTTATAATAATATTTGCCCTAAAATTATATTAACTAATCTCTAGATTATTTCTCACTAACATTTTCTCCATATCATTAACTCTAATATTATGTTCATAGATCTTTCTACATCAATTACTAACATATTAACATAATTTAACTATCTAAATTTTAATCACTTAAAACTCCTAAATTAATTTAACCCATCAAATTAGAGTTTCTAATCTTAAACCCAAAATTATAAAACACTACCCCAAACACAATATTATTAACCCAATAGCATTTAGTAAGGGTTAATCACATAAAAACACCACTAGAATTAAATACCCGAAAGTTAGGCTTTAGGGAACTCACCAAAATTTCACCAAACCAAAACTCATGGTTTGGGTAGCCTCAAACAAGTTCCAAGTAATCCATTACCTAAAGAAAACACCACATTAAACTCACATTTTAAGATTTTAACCCAAAATCTCAAGAACACGAGTTTAGTGTTTTACCTCAAAATGATCGGTAGAAACGTAGATCGGGCTTTGTAGATCACGTTACCGAAGTCGGATTTGAATTTGAACGGTTGGATCTTCGTAGATCACAACTTTTGTATATTGAGAAATCTCCCTCTCTCCCCCTTATCTCCTCTCTCGACCACACTGCCTCTTTCCTTCTTAGTTTTCTTTTTCTTTTTCTTTTCTTTTTTTTTCCAAGTGAGGCGCTGCCTCACACTTTATCTTCTTCTTTTTATTTCTTTTTATTATTTTATTTTTTTGTTCTTTCTTTGGGAAGGGCCAGATGGCCCTTCCTTTCTTTTAGTAAACGTGGGGCGCACCTTTATGTTTTTTTTTTTTTTTTTTTTTTTTTTTTTTTTTTAATTTTTAATTCCTTCTTTCTTCTTTATATATATATATATATATTTTCTATTTCTTTTCTCTTTTAATTTTATTTTTATTATTTTTATTCTATTTCTTTTATTTTCTTATTTCTATTTTAAATTCTTTAATTCTTTTATTTTCTTTATTTTATTTTATTCATTAATTTCTTTTATATTTATTTTTCATTTCCAATTTCTTTTCTATAATTTCTATTTTATTTGGACTTTAAAAATATTCATTTGCATTTTTAATGACACTAAAATAATTTTAATTAATCATTTTACTCAGATTTTATACTCTAATTATTAAATAATGCCCCTGACATTACATCCCTCCCTCCTTATAAAAAATTCGTCCTCGAAATTTGGACATCAATTCACTTTACACACATACGAGCATGCGTTCTACATTAAAAATATCCATGCACGTATGCGTTTTACATGGAGTACTTACGCAAAAATTGTATGACATAACAATCATACCTGGATTTATTCGCTAAAATGGGGAATCGCTCCCACATCTAACAATCAAGCACTCGTGTGGCTTCCTCAACATCATGGTTTCACCACAGAGTTCGAACTAACGAAACAAGTTTTGTGTTTTCTTACAAACCATAGCTCGTTTTACTATTCTTTATAGGTCAATTTCTATCGAATACCAAGAAGCACATCACAAGCATAAGGTCACAAACACGTTCACAACGAAGAAATACAGGAAAATGTCATGAATGGCTGCTAAGATTAGGAGACATCACGACCGATTATGTGATGGACATACGTTTTGCACAAGGGATGACTCAACATACCTAAAATTGAGCACATCCATATTGTCCAAAGCGTTACATGTTTCGCATTGGCGACACCTTGCATTTCACAAGATCGCCAATTTGAAACACAAAATTGCGACGATGTTTATCCACATAGCTTACCATCACTATGTAGTGAATATCTACTTTGAACGAGTGCAATCTTCCCTAGAATCATGCACCACTTCAAAGGTCACTAATCGTCTCACACCAACTTCATGCCAAATGAATTGGCGTTCCTCTTTGCGTCCTTACGACGTTACGTGCGATAAAACGTTAATAGTTGTAAACTACCATAACTAGTAGTCACAACCAATGGCGAGTATTATATCCGACTTTATAAATTTCCACACGCACAACTTAGGCATACCCTTAAGTATCTAAATAGCCCTCTTGGATCAACTGCTCGCCCGCGGAAGGTACGTTGAACTAACACTCCTATTACACTTTGAATCAATCTTGCCATCAACGTTACCTCATGTCTCCATCTCTTAACACCGGAGTGCATTGCTCACAAAATGGTAGGACATAGACAATGATTACTGACTATGAATCATGAGAAGAATAACGATACTCATGATCCACAATTGATAAGTAGCATAAGCTATATCCATGTTATTATACAAGGGTGCATCCCCACCTATTGTGATGTATCTGTGCAAGCCACATATCCAAAAATTTTATGGGTAGTTAAGCACAAGAACAACTGTGCGTTCACTTTCTAACGTATTGACTAGGAGTCCATTTTCGTTCATTACGTAAACCAAGAATGACACTTCCTCAACCCAAGCTCACATCTCATGAACTTGGAGAAGAATCCCTTTTACTAAACACTTCCAACACTAATACCAAATGTCTTCCATACTCGACACGACTAGTCGAATAGAATAAAGTGTCGTTGGTACACTCAGCTACTCAGACGTCAAGGTATCCATGGAACGCTTTATTCATCAAGTCCATAAATACCAACGGTGTATTTGCCAATCCAAATGGCATCACCAAAAATTCATAATGGTCATACCATATATGGATTGCTGACTTTGGCACATTACCTTTCGTACCAAAAGTCAATGGCATCTCGGAAGAAAGTCAATCCCCAAGAATACCGAGGCTCCTTAGAGTTGACTGAACAAGTTGTCAGTTCTCAATAAGGAATACTCTCGATTGATTGTCACTCGGTTTAATACACAATAATTTATGCATCCTCGTATAGACTTGCAACCCAAGTGGAAACGTCAACACTATCCGGATATTCCCAACTAGGACTTGATATGAGCTTGGCTTAGACATAAGCCAAGCACACAAGTGTACACTCTCGGACATTCATCATTGTTGAACATCGAAGAGGAATTGCGGAGTAACTCGCAAACAAGACCCGCAAAGTTCGTACTCTTTATACTATAGGGTAGAAATAAAATTACCCACTTGTGATTATCTACGTTCACTTCTACTCTTTGATCATCAATCCATTCCAATTTGGTACCAAAACCCTAACGAGTTAATATTGTATTCAACATGGTAAGTTTTATTATTTAACATGTTGAACACCAAAATTCTATATGCATGGCATTAAAAATCAACATATTACATGTTGAAGCTAAGTTTGCTAACATTAGAACTCTACACACATAACACTGCTAGCTTTGCTGGCAGAGTCTTTTCTCTAATACCTATGGCACACTTGTTCACATGCTCCTTATAAGCAAAGGCGTCATCTATATGAGTGGCCACTCATAAGTTCTAATCTAAGGGTTGAATGCTCAATTTGCATCGCTTACAATACAAATGAGACAAGGGTGAACTACTTAACATATCGAACTAAATGAGTTAGACACTGCAGCTCATCATGTCAAAAACTAGAGTTAACAATGTTATCACCCATATCGTGCTAAGGCAATGACTTCCATATTTACTGTTGACAAATGCGTCACCAATAGAAATGGTCACGCACATTAATTTTAAAGGTTTGGTGCCCATTATGCATGTAACAATGCATAGTGAGACATACGAATGGATAAAACTCCAATAAGTCAAATGTACACAATGCTACAACATATAGGTATAATACCTATGGTAGCATTAACAACATTTGCGATGGTTGGACGGACTTCAGCATTGCTCGGTGTGAGTGGGCACACCTTACTTGAGCAAACTGTCTTGGTTGATAATTGCCCGCTAAAGGTATTCGACTTTGGCGGCGACAAGTTGGCGACTACTCGTGGAATGGTCTTCTCAACCATATTTACAATATGCCTTAGATCTTTCTCGATATACATCCAAGTGTAGCACCCCACACACTACACTGGGCAACGCAAGAGTTGCTTGAGTCAAAGCAGCTAACGAGGGACATAGCTTTATAAGGTGGCCAAATCTACTACATCGAAAGCATACCCGTGATTCAACATGACACATACACCAAAGCGTGGCTTCCCACAATTGGTGCACAGCGTGACATCGAAGCGGCTCGCAGAGGCACCTTCTTATCCAAGGAACTTAGAGCCACAACCAATAAGTTGCTTCTTCGGCAGTGAGGAAGCATGAGCTCCCAATGGCGCCTAAAATCACTCCTACCTCAATCAATCATTGAGGAATCCTCTTCCTCATTGCGTATCGACAATGCTTGTCTTGGCGGCCTTACTTGTCCATATAATGAAATGCTACATAGACAATACTACGTAAAAAGATTTCATGCATCACCATACCCATACAATGCACCTAAGAAGCTTATTCTAAACCGTTTCTTATCTAAGCGATATACTCTACACGATCACATTAAAGTTAACCTACAATGTGAAAGTGAGAGGTAAACTAACTACACGTAAATCAAATAATATGCATTACAAAATCTATGTAATGCATATGGAGTACTACATTTTAATTTTCTATCTTTGTTAAAGCTTTTAAGATTTCCTATGGCTCTTTTGTTATTATTAGACTCTGACGCAACCCTAAGTTTCCGCTTTCCGCTTTTCTAACCAACCCTAGGACTAACTGCTCTGATACCATCTTAGCATAAATAAATACACTAAGACCTCAGCAGTATACTATTCACTGAGTTTTCGCAAAGAACCAACTTTTCATTTTTAGTCGTGCGTACACTATAACAGCTACCAATTTTATAAACTTTTGTTTGAAAAACCCCCATAGCTGATATAACAAACACCGACTAATAGAAAACATTTAAATACTGTGGGTAGCTAGCATTATACGAAAAAGATTCGTTATAGAACACAATGACATTTAATCATGCAACCATCCGATACCAATATACATAAATTCTTTTTCTATCAAGACTTTTATGCATACTAATACGTCTAGCAAAACTACATTTAAATCATGCATCCATCCGATACCAATATACATAAATTCTTTTTCTATCAAGACTTTTATGTATACTAATACGTCTAGCAAAACTACGTTTAAATCATGCAACCATCCGATACCAATATACATAAATTCTTTTTCTATCAAGACTTTTATGCATACTAATACGTCTAGCAAAACTACAATATACTTATCATGAAAACATCACACAATTTAAACAATGCTATGCATGCTCATGATAGTCTTTTTGTTCATTATGAGCCTCACGCTCTCTTCATTATTATGAGCCTCACGCTCTCTTCTTTATTATGAGCCTCACGCTCTCTTCATTATTATGAGCCTCACGCTCTCTTCATTATTATGAGCCTCACGCTCTCTTCTTTATTATGAGCCTCACGCTCTCTTCTTTATTATGAGCCTCACGCTCTCTTCTTTATTATGGGCCTCATGCTCTATGCTTTACAATTCTAACTCTATACTCCTATTCTTTGCAAATCATGCTCTCTTCAAATACAATGAACCAATCAACATGAAGTTTTCTTTATTTTTCTTTGCATAATTGCAGTACATATTCAGACACTTTAAATCAATTCAAACATTTCATTTATGTATCATTTCATAACATCATTGATATTTCAACATAATTGAAACTACTTAAAACATCCAAAGCATACATGTTAACATATCGTTGGTTCAGTAGAAAATCATCTATCATTTGCATTTCTATAAAATACGAAAAATATCTTTTCTCAGTGAGTAGAATACTCACCTGGCTACGCGGATATTAAGCACTAGGTCTCCTAGACACCACCATACAATGCATTACTGTAAAAACAATACATTGCACATTATTGACAACTTCTAATATAAGACTCACATATAGCTCTTAAATTGCTCAAGAGCTAACCCATGGAAAACCCATAATATTTTAAGGGTTCCAACATATTTTCCCATAGTCCTAAACACTAGCTAAACTCAATTAACACTAACCCAAAGTATTCACTAAGGGTTAAATATTAAAATCACCATTTAATTATTTACCTATAACATTAATTGCTAACCCGTAATTAATTCCACTAACCCATACATTATTTTCACTAACACTTTTATAATAATATTTGCCCTAAAATTATATTAACTAATCTCTAGATTATTTCTCACTAACATTTTCTCCATATCATTAACTCTAATATTATGTTCATAGATCTTTCTACATCAATTACTAACATATTAACATAATTTAACTATCTAAATTTTAATCACTTAAAACTCCTAAATTAATTTAACCCATCAAATTAGAGTTTCTAATCTTAAACCCAAAATTATAAAACACTACCCCAAACACAATATTATTAACCCAATAGCATTTAGTAAGGGTTAATCACATAAAAACACCACTAGAATTAAATACCCGAAAGTTAGGCTTTAGGGAACTCACCAAAATTTCACCAAACCAAAACTCATGGTTTGGGTAGCCTCAAACAAGTTCCAAGTAATCCATTACCTAAAGAAAACACCACATTAAACTCACATTTTAAGATTTTAACCCAAAATCTCAAGAACACGAGTTTAGTGTTTTACCTCAAAATGATCGGTAGAAACGTAGATCGGACTTTGTAGATCACGTTACCGAAGTCGGATTTGAATTTGGACGGTTGGATCTTCGTAGATCACAACTTTTGTATATTGAGAAATCTCCCTCTCTCCCCCTTATCTCCTCTCTCGACCACACTGCCTCTTTCCTTCTTAGTTTTCTTTTTCTTTTTCTTTTCTTTTTTTTTCCAAGTGAGGCGCTGCCTCACACTTTATCTTCTTCTTTTTATTTCTTTTTATTATTTTATTTTTTTGTTCTTTCTTTGGGAAGGGCCAGATGGCCCTTCCTTTCTTTTAGTAAACGTGGGGCGCAGGTGCGCCCCACACCTTTATGTTTTTTTTTTTTTTTTTTTTTTTTTTTTTTTAATTTTTAATTCCTTCTTTCTTCTTTATATATATATATATATATATATATATATATATATATATATATATATATATATATATATTTTCTATTTCTTTTCTCTTTTAATTTTATTTTTATTATTTTTATTCTATTTCTTTTATTTTCTTATTTCTATTTTAAATTCTTTAATTCTTTTATTTTCTTTATTTTATTTTATTCATTAATTTCTTTTATATTTATTTTTCATTTCCAATTTCTTTTCTATAATTTCTATTTTATTTGGACTTTAAAAATATTCATTTGCATTTTTAATGACACTAAAATAATTTTAATTAATCATTTTACTCAGATTTTATACTCTAATTATTAAATAATGCCCCGGACATTACACTGAGGTTGCATTTGCCAAAGAATTCACATAAGGCGAGATAAGATATGCGGCCGGAGCCATTTTTTTCTTAGAAAGCATCAATAGGATCTTCTCCATTTTAAGTGAATGCTCATCAAGTTTAGGTTTTTGACCGGTGGATAGTAGAGAGAATCTTTATCTCCGCAAAAACTTATCTAGAATTTCCGGCAACCGTTTCCACACAGCTGCATATCTTTTGGGATATACAAATCCAAGCAGCTTACTGTCATTTTACCATTTCATTATGTCATAGTAATTATAGAGTTGCATGTATGCATCACAAAGGCTATCATGAATCATTGCAGAAGCTGTCAAAAGCCATTCTTGTGCAATTTTATGGTTTTTTATTGACTTGGTTGAGACATATCAGTCGATAGTTTTACTGCATACACAACTATTCTAGTCAACAAGAACATAGATGGGTGATTAATGCTTGTTTCTCTCAAGTAGACGCTTGAACCAATGGGCAGACATCTTTGGATACCTCTTGAGGTTGGCGTAATCAACGTAGACAATTCCGAACCTCGAAGTGTACCCCGATCTCCATTCAAAGTTGTCGAGCAACGACCAGGCAAAGTAGCCGATGACATTTGCTCCTTCATCGACCACCTTCTTCAATTGGGTCAAATAGCCTTTGTAGAAGTTGATTCTTGTGGTGTCATGCAATCCCTTTGAAAGTGTGACATTACCAGGGTCATCCATGCCTGCAAATTAAACATCAATCTTATCTTAAGCTAAATGCTTAAATTGAATAAGAAGAAAGAAGGCATTGACTGACTCATACCATTTTCAGATAAAATCACAGTAGGGTTTCCATAATGCTCTTTTATGTATGTTAAAGCTTTGTGCAAACCCCATGGTACAATGTAGAGCCAATTAGAATTTGCCTGCAATGTTCGATTAATCATAAATTAAAATTAAAAGTTTGAGTTGTGCATGAATAAAATTGTGGAATAATATATTTAAGATTGGGTTGGAATTACCCTTGGACCAATAGGCACTCCATTCTTTTCATCTACAAGGTTCATGGAGAAAAAAAAACACACAAACAAACTGATTAGAAAATACAGTTGGAGAACAAAATATAATTATTTTCATAGGAAGAGGAGAATAACTTACAGGCAAATCCAACATTCCAGTCCTGTTGGTAGCCCAAATCTTTTGGTTTTGGTTGATGTGGATCATACATGTAGAAAGCAGTATATTGATTGATACCAACAAAATCCATTGAACCCTTCACCATCTTCACCTCTTCTTTGGTGAACCTGGGCAGCCTATCCCCAACAATATCTTGCATTGTTCTTGGATACTCACCATATACAATGGGATGAATAAACCTACATGAAGTAAAACACACTCTAAGAAAGACAACTGAGAAACTAAGAATCAGTAGTTTTTTATTATTATTATTATTATTTAGTTTGCTTATCTCCACCTATTCATTTATGGAATTCTTTTACAATTGTGCACAATATATTCTTAAAAAATAAGTTCTATACCCAACTCATTACCAATCACAAATAAGTTGTATCTCTAAGTAGGTCTTAAGGATTTTACCATCCAACATGGAAGTCTCTTGCTCTTTGAGCTGCATTGTTGTCATCCTTTGATTTGGTAAGAGGTTCATACCAAACAAAATCCAAGAGAATTCCAATCCTTCCTTTCTGTTTTTCCTGAAAGTTAACATTAACTTTAATGCCTTTTAATGAATTAAAACAAGATCATCCAGTTGAAAACAAAATAACAAATGCTACTCTTACTTGATACTTTTGCCTGTATCTCTGCACTGCAGCTGCATGAGATAAAATCAAATGATGGGCAGCAATATACGGCTCTGTCGCAGAATTTCCAGCCGTACAATTTCCAAATGCCTTGGAGCACCTTCCAGGAGCAAAGATCCCGTTATCATATCCAAGAGCAGCCACAACTCTAGGCTCATTAAATGTCATCCAGTTCTTCACTCTGTCTCCGAATGTCTTGAAACAAAAGTCCGCATAATCGGCGAAGTCTTTCCTATAGGGTTTGAGACATTTATCAAGTTCCAAATCTTTTAAGGATACAACTTGTTTAAGGAATCTTGTCTGTCAGAGATTTACTTACACCACTTGATCACTCAATAATCCCTTGTACTTGATCTCAAGAGCTAGGGGAAGATCATAATGATATAGATTTGCATATGGGGTAATGCCTGCAGAAATTCAGAGGCCTTATGATTAATCAATGCAGATGGACTTCATGAGAATTAATGGTAGATCAGCACATGTTTTCGTTGTCATCTAAATTTACCTCTCTTGAGCAAGTAGTCGATCAACCTATTGTAGTATGCTACACCCTTCCTATTCACTTTCCCCGTTCCATCTACATTGACAGATTTGATAAGACAAGACATAATATTTTATATATCGTTACGTATTCACTGATGTTATAAATAAGCAAGCTGCTGGTGAATTACTTGGGAAAATTCTAGACCATGAAATGGAGAACCGATATGCATCAAAGTTGAACTTTGCCATGATATCCACATCTTCCTGTAACAGTAGAAGAACATATTCAATTTCAAAGTTACCCTTATAGCATAAATAGCCATGATAAAGAATATGACAGTACAATGTAAGTATCAAATTAAGTTCAGTTTTTATTTTCGCTGCCATATCAATTAACAGCCTACAAACTAACATCACCAATGGTATAGCTACTTAAAAGAGCCAAGGACGACCCAGTACTCTCTCACCAATCTTCAACCTTGCAATAGTTCTCATTTTAAACGAAATAAACAGTTCATAAAGCAATAACACATAGGAGAGAAATGGAATAGGTGGCTAGCACCCCATGGTTCGACCATTAGAGGTGCTTCGGTTGTCCAATCCGGCCATTAGGGGTGGTACGTACGTTGTACTATCCCTTGTGATACAAGCCATTTCTCTCTTATTCGTTCATTTAAAATAAGAGTATTGATGCTAGTATCACAAAAACATTTTATAAAGTTTTTTTTTTTTAAAATCAAAATTAATTCAACGACTACTAAACCTTTTTGTCACGTTGGATGTACGAGATATTTGTGAGATATACCCTTATATATATAATAAGAGAAATGCTAGAGCTATTTTTTGTATCTTTTTGAGGTCTTTTTATGACACTTTTATTTTTTTTAATAAAAATAAAAGAGAGAAATTAAGTTGTAATTTTTTTTTTATTATTAAAAACAAGATGCCATGTCAACATTATTATTATTAAGCCAAAAAAAAAAAAAACATTATTATTATTATTATTATTATTATTATTTATTTTATTAAATCAACATTATTATACTTAAGTGATTCATGCACAACCCATATTGCACAACTAACCCACAAACAAGGAAAATGTTAGATTTACAACATCAATACAACAACTGTACAACAATCCCTCACATGAAGGTGGGTCTCACATACTGGGGCCCACCCTCATGTGAGGAGTTGTTGTACAGGTGTTGTATTGGTGTTGTACAAGAATCAAATTCTCACAAACAAACACATTGGGTAGGACCTATACATGTGACTCCTAACCAATGTGAATAAAGTTGTATAATTGTTATGTATAGTTGTTGTGCGAGAAGCATTTTCCTTTCTCATTTCAGGAAATCTAAATCCAATCTGACGTGGAGATGTACACGTAAAGATTGGTGCTAGTCTATTCAAAAAAAAAAAAAAAAAAAAAAGGAAAAAAAAGATTAGTGCTAGTAGCTTTGATCGACCCGGACAATCTCGTCGTTAAAAATGAAAAAGTGCGACGTCGACACAAAAAGGACTTACTTTGTAGCGGTGATACTGGTCCACCGTAACATCTCCGGTCGCATTTTTAGCAACAACCCCTGTTTCCCAATAATGACATTTCCAATAATTATTAATTAACCTTCTAACTTTGGAAAATAAAAATAAAAATAAGACTTAATTGGTAGTAATATTAATATATATGGATCGAGATTTTAACCGGGGATTTTAACGAAGGCATCCCAAATGCTGGGCCCACGACCATCCTTGTGGGCCATCCCCTCCACCTGATAAGCGGACGTCGCCGTTCCGAACACGAAGCCCTTCGGAAAGCTCTGTCTGCTCAGCCCACCGGTGTCAATGTCATTGAGCTCCGTCGCGTGCGCCACACGGACACAGTGGATGAGAAGAAGGACGGTGAGCAAGAAAACCGGCAATGGAGATGATGGAGCTCTCATTTTGAACCCCAGAGAGAGAGAGAGAGAGGGTGGTGGCCGTTCATAAGCAAAAGCAACATATATATATATATATATATATATATAGTGTTTTGGTTTGGATAAATTAAGAATTAAGCCAGGCCAACAGAGAGAGAGAGAGAGAGCTTGGTGGCCGTACGTGCAAAGTAATTATATATTTAGAGAGAAAAAAATGAATAAATAGCGCTTGTTACAGATGGAGTAGATATCGATCTTCCGCCAAATCCACGTGGACGTGGTATCCAATAAGAAACTTCGTAATCTTATCTACGTCTTCAAATAGGGAGAAATGACACTTGCCCAATAGTTGTCTGTTGCGTAAGATTTTAAAGACATAAAGTGAATTTTATGTTGTAGATTTTATCATATGGGTTTTACATAGGACCATCTCATGTTTCTAATACCTTATACAACAATTGTGCACCAATTATTCCTCTAAAATAGGACATGCATGATTAGATGTTAAAGTTACCGTTACGTACCGGTGAAAATGTTGATCTAAGATCACGAGTATTCAAGTTTGTCTATGATGTCAACATTGACCTAGTCGGAGTAAAATAGTCAAAACTTCTAATTTCGAGATCAAATGAAGACAAATTTGGTAACGATGGAAAGCTAACTCCAAATGCTACAACTTTATATTTTATAACAATTTTCCAATTTCAATTTTTATTAGGTCAAAACGGGATGCGAAGAGAATGACAAAATGGCTCGTTTGCAATCTTGTCCGAAGTTGCAGATGAGTTTTTGGTAGTACAACTCGTTTGCAAGCTCGTCGGAATGAATTGCATGTAGATGAGGTTTTGGTAGAATAGCTCTTCTGCAATCTGTTTGGACACGCCGCCTAAGAAAACTGTGAAATGCGGTGATAAAGCTAAGAAACCCAAGGCTCGTCCTATTGAGCACTGAAAATCTGCAATATTTGGGAAATCAACTTTCAGATTTGAGGGCAACTTTCCTAAATCTAGGATCTACAAACCATTTATACACGTTCTTAATCAGAAGTTTTCTCATGGAACCATTTCTCTGATCTAAATTTGAAAGTTCGAGTGTGTGATCATAAGATAAACAGATGGATCTTGCCCTTTTTCTGGGCACTAGTAGGATATAAAAGATGCAACATGTTTCATCAGAAGCATTTCTAGTGGGGACAGATGACAACAAGCTAGAAAGTTTTTAAGTTTCGATAGATAGTTAGTTGTAAGTTAAAGTTGGAATTTGTTTGGAAAGTTCTCATTTAGGCTATGACATCAATGAATCATAATGCAAAGTAAGCTCCGAAATGAATCAGGTATAGTTTAAGATGGCTAAAAACAAGACATAACTTCTTGTTGTCGTCATATATACTAATAATCAGCTTCTTTCCACTGAAATAAATGGGGCAGCCTTCAACAGAGTATATTTTCTGAAGAGAATGCTTGAGTTTCAGTTGGCTGCCTCTTTTGGGAAGTCCACATGACATGTGCTTATACTTGTTCTGTGACTCTTAGGTCTTTGAAAGAACTTGAATGCTTCCTAATCTATGTTTCCTTGTTCGTATGAGATGGAAAAAGGCCACTCAGATAAGCAACTGATGCTATATTGCTCTGCTGCGTTTTTATTGGAACCAAACCAAAGGAAAGATATGAGTTTCAAATGTTTGTTTAGGTTCTTTTCTTATGGTTTCTCAAGCATCCGAAGGAAGGTTAAACTAAATTTCCATAAAAGCTTGGTGGAACTTGGTTCTCCGCATCTTTGATCTCTGGAAGCACATATATCGTGAAACTTCTGCTGTATCTACTCAAGACAGCTGCTTTACTGTCTTTTCCTCCCATAGAAACAGAGAAATTGTTATTGCAGGTAAGTTCTCTGATTCCAGATAACAGCTCTATTTTTAATAAGCAATCCGAAGTTTTCTATACACACACACGCGACAGATGCATATATTAATGTAAGCATTTAAATCATGAATTGACATATGCATGCATTAATGAATGTATCTGTATCATGTAGATACGTATCATACATGTATGTGGGTCTAAAATTGGATGCCTGTATATGAATACTGTGGATTAAACGGTTTATGAACAAAATATTATTGGTGTTTTTTGGTGGATATACAGAGATGCAGACATCAGTTTCAAATGAAAGTAAATTTTTGAAGGAAGCTGTAGCACTAGATAAACTAATCTTGCCATCAGAAATTCATGGAACGGTAGAAAATACAATGGTTGAGAACAGCAATACCCTGAAGGTTCCTGACAATAACCCATTCAAGAAAAGGAAATGTGATGAAACCCAGTTGGTTCAAATAGAGAGCATTGGTGAACAAGTTTTAGTTGCAACTGTTGAAAATTTGGACATCTTGTGCTTAAGTACTCCTGATAACACTCCATTAGAGGTTCTTGACAAGTCTGCTAGAAAAAGAAGTCTAAGTGATATTCACTCAGATAAGATAGTAGAACAAGTTTCAGGGATAACTGAGGTAGAAGATTTAGACATCTTGTGCATAAATTTGGAATCCCATGGGAGTGTAAAATCTAAGCCTAAAAAGGTCACTGATGGAAAAGGAAGAGGGAAAACTGAAAAGTCGAAGAAAAGTAATGGCAAGAGTTCATAGAACAAAAAGATCAGCATTATCTTGAATTTCTTTTCTCGTGTATAGTCTTTCAATTTTTTCTTTTAAGTCATATTTTGTTTCTTTTTCTTTCTTTTTTTGGGGATATTTTTGGCAGTTCTTTAGAAATTCTTTGCTCGAATTACAGGTTTTTATATTTTGAAATGTGATAGAAGCTCAAGTCTTGATATGAGGCGTCAGTTTAATATATATCATTGGATATCGGATGAGAAACCCAAACGAAATTCATATTTGACTTATAGAACGCTAGTGAGAAAATATGTCAATCAAAATATCCAGAATTTGAAAAAACTGCCATAAAAGGAGCTGCTGCTAGCCTGCTATAGCTCTGCCTTGGTGAAAAATAAAATTGGGAAGGGTGTGGACTCTGGAGTATTTACACTGAGGATGTATTTGCCGAGATAAGATATGCATAGCCATTTCTCTTAGAAAGTGTTGCAGTTTATTCTTTTATAGGCTTAGAAAGTGGGAATAATGAAATGGAGAGAAGTCATTTCATGGTCAAGATTTTATTTTTTTTCATTTAACGGTGTACATTATTTAAAATTTTTAAATGACGTCATAATTATCATGCAGCATTATATAGACCGTTAGATGAAACAAAATAAAATTTATATTTTACCATTTCATTATGTGCCATAGTGAGTATAGAGTTGCATATATATGCATCACAAAGGATAACATGAACCATTGCAGAAGCTATCAAAAGCCATTCTTATGCAATTTGATGGTTCTTTATTGACTTGGTTGAGCCAGATGACAACAATTGCAGATATGAGCTTCATTAGTGCAGAACTAAATAAAAGGAAAGAACCCAAGTAGTAAGCAGCAAAAATTATCAGCTCCATATTAGTCTACATTTTTACTGCATAGACAATTGTTCGAATCAACAAGAACAAAGATAGGTGATTAATGCTTGTTTCTCTCAAGTAGACGCTTGAACCAATGGGCAGACATCTTTGGATACCTCTTGAGGTTGGTGTAATCAACGTAGACAATTCCGAACCTTGAAGTGTACCCTAATCTCCATTCGAAGTTGTCGAGCAATGACCATGCAAAGTAGCCGATGACATTTGCTCCCTCATCGACCGCCTTCTTCAATTGAGTCAAATAGCCTTTGTAGAAGTTGATTCTTGTGGTGTCATGCAATCCCTTTGGAAGTGTGAGATTACCCGGGTCATCCATGCCTGCAAATTAAACATCAATGTTTTAGTGTTTTCTTTCAACTCTTGTATTAAACTAAATGCTTAAAATGAACAAGAAGAAAGAAGACATGCACTGACTCATACCATTTTCAGACAAAATCACAGTAGGGTTTCCATAATGCTCTTTTATGTATGTTAAAGCTTTGTACAAACCCCAAGGTACATTGTAAAGCCAATAAGAATAGGCCTGCAACGTTCAATTAATCATAAATTAAAATTAAAAATTTGAGTTGTTAATTAAAAAAATTATGGAATAATATTTAAGATTGGGTTGGAATTACTTTTGGACCAATAGGTACTCTGTTCTTTTCATCTGCAAAGTTCATGGAAATAACAAACTCATTAGAAAATATAGTTCAGAAAGAAAAGGACTGAGGGACAAAATATAATTATTTTCAGAGGAAGAGAGGAATAACTGACAAGCAAATCCAGCATTCCAGTCCTGCTGGTAGCCCAAATCCTTCGGTTTTGGTTGATGTGGATCATATATGTAGTAAGCAGTATATTGATTGATACCAACAAAATCCATTGAACCTTTCACCATCTTCACCTCTTCTTTGGTAAACCTGGGTAGCCTATCCCCAACAATATCTTGCATTGTTCTTGGATACTCACCATATACAATGGGATGGATAAACCTACGTGAAGTAAAACAAACTATAATTTACTGTAGGAGTGACGAGCTCGCTGCAGGTGATATTTTGAAGGTTCTCAGAAAAATTTGGGTAAAAAGCCGTTTTGCCGGGCTCACTAGGAATGCTCTGAGCCTCTGACCAAGCTCTTTGGGTCTAAGGAAGAGTACTGAGTATCATCTTACATTGACACGCATGTCAGTCGAATTAAAAAGAAAAATATCAGTAGTTTTTCTACTATTCAGTTTGCTTATATCTCCACCTATTCATTCATGGAATTTTTTTACAATTGTGCACAATATTTTCTTAAAAATAAGTTCTATACCCAACTCAGTACGAATCACAAATAAGTTGTATCGATAAGTTGTTGCCACGATTTAAATTAAATGCATTAAACAAGAGAATTATAAATGTAGGTCTCAAGGATTTTTACCATCCAACATGGAAGTCTCTTGCTCTTTGAGCTGCATAGTTGTCAGCCTTTGATCTGGTAAGAGGTTCATACCAAACAAAATCCAAGAGAATTCCAATCCTTCCTTTTTGTTTTTCCTGAAAAATTATACATTTAATCAGTTAACATTAGCTTTAATGCTTTTTAATGAATCAAACCAAGATCATCCAGTACTTGAAAACAAATACCAAATGATACTCTTACTAGATACTTTTGACGGTATCTCTGCACTGCAGCTGCATGAGATAGAATCAAATTATGGGCAACAATATACGGCTCAGTCGCAGAATTTCCAGCCGTACAATTTCCATACGCCTTAGAGCACCTTCCTGGAGCAAAGAACCCATTATCATACCCAAGAGCAGCCACAACTCTAGGCTCATTAAATGTCATCCAGTTCTTCACTCTGTCTCCGAATGTCTTGAAACAAAAGTCTGCATAATCGGCAAAGTCTTTCCTATAGGGTTGAGACATTTATCAAGTTCCAAATCTTTTAAGGATACAACTTCTTTAAGGAATCTTGTCAGTCAGAGATTTACTTACACTACTTGGTCACTCAATAATCCCTTGTACTTGATCTCAAGAGCTAGGGGAAGATCATAATGATATAGATTTGCATATGGGGTAATGCCTGCAGAAATTCAGAGACCCTATGATTAATCAATGCAGATGGACTTCAGAATTAATGGTAGATCAGCAAATGTTTTGCTTGTCAATTAAATTTACCTCTCTTGAGCAAGTAGTCGATCAGCCTATTGTAGTATGCTACACCCTTCCAATTCACTTTCCCCCTTCCATCTACATTGACAGATTTAATAAGACAAAGACATAATATTTTATATATGGTATGCATTGATGTGATAAATAAAGTTGCTGGTGAATTACTTGGGGAAATTCTGGACCATGAAATTGAGAACCGGTATGCATCAAAGTTGAACTTTGCCATGATATCCACATCTTCCTGTAACAGTAGATGAAGAACATTTTCAACTTCAAAGATACCCTTGTAGCAGAAATAGCCATGATAAAGAATATTAAATCGCCACTGGTCCTAAAAACTTAAGCAAATAGGAAATGATTGATTTAATCCTCACGTGTGGGTTCAAACTCCTCTTTAATTAGTGGGGCCCAGCATGTGGATTATTTAACTAAAATGGGAGGTGAATTGTCGAAGACAAAATTCAAACTCAAGACTTTTACTCTGAAACCATATTAAATTACCACTTATTCTAAAAGCTTAAACCAATGAAAAATGATTGAATTTTAATCATTTAATTAAAATTCTAACAAAAAATACGACATACAACGTTAATATAGTTCAGATAACCATTAGTTTCAAAGTTGATTTTTTTTTTCAACACAAAGTGATAATTTTTAGTAAGAGCTATCACAATTCTATTACCACTGTTCTATTATCTGTGGATGTGCTCTAAAGCACCTTCCCTAGCTTGTTCAAAATTATACGAAGCCTAGCTCCTAAGGAGGAAATTGGAATGGTTTTTGAAAGATTTAGGGCTCATTTGGGCAGGCATTTTAGGGTAGCATTTAATTTGCTTTTTAGCTAAAAATCAAAAGTATTAACAAACAACTTAAAACACAAAACACTCAAAACTGCTTTCACATTTACATCACGTAAGCAAAATCACCCTCTAAAAAGTTTTGCCAAACGAGCCATAAATATATAATTTAGAGCCTGTTGAGGTATAGGGGTCGGTCATATGTGGATAGCTACGTAAGGAAGAGCCACCACTCTCTCACCAATCTTCACTCTCACAATATTAAATTCAGACGAAACATTATAATATGACCAAAATCAATTAAACTATTTTACAAGGAGAGATCTTACAATTCTACACTCAAAGTGATGAACCTTTTGTCTAACCACCCTCTTACATAAATTAAGGCCTTCAAAATTAAAAAATAAAATAAAATAATTAATGTCCCAATTAGCAAATAAATGTAAATTAGTTTAATATTACGTGGAATGTTAGACTAGTATATATATATACATATATCGTGTTAGAGACTAGAGTATTCAATTCATCAGTTTTTTTTTTTTTTTTTTTTGTTCAACAATTTCTGTGAATTACCTTATTTTTTTAGTTGTAAAAGATGTTAAATCTGATCGAAATCTCACTTAAAAGGTTCTTTTAGGTTTTGATGTAACCCGATATAATTAGTATGGTGGATTGAGATCTTGAATATGACACCTACGGTGTAGGTGCGTCCAATAACTCTAATATAGGCAGTTTTGAAATGAACGTTTCATAAAGCGACAGAATTTAGAAAAGAGAAAGAATGGATGACTTAGAATCGAAACAAAAGTTTTATCTGGAGGAGTCAAAGCATTAATAAGGAATAAGTCTAATTTTGATAGAGACCAAACAAATGTTTAGGCCTCGTTACGGTCCTTGTGTTTTATATGAGTTAAGTCTAATCTTAATCATGTACATGTATATAAGCGCCTGGATATATTGTATCGTTTGGTATTAGAGCTAAAACATCACGTTATAAGTTTGAGTCACAAAAAAAAAAATGATTATCATCGGATCATTGTTAATAGAATGAGCTGTTATAAAACATTATGGTATGTTATAATCTTTGTGTCCCAATTAAGTAGGTTAAGTTTAATCTTAACCGTAAAATATAGAGTCGAATATTTAAAATAAATGGCTTAAATTAAGTATTATAGGAAATCTCAAAGGTGGTAGCTTTGAGGTGGACACAAAGAAAAAAGGACTTACTTTGTAGCGGTGATACTGGTCCACAGACACATCTCCATTCGCATTTTTAGCAACAATCCCTGTTTCCCAATAATTAATTAACCTTCTAACTTTGGAAAATAAAATTTAAACAAAAATAAAAATAAGACTTGGAAGTAATATTAATATTAATATATGGAGATTTTAACCGGGAATTTTAACGAAGGCATCCCAAATGCTGGGCCCACGACCATCCTTGTGGGCCATCCCTTCCACCTGGTAAGCCGACGTCGCCGTTCCGAACACGAAGCCCTTGGGAAAGCTGCGTCTGCTCAGCCCACCGGAGTTGTTGAGCTCCGTTGCATTCGCGACACAGTGGATGAGAAGAAGAACGGCGAGCAAGAAAACCGGCGATGGAGATGATGGAGCTCTCATTTTGAAGACCAGAGAGAGAGAGAGAGAGAGAGAGAGAGTTGGTGAATGAGAGTGCACAGAGGCAGCCAGAGTGAGCGTTTATATGGATAAGGGAATTTGGATTTTACTATTAAACAAGTCGCCGAAAAAGAGAGAAATCTAAGGAGGGTTGGCGCAACATCACGCTCGATGACACATCAATCAGACATCATGGGTGATGGGACCAAATCACTGTGTATCTCGTGCACCTTTTTTTATTTTTCGAAAATCAATGATTATTTCTACAGTCTTGACTCTTGAAGTTCATATTTGTAAATCATTTGTGTTTCTGACTTTCTATTGCATATCACTTGATTGTAAAACTAATTTTGATTATATAAAAAAACTTTCTATTTCTATATATGCACATCTGCAAATGTTTTTATTAATGTGTTTTGGGGATTTTTATTATTTTTGTGATTTGAAAAAGTATCATGATTTAATATAAGTGTGAAAATTATTTTTGAAAAATGTTTTTTTAGTGAAGTCTACGAAAAAAAAAATTTATAATGTATACAGGTGTAAGATGAGCTCAATTGATCGTGAACTTAGCTCGATTAAACTCGATTCGATCTTAGTTCGAAGAATAAATGAGTTGTTTGTGAATATATTAATATGTTCAAATATTAAACGAAGCATGCTTATATAAACTCAACTCGGCTGGAATAATTTTGTATAAACTCGTATAACTTTGTTTTATACAATTTTTTTTAGTATTATTTTAATATTGTAAGAAGAACATCTTAAACAAAAGGGAATAATCTTCCTAGTATAATAAATATAACCTGAATTATTGTTGTTGTGAGTTTAGTTTTAGTGATTTTTGTATGTACATGAGTGTGTTTGTGGTTATGTATAAATATGTGTGTGTGCGCGCACGCACGTGTTTGTGTATGTGCATTATAAATTTATATACATACATATAAACTCAAGATTAGATTATTTAAGTTTCAAGTTAATTTATTTAATTAACACATATGATAACATTTAACAATAATTAATTAACTAGTGATTAATATGTATTTATGAAAAGATAAACAATCATAATATTTACTTACAGATGTATTACTATACATCATTCTCTTGTCATTGTCCTTTTTTTTATTTTTTATTTTTTTTAATTGATGTGACATTGTCAATCTACCTTTAGATCAATCTTAATTAAAAAAAAATGTAACGCCCAGCATAAAAGAATTGCGAATATAAATAATTAATGAAAATGTAATAATTAAATTTAAGTAGTATTTATTCTGGTAATATTTGGATTAATTATTTTAATTAAGAAAAGTGATAGTTATTTAGTATGAGGTTAGTGGCTAGTAGTTAGAACTAGTAATAGATAATATTTTGAAGTGATTTAGAAAATAAGAAAAATTACAATTTATCCCCATGAAGTTGACACAAATTTACAATCCTGATACTAATGTTTCAATTGCGTCAATTGCAGCCCATAAAGTTCAAGAAATTTGCAATCCACCTCCTTTCATCCAATTGCTCCGTATGATGAAACGGAAATGCACCCACATGCCAGACACGTGCGTTTTTAGTTCTAACTTACTAAATATGCCCTCATTTCTTCACAAAACGCATCGTTTTAGTAAAATGAAAAAAACCCCAACTCGTCCCATACGTGCATGCGTCGTCTTCTTCCTCAACGCACATCACCTTTCTTCCCAATGAGAACGCATGCCTGAGGACGTACGTCTAAAAGCAGGAAATGCACCCACATGCCAGACACGTGCGTTTTTAGTTCTAACTTACTAAATATGCCCTCATTTCTTCACAAAACGCATCGTTTTAGTAAAATGAAAAAAACCCCAACTCGTCCCATACGTGCATGCGTCGTCTTCTTCCTCAACGCACATCACCTTTCTTCCCAATGAGAACGCATGCCTGAGGACGTACGTCTAAAAGCAGGAAATGCACCAAGTACGATACTTTGTATCCAAGGTCAAAATTGATAGCTCTAAAACCGAATCAGCTCCAGCCAAACACCACACACACACAGACTGGTTCTCTCTCTCTCTCTGCCTGAAGCTCTGGAGCACTGAGTTTGGATCTTTTGCTAATATTCTTTACAGCTTTGGAGTTTGGGGAAGAAGAGGGGGGGCGTTGGGTGGGATTACGAGGCAATTACTTTTCTCTTCTTTGGTGCTCTGCAGCTCTTCTACTGGCCTCTGATCTCTGCTACTTTGCGAGCTTTCCCTTGCCAATGGTGCTCCGATACCCTTTGCTCCATCCAGGGGCTGCTGGAGGTTCCGTTCATGGCGGTTTCTTGCCTCTGCATTTCCAATACTGAGTCTGGTATGACTTCATTCTTGAATTTGAGAGAGAGAGAGAGAGAGAGATCATTCTTGTGACATTGGAAACATTTGTAACGTGTTTGGTACTCGGGAATTGGCTAGCGCAAACCGGGGCTTGTCAAATCCTTTCTGGAATGAGGAAATAGTGTTTGTCGCGGCAAAGCCGTTTGAGGATTACTTGTTGCTTTCGGTTGAGGACCGCGTTGCGCCGGGGAGGGACGAGGTTGTGGGGAGAGTTTTTCTTCCGGTGACGGCAATTGAAAAGCAAAGTGATGAGAAGCCGGTGACTTCTCGGTGGTTTAAGAGCAGCATGTCTGTTTTGGATGGTTTCATGGAAGAAAATAGAAGGAATTTTTTTTTTTTTTATTTCATCTTGCTATTTGGAGTAGGTTGTTTGGTTTTGGGTTAAAGGCCTCTTAATAAATCTGGGCCATCCAAGCATAATATCTAACAAGTGCCTCTCTTGGATACTGCAAGTTTGCAATGTAAACAAACTAATTTATATTCGGAAAAAAAAACTACTCTGTTCTCCTCTGTTCTACACAACATAAATAGAGGAGAGAGAAAGAGGATAATGCATGACTTGGTCGTCACCCGAAGTGCACTAGCCATGCTCTCATCCGCGATCCACTTGTGCTTTACTTTTTTTTACTTGATGAAATAACTGGCAGTACAATGCCTTATATACAGGAGATGACCATGACAATTGCATTGATTTACATGTATTCAAAGTAAGTGCAGAATTACAGGAAGTCATAGACGATGGAGTTTCCTTATTTGTTGAGGTAATCTTGATTTGCATTCCTTAGCTGTCTTGAATGGACTTGGGATTCTAACAGGAGGAATTTCCTTAAGTTGCTGTAATGTTTTCCTTTTCTGCATAGGAGCTGTTGCTACAGGATCTTCGCATAGCAAATGAATGGAATATGCTTTGATGGAGCCTTGCTAGGTAGATTGATCATGTGATGGATCGCGATCTTCGCTTGACAATTTGATTGCATGATCTAGACTTGTTGCAGCGTGGTTGGAGCTTTCCTCATGGAGTAACGTTCTCAAAAAAATTTATGTCACTCTTCTCACCACCACCACCATGGCCACCCTCCGAGTGAACCGTCAACTCATCCCCCAAGTCACCATGGCCCATTGGCTCACCCTCCTAGCCACCAGTTAAGCCGCCGGTTAAGGCCCCGCGGGGGTCAGAAATGGGATGGGAGACCTCGTACGTGGATGGTGGTGTCTTGCATGGAGGTTTGCATGGACAAACAGTACTCCATATGGGTCCTAGCCAAGTTATTCCTCAAGCTCCGAGGTATCGATTCAAGACCGAGGCGCTTCAGATCACATCGCAAACCTGAAAGCTTTTCTAAGTGGTTGTACACCTCTATTTGGTTCTAAAACACGGACGTGAAGGAAAAGGCCTCCAAGGAGCAGCTCCTCTGTTCACCTCTGTTTTCATGTACTAAAACAGAGGTGAACAAAGCCATAAGGATTTCCTAATAAAACATGATTACCTTGTGGACCAAGTCATGAAATTTGAACACTTCTTCATCATGCACAGTCTTTCAAGGGATTACATGAGCAAGTATGTAGATTCTTCATCTGTCTGCTGCTCTTTATATTTCTTTTGTTTACTGACTTATTTTCTTTTATTTTCATTTGAACCCTTAGGCGAATGCTCCTAGGGTTGGTGCCCCTGTATTGCCACATGATCTGTATAGAGGTTGTGTAACTAAGTGTACTTCAGGGCTCTTTTGGAAGAGAGTTTTAGACTCAGCTTAAAGATTGCTTTGACTTAATAAAATAGTGTTCATATGTCTTCTTACTAGAACTGACCGAGATAATGCCAGCCATTCTGAATAAACCCAAAAAATACCTATAGCGTCGACTGAGGAGGAGGCGAGGACTCCAACGAGGTTGACGTGCCTAGCGGCTCTGAGGAAGCGAAAACCTTCTTTCAAGTGTAACTATGGCGGTGTCTGGGAGTTCTTTACTCCTCCTGACTTGGAAACTGTGTTTATGCAGAGGGGTAGCTAACTCGTTGATTGTTGAATTTGGAGGGCTAGCTAGCTTTGATAATTTGTTAGAACTAATATGTGCTTCTTGTTTGTACCTTTAATTTCTTTCTCTCTCTCTCTCCCTCTTTGTTTTCTCGACCTTGTTAGGCTTATTGTAGCAAGGTATGTAGGAGTTTATGTACGTACAGCGTCTTCGATATAAAAGAGGAAAAAAAAAAATTGGTAATTTTTCCTTTCTATTTTATTAACTTGTTGATTTCTTCCATGCCTCTGTCTGTGTGTGTTAAACAATGGGGGTAATTACCTTTTCCCCCCATGTACTACCAAAAAATGTGATATGCCCCCATGAACTACCAACTTGACCGAAAATGAGCATTCAACTTCCACTGTTACGCACTTTACCCCCTTCCGTCAGTCTTCCTGGTTAAAATAGACGGTCAAAGTCGGTCAACGGTCCCAGCCCTTTTTATTCCCCGTTTTGCCCTCAGTTGCAGTGGAATGAAGGACGAAATTAGCCTCCCTAAATATACCGTTCGAATATGTAAATGATGGGGTGTTAGATTACGAATATGCCCTTACTTTATCATCCAAAAAACCGGAAATGCCCCGTGAAGAACTAAGACAAAGAGTGACCTAACTCACTGAGCGCCGCACAACCCGTCTTCTACACTTAGAAACCCTAGAAATCTTCTAGAACCAAAGACTTGCACTTCGAACCTGACGCACGGCGGATTCGTACAAAAAAATTGGAACAGACCCAGATTCGCACTTAAAGGTCACCCTTGTTTCAGGTATCGGCCGACTTTCACTCTTTCATTAAAATTAGAAAGTGTGTTGTTGTTGTCGAAGTCGGAGTGAAAGCAAAATTTCACTCCGACATTCTGTGTGGTTGTTGTTGTTTTGTGCGATAAAGTCGATGGTTTTGTTGATTTTTTTTACTTTTTTGTTACTTTTTTTGATTTTTTTTCCTGTAGTGGTCTTGCACGGTTGTCGTGTTTTCCCGTTGTCAGTGGTCCCGAATGTCTTTGTAATGGGGAAAACGTTGGGAATATGATGGTTTTGTACTAAAAAATATGTTTCGGTGGTCCACAACTTTTTTTGTTTATATTTATCCTCTTCTCTTAGGTGGTCCCGAATGTCTTCGTAAAGGGGGGAAAAGGTCAAAATAGGATGGTCTACAATTGTCTAAAATGTGTAGATTACATTTCGTTCAACCTGATGAGTTTATTTAATTGTTTAGAACAGATTTAACAATTAATCCATTAAATAATCACAATTAGGTATCTAAAGTACTGCTTCTATAGAATCTTACAACTTGAAATTTTACTTTGTATCTAAACTACTATCTAAAGTACTGCTTCTATAGAATCTTACAACTTGAAATTTTACTTTGTATCTAAAGTACAGTACTGCTTCTATAAGCATTAACAATTAATAAACACTTTGACTGACTTTTTACTTTTCCAGAAATATATGTATACTAGACCTAGAGTTAATAAAAATACCTCTAATCTAGGGTTTGATAACATAATGATATTTTCATATATATGAAGATGATAGGTAAGCACATGTAGTAAAAATTTGCCCTAACAAAAAAAAAAAAAAAAATTCTTAAAAACTTAAGTTAACACAGAAATGAATTCAAGCAACTCATACACATATTAGTAAATACTCATATTAGTTTATATTTTATATGTGTAGTGTCAAGCAGCCGGCATATACAATGGCAAGCAATGATGTGATTTTTAGGGTTCATTATGGGGGCCGGTTTGACCGGCGACATAGGTGCACGTATGTTGGTGGGAATATAGGGTTGTTTGAAGAACCTTATGACTTGGATTGTCTATCATTTTTTGAGATCGAAAATGTAGTTAAAAAATTTGGATACCATCCAGGTGACCTTGTTTACTATTGTGAGGCCGGTAAAGAATTAGAAGACGGGTTAGTTTTGTTAACCTCAGATGAGGATGTCGTGAAAATGGCTGATGTATTTTTAGGTCATAAACTTGTTGTGCTATACATTGTTGCTTTTTCAAAGTCTGCTAATGAATTAGTCCCAAATGTGAGTGAGGTTGAAGAGGATGATGGAGTTGAGGAAAGGAGGATGAAGGATGTAAATGACCCATACTGGAGGGCATTGATGAGTGATGATGAGAACGATGCATGGGATATACCTGACGAATCAGAAGATAGTGATTCTTATTTTGATGAGCAGGGTGATTCTGAGGAGGGTGGTGATTCCGGTGAGGAGGAGGGTGGTGATTCCGGTGAGGAGGAGGGTGGTGATGGTGGCCATGAAGAGGCAGCCCAACAAGATAGGACTCATGTTGGTGGGTTAGAATATCCATCTAAATTGTTGGATGATGAGGAAGAGGATGAGGTATCCTCTAATTTGGCCAGAAGTGATGTTTTGGTAAGTCCTCCTAAAAGTGATGAGGAGTTTGAGGCGACTAGTGGGGTTCGGTGTGTTACTAGGGTTTCTCAATTCGAAGATGTGGACATGGAAGACCCGCATTTGGATGTGGGCATGTCATTTGAGTCAGCAGCTCAATTTAGGAAAGCTGTGAGGGAATACAATTTGTTCAGGGGAAAGGATGTTCAGTTCACAAAAAATGATGGGGACCGGATCATTGGAGTCTGCAGGAATAATGCCAAGGGTTGTCCTTGGAGAGTTTATGGTTCATTGGTACCGGGTGAGATGACTTTTATACTTAAGTCACTGAACCCTAACCACCGGTGTACAAGATGTTACAAGTCCTCAATTGTAACTTCTAGGTGGATTGCGGACAGGATGTTCCACAAATTCAAGATACAGCCAAACTATCCACTTACAGCTCTCCATGACGATGTAAAAAGGAAATGGAATGTTGATGTCAGTTTTAGGCAACTGTACAGTGCTAAGGTGAAAGCCAAAGAATTTATAGAAGGTAAGCACAAAGAGCAGTACAAGCGGCTATGGGATTATTGTGCAACGGTTAGGCAAACAAATAGAGGGAGTACAATGTTGATGAAAGTTGAACGACCTACTTTAGATGTCCCACCTACTTTTCTACGGTTGTATATGTCTTTGGCAGCATGCAAAGACGGTTTCAGACAGGCTTGTAGGCCTGTGATAGGTGTGGATGGATGCTTTCTCAAGGGACGCTATGGAGGGCAACTGTTGGCTGCTGTTGGGAGAGATCCCAATGACAACATTTATCCCATTGCCATGGCTGTGGTTGAAGCTGAAAATAAGGACAGTTGGAGTTGGTTTCTAGAGACATTGGTGGCTGACCTTGGTCCAAATGGAAGTAATGGGTGGACATTCATCTCTGATAGGCAAAAGGTATGTTACTTTGCTTAGTTTCAATATTAAATTATTGTTGTTTCTTCATAATTTTTCACTGATTTTTATTTATTATTTATTATTTATTTGTATTATGTTGTTTTGTGCCTAGGGTTTGATTCCTAGTTTCGAGGATGTGCTACCAACCGCCCCGCATCGCATATGTCTGAGACGTTTATATGCGAACTTTAGGGGTGATGGGCATAAAGGATTGGTTTTGAAGGATAAGTTGTGGAAGGCAGCTTCCGCCTATAATATTCATGGATTTGACCGGGAAATGGCTGCAATGAAGAGGATGAGTCCAGGCGCACATGCTTACTTGGAGAAGATTGACCCACATACCTGGGCTAGGGCTTATTTCGACGTAGGCCCGAAGTGCGATTTGGTAATGAACAACCTCTGTGAGTGCTTCAATTCGTATATTATCAAAGCACGGGACAAGCCAATCCTTACCATGCTAGAGATGATCAGGAAGAAGTTGATGAGGCGGTACCAGAAGAAAAGGCAGGGAATTAGGGAGTATGTCTGGGAATGGTGCCCGAAGATAGTGGCGAAGTTAGAACAATGTGGAAAGGATGCTGCAGAGTGCACTGCACATTATGCTGGGGATGGACTATACGAAGTTGAGTGCAGTTATGGCACATTTGTCGTCGACCTGGCGCATCGTACGTGTGGGTGCATGCAGTGGGACATGACTGGCATTCCATGCCCACATGCCATCTCAGCCATCTTACATAACTCATCCAAGCCTGAGCAGTACCTGCATCAGTATTACAGTGTCGAAAATTACAGGAAGGCATACGACCCAATGATATACCCAGTGCCAAGCGAGGACCAATGGATAAGAACCGGCCAAGATGAAGTGGATCCACCTACTGTTAGACCTACCCCAGGAAGGCCAAAGAAGATTAGGAGAAGGGGTCCGGAGGAGCCAAAAAATCCATATTGCATGAGGAAAGGTGGTGTAACCATGAGATGCTCGAAGTGCAGAGCGGTTGGCCACAACGCTAGGACTTGCACTAGGAGGAAGAGAGTGTCCACTCGTAGTAGCTCAGGAGTAAGTGTACCCACGAGTACTGCAACGGAGTTGAGCTTTGATGATGTAAGTCTGTTTTCGATTTTATATATGCTTATAATCAAATATCATTGCCAATCGAGTTAATGATTTTACTAACTTTAGTTCTTTTGTGTTCAGATGCCTTCTCAGCCAGTTCCTGATGCTTCACAGCGTACACAGTCGTCCGCATCTACACTACCTATTTCAAGGCCCAAAAGGAGACATGCATATACTACTGTTGGTGTAGGTATCATTAAGTTGAGTGCAGTTATTACAAATATAAGTTATTTCTAATTGTTGTATGTTGCGTATGCAGCCTGCTTCTACCAAAAGGAGTAAGACAACTCCAGCTCCCTCGGTGCAGCCTGCTTCTACCAAAAGGAGTAAGACAACTCCAGCTCCCTCGGTGCAGCCTGCTCCAACTCCCTCAGTGCAGCCTGCTCCAGCTCCCTCAGTGCATACTCGGGCATCACCTAAAGGAAACCAAAAGGCTGTAAGTCAATACAGATTTACACCCCTATAGGTAAACAAATTTTTAGTTTCTAACTCATCATGTGTTGCACAGGTTCGGAAGCCCACAACTGCCCACGTTGGACCTCTCAGGAGGTCTGGTAGATTGTTAGCAACATTTAAGGAGTCCGATCCAAACAAAGAGATACCAACTGTTGACCTCACAAGTGATGCTGGTCAACCAGTAACCGCACCAGCAGTGTTCAATCGACAACCGGCCAGGGCAGGCGGAATTTTTATTCGGGAACCAGCAAGAAATGCAACAAGAGTGGTGGTACCAACAGTGGAGAAGGGTATGCAACGAGTGGAAGCAAAAGACAAGGGAAAAAGACCAATATGGCAGCCTTGATGGGTTTTTGGAGACTGTCTTTGCTTGATGTATCAGTTTGTATTATTGTTGGTTGTTGGAAGTATGGAAGGAAAAGGACTATTTCTGGTTTTTTGTACAAGTTGTTGGTAATATGCAGGAACAATTTGTAGTCGTACTTGGACAAAACTTGATTATGTTGGTTTTTTGTACTGGACAAAACTTGATTATGTTGGTTTTTTGTACTTGGACAACACTTGATTATGTTGGTTTTTTGTACTTGGACAACACTTGATTATGTTCAAGTTATTGGTAATATGTAGGAACTGATTATGTTGGTTTTTTGTACTTGGACAAAACTTGATTATGTTGGTTTTTTGTATAAGTTATTGGTAATATGCAGGTTATGTTGATTTATGTTGGTTATGTTGATTATGTTGGCTGTAGTTGTTCATATGATACTTACAGGTTGAAAATTGAGAATTACAGGTTATGTTGATTTATGTAGGCACATTGATGGGTCTTGTGTTGATGCTATAAAATTTGCATGCTATATACTTTGACTAAATATTTGCATATTCCCCCATGAACTACATGTAATGGTCACAATGCCACCATGAACTACCTTGGATTGTAACAGTACCACCATGAACTGACAAATCCTGACCAAAATAAATTCAGATAGCTACCAACCGAATTAAATTTAGATAGCTACTAATAATATAATCACATGCAACAAAATGAACATCCCATTTCATAGAGCAAAAAGGCCATTACTCATTACAAAGATACCAAATACATTAGTCATCACTAGATACTGGCCCCAATGAACTAGTCATTACAAAGTTCCAAAATTACAAATACACAAGCCATTTTGTTTCATGGTAGCCGCTTGTAATACAAATGTCCTGCACCATGATACTGGCCCCAAAATACAGCTACAAAGACAACAAAAAAAATCCAAGAAAATGCCAAAAGATGACTAGTTGTCTTTGAAACTTTCACTTGCATGTCATATCGAATTGCTTCAATCTCTAGCTTGGTCTTCAACTCTATAACCTCTTTGTTCAGCATCGCGTCCCTATGTTGCAAACGACCCATCACTCGTTTAGCATGGTCACACATGTCACTATCTTTCCATTGGAAGAATCCACAAGAGCGACCGGCCTATTCAAATTACAGGCCATAAAAATAAACGAGGATTAGTTTATTAGTTTATTAGTTTTGAAAAATATTCAACAAAGTCAAGAAATCCATCAACATTGCACCAATATTATATGCTATTTTCAACTGTTAGTGCACAACATTGGACCATCCATGAGGGAAAAAAAAACAGGAATAGAAGAGAACTGAGTTGAGCTTTGATATTAGATCCAATCTCATCATACTATCAAATCAGAGGGACATAGATGTTAAAAAAAATCTAGGGTTTTCTGGTTTAGTACAATATCTTGAAAAGTTCGTAGATGTTAAAAAAAAATCTAGGGTTTTCTAGTTTGGTACAATATCGTGAATCATCCATCTCTTTCCATAAACAGTGTTGTTACATCGACAGCAAGACATAAAATATAACGAATCCAATTTGGATAATCGAAATATATAACTATATTACTCTAAAAAAAAGCTCAACTTCAGAAGCTTAAAAAAAAGCTCAACTTCAGAAGCTTAAAAAATAGCTCAACTTCAGTTATCCATTGTCTAAAAAAAAGAAAAAAAAAAAAAATTAATCCAGCAACAAGAATCCAGACCTAAGATCTAAACTTTCAAACCCTTAAAAAATTACCCATTGTCTACAAATAGAAGTGAAGAACCCATCACATCCTCAAATCACGGAGGATCTATTAAAAATAATTCTCACCTCAAAGTTAACACAACCGTAGAACAACCGGCCGAAATTATCCTCAGTGAAGGAGGTCTTCAAAGGTGCCGGAAGTCCACAACGACACATGGGCTCCACAGAGGTTGCTTCGCTATTTATTGAACAAGACATTTTCCTTCCTCTTTCTGGAAGTCGGCTCCTCCTTCTCTCTAGGGCTGTTTGAAGTTTGGAAGAGAAATGGAAGACAAGCTTCGAAAATGAAATAAGCTTGTCTTTTGATTCCTTTTTTATGAATTATTTTTCTTTTTTCTTGTTCTTTTTATTTTTTCCTTCATTCCACTGCAGCTGAGGGCAAAACGGGGAATAAAAAGGGCTGGGACCGTTGACCGACTTTGACCGTCTATTTTAACCAGGAAGACTGACGGAAGGGGGTAAAGTGCGTAACAGTGGAAGTTGAAGGCTCATTTTCGGTCAAGTTGGTAGTTCATGGGGGCATATCACATTTTTTGGTAGTACATGGGGGGAAAAGGTAATTACCCCTAAACAATGACATAGAAGGAGTTAGGTTGATCAAGTTGATCTGGGTAAAACAAATTTCATTTTGTAGTTTTCCCTATAAAATAATACTAGAAGTTTACAAAAAAAAAAAACATTTGTCTTAGTCAACTAAAGTGTCTTTGAAAAAAAAAAAAATAATAAAAGAAGAAGAAGAGAGGTTATAACATGGGTTCCTATTGAAAAATGAGCTCTTGACTTTGTTTAAAAGCTAGCTCTCTCCATTGAAGAGAAGTGACATATTTTGAAAATAATAATAATTTATAGGTGGGAGACTTTCGTAGCATTTATAACTACAAGAAGCTCTATTATAACTCTACTTTCAAGGCTATCTTTTAGCCTTACTGTGTAGCTTTCAAAGTTATATATATATATATATATATACACACACATAAATACATATACATATATAGGTTAAAAAAAATAAATAAAAATAAAAATGTTAGGAGAATAATCAGCTCTAAGGACCATTAGAGTTAGATTCCTACTAGGACTAGAGCCTAGGGGATAATGACAAAGTTGTAAGTCAACAAAACTCTGAGTAAATACATAACGCTTGGCATAATATTTTAAAAAATATTAATATCTTAGTGCAAAACAATGCCACCAAGAGGACGCCCTCGTTGTAGAAGGGTTGACCCTGAGAAGCAAAATCCAGATATGTGTGGCGGTATGCCACTACCACCATCGCCGCCACCTCCACCTCCTCCTTATGATAAAGGGTATCCTGATGCCGCACACTCACTGGCGGAATGTGCATTGCATCTAGCTGAGGCAATGGCGAGGATCTCGCAACCTTTCGCAACCAGTGCAACGGGTTGAGCAACTAGGCTAGCTATTCATTGAAGGATTTCTACATGCATCACTACAATGCATTTGATAGTAATTAAGGGCCCAAGGTGGTAGAATCCTGGATTACTAATCTTCAGATGCTGTTTAAAGAGTTAGGTTGCACAGATGAACAAGAAGTGAGGTATGGCACACTCTTGTTTACAGGTGTGGCATTATAGTGGTAGCAATCAAAGAAAGAATTGTTGACCCAGGAATTACGACGAGAGGTTGTAGTCACATGGACTTGGTTCAAGCAAGAATACTATGATCGTTTCTTTCCTAGGGCTCAACAACAGCTACGAGCCTAGGAATTCCAGAACCTGGTTTAGGGCAATCTAACGGTGGAATAATACTCTGCCAAATTTATGGGACTGGCAAAGTTCGCTACGGTGGAACAATACTCTGCCAAATTTATGGGACTGGCAAAGTTCGCTACGGTGGAACAATACTCTGCCAAATTTATGGAACTGGCAAGGTTCGCTCTGAATCTTATTCCTTATGAGGAGTCGAAGACAGAACAATTCTTGGATGGCCTTCACTGAGATTAAGGATTTCATCAGATTGGTGAATGTTGCATCTCTTGCAGAGAGAGGACTTTAGGAGGGTGTTACTACTTTTGAACGGAAAAAGATATTGATGCCTCAGACATCCTATCCTATAAAGAGGCCCGTAGTGGGCAGTGGCTTGGGGCAGAAATTAGGGAGGAACTTTCCCGTGTTCTAAGGAGGACAGAAGCCCACATGTCCTAAGTATAGGAGGTCGCACGCTGGAGAGTGTAGAACTAGAACTAGGACATGCTTTCGTTGTGGCCAAACATGTCACTTCATCAAAGATTGCCCTGTAGCAACCACGGGAGGAACAAGGCCACATGGTGGCATCAATTAGCAGGGACATAAGCCACTTACCCAGGCACGAGTATATGTACTCACCTTAGGAGGGGGCGACACCGAAGCAGGAGAAGTCGAAGTGGTGACAAGTACCCTTATACTTTTTGGTAGCCATGCTTTCGCACTCTTCGATTTAGGTGCTACTCATTCTTTTATTTCTGCCATTTATGTTAAAATGTGTAGCATAAACACAGAACTCCTAGGGTAGAAAATATATGTGGCAACACTTGCAGGGAACACCATTATGTGTAAACATTTAGTGGAAGACTGTCCCATCGTTAGTGAAGGAAGAACACCTCCAGCAATCTTAGTTGTGTTCAAAATGCTTGGTTTTGATGTCATCTTAGGGATGGATTGGCTATCAAAACACTATGCAAGCATCAATTTCTGAGGAAAGGTGGTGACATTCAAACCACTTGGAGACGAGGAATTCAGGTTCGGCGGTTCCTGAGTGCGGGCTACCCTACCGCTTCTTTTAGCATTTCAGGCGAAGAAGTGTATCAGGGATGGCGGCTATGCTTTCTTGGCTTGTGTCGTCTAAAGGTTTGAAGAAAAAGTGAAGTTGGAAAATATTGAGTTAGTGAAGGACAACCCCGATGTGTTTTCAGAACTCCTAGGGCTGCTACCTAATTGAAAATGGAGTTCTGTATCGAGTTAGTGCCTGGAGTCACACCAATACACAAGGCATCCTATTAGATGGCCCCTACAGAGCTTAAGGAGTTGAAGGAGCAACTCCAAAACCTATTGCACAGAGGGTTTATTCGCCCAAGTGTATCACCATGAGGTGCACCTGTGCTATTCATAAAGAAGAAATATGGCACTATGCAGATGTGCATAGAGTACTGGGAGTTGAATCTAGTAACAGTGAAGAACAAGTACCCTTTATCAAGGATTGATGACCTGTTTGATTAACTGACAGGAGCAAGTGTCTTTTCGAAGATAGACTTCCGATCATGATACCATCAGTTGCAGGTGCGAAGCGAAGGTGTACAGAAGACAGCAATCAGGACTCGTTATGGCCACTATGAGTTTTTGGTCATGCCATTCAGTTTAGCCAATGTATCATCGGTTTTCATGGATTTGATGAACCGAGTATTTTGTAAGTTCTTAGACAGGTTCGTAGTTGTGTTCATTGACGACATATTGATCTACTTAGCTAATCATCAAGACCATGTAAGCCACCTGAGATCAGTGATGGAAATATTACAGGAGAAAAAGGTTTATGCCAAACTTAAAGAAGTGTGAGTTTTGGCTAGAGAATGTGTCATTCCTCCGATATGTGGTGTCGAATGATGGAATTTCGATTGATCCGAGCAAGATAGAAGCAGTGGTCAAATGGGAGCGACCCACCAATGTTCAGGAGATTCGAAGCTTATTGGGGTTAGCAGGTTACTATCAAAGATTCATGGAAGGATTCTCCAAGCTCTCCGGTCCATTGACCACTCTAACAAAAAAGAATGCTCGATATGTCTGGACCGAGGAATGCGAAGAGAGTTTCCAAGAGCTAAAACGGAGATTGGTTACCTCACCTATCCTCTGCCTTCGGATTCCAGAGGGTTCCTGATTTATAGTGATGCTTCTAAAAAGGATTTAGGATATGTATTAATGCAACAAGACAAGGTTGTGGCATATGCCTCACACCAGTTGAAGGATTACGAGGAGAACTACCCAACTCACGACTTAGAATTGGCTGTGGTAATATATGCCTTAAGATTTGGAGGCATTATCTCTATGGGGAGAAGTGCGAAATCTTCATGGACTATAAAAGTTTGAAGTACTTTTTCACATATGTATGTTCAGGATATTTTATACTTATTGAGTGGTGAACTCACACATTTCTCTTGTAAAATTGTGGTAATTTTACAAATACTGCTGAGGAGGAGATAAATGATGACCCTTATGCTTGTCTAAAATTTTGTTCATGAGGCTTGTAGGAGGCCTCTCACCTTTTGAAGGATTGACTTATATTGAGTCAATATTTAAAATTAAGAGTAGAAATGCCGTTGTGAAATATTTGATTTTATCTCAAGACAATAGTAGTTTCATGTTGTTGTAATACTATTATGTTCTATTTATAATATGTTATTTCAGATATAAGCTCTGGTATTATGTGATGAAGAGTAAGATGTGATTCCTTTTAAAAAGAAAAAATTTATACATGTTTTCTTCCACTACGAGTGTATGCAAAGGCAGTAGCGTCATGTAGAATTATAATATTTCTGCTTTACGACTTATATAAAAGTCGGGATGTTGCAAAAATCAATAGTGAATTGACAATGCTACATCAGCAGAAAATATAAAAGAATGACAAGATAATACAAAGTAGCATTTATTATTTACTTTATATAAGAAATGATTAAGTTAATTGAGAAACTCGAGCTCCATTCCTGTTGGAAAGAAATTTAATGAATCAAGCTTGAACAAAATATCTAGCTCGGTAATAAGCTCAAGCTCGAGCTCGAGCTTGAACTTGTGTTCGAAATAAAATTAAATGAGTTAAGCTTAAACATTCATACTTGGCTCGACTTGATTCGAATACAGCCATGTACACCTCATTCTTTTGAGAAAACCAAACAAATTTAAACCTTATTTGTAACAAATTAAAAAATTAAGAAGAGAAATAAATAAAACAAAATGTTAACCCAGAGGGCTGCACGACCACCTCGACAAGCATATGGGTATGGGTGTCCACACAACCACCCCGACCACAATGGGGTGGCTTGCGACCACCCTTCCTCCATTTCGTGTGTAGCTTAATTTGTTTTTTTTTTTTTTTTTTGTTAAATAACAAGTTAGTTCTTGTCTCTATAAAATATTCTTCCAATGAAAGATGAAGATAAATTTATATAAAATATTTTATCTTAAAAATAAAAAATAAAATACTTAAATACAAACATTACTATTGTTCATCTAAATTTGAGGCATAGTTGTAAGATTACAGTTGACAATTATCTCCGTAGCTGTGCTTGACTTTGAGTTTCGATCCTTTGTTTTTTCCTTGGCAAATTTCAAAAGTGAATGAATCATTTAAGTCATGGAGGTCTTGTATTTTTTTATTTTTTTTTATTATTATTTAACTTTAATCAATAGTTTGAGAAGTTGAAAGCTATACAATTAGATATAATTTTAAATTTTACGAAGGTAGGAGCAAAAATTACATTTTACCATTCAAAATAATCTTTTTTCTTACAATTAATGCTTTCATGGAGCTATCAACTTGCTTGATTGATCCCCCCAAATACTGGGATAGAGGAACAATAAACCTCCTTGGTGACAAAGGGTTAATGGCATACTGCATCTGTAACGCCCCCAAACAGCTAAGGGTTAGGTTCGTCCATTTTCATACACCAAACTGTAAAGATTCGTAAGGTCTGCCAACAATCTAGCTAATATGCTGAATTTAATAACAAAAATAATAAAGATTTTAAAACTCAGAACTTTAATAAATGCGGAAACAGTTATTTCGAAATGAACAATTATGTTTGATTCAATATTTGAAAATCTAAAGAAAAACTAAATTTATTGTGCAAGTGCACTTATTAAGGTAACTGAGATGCAATGTCCTAATGCTAGCCTAGATCCCATCTCGGCCACCTAGGTCTCTCTGCTCATAACCTGAAAACAAAAACAAAATAAAGGGTGAGCGAAAAATGTACAGTAAGGTAACCCTCAACCATAAAACGGTTGATTTAACTTCATTTTCTTTAAAAAAAATTATTAAAATACACTTGAAATCTAAATTTCTAGAATACAAACAAAAAAATTCAGCACTTTACTTAACACATAAAATTACTGGTTGATAAATAAATTTCTCATATGTAGGGCCCATGTACACTATTACGCCCTGTGTACTAGGGTTGTGCGGTCTACTGCGACCTCAGGCAGGTAAACTGTGGCCACAGGCCCTGCCCCGTCAGCTAATTAATTGAAGTGCACTTAGCATGACATAGGGATGGATCCGCTTTCTCTAAGTCCTTGAGCGGTTGCGCTTCCATCCAAGCAACGGTACCGAGCTTAAACTCTGTGAATATATCTGGGGCCAAAATAATAGTCTCCTCTACACACGTGCCTCATTTATAAAAATTTAATTCTCACAAATTATTCTTATTCCTTTGATAACTCTTGAGGCAACGTGTGGGAGGGTTTTTACTCTCCTTTTCTCATTAATTTCAAAAAGCTATAGCTTCCCGTTTCGGGAACCAACTACACAATTTACGAATAATTAGAAAAATCCTTTATAACCAAAGCTTCTTTTAAAACAGTGATTTCAAGATTAACATTTATACCGACAAATTTTCATCTCAAAACTATTTTTAAAACAGTCCTTCATGCATTAATATAATTTGAAATATAGAACAAGAACAATTAATTGCAAATATGTTTTAAAAAAAAAGGATAAAGTAATATGACATAAAACAATTTGAAAAGGGGTAGAAGATCCCTTACCTCTCTGATTGCAATAAGTCGCTGGACTATCTCGACTGCTAACTAGTCACCTGGTACAGGTTTAAATAAATCAATATCTCGTGCTAGTCACTAAACTACACACTAACACCACTAGGATTTGTCTTGCTAACCTACTGAGAATGGATTCCTGGAGTGTATCTTTACGACATTAACCGAATAATATTTGAATCATTAATTAAGCAATAACACATTTTCTTTTATTGATATTAGAAATACGACTCGATAAAGGCAATTGTCATAAAAACCTTTTCTTTTATAGTCATAGAATTTACTAAATTCCTTGATCACAAATTATACCTGTAATGAAAAAAACATGATTTATAAAAATGATCCATGATTTTTTTAAAAAATTTTACAAGAAGGTTTGAATGTTTACTTTAAACTACTTTGTATCAAAATAGAATTTTCAGGATTAAACATCGATCTGGAAAGAATTTATGGCAACATGTGAGTAGAAGAAAAAGAAACACAATCAAATAAACAACAATTTATAATTTTTTTCCCAAAGTAGCATCCGGTTGAATTGAAAAGGGAGAAAATTTTATAATACAACAAATCTGAATTTGAGTTAGGCCAGGACAAGAAGAGAAAAGAGAAAAAAAATAATATATATATATAATATATATACATATACTTCCTGGTGGTGTTCGGAAAAAGAAAGAATAAGGAGAAAAAGAAGAAGACAAATGTTGATACAATTCTCATGGTTTGCTACAGACAAGAAAAAAAAGCAAGAGAAAAGTAAGGCAATACAATAACTCAATAAGACAAAAAGACCATGTGACGTTGGTGTTTGGGGAAAGACAAAGGAGAGAGGAAAAAAAGAAAAGAAAAAGAAAACAATGAAGGATAATAGGTGTGGGCCTCGGCTGCATCATGTGAAGGAGAAAAATAATATATATATATATATATATATATATATATATATATATATATATATATATATATATATATATATATATATACTTCCCTGTGGTGTTCGGAAAAAGAAAGAATAAAGAGAAAAAGAAGAAGACAAAGGTTGATACAATTCTCATGGTTTGCTACAGACAAGAAAAAAAGCAAGAGAAAAGTAAGGCAATACAATAAGACAAAAAGACCATGTGACGTTGGTGTTTGGGGGAAAGACAAAGGAGAGAGGAAAAAAAAAAGAAAAAGAAAACAATGAAGGATAATAGGTGTGGGCCTCGGCTGCATCATGTGAAGGAGAAAAAGAAACAAATAGAAGAGAAAAGAAAAAAGACCAAAATATACTTGCAGTGGTCCTGCGTGCAATAATGAAGAGACGGCCGGTAGGAAAATATTTTGTGAGGTGAGAAAGGGGAGTGACGGCTAAGGGGGGTATTTATAGGAGTAGGGTTTTATTCTTTGGCTACTAGGGTTTTATATAATAAAACAGGTGTTTTAATAAGAATAAAATTACATAAAAATATAAAATCTGGTCCTCATATTTTTTTTTTATAAATATTAAATATAAAAGTGGAACTTAAATTGATATAAATTTATTAAATTTAAAATAGGTGTTTTAATAAAATATAAGAGTGGTTATTTAATATCAAGAAATATAAATTAATATCAAGAAATAAAAATTCATATGTAAAATCAGGTGTTTATTAATCCTGTCTAGTTATCCATTCTCATAGGTGGTAAAGACTATTCTACCCTTGAAAGGGGGTCGGGGTTATTACAGCATCTGAATATGAAGGATCTCTTCCCAAATAGGCAAACACTGTGGTAGATGAGTGTTTTATTTTAAAAGCTTAATTAATTAAAAAAAAATTAATCATATAATTAATATTTTAATACTTCTCACGAATGATGTCTAACACATAAAATATTTAACTGAAATGTAGGATAAATTATAAAATTAGGGTTCGAACTCATAATCTCTGACTGTGATACCATATTGAATCACCACTTATTTTAAAAATTTAAACGTTCTGAATGAATTTAATCATTGAACTAAATTTATAACAATATGACCCATTACCCCCAAGTCCTAACGTTTTCTCCAAAATAAAGAAATTTAAAAAAAAAAAAAGTTTAAAATTTAAAATTTTACCTCTATTTTTTTTTTTTTTCCCACTATTATTATTATTATTTTATTTTTATTTTGATCTCTTTAAATTATAAAAGCGGGCTTCGCCCTGATAACCGTAAGGGAAATGCTGGATGGGGGACACTCATCCGTCCCCCATCCCCATATATAATAAAAAAATAAATTTTTATTAAAAAAGTTGGCTTTGATGGGACATCAAAGCCAACTTTTTAATAAAAAATCATTTTTTTATAATAAAATGCTCATAGGGGACGAATGAACGTCCCCTGTGTAGCAAGTCTCTAACCGTAATACCCCTTCTCCTTGGTGAGGAAGAGGACGATGCCTGACCCGTTTTGTTGACAGAGACCGACACAAAGGCCACCTAGATTTGTCATTTAGTATTAAAGAAAGGGTATATTCGTCAAGTAAGAAGAGTGTCGTGGAAGTTTTTCATCAAGGGTATATTCGGCAAAATGCGTTGATTTTGGACCTACTCTGGGATTACGGTCGGAAAATTAATAGAGCAGGGGCGTTTTCGTCATGGAAGACCCTCTTTTGATAAAATGTCGGTGCACGCGGAGACAAGAAAAAGTAGTGCAATTGATGACCAATACCCAAATAAATAATTTTTTTGTTCAATAAAAAAAAAAAAAGGGAAAATAAATAAATTAATTAATTAATAAGTATGCAATAATAATAGCCTATGAAGATCCCTAGAATTTTGTACGGTTAAATGGTTCATATTAAATGGTTCAAACTTTATCATCTTAATATTTATGCAATTCTAAGAAGACCTTTAATAATTCCTTAATTCACTTTATCTCACTTTCTAATACGTTGAAGTGATGTTATTAGGTTTCCTCCTAATATTCAATTGTGCCCAATTGCTATTCTTGTTTATATTCTGAACTGAAAACAACCTAGAATTCAAGATTATATGGATTTATATTGAAAAGAATTATAAAAAAAAGGGGACAGGAATAGGATGACAAAATAGTTAGAAATGCTAGTGTTAAATGTTAAAGTATTCATTAAATAATTAAATTTATCTCTTCCTATTAGTTTAAACTTTTGGGATAAGTGGTGATTTAATATGGTATCAGAGCTAAAGGTCCTGAGTTTGAATCTTGACTCTGTCATTTACCTCTATTTCAGTTAAATCCACGTGTTAGATCTCACATATTAAAAATGTTCATTAAATGATTAAATTTACTTCTTTTTATTAGCTTAAATTTTTGAGATAAGTGGTGATTTAATATTAAATATATTGGAGAAATAATAAAAAGAGAAAGATGAGAGAGAGAGAGCAGAAGCCTAAAGAGGTATATGTGCTACATCTTTACTATGGACTGTATAAATTTATAGGGTTAAATACACTTCTGGTTCTTGAGTTTTGGAAACTTTATTTTTTTAGTTCACAAGTTTCGATTCGCATCACAGATGATACATTTTGGAAAATGACCAAATTAGTACCTCAATCAAGTTTTTTGTCTAAAAACTAACGGTCCGCCACACAATATAAAAAATTACAAAAATAAAAAATAAAAAATCTTTAAAAATGAATTATAAAATTTAAAAAAATAATAAAACTAAAAAAAAAATTATTAAAAACTAAAAAAAAAAATTGAAAAAAGAAAAAAGAAAAAAGAAAGAAAGAAAAGGCCACCACCATGGCCGGTCTGGGGTAGCCGAACAACCCCCATGGGTGGTTCGGCCACTCCATGACAAAAAAAAAAAAAAAAAGCGTTTTGGCCTACCACCCCATTTTTTTTAGAGGGTTTTGGCCCTTAAGGGTGGCCGAACCACCCCCAAGGGCCAAAACCCTTGAAATTTTTATTTTTTTTGTTTTTATTTTTTCTGCCATGGGGGCCAAAATCCTTTGAATTTTTTTTTTTTGTGAGCCACCCTTCTTCTTTTTTTTTTTCAATTTTTTTTTTAAAGTTTCTAATATTTTTTAATATTTTAATTAATTTTTAAAAATTTATTATTATCATTTATTATTATTATTTTTATTTATACTACAACATGTGGCTGTCCGTTAGTTTTTAACGGAAAACTTAATTGAGGTACTAATTCAGTCTTTTTCTAAAATTGAGGTACCATCTGTAATGCGAATTGAAACTCAGGCACTAAAAAATATAATTTTTAAAACTTAGGGACCAAAAGTGTATTAAACCCAAATTTATATTATATAAGTCTCTATTTATAAAGAGACAATAAATAGTAAACAAAAAACTCTAAACCACATAAAGTATTGAATAAACATTAATAACAAAGACATAATACGGTGAATATAAAATACAATAACAAAAAATCTAAAATATTCTTTCAGCGTGGACACCTCCTTACAAAGTGGGCACAAAAGAAAGAAAAAGGAAAAAAGATAATAGTAAAAGCTTCTTTGCTCCCACCAAGTACTAAGAAAAGACAAAAGAAAATAATAATGGATATAAATTCTTTAAATTGGGTTTTAAGAATTCTTTTAACACAGTCTAAAGTGTTATATATTTTTTAAATATATGAGAAACATATTTTTTTTCTTTTAATTAATGCTTTTAAAAAAGCATATAAGAAATATATTCTATTAAAAAAAAAAGATTTATAATTCTTGATCTTTCATAACTTTTGCAATTAAGTACTCAAACTTTAAAAAGTGTCAATTTAGGGTATCTATTTTTCATTTTTTTTTTCTTTTAATTTCAACTCTCAATTAGAATTTTTTGTTAAATCTTGTCAAAATTTTCAAAATAACTGTATTTTTTATTTTTATTTTTTTTAAAAAGAAAATTATAATTTTTTTCACAGATTTAGGCATTAGTATTTTTGTAAATTTTTTTAAATTCTGACAAACACCTAAATCCTTGCAATTTCTCAGATGGTTGAAATTGAAAAAAAAATTAAAAGATACATACTCTAAATTGACATTTTTAAAGTTTGAATACTTAATTGCAAAAGTGATGAAAAATCAATGGTTATAAGTGAAATTTTTCCTAAAAAAAAAAAAAAAAAAAATACATAATTATCGCATGCTAAAAGACACATACACTTTTAGAGACGGGTTTTGAAATAATTTTCTTACCACTCAATTCATAAGAAGTTTCTGTCCAAAAATAATTTATTGAATTCTTCAACCAATTAGTGGATGGCTACTAGTTAGTGGAAAAAAGAAAAAAGAAAAAAGAGCTAGTAGTTAGTGTTTTCATGCAATTTCACGACCTAGGGTTTGTCCAAAGTCCAAACCTATTAGTTCCACTAGATTGATGAGAATGATAGGAATTGGTTTAGGGATTGTTGCTTTGGAAATTATTTGTGTCGAATTTTCCTCGGTTGAATTGAGAGAGAGAGAGAGAGAGAGAGAGAGAGAGAGAGAAAGAGTTAAAAGCTTGCTCTTTAGCTCGCTTTATAGGGCACAGCAAAAATCAAAAGGAGAAGAAAAGAAATGAAAAGGAGAGGGGAAAGGAAAAGAGCATGGATTAGTGCACCTTTGTCCTCAGCTTTTCTTCAGTAATTTATGCAAGGTTTGGATGGTCCCTACCTACCCTTAAAAGGAAGGGAAACCCCACAAATATATATATTTCTAAAAAAATTGTATAATGGGTGCCATTCCTTGATTGAAATTTACAGTAATTAATTGTTTAAATTGTTAACAATTATGGTAGTTATTGTGAGAGAGTTCAGATAGGACCTAACTGTCCAGATAAGTAGTCGGATATCGGATCCTTGGCCTCATGCCTAGGGAGCATATAATTATACAACTTGGTGGTCAATGATAAAGCCTATGAATGGGCCATAATTTCAAGTGGGTGATGGTAATTGTTAGTGGTCCAATTTGGACAGAGAATCAACTGAACTCAATCATCCACGTGACTATGGAAAAATGCAAAATATCTCTTTCATGTCCCTTAATTTGTTGGGGACTGGGGAGCATTTGAACTTGACTGTCAAAATTAAAATATATTAATCTATGCTTTGAAAAACCAACAAATTAAGATGGTGAATTGGAGTATTCTAAGCCTCACATCATACCATGTTTGTAGCTATCTATCTAAAAGGAAAAGTTATTCTAATCTTCACCCAAAGCTTTATGAAATTATATTGACTTCTTTCTTATTTTGAATTAGATTTCTTTATTTATTTATTTTTTTTTCTAAACTTGAAAATATTATATAATGATAACTCTCAAAGTGCTAAGAATCAAAGTTTTAAATTTGTTTTATTGATTAATATAGGATCTTAATTGACATGTGATCTTTGGCATAAATATACCTTTTTTTTTTTTTTTTTTTTAAAAAATAATAATAAAAAATCTATAATAATATTAGGATGGTTTGGAGCTGAAGATGGTGGAGCTTCAGTGGGGCCTTAAGCTTGCCTGGATGCCCATGCCATCGAAATTATGTTGGTGCAGTTACATGAGGTAATAGGGAAGCCCACATTTCAGCCCATAATCCCCTCTATCTCTAACCAAGGTCATGCCAAGCCATCAATAGTGATTCAATATTGAATTTCAATCAGTCCTAACCAGTAATGTTAGAAAAAAGACTTTTTTTTTATTTATTTTTTTATTTATTTTTTTATTTTAAGTCACCTTATTATTTGATGGATACTTTATAAATATTTATATGACATGTAGAATTACTCAAGCAGTTGTCTATGAAAGATGAAAATATGAGAAAGAGGGAGACACATAAATCAATAAAAAAAATAAAATCAAACTGTTGGGAAATGCTTATTATATTAGTCCAAGTTGCTACAATAGACTTTCATATAGCAAATTGGATGGGCTTTTTATATGTTGGAGGGGTAAATTACATAATAATAGCTAAATATATTTATTATAAACAATTTATAGGCTTTGTTGGAGATGCTCTAACACCTTTTATTTTAAGTTTTCTTACAATCTGATAAGCTGTTTATAATTGCTAAAATATATCTGTTTAGTGTTATTCTCTTATACATCTGTTTTTGCAATTTCACTCTTGAATCCGTGGAACCACATGTCCATTGAATCTGTGAGACCACAAATTTGCACATCTCTTATATCTAGGTGGACAAGAGAATGAAACTAAACATTTATATTGACAAAATGATTAAACAAAAAATTTGATTTGTTAATTTAATTTAAGACCCCGTTTGTTTCAGCATAAAACATTTTCCGTAAAAGGTTTTTCCTATTTTTGAGTATTTGGTGCAACGTAAAATGTTGATCAATTTGAAAGTATTTTTCAGTTGACTAAGCAAAATAACTTTTACGAGTTAGTAAAATGACTTACGCTTCTCATATGTGTAAACAAGTTTCCGTTGCTCTCCCACATTTCCTAGCAAGTCTCAAGTTGCCCAAATAGGTGAACCCCACAATAGACCCCTCACAATTGTCTGTCTAAGCAATATAGGCAACTAATTGCATTGGATCTTAATCCTACCCCTGAAAGCCTCATCTTCTCACACTCTCTTCCTCCACAACTCCTATCTGTCGTTTCTCCCTTCTTTGTAGTGGCTTAAATTATACAAAAAATATAAGAAATATTTGACGATTTCTCATGCGAGCCAAACGCCATGAAAATCTTTTTTGAACCATTTTTAAGATTACAAACAAACAATAAAAAATAGTCAAATTTTCTAAAAAAATACTTTACTGAAACAAACGGTCGTTAACAACAATAATGAATAATAAAGAATCGAAAAGAGAGAAAAAGAGAAAATTAAGACACAAATTTACGTGGTTCGGCAATGTGCCTACGTCTATAAAAGCGCGGTTATATTTTTCACATTACAGTATAACATATTTATAGAAAAACCTTAATTATACAGACGTATTTTGAAAATCCCAAAATACTCTCCGCTTCGTTCACTCTGCTCTGACAACTTGCCACTATATATACTGATATGCCGTATTACACTCTGTGCATAAGAATAAGAAAATATAAAACGAATTGATTATGTTATAACCAGAGTAGCACCAAGCATGGTCTGGTTGATGTTGGAGTGGCTAGTCTTGATTTGCTTGTCGGCAATGGAAAGATTCGGGTCCAACCAAATGTCTCAATGTCAACAGAGTTTTTTGTCCATTTGATTCTAAAGCAATTTTGGAAGAGCATGGCATGGGGGAGAATAATCCAAGTAGCAATTATACGTGGGGTAGAGGGTGAAGAGGTGACTAAAAATTTAATATAAAATACTTTTTTTCTTTCTTTTTTAATATAATAAATGATGTGATAAATTTTGAATGGTTCATTTGGAGTTTTATAATAAGTATGAATTTTATTGATCAACTTGTCGACCATAAACTCTTAATCATTTTACAAATTATGAACTTTTATGTCAATTTGTCGACCACGAAACAACTATTCCCAATGTTAAAAGGTAAAATGGAATGAGAAATGATATTTTACCACCTAAAGACAACTATTAACACAATTATTGACTTTTTTTTTTTTTTTTTAAAAAAAAAAAAATTACACAAAATTAGGCACCAACCCATTTATATGGTTTTGCAATTTTTTGTTTAATAGTTGTATCAATAGTTGTGTCGTAGGATGACAAAATCATATCTCAAAATAGAATAGCTATTCATATTTCTCAATCCGGTAAGAACACATGCTCTCACTAAAATTAAACCGAACTCCGGCGTATTCCATTGGTTAAAAAAAAAAACAAATATTGTTGGTTTTTTTAAAGAATAGACTATTAATAAATATTCCACCCATTTTCTAGAGTAGTGCTGTCTCTAGTAGCCTAAGAACTCCTCTCCCCAGGCACCCCCTTTCGCCGGGCCCAGTTTTTATGGTACTCTTTCTTGCCCAGAAAAAAAAAAAAAAAAAAAAAAAAAAAAAAAAAAAGAAAAGAAAAAGAAAAGAAAAGAAAAAAGCAGCTCTAACCAAACTTAAATAAAATGCTTGCCGACTCTCGTGTTTCCCTCTTTCAAATTACATTATATTTGTTTAAACGGCTGGCAGGTGGCAACCAATTAACTTCACCTATATTTAGTGAGTGGCTCATCTTCTATCCAGCGCCCATTTGGTAAGACCATAAGAGAGGTAGTCCTAGACTTGAAGGTAGCCTAAAACTTCTAGTTACACCTTTAGAAGGACTTTCAGATTTGAGGGGATGTTCTTGTATTCATTCTCCACAATCCCTGCTTGCAAAGAAAGTTAGATGGAAGGATTTCTACAGCAAATCTTCTTTTGTTGGCAACCTAGCTAGTACCATGGTAGGTCTCCTATCTTAATAAGCCTGTTTTCTATGAAACCTATTATTGTGTCCAAAGTCCAAGATTCACCTGCTCCGGATAATTCAAGATATGAGAGATCTACTTAGACAGACGAATAACAGGATATCCCAATCCATTATTATGAACCATAAATTTGTATCACAAACAGGAATAATAATGATACAGACCTGATGGCGACGGGTTGGCTCCCAACCCGAAAAGCTTCAACGCAGGTTGGCAGAGATGCACCACAAGGAGAAATGTCACCACCATCAAGAGCAGCTCTAGCATTTATCTTCTCATAGATGGTTAATCACTGCACCACAATTTAAATGGGAAATTAAATTGGACCACAGTCCTCTGAATCAATCTCACAAAACCCATGACGAGGATGGAAGCACAAAACGATGGTCAATGCTTACCAGGTATTCTTTGGAGTCTTATCTTGCCTTAAGAAGTTGGGGATTTAGGCATAAACAATTCCTAATATTTGATATGCTACACTTGGGCCACATTTTCCTTGCACACACACCTGGAACTTCTATAACTACAAGTTTTACAACCAGCCAAGCTTAAAAATTGGGTTTCATAGATAATTCTAAACATAAACAAGCAATAACTAATAAAAATGTACACGTCTTTCAGAGGCCCCCAAAAAAAGCCAACAAATAACATTATTCAAACCAACTTTATCCATTGGTACCATCATCACCAAAACACAACAAAAAAACAAAACAATTAAAAAAAAAAAAAATAGCTGCCACAAAAGTCTCGTACAAGATACCCCAAGGGAGATGGGAAAAAATATGCTGAAATTCAGTCTGATCTCCAGTACTTCCAACATATTCAACTCCATGATCAAGATTTCCCCAGCAACATACCACACATCACCTTCAATACTGAGACTCTTTAAGAACGGACTAAAAAAAATTTGCGACCTCTTGACTGATAATTTAGCTGCCTTCACAATGAACATATTTGATGGCGTGATACGCTGCACTATACAGAGTCACCTACGTTTCATCAGCCTGTTTCTCCTAAAATAGCCATTGGCAACACATCAGACAACCAGAAGGCCTACTATACCCTCTTGATACTTCAAAATTCCTAGTCAGATAATATCACCCCGTTCTCGCTAATTGCAAGCCAAACCCATAACAAAAAAAACCCAATAAAAACCAGTGTTCACTAAAATTCTTGTTCTTTCTCCTTGATATCTCCTAAGGGGCCTCCATATATCTTTTATGATTGTGGGGTTAACCTCCAAACACGAACACAAGCATCCTCACCAGAGCTCACCACACTGTACTGATCAGTGAAAGCTAATCCATAAACTCCACCAAGGTGAGCACCCTTTATTGTTAAACGGCTAGAAGCTGGCTTGTCAACTTCATATATGATGACACACGTGTCGAGTGATCCAGTAGCAACCATGCTGCTATCAGGAGACCAAGCAAGACAGTTTATGCGAGCAGTGTGGTACAACATATTCTTAAGCTTCACCTGAAACCAGATCGTATTCATATGTCACAGGGTGAAGAAAAAATCGAGATAACATTTTCATCTGTATATAAATAAAATGATGATATGTCAAATTATCTAAAACAAGCTCTCTCAGCCCAGTGACAAGAAAACTATTGAGAGTTGAAACCAATTAAATAATGAATTACGCACAGACACACACACACACACTGTACACATGCATTGTGAAAGTGATACTAGTTCTATGGGATACATGTCAATTCCTTTTTTTTTTTTTTTTTTTTTCTTTTTTTAACTACCTTTTTCTTTCCTGTTATCCAATATGAGGGGAAAAAAAATAAAAAAAATTATCAAGAGAATACAAATCTCCTTCACAAGGGAGGTTGCAGGAAAATCATGTAAAGGTGTAGTATACAATATCAGGGACCAAGATCTAATTTTGTATAGCAGTAGCAGCAGATTTAGCTGCTTAATCCATAAAGAACTCTTTCTATAAGTCGCCTTGTGCTGCACTTAATGTACTTAGGAAACAATATAGGAAATAGAGGGGCAAAAGCTAAAAAACACCAATCCCACGTTAAAAACTAATATATATATATATATATAAAGAGAGAGAGAGAAGACATCAGGCCCTGATATGGGGGATACACCTGCACATCATTTTTATTGGTGCAGTGGAGTTCAGGAGATCATTCCAAATCCAAGTTGTATACTCTTAACTATTTGAAAATTTATTGGTGCAGTAGAGTTCAGTAGTCATTCCAAATCCAAACTTTAACTAAGCTTATGCAAACACAAAGGCTAGTTTGATCAATCCACATATTCCTACGAAACAAGACATCAGGCAAGACTGAGTGAATGCAACTTCCTACATTATGATTTATACTCCGGAAAATTATATAATATTTGGAGATCTTAACATATCCAATTTAAGTGCAAATACCACCTAAAAAAAAAAGTACATGCAACTTCAAGAATGATAAATACATAGGATAACTGCAAAAAAGGGAAAAAAGAAAAAAAGAAACTAGCTTGGGCCTAAGCCGGAAGTAGTAGCGACATGTAAAATAAATATGAAACCATTTGTAAAATGGCTCCATAACAGAGTTTTAATTTCATAGTAAATCCAAGTTGTACGCTGTAACTACCCAACCATACCATTCTGTGTATTTACAGCAAGAAAGATGTTCTTATGGTAAGAACATAACCATGCAAGCATCAATTTTCTAAGTTAGGATTCTGTCACAGTGAAGTATTCATAACAATCAGAAGAAGAAATTATTCCCTAACGAAGAGCATTTTTGTGTTGGCTGATTCCATCCCAGTGCAAAAGCTCCATACAAACAAGTTTCCAAGGAATGTTGCTTTACAATTAATTACTAAAAACAAAAAAGAGAAATTGACTGTGCTGCCATATGATTTCCTTACTAAAAGGATTATTGATGCCTTACCATCTTGTACATTGGTATTGCGATTGACTACCATGAGAAAGCCAGATTATTACAGAATTCAAGTTGCCACTAATTATGCTCTCTCTCTCCCTCCCTTCCTCCCTCCCTCCCTCCCTCCCCTCTCCCCGAAATTCAAATTGCTGCTATATTCTCTCCCACCCTCACACTGTCACACACAACACAATACACAGAGCTGGAAAAAGAAAACCACCTTTTCCAATACTAATAACATTAGATATAAGCTTTTACAACCACCTCTCTCTCTCTCCCCGAAATTCAAATTGCTGCTATATTCTCTCCCACCCTCACACACAACACACAATACACGGAGCTGGAAAAAGAAAACCACCTTTTCCAATACTAATAACATTAGATATAAGCTTTCCAATTTTACAAGGATAAAATGATATGTAAAGTTTTTCAGTAAAGTGATCAAACTACTACCTCTCGGGAGACACGATCCCAGACAACAGCTTCTCGATTGACATCCCCTGATGCAAACATTGAAACATCTGGAGAGTAACGTATGACACTTACAGCACCCCGATGTTTCTCAAGGACTGCCTCTTCTTTGAGTGTATCACCTGTGATAGAATAAATGTGTAATTTACCATCCTGCCCACCGACAATTGCTTCACTTCCATCAGGTGCGATTGCAGATGCAGTCACGGTGAACCCAAGGTTAATAGTTGACAGAACCTTTGTGCCACGGAGCAAGACAACTCCAGAATCAATTGAAACCAAAGCAAGTTCAGGAGAGAGGAGTGCAAGGCTCAAGTCTTTTGGTTGAGTGCCAATATCAACCGAATCTGAATCTCCACATTGATCCTCATGTACAGAAACTCTCCATATCTTGGTAGTCAATAGAAAGAGAGAACAAAAAAGCATTATGTCAGAAAACACCTTTAACTTTCTCTTGATGGATATGAAAATTAGAGTGCATCATACAAAGTTAATGTAACATTTACAATTTAAAAAAAGAAGCAGAATATGGTTAGAGAATGAGAGAATGGTGAAATAATACTGCAATAGTACAAACAGGGTCATCTCATAGAGAGTATTGAAGTCTGCCAATAGGTTAGAAGAAAAAACACTTCAGATGAATGCCATAAGTAAACAGAAGGAAAAAAAAAAAAAAAAAAAAAAAAAAAAAAAAAAAAAAAAAAAATCTCCATAGGAGGACATTAATAGGACACCACTGGCCGTTAGTGTTATAAGTTAGATTCAAATCCTCATCACTAGCTGTTAGTGTTATAAGTTATATTCAAATCCACATCAATAGTACTAAAGGAATGTCCCTTATAAGTTGAAATAAATTTCTATTGGTAAGTCCTAATAAGGTTAAATATGTTCTAAATAAAGACAAGTTTTGGAAATTTTTGGGGAAAAAATGTAGTAGAAAACTTGATTTAAATTAAGCTAAAATAGTGCAGAATTGCAAGCTAATGAAATGTAAAGTTAACCTTCATTAACAACCACCAAAACTCTGTACCTATTGAACAGAATGCCCTTGCAAGCATGATCTGATTTGGGAGCCAAGACACTCAATTTATTATAAATCATATTACTTCTAGCTTCCCCCCAGGCCCCACAGGGCCCAAAAGAATTAGGAGAGAAAAGAGAGGCCCATCATCAAAAAATTTGCTTCAATTTCTACGGTGCGAAAATCTGATATTAAACAATTTGCTTAACATCTTACAATTGAAAGTGCTTTTCCAGTAAAAAACACTAAACTCACCTAAATATCCCAAGAGTTGAATCCTAGAAAGAGGTTACAATCAGCACAGACCAATACAAATATCTTTCAGCAAGGTTTTTAATAAGAGAAATTTACAAGATGTACTTTAAATACTTTTCCGGAACTCTATTATTAATTATGCATATGAACTCGAAAAAAGATACTGCAATCACTAAAGTCATGACTTCAGTAATTTTTAATTGGTAAGTAATAGATGCATCCGGTGAGTCTTTTGAACTCATGGCTATAGACTCTTCCTTGTTTTTATGGGGGAGGAGGTGCTATTTTAGCTTGCAATCATTTGCATGACGACTTCAGCATTTACCTACCACACTACAATCTTTGTGAACTATCAAGGTCAGGGAGTAACGGATAGAAACTTCAATTCTTCATCAATAATCCATCCATCAGTTTAGTTTCAATTCAGGTTGCAAGGAAACTGTAGCAAACTTGTAGATATTATTTCAGTACAAGCAGAGTATGCAGTAAAATACAGGCAACCTCCACTTCATTAAAGATCAGAAGGATATAAGCACGTTTAATACCTTATTGTCAAATCCAGATGTAACAATCTCTTCTTCAACAGCTGCAAAACATTTGATTTGCGAATTCTCTTTCCTCTGTAGTCTGCCACTGTATCCAATGCCTTGAATCCATTTGATTATTAAACCATCATAGCTGCTAGACAAGATAACCTTCGGGTCACTTTTGAAAACAGCTAATGAGTTAACATTCTTCATATGTCCAGACAACAACAGTGGGGCTTTATCAAGATCAGTTGCTGAGAATAAGCTAATACTGCCACCAAGAGAAACAGTTACAAGATGATCATTCTGCCAGAGACATCCCACTAGCATGTCATCAACTCCACCAGAACCAGGGCTCGTCAATGTTTTCTTCACCTTCCCATTACCATCCTCAGATATCTCCCATACCTTTGCTGACTTGTCAGCAGACGCAGTCAACACCTGAAAGCAAATTCGCAACTAAATGTCAGTACATCATATCACAAATGATATAAGCTTTAAGTAGCTTAAAAGAGTGAATACGACTAAAGATGCAGAGCATGAAGGAAAATATAAAGCATTTACAAAGCAAGCAGCCATTTTCATTTGTTTATTAAGACCATTTTCAAACATAATTAAGAAAGATAGTTCCTTCAATATTCCTAACGTGATTTTCACACTTCAACGATTTAAATTTTCCACCGGAGAGAATAAACTTGAAGTGATTCAAGAAAAAGCCAATTCTAAGCTGACCTCTTTACCATCAGGGCTCCAGCTAACAGCATAAATGCTGCCCTTGTGGCCATCTTCAGAGGAAAGCTCCCCTATCTTCTCTCCACTTTTCCCGTCATATATTATACCTTTCTTATCAGAGCTTACAGTGATAAACTTACTGCCATCTGGAGAAAATCGTACACAATTAGCAAAATTTGAATGATCCCTGCAAATCAACAAACCAAAATCTCTTTGAGTGAAGTTATTAATGAATCAGAATAGGCACCAAGATCTGAAACATCACACTTGTTGCAATTTAAAAATTGTGTTTTTAAAATCACTCAAGCATATACGCAATAGGATTCAGAAAATAATCACCACCGATTCACCCCATTTTAGAAAATCCAATAAACGTACACAGGAACGGGCAACCATGACAATACAACACTTTTGCAACATGATCACAAAGGAAACCTCGAAGAAAATAGGGCAGAGTCACCATGGAGACATAGCAACACGAGGCAAGCGCACGTGAGCATGCAGGCATGCATACAAAAAGACATAAGCTTACGATTGTTACATACTCTAAGAAACATTACAAGCGCCTAATCTACAATAGAAAATGCTTAGAAACACGAAGAATGTGAACGAATGACACCCGAATCAGACTAACGGTGCGAGCAAAACAGGTTCGTTGTGACAAACAAACCTGTGGGATTGCTTGAATTTAAAAGGTGGTCCCTCGTAGAAATTCACCAGGAAATCCTCTCCGCACGTGACGATCCGAAAGGGTCTCGTCGGCTTAAACGCGCAGCTTAACACTCGCCTCGAATGCCCGTCGAACTCCCCGACATTCGTCCCCGAATCCCACCTGTGTCACCACGACGTCGTTTTCGTCAGAAAAAGTTGTATCTACATTACAATTTACAGAATAAACGGAAAAGAAAAGCGTTAACATACATGAAAGCTCGCACTAAGGATTTGCCCTTGCCATCGCCGCAGGCCACGATCCTTTGCCCGTCGGGGGACCACTGGAGATCGTCGATCCGACCAGTGAGGACCTTGAACTCCTTCTTCAAAACGAATTCGTTGCGGGTCCCCCATATCCGGACGGCCCCGGACACGTCGGCCGATGCGATCCACTCGCCGTTGGGGGAGTAGCGCGCCACGGTGGCGGGGTAGGCGTGCTCGGCGTAGACCGAGACGTCAAGCGGGTTGTCGAGGTTGATCATAATAACGGATCTGCCATTGGTGTACAAAACGGTGTTGGATTTGGGATGGCCGGCGATTAGGATTCCCCGGCCGCGCTCGGTAGTTGGGACGCACGCGTAGGTCTCTGCAAGTTGGGGCATTTTCGAGGGAATATCGGGGAAAGGGAAAGAGAGAAGAGTGGGGGATTTGAAAGGTGTTGGGTTTTATATTTTGGGTTTTGAAGAGTGAGCGCAGCGCACGACGTGGGACTCAGAAGTTCAGGGGATCTAACTTCGCGGATGCAAAATGGGAAATTAAAATTCACGTTATTTAATTTAAAAAATAGATTTTAAAAGGTATTATAAATCTGATTATTAATTGATTTTTTTTTTTTTAACACAGTGCATTCTTCTTCTTTATTTCTGAGAAATACTCTCCAAAGGAGTTATACAACCAGAGAAACAATACAAGAACAAGAGTACCAAATACAACATCAACGTCCAATGGCGATCACTGCCCGTAGGCCATCACAATACTAGAGATGAAGAATCTCCACCCACTAAGTCAAGAAAATCCCGACTTAAAGCAGCTACCAACGATTGACTGTGACAAAAATTAATAATATACAAAAATACAAGAAAACACCCAAAACAGAAAACTGCCATCGGAAAAACTGACTCCGGCAACACTGCGTGAAGCACACGCACCATCGCCGAACAACACCTTTCAAAACCAGCAACACCACAGAGCACCGGAAGCCACCATACACAGCAAAAGGGACGGAGCGTGGCCCTCACGTGTGGCCAAGGTGTGGAAAACACCTTGGCGCGTGAGGACCACGAACTGAGCTCCATCGATCATTTTAGCCGTAAAACGCAGCGGTTGGACCAGAGGGCGGTGATGATCAAGGCTGAGGGGAGCGTATCTAACTGTAGACGGTGGAAGTGTATAGATTTGGCCTCAAAGAATGGAGAAAAAAACTAAAACTCACCAAATCTATGCCGCCAGCGACACGAGCGGCGTTTGCTTCCCCTTTGGAGCCTCTCTGTAGTGCTTTCGTGTCAACAAACAAAGAAGAACTAAAAAACTAAACACAAACCTCCATAATCCAAAAAGACTAGGAGGACCAAAACCACCACTGGATCTAGTTTAAGGGGACAAAAACCACCACCGGAACTACTCCGGAAGGACAAAACTCTACAACCCTAGTGGTTGAGAGACTTTAACCTCCATTGGGAAAACCCAAGAAGGACCAAAAAACCCCTTAGTCCAAGAAGACTAAGGGGACAAAACAATGCCTGAGGGGAGAGAGGTTTGGACCTCCCTCCCTTGGCAACACTAACTACGTGGGAGGGGCTTTCTGTGAGAAGGTTCGAGAGACAGAGAGAGAAGAGAGAGATTTTAATTGATTTTATTAACTCTATATTATCTTGATATCTTTCTTTATTTTTTTATTATTTTTTTAATTATCGTAATTTTTTTAGATGAATAAAATCTTTCATTGATCACCAAACATCATACACTCATGAGAAGGTCGCCAAATATATACTCTCTCCTCTAGAGCTTCTCTCTCTAAATCTCCCTAGTTTCTCTACCGGTGCTCTTTGGTTTCGGGGGAGGGGCTTCGAGCCTCCCTCCCCCAGTTCTATCTTGTTCCTCCTTAGCCTTGTTGGGCTAAAGTAGTTTGTGTTTCCTTCATAGTTTTCCTAGTGGAAGCTAGTGTCTCTCGGCCATTAGGGCTATAGAGTTTAGTCCCCTTCACTACAAAAAACTTTGTTATTAGCCACTTGCAATTAGCCACGTATATGGGGTCATACACATGGCTAATTGCATTTAGCCACTGCCAATTACACGTGGTAAATCCTATTGTGTTTAAATGCACAATTAGCCGCGTGTCCCTTTATTTATGTGGCTATTTAGCCATGTATCATTTAGCCACTTGCAAGAAATACGTGGCTAACAGGAATTTATTTTTTTTGAAATTCTAGCCGCGTGTATTAATTTTTGTCCTTTTTTTTTTAAAAAAAAAAAAGAGAAAAGAAAAAAGAAAAAACAGAACAGAATTCTGTTTTGTTTTTTTTTTTTCTTCTCCAATCTGGCATACATCCGGCCAGGCCAGGCCGGTCTTTTTTCTTCTCCCATTAATCCATAACCAAAACAACAGCAAATTCATTACACCCAAACCCAGAAAACACAGCAAGAAGCCAGAAAAATAGCAAGAACCCGGCCATTCAACCCAGTCGCCCGAAACCCAAAATCAATGCAAGATGGGAAAAAAAACAACAGCATCACACCGGGACCAAAACAACAACATCACGCCGGAAATAAAACCCAAAATGGGAAAAAAAAATCAATACAAGAGAAACCCTAAATCATCAAACCAATTCGCCGGAAATTATCAAACCAAAACGCCCGAAACCCAAAATCAAATTCAATACACCCAAACAACAGCAAATCGCCGGAAATAAAACCAGAAAAAAAATACCAATCCCTGAGAATCGGTCGTCGGAAATCGGTCTCCCTCTTCCATCTCCAGCTCCGATCGGTCTCCCTCTTCCATCTCCCTCTGTGTGAAGAAAAGAACAAAAAAAAAAAAAAAAAGGAGATTTAGGAACGAAGAGCGTGGGAAAAAGGGAAAGAAGGAAAAGAAAAAATACACGCGGAAATCATACCACAGACCGGATCTCCAGCTCTCTCGGTCTCCGTCTTCCATTTCCCTCTTTGGCTCTCTGTGATTGTGTGAAGAAATAAGGCTGGGGAAGAAAAGAAATGGGAAGAAAGAAGGAAGAAGGGAAAGAAGGAAGAAGGCAGAAAAAAGAAGAAAGAAAAAAGAAGAAGAAAGAACCGGCCGTCCATTATCCTTGAAGGAAGAAAAAAGAAGAAGAAGGAACCGGCCGTCCATTATCCTCGAAGGAAGAAAAAAAAAGAAAAAAGAAATGATAAAGAAAAGTCAAACAATGCTGGCGGTGCAGAAGAAAAAAAGAAAAGGAGAGAATTTTGAATCACTTGGCCACGTTTATTTGATACACGCGGCCAATTAATAAACGCGGCCACTTGTTTTTCGCAAACAATCTGTCACGTAGTCATTAAGACACGTGGCTAGTTGGCCGTGTGTCTACAGTAACTGTTACTGTAGACACGCGGCTAATTACAGTTTTTTTTGTAGTGTTGGGCTTAGATCCGGTGGTAGTTGTAGTCCCTTAGCCCTTTTGGGCTATGGAGGTTTTATGTTTTTCTTGTTCTCTTTTGTTTTTGACAGGAAAGATCAGTAGAGAGGTGCCAAAGGGGAGAGACAGACTTGATTGTGTCGACGGTGGTTTCTTGGCAGTGTTTTTCCCTTTTCAATAGATTTGAGGCCAAATTTGTGCTTGACCACCATCTTCTGCTTGACACGCACCCTCCAGCCTTGGTCGCCGTCGCCTTCTGGTTCTGCTGCCACTCGATATGGCCGTGCTGATATTCTGTGATCGGCGCGTAGTCTTCACGAGTCAGGGTGTTTTCACACCTTGGGTTGCACGTAATGGCCACGCTTCGTCTATTTTGTCGTATATGGTGGCGCCTGGGGGCATCTGGTGAACATCTGCTGTTGGGAACCTTCCGAAGTCCGCGTGTGTTCTACACGTCCTGTCTTTGGTGGCGGCGCGTGTACACCGTCTCCGGATGGTAGCTTTGATTGGTTTTCTTGTGTTGTTTTTATTTTTGACAGTTTGCTCTGTGGTTAAATTAACTTGGTCATTGGTTTTCGCCCAGAATGCGTGACCGACTCCTTGTTCAAAAAGGTTTATGTTAACGCAGATGCACTATTCTGTTGGCTGAGTTTCTTTGTTAGCAACTGTCTGTAATAGTCTGTGTCTTTTTGGACTCATGTCGGGTGTACACCTAGCTATATGGTAGTTGTTTATGTATACCAATTTGGTGATTTCTTATATGCCTTTGGTTTATTAATGAAAGTTTAACTTTCTTCTCAAAAAAATAAAATAAAATAAAAAATACACTCCAAAGTAAAACTGGAACACTATCCCAAGTGGAATACAACAACCTTAGGCTAGAAAACAAGCCAAAACACCAAATTCAACCTGCAACCTGAAAGGGAGCATAACATAAACGACCAACCAACAACCAACCACAAACAGACCCAGCACTTCTAAGCATTTAAATTTTCCTATATTTGACTTTGTTATGTGATGCTGTCATTTTCGCCATAGTTGGTCCAACATTACCATCAATGGCAGAAATTTTAGAAGACATACTAATTAGTGATGTTTCATTTTATAAAATGTCACTAAATAATTTAGTGACGTGTTGAATATGCCACCTCACAAATTAGTGGCGTGTTGATATTGACACGCCACTATTTAGTGGCGTGTTGATACTGACATGCTACTAATTTAGTGAGGTGTCAAATTTAGTGGTAAATGTGCTTGGAATTTACATGGTGGCTAATGCCATTAAGCCCATCACTACCAATCTTTATGACACCCAGCATGGTCTGCATCGAGGTTGGAGACAAGTAGAATTAAGCAAAGAAAACTATGTATAAAGGCATTTTGTGTACTATAATTGCATCAAAGGAACAGAATCCTATTAATTTGTCTAAAGCATCATATTAAGGGACTACCTTGTACCATACTTCTGGGAACATCCAAGGCCCACCTACTGATCCTTGCTAATTGTTCAATTAGGAGACTAAGGATGTATTCTCAACTTTATGAACAGAGCTACAGATCTAGAGTCATCAATGGAAAAAGGAATATTATCTTCAACAAATTACAACACATGAAATATTTAATAAGTTTGAAGTTGTAATTTGTTAGATAGTTTCGTGAATTAATGAAGATGATATTTGCTTACCAGATGTGCTTCGATCCGGGCAATTGAGAGTAATTCAATTGGTCACATATTGGATTTCCTTCTCTTTGGTTTCACTCTTTGAGCATTCTTTCGTGAACCTCCTTGAATGGTAACTGTAACTCTATTGCCCTTCATTCCACCACCCCCCAACCCCCTTTATTTTTTTAAATATATATTTTTTAAATTATTTATCTATTTATTTTTTTATAGAGCATGCATGGGTGTAAATTTATTCAATTTTGCTCTTCGTTTTGTCTCTGGAGATTTTTCGAGTTTGGTTGCTGATCACTTCATTTAATCCTTGGAAAGCATGATGGGAAGGAAATCGAAATATATGCTAAGATATTCTATTGTCTTGGTGCTTAAGAAAGGCAGCCACTTTTTAAGTGCTTATAATCTGACCAGTAGTAACAGTATAAAATTCAAGAATTTGTGACATTAAAGAGGGGATATCGCTAATTATTCTAACCACTCAAACATCACTGTAGTATATGAGGTGAATTCGGAGCTTGAAATTTTGCCAAATCCACTTACCAACAATTGATTCACAAGGATTTGCAGCCAGACTTCACAGCATGAACACACATTTTTTAATGAATATTCTTTGATCAAATCTAAAGAAGTATTACACGTTTTTCAGGTGCCAAGTAACACGTACACAATACATACACATCACAATCTCTCTCACACACAAACATAGAAGTAAAGTCAATTATTTGTAGGACACCTACACGAAGATGAACATATGTAATTTCGTAAGAACAAAAAAAAAAAAAGGAAGTACTTAATTGACTCTAAAGTAATATCAAGTCATGCATGTAGTATACCATTTTCTAGTAATAGCCTATTTTAAATTACCACTCATTTTAAAAGTTTTAAGCGGTTGAATAAAAAGTGATGAATTTAATTATTTAATTTATATTTTAACACTTGTCCTCACATGATTAAATTTAATCTTAAACGTGTGTATATAAGCTATTGTACACCCGCAGGGCCGGCTCAACCATAAGGCGAGTTAGGCGGTCGCCTAAGGCCCCCAAATACAGGTTTGTTGGGAAAAAAAAAAAAAAAAGCTCGATCACAAACTGGCCGGAATGGTTTAAAAAAAATTAAAAGAAGCATGATCTCTTCATTGGAGACTTTTTAATTTCAATAAAGAAATAAATAGTTAGAAGCCCAAGAAGACACAATTAATACCAACAAAAAAAGTACACTTTCTATCTTATTAGGAAACTCAACTAAAAAGATGTGGACTACAAGGAAGCCAATGAAGAAAGTGGAGCCCATGGAAAAAGACTTGTTGAAATACAGGATATAGAGAAAATATTATTGCACAACTATATTGCACTACTTGTTCATAACACAAGACACATGAGTGGGACCCATGTGATGCCTACGAAACAAGGCTTTGTTTAAAATTATATCTTTAGGCTTCAAAATATATCGAGCCGGCCCTGTACACTCGGCCCTCTCCTTACAAGCCGATTTCAAAAGTGAGTTCTACCAAAAGTTTGCATCAGCATCCCTCACATTAAAGAATGTACGTACTAAAATAGAACCTGTGGAGGGGCGAATTACACACAAAATTGAGGCAGCGACTGTCTTAAAATTTTGATTTTTTTCTTCTAAAATTATATATTTTTAAGAGATAAATTCTATAAAATTAATTTTTTTTTTATCCCTCCTAGAAAACACACCCCCCCCCCCACCCCCTACCTTTTTTTTTTTTTTTTTTTTTTTAAGTCTTGCTCCCCTTCTTAATTTTTTAATTTGGCTCTGCTGTGAGACTATCGATTACTTTTTTTCTTGTTGAAAAAATATATGAATTTCAGCCAAGAGGTAAATTAAGAGAATTTACAAATAATAATAATAATAATAATTTATTTCTTCTCTCTCTTAATACTACTACGTACTTAATTAACTTCATTTTCTTTTTCTTTCTTTTTTTTTTATTTTTTTTATTTTTATTTATTTATTTTTTTTATTTTTAAATCAAAAAATTAACTTCATTTTCTAGTGATGGGAGGTGAAGGTGGTCGGAGGGGCCAATGGTCTCACGCCTTAGCAATAATTTTTGGATTTTTATATGACTGTAATTTTCAAAAAGTTCCCTCTATCACTTTTCAATCACAGGTCACATGTGTCTCAATAGCGTTCATATCAATGTCGAAAAATGCTCTACTTTTTCAAATTTTCATCTCAAAAAATGTTCCTAAATAATGTGGGAGAGGATGACACATTTTTCAAAATAATAGATCTCATTTATGATGGACACATTATTTTGAAATCAACTTTTGGAAAAAAAAAAAAAATTGGTTAGTGTAGCACTTCTCGTCAATATCATATCATTAAACACCAAATTAATCATCCATAAAAAAAAAAAAAAAGACCCAAACTCCAAAAACAAAAACCATATTCTTTGTCATCTAAATATTTTAGATTTGTAGGGTTAAAAAAAAACAATTAACTTTGACGGTAAGATAGGCCCTAGCGTGTCAAGTAAGACGACACATATGACAAATAAAAAATTGTTAATTTTGACGGTAAAGTGATAAAAAGATAAATTTAAAACTTGAGTAAAATTTAGGGACCTTATTTTTAAAATTGAAAACATAATAACTAAATTTAAATAAATGAAAACTTAAGAGTTAAATATGATTTTTTTTCCTAAATTAATGGTTACAATTCTCAGTATCCATCAGATAAAAATAATTAATGCAATTAAATTTACAAATAAAACTGGAATATTATTCTGTAATTATTTTTAGTTATTTAAAATAGTGGGGCATGGCATTCTCCCAAAAAAAAAAAAAAAAAATCAAAAAACTGATAGACGTACAAGATTTAGAGTTGGAAATGGAAGGTAAGAAGGTAGGGGTTGGTAGCAGCAACCAACAACACACACACTCACTCACACCCCACCACATCCACATACTTTGTCATCAACAACAGAAAACACGGGAAAACCACCAGTCCAAGTCAACTGTAAACTGAAATAGATCGATCTAACGATCTACAAAAACATATATTTTCAATATTGCTCTTCCAACCTCTCTTTGTTTGTAGGGCTTCCATTTCGTCTCTCTCTCTCCCTCTGTGCATGCTTTCATCTCTGATTCTCTCTGTAGATCACTCACTCACTCCATGAGGAAACCTTGCTGTGAGAAGGAAGAGACAAACAAAGGAGCATGGTCTCAGGAAGAAGATCAGAAACTCATTGATTACATCCAAAGCCACGGCGAAGGTTGCTGGCGTTCCCTTCCTACGGCTGCTGGTATCCCTCTCTCTCTCTCTCTCCATCTCTCTCTCTCGAGCCATGCCATCCATATGAGACAACATGCTTGCACGCTCTTCAGACGTTCTATTCCATATTCTTCTTCTTCTTCTTCTTCTTCTTCTTTTTTTTTTTGGATGAATACTTCTAGCTTCTTCTTCTCACCATCTTTTTTTTTTTTAATTGGATACCTTCTTCTCACCATCATTAATAAGAATAATAATAATAAATTTTATTGTTAGTATTATTCCTTTTCACTAAGCAGTATAAATATCGTTGTTATTAATTGATGAATATCGTAGAGAACGAATAAGGATTCAAGTCAGAGAGAGAGAGAGAGAGAGAGAGCAAGCTTTGTACGTTCTAATGTTTTTCTGTTGATTAGGGTTGCGCCGATGTGGGAAAAGTTGCCGACTGAGATGGATAAATTATCTAAGGCCAGACCTTAAGCGCGGCAACTTTGGAGAAGACGAAGAGGATTTAATCATCAGGCTTCATGCTCTCCTCGGGAACCGGTGTGATATCTTATATTTGTCTGCTATCATTTCTAAATTTTTATTTATTTATTTTTTTTTTAAAAAAATTATCCAAAACAAATTAAACAAGAAAAAATTAATTAAGGAGGAGAAAAGGGAGATGATTTTCATTTCAATCGTGACTGAAATTGTTTCATTGATATTAATTATTACCTTCTTTACTTTTCAAAAAAATTATGTGAATTCTATAAAATTGTTAACAAATTTATTATTTTATATATATATATATATATATATATATATATATATATATATATATATATATATATATATATATATATATATATAGGTGGTCGCTGATAGCGGGAAGGTTGCCGGGAAGGACTGACAACGAGGTAAAGAATTACTGGAATTCTCATATAAGGAAAAAGTTAATGAAGATGGGAAAATATCCTACGAAACCCCATCAGCTGGGAGGCGCTGGGAAGCCATTTTTAACAAAAAAACAGGCACCTAAGCTACTCAACTTCCACCGCCATGACAAGGATATTGATCAGGTGTTGGATTTTAAGAATGATTTTCAGAGCAACAAAACCTTTCTGCCAGACTTGAATCTTGATCTTACTCTAAGCACTCCTCCTCCTCTTCCTGCAAGTACTGATCTTGTGGAAGAGATGCAAAAAAACCCTCAACTGAAACTTCCTGATCTTGGGGAAGAGGGCTAGTACTAATACTTAAGATATATATATATATAGTTAACAGGTGCTTGGCTTCATGGTTATAGTATATGTCGTACGTACGTAGTTATATATATATATATATATATCATCTCTTGGTGCAAAACAAGAGACTAGCTAGAAATAACATATAATCCAACTTTATCTCCCATATTTTTACAAGGGAGGAGTTAATTATCATGTTAGTGTGTGATAATATCGTTTGAAAAAACTTATCGCCAGAGAGGGGTTTTTTTTTTTTTTTTTTCTCTGTGTTTAATTTCTATGCTGTAAAATGTAATGATGAATACATGTATTTGACTCTAATATTTGCTGTAAAGCTAATTAAAAGTGAAGTTCTAGACTGAGTCTCTAAATTTTTGCATATTTTATTTATTATGTATACACAGCGTGTTAAGAACCAACATTTATGATTGTAGAAAGACTAGGTTGAATTTGGGCTGCAAATTTGTATTTTTGTACTGTTTCCAATCAGTAAAGTTTCTTGCACATGTACAATGATTTGATAGAAAAAGCGTCAAAAATTCATAGCTGGGAAATAAAAAGTAACGCTACATACTACATGTACATCGTAATGGGCTAATGTAGCAATAACTATCAATTAACCGTTGTTAAAAATAAAATAAAATAAAGGCTAATGGTCGAGTACAACCATGTTAGTCTAGTTGGATATTGCGAGTACGTATAATGATGATATAGTATGTAGCATTTCTCATAAATAAATGACTCTCAAGGTGTGATCGACTTTTTAAAGAATTGGAAAATTGAATGGAATTCTATAAAGGGATTGATCTGAATTCAAAAATTAATGCAGAAAGACAATGAATAGGCTAAAAGGTATGCTCCAAATGGTTTATTAAAAAACTGATAACTTTACTTATAACTCTTGAACTTTCACTCTTTTTGAATAAAGGGATTGATCTCAATTCAAAAATTAATGCAGAAAGACAATGAATAGACTAAAAGGTATGCTCCCAATGGTTTATTAAAAAAAATGATAACTTTACTTATAACTCTTGAATTTTCACCCATTTTGAAGGAATGTACTTAAACCGTAAAACATCTCAATTTAGGATATCTACTTTTCATAAAGTTTCAATCTTAGTCATCTGTTAGAATTTTTGTTAAATTATACCGAAATTTCCAAAATACCCATCATTCATTTTAGGAAAAAAAAAAAAAAATTGCAAGGATTTAGGTGTTGGTTAGAATTTAACGGAATTTGTAAAAATATCAATGACTGAATCTTTTCAATTTTAATTTTTTTTTAAAAATAAACACATGGGTATTTTGAAATTTTTGATAGGATTTAATGGAAAATTTTAACGGATGATTGAGATTGAAACTTTTTGAAAAATGAATACCCTTAATTCAAATGTTTTAAAGTTTAGGTACCTTCTTTCAAAATGGGTGTAAATTCAGAGGTTATAAGTAAAGTTCTCCCTTAAAAAGAAATAAAAAAAAATCCCTCGCTATATTCATTTTCTTATTGATTGCATCATTTAGGAAATATTGTCAATTATAAAAATGTCTTACAAAGTTTGATTTTAGTTAATCCATAGATTCTAAGCGCGCTATTGTAAAGCAAAGAAAGATGATCCTTCATTCTGACTTTTGACATGCATCTTCAAAGGTATATTTTTCTTATCTATATTTTACTTTCCAAATTTCTTTCAAAAATAAGAAAATTATACAAGAGAAATTCCCTTATTATAGCTCATTATAAATTTTTTAAGATGAGTGAAAATGTATAATTTTAAATATGCAACCAAATTAAATTGGCTATTCATTGTCCAATGTGCAAAACATAAATGATAAAGAACATAAAATACGATAATATACCAAGACAAGTTATAAAGAGAAGATATTTACAAATTATAAAATTTGATAATGTCGAATTGTTTATTTATTTTGTTACTTATATTTTTTAATCATTTTTTTTTATCAACCCTATCTTTTAATCTTGTCTACTGTAAACCAAAATCTTGGCTCCATCACTCTTAGCATTTGTTAAAAATAAGAACCACTTAGTGAATCCTATCTGGTTGATTTCATATATATATATATATCTTAGATGTTAGCTATGGCATAGGTACGATCAAATCTTTTAAAATCTTATGGGTATTCTACAAAGTAGATCTTAACCCCTAAGTTAAGTTAAATATCTATTTGTATGTTTGACTAAAATTATCGTTGCTTTATTTACTCCCTTGCTAATCAACATATATAGTCTGGACTAATAAGAGAACTTAGGGTTTGTTTGGTTTAGTATTTCAAAATGTGTGGTTTGAAAAAATAACGATTTCAAAATGCAATTAATGAAAATGAGATTTTTAAAAATGCGCGTAGTTAAGCATTTGGTAAAATTACGGTTCAACCTTTTCATAAGAATGCACTTCCCAAGTTGTGATTTTAAAAAACACATATTTGTTAACGTACATTTTCAAACCGTCATTTTTTTTTTCAAAAGCAGTCCCAAATAGGACACCTACAATTTTGTTTAAAACATATTGTTTACCTGAAAAATCGCAGAGTCAAATGGATTCTTAGTCCAAAGACAATTTCCTGATTCGTATTAAATGGTTAAATAGCTACATGCATTCTCAAATTTATTTACCAATAGAATTTTCTTTTTGTTATGGGGGTTGAGAATCTTTTTTTTTTTTTTTTTAATGGCCGGCTAGAAGGCTAAGCAATTAAGGGCTTGTTTGAGATTGCATTAAGCTTAAAAAATACTTTTAGTATATAGAAGCTTGAAATGAAATTTTTTTCCCAAAAGCTCTTTTGACTATAAAAACTCTATTTCTCAACTCAATATTAAAAAAAAAAAAAAAAAAAAAAAAAAAAAAAAAAAAAACTCTAATACGGTCGTCAAAGGCCCCACGAAATAAGGTTCCATTCATAACAACACTAAAAGCCTCCTAAGAAATGAAGTTACTTAAAAACTATTAAGATTCCCCTAAGAAATAAAGGCACTTGAAAAAAATAGTATTTTTTAATTAATCATGATAAAAAAAAAATATATGAAAAAAAAATTACACATTCAATCATTATAATGTGTAATTATTTTGTTTGTAAGTAATTTTTTTTAATCTTAAATATGTACGCATGGTAAAAAATATGAATTAATCTGGATATATATGAAAAACTGAAAAGGAGAGAGAGATCGAGAGAATAAAAAAATTGACTCAAAATCTCAAAAATGAATTCTTAAACATAACATCAAATTCAACTGAACTGAAGAGTTAATTAATAAGCGAACAACTAATTATTATTTTTTTTAAAAAATAGAATACAAAATTGACATATACAATAAATAACATACATGCTATTGCCATTCAAAGTAATAATAATATTCAAAAGTGTAAAACAACAATTTTTTTTTTTTTTTTTTTTTTTTAATAAAGACTCAAACTAAAAATAATTAGACAAAATTTTTCTTTTAATCCTTTTTATTAAGTTAATTTCGAGGGATCGAGGAGATATATATATATATATTAGTTAATTGTTTGGGATCACAAATTCTATCTGAGGATGACGTTATTAAACCCTTTGTTGACTATAGTGAAAACAGAGCTGATGACCAAACATTCAAAGGAAATCCACGCCTTAATGTGCTTCTTAATTTAGGTGATTCAATATTTGGGTTTGGAAGGAGTTAGTTGCACATGCCTCGAGCTTTATAACTAACGCTTCGGACCAGTTAACTGTCAAGAATTTTACAGCATTTCCAACAAAATACTCACCTACCTAATGTTCAAGGTGACTGTTAATTTGTAAGATAGTGGAACATAGCAAGCAGTAACCATATTTTTTCTCAGCTGCCTTATCTCAATTTTCTAAAACAGAGCATTAACTCTTGTACGTGTTCTGGTAGCTACCCAATATTGTTCACCGGCCATTATATAAGCAGTACTCTAGTGGAGTCAGTGTCATAATTCGATCTTGAAGAAACAGAAAGTAGGTTTAATTTTTTACTTTTAATTTCATTTTGGGTTGGCATCTAGCTGGCTAGTGTAAAAGCCAGGGTGTCAATTTCTGTTCACGTGCCGATCGAGTTTAGATCGTGTCGAGACATGCTTGTGAGTATAAGAGTACATACTATATAAGATATATATTAACCGTAACCTGATTCATTTAATTAAACAGTTAGATTAAACCTCTCATTAATCATAATCTGTTAATTTCATGTTGGGTTTGTGTCAAAAATTGCTAATTCTTATGTCGGGTTCTGGTCGTGTCGACATTGGTGTAAGACTATATATATAGCTAGGTTAAGCAGAACCTGACCTATTTAATTAAACGAGTCAGGCTCCTTAACCCTAATCAGCTAATTTTGTTTAAAAAATTGTTAACCCCTAATGAAAGCAACTGTTGAATATGCAAGTTATATCGCTGGCCACCCACTGCTCACAAATGATGAGTGACTAATAAAATAAATACTTTCCCTTTTATTAATATTAATTTGCACTTTTAGAATCAGTGGTTATTAATTATTCAGAAGCAAAAAAAAAAAGAACGTTAGTTACTCACTGTAAAAGCCATTGGTTCAATCTATAAGATTTAACAAGACAAAAGTATTAGGTTAATGCATTAATTGTTTAATTTAATTAGTCGTACTTTAGGTTAGGGAGTTCATCCACTTAACCCTATTGCATATATATATATATATATATATATATATATTATTTTATTTTCATTTTAAATTTAAACCTGGTTTAGTTTTTTAGTCTCCTAGCTAGCTAGCAAGAATATCCTATATATATATATATATTCAATTTCTTTCTAAATGTCTAACCTCCATTCCGCCTTGAATCTTTCAATAGGAAGAGCCAGTATATATTCTTGACTTGGGATTTCCCAAATTTGAACAGAAGTTAATCATTTTGACCTTGTGAGTCTTCGATCTGACAATAAGATCAGCATATCTATATTTTCTTTTGATCCTTCATGGTTGTTCTTGGTTTGATTCTGTGGTAACAAACAGTCTTGCTAGCTAACGAGAAATCCTAAACATTCGTTGTTTTTATTCTTTTTCCACAATCGATCTCTTCTGTTCAATAAACTTATTTTCTGCAGGTAATCTCTCATCTTTTCTGAATCATTCCATAATAAAATTAAACATCATGCATGTCTTAAGATTATAATTAATTATATATACGGAATATTCACAGTTTGACGTTTTTGCCTTCTCCGTTCAGACAGTAAAATTTCAATATGGAATGAAATTATCAGACACACATATATATATATATATATACACAACGTAGTTTTTGTTTTCTTTAGGTATATTTATTTCTTCAACCCTCCATAAACCGCTAACGTACGATCGTTTAGAGACATAAAAAAAAATCTTTAGCTGGATATATATCTGACATGCAATGACAGTACTGACAAAATAAATGAGTGAGAGAGAGAGAGAGAGAGAGAGAGAGAGAGAGAGGTGGAAATAGCTTTGGGATGGAGGCGGCGAACTGGGCTTAACAACTGTTCCTTTCCTCCGGAGCAAATTATTATTTTTGCTTTTTGGTTTTCGTGTCTGGTTTAGCCTCTCTATCTCTTGTTTATTTTATCTTATTTTTTGTTGTTGTTTTCTTGCTCCTCGTTGTCAGTTGTATGACTAGCACAAAATAAAAAAAAGGCTTGGGGAGAGAAAAATGAAAAAGAAAAAGAAAAAGGGGTTCTTTGACCATCAATTAAGGGAAAAAAAAAAAAAAAAGACAGAAAAGCATAGCTCCTTGTTTTCGTCCATTGGAAAGTAACAGAACATTAATAGCCAATTATTTGCTTGAAAAAAGAAAAAGAAAAAAGAAATTACAATAATTCATTGTTAAGCTTTTAGAGTTGACTGATTAACCCAGTGTAAAAACAAAACGTGTCTTGTTGCAAGTTTTAAGTCTAGCTTTAAAGTGGTATAAAAGTTTATCCAATGTTAACATAGTCAAATTTGTTAAAGTATTAAATTATCACTTATTTTAAAAACCTAAACGAATAATAAAAAGTAAATTTAATATTTAATTTTTATTCTAACAGAAAAATTAACCTGATTAATTAGCATAGCGTTTTTCACTAATCATTATCTCACATTTCCTTTCTTTCTATCCATATCTTCTGTTAGGTTATTTGGAACTTGGTTTGTGTCTGATTAGAAGCACAAGCGTTTAAATGAAAGTTTTTATTTTTAGCTGGTTAGACCCGGTTGAGGGTCGTTTTTATAGACACTTCTACTTTTTAGAGTTATGTGCTGCATTAACGCCTCTTTATATTATTTATTAAGAAACAGTGAAACCTTTGTTGCAATTTAATGGACGTAGCTCTTAGTAGTGAACTACGTAAATCTCTGTATTTAAGATTGTTTGTTTTTATTTCATTCCTTATTATTTTTCACTCCTCACTTATTCTGGAAAACAGGTTTTATTTTCTATCATTATTTTTCGTACTTCTATAAATATTTATTAAGAAAAAGAAAAAAATAAGCCCAAAAAGTCAGGAGAGGTTACAGTAGTTTGCCACTTAGCCCTCACGTTTTCAAAATTCTCATAATTTTGTTGAATATTAAACAAAACAGAGTGGAAAAAAAAAAAGGAAAAAGAAAAGGGCGGTTAAACTGGTCCCTCACCGTTGACGAAACGTACTGCTTCTTTTATCAGTTGGTCCCGACTTTCCACCGACCATGCAGATCGTACGTAGACTACACTTGTAAGCAGCTCCGTGCCTCGGGTTGCACGTGATAATAAAATGTGCATGACTAACGTATGTATCTAACTGTCAACTGTCAACTGTCAACTCTTTCTCTCCCAGCCAGGGCCGGCTGGATATATAGTTACTCCAATTTGGCAACAATTTTTTTTTTTTAAAATAGTAAAATTATAAGAAAAATGTTTTCTTTTATTAATTATAATTCTTCTTTTCTTTTACCAGTTCTGGTTTCTATTATTATTTGTTTACTTTTATATTTCATATGCTATGCTTAATATTAGATGCAGTTGATTTTAGTTGGTCGTTGTTCCGGCCGCGTTTTGCTGATTGAAGTACATAATTGATTAAGTCTTACTTCTTACAAATGTTCATCTTACCAAAAAAATAAAATGGATTAGTCGTATGAGAGTAATATATTAATAAAACTTGAAGATGAAAATTTATTTAATAATTTAGCATCTCAAAAAGCTAGAAGAATTTTTTTTAAATATTTAATATAAAAATTAATTATTTTCATATTTAAAAATTTAAAAAGCCTCATTTTAATTTTTGGCCTTAGGCCTCAGCTACCATCTTGCTATCTTTTGATCTTCCTGCTCTCCATCAAAACCTAGCTAGGGTGGGTTGCAGCTAAAAGGTAATTATGTAAAGTGATCAGAGAGCTTGAAATAAAATCCCAATTTTTTGACCTAGGTTTGAGTGCTTTTTATATTTTTATCTTTATCTTTAGGAAAAAAAAAGAAAAGAAAAGCAATTAAGTTGGTAACTGTGAGTTACAATTAGGGATATATAGTAGATAGTTTTCATATCCATTGTGGCTCCTTAATTTTTCTTAAAGTAAGTCCCTAATTTCCTCTTAAAACACATGTCAACTTATTTATTTTTATTTATTTTTTTAAATAAAAGTAAGGAGTATAGTGGCTTTCCTAGTCTCCAATCCAAGTTCTTCCAATTTCCACAAATTTTAAAATGAGTAACACTATAAATTATATATTTTACAATTATCTCAAAATATACATTGACGTATTAGTCCTAGCTAATTTTTAATTTTTAATTTTTTAACAATGACTAATTTAAAGATTAGTTGGAACTCCTATATCAAAATTGCAAGATAAAAATATAGTTCATTACAAAAATTACTCATTTTAAAATAGATCGATGTGTGCATGACGCACAACAAAAAACTCTGCATTTAGTGGCATGTTTATAGTAAAGTATTTTTTGACGTACCTCACTAATTAGTGACATATTAAAAAGTAACACCTCACTAAAATAATTAATGGCGTGCCTACGGTAAAGTACTTTTTGACGTCTCACTAATTAATGGCGTGTTAAAAAGTAACACCTCACTAAAATAATTAGTGTCGTGTCTATAGTAAAGTACTTTTTGATACTTCACTAATTAGTGGGGTGTTAAAAAGTAACACCTCACTAAAATAATTAGTGGCATGTCTTAATGACACGCCACTAACATTTCCTAGGGCCTCGTATTTCCGCGGCAAGAGCCCTCTCCTCCAAAAAATTTCACATCTCTCTCACTCTACTCTCTCTCTCTCTCTCTCTCACTATACTCTCACTCTCTCAGCTACGCTGGCCGCATCTTCGTCGACCACCGCACGGTATGCATCTCCTCACTCTCTCTCTCTCTAGCTCTCTCAATATCTCTATTTAGCTCTCTCTCACTCACTCTCTCTCGCTCTCCCGACCAACTTCGCCCAGGTCCGACGACCACTCACGACCGCCAAAGACCACCGATGTCGTCCACCCGTACGGTTAGTGCCTTTCCGTTTTTTTTTTTTTTTTTTTTTTTTTTTTTTGTTTTTTCAATTATATACTAATTATCTATATATATGTGGAATATATGTAAAATACATTTATTGTTTTGTGTTGTGTTTCAGTTTTTGATTTTTGTTATTGTTTGCTTTTTTGTTTTGAATTCATGTAAGTCCATGATTGCATGGGAGGCGCATATATATATATATATATATATATATATATATATATATATATATATATATATATATATATATATTTTGTGCATGCACAGATTCGATCTCCATCATATCTTACATAAAATAATTAAGCAAATTAATGATAATAGTTTGAAATGGATTAGCAATATATATGGACAATATTGTACCATGAAATTTGGTCGGCCGACATGCATGGCAAATAGTGGTACATACAGGTCAATTTTTCATGGGAAAAATCTTTAAATATTCAACTGAAGGGGTTTATTGTTCATAGTGCTCCACCTTAAGGCGGCTAGATGGCTTAGCTCTAAAACGTTTTAAATTATCCATTAACTAGTTTTTTTTTTTTTCGTCTTTCTTCTGTTGGAAGAAGGTTAATTAAGTCAAATACACTTTCCACTTGTAAGATAAGTGGGCAATATACGTTTTTGTGTTGCTTGGTTTTTTATTTTTGTTATTGTTTGGTTTTTGAAAAAAAAGATCAAACATTATATGAAAAAAAAAAAGTTTCTAAAACGAGATTCTTTATATATTAATATTACTTACAACTAAAGAGAATATGCAAAATTATATCTTGCTAATTTGGTCAGATGACACAGATATATACAAAAAATAAAACAAACAATTCATAAATTTAATATAATTAAATTTTTATAAAAAGATCTTCTCTGTTTAATCTTAACTTTCCAACTAATCCAAATCAATGAGAAGTTCCCACTAAATCTAAATGTAATTATAATAAAATTTTCATAATAAGACTCTTGTTTAATCTCAAAATTAGATAGAAAAATAAGGGGAAACTACTATCAGTTACTCAACCTGTAGCAGGAAACTACTATCCTGTAATCCTCTTAATGCTAATTTAACTTATATTAAGCATGTACATGTAAAAACACTAGCAACCCTGGATTAAACGGGACGAGTCATGGACACTTCTATCAAAACTGAAGGAATTTCTGCCGCATGAGTGATTGTGCCTCGGAGATTTCAACGAGATTGCAGATCTTTCTGAGAAGGCAGGGGGCGCTACTCGTAGTCTTTCCCAGATGGAGAGATTTTGTTCAGTCCTGGCTGATTATAACACCCCAAATTTTTTTCAATATTTTTGGGCTTAAAAGAATAATATATATATATGTTTTTTTGTTTTTTTTGTTTTTTTTTAAAAAAAAAAAAACATCAGTCCTCTTAAACGGCGTCGTTTAATTGAAGAGGTAGTATTTTTGTTTTCTCTCGCACGACGTCTTCCACCTTTCCCATCTTCAAAACAGAAACCATGGACACCTTGCAGAATTTCAGCCACTTCTTGCCATTTTTCAGTCCAGAGAAAACACGTTGAGCCCATGCATCAACCCATTAGCCACGATAGCTCCACTCTTCTTCTATTTAACCATTCTTCTCGCCATGCATTCCAAGCATCGGCAGAAGATTCAGTACTTGCCCATTTTCAAAATCCAGCAGGTATTTTTCTTTCTCTTTGTTTCTTTCGTTAAGCTTTTAGGTGATTCAGAGTGTTTTAGTTCCGTGAACTCTCTGCTTGTAAATCTATTAAACTGTGATTGAGTTGAAGCTTTGATTTCTGTTTAGGGGTTGCGATTTTTTTGGCTCCTGAGCACTATGATTTATTTTTTTTTTTCTTCCTTTCTTTTCTTTGGTTGGACAACCCCCCTTAGTATTTCTTTTCTCCCCTGCTTCTTTCTTCTCTCTTCTTTTTCTTTTCTTGTTTCTGAGAGAGAGTTGGGAAGAGGGGAGAAATTGAGAAAAACAGAGTAGGGAAAGGGAGAGACCGGCCGAGTGAGGGAGGTGGGGAAGAGAAAAGACCCAGCCGGTGGGCTAGCCACCGGACTGGGCGGACGGTACCGCCGAGCCAGCAGGCCGCGGTCCCGCGCCGGCGACGCCACCGGAGGGCGTTTTCCGGTGATGTCTGATTTCCCTGTGAGTATTTTTTTTGTAGAAATGATTTAGAACTGAATTGTGTAATCTTTGGTTTCTGATTTGGGGTGATCGATTATGAAAATTTCTGGTTCTAAGAGGGATTTTCGGTGGAAGAAGAATTATCAACCGGGTATTGAAATTTCTGATTTTTCTTCTTGGAGATAACGTGCGGGTAGTGAAGATTTTTTTTTGAGCTTTGGTTTTTGGTATGAATTTTAGTAGCAGCAGATTGGGTAATGAAATTCTAAAGTTGTTTGGGTTCCTTGATTTCTTTTCCTGTTGAGCCCAACTGAGAGGAAGAGATGAGGGAGAGATCGAAAGAGGGAGAAGGAAGAGAGAACCGGTGGGTGAGCCACCGGTTGGGGCGGACTGGAGCCGTGGGCCGGCAGGCCACGGCTCGGCGTCGACAAGCTGCAAGGGAGTTTGATTTTTCATTTTTTTTCAAGATGAGTTTTGGTTGGATTCTTTTCAAAGGTTCAGGTTTCAATTTTTGTTCATGGACAATGGGTTTCGGGTAATAGGAAACTAGTCTGGGTTGTTTTGGAGATGAAGTCAGTTGGGTTGTTTTTCAGGCAGAGGAACCGAATGGGATTGAGGATTTTTGGAGTTTTATTTTGTGTAGATTTTAGTAGCATCAGAATGGGTAATGTGATTCTACGGTTGTTCGGTTCTGTGAAAGTCACTTGGGTTCTCATTTGTTCATCTTGGTGACTAATTGTGTAAAGATTTTAGGCTTGTGTTGTAAAAAAATTTCTGGTTTGTAAGCTTTTGGAATGAGGAATTTTCTCTTGGATTTTCTGTGGTAAGACTGAATGGATGTTGATTTTGGGTGTTTTGAGAACTAAATGAGTAGACTTTTGGGTGTTGATTTCTGAAGATTTAAAATCTAGGTTTGGAGATGATTGTTCTTTTGGGAGCTTTGATTCTTGAAGAGGATATTCAGATAATTTCATAGAACAGAATTTTTGAGTTATAGTCACGTGAAGAATGGGTTTTGGAAATTTATTGTGTAAAATTTATGGTTTGTATCTTACTGTTTGGTGTAAATTCCATTGAATTGTTCTGATTAAATCTCTAGTTGAATGTTAATTCTAGTAAATGGGTACAAAAATTCTGGTTTGAATATTCTTTTGGCTTGAATGATTATGGAATAATAAACCTGTATTGACCATAGAGCAAAACCAAATGGTTAATAATTCTGTTACTATAATGTATATCAAATTTGGTATTTTGGAAAGAGAAGGGTCAACTAAACAAAAGTGACCAAAACTCTAGTAAAAAGAATTTTATAAATTACCGAAATTTAATTGTATGTTGCTAAAAACCCTCAAATATTTCTGCATATAGGCGTTGCGATGACCCCATGTGTGATAGATTAGAAATTTTTTTTTTGGGTATATGTCTCTACCTGAAATCTTTAATGACATATGCACCCAATTTATCATTTCTTAAAGATATCCTCTAAAACCTATTTTATTTTTTATGATCCAATCTAGGAAGGAGGTACTAGTGCAATCAAAAAGCACCAGGTAAGGAAACACAACCCTAAAAACCCCGGCAAGTTTTTTTTTTAAAATAAAATCTTGTCAAAATGTCGGGAATTTTCGAAAGACTTTCACATTAATAGTATTGTTCTATTATTTCAAGTATGAAATAATGAATATGTTATTTGTAATCACATGAACGAATGAAGCTGGTGATTATATGCTATATGTGCACCATGAGAATGAGGATGATGATATATGTGCTACATGCGCACTATATGAACATGATGATGAAATTATGATTGAATACTGTTTTATGTGCACCACACAAAGTTTTGTCACACGGTACCATAATGCTGTGATCCGGATCTTATAATGATTATGATGATGGGTAGCGGGGCAACCACACCAAAAGTGTGGGGCTATCGGCCGGGGGGTTCTCACCTAGGGAGCTTCCTAACCCGGCAGCTCTCCCCTGTGACGACAGGATGAGCCATGGGTCCTTCGGGATCGGTCCTAAGGACGAGCCCAACGTGCACCGCTCATGGTAAAAATGCGGAATTGGTCCAGTGGTAGACAAAACTTACACATTATGAATGATTATTATGAATGCACATTTCTTATTATTACTGAATTTTTTTAATTATGTGAAAAATTTTAAATGTGTAAATTAATTTTATATTATATCTTATGCTTTGTTGTGTTACTTACTAAGTTGTTGAACTCACCCCCTTACCCTTACAATTCTTTTCAGATGGCGCTTCATATCATCATCCTCATAGCGGGCGTACCCATAGGGGTCGCTACCTATGATGATTCACAGTTCTGGCCCATTGATGCCGATCAGTGGGTTTATGTTTGTTTTGATAGCCCGTGATCATAACGTTTAGTCAGGGATTTATTTTTTGTTTATGTATAGTTAATGACACTGCTAATCCGGACCAGTTTGGAGATAGTAGAAGTTTCCTCCAAGAAGTAGTTTCGAAGACCGGATTATTTTTTTGTATATGAACAGTGTTTTATTTTGTGATCCCTGACTACTTGTATTAGCTGAAATATTACTAAGACTTTCTATGTATGTGAAATTATAAGTATTAATCTACATCTTGTGTTTATTGTGTCATTCTTTTATATATAAAAAAAAAGATTTAAATTAGTGGATGATTTTATTTTTCTCAAGTTCACGTATCCCCTTACATCTCAAAACGGGGGCGTGACACTGATTGTTCTTTGGGGGACCTAGGCTTCAAAGGCTCAAAATTCACATGGGCAAACAAGAGGGATCCTTCCAATTTTATTAAAGAACGGCTGGACCAAGCTTTAGCTACGAGTGGATGGTGCGAGCATTTTCTTGAGGTGGTGGTGGAAGTATTACCCACTAGAAGCTCAGACCATAAGCCTCTTAATGTTATTCTGAAACATAACAGAGCGTGCAGGGGGAGACAAAAATCTTTTAAATATGAGGCCAGTTGGGGTCTGGATGAGGAGTGTGGGGAAGTTGTGTCTTGGGCTTGGGAGGGTGGTCAGATTGAGAACACTTCGCTTCAGGATGTGAGAGTCAATCTTGATTCCTATCAAGTAGCTCTCTCTAAATGGAGTGGAGAAAAATTTGGGCAGAATGCAAGGAAGCTTAAGTCTCTAACAAAGAAACTGGAAATTATGCAAAGGGAAGAATGAGTTGAACATGCGGATTATATCCAACAAATTTAGGGCGACATTGATAGGTTGCTGGAGATGGAAATTATGAGGTGGAAGTAAAGGGCAAAACAGAATTGGGCTATAAATGGAGATCGCAACACCAAGTTTTTCCATGTCTGAGCAACCCAACGGCGCAGGAAAAACCATATCAGTAGGATCAGGGATTCAGAGGGGCGTGAATGGATGGATCAAGACGATGTTGAGAGGGCTTTTTCGGATTTTTTCCAAACATTATATACCTCTTCAGGCCATCCAGATATGGACCAATGCCTGTTCGCAGTCCCCCACCGAGTCACAATCGAGATGAATGCTTCTCTCCTTAAGCCTTTCACTCATGAAGAAGTAGATGGTGCTTTAGCTCAACTTTGAAGGTCCCGGGTCCTGATGGATACAAGGTATGTTTTTTTCCAGAAACATTGGCCTTACATTGGTGCCCAGGTTAGATGTGCTGTTCTGAATTTTTTTAAATTTGAGTATCTTTGATCCTGACATCAATTTCACGTACATTGCTTTGATTCCAAAGTCTGATTTAGCATCCAATGTTAGTGAATTTCGCCCGATTAGCCTGTGTAGCGTACTACACAAATTGATAGCAAAGGTTCTGGCCAATAGATTGAAACAAGTTTTGCCAAACGTGATATCACAGAATCAGAGTACTTTCCTACCAGGAAGCTTAATTTCCGACAACATTTTGGTGGCATATGATGCCTTGCACACTATATATGGACACCCGTTTGAAGGGGAGGAAGGGGTACATAGATATAAAGTTTGATATGAGCAAGGCCTACGATCGGGGTGAGTGGAAGTTTCTTGAAGGTATCATGAGGAAGATGGGGTTCGCAAATGGATGGGTAAAGGTGCTAATGACTTGTGTCACTACTCCTACCTATTCGGTTTAGGTAAATGGGATACCAACAGGAAAGATCATTCCCACAAGAGGACTTTGGCAAGGAGATCCCCTATCTCCTTACTTATTAATGCTTTGTTCGAAGGGCTTAAGTTCTCTATTGTTACAAGTGGAGATGGAAGGTAGACTTACGGGCATTCCCATTTCTGGCCAGGGTTTCAAGCTGAGCCACCTCTTTTTTGCGGATGATAGCCTAATTTTCTGCAGGGCTAATTTTTCGGAGTGGAATACAGTCCAATCCCTGCTTCAAGTATATGAGAAAGTCTCGGGTCAAAAGCTCAATGTGGAGAAAACATCCATCTTCTTTAGCAAGAATACAAGGCAACATTTTAGGGAGTCTATTGGCGCATTGGTTGTACTTTGGCTTTGAGAAGTTATGAAAAGTATCTGGGGCTTCCTGCCCTTGTGGGAAGAGCAAAAATCAGAACCTTTGCTTCTATTCAGGGCCGTGTCAGGAGGAAATTGGAGGGGTGGCAAGCTCGTTTCCTCTCTCAGGCAGGTAAGGAAATTCTTATCAAAGCAGTGGTACAAGCTATTCCTACCTATACGATGGGTGTTTTCTGGTTGCCCAAGGCCCTATGCAACAAGCTAAATTCCATGATGGCCCAATTTTGGTGGGGATCAAAACCCAATGAGAGAAGTTTGTCTTGGATGAAGTGAGAGAAGATGGGGAGATCCAAGTTCACAGGGGGGATGGGCTTTAGGGACTTAGAAACTTTTAATCTTGTTTTGCTCGCAAAACAAGTATGGCTGTTTCTGCATGCTCTCGACTCTTTGGCCTCTAGGATCATAAAGGAAAAATACTATCCTAATGAATCGTTCATGCAGGCTAGATTGGGAAGTAGACCTTCTTATGCATGGAGAAGCATTTTTCATGCTTGGGAGGTTCTCGAAAAGGGGTTAGTATGGCATATTGGCAATGGAGAACAGATTCACATTTAGGGCAATAAATGGCTCTCTACACCTTCAACCTTTGCAGTCCAATCTCCAGTAAGGGTTCTTCCTTCGAGTGCTCAGGTGGTTGATCTAATAGACCGTGACTTGGGGTGGTGGAATGTGGATCTAATCAGAACCATTTTTAATCCAGAAGAGGCAGAAGTTATATGTGGCTTGGTGTTGAGCCCTTTAAGGCAAAGTGACAAATTGGTGTGGAATGAGACCACTTTTGGCATTTTTACTGTCAAGAGTGCTTATCATTTGGCACTACAAAGCAGGGACCAAGGTACAGGAGAATGCTCAACAACAAGTAATCTTACAGCTTACTAAAAAAAGATTCCGTGAAGAACTTCATTTGGAGGGTATGCCATAATATTTTACCCACTAACACTGAGCTGACACACATGAAGGTTCTTAATGATGGCCATTGCCCCATTTGCAAAAGGATACAGGAAACACTTTGCCATGCACTGTGGGAGTGCCCGTCGGCTAAGGCAGTGTGGCAGGAGAGCAGTTACAGGATACATAAACTTTCATTCTCAGCAGACAATGGTTTGGCTCTTGTACAAAAGTTGCTGGAGGTTTTGGAGGAGAAAGATATCCTAGTTGCTTTTTCAACAGCAAGGTTCATTTGGCTTCGAAGGAATATTTTTGTTTTTGCAGGTATTTTTATAGTTCCAGGGATTGTAGTGCAACAGGCGCAAATTTTGGTTGATCTTTTTGCCGAAGCTCAAGCTCATGTCCAGCTCCCAATAATCGGTCCTGTTGAGATTGAGAAATGGAGCAGACAACTGTGTAATGAGCTGAAGGTGAATTGGGACGCGGCGTGGGAGGGGCATACTCGGATGATGGGAGTGGGGGTAGTGGTGCGTGATTGGCATGGTAAAGTAGTGGCAGCAATAGCAGAAACTTTCCACCATTCCTCTGATCCAACTCAGGCTGAAGCCCGGGCGGCTTGGAGGGCAATTTCTCCCTATCAAGATTTGGGTCTTCACAGGGTGCATTTTGAAGGGGACTCTTTAAATGTTGTCTCTGCCCTTAAGAAGGAGGAACCTTGTTGGACCAGATTCGGACAATTGGTCAATGATTCAAAGCTCTTATTTCAAGATTTTGTATTAGTTACCGTGAGGCACTGTCGTAGGTCTGCAAATGTTGCAGAACATACTTTGGCAAAATTTACTTTATCTGAGAGGGTTAATTGTGTATGGTTGGAGGAGAGTCCTCCTCCAATCCATAGTGTCATTCTTGAGGAGAAAATCCTTCCCCTTTGATTAATAAAATTTATGATATTTATCTCAAAAAAAAAAAAAACACTGGATTATTTCATGGGTGATGCAATATTAGAAAGAAACCATTATTAATTAGGCCTAGGTTATTTGGCGGTTTGAACTTTTTTAAGCTTGCAAGGCATTATCTTATTTATGCTTTAGTTGACAGTTGTAGAACATGTTTGCCCTGGTTTTATGCTAATTTTCTTTTCAGTTTTTTCTTCGCACTATAATTTTTCTGTTCAAAATTAGAGTTTGATCATGAAATTAAACTTGAATTTAATTAATTTTTATGGTCTTTATAGGTCCTATCATTACGAGCATTGCAAAATATTCCTCATTGCATAGGGACCAAAATTTTTGCGAGGTTGTCACACGAAGAAGTATGTGCACTAATTTAATATATATATATATATATATATATATATAAACACGTGTTATAATATTTCATTCTTTCGGCAGGTTCTCAAGGATGGCACTCCTTCTACGCGAGCAAAATCGTAGATAACAACTCACATGAAAAAGGATGGAAGCTATTCAAATAACATAGTAAATGAGCGATGTGTATGATACTCACTTTTCATATATTATTTTTACTTATGTGTGTGATAACTTATTTACGATGCACATTTGTTTGACGCACCAACATTTAATACAACATGTAGGAGAGGATGGTAGAGCTAATGCCAACCGATTTTGCCGAATCGTCAAGCGTGACATAAGGAATGATACACTGGAGACATGATGACGCGTACTCCCAGGCGCTCGGCAATAAATCAGAGTACATTGGCAAAGTTCGGCAAGTTGGGCCAAATATTTGGCATTTGCGGGGGTCCATACGCTCATACCATATACACTCACAGCCACGATGACAGAATCAAGTGCACACCATCTTCTCGGAAGAAGTATTGTCTTCTGTGATCGAGAGAGCACTTGAGGGTGAGCGGGCACTCGAGGGTGAGTTGGCACGACACAAGACACGAATGGTTGAGCTGCTGGAGAGAGCACTCAAGGGTGAGCGAGCTCACAAAGCACAAATGGATGAAGTGTTGGCGAGAGCACTCGAGGGTGAGCGGGCTCACAAGGTACAAATGGATGAAGTGTTGTAGTGAGCACTCGAGGGTGAGCAGGCTCACAAGGCATAAATGGATGAGGTGTTGGTGGCACAGTTTCAGATTATGTCTCATTTTATCCAAATGGAGTCCATGTGGTGCCAATCAACATTCGTGCTCATAATCCCTAATAATAACGTGGCGCCAGACATAAATTCCATACATCAGATGAATTTGATATTGTCTATGGATAGCGAATCATGTAATAAATAATGACTTTTTCTTTTTTTTCTTGGTATGATGATGTTTGTTTATATTCACACACTGCTCAATGCTTAGGACTTGATATGATTCGATCATATTGTTTGATAACTGTGTTTGTTTTATTATTCGCAGCTGGTGCAGAAAATGTTGTGCAGTTACCCGGTCATGAAAATCTTGCTAACGACTGATATTGGGTGACATTTAAGGTTATTTTAGTTGGCGAATACGTACTTGCATTTTTTGTTCATGTTTTGTAATCTGTAAAATTCCGTCTGCTTTGACGATCAAACCAGACAGAATGACTGAATTGAATTTTTTTGAAACTTTAGGGGGTATATTGCAAATTTTAAAACTTTGGTAGCCAAATTGAAAATGGCTGACAACTTCGGGAGGGTAAATTGTATTTAACCCTCCTTTTTTTTTAAAAAAAAAAAAAAAATGCCCTAATTCGTGGCATGTCACTGGTTGATATGGCGTGTCAACCTGTGACATGCCACTAACGCCTAAATACTAACCCATTGATTAGTGACATTTTAGGAAGGTCATTGATGAAAGGTCATTAATGTTTAGTGACCTTTCACCCTTCTTGGCAGGCCACTAAAAATCAATCACAAAAAACATGTATTTTTGTAGTGACGTGTTAAAAATAAGATTCAGACTTCAAATTTTTGTCATTATATATATATAACAATTGAAAACAACATTCATCGGTATAAAATTGGCTTCATCTTTCATGGACTTTTCTCATTTTTTTTGGAGGGCCAACAATATTACAAATCCCAACTAATTTTTTTTTTGCTTCAATCAGATTAGAGCTACTGGCAGCAGTACATGTACTGATAGAATTGATAGACCAACCTCAAATAAGATAAAAACACTCACTCTCCACCACACATGAACTCCGATCCCCATAGGATGTATGTATATATATGGTATTAGAGAAACAGGTACAAAAAACTGTACCAGTTTGATTGTCGGTGTGGAAAAGTCTTTTTGGCTTGATTTCGGATTTCGGGTGCATTTGAGATTGCGATTTCGTAGACAATAAGTGCGATTTTAAACCAAATCGCAGAATATAAATCGTTTGGGAACTGCGTTTTTAAAAATTGCGATTTGAAAATGCAGAAAATCTGTTTTTTCAAATTATAAGTGAGATGGTGTTTTTTTGAAAACTCAAAATTTTAAAGGCTAATTTTCGATTTTAAATGCTAAACTACGATTTTGCTAAACGCTTAACTATGTTTTTAAAAATCATTTTTTTAAATCGCACATTTTAAAATCGTGATTTTAAATCGCACTTTTTGAAATCGCAAACCCAAACGGACTTGATTGGATACCTTAAGGTTAGTGTTTCTTTCTAGACCTTAATTTGTAATTGACATACAATTGAAAATCCATGCCACCAATATTGTACGTAGCTCATGTTTTCTGCACAAATTTTAACGAAAAGTATCTATTTTTCCACATAAGATCACCAATGTATACATAAGAATTTACCACGTATTTTTATATATATAATATGTACCATGTCATAGTGGCTAATTCATGCCATGCACCCATGTAGCTCATCATTGTCACGCTGCCTCATATATACGAACCAAACATTATGCTTTAAAAAAAAAAAAAAAAACACAAAAAGAGAAAGAAACACAAACTAATTAAAAATAATAAAAAGATGAAAAGAGAGAGAGAGAGAGTGGAGATCCAATTCCAACAAATAGATATTGTAGAGGGGAGCGGCGGGGGTAGATCTTCATCGATCCCTTCAATGTATGCAACCCCCACATAAGGGGGGTGAATTAATCTTTATCCCTTTTCCACCTTTGAGAAAGGATACTCTACCCTTGTAGTGGGAGCGGTAAGGATGGATCTCCACCTCCCTCTAATGGGGTGTATCTTTATCCCTTCAACCAGGGATGAAATCAGACATTTTGATGGGAGTGGACCAAATAATTTTAAGTAAATAAAACATAACCCAGTTTTTATATTTTTATTATTTCATTCAAATTAAAAATCAACAAGCAAAATTGAAAGAAATTTTTTGAAAAAAAAAAAAAAGTAAAGAAAATCGCTGTACAAAGATTCAGAAAATGAAAATAAAAGAAAAGGTCTAAGTTTCTATACTGAAATTGAGAAATTTCAGTTGGATAAATTGTGTGCTTCTCGGCATTCTCACAAGGCTTTGCCTGGATGACATGACTCTTGAAGCTAACATTCTTTTGCTCATTTTGTTAGAACAACCCACTCTAACTAACACAGTAACTTACTAACTGTTATACAAAACATACTATATTCTATACAAAACACATTCTGCTAAACGTAACATAAAACGAATGAAATACATATCTTCTAGACTTTTCTAATGCCATCTAGTTATATTGAAACGAATTAATCTCCATTTTACGTTATTTTTGCCACACATCCTTATAAAGTTGAGCTTTGCCAGAGGTAGTTCACACTTGTCTTTTTCAAATGCACTGATTTATTAAACTCCTTTCAATTACTTTGAACAAAACATATGCAACTTTGTAAAGCTCATTCCATTGTTACTCTTCTCACACATGTCTATTGTTAACCGTGAAATATTAAAAGAAAAAGTTTTGATATGAGAGCTATCGTTCCAAATAAGATGAAATCAGTTAAAAGAGATAATAAAAAGAAAGGGGCCAATGGGCCAAAAGAATTTCTTACTAAGGGCCAATAGGCAAAAAACCTTATAATTTTTTATTTTTATTTATTTTCTTCCAACCTCCCCTCGTCACTGCCTTCAACCCCCATAGAAAGGGTTGGATCTCCAGTAGGGGTGGGCAAATTATCCGCCTACTGCATACCGACCGCTTACCGAACCGAACTGAACCGACATCGACTGCCTACCGACTTTAACCGACTAATTTCGGTTCGGTAGTTGGTATAAAATTTTATTCCGAAAGCCGGATAGGGAGCTGAACCGAACCGAACCGAACCGCCTTTTAAGCGGCAACCGAACCGAACCGAATTCTATTTCGACCGATTAACCGAACCGACATAAAACGAAACGACGTCGTTTTAGTAAGAACAAAATGTATGATCATTTTTTTTCCCTTAAAAAAATCAAAACGATGTCGTTTCATTACCCATTTTAACCGAATGTTAACCGATTTAACCGACTTAACCGACCGCCTATTAACCGCTTTACCGACTAAACCGACCGCCTATTAACCGCTTAACCGAAATAAATTCACCGACTACATTCCGACAAAAGTCGGTTAACCGACCGAATTAACCGACTTAACCGCCTATCGAACCGACGCACACCCCTAATCTCCAGTACCCCTACAAAGGGGGAATGTGATTGATGTATATTAAGATGCATTTGACCTTATGAGCTAGGAAGATGGGAGATGACACGATTATCTAGAAAACTGTTCCAGACCGGTGCGTTCAGATGAGATCAAGGACTCGTACGAACGAGCTGACGCAAAAGACCACAAAAGGGCCCTGAATGGTTCATTTGTAACCTCGTCCGTATAGTCTCGTATGAACGAGGTGATTCAAGAGAGTTACAGAAATGCCCGTCTGACCTCGTTTGTAGTCTCGTACGAATGAGGTCATCTAGGCCAAGGAGTTCCAAAAGCAGTCGTTCATAATCTTCTCTGAAACATCGATCGTACAAACGAGATTACCTAGGAGGCATACAATAGTGCTCGTTCACTATCTTGGTTGCACGCTCTTGCGAATAAGATGAACCAGTGGAGTTCCAGAATTGCTATTTCGCTATGTATCTCGTCCGAAGACTTGTACAAAAGAGTGAATAAGTATTGCGTTTTCCTTGGTTTTTTTGCATACTTGTTCGAACGAGTAAGTGAGCTCATTCAAACAAGCAGTGGCAAATTTGTTAGCTGACTTATTTTAAATTTTTACTAGATTTATGATTTTGTTACCTATAAATACTTGTTATAGATAACCTAAAATATAGCTTTGTAACATTTTATCAGTTATCTAATAAAAAATACTTAGAGATTGGGTTTTCTCCTATTTTACTTCAAATTCTTGGTAGAATTAATCTTGGTTTTGGAAAGAGTTGTAAGTCTTGCTGTTTGTCTTTGCGAATCCACTATGTTACACTGTATCATTTCGTATTAGAGCTAAGGTTCACTTTCCATGGTGCGAGGAGGAGCATGTGACAAGGTAACCGTTTGCAGGCTTGGATGATGTGCATGCACGAGCGCAAAATTTAGAGACAGAGCAAAAAATATTATTTCAAAAAAAAAAAAAAAAAAATTTTCAAATTTTATGCCCGATTTTTTTTTTTTTTTTTTCATTCTTGTACTGATCTTATTTTAAAAATATTTTTAAAATCTTATACCCGATTCTTGCCATTCTTAATTGTGATGATTTTCTTTGTCAAAATATTCTGGTGTCATTAATTTGGTATTTGAAAACTTAGCTGCTGATTCTCCCATCAGGAGGACCATTCAAAAGTTTAATGCTTTTGATAGAAGATGTGGCTTAGGCTATGCTATGCTAGATGATAACGGACTGAATTGTTTCTAACCATCCAAATTCCCTTAATTTATAGCAGTACTTGCAAAAAGAAGAAATTAATTAGTGTCATGATCAGAATTAATTGATAAGTAATTAAGTTCGTGTCGGTTGAACAATGGAGAGATGGGAGAGATTGTCAAGGCTTAAGGGCCAAGGTGAGAGGTGCAGCAAATTTGAGGACAATGACAGTACAGGAAAAAATATATATATATGTTCAAAAGTCTTTAGGGGGGACTCCCAAAGAGGACAAAGAAAAGTCCTAAGGTTGACACAAGGGGCCAAAATTGATTGTACTAGATACATAGAATACCCTTGGAGGTGGTGTCTGTATGTGCAAGGATGGAGCCAGAAGCTCATGGCCCTGCCAGCCCCTCGTCCCTCTGCCACTGCATACGTGGTAAAAAAGTTGAAGAATTAAAGTCTCATTCTAACGTCTAAGGGGTGTCCCTGATGAGATCAATCGATCACCTTGTTATATAAAGTTAGCTAGGAACGTACGTATGAGTTTTGGAACACACGTTTTGAAAAGGTGGTTTTGAGGTGAGTGTACGTAACGACTCACTCCCGAGTCCTAACAATACCATATTGTTCGCTCTTTGTTCCCCTTAATCGAACTTCTTAGGAGGTCACTTATCCTGGTACTATATACTCTCGTGTAAATACTCTTAATTGCGAAGTTTTGATAGGTTTATGACGGCCATTACGACTTTAAAACGCGTTGTGTCAATAAGGATGATCCCATGAAAGTCGCCAGCGGGAATGATGAGTCCCAAGAGAAGGTGATTGTAACGTCTCACATCGCCTGTGTATGGGAATGAGGATGTGTTTATATGTATATTCACACCCTTCTAGACATAATTCGTTTTAAAGTGGTGATGATTATGAACATATCAGAACTTCACAGTTAAGCGTACTTAAATGAAAGTAATAGCAAATTGGATGATCTTTTGAAAAGTCAGATTGAGAGAACTTAAAACAGTAAATATGGAGGTGGGTCGTTACGGTGGGGATTGGAGCTAGGCACAAAGAATACTTATGCTTGATAAAGAGTGTTTGGAAATATATTCGTCCAAAGAGTACTCCTAAGCTTGCTGTCTATAGCATTTGTCACTCTACCAAAGGCATCCTTTGCGATATGAGGGATGAAAACCTTGATGTTTTATTTGTTGGCGTATTTGATGTGTCGAGTTTTCCTGTGCCAGAAATAAATATTTGTAGGCTTAATTGCTGCCAACGTGATCTTCTACATGCTCTTATGGATGCCCATCCGTCCCTCCCAAACACATGGTTGATTGGATGGTGGGACTTTGGTGATCAGAATATTTTTACTTGACTTTGATTTGTTTGTGCTGATCAGTTTGGTTGGTAGTTTTTTCTTGTGTTTTGTTTGGCTCCCTTCTGATATGTTGTTTTCTTTAACAAACTTATAAAACAAAACGAAGAAAAAATTCTATTTATATCTATTTCCTCTTATTTTAATCACTGACAAAATATTTTATTTAGCTTTTTACCCCCACTGGCACGTGCAATGATAGAGTAATGCTTTTCTGCTGGTCTTTTTCTTCTCTGTGGTGATAAAGTATGTATAATATAGTTGTGAAAACCAATGAAGACGGCTGGATTTACCTCTGAGATGCTCAATTGTTTATTCTTTTTTCCTCTATGTGTGTGTGAATTGAAGCTCTTTCCGTTGGAACTTTCTACTTAAAAGGTAAGTTCCTTGACATTCATCACGAAAAAAAAAGTCCTCGAAACCTACGACTGCCAAATACGATGTAATATGAGTAATGTAGCTTGAAAGCAAGTGGTCTGATGAAATGCTGGTTAGGAGCAGGACAAAGAAATAGAAAACGTTTTAGGGTCTGAAATTATGATTTGTTTATTTATTTTTTCGTTTTGGATTCTATTCTTTTAAGGTTTAGTATATGTATTATTTCCTTTTCAATTCCCATCTTCACTTCCTGTATGGGGGAGTGGATTTAAGAGCCTAAAAGGGTAAAAGCTAGACAAATGAAAATGGGCAAAAAAGTGGAAGGTAGGGTTGCTGATTGTCTTTCTTGTTGTTACACGTGTGCTTCCATGGATAAGGCCTTTGACGGTGGTAGCACTTTCCATGCATGGATCTAACAGTCAACGGGCAAACATGTGGATATTGAGCCTAACACATAGAATCACATATCAACGAATTATCATGACTTTGCATGCAAAAAAATAGAAAAAAGAAAAAAGAAATGTATAAATGTAGAAATATTTGCTTTTTCTTTTCTTTTCTTTTTTTACCTAGATAAAGGTAATTAATATAGCTAGGATGAAAAATAAGTAATTGGGTATTTTAGTTTTCTTTAGATTATTAGTATTTAACTTTATGTTTTAGGAGTTGTTATTTTGTAATTTAATAATGGGCTTGGCCAAAAGTTAATTAATGTCTATTTAAGTATTCTTTTGTATTCAATAAAGACAGATTAAAAATCAATGAATATCGAGTTATATTTTCTAACGATATGATTAACCAGAGTGAGTTGATACTCTTAATTGAGATGAGATTTCTTTTTTTAAAGAGTGAATTTTCTTTATTTCGATCGTGATCAAGACGCTACCAAATCCCATTCGTCACCGGTAAGATTCTGATCAATATGAACTTTATCTTTAATTTATTTTCTGTTTTGCAGAAAGATTCTAGGTTCCCGTGTCGTGTCAAAAGGACTTGTTGAAGAAAATGGCTTGCACAAGATTGATGCTTGAACCCATGACTTGTCATTGAAATGAAATCTGTACACTAAATTCACGAGGCATCAAAAATGTAAGGTAATGAAAATAATTCTTATAGAGTGTATGTGTAAGAAGGGCATTGGCATTATATTAAAAACTTGACTGACACGAAAGCCACTATATATATTTGGGTTTGAATCTGTGAGCCTTGCCGGTTCAGGCATGGTCCTACCAACCCTATGACAGCTGATGAGGTTTACGGCTAACTAAAAGTCAATCCCCATCCGGGCAACTCTATTATATTTGCTCATCATTCACTTTAAACCTTCTCACTTTGAACTCTCTCTCCCTCTCACATTAGGGTTTGTCAACTCTCTTATCCATCTCTCTGTAATTGTTTCATAGAACTAACTACAATGAGGAAACCTTGTTGTGAGAAGAAAGAGACAAACAAAGGAGCGTGGTCGAAGCAAGAAGACCAGAAGCTCATGGATTATATCCAAAAACATGGAGAAGGTTGCTGGCGTTCACTTCCTGAAGCTGCAGGTATATATATATGTCTTCTTCTTCTAGCTTCCCTTCTTTGAAGACTTCAATTAAATCTAGTATTAATGGGTGCTTTATGATCTTCTTTGTGACTGACGGCTGATCAGGCTTGCTTCGTTGTGGCAAAAGTTGTCGATTAAGATGGGTAAATTACCTAAGGCCAGACCTTAAACGTGGCAACTTTGGTGAAGACGAAGAGGACCTCATCATCAAACTCCATGCACTTCTTGGAAACAGGTGCAACGTCTTATCTCATATATATATAACTAACATAAAATTCAGATGACGTGCAATTTATTTTTCTTCTTTTCAAATGTTTATTGATTTAAAGGTTAATTTTCACTTATTTGCTGATTTAAAGGCTAATTTTTACTGTGATGTCGCTCAAGTAGAAATATTAAACACAGACTAACGTTGATGTTTATGTATGAAATTGGTTAATTTAGGTGGGCATTGATAGCCGGAAGATTGCCGGGCCGTACAGACAATGAAGTGAAGAATTACTGGAACACTCATCTTAAAAGAAAACTAGTTCAGATGGGCATCGATCCCAACAACCATCGCTTGGGAATCACCCGCCCTAGCAAATCTTTTGTGTCAAATAGCCATACATACAAAGCAGTGAACTCTCAAGCGGATAACTCCCCAGAGAGCAACACAAGCAGCTTACCTGACCTGAATCTTGATCTCACCATAGGCCTTCCACTTATGGATTCGAGTCAAATGGGTACATGAACACTCTTGCGAGAGATGGAACACATAACATATATATTTATATATTATATGTGTGTGTGTGGGGCTGTTTTCCCGCTAATGTGAAGGAATTAATTTTTGTCTTAATGTGAAAGATTTTGATTTTTGTTTTTTTGGGTGCAAGTTAGAAGGAATATGTAGCAAAAACAAATTTTGTGTTTTTGCAACATCCAACGACCACCTAGTATGAGGTCGATCAGTATTAATTAGTCAGTCTTTGATAATATTTATTCCCGAATGTGACAAAATGTTTTACAGGAAGGATATGTATAAATATGTATACCTGCTTAATTAGCTTCGTTCTCATTGCAAGTGGCTTTAATTAGAACGTATCCTTGCATATTTTCTCAGGAGGGGAATACATCTTTGACAAACTACTGGCTTTATAGCTGTGTAAACTATTTTTAGTCAAAAAGAAGAAATTTGTTTGTTCTTAAAGACTTTCAAGTTTTCAAGACAGTTTGAAATTGGAATTGATTTCTTGCTTGTGTTCGTTTTCTGTTTGCACAGTATAAATAAACATATATTTCAGATATTGCAATATTTTAGAAAAGTGTTACAGTTGGTTTTCAATAGTTTGTAATGATTTTCCCCCTTAATTTGTATGCTAACAAAAAGTTAATTTTCTTTTTCCAATAAACCGACATTGCAATGCCAAACCCTTCACTGTGCAGCTGTTCTTTCTCAAGGGGGAATGAACACCAGAGACACAAACACTCAGAGATTAAGCAACGAATTAATGATTATTGTGATCGAAGCTGTCCATAGGGGTGGCTAGAGATCGATGCTTCCAACCTGGCCCAAATGTACGTAGCATATATAATTAATCTATATCTTTCTTTTCTTTAATTTCCTTTTATTCTTAAAAATAAAATAAAAGCAAAAGTACATATATCCCCCTTAAACTACCGCTCAATTGTCAATGTACCATCCAAACTACCAATTATGTCAATGTCTCCCCTTAAACTACAAAAAAATGTCAATGTTCCCCCTAATACCAACAAAAAGACAAAAATGACCATAAATTTTTTTGAATAAGACACAAATGTCCATATAAATTCAAAAAAAAAAAAAAAAAAAACTAAAACTAAAACTAAAACTAAAAAATTAAAAAGAAAATAAAAAAAAAGACAAAAAAAATTATTTTTTAAAAAAACAAATAAAAAAAATGAAAAAGAACGAGATATATATATATATTTATATATTTTAAAAAAACAAACGAAAAAATAACTAAAAATTATTTTTTTTTTTAAAGAAAAATAAACAAACGAAAAAAGAAAAGAAAAAACAGTTTTCAATTTTTTTGGTATAAATTTTTGTTATTTTATATTTTTTTTAATAATTTTTTTAGTTTTTATTTTATCTTAAATATTTTATGAAGGGTATTTTTGTCATTAGAGCAACATTGACATTTTTTGGTAGTTTAGGGAGGGGACATTGACAATTTATAGAGGGCACATCGGATGCTCTTCACTTAGGGAATCTCATGAATAATTAATACTCAATCAAGGACTTTTTGAATACGAATATCCCTCGGTTGCCAGGATCGATGATAAATATAGTTGATAAGTCTTGGGAGTTGACTGTCCCAGGAATACGAAAAGAATCTATACGGAATGCTCATACTCAGATAGTCTAAGAACTAGATTTCTCGAGGTTACCACGAGGTAATTGGGATTAAATATACAGGGATTCTTATCCCGGTATTATAGCAAGGAATTATGAAAAAGATCTGACTCGTAATTCTCAAAAAGGTGTTGGAAGTTCTCAATCTCGGATCCTCCTGGATAACTTCTTATCCCGCACGATAAGGGATATGAGACTTATTTGAATTCAATGAGGGAATAATCCTAGCCGAATAGGATTCTCCTTGCTAATAACTCCTAATCCTATTCTATGTGGGATTAAAGTCCTAGTTGAAATCTAACCACTCTATATACATCAAAACTACATGCATATAAATAGGTCACTACTTCAGTTATTAAATCTATCTAAATTTTCATGTACTCTCACATTGCCTCTCTTTGTCTTGTAGGTGGTGGAGATAGTGCATTCCGAGACGATACGTCACCAAATCAGAAACTATACCAACACAGTTAATTAGAATATATATTAATTAAATTAGTAAATCAATCATTTCCTAAATCTTAAGTTTTTTGTAATAAGTGATAATTTATTATGGTATCAATGTCAAAAAGGTCCTAAATTTCGTCATTCTGTGATTTAATATAGTATCAGAGCTAATTTTAATTGAATATTCACAGTTTGAGCCGACACACGTAGGTGGATGAGAGTGTTAGAATATTAATTAAATGATTAAATCAATAATTTGTTATCAACTTAATTAAGCTTTTAAAATAAATGATGATTTAACACATTCTATAGCACAATGTATATATTGATTAATTAGAAACTGGAAAATGGAGTGGCTTCTACAGGACGAGAGCTAAATCAAATATAAAAATGTGTACGTAATTAGTGACTCGAGAATGAATCTTGAGACGGCAAAATAATAATTAATTAGCAGATTAACTACCTAAAGACATCTCATTGCTTCAATATCTCGCAACTGATTTTCTTCCTTCAATTAAAAGAATGGAATTAATGGCAATTCAGTTTTTTTTTTTTTTTTTTTTTTTTTTTTTTTTTAAAAAAAAAAATTAGATAATGTCAAAAGCTGCAAATACGGCCAAGTATCCCTATTTGAGATTGGTACCATATATTACCAGCAAACAAAAAGATCAATTGGCCGGTAGTGGTGGTGGATTAAAATGCAAGCTAGTCAAAAAAAGTGCCCCTACTAGCTAGCTAACTAGATTTTCTATCAATGTACATTACTCATGAGAATCTTAAGGCTAGGGTTTCTTTGTTGGGGGAAAATGTTTGAAACCAAGTGACCCGATGTTGTCTTACAGCTTGTTTGTGTTGACTATGAAGGGCCTCTCAAGATTAATCATTGCGTAATGCGTGATGAGTGAAGGGTACGTTATTCAGTTTCACCTGAAGATTTGTCATTTATATATAGTTGGTTTGCGGATGATCTACAAATTAATTCTCTTATCGAGGATTTTCTTAATTAATCAGTTCAAAGTAATTATGTCATGTCTATGCCCTAGCTAACCCAAATAATTAAGAGTAATTTATTCATATGTGGTGTGACTGATCATATACTGTTAATGACCAGGGCTTAGTTAGTATATATATATTCTTGGCTACAAAGTAGCTAGGCTTAAGAAGATTGATTGTTGTTCTGAGTTAGTGGAAAGAATTATATATAGAAAGATTTAAGAGCTAGACTAATGGAGTTTCTTTCTTATGCTGGTAGATCCATGAATTGGTTAATGGTCTTCCCTGTTTGTTCTCTTGAAAGGAGTGATTAAGTAGGTTAAAAAAGAGTTTTTAAACTAAGCTTTCCTGTGAAAAAGAAGTGTGTTCTCAATAGTAGAGAGCTAGAATATACAGCTTGGGTGTCTATTTTCTTCCCATACTCAAGCAACTACGGAATATATATTTGTATTGATAAAGAGCAATCTAGCTAACCCTTTTCCTCTTTCATTTTTCATTTCTACTCAAAATAGTCAAAACATTAATAAAAAAATTTCCTTAAAAAATTTTAATCTTTTTTCACCTTTATATCACATCAAAATATTTTTCCCCCAAAACACACAAAAAAAAAAGGGTTATCAAACACTACCCCGGTCTCACTTGTTGATGAAGAGTTTAAACCGCACGTGAGAGAAAGTTTTAAAATATTAATTTAACTATATGTAAAACTTCACAAAACTCCCTTGAAGTTTCACTCAATTTGAACTAACTCTCTTAAAGTTCAAAAACTTTCAATTTCAACCATCGAACTTTTAATTTTTTGTAATGTCACCTTCCATTAATTAGGGTTTAGCGCTAAGTGTCCGTTTGGGTTTGCGATTTCAAAAAGTGCGATTTAAAATAACGATTTTACAATGTGCAATTTGAAAAAAGTGATTTATAAAAACGCAGTTAAATGTTTGGCAAAATAGCAGTATAGCCTTTAAAATCACAAATTAGCCTTTAAAATTCTGCGTTTTCAAAAAAGTAACATCTTACCTTTGATTTGAAAAAGTAGATTTTTTACGTTTTCAAATTGCAATTTTTAAAAACGCAGTTCCCAAATGATTTATGTTCTGAGATTTGGTTTAAAATCGCACTTATTGTCTACAAAATAGCAATCCTAAACGCACCCTAAATCAGACGACAAAAGGGGTGAAATGACTTTTATGCCCTTGAAACATTTATAAAATTCTAAATTTATCCTTAATTTCAAATATATATATATATAAAGAGTGAAAAAATAATAAAAATCAAAATGAGAGAATTTTAGTCATTTACAAGGTCGGTATCCGGACGTTACAAAAGATTAAAAGTTCGATGGTTTAAATTGAGAGTTTTTGAATTACTTTAGAGAGCTAGGTACGTAATTTAAAAACGCGTAGAAGTTCAGAAGAATTTTGTGAAGTCTTCCCTAATTTAAATGATTAAATACCATTTCGTATATACTTTAAACTTTTCAGATGGTGATGATTTAACACCCTATTAATAATTTTTATATTAGGAGTACTTATTGGTAAAGTATTCGTCCATGGTATGGTATATACGTAGTTGAAACGTGGGAGGTACAATTAGTTTGATACAACAATTAAGTTGATTCCCAGTCATGCGGTCATCCTCTGGTTAGCTATTCGTGGTAGCTCAAACACGCTGGTCATGAAGAGAGAGGAATATCTTGACTTTTTTTTTTTCTTTTCTTTTCCTTGTCCCTTTTCAAAGCATTTTTGACATCTCTTGCATGGTTGAAAAATGTAATTTGCTGGTGTGATCAACATGAAAATTTACTCATTTTCAAATTTAATTATCATTGGATTTGTAAAACTCTAATGGGTCTCACAAGTCTAACGGTAGATTTGAAACTTGATTGTATAGAGATAATGATCAGGGAATGAATGTCTAATATGTCCATTTCCTTAGTGCTGTTTTGTCTTCTGAGATATGCATGCATATGTACATGCTTTTAAATTATTGTAGTCTATAAATTCTTAAACAAAAAAAAAAAAAAAAAAAAAAAAAAAAAGAAAGCAAAAACTTATTTACATGATATTTTGAAGGGACGGATAAAAAAAAAACTTTTGAGTATTTCTACCAAACATGCTAGCTTTTTAGGTATTGAAAGTACTTTTTAAGCTCTCAAATAATGCAATCCTAACCATGCTCTTAGTCTCAACCAACCATTAGCTAGATTTATTTATTTATTTTTTTTAATCTCGGAACATCACTGAGAGCAGATGATTGTTCAGATTGTTGTAGTATTGTATAAATGGATAAGTTTTTAGTGATGGTGAACCCAAGAATTAAGTTCCCAATAATCACCAAACATTCAAAGGAAGTCCATGAAATCTAGAGCTGTATATATATGACGATATATATATTTGGGTGCATGCCAGTTAATCTTAATTGGATATAAGGTAGAGTTCTAATTAATTAGTAAGTGAAACTAAATTCCAACCAGTTGAATCTCTCAAGAGATATTCCACTATTAATATGACTCAAAACTCGAGATATATATTAATTTTGAGCAATTACTGCAATTTTTTGAGAAGCATGTTGATCATCCATCTACCATTCAAGATCGATGATCAATAGGTGGACCTTAGTGATTTTAGATAAATTTCGCTTTCTATTTGATCTGTCCATATGTTTCAGATGATCACTTAATTCCTTGTATGATCCTATGAAGCGATCTAAGTTTCATACATGTAAACAAACCAATCATTTACTGGTTTGTGAATATCGTACGGATTGATCGAACATCTTTTGGTGCCCTAGTCCTTATGTTTCATAACATTACACGGCGAAATCAAGGCAAAACTACCATTCCAAGTCAACTTCATTTGAAACATCTCTCTCTCTCTCTCTCTCTCTCTGTGTGTGACATTTACACACATGCAGTTACTACTTTCAGAAAATTAATTACTTGAATGCGGAAACCAGTTTTACGACAAAAGAAAAACAGAAAAGATTGGAGACTTGTCAAAGCAAGAGAATCAGAAACTTATAAAAGACACAACCGTGGAGAGGGTAATTAAGTACTGGCGCTTATTGCTTCCACGGGCTGCAGATACATTTAATATATATATATTAGAAGTAGAATTGAAGAAGAGAAGAGAAGAGAAAGAATCCCTATGCGTACTTGTGAGAGAGAGAGAGAGAGAGAATTATTTGTCATTACTTAATTCAAAACCTGCTTGTAGTTAGCATCTGTTGTTGATGCAAGATAAAGGAAGATCGAAGAAAACAAAATAAAGGCAAAATCCCACCTAAATTTATAGTCTCCTTAAATAACAATAGGAATGGCAGGAAAAATAAATTTAAGAGGAAAATAAAACAATTGAGTTACCCAATTCAAAGATAAGGCAAATTTGATGGAGTAGAGAAAAAAGGGCGGAGTCTTATCACCACCAGGAAGAAGAGACAAAAGGAAAAGAGTGCAGTTTATTTTTCTTTTTGACATGTCCGCACAACAGGGGGAGGGGGGATTTGAACTATTGACCTTCGTTTCATGGGCGTGGTTTCCAGCCTATTGAACTACCTCTTGGAGACAGAATCCAGTCTATTTAAGTGAACTATTGAACTTCGATAAAAACATGAGTATTATTATTTGTATCACTACAAAAATTTAAGGTTTTTGAGTCGTTTTAAAAAATGACTACTTGCAAAACGACAATAACCTAAAACACCCAGTATTGGAAAGTGCATGCGTGTGGGTGTGAGATTATATATTCTACCTCTTCTTCATATATATATATATATATATATATATAGATCCCTGAAATCCGTTTTAATTTGTTGATGTTGCTCCCACTTTCATCTGTCGGTACTTCATTGACAGCGCGCAATTGCATCATAAGACTTTTCCACGACTAGATTTCCATGCTTCAATTGAGTATAAGTAGACCTTTTGTGTTATTTACTCCTCGTGGTCTTTGCCCTTCGGTTGCTAGGGAAGTTGGATGATAAGACGTTAAATTTCAGCTGTACGTTTCAGGGGATTGGGATTTAGTTAACTAAATATATATAATCTAATATGTTTTAGTGTTTGTTTACTACAAGAAAGGCTCACAACTTTCAAAAATTTTGTAGGCTCCATTGTTGATGGAGGAATGTTAGAAAAATAACAGAAAACAGAAAATCAAAATACTCTCTAGGTGCGTTGCAAAGTTGCTTTTTAAAAAAAATTATTTGTCCTCAATAGAAATGGTATGCAAAGGATACAATGAACGTATAAATTCTTTGTTGTTTAGTTATGTTTTGCACAAACAAAATTAAACCCGAAGGTAATAGGTATCAGAGAAAAACAAAATATTTTTCTGCCTTAGAAAAACTATACTGCACGCAATAGATCACTATATATGAATAGTGTTAAAAATAGGAGTTATTTGTGCTTGTTCACTAATAGTCACCATCAAGGCCCCACCAGCACCCTACATTAATTCCGCTGTTAGGTACAAGTGCATACATCCAATTAAGCATTACTTTAAAGCAAATGCTTGAAGTGGGTTGGAAATTTTAAATACCAATCTGACTCTCTTTTTTTTTATGTAATGCTCTTTAATACCTTCCATTTAAAACATTATCAAACCACAAAATAAATAAAATACATATTAATTTTGAAAAGTCTTTAAGAAGAAAGGCTAAAGAAGAGTATTTTTATGCTTTGACTATTCAAGTTATAAGACATATATGAAGATCTTTTTTTTCTTGGGTTTTGTTGAGGTAACTTAGTCGTCTTTATGAAAAAGAAAAGCATAAAAACGTAATTCTAGTAGTGTTGTTGAGGTTTTTGTAGTGCTGTGGCACTGACATTTTGAAACAGGACTTGCATTTTTTTTTTTTTCCTTTTCCTTTGTTGACTATCAAAGAAAATGGGAATATTGGATTAGGTGGGAGCAAAGCGTTTCATGTTGTGACAACTGTGAAAAAGAAAATTTCTTAAATTGGGAACTGATCAAAGATTCATTTGTTGCACTAATTTTTCAATTAACGTTATTAATTTCACAGCAGCAGTGATAAGAAAACATGTTACAAAAAAAAGGGCATTTATGGACGGTTTTTTTCTAGACGGTTTCAAAATTTGCTGACGGTTTTTCTGTAAAAAATTTATTATGGACGGGTTTTACCAAACCGTCTGAATTTTTTTTTTTTTTTTTTTCCATCAATCCGTGTGAAGCTCCTTTATTTCACTATATCCCTCCGATTTCTTTCTCAACCAAATCACAACCGTTCGATTACAACCTTCACGCACACTAGCTATATTAGTTACATCGATATCTTAAAACCAGTTTTTAAAACCTTCAATTCACGCACACTGTATTCTTAAAACCATCGTTCTCTTTCTCTCTCTCTAGCTTTCTCTCTCGTTCTTCTTCTTCCTCCGGCCCAATACCAAAATTTCTCTCGTCTCTCTCTGTCTCACTATCTTACTAATCTTTCTTCTTTTGTTGTTTGTGTTTTTTTTTTTTTTCTAGAAGACGACGACTCACCCCACCGCTGCATGACTCGATCACCGGTGACGAAGATCTAGGCGTCGAGGTCTCTCCGAGGGGCTGGTTTTGACGTCGTGGTGACAGAGATCAAGACTTCGAACTCCGATCCGCTCCAGGCCGGATTTTTGGAAGATGGGGTTCGATCTTCCGCTTTTTCTCCCCTTTTGAACTCTCTTGGAACTGTGTTGGCCGGATTTTAATTTTGGGTTGGATTTTATGGGGGGAGGAAGGGGAAGATTTCGCCGGCCCTTGAAGAAGTTTCTGGCGAGGGAGAAAAAAAAAAAAAAAAAGTTTTCGGCGAGGGCCAGAAATAGAGCATCGCCGGTGATGGAAAAAAAAAAAGGCAATAATGCTGGAAACGAGAAAAATTCTGGACATATTTAGACATTCTGGACAATAATTAAGAAATATTAACACACACACACACACACACACACACACACACACACACACACACACACATATATAAGAAATAAAAAAAAGGGCATTTATGGACTGTTTTTTTCTAGACGGTTTCTAAAACCGTCTAGAAAACAAAATTTGCAGACGGTTTTTCTGTAAAAAATTTATTATGGACGGTTTTATTAAACCGTCCATAAAATTTCAGACGGTTTTAACTAAACCGTCTGAAAATTTTCATTTCCAGACGATTTTAGAAAAACCGTCTATAAATTTAAAGACCGTTTTTTTCTAAATCGTCTGAAAATATTATTTACAGACTGTTTAGTAAAAACCGTCTGAAATTTTATGGATGGTTTTTACCAAACCGTCTGATTTTTTTTTTTTTTTTTTCCATCAATCTGCGTGAAGCCCCTTTATTTCACCATATCCCTCCGATTTCTTTCTCAACCAAATCACAACCGTCCGATTACAACCTTCACGCACACTAGCTGTATTAGTTACATCGAGGCCGAAGAAAAAAAAAATGAAGTTCGGACGGTTTTGGGCAAAACCGTCCACAAATTCATTTAGCGACTCTACATGCTGGACATTTTAAAACCGTTTGAAATTGATTCCAGACGATTTTTTTGCATTTCTGGACGGTTTTAAACAGTCCAGAATTTAGTTTTTTTTTTTGTAGTGACAAGCATGTTCATCGAGCATTCATTGTTGATATATATATATATATATATAAAGGAGAGATCGAGAAGAATGCATGCATGAGATTTCATTTTGGAAAGTTAGATCTGGGTGCATCACTAAAATGGTGGGCTGCAAAGACACTTATATATGTATAATAAACTATATTGGAAGTAATCCTTAATTAAGTCTAGCTAGATCTATGCATTCCTGGATTTTATATAAATACATTCTAGAACTCTATTTGGTACTGGTCTAATTAATTTGGATCCTGCAACGACATGTCAGCTTATGGATGGTCTAAATTTTGTGTTTCTTGGCACGTTTCAACAGTGTTCTGCCACTCAATTGTTCTTTTTCTTCCTACGTATCCTTCTTTTCTGGGAAAAAGGAGATTAGGTTAGAGGAAAAGTAATAGAAACATTAAAAATACATGAGAAAGGATAAAAGTGAATGCGATTGTAATGAAGTATATATGGAGTTTAAACATGTGGGTCCTGAAGAATTCTTTTTTGTAGGAAAACATTTGGGCACTGTATACATATATACAAGCTATTTAATTATATAATATAAAGTCTTTGAAAGCAAATATCCAGCAAGGTGACTACCTAGAGGATGGGTTGTAAGATTTTATCTCCATATATGGCCTATATGCCACATATATGGTGTTTATTATATTTATTATAAATATAATATACGGTATTACGGTTAGGTAATTTAATTAATTTAGATTACCGTAATGGAATCGTTTAATTTATTTAAAATCAATTAATAATATTGTTTCCTTGATGGGAGGAACAATACGGTACTTACCATATTTGAGGGTCCCTGACCTAGCCTACAAATTAATAGCCTGTGTACACCATCAGTACGGCAATACAGTCATAGGCATAGGTTAGAAGATCCCTCAAATAATCTTTTCTTGTTTTTCAGATGGATCATGAAAAGGCTTGAGCAAATATGGCTAGAGGTAATTCTGAATCCCGTCTTATTTATTTTCCGCTGCGCATGTTAGTTTAAACAAATATGTTGAATATTTCTAACATATGGTATCAGAGCGATCTCTATGCTATTTTGCTTAGTATTAAATTTTGTTGAATCAATAATATTTGTGAATATAAGTTGTTGTTCACATATGGTTGAAGAGCATATGGGTCTATTTTAAATATGTCATTTGTTCTGAGTGAAACAAAGTTTGCCTAAAAAGTTTTATGAAAATAGCAGCAAAATTTTTTTTGTTCTTTTCACATATTCTGGAAAGTGACCCGACACTTGAAAAAATATTTAATGTTTTGCTGTGAAATTTACAATTTTGCCCCTGTATGCTCAAGCAACCCAATACTTGCTACAGTAAAACACCATACTTGCAGCAAACCTACTGTCGTGAAACCGATGTCCTCTCCCTTTTCCCTCCACCGGCCGATCTCCTCAGCTCCGGCCATTGAGCAAGGTTCCGCTGCATGCGGTAAGCGCCGGCCCCTTCGTGGTTGGTGTCAATCCGTGATAGGAGAGGCCGCATCATGCGGCCTTTACCTGTCATCGCGGCTGGCGGCCTTTGTAGGCCGCCTGGATCCTAGACAAGCGGCGACGTGGGTCACCGTGTCTGCTAAGTGGCAGCCCTTTATCGTCGGTGCATGAGGAAGGAGGAAGAGGCGGCGGAGGCATGCGGCCTCTCCCTGTCGCCGCGATAGCAGCTGCAGCCCGTTTGGGTGAACGGCAACCCATGGGTTGCCGCAGCTTGCTGGGAGGCGGCCTTTGGTGGCCGCCGCATGAGGTGGCAAGCGGCGGCTGGCATAAGGAATAGGGTGGCGGCGGCGGCGCGGGTTGGTGGTTAGGGTTTCAAAAGTTAAGGTTATCGGGTTCCGAGTAGGGTTTCGACCCGTCAAGTAAAATGGGTTCTGGGTTTGTGTTCAAAAGAATTTCGGGTCAGGGTTGGGCAATATTCGGGTCAAATTGCTGGTCGGGTTCCGGGTGTGGGTGTTTTAACCCATGCCCGATCTGGTTTTGAATTTTGTCAAAAAAAAAAAAAGGTGGACTGACCCGTTTGGTCCAGTCCGATCCAGAAGTAAACCGACCCATTCGGTTTTGCCTGTTGAAATAGGCTGACCCGAATGTTGATCCCTTTCTAGTTTAAAAAAAAAAAAGGAGAAGAAAAAGAAAAAGGGGAGGCCCATTAAGTGACAAATACAGAGACCCGACCCGATTAATATGTAGCAAGAAACCTGACCCGATTAAGTGGGCTGATCATATTGGGTCAGCCCAATACAGTGACCCTTTTGAATTTTGTGAAAATAAGGAAAAATAAAACTTAGGTAGAGATTTGAACTTAGGACCTTTGAGTCCATTAAGCTACAAGATTCAAACCATTGAGCTAAGCCTGGTTTTATGCTTTCACATTAAGGTTTTATTCCCTTTATTATTTACATTGTTTTGTGTTAATATCATTATTTCCTTAATACATAAATTGAGGAATATATTTTTAATTATTGAATATATATTGTTTAAATATAAATTGCTTGATGCCTAGACCTAAGAATAATTAACAATACCATATACGCTGGTGTGTTTACAGTAATAACCAAGAATGCAATGTCTAGAAAAGTTCTGTCTAGGAAAGTCTTGGGATTTAAGTGTGTCCAAGTAACCCCCCTCACTTTCCTGGGAACTCACTTGGTTGCACCTTGGAAAATGCTGTTTACCCCATTTAAGTATTGATTTGTTATATTCCTGGGGCTATTAAGGGGGCATCTGTAAAATTGTTAGATGTTAATGAAGTAGCAATTATCATGATAATTTTGGGAGAGCCACAGCATCCCAATTTTGAATGACAATTGCATCAAGATTACACACACGTAATTATCATTATGATTTTGGGGAGCTACAGCATCCCAAATTTTAATGATAATTACATCAGGATTACACACATGAACCTCATAAAGATTTATTAGATGTTCATGAATTACAACATGATTATTATGATTTTGGGAGAGCCACCGCATCTTGATTTTATAATAATCGCATAAAGATCGTACACGTGAACTTCATATAAAAAAATTAACATCGTCTTGTAATTAATTAATAAATTTAATTACTTATCCCCATGGGGAAGTTTTTATTTTTATGACTTAATTAGAATAAGATAACAAATTTAGTATTGAAAGTAAAATTTCTCTCGGTTGCCCACAGGTACGGAAAATTTTATTTATTAATATTTAAATTTGCTTTAGTTTTATTAATAAAAAGTAAATTTCATGCGTGATGCAACCTTTGCCCACAGGTAGGTTGAAATTTACTATTTAAATTGGCATTGGCTAATTTAAAATAAAGTTAATTCATAGCATTAAAGTATTTATTTTATTGCAGCTATTCATATTACTCTACCTTGGTAGTTTCATATTCCAATACATTATGGTAATATTTTTTTGACTAGAAAAAGATTAATATGCTTTTTCATTTGAGAGTTTCTAATTTCATTATGGGAATGAAGGATATTGTAGTTTAGCTTAAGTCCCTAAAGATTGAGATTTTTTGAGTCATTATTGGTCTATTTCATTTTTGAATTCTCTTTTCTAAGTGTAGAATTTTCATCTTGTAACACACGTAAGGATAAATGGTTAGTAAACAAACTTCTAACCATGTGTGTTCAAGGATATGAGAGAATTCATAAAATGTTTACATGATTAGTCATGTTAAGGGAAAGACCGATAAGTGCAATCATGCCCAACAATTAAAGCATGAGAATAAGGTGCCAATAAAGTATTATGGCAATCAAGATACCTGTTTCTCATGCAATAAGGAAAATTAATGGCATATAAAGAAAGATTGCATGGAGTATAAGAAATGATTTAAAATAAAGATAATCTCATATATCTAGTATGTCATGAATCTCTTTTAGTGACTCATTCAAATATATATTGTGGATTGATTATGGTTTAACAATCCACGTTGTCAACACAAATGCAGAGTCCTTTTAAAAAAATGAATAACACGTTTATAATTTGAGGTTGTTGGGATCTATAGGTTAATTTTGAAATTCAGTTATATTTTTAGAAATTTATTTTCTGGTTTGTCTTGTTAAAAATTTCAATTTTATTTTAAATTGAAAATTTTCTTATTTTTGGTGGAAATATTGGTTGGGGTTTATTTAAAGCCTATTTAAAATTGACCTACATCCAACAAAATTATTTGTTTGTCTCTGCGTACTGATGTTGACGTAAAGTAGAGTCTTTGAGAATTTAAAAATGCTCTGGTTATGGTTTTGGAGATTGAAATATATCTCCATACAGTAAATAAAAGTCGGTAATTTACTGACTTTGGTTTTTGTGTGGATTGCATAAGGAAAAGCATACCAATAAGACCACTAGAGGTGCCAAAGAGAGCCTTTTAAAATTCTTGAGATCATGTACATTAAAAAGTGTTAACCTTTTCATACTCATTGCCTAAATGGTCAGAGATATTTTTATCTCTTTTAGTGATGACCATAAAAAGTTTATGTATCTCTATCTTCTAAATATTAAAGCTGGGGTATTGAATGCTTTTAATACCTATAAGGAAGAAGAGGAGAAACAACATGAAGATCATAAAATCTAATATAGGCATAGAGTATTAAGGTATGTATACACAAAAGGGAAATGATTAGTAATACTAATCTGTTATTACCCTTATAGAGTAAAGCTTTGAAGACCGTTGTATATATGTTAAACAGGATTCCATCTAAGGTTGTCCTTGAGACACCTTTTATGAAATAGATGGAAGCTAAGTTTAAATTATTTACACATGTAGGGTTGCCTTGCTAAAGAGGGGATTTATAATCCTCGCCTAAGGAAATTAGATTCAAGGACAACCAGCGGATCTTTTATAAGCTATCTAGTAAACTTTAAGGGGTTTTTATTATCCTCCACATAAGCCTAGAGTTGTTGATTGTAAAATTTATAGAGGATGCGGAACCTAGTGGGAGTGCTCATTCACACAAATTGGAATTTGTGGAAGCACTAGAGTTGGCCAAATCTCCTCCTCATAGAGGATGATTGATTGTATTCAGAGAAAATCAGATTGATTATCCAGAGCCACAATCATTTCTAGAACAACCAACTCATACGGAACAGGTTCAAAAGTCTATTCTCCCATTGCAAAATTCAAAGGAAGTAGAATTAAGAAAAATCCTATAGAATAAAGAGATCAACAATTCTTAGTAATTATGTTGTATACCTCCTAGAGTCTGATGTTGACATTGGACACAAAGATGATCCAAATTTGTTTTCACATGCTATGAGTGGAGAAAACTCCACATTGAGATTCAGTGCCATGAAGAGATAAGTCCATGGCTAAAAGGTCAAGCTAGACTCGTAGCCAATGGTTTTACTCATAAAGGAAGGCATTGATTATCGTGAAACATTCTCTCCAGTGTCTAAGAATGGTTCATCAAGATAATCATAGCATTAGTAGCTCATTTCTATCTAGAGCTACATCAAGTGGATGCGAAAACAACTTTTCTGAATGAGGATCTTAAAGATGAGGTTTACATGAAACAATCAAAAAAGTTTTATAAATAACAGTCAGAAAGCTTGCAAATTAAAGAATTCTATTTATGGGCTGTGATAGATCTCTCAATGGTAATATATTTTTTACAAGGTTATTGTTTTATTGTTTATTGAAAACCTTGTTAATTAGTATATATACCTTAAGGTCAGTGGGAGCACAGTAATCTTTCTAGTCCTATATGTAGATATTATTTTTTGCAAGTGGTGATTTAGGTTTGCTGCATAAAGTTCATTTCACAAAACTTTGAAATGAAGGATTTGGGTGAAACCTCTTATGTCTTTTGACATAGAGATTCACAGAGACATAAAGAATATTAACATTGTCTCGGAAGGCCTACATTAAAAAAGTTTTGGGAAAATTTAGAATGAAGGATTTGCACCTTCAGTAGCAATTAAGAGGGACCAATTATATATAGATTAATGTCCCAAAAGGTATTGGAATAAGGGCAAATAAAAGGGTTTTTTAAAGCGTCTGCATTATGCATAACCATATGACTGACAATAAGAATATTGGGTCAATAAAGTGCTGCAAATAAAGTCTTGCGGTATATGCAAGGAACCAAGAAGTACAACTTAACCTAAGGATACACTTTCCATTTGAATGTGGTTAGTTGTTCAGATTTGAGTTTTGCTGATTGTGTAGATAGTAGAAAGTCTATTTAGGGTATATATCTTTTTATTGAGAGATATATCTTAAAGATGCAGTATGCAGACTATGGTTGCTACGTCTACCAAGAAAGTTAAAATTCTAGCGTGCTATGAATTTAGTACACAGGCATGATGGTTGAGACATTTTGTTGAAAGTCTCAATATTGTCGATCTTACAGTTAGACCATAAAGATACTCTGCGGTAATTCTACTATAATCTTCTTTTATAAAAATAAAGAGTAGAAGCAGAAGTAAATCGACATCAAGTATCTCAATACGAGAGATAACATTAAGAGACATAAAGGGTCTATTGAGCATATAAGTACTGAATTAATGATTGCGGATCCCATGACTTAAAGTTTACCGGTAAAGAAAGAATAAAGTCATGCGGAATATATGAGACTCATTAATTCATTTTCGCTTGGTTTGTCTCCTTTTGGTCTATAGACTTAAAGTTATGATAATAAAGATTTTGTGCACATTTGTTATTTTATCCATGAGGATAAATAAAGTTGGACCCGAATGACTTATAGGAAGTTCATTCATAAAGCTTGATTATCCATAAGGTACTCATGTAAGGAGTGTTTTACATTGTGATACATGGAAGGGACGACCTAATTTTATAATGGTTTTACCACCATGATTCGTGTGGAACATTTCTTATCTGAGTGGGAGGATTCCATAAGTGATTGGCCAAACTAAGGAACCTAATACCATAAGGTTATGTGTCATAAAGGCCAAGTGGGAGAATGTAAGATTTTATCTCCATATATGGCCTATATGCCACATATACGGTGTTTATTATATTTATTATAAATATAATATACGGTATTACAGTTAGGTAATTTAATTAATTTAGATTACCGTAATGGAATCGTTTAATTGATTTAAAATCAATTAATAATATTGTTTCCTTGATGGAAGGAACAATACGGTACTTACCATATTTGAGGGTCCTTGACCTAACCTATAAATTAATAGCCTGTGTACACCATCAGTACGGCAATACAGTCATAGGCATAGGTTAGAAGATCCCTCAGATAATCTTTTCTTGTTTTTCAGATGGATCGTGAAAAGGCTTGAGCAAATATGGCTAGAGGTAATTCTGAATCCCGTCTTATTTATTTTCCGCTGCGCATGTTAGTTTAAACAAATATGTTGAATATTTCTAACATGGGTTTCCTTCTTCTTCTTTTTTTCCCCAAGTGCTAGCAACATTTGCAAGAGAAAGAGGGATCAGAGAAGGAAAGGGAAGTATTTTGATGAGAACACTTTGACAAGACATTAGGTCGAAGGATCAGTTTTCAGTGGCCTTAGCCCCCTTAAGTATCAACCACAAGTTGAAGATAACTACTGTTTGGAGCTTAGCACAATAGTACCAATGTCTAATCTCCCAACAATTTATTCCTTAACTCTTTGCCTTGAGCCTGTTAAGGCTTTCACGGCACAAACTCTTCAAGTAAAAAGGAAGTGTCATCTTTTGAAGAGGTCCCTGGAAATACTTACAAATATGGAGAAAATTCAGCTTGTGATGACATCAGTTTTGGGCTCAATATACTTAATTAATTAATGTTATGTGGTAAAAAACAGAGTCATGGTCTCGACTCTCGCAGGCGCCCTTGGTAAATTTACCTTACAATCACCGAGTGCCAACTTTAGTTATTGGGTTTTTTGCTTTTCGTGGCAGAGACATATCGAACTATGGGGTTTGCACCTCTAAAAACAAAAAGGTTAAAGGTTTTTTTTTTTTTTTTTTTTTAAAAAAAATTTGTTCCAAAAAAAATAATATAATTATATATATATATATATACACACACACACACACACACACACACACACAATCCGACTCCCCTTATCTTATATTTTGTCACAACTATTTCCGGTATGGTGTGAACTGCACGTTATTCAATGTTCTTCAAGTCCCTTGAATTCATGATCAATGCAAAAATCAACACCGTCTAGAAAATACACCGGGGTTGTTGGTGGATCTCACTCCGATGTCTAAGTTAGATTCTCTGAAAAATAGTGAGTGTAATGCACAATAATTCAGTCTTAGGTTTATACCTGGTATAAGGGCCTAGTTATAAGTTGAGAGGTGGAGGCAAACATACAATAATATTCTCTGCTCCCATCTTGACTTAGGAGGGCCGTCCAAGTTTGGATTGGACTAAGAATCCTTCCTCTACTCGAATTGGGACTCTTTCCTTATTTATCTCAGGATAAGATTCTAGGCGTATTATTCGAGATTGAACCTGGTCCCGAATTTCCCAAAATTGGATTCAATCTCGGGTTTTCCTGGATTGCAATCTCTATCATTTCCGGATGGTCATGTCAGTTCCAGGGCAATCTATTTCCGGGACTTCTAGGGAACTAAACTCCAAGCCTGGGGGCTCGTTCTGCTCGGGCTCTGAGCTTGTGATCCTTATCAGGCCAATGTGGGTTTGAAGGTTCACAATCTTATAGATGGGTCAAGCCGAATGGGATTATTCCCAACAGTTACGCGACAATTTCCTTATCCGAGTTGAGCTCAGATAATGAGAATTTTGTTGCCTTTGCAGTTCGAGTCTTGGTTTCACCCGGAGCTCGAACACCCTTCAACTTTTGTTGTACCAATTGTGAAAACCCTAAACCCCCCCAAACGCATGCTATTCTCTAGCCAAGTGACCCGATCATTTAAGAATCCTATTTGTTGCACTATCTCTGTACCTACGTGTTGATCTCTCAGGGCTCTGCCAGTTGTATTTCCCGGACATCCTGCGTGCATGGGCGCACTCGAGACATGTGTCCATGATCTAGTGGTTCGCTTGTCACTTCCTCTAACGAAAGAATACGAAATATCTTGGGCACGGTTTCTCTTCCAATACCCTACAACTTTCTGACATCAATGCATGCCTATTCCCTGTTATTCCCAAGCTATCTAGCACTAGAGCACAATTGGATGTGTCCTTTTTTGGTTTGGTGATCCAACGCACCTTTTGATGGACCACTCAAAGAATTATGTTCGTTCTTTACCTATGCATTGTCTACATACATACGTGTTGGCCACTCAGCGTTTTGTCTGTTGTACTTTCCAGGAACGCCGCGCACGTGAGTATACTCGAGACACGTGTCGGTAAGATGGTGGTTCTTACCGGTGCGTAATCATGAAGTACCTGGGGTAAAGCTCTCTCCAATCACCTCCGAGCTAATGCATTGTTTGGTGTTCCCAGGGATTTCTAATATAAATCCTCACTCGCCATTCCTTTGCTTTTGCTTTCGAAAACTTGTGTCTCTCATTCATTTTCTCTTTCACTCTACAACCCAACCTTTTGCTTCTCACTTCGAAAAAATGTCTTCCTCCAGCAGCTCCTCTCACTATGATGGTAATTTCTTGGTGGACAACTGCCCCGCCGCTCCTCTAGTCCTCAGTGGTGAGGTTCAGCCCGCCGAGATTTGTCACAACCGCATAGCCTTGGCTATGAGCAAAGTTCCCTCTTTAGGCATAACTTTGACGAGTTGAAGACCTGTCTACACATGCCACCCAAGTGTCTTTAATGGGAAGCCCAACTTCTTCTGGGAACTCACTGAATTCTGCTAGGAAGTCAGCCAATGCCTCCCCTTTGATAGCTATCCGCAGATCGAAATCAACATCCAACACTCTAAGCTCCACCGCCCAATTCACCAATCTCCCTGAGATGTCTGCCTTCTGCAGGACCTTCTTCAATGGATGCTGCGTGAGGATCTTGATGGTGTGTGCTTGGAAATATGACTTCAATCTTCTTGCCAAGACTATCAATGCAAATGTCAGCTTCTCAATTTGAGGATACCGTTCCTCTGCCCCACGAAGAGCTCTACTGGTGAAGAATGCCAGCTTCTAAACTCCCAAATCCTCTTGTACCAGGATTGAGCTTACTGCTGGTGATGATACTGCTTAGGTAGAGGAAGAGAACCCTTCCTTCGGTTGCCCTACTGAGTAGTGGTGTATTCCTCAGATATTGCTTCAATTGATTGAAGGCCTCCTCGCACTCTTCACTCTAGGCAAATGCGTTTCTGAAGATTTTGAAGAATGGAAGGCACTTATCTGTAACGCTCCAAATTTGAACCAACAAATTCGTAAGCAAAAACCTCTGGTTTCCACGTGACAACACTACATCAAAGATGAACTCTCGTAGCAGAATATTTTTTTTTTCTAAAGACTTAGGAATTGATAACACAACACATAATAGCTGATTGAATTACTTCAATATATTAATTAGACCATAGTTTTCTTTCAAACGTAATAAGTACTCTAAGTACATCAAAAAAGTGCCACAAATGGTACATATACATACATAAAAACCTACCAGAATACAAACATCTTTCTAAGCATGTTACATACAATAATGGCTGTAATACAATTAATTACAAATAAATATAACTGGCTACACAAATATTGTATAATCATCTATGTGATTGTGAATATGTATAATTGTGTGAGTCAACTATTTCAATAATATAATAGTTATTGATTTCTTTAGAAGCACATAAAACAATGATGTAACCTTATGTATATATATATATAAAGAAATGATATGCTGGCAGTTTTATATGCAAAGTCTTATTTATTTTCCTTCTTTCACTCGGTTAACAGATTTCTTTGGAGCCATTACTCCCTCACCATTTGTCGCAGGACTTAAACCCCCGGTCTTATTAATTAGCTTCATATTAGTAGCCATAACTTCCTAGTACATTGGCAGCCGTTACTCCCAACCTTTTTATTAATAAGTTCATTAGTCACAATAGTTACAATATGTAATATCCATTTACACTCATCCATTTAAACAAATCTGCAATCAATATATTATGTAAATTAGTATCACTCTTAGTAAGTAATTAATACTTACACCCCTTTTCCATTTTTAGAGAATATCCATGCAAGTGATCACTGCAATACAATTTTGTACCTGTGATAGTGAATTAATACAAATTGCTAAAAACTTATTTTAACACTTTTGTCACTTCTGACTTCTAAACATTTTATTATAGTTCCTAATGCTTTTTCAAACACTATGTTGGTGTATACAACTATGTAGGTAATATTAAGACATTTATTTAGTTAATGCCTAAAATATCCTTAAACAAAAATAGGCATTATTCTTTACAAGCATATATATATATATATATATATATATAAAATAGATATAGTGGCCCCATTAATATAAATAACGGGTATAATATTATAGAAGGACGGCATAACAGCATAAATATAAATAATTCTTATTTTAATATTTATAAAATTTGGGCAGAATAACGACATTAGTGTAACTAATGCTTAAAAACATTTTCAAAACTTTGGACAGCGTAACAGTGTTTTTATAAAATATTAAAATAACTTGGGCATTATAACGGCGTATTTGGTAAATAAATACACCCATTTGAAAGTAGATTTAAAGTACTCTTTTAAGCACAATATTAAACATTAAACAACTCATTAACTTTAAAATTACAAAACTAAAACAAAAGTTTTAGGGACTTACCATAATATCTCCAAAATAAGGTTGGGATATTTTTGGAAAGGACACAAAGCTCATAACAAGATTCTGGCCAAGAGACACAGTGAGTCTGAGAGAAAGAAAGTTTTCTATTTTTCTATTGCAAGCTGAGACAGAGAGGAGAGAAGAGAGCTTTTCTTCTTTTCCTTTGTTGAACAGCATGCTGGTTGAGAGAGGAAAGGAGAGTTTTTTGTGAGCTTTGCTTTCTGTTTTCAAAGAAAGCGAGCTACTTGAAAAACACCCAGGTTCTCAATACTGGCTGTGACAGACAGAGAGATTTTGGTTATGTTTTAAAGTTATTGGCCGTGAAACAAACAGAGAAAGAGAGAGTTTCTGAGAGTTTCCTTGTTGCCTTGCTTACACAAAATCGAGAGGGAACAGAGAGAAAGAAAGAAGAATAAGTTGTGTGTGAAACTGAAGGGGATTGCACTTCCTTAGATAGAGGCTTCGGATGGTTGAGAGCAGTTTGGTTAACTCTGGTCAAAGGCTGGGGTGCATCATCATGTGTAGTGAGTCATGCAGCAGGAGGATAAGAAAGCCATCATTACAGATTAATATCTAAAAAATAAATAAATGACTTTTTAAAACCAAGTGTGTGTTCGTGTGCAACAAAATATCTTAAATGCGGAAAATAAAATAGACAAGATATTTGTTGACGAAGTGAAAATTCTGTGAAGAGAAAAACCACTTCGTGCAGCCAAACCCAGGAAATTCACTATCTAAAGACAAAGCAAGTTACAAAGCACTCGTACTCACAAAACCTATTGCAGTAATCATACCTTTAACTATAACACGAAGCCCATCATGAACACTTCCCAACCAAGTCTCCTACTTGAAGGGGTCTTTGATGGAATCCTTTACCTTAGGGCCGACCCCTAAGATAAACTTCACACGAACTCTCTAAGCACTATGAAATTCTATACTGAATTCTTACAAATAACAAGCTTAAAGCCATCTATTTATAGGCTTTAGAAAACCTAATTCAAGACCAATTCGGACTCTGACTGTAGAGTGTTCGGAAGGAAGTTAGCCTCGTCCGAACGGTCTTCTGCGACTGCCTTTCCAGAATAGCGCGATTCTTCCCATAATAGGACCACATCCGGACGGCTTGGCCGAGTGTCTGGACGATCTTCACTGTCACTCCTTTCTGCGTTCGTAAAAGAAACCCGAAATATTCTGGAACACTGGGTAGCATCCGGACATGTTGCCACGCTGTCCGGACGTCTTGCAGAAAATTGGAGAAGCTTGACCTAGCAGTCGGACGGTGTTACTCTGAAGTCTGGAGGTCTTTAATGATGAAGCTTCTAGACATTGAGGGGAGTCCGGACGCCTTCAAAGGCCCGTCCGAACGGTTGCACAGGAACCAGTTGATCTGACTTTGGAATTTGCATAGAATCTTCATGGACATCTTCTAGAAACATGAGACTAGTCACATGATTTGAAATAAACACTGTCCATATAACATGAAGACTCTGAAAAGAACCGATCATCTTATTAAATAGCAACCGTTACATAAAGTGTTTTTGTCATCTAGAATGTAGCCAACATAAAATACTAACAAACTCCCCCTTTGGCCATTATGGGACAAAAAACACTTGATCGGTTTGGAAATATATTCCCGGTCCAAAAACAAAAAATACTCTTCCTTTTTGTTACAAAAGGACGAAGGGTAAAGAGAGTATAATAGAAAAACCACAATTACTAAAATTCAAAACAATAAGAATAATAGTAAAGTGTCTCATCAAAAGTTCAAATCAACATAAGAGAAAACAAAAACCTCAAGATATCACATTTCCTGAATTTAAGCTACTTCGGCTTCTTGCTCTTGAAGTTGGAAAACCATAGACTGAAAATCTTCAGTCACTTGAGTCTTCTAGCTCGAAACCGATCATCCGCAGAATGAAATCTTCTAAACAAGTGGTCTGCAAGATGATAAAGAAGATTCACCACTGAATCTCTAGCTAGTACAGATCTATAGGAAGAAGTTACAGAAGACTTTGTATGAGCGGGAGGAATGAGCTCATCTAAAATCTGAGACCTTTGGAATTTTGAACATAAGACTTCAACACTAGTCAATTTTTCAAAAAGCCCTCTGTTTGACGCTATGTTGGAAGCTGCAGAACGACATATTCCTGACAAGACTAGATAGAAATACCAATGGTTTTTCTTTATCCATAAGAAAGTATTAGATCCTGTTAGTTCAAAAAGTATGTAGTATAAAGACTGCTGTCAATTGAATGCACAAATGAATGCAAAAATAGAGCAATTCAAAATACACAGATATATCAATATCCATCTAGTACAAAGACAGATTAATCATGCACAATATCTCAAATCAACATCCCAAACAACAATTATTCCAATATTCTAAAAAGGACCAAAGATTAAAAAAAATAAGAGAAGTTAAAGAAAATACCTGGGAATGAGAAGAGATGTGCAGAGAATGCCAAAATTTCTGGATAAAGCCACAAGAAAAACACAACATGAAAAAAATAAACGAACAATGCAATGCTGTGCTAAAGGCGAGAAATAAAAGGAACAGGAATATTTACTCAGAAAAGATCCCGTTCGGACGAAACACTAACTTGTCTGGACGCCTGCTGTAAGAACAACTTTCCGAAAAAAAACGCGTGCATCCTGACATAGCACAACATCGTCCGGACGTGAAAGCCACACACGTCCGGAAACAGAAGAAGGTCTGTCTGAACGTTTCACATAAGAAAGCTGAAACTAGAGGAAAATTTACAGAAACATATTTTCCTAACGTTAGCTTCTGAACACGCATGTATAAATAATTGATAAAGTAGTACAATAGCATTTCAAAAATATACCAAGATATAATTGAGAATTAAGAGTCAATAAGCACAAAAATTTTCTTGCAGATAGAAATTTTTCAATAGTAAAATTAACTCATGTTATGCGTGTGTGTGTGTGTGTGTAAAAGTTTTCTCAATAAGGTATGATCTTTGCTGATATGATTTAAAACAACTAATTTCTAAATAAGAGAGAAATTCATAGTTAGATCAGTCAAAAGTCAAATCTTATCTTACTAGGGCCTAGTCACCCTCATCTGATACTCTCCCCCTAAGAAGCCGCACTATTTTTCTTTTTACTTGCACCATGAAGGATAATATTAATAGCTGGGTCAACACAGAAGCAGTGAATTTATTCATATATCAATAAGCACAGAATTATGACTGCTTGTATCACTTAGTGTTGCAACCTAGAGAGAAAGCCATAATTTATGAGGTCTAGGTTCAACTAGCGAGTTGGTTAATTTGACAATCTTAGCACACAAAAATTTCTCTTAAAGAATTTTCAAAAGTAGAAAATCAGAGATAAAAAGTGTACCTTAGGAGCCTTGGATAGTACACATTTTTCATCGCATGAGAAAAGCAACTAGCTAGTATGAATGCAACAGGAAAACTTTGCAGATATCAAGTATAAACTCTCAGTTATATAAAGGCTAAAATAATTAATGTATCAAGAACTGAGACATCAGTTAACAATAAATAAGATATCTGAGAAGCTATATAAGGGATCAATAAAAATCTGCATCCTTTCCCCCCCCCCCCCCCCCCCAACCCCTCTTTTTGTTGAAAAATAAAAGATTAAAACAACAAAGACATGCTTAAAAGGAAAAGAACATATGTCTAGACAAAGCATGTAGGTAAGAGCAAACCTGGCCTCAAGGAGAGAGGTTTGACTATACCAAGACAGAAAAGCAGTGACATGCTTTCTCTGTCATCCCTAGAATGTACCTGCAGAAATTTCTCAAAACAAGCAAGAGAAAATCTAGGGATAGAAAAGGTGGTTCCTCAAACAGAATGCAAGGCATATATATATATATATATATATATAAGATATAACAATCAATGCAATGCAAACATACCTGGTATGCACTAAGATTTAGGAACGAAAATCATAGGCATTGTGAGACTGTACCTATACTAGGTGGGTCCACTCCCCCTCAAGTGGTGAATGGTCTCACCTTTTCTGACCCATACTTGGTGCACCCGTGGTAGATGTGATCGGGTATTGCTCATACTGTCCATTCTCCTCAACATACCTTGTAACAAGCTCAGCAACCCTTCATAGGCATGGTTGCTATCGGGCTTTTACGGCTTTTTTTGTAGTGCCTTGATGTGTTCTTCAGAACAAACTGCTGTTGTTGCCATTGATGCCGTGGAACCTGGTGTCCCACCGAACATAGAGTACTTGATGTGGTCTTAGTAGGCAACTTCCTCTTAGCCTTTTTCTTTTGAGCTTGGAGTTGTGGACATTTGGGTCGGATGTGACCGGTGATGTCGCAGTGATGACAGGTGGGCAAGCTTCTTTTGTTGGAATGTTGCTTGACTTTTTCTGCAGAAATATGGTTAGCATTCTTACAAACAATATTGTCCTTACCTTTTATATGTATCCTATGTGGAGGGACATATTTTGACGAGGAAGAATCATCAACTTCACTTTTCCTCAGAGCATCCTGCTTAATCCAAGGCCTGTGGGATTTCAACAAATAACAATTTGGCATAATATGACCAATCTTCCCACAATTATGACACTTAAGGATAAACTTACCTTGTATTCCTAATTCCAAAGATTTAGGTATCACACGATTAGTTAAGCAAGAATTATCTAAACAAGTTGTATCTTCTATCACAGGCTTAATATCAATAGAATCTAATTCAGAATCAGAAGCATGTAAAGTACAAGTACTTAAATCATCAACATTTAAATCAGGCTTGTTAGAAACATCTGAGTGAAAACAATGCATGCTTTTCAAATTATCACTTGAGAATTTTTTCAATTTATTCTCAAGTTCATTAATAGTATTAAGCAACATGGTATTCTCAGATTTCAAAGAGTCAATCAAAACATGTGATTCAGACAATTGTATAATCGAAGACTCTTTTTCTTACTTCACATTTTTGAGCTCTTTTGGAGAAACCATTTTATCCAATTTAGCAAAAACTTTAGAGAGCTCAATATCATAACTTTCTTCAGATAATTTAGAGAAATCCATGATAAAAGGTGTGATAAAAAAAAAGAAGTCACAAAGAGATAAGGATCACACTCAGGAAATAAATCCTTTAAATGGAGTGTGCCGGCTTTGATACCAATTGAAAAATAAATAAATAACTTCTTAAAACCAAGTGTGTGTTTGTGTGCAACAAAATATCTTAAATGTAGAAAATAAAAGAGACAAGATATTTGTTGACGAAGTGGAAAGTCTGTGAAGAGAAAAACCACTCCAAGGCAGCCAAACCCAAGAAATCCACCATCCAAAGACAAAGCAAATTACAATGCACTCGTATTCACAAAACCTATTGTAGTAGTCATACCTTTAACTATAACACGAAGCACATTGTGAACGCTTCCTAACCAAGTCTCCTACTTGAAGGGGTCTTTGATGGAATCCTTTACCTTAGCGCCAACCCCTAAGTTAGACTTCACATGAGCTGTTAAGCACACACCGGCAACGGCTAGAGAGCTAGCGGATCTTCAATTCTTCCTAAACACCCCCTCTAAGCACTATGGAATTTTATACTAAATTCTTACAAATAACAAGCCTAGAGCCATCTATTTATAAGCTTTAGAAAACCTAATTCTAGACAAATTCGGACACAGGCTGTGGAGTGTCCGGACAAAAGTTAGCCTTGTTCGGACGGTCTTCTGCGACCGCCTTTCTAGAATAGCGCGATTCTTCCCATAATAGGACCACGTCCGGACGGCTTGGCCGAGCGTCCGAACGGTCTTCACTGTCACTCCTTTCCGCGTTCGTAAAAGAAACTCAGAATATTCTAGAACACTGAGTAGCGTTCGGACGTGTTGCCATGCCATCCGGACGTCTTGTAGAAACTTCCCAAATAGTGTCGACTGAAATCCAACTCCGTGTTGAAATTGGAGGAGCTTGACCTAGCGTCCGGACTATGTTGCTCTAACGTTCGGACGTCTTTAACACTGAACCTTCTAGACATTGAGGGGCGTTTGAACGCCTTTAAAGGCCCGTCCCGACGGTTGCACAGGAACCGGTTGATCTAATTTTGGAATTTGTATGGAATCTTCATGGACATCTTCTAGAATCATGAGACCAGTCACATGGCTTGAAATAAACACTGTCCATATAGCATGAAGACTCTGAAAAGAACCCATTATCTTGTTAAATAGCAACCGTTACATAAAGTATTTTTGTCATCCAGAATGTAGCCAACATAAAATACAAACAATATCTACTATCCTTAAGTAAATAACAATTAGTTTCTAACTAAATGAAATTAGCTTCCTAACTAATTATAAATATAAGATCCCATTTAATAAAACTTATTTTGTCTTCATAATAATTAGGAGCTAGAAACTAACGGACTGGGTTCATGCATGGAGAATAAATATCAAGCATGTGATGATTACTTTGATAAATATTAGAAAACTGTGAGTTTTAACAACTCTTCTGTTCTCTACAAGATCAAGCACAATTGCGATGGAGCGCCATATTCTGTGGATTTAGTACAATTGCGATCGAGCGCCACATTCTGTGGATCAAGCATAATCCTCAAACTAGCTACTTTTTATTTCTAATATATTGCTTAATACATATTATTTCATATATATATGGTTGCAATATAATTTTTAAACGATTATTTTTTTAGGTGTTACACTTATCAATCGATCGTTGTTGTGCAAATATTTACCTAAATAAATAGGCAAATACTTGTACGCTTTACTTGCAATTGCACAAGATCAAAATGATAGTACATTAGGAAAATAGGAGATCATTCCTACGAGGATTGGTAAATTATGCTTAAAAAGATTTCATAAATAATTGAGATGAGTGAAAAGAAATAAAAATATTAATAAGATCTAATAAGAGAAGAGACAAAAATATTGAGAAAATATAATAGGAGATAAGATAGGGCTTTGATATCCACCGCTAATCATACTCAATTAAGATTCCCAATGCCAATAATACAATCATAACTTGATAATTAATGTTTACCGGCCACAAGGGCATGATATCTACTCCTAAAGCCATTAATTTCCTAAGCCACGAGTTAGGCATGGTATCTACTCTAACTCTTTTCTTCCTTGAAGGATTTAGCATAGTATCTACTAAATTTTTCTTCAAGAAAGCATAAATCTATGGAAATTGGTAAACACACTCAGATTGGAACATGTTATCTATTCTAGTTGTCTTCATGTTGATTAATCCAAAAACCTGTGATGGAGTTCTTTTGTTACTATATTATGCCTAGGACTCGGTCATCCAAATTGACAAAAATAACAAATTCATACCACATGCATATGATGATCAAGCATAAACATGAGATAAATTCAAGAAAATAGGAAATAATCAAGTTAAGCATCAATATATGAATTGTAGAAAAGGCGCCAATTGAAAACCTTAACAAGGCATGAATAGAGCTTCAATCAAGCCCTAACTAAAGTATTAGTTGCAACTAATATAGACTAAAATTATATACATACAGAAAAGAAATAAATGAAGAAAGAAAAACCAAGATTCTTCTTGAAGTAGCCTCCAATTCTTCTTCCCAAGCTTGTGTGTTTTTTCTTCAAAGGTTAGAAGCCTATTTATTGGGATTAGAGAAGCTTTAGAAGCCCTAAAATCCTAGAACAATTGTAAATAGGTCTCCTAGTCCAAATAGAATAAGTACAAGTCTTTTTCTTTTCTGAAATTCCAATTCAAGTAGGAAAATGATTCCAAATTCGTACAGATTTGCAATCCTTTATTGCGGGCCGATTTTGGCATAGTAAACGTCTGAATTAGGAAAAACCTATTTCTTATATATTTGTTCTATTTTTTATTATCTTTCCAAAGCCACTAATTTTGTCATAATCCAATACTTGAGACAAAAGTTATGATTAAATTAAAGAGAAGTGCTCATTCTGGATTTTTTTTTTTCCAAAAATAACGAATTTTTACCGACTTCTCTTTTCTTAAATTCAAAATTGATTTGGAGTTGAATCTTTCCAAAAGTCAATTTGCCGATTTCGTTATAATCTTGGAATTTGATGGATTTTCTTCTAACCTGTAAAATACAAGAAAATACAAAAACAATACAAAACATCAAACTATAATAAAACTAAGAACTTAATATATGTAAATTAAGGGGCTTAAATGTGTAACATTCAACACTTATCAATATTGAGATAAACCGGTTCAAGGTGGTGATTCTCCCAGTGAGCTGCTGCAACTATTTGATGTTCTAGGGCGCCTGCATATCTAGCGTTGCCTACACCTTCTTGGAATTCGTCTCTATCCCTCACCTAGACACCACAAAGCTGATAAATTATTCCGAGGATACTCGAAAAACGCATTTGGAGGGGTTTAACTTCATACAGTATCTCCTTAGCGTTTGGAATGTCTTGGCCAGGTCCCTGATGTGTTTGGTCATTGGTATGCTCTTTACCAATATGTCGTTTATGTATTTGAAATAGAGAAATATTTGGAGAGTTTGATGTAGGAAGTTTGTTAAAAGTAGAGTTAAAATAACAAAAGTAGATTTTTTAGTTAAAATTTGGATAAAATTTGAAGAGCTCACTAGGGATGCTTTAAACGTGTATCTTTTGATAACTGTCATTAAAACTGGGCTTACTGCATGGGCTAACTATTTCTGGATATTTTACTTACTAAATTATGGACTGACTTGTTTCTTTTCCACTTGACAAACATTTTTATTTTACAGAATGGATGGTACTGTAGATTGGTCAGATCGTTCCAAATTAGAGGTGGACCTAGTTGTGCGTGCGTGTGTTTTAAAAATATCTAAGCAGTGCAACACACCCTAGGATGGGCGTGGCCTCACCAGCCATTAGTTTTAAGTAAAAACGGCTAGGCTGATAAGGTTCCATAGGGAGTGGTTAAGTAGACCAGTCCTTGTTGAAATGTGATGTGTAGGACAAGCACAACCTTACTTTGAGGGTTAAGCAAAGCTAGAGATATTTATATAGTAACATGGACATGATTTGAAGACGACACAAGTAGTTGCAAGCAAATCAAGGACTGATCTTGCTTTGTAGACGAGACGAGTAGTCTCAAGAAAAGTAAGGAATGACCTTACTTTGTAAATGGCATAAGTAGCGGCAAATAAAGTAAGGATAGAGACAAATGATTATACAAAGCTAATATGTATGAAATAAATATGCTTGTGAAAAGAATGATCACATTAAATGTTTAAGAGAAATGATTTAAAAAATAACACTTTTATCTGCGCTGTTCACAATCACACACTAGCACAAACTTATTTTCTTACTAAGCGGTGGACTTACCCCTTACTTTCTCCACGTGCAAAACATCTATGTTGCAAAACATCTACGTTTTGTTTTGCAATGATGACAGTTAGGTTTTTGAGTAAGAAAGACCTCAAGGTAAACGCGACCGATCGATTGGAGTAATCATAATGATCTGGTTATGCTTGAGGACTCAATTTTAGAATCTTATAAGCTGCTTATGGTAAATAGTATAATTGGGTGACACTTAAGACATAGTGTTTTGAGTTGTATATCTGTATTAAGATTTAAGCACATATATTGTTTATAGTGATGATGTATATAATATAATGTGATAATTTTTAGTAAATGCTCTGATTGTAATTATTAATGTTTGTAGAAATATTATATGTTTCCACTGCATAGTATCCTCTTTTTGAAGAGTAACGATCCCCGAGTCTTATTCATTATGGAATGAGACTGGGAGACGAACCGTGCAGTTAATTACAAGTTAATTAATTTCTCATGGTGTTATAGATATGATGATGTTTTACGAGATATGATTATCTATATGCATGACAAGTTATTTCACTATTTTTATTACTTCTAAATTGGGATACAAAGTGTGAATAATCCTCTCTAATTTATATGATTACCAAGCAGCTATAATTTTTATAAAACCACCCTTGGAGACCCCACATGTTTCGTAAACACTAGATAGAGTGTTTTTTCAAAAGAATAAGCTCTTATCACGTCTTGTAAAAAGGCTAGTTTATATTATACTTACTGAGACTGTGGACTCTGTTATCCGCCTATGTAATTATGGATTCTTTGGGCTCAATCCACCATTCCATAGATTTTGCAAGAGAGGAAATAGAGGTTGACCTTCATGCTTGCTTAGGCGTCTTCTGTTGAGGCTATGTGGTCTTTAAGCTTGGGAATACTAACTAAGCTAAGTCATTTTGGTTAGTTTATGTTTTTTTTTTTTTATTATTTATTATTATTATTATTATTATTTAGATTTTGGTTTGTTTAGTTGGGATATTTATATATGCCGCGTGTGGCATATTGTAGTGATTTTGTATAATTATGAAAGTTTAAGTTTTGTAATGATTCTATATTATGAATTATAAGCACTGATAAGTTTTATTGATGAGTTTATAAGGTCAATAGTAAAGCAAAAATTTATTAATGTTCTTCTATTGCGCTGTTTTAGTAATAATGTTACATGTGAAAATAGATAATCATTATGTAAAACTGTTTTGTTATAAGATAATCATTATGTAAAACTTACACATAATAATTCTATATCATAATGATTTCCAATGCTTCTAGTTTCACTTCAATCCAATTCTTGGGCAAAACGTTTTCGACAAAACACTGAGGCGTGCTCAATCTAGAATTGATAAATCTGATTTTAACTCCAATTATTAGAATGTTGATTGCTCCTTCCCTTAGGCTAACCCCTAGACTAAAACTTACAACTAAATATATTTTGATACTAAATTTGTCAACACGCAAAACGTAACCATTAGAATTAGAACAAATATAAAAACTATCTTCTTAAATAATGGTCTTAAGAACCCATGAAAGTGCAGAAAATAATTGACCTTTTTCTTGATATGACCAAAAAAAAAAAATCAACAAAATATGGATGTTGACGATAACATGATAAACATGTTGAGAAAATAGAGCTACCAATACCATCATATACACCAAAAAATGATTAGTATATACTTCTATATGGACTACAAAATTAACCTAACCTTGTATGTTGTGCTGATAAGGGGGAACAAGGGAGAATTAATTTTCCACATGTCAGAGGAAATTAAGTGGTCTCGTGGTTGCCTTGAATGTTTCTTTAATGTACATTTTGCCATTTTTGCGAAGAGACAATAATCCCTTTCAGGCAACTAAAATTGGTTTGATGTTTCTCGGATAAAGTTAAGAAAATAAAAGAATAATACTATGTTTTTAAAAGAAACTTTTTCTTATCTTTTTAATCTTATGGAACTTCAGCATATTTACGAATTTCTTTAGATATTTTTCTTATGGATCTACCAAGTACTAACGAGTTTGAGATTCAAAATAACTAGAATTCTTTGGGAATCAAAATTTTTATTACGGATTTACAATGATAGAATTGCTTCTCGTTTCCTTATTAAATATTAGGGTAAATCAAAGATTAATCCTTGAGTTATTTTTTATTTTTTATTTTTTGACATGTCCACACAAGAGGGGGGGGGGGGGGGGGGAGGATTCGAACTAGTAACCTCCGCTTCATAAGACGTGATCTCCAGCCGATTGAGCTACCTCTTAGGAATAGATTAATCCTTGAGTTAATGTGCATGTTTAGATATTTTTTCTTTTTCTTTTTCTTTTTTTTTTTTTTTTTTTTTTTTTGTTTTTTTTTTTTTTGGAATTTGAAATGGGTTCTTTCATGAATTTTTCAGCCAATTTTGTAACTTCCGTTAGTGACATGTCCAGCCAATTTGCGAGTTGAACTCAAGAATTTATCTTAAATTATCCATAAGTATTAAAAAAAGAAAAGAATATTTGAAATCAGCAATTTGCTAAGTAAAAGAAGCAAGCATTTCCAAATCTTTTATAACCCCTTCCTCCAAAAAAGGTTGGTGAAAATTTCTTTCAATCCAGCTATAAAATTGACATTTGTCTTTAATGTATGCGATTTTTACGTCTATTTTTTTTAATATATATATATATATATATAAAATAAAACTCATAAATTTAAAAATTATTATTTTAATGTGATGTGACAAAAATGCTAACTTGACACTAATAGACGGTGCAAAATTGGCCATAAATATACAGATTGACCCATTTCAAATTCGCGACAAAGTTATGAAAAAAAAAAAAAAATCTCAAATAAATTTTTCAAGAGGCGCGTTGGCTCAATGATTGATCTTAGATTTACCCTAAATAATAATTAAGAAAAGAAAAAAAATAAATGAAATCAGCAATTTGCTAATTAAAAGAAGCATGGTTTTCCATATCTTTTATAATCCCTTCCTCCAAAAAAGTATGGTGGAAGTTTTTTTCAATTAAGTCTATTAAATTGATATTTGTCTTTGAAGTATGTGATTTTTACGTGCATTTTTTTTTTCAAAAAAAATAAAAAAAAAATCATGCAATTTTAACATTCTTTAGTGACATATATCAATTAAATAAAAATTCTTCCAACCTAATTTAGAGGGGAAAAAGAAAAAGAAAAGAAAAAGAAAAAGAACTTTATTCATTATAGAATTACATATTTTTCTTTCCCAAGACAGACTCTTGTAGAAAATTGTCTTCCTACCAACTCATATTACTGAGGTCCTCTCCTTCGTATTGGTATAGGGTTTCACTTTATGAACTTTTCTTGAGATATTGTAAATATGGGGCTTGATGGGCTCCCTTGGCTTGACTTCCTTCAAGCTCATACTCAGACCATGTGGACCTTTAGAATTAGTTTGTTTTGTACGATGCACCTAACTTCCATTGATGGCGTCAAGGATGTGAAGGCTAGTGACCCAAACTTTCAAAGTGATTTGAGGGGGTGGATGGGTGTGGGGGTTAAGGATGGAGAGTCAGTGGACCAACCAAACTCACCTTTCTTTGTGACTTTGAAAAAAAAAAAGAAGAAGCCATTCTTGTGATTACCATCTAGAGTGGGATTTTTTGGACTTATCGCAATGATGTATTCCATCCTCTCTTTAACTGTTAATTAAAGGGATCTCCATCATGGATTGACTTGTCATCTATGTATGCCCATTGTATTTTACAATAATTAACTGCCCGAATTGCAAGTAATTGAGCAGTTATATGAGAGTTGTCTATCTAAATAAAGGGTTAAATACAATTCACCCTCTTGAACTTGTCAGCCATTTTCAATTTGGCTACCAAAGTTTAAAAAATTGTAATGTGCCCCCTCAAAGTTTCAAAAAATTTCAATTCAAGCACTCTGTCTGGTTTGATTGTCAAGTCGGACGGAATTTTGTCCACTTTAAAACGACATCGTTTTGCCCTTTTGGGGACACCCAATAGAAAGCTGACACATGTCCATTAAAAATAAAAAATTAAAATCTAATAAAAATAAATAAAACAAAGATATTTATTTTTTTTAAAAGAAAAGAAAATACTAAGGGGTGGCTGCCCAACCGGTAGCCACTCCTTTGGGGTAGCCTGGCCACCCCCGGCACCAGGGAGTGGCCGCGCGCCACCCACGGCAACCTCTTGAGGCCACCCCTAGATGGGTTCTAGGGGTGGCTGAAGGTTTTTTTTTTAAAAAAAAAAAATTGTAAACAATTATTTTTAAAATTTTGTAATTTACCCCACTTTCTAAAAATTTTAATTCACCCCCTAAAAGAGCAAAACAACGTCATTTTGGAGTGGTCCAAATTCCGTCTGGTTTGATGGTCAAACCAGGCGGAGTGCCAGAATTGAAAATTTTTGCCACTTTTGGGGGGGGGGGGGGGGGGGTACAATGCAATTTTTTAAACCTTGGTAGCCAAATTGAAAATGGCCGACAACTTCAGGGGGTGAATTGTATTTGACCCCTAAATAAATTTTAGTTTGTCCGATCACCTGTCCGAGCAGGTGGGTCTCATGTGGACTTTCTCATATTAATTGCCCAAAGCTAATTGTCATAGATCGCTATCCTATCTTCGACCTGCTACATTAAGAAGAAGTCTAGAGAGAAACCATAATAAAATATGTTGGGGTACTATTTAACTTAAAGCTTAAATTTAGAAATTTATACTTAACAATATTATATTAGTCTCTCATTCTTAATAAAATTACTCAACGTTAGAGTTAACTATTCACATTTATGCACAAAGACTTTGACACCTTAAAGCACATGCAACTTCCCCAAATACGAGCTAAATGATTCTTACTATGAAGAGATCAAGAAATATCATATATAAGACCATTAATATTATGATATTGAGTTTGCCCCATTTTTACTGTCTAGGTGCTCTTAGGTAACTCATGACTTGGGTTGTAGTCGAGCCAAGCCGAGTATTTTTGTGTTCGGACTCAACACAACTGGAACATATACATATATGTTCAAACTAGAGCTGAGTCTTGAAGTCCTGTTCGAACTCAACTCGTGAAGACCCTTGCCTTGCTCAACATTGACACGAACTCAACAAGGGTTGCGAGTTGAGCCTTGGCCATATCGAGTTCTCGATTGCCTTGAGCCCGATAGGGTTTTTTTTTTTTTTTTTTCCTCTTAAAGAAAAAATACTAATAAAATAAAAACCTAAATAAACCAAAATACCAACGTTTATTATTAAAAATTATTCTACAAGCAGAATCAGATCTTACACCATATATGTAATTACCTCTAGCTTGTATGAAGTATGAACTAAGTGTTGGTGTAATACCCAAAAATTTGAATCTCTTAAATTCATTTATAGAATTCAGTAATACTATTGAGAAAACATTATAATTAATCTTTTGTAATTATTTTAAAGATATTCATAGGAACTTTCTAATCAATTTCTAACCCTGTTAAAGTCTATATTGACTTTTTGCTCTTAAAACTTTGACTGAATTGAAATTGAGTCAAACAGAGTCAAATTGAGACACATTGATGTCCGTTGTGCCTATATCAGAATTCTCTACCTTATGGTAGAATTTCGATAAAAATCAATTCTTTGATTTTTCTGGCAGTTTAGTGACAATTCATTGGCTAAAATGACACTTTTTTATTGTTAATTTATTTCAAAATTTTGGGTTGACAAATATGTTTTTGGACATATATTAACTCAATTTAAAAAATAAATAGTTTTAACTCGAGTTAGATGAAGTGAGATTTCAATTCAATAAAAGTTGACTTTTTGCCCAAAAAATGATGCCTTAAATCTTCCATCCATCGAAAAAAAATTAAAAACTGTCTGTTAGTTTTTGATTATTGGCTAGATTCATGTGACGAAAGGTATTGAGAAGCAGAAGCAGTGTACAAGTTTTTCTTTAGTGTCCGGACAGGCAGAAGCAGTGTTCGGACACATCTTACATAGAGTTCATGTTCTTCAAGGTGTCCGGACAGCTAGCAGACGAAACTTCCCTGAGAGTCTCTGTTCTTTAAGGTGTCTGGACACCTAGCAAACACAACTTCCCAAGAAGAATTATTTCATGCATGTGTCTAGATAGTAGGGTTATTTGTAGGGACACGATTCACAAAAAGTTATTTTTCTTATTAGTGTCCCGACATGCGTTTAGCTTGTCTGGACGCTACCGCCTAGAAATCTGTTCCTGACTTATTTTAGGATTTCTAGAGCCTATTTAAAGAGGTTTCTATGCAATCTTTCTTTAAGGATTCTAGTATATAATTCATTGTGCTAAGAGAGGGTTTTAGACCTGAATAGAATTATAATATATCTCTCTTAGAGTTTTAGTTCAACCTTCAACCATTAAAAAATTGAAGCCAACTGGTGTTCCAGTTAAGGAAAATCAAGAAGAAGAACTCTCCAAAGGCTCTGGGAGAGAAGCAGACATGTGTGTCGCTTGTTATAATTCAAGAGAGTGAAGACTGCAAAGGTTTTGTGAGTCTTAACTTATTGTAATTCGTTGTTTTTTTGTTATAATTGATTTCCTGAGTCTGGCTGGCCCAAAGTGATTTTTCTCTTTGAGTTCAAAGAGTTTCGACTTCATAACCAAATATTTGTGTCAACTGTTTTACTACTTTACATATTTGGTGAATTGTTTGGTCGTGGTTGGTTTGGAGCCTATTTGATATTTTCAATTTGTATCAGAGCAGGTTCACTCTATTTGGATTAATTTTCTGAGTGTGATCCAAGACTCCTTTTTAATATGTCTCTCTCCCTTAATTACGTTCCTTCATTTGATAGATCAAATTATAGTTATTGGAAATCCCGCATGAGATTTTTTCTAAAATCATTAGACGTTTGGCATATTGTCGAATTTGAATGGACTGCTATTCAAAGACAAACTCGTGTTGTGAATGATAAAGCTATGAATGCCATATGCCTATCACTTTCACCATCAGAATTCTCATGAATTTCTCATTGTGAAACTGCTCAGGAAGCATGGGAGATCCTAGAAACTAAATATGAAGGAACTAAACTGGTTAAATTTGCAAAACTTCAAATGTTAGTTTCTCAATTTGAAGGAATTAGAATGTTGGAAGATGAGACATTTAATGAGTTTTACACCAAGATAAATGATATTCATAACACTATGATTAATCTTTGAAAGAAAATTTCAGATGCTAAAATCATGAAGAAAATTTCGAGATCTCTCACTAAAAGATTCAGGATCAAAGTTACTACTATAAAGGAAAGCAAAGACCTTGACTTAATGAAAATTGAAGAGCTAGTTGGCTCACTTCAAACCTATGAACATTCTCTGCCTTCTCTTAGGAAAAATAAGTCTATTCCTCTCGAGGTTACTAAAGAAAAATCCAATATGTTTAAAATTACACGAGAAAAATGATAGAAAAGAAAGGGGGATGTGTATATATTGGTATATATACATCTATATTGAATTGCGGATACAGAAATGATAGAATCATTTTTTATTAAACTAAACCCTCTTATGAGGATTTAGATGATAATGATGGTTTTGCTATGTTTGCAAGAAATTTTAGGAAGATGATCAACTCTAGTAAAGGAAAATTTAGGAACAAGAATGCTAAATCTTCTAAAGAACCTAAAAGTGATTCCAAAGGAACTATGAATCTGACTGAAAGGATCTTCATGGTCCTAGATGTCAAGAGTGCTTAGGGTATGGTCATATTCGTGTTGATTGTAGTAATCTAAAACAGTCCAAAGGTAAAGCTTTTAATGTTGCTTTAAGTGATGAATCTGACAGTGATGAAATTAATAAGACTTCTTGAAAAGATTCAAATTACTTAACTTTTGCTGCTTCATATGACAGTCCTCATAAATACAATAATTATTATTCTAAAAATAGTGAATCAGAAGAAAAAGATGAGCTTCAGAGCACCTACAATAAGTTTTTTGTAAAATATTTTGAATTGAGAGATCTAAACAAACAACATGTGAAAAGGATTAATGAATTTGAAATTGAAAAAAGCAAATTGGTTGAAAAAGTTAAGTCTCTGGAAGATGAATTGAGTTTATCAAAGAGTCATTTTTGAAGAAAAAAAAATTCTCTAATGATAAGCTTGTTCAAATGCTAAATGATCAAAAATGTTCTTCTGACAAATCTAGATTAGGCTTTGATAAATTAATTTGTTGCTTCTTCTTCACATGTTGCTTTTTCTTTTTTTTTTGGAGAAAATAGTACTGATTTCATTCATATCATGAAGAGAAACTAGAGCAGAAGCTCTAAAAACCATAGATGAACTCTCTGATAAAACAATATTCTTAATACAATTAGGAATACAACCTAACCATATCCTATTGCCTCCCTAAATAACCCCTTCTTTTGCCAAAGAATGAGCTACGATATTAGTTCCACGTGGAGTATAACATACTTTCCAATAGAAAAAATCCCTGAGAAGAGTCTGAATGTCCAAGATAATATTCCCAAGAAAACTCCAATTCAGCCCCACTCTATTTATTGCATTGACCACAATTAAAGAATCCCCTTCCAAAATGATCGAATTAAAACCCTGATTCCTACAGAATTCAATTGAATGTAAAGCAGCCAAAGCTTTTGCAACTTCTGGATTTCCCATAACAATAACTGAATGAGAGAGAGCGGCCACAACAAATCCATGAACATCACGTACAACACAACCAAAACCCAAAATTCCCTTCTTAGAATTAATGGCTGCATCCCAATTGGCTTTAAAAAAACCTATGGGGGGAGGACACCAATTTATAATTCTAGAAGACAGAGAAGTACCTCAGGGTCCAGTAAAGAGATGTCAGGCTCCAGAGCTCCCTTATAATCACCAATAGCCATGGTGGCAGAAGAAAGCATTATGTTTGTTAAGCCTAAAATATCTGATAGGGAAGTTTCATGTTACTTGTTTGGATAAAGGAAAAAATGTCAGCTTTCATGATCACGTAAAAGATGAATCTAAAATACTTGTCAAGAAGTAATCTAAGTCTAAATTCATTCCTACTTGTCTTCACTATGGTATCATTGGTCATACTTGACCATATTGTTTTTAGATTCGCTCTCAAAGACATTGGACTAAAAAGGATGCTCCTAAGAAAGAAAAAGATGGTGTAGAGCCTTACATGTCTAAATGTCCCCCCGCAAAGGAGACAACATTCTCAAAGGTTCACCCCTACTAATTGCCATCATTGTGGCAAAATTGATCATACCCAATATAGTTACTTCAAATTAAAACTCTGTGAGCATAAGTATGATAGTTCCTGTTGTGAGTTTTAAAGTACTTTCAAGCACACGAATCGTAAGCAATATAGTGAGTGCAAGCGTGAGGTCGAGTCCATAGGGAATTGTGTCGCGAAAGTTAATTTCTATTTTAACTAATCATATTTTAACCTAGTTCCGAATTTTTGGGGATTTAACATGCAAAATAATAAACTAAATAAAAACTAATTAAGAACAATTGATAAAAAAACACTAAGGTTTTCAAAACCTACCTTGCCAAATCAAACACCACATTCTTGTATTTTACTCATACACCTTATAAACAAATAATCCCTATACATTGCTCAAAGTTTCAGAAATATGTATATTAAATCATTTAATGAATCCAACCATTAAACAAATCACAACGAATACCCAATTGAAATCAAATCATCCACTGTATCCATTTGATAAACAAATCACAATTGATATCCTCTTTCAATTAAATGATTTGATGTATCCATCGGTTGAAACACATCGAATAGCCAACTTTTAATAAATAATGATTCAATCAAAAGACATAAATCAATAAATTGAATTGGACTTTGAACAATATTTTGATAAACATCGGAATTGTATAAATAAAATAACGAGAATGTGTGTGTAATCAATAGCAAGGTTTCATCTTCAACCTTAGTTGAAGATTTAACCTCACTAAAAGCAACATGATGAAAACACACAAGAAGATCGAAGTCAAGAACGGCACTCGGACGTACGTGCTGCCAGGTCTGGGATGAAAACAATAATAAAACTCAAGTCTTGCGCCTCTTACACGTTCTTTTGTCTTCTTTGGTCCCTCAGTTTTGGAGAAAACTTGTTTATATATAACTCAAGCACGTTCTTTTGTCTTCTTTCCTCAAGAAGACTTGTGTGTTCGGCGCCTATTCATTCCTCAAGACAAACGTGTGTTTGCTGCTCCTTCTTGCACTGCTATTTATGGGAAGAAACACCTGTCGATTCCAGGTCTAAAATCATACACTCACTGGCACCTCCACTCCATGTCTACACGAGAAAATGAGAAAAAAAAAATATATTACAAGGTTTTGGCGCCTCCTAAAATATATTGTGTTTCGGTTCCTGCCAGTCCTGGAGAAACAAATCCGTGCATTCAGTGTTGGCTACTTCCTTATTAAGGAAAAGGTGTGATCCTATCTTTGGAAAGAAATCATGTCTTGGTGCTTCAGGTTTTGGCCCTCCAATAAAAGAAAAGGTATGTAGAAAAACTTAAGACAAAATATTGGTGCTTCAGGTTTCGGCCCTCCAAGAAATCATGTCTTGGTGCCTCCCACGGTTACTCACTGCCGCTTTCCCGTGTACAAGAAAGAAAATGAAAAATATATATGTTACATGTCAATAGCATTTTGGTTCCTCCTAGGTTAAGACAAAATATTGTCTGAATCACAATGGCGCCGCACCATGTGTCTTTTATTAGACAAAATATTATTCTCTCTAAATTTGTTCCGAAGCTTATAGATTATGGGTACAATTTGACCAGACTATGAAAGATAATTCATCTTCTTTGCAATTTCACATAAAGACTGTCATTTTCCCTCAATGACCAGCGAAACACTAAGACACAAAAACTAACAAAAAATATTAGAAAATAACAAAGTTAAAGATTTAGCAAATACAAATTAAGGGGTCTAAATATACAATATTTGGCACTCACTAGTTCTTATTCTAGGAAAAGTTATGAGGGGTTGTGCAACATGATGATGGTTGATTTGACTAGGTTAGATAAGTTGGACAAGAGTCACAAAACTGCACCTAGTGGTAGGTAGTCACATGATAAGTTGTTCATGCATTTTCATATCTTAGAGCATGTAGAGTTCTTTGCATTGCATTTTTTTTTTTTTGTTATTTTCTTAATTTTTTTTTTTTGCATATGCTTTGCATTAATTTTAAGATTTATATCCATTTTTGTTAAATTAAAAAAAAAAAAAAAAAGGTTAAATACCCCATTGGTACCTTAGTTTTAAGCGTTTTTAAATTTAATACTTGAGTTTTCATTTGTATCATAGGTGATACCTGAGTTAAAGGTAAAAACCCATTTGGTACTTCTGTTAGATTTTTCGTCCTAAAATTAATGGTCTGCCACGTGTCAACCGCTGAGGTTGATACATTGCACTATATAAAAAAATTAAAAATAAAAATCTTTAAAAAATTATATAAAAACAATAAAATAATACAATTTTAAAAAATAAAAAATTGAAAAGAGGAAAAACAAAATATGGGTTTTGGCTGTTGGGGCTGGCCGAACCACACCCGTGGCCGTTGGAGGTGGTTCAGCCACCCCCAAGGGCAAACCCTCCAAATACACATTTCACCCCCAAGGGCCATGGGGGTGGTTCGGTTAGTCCCAACGGCCAAAACACTTAACTTTTCTTTTTTTCTTTTCTTCTTCTTTTTTTTTTTTTACCATGGGGTGGCCGAACCATCCCCCAAGGGGTGGCTGAGAGCCACCCCTCTTCTTTTTTTTTTTTTTCTTTTTTTTTTTCCTTTTTCAATTTTTTTTTTTAAATTGTATTATTTTATTATTTTTATATAATTTTTTAAAGATTTTTTTTAAAAATTTTTAATTTTTTTATATAGTGCCACGTGTCAATCTCAACGGTTGACACGTGGCAGATTGTTAATTTTAGGATGAAAAATCTAACAGAGATACCAAATGAGTTTTTACCCATAACTCAGGTACCATCTATGATACAAATGAAAACTTAGGTATTAAATTTAAAAATGCTTGAAACTCAGGTACCAACAGGGTACTTAACCAAAAAAAAAAAAAAAATGAAGGAGAAGGTTTGAATTTCCTTTGATGTTTTTGATAGGGGAAGTAATATGTTTACTATGATTTACTAAAATAATTATTCTAATGTGTTTATTGGATATATATTAAATTATTCATCTTTATTTTAGTCTGAGTTTTTTACTACTTCAATTCACTATGTGCTTAATGGTTTGTTCGTGTTTCAGAGAATAGTTTAGACTCAATATCTCATATAAGTTTATGTTGGGACTAATCTGGATGCGTGACTAAGTAGGAAGCAGTCTTTTGTTTACCTTTCCACCGCTGAAGTAAAATACATAGCTATTGGAAGCTGCTGCACTCAGTTGCTTTGGATTAACTTGTATCTGACTATGGTTTTGCGTAGGGTACTATGGCTGTTCATTGCGACAGTACAAGTGCCATCAATATTTCCAAGAATCAAGTTTAGCACTCACGCACCAAGCATATACACATCCGACATCACTTTATTCATGATTTGGTTGAGACCCAGGTGGTATCTCTAACTTTTGTGCCTGGCTGATGTCTTTACCAAACCTCTAGATGGATGCAAGTTTGAATTTCTTAGGAAAGCCATTAGTGTTTGTGACATATTCTAAACATGTCCCCCATACATGCTAGGAATAGACTCTCTTGTGTTCTTTAGTCTTACTCTTTAAGCATGTCTCATGTTTCCTTTCTACAATTTTTTTTTTTTAATTTATTTATGAGAAGTTTCTTTTAATAAAATAAAAGGAGGGGGGGGGGGGGGGGATGCAGAATATTTGATCTTTGATAGTTTATCAGATATCTCATGTCTTCTTAACTAATATCTTAGTCTCTGTGCTTTGTGGAATATCTTTACATATACTTGAGATGATCTAGTTTGATATCTGCTTTGTTTTTCTTCTGCATCTGAAGCTTGTTGATTCATTCTTCTCATGTTAACTCTATTGTGCACTATCAAAGCAGCCTTAAGATTTTATTCTCCCTAGTTTTACTCTAGATGATCTTTTAAGAGAATCTTTTAGTGTGTTAGTCAAATTGACCAACTCTAGTTGAATCTAGAACCTAAAAATTCTGGCACTCTCTAGGCTACAACACCAAGATTGCAAGCAACTGATTTTTAGAAAAATATGGATATAAAAAGTCCACTAGTGAATATGCTCTCAAATTTCTTACAGTTGTCCCTAAAAAAATTGTTAGTGATTAAATCATTGCGGAAATAGACTGTCACTAACTGACTAATTAAGTAAAAGATTGTGTTGAATCTTAGGGGGGGTATATCAAATGAGGGTGACTAGGCCCTAGTAAGATAAGATTTGACTTTTAACTTTTTGTGTAATGACCCTACCCCCAACAACACAATATTGTCTGCTTTTAGCTCCCCCAATCCAGACTTCTCAGGAGGTCACCCATCCTAGTATTACTCTCACAGAAGCACGCTTAACTGTAGAGTTCTGATAGGTTCATGGCCATCACGGCTTTAAAACGCGTTGTGTCAAAAAGGGTATGTTTATACATATAAGCACGTGTGATAAGTCTTGAATTTTTCAATTCAAGACCCCTTAATTTGCATTTGTTAGACCTAGTTTGTGTTGTATGTATAACGTTTTGTTGTAGTTTTGGTTTATGTCTTATTTTCAAGTCTTAGTTGAAATCTTGTTCAAAACACTTGAATTAGACCTGAAAAATACATCAAGGGCAATTTAGTCATTTCCAGAGTTCGAGGCTGATCCTGAAAAGATGAAAAATCGTCCAAGGTATTTCGATCGATCGATTATTTGTTCAGCTAATAATTCGATCGATCGACTTTCAGTCGACTCAACTTCGATCGATCTAGATGCGATCGATCGATTCTCGGAGCACAACATTTTCTATTGATCGACTTCGCATCTTCCAGAAGGTCCAGATATTTCAAAATCTTTGTGCGATCCAAATCAAAAGTTGGGTTTAATGGACAGAAATGGACGGGGACCAGCTCTATTTGTGCGGCTAGAATTGATCCTTGATGAGTCCCTTGTAAATAAAATCTCTATATATATGAGATTAGGGTTTTAGGTTAGACATGCATCTTTTGGGGATTTCGGATTTGCTCAGGTGTATTAACTTAATTTCTTGTATTTCTAGTTTACTTTGATGCTACTCTCTGGACCGAAATCCAGAGAGCTTGTTTCCTTTGTTGTTTTTCCTTTAAATTTCATGTTCTAGCTTAGGTTTATTTTCTTTCCTTGTAATCCGAATTTCTTAAGTTTTAATCTACTATTTTAGTTCATTTTCTTCTTGTTTCTTTACTGTTTTTCATAGATTTCATGCTTAGATTAGATTCCATTATGCATAGCTAAATTAGTTCTTAGGATTTGATCAAAATCCTCTCCAAAAACCATGAAGTGTTCTTGAGGTTCTTAGGATTTTCTTGAGATGTTTGATGATTGTTAAAGGCTAGAGGATCTCAAAACCCATGTGTTAGTATTTTGGCCTCATTCTGTGTTTGGACAAAATCACTTAAATGTAAAGATGCTGTAAACAGGGATTCCACTATTCAGAGTCTGCAAGTCAGAAGAATTCAAGTTCCCTGTCAGCCGTCCGAACGATTGAGCCATCCCGTCCGGACGCCCATTTGTCCACTGTTCCATCCGTCCAGACGACGTGTCATCCCGTCCGGACACTAGATAGACTAGCATCATCCGTCCGGACGAAGTGTTCATTCTGTCCGGACCCCATACTGTATCGAGAAGTTTCTGTGCCGGCTTGCATCCGTCAGGACGTTTCAGCAGCACGTCCGGACGTCTCTCAGTACTCGATCAGTTTCTAATTTCTTTCCAAGTTCCAAGAAAGGGAAGATCAATCAATCGTCCGGACGATGTGGTATCCCGTCCAGACGCGCGTCTCCTTAAGGCAAGAATCACAATTCAGATATTACCGTCTGAACATCTGACAGCTATGGTCCGGACGCGCGTGCATCAAAGAAGGAAATTGCCGATTCGACTTCAACCGTCCGGACGACTGTCTATTATGGTCCGGACGCGCGCATTGCAGATATGGAAATTTCGTGTTGAAGAATAGCCATCCCGACGCTCATCCCCCATGGTACGAACGCTCTAAAGCCTTATAAGAAAATTACTTGCAGCGGACATGTGCATTTTTGCAGGAAAGATTTCTTCGCGAAATTTTTGGAAAATCTTGTCGCATAGTTGTCCGTCCGAACGGCCCATGTCCACCGTCCGGACGGCGCCCAGGTATATTTTGCCTGACGCTCATTTGAGCCCCCAGCCTATAAATAGAGGCCCCTGGGCACTGAGAACTGCAAGAATTCGGTGTGAATTCCATTAGAGCTCAGAGAAGTCACCAATCCCTCTGACGCCGTTTTTACAAGTGTGCTGTGCTATAAACCGAAGTCTATCGTAGAGGTCGGCTCTAAGGTAAGGAGTTCCATTGAAGACCCCTTCAAGTAGGAGAACCTGGTTGGGAAGCGTTCGTGTTGGGTTACACGTCAGAGATCAAGGTACGACCACTGCATCGGTACATGTGAGTGTTACTGTCTTGTATCTAGCTATGTCTTCTGAATAGTAAAATTCTTGGGTTTGGCTGCCCCGGAGTGGTTTTTCTCTTAACTGAGTTTCCACTTCGTCAACAAAAATCTGTGTCATTTACTTTCCGCTGTGCTTTAATTTTTTTTGACACCTATGCACACACTTTATTTTTAGAAGTCAATTCAGTTTTTCACCATGCTAAAAGGTTTTGTTTTCAAGATTCCAATCTAATTATTCATGAAAAAGAGTTAAACTTGTCTATGAGTTTTCTTATATTTCTTGAGTAAAACCAACGTTCTTGGAAATAAGAATGATGTCTTTTGCAATGGCTCTATTTGACATGATGTGTGTTTACTCATTAGAGTTACCTTATAGGGTATGCTAGGGAGCATCAGTCATTTCATACCTTTGGTAGTGTAAAATGTCTTTCCATTGTAGTTTAATCTTTACATGGAATAGACCGGTGCAAAACTAGATGCTTTATGATTGTGGCCTAGTTAGGGTTTGCATGTATTGTGTATGCTTATTAGGATGTGTTGTAGAGTAGCAAGCTAGGAATCATTAATCACTCCACACCTTTCATAGTGTAAACGTTTTTCAATATAGACTAATCTTTACGTGGAGTCGATTAATGTAAAACTAGGTGCTTTATAACTACGTCAACGAAAGTGTTTTCATGTCGAGGTCGTCGTAATGGTTGACGCTCATTACGCACTCATATCAGGCATATTAGGAAGATCCATATAGACTTTAAGCATCTCATTGGTTGAAGATTGGACAAGATCAATACCCTAAGTTTCCTTTAAGTTTGTTTTCAATTTCCTCTTTTCTTTACTTTACTTGTTGTAGCTTCAATTCTACAACCTTTACTTTGTTTTTATTTTTAAGTTAAGTTAAATACACTCTATAAGTATCCCGTTACGCAAAACAACCCATAATCTCTGTGGACCGATCACCCTTACTATAGTACAATCGATACGTACTATTGCGAGTGGTTCAAACTTATAATTTTAAAATCCACGTAGTCGGTTAGTCCGCTACCAACGTACATCTTCATTCCCAGGCGATGTGGGACGTCACACTTTGTACTTTCTCTTACCAGACCGTTCAGTTGTTATTACCATATTGGTGTTCTCTTTGCTTTTTTTTTTTTTTTTTTTTGGCTTTCACACACTACACACATGGCATGATTGTATTGGTTTACTTTAATTGGCTACATTCTGGTTGACAAAAACACTTCTATATCAGGGACTTCCTTATCAAGGACTTCTATAATAGGGACACTGTATTTCTAGAGTCTTCTAGAAGAATATCGTAAAATATATATTCCTTTATGGAAAGGATTGATCATGACAAGTATCTGCACAAAATATCTCTTAAGAAGGCAAGTTCCTGTTGAAGGAAATATTCTGGAGACTTTACAACTCAGAAAGTTCGAACGACCAAATGCCAGGGCCCAAACGCCTTGCTCAGAAACTCAAAGTCCTGTGAAGGTCCAAACGGTGCAGCAGCAGACACTGAAGTCTGAGAGAAAAAGTTTAGAAGAAGTCCGGACGGCCCAGCAGACGCGAGCCAATGAGAGCATCCTTCTGCAAGAAAGTTCGAACGTTGATGCGATGACAGCGGACAATGAAAGTAGTTTATGTAACCGTCCGAACGCTAGGGTTGCAGGTCCAGACGTCCCCCATGCAAATCTGAGTTTGAGTAGAATTAGGATTTCAGAAGCCTATATAATGACGCCTTTAGGTAGTGTTTTTTTAAGGAGTATCATATAAACTCCAGTGTGCTAAGAGAGAATGTTTAGGTAGAGATTGTGAGATCAGCTAGCTCTCTTAGAGTTTTTATTTATGTGATTTGATCAACTGTTGAAGTCTAGCTTAGGGAGGAGCCTTAAGTTAAAGGAGTCCATTGAAGAACCCCTCAGACAGGTGGTCTGGTTGGGAGGCTCTCACATATAGGTACATGTTAGAGTTCAAGGTACAAGTACTACTACATTAGGGGTATGTGTGTACAACTGCTTTGTAACTAGTTATTTCTTCTATTAGTGGATTTTTTGGGTTTGGCTGCCCCGGAGTGGTTTTTCTCTTTATTGCAAAGAGTTTCCACTTAGTCACCAAGATATCTATTTCCTTTACATTCCGTATTTATATTTTGGTGCATTGTTGATCGTACATACACGTAGGAGTCACTTTATATTTTTCAATTGGAATAAGAGCGGGTACACTCTTTTTTGATTAAATTCCTTAGTGTGATCCGTGAATCCTATTTTTTATCATGTCTCAATCTTTTAATTTTATTCCTGCCTATGATTGCATGAATTATGGCTAGCTATTGGAAAGCGAGGATGCACTTCTTTTTAAAATCTATAGACGTCTGGCAAATTGTTGAGATTGAGTGGTCCCCACCAAGCACAGCAACTGCCTAATGGACTATTATTCAAACCAGTGCTCATCTTTCCAATAATAAAGCCCTACATGCTCTTTGTCAAGCTCTTTCACCATTAAAATTCTCACGAATTTCACACTGTGAATTTGCTCAAGAAGCATGGACAATTCTAGAAACAACATATGAAGGAACAAAAATTGTTCTATCTGTCAAACTTCAAATGTTGATTTTCAAATTTTAGGAAATTAAGATGCTTGAAGACGAAACTTTTAATGAGTTTTACACCAAAATCAGCAACCTAAGAAATTCCATGGTGAGTCTCAGGAAAAAGGTTTCGGATGCGAAACTCATTAAAAAGATTATAAAATCTTTACTTAAGTGTTTCAGAATTAAAGTCACAACTATTGAAGAAAGCAAGGATATGGATTCTATGAAGATTAAGAGCTCGTTGGATGTCTTCAAACTTACGAGTTTGGTCAAGAAAGCGAAGGCAATTGCACTTAAGGCTGCTAAAAAGAAAAGTAGTGTCTCTTCAGAAGAAGACACTGACGAAAAAGAAGATGCAGTCACCATGCTTGCCAAGAACTTCAGCAAACTAAGGAAGGATCCGAGAGGTCTTAGATGTTTTGAATGCACATGCTACAGGCACATGAGGGCAGATTGTGGAAACCTCAAACAGGCCAAGGGGAAGGCTTACAATGCTACTCTCAACGACGACTCAGAAGAAGAAAAGGCTCTGGGTAAGGATAAAAAATTCCTAGATTTATTGCTCCACATGAAGACCCGGAGGAATCTCAATCCTATTATTCTAAGAGTAGTTATGATGGACAAAACCTTAAAGAGGCCTACAAGATCCTCTATGTCAAGTTCTTGAAGCTGAGAGAGACCCGCCAACAACATGTGCTGGAGCTGAATAGTTTGAAGAGTGAGAGTAGCACCTTGCTTCTCAAGATCAAAGACTTGGAAGAAAAGTTGTTGGAAGCACAACTGGAAATAGAGAGGATCACTAATGAGAAGATCACTCAGATGCTGTCAATCCAGAAGTGCCCAACTAACAAAACTGGACTCGGGTATGTTGCCTCTACTTCTAAGATTTCCTCTACATCCAAAACTGTGTTAATTCTGCCCAATATATTTCATGACCTAACAAGACTATTATTTTGGATTTTTGGTGCAAATCTTGTTGGATTCTTGTGCAGAATCATGTCTGTAGGTAGTCCACAGCGCAGGGTCCGCCAGAGGACTGTGGAAGATAGGGCTACACTCCAGGCCAAAACTATGGACCACATAGTCATTGCTGAGCGGAATGTCATCCGTTTTGATATCATGGTGCCGCCTCTAGATAGCATCCATGCCATTATCCAGACGTACAATTGGGGATATCTACACAGCTTTGCCTGTGTGGTGTACACCAGACTGGTAAAACTTTTCTACGCCAACCTAGAAGTGGTGCAGAACGATGATCGTGGATTGGTGCTTCAGTCCTCCGTTGCAGGCCATATCATCACTGTTGATTCTCAAGTCATCAGTCACATCATCCGAGTCCTAGTGCTCGAGATTTCTGCCAGCCCATACAATGAGGTAGTGATTCCTCCTTCCCTGGATGATCTCAGGGAATTCTTCCATGCTATTCCCCAAGGCGAGGAGCGTCCTACCTTCATCAGGATTGGTGCCTTATCTCCCTCCCACTGCATGCTGGCCAAGATCATTCAGCAGAACATCTGGCGTGTTGCTCGGCGCAGTGATCTGATCCTGAAACGGGCCTAGTTTGTCTATGCAGTTCACCTTCGCTTGCCTTTCTGCCTGTGCAAGCATATTCTGGGTGTTATGTTGGAGGCCCGTGATGAGGGAAATGTCGGTCTCCCGTTTGGCTGCCTGCTCACTCAGATTATCCTTCAGTCGGGAATCAATGTCACTGGCGAACCGAAGATGAAGATCCAGCAGCCCATCAGCAAGCAGACATTGATGAAGTCCAATGCGCAGCTGCGGAGGGATGACTCCGATGATGAGGTGCCCATAGCTGCTACCATGCATGTCGGTTTTCCGGATATGGCTTCATCCTCCCAGACTGTCCCGCCATCTGAGCCGGAGGTCAACTATTCACAGATCATGGAGGCCCTTACTGTCATTCAAGGGGGGATGAGTGCTATGCAGGTGACTATGTCCTCCATGCAGCAGGAGATACACTCCATCAACCTGCGTGTAGAGCAAAACCAGCTGGACCTTCAGGAGTGCCTGAAGTTTCATCATCCTAGCAGTAGTGATGATGAGGATGATGCAGATAGGACTGTACCCCTGCCTGAGGTTGTTTGATTTTGATTCCCTCTTGTTTTGTTTTGTTGTCTTTCTGTTTAAGACATTTGACTTATATTAAACATTTTGACTTATATTACTCTGTTTCCAGGGTCCTTCTGAGACCGTTAGGGGGAGTAATTCTTATTATAGTTGGTTTTCATTACTCTGTTTTACCTTTTGTCCCTTTGTGACAAAAAGGGGGAGTAATTTTTGTGTTTGAACCGGGAATGTATTTCCAAACCGGCCAAGTGATTTTTGTCCCAGAATGGGCAAAGGGGAAGTTTGATAGTATTTTGGCCTCATTCTGGACAAAATCACTTGTGTGTGTAAAGATGCTGTAAACAAGGATTCCACTATTCAGAGCACTCTCAGAAGACTTTGCACTGCGTGAAAGATCGAAGATTTCAGTTCCCTGTCAGCCGTCCGGACGATCGAGCCATCCCGTCCGGACGCCCATCTGACCACTGTTCCATCCGTCTGGACGACGTGCCATACCATTCGGATGCCAATCAGACCCAGCATCATCCGTCCGGACGACGTGCATTTCTGTCCAGACCCTCCACTGTGTCGAGAAGTTTCTATCCAGCTTGCATCCGTCCGAACAACTCAGCAACATGTCCGGACACCTATCAGTACTCGATCAGCTTCAGATTCTTTCCAAGTTCAAATATGGGAAGACTGATTCAACCGTCTGGACGGTGTGGTATCCCGTCCAGATGCGCGTCTCCTTAAGGCAAGAATCGCAATTCAAATATCACCATCCAGACGTTAGTCAGCCTTGGTCCGGACGGGCGTGCAACTAATATGGAAATTGCTGATTCGACTTCAACCGTCTGGACGACTGCCTATCATGGTCCGAACGCGCGCATAGCAGATATGGAAATTGCTTGTTGAAGTTCAGCCGTCCGGATGCTCAAATCCTTATAAGGAAATTACTTGCAGCGGATGTGCGACCGTCCGGACGCGGTTTTTAAAGAGGAAAGATTTCTCAGCGAAATTTTTGGAAAATCCTGTCACACAATTGTCAGTCCGGACAGCCTTGACCACCGTCCGGACAGGCTCAACCATATTTTGCCTGGCGCTCATTTGAGCCCCCAACCTATAAATAAAGGCCCCTAGGCATTGAGAACTATAAGAATTCGGTATTGAATTCCACAACTGCTCAGAGACGTTATTTTTCCTCTGAAGCCATTGCAAGTGTGTTGTTGCTGTGCTACATCTGAAGTCTATCTTAGGGGTTGGCCCTAAGGTCAAGGATTCCATTGAAGACCTCTTCAGGTAGGAGACCTGGTTGGGAAGCATTCGTGTTGGGTTACACGTTAGAGAGCAAGGTACGACCACTGCATCGGGTATATGTGAGTGTTACTATCTTGTATCTAGCTTTGTCTTTTAAATAGTAGAATTCCTGGGTTTGGCTGCCCTGGAGTAGTTTTTCTCTTGATTGAGTTTTCACTTCGTCAACAAAAATCTTTGTGTTGTTTACTTTCCGCATTGATATTTTTGTTGCATACTTTGCACACACTTGTCTTTTATTTAGAAGTCAATTTCATTTTTCATCAACAAAAAATAAAAAATAAATAAATAAAAACTTGGGGAAGAAAATGACAGATATGTTTTCTTTTTTCTTTCTCTTTTTCTTTTACTTGACATCTGATTTATGCTTATATATAATTGATTGAGATTTATAGTCTGATATCTGCTAAGTTTCTCTGTTGCATCTAAAGCTAGATACTTTATTCCTCTCATACGATAAATTTGTGCACTATCCAAAGCTCTCTTAAGGTAAATTCTTTTATCTTTGGTTTTTGACACTAAAGATTTTATTAAGAGAAAATATTTTGTCTAGATGGTCAAATTGACCAACTTGTTAGTTGAACCTAGAACCCAAAAATTCTGGAATTCTTTATAGGTTGTAGCATCAAGTGTTAAAAAACATTGAATTTTCAAAAAATATGGATAAATAAAAAGATCCACTGTTTATAGTGCTGTTGAAATTGTTCTTAAACTTGTCCCTATAGAAAGAGTCAGTGATCAAATCATTGCGAAAAGAGACGATCACTAACAGACTTAGTTAAAGAAAGTGTTGTGACTTAGGAGGAGTGTATCAGATAAAGGTGGCTAGGTCCTAGTAAGATAAGGTTTGACTTTTGACTAATCAAACAATAATTTTCTCTTTTTAGAAAATTCAGTATTTTCAACCTTATCTGTGAACTTATGCCTTATTGAGAAAGCTTTCACACTACGGCACGCATAGCATGAGTTAAGTAAAATATTTAAAAAAATTCATATACAGAGATTCTTTAGTTCATAAATTACTTGTCTCTCAATTATACGTTTGTATATTTTTGATTTGTTATTCGACTGGTTTATCAATTTTAAATACATGAGTGCTTTGGAGTTAAACATCATGAAAAAAAAAATTACATTTTTTTCCAAATTTTTTAGGTTCTATATGGAGCGTTTAGACCTCTGTGGCTAGAGTCCAGACACGCTGATAAGTGCATTAATCAATTGTACTCATCCAGACAAGCAATTTAACTGTCCGAACGAGCGACCTAGGTTTATAAAACATGTCGTTTTCTCCCCAACCACTGTACACTCTCATTTTACTTGAAATATCGTTTTCTCTCTCGAGTTCTCTCAATTTCTCTCGAGAATTTGGGTATTTCTTGGCCTTTGCACAGGCATAGAAAGACACGAATTTCTTCTCCTGACGGCTGCTGACACCCTAAACCCTATCATTCTTTTCTCTTATTAGGGTTTTGAGGGTTAGAGGCGTCATTTTGAAAATAAAGGCCCTAAACCCTAGCATTCTTTTCTCCTATTAGGGTTTTGAGTGGAAGGGGTGCCGATTTGAAAATACGGGGTTTAACTTAATGTTTTGCTATAAAAACCCCATGATAGGCACCACTTTGATATAGAGAACATTGTATATACACATCATTTTTCAAGAGCATGTTTTTAGCTATTATCTTTCTTTTGTAATTTAGTTTAATTTCTGTCTTTCTATCTTCTCCATTTATTTAGTTTCTTTTATTTTTATGTTTTCATTACAAGTTTGTTTGGTGCTTTTTTATCATGTGTAGCTAAATTCTTAACTAAGGTTGAGGATGAAGCCTCACCATTGATTAGCAACAACATTTTCATGTAAGTTTACACTATCCGATTTTATGCGTTTTTTATTTCTAAATTGTTTTACTTTAAGTCAATTATTGAGATGATTCTTAGATATCTATTGTGATTTCCGGATACATATGATGATTTATGATAGTTTCATTTAATTGATTGCTTGGGTTTTTATTTATCAAAATGTTGGATATTCAGTGTGTTTCGTTCTACGGATACATTTGATGATTTGGTTTAAACTAAATATCTTTTGTTATATGTGCAAAGAACGGATTCATTGAATGGTTTAATTAATTTTTGAAGCAAAGTAGAACATATATAAGATTTGTATGGTAAGAACTTCGGATATGTATTGATGAATATGAGAATATGTTGCTACGATTTGGTGGGTGTGGATTCTAAAACTTTAGTACCTTTTCTTTTGTTTTACTTTATTTTATTTTATTTTTCTTTTATTCATAAAAACCTCAAAAATTGGAACTAGGTTAAAATATTATTAGTTTAAATACAAATTAATTTTTGCAACGCAATTCCCTATGGATTCGACCTCGCACTTGCACACACTATATTGCAAATGATTCGCGCACTTGGGAGTTAATAAAATTTGCACAACAACTGACATGCTTCAGTCTATGGATCAACGTATGCGGTTTATTGAGACAGATGTTGCCCAAATCAAGATTAACGTTTGGACCACTCACCGCAACATTCTTCCAGAAGATCAACAGGATGAAGTACCATGTAGATTGTTTTTGCTTCTTGTTGTTATTTTTGAATAAATTCTTTGTTCTTTTTTGGACTATGTTTTTATGACTTGAATTTGTGGACTATTTTTATTTACTCTTTGTCATTTTGTGACAAAAATGGGGTGTATTTTTATTTTAGTTGTAACCATTTTGTCCCAGAATGGCCAAAGGAGGAGCTTGTTAGTTTTTTATTATTGGTTGTATTCATGTGACAAAAAGGTGTTCAGAAGCATAAGCAAACTACAAGTTTTTCTTCAGTGTCCGAACACATCTTACATAGAGTTCCTGCTCTTCAAGGTGTCCAGACAGCCAGCAGACGCAACTTCCCGAGTGTCTCTGTTCTTCAAGGTGTCTGCACACTCAGCGGACACAACTTCTCGAGAAGAATTATTTCATGCATGTGTCCGGACAATAGGATTACCTGTCCTGACACGATTCATTGAAAGTTATTTTTCTGATTAGTGTCCGGACACGCGTTTAGCCTATCTGGACGCCACCGCCTAGAAATCCATTTTTGACTTGTCTTAGGGTTTCTAAAGTCTATTTAAAGAGGTTTCTTTGGAGTTTTTCTTTAAGGATTCTAGTATAGAATTCATTGTGCTAAGAGAGGGTTTTAGACCTGAATAGAATTATGGTATAAGAATTTCCTCTTCGTAACCAAATATCTGTGTCAACTGTTTTACTGCTTTACATATTTGGTGAATTTTTTGGTTGTGCTTGGTTTAGAGTTTATTTAATATTCTCACTGTCTAACAACCACCCCTAGGGCTGGCCACCTCTACCATGCATGCTTGGAAGTTATCTCATCAAAGGTCATCAATTCATAATGAAATGGTGGAAAAATCCTAAAGAAAACAAAAACTTGGACCAAGATTTTTTAATTTTTTTTTGTCAATTTTGCACTATCAATGGCTGGCCATCCTTGATGTTATAAGGCTTAGTTTTTTCTATTAATAGGAATCTAAGGGATTGGTTTTTATCCTATTTCAATAACACTTTGACTTCATCCCATTCTCTTTAGTTTTTCTCTTGATTCCTCTGTGCACAACATGGCCTAGGCTAGGTTTTTGCATTCGCAATTCTCTCTTCTCCCTAGAAACACCAGACGGCCTCTTAGTGAAGAATTAGAAGTTGTTTAGTAAGTGTTCAATGCATGGATTTGTATCTTGAATAGAGTCTTGAGAAAGCAATTTAATCATCTCTACCGTACGTCTTGAGTCCAAAAAACTCAAAAAAAAAAAAAAAAAATGGTTCAAATGAGAGCTTTTGAAAGAATATTAATGATTATTCTTTGCTATTTTGATTGTGTCCTTTTATGTTAAAAGTTCTTTAAAAATCTAATGAGCTTAAGAAATAAAAGTAGTAAAGTAAAACATTTATGAATTGCATGAAAAACAAGTTGAATTGCGTGGTCAGAGACAGGTTATAAATCTCGTGTTGCATGAGAGACCAGTTGAAGTAAGACAAGAATTCCATCTTGTTCCCGAGATGCTTTTATTATCGAGGGGGCTCGTCTTGACATCGGGATTGTTAACTATAAAAACTAGAGAGTTATGTGTATATTTTGTGCTACCTTACCAAATGTTGGTATAGGCTCTTTGTATATATAGAGAACTAGAAAGTAGTTACATGTGTTTAGGAGAGTACAAAAGTGATAGGAATGGAAGACTATATAGAATTTATGATTGTTTGATGTTTCTGCCTACCTTAACCGTAGGTTAGTGATCTTCATTTATAGCAAATAAGAGTTAGTTCTTTAATAGGACTTTACAAGATAGAAGCTTATCAAAGATAAGCTTAGTAAGACTAGAGGTAGAAACCTATACAACGACTATCAAGATAGTTTAGATAAACTATAACTCATATTCAAATCTAGATAGATTAATTTTTATAAGATGATAAAGATTTATCTAGTCTAATACGCCCCTTCAAACTAGATGTAGGTGGCCTAACATTGAGGTTGGAAGCAAGGAGAAGAAACCGGCTGGCAGGTAGAGGCTTTGTGAGGACATCAACAATATGATCTTTTCTATAGATGAACTGAACATTTAACAACTTATCTGCAACTTGGTCACGAACAAAATGGTAGTCTATCTCAATGTGCTTTGTACGTGCATAATAGATAGGATTGGAAGTGAGATAGGTGGCACCTATATTATCACAAAATAAAGTTGGTGCACATGGAGGTGAGATCCGAAGTTCATTTAGTAGAGTTTGAATCCAAACCAATTCTGTAGAAGCATTTGCAAGGACTTTATACTCCGATTATGTACTAGAACGTGACACAGTGTGCTGCTTTTTGGAACTCCAAGATATCAAATTTTTACCCAAGAAGACGCAATACCCAGATGTAGATTTAAGGTCATCCAGGCAGCCAGCCCAATCTGAATCCGAGAAGGCTACTAGTTGATGAGATGATAGCTTGTGGATGCAAAAAGTGTACTCAAATGTGGCCTTCAAGTAACGCGAGATGCGTTTAATAGCAGTCCAGTGAGGTTCTCGGGGATCTTGCATAAACTGAGAGACCTTGTTGATAGCAAATGCTATGTCTGGACGTGTGAGAGATAGGTATTGAAGAGACCCAACCGTGCTGCAATAGAGTGTAGGGTCTGTCATGGTTGATCCTTCAAACTTGCTAAGTTTAGTAGATGAGGACATCAGAGTAAAGACAGGCTTAACAAGCTCCATATTAGTCTTCTTGTGGATATCCAAAATATGTCTTTGCTGAGATAGGTGAAGTCCATCCGATTTCCAAGAAGCTTCAACACCTAAAAAGAAGTTTAGATGACCTAGATCTTTTAGAGCAAAAGAGGAGTGTAAATCTTGTATAAGTTTAGATATAGCTCCTCGATGTGAACAAGTGATGATGATATCATCAATGTAGATTAACACAAAAATTTGAATGCCATTAGCCTTGTAGATGAAGAGTGATGAATCAGCCTTGGAGGCCTTGAAGTTGAGTTCTGTAAGTGCACTAAGTCTTGAAAACCATGCTCTTGGTGCTTGTTTTAGGCCATACAAGGCTTTGTGCAGTTTGCAAATTGTTGTAGGATGAGATGGATGCTGAAATCCAAGAGGTTATTCCATGTAGATAGATTCTTGGAGGTTGCCATGGAGGAATGCATTGCTTACATCAACTTGATGAACTGGCAAACCTGCAGAGACAGCAAGAGAGAGCACTGTTCTAATGTTTATAGGCTTGATTACAAGGCTATAGGTTTCTGAAAAATCAATTCCGGGTTATTGATGAAACCCTTTTGCTACTAAATGAGCCTTGTAGCGCTCAATAGACCCATCAGCCTTCCTCTTTATTCGAAAAACCCATTTGCACCCAACTATGTTCATAAAAGAAGAGGGAGATACAAGTGACCAGGTACCGTTTTTGATAAGTGCATCAAACTCTTGATTCATCGCCTTTCTCCATTCAGCATGCTTACTAGCTTGAGTGTAGCAAGTAGGCTCTACTTCCTGACTTTGGAGTGAAGCCGTGAGTGCTTGAGGAGTAGGATATCTTATTCGGCCATTTGTGAACTTAGTAGGTTTGAAAATCTGATTCTAGGATCGAGTTATCATGCCATGCACTCTTGAAGGAGGGGGTTGGTTTAAAGGAACTAAGGCCTGTATAAGGGAGGTTTCGGTTGGTGCAGATAAGGAGGAAGTTGTTGGAGAGTGGAAGGGAATTAGAGGTTGAGGGGAATAATTTGGTAAGGTATTGTGGAAATTTTCTGGTGTGGAACTGTGGGAGTCAGGAATGTGATTGGTTGCTGGAATTATAAGAGGAATAGAGACAGAGGAAGAGAGTTGATGAGGTGGAGATCGGGTGGTAACAGATTGTGAAAATGGAAAATTTTGTTCATTGAATACCACATGTCAAGAAATGTAAACTCTGCTAGAAGGGATGTGAAGGCATTTATATCCTAGGTGATTCTTGCTATAACCAATGAAGACACAAGATTGAGATCGGAAAGCAAGTTTGGTGGAATTGTAGGGACGGAGGAATGGCCAACATTCATAGCCAAAGATTTTTAACAATTTATAATCAAGGGAGATTTGGAATAACTTTGCAAAGAGAGATTTTTGTTTTGTGACTTTGGATGGGAGTCGATTAATTAAATAAATGACAGTCTCAAAAGCTGAATCCCAAAAAGAAATTGGTGCACTAGAAGTGGCAAGAAGTGTAAGGCCTGCTTCAGCAATATGTCGATGCTTTCTTTCGACAGACCCCATTTGATGGTGAGTATGTGGACAACTTAGACAATAGGAGACTCCCATTGTTGTGAGGGAGGTTTGAAGAGGGCGAAATTCACCTCCATTGTCACTTTGGACAGATGTTATTTTTGTTCCAAAGTATGTTTCAACAAGTTGTTTGAAACGTAGAAAAGTGGCAAGAACATCAATTTGAGTTTGAGAGGATAAAACCAAGTATATTTACTAAAATCATCCACAATACTAAGATAATACCAGTTATTGTTTACAGAATTTAGTAGAGCAGGGCCCCATACATCAAGGAAAAGTAATTGCAAAGGATGACTAGAAATAAAAGGACTTAAACTAAAATGGAGACGATGACTTTTGCCTTGTTGACACGAAGAACAAACAGAATTGATCTTGGATGGACACATGGGCAATTTATTGAATTTGATAACTTGACTGATGATAGGAGAAGCTGGATGACCCAATCAATAATGCCATTGATCCAAGGAAACTTTCTCACCAATGAGGGCAGTAAGAGGCTTGGAAAAATAATCACGAGATGAAGGCCATGGATAGAGACCGGATTTACTCGGGCCTTGAGGAGCAATGGGTTTGGAGGTCCTTGACACACAAAAAAGGGGGATGAAATTCAATAAAAAACTGATTGTAACGTGTAAACTGGTTAACAGATTTAAGATTTTTCTGGATTTTAGAGACATGGAACATTGATGGTAAAAGAAAGTTGTGTGAAGGTGTAGGCAAGATACCTCGACCAGAATGTAAAATTTCCAAACCTTGGCCATTGCCGACTCGAATCTTGTCAATTCCAGTGTATTCCTCAGCATTTAAGTTAAGATTGGAGAGGTCATTGGTGAGATGGGCGTTGGAGCTAGTTTCCGGATACCAGGAAGAATTAGAAGCTGAGGAGACAGATGCTAGGTTGGCATGCAGCGGAGAAGCTTCAGTTTGATATCATTGGTCAAAATGGAACCAACAGGTTGAGGCAGTGTGACCTTGTTTATGGAAAACCTGACAAGTGGGGCGCTGAGAAGCACCTGGACCAGAGAAGGAGAATTGCTGAGGTGAGAATCGTCCTCGGCCAAGGCCTCTGCCGCGGGAGAAGTTGTTGCACTGGCCAGTGGAAGAGCCACGGTTGAATCGATGATAAGATTGGCCTTGAAGCTGAGCAGTGTTGGCAGTGGAGATAGACAAATCAATGGATGATTTGTGTTGCTCTAAACGCATCTCATAAGAGAGCATAAAACCATAGAGTTCGTTGAGAGAGAGATGGAGTCTTGGCCAGTTGTCACAGAGGTGACAAGAGGATCATATTCTTGACCAAGACCTGCAACGATGTGGGAGACGAGTTCCGATACGTCAATGGGCTTGCCAATAGCAGCTAAAAGGTGAAAATATCCCTGCGTTTTTTTGTACTAAGCGGAGATTGAAAAGGCTCCTTTCTTCAAGGTAGCAACTTGCTGTTTGAGCTGCATGATCTGTGATTGAGACTGAGCGGAGAACAGGGTCTCCAAGGTGAGCCAGACTTCTTGAGAGGTGGGAAGACCAATAACATGTGGTCAGGCTTCAACCTAAAGGGTGGAGATGATGGGACTGAAGATCATTTTGCCTTGATGATACCATTACTGATATTCTGGATTAGAGAGGAGGAGGTCAAAAGTGGGATCGGGAATAAGTTGGGGTGGTCGTGGATGAGTTCCATCAATATAGCCAAATAGATTTTGGCCCTCAAGGAATGGAACCATAAGAAATCGCCATAAGATGTAGTTATCTTGGTTAAGCTTTTCAGAAATATGATGATGCACATGTTGAAGTGTTGTTGGGTTTGCAAAAGAATTGGTTTGAGCTGGGTGGGAAACAGGAGGCACTGTTTGGGAAGAGGTAGTTTAGGAGATGGGAGGGGGAGCTGCCATAGACGTTTGTCTTGATAGGCTCTGATACCATATAGAATTTATGATTGTATGATGTTTCTACCTACCTTAACCGTAGGTCAGTGATCTTCATTTATAGCAAACAAGAGTTAGTCCTTTAATAGGACTTTACAAGAAAGAAGCTCGAAAATAAATATTGACTTTTAACAACCAAGTGTGTGTGTGTGTTTGTGTGCAACAAAATATCTTAAATGCAGAATATAAAGAAGAAAAGATATTTGTTAACGAAGTGGAAACTCTGTGAAGAGAAAAACCACTTCGGGGTAGCCAAACCCAGGATATCCACTATACTAAAAGCAATGCTAGTTACAAGACACTCTTACTCACATACCCTTATCCAGTAGTCATACATTTACCTCTGACACGAAGCCCATCATGAACGCTTCCCAACCAAGTCTCCTACTTGAAGGGATCTTCAATGGATTCCTTTACCTTAGGGCTGATCCCTGAGATAGACTTCAAACGAACTGTTGAGCACACAGCGGCAACGGCTTGAGAGCTAGCGGATCTTCGATTCTCCCTAAACACCCTCTCAAAGCACTATGGAATTCGATACAGAATTCATACAATTTACAAGCCTATAGCCCTTTATTTGTAGGCTTAACGAAAACCTAAATTTGCTGAAAATCGGACTCTGGCTGTCGAGCGTCCGGACGGAAGATAGCTACGTCCTAACGGTCTTCTGCGATTGCCTTTCAAAAACAGCGCAATTCTATCTTATCATGTCCAGGTCCGGACTGCTTGGCCAAGCGTCCGGACAGTCTTCGCTATAACTCCTATCTGCGTTCGAACGGAACACTAGAATATTCTGAAATACTGGACAGCGTCTGGACTTGTTGCCACGTCATCCGAACGACTTGCAGAGACATCCCTAACAGTGTCGACTTCTGAAATCCAACTCAGTGTAGAATAATGATTGACTTAGCGTTCGAACGGTGTTGCTCTATCATTCGGACGATGTCAACGTAATCTGCTAGACACTGCGGGGCGTCCGGAGACCTTCAAAGGCTCGTCCGGATAGTTGCACAGGAACCGGTTGATTTGGCTTGGAATTTGTAAAGAATCTTCATGAACATCTTCTAGAAGCTTGTGATCAGTCCTATGCTTTGAAATGAACACTGTCCGAATACATGAAGACTTCGAAGAAGAACCGATCATCCTGTTACTGTTAATTTGCAACCATTAAATAAAGTGTTTTTGTCAACCAGAATGTTGCCAATATAAAATACTAACAAACTCCCCCTTTGGCCATTCTGGGACAAAAAAATACTTGACTTGTCTGGAAATACATTCCCGGCCCAAAACAAAAAATACTCCCCCTTTTTGTCTCAAAAGGACAAAGGATAAATAAAGTATAAGAGAAAATCACAATTACTAAAATTCAAAACAACAAGAATAATAGCAAAGTGTCTCATCAAAAGCTTAAATCAACATAAGAGAAAACCAAAACCTCAAGATATCACATTTCCTGAATTTGAGCCACTTCGGCTTCTTGCTCCTAAAGCCGAGAAACCATAGACTGAAAATTTTCAATCACTTGAGTCTTCTAGCCCGAAACTGATCATCCGTAGAAAAAATAAATAAATAATCCTCTAGACAAGTGGTTTATAAGATGATAAAGAAGATTCACCACTGAATCTCTAGCTGGTGCAGATCTAGAGTAAAAGGTTATGGAAGACTCTGTATGAGCAGGGGGAATGAGCTCATCTAAAATTCGAGATCTCTGGAACATATGATTTCAACACTAGTCTGTTTTCCAAAGAGCCCTCTGTTTGACACTATGCTGGAAGCCGCTAGACAACTCATTCCTGAAAATATTTAAACAGAAATCTATCCAAAAATAACACCACAATGAAACCAAATGAAAATAAATATTAGATCCTATTAGTTTCAAACAAAATGTGATATTATGATGGTTATCAATTGGATGCATAAAGATATACAAAAGTAGATATAGCAATCCAAAAGGCACAGATTAGTAATATCCATCCAACATAAAGACAGAAAAAGATATTCATGCACAATCTCTCAAATCATAATCAATTAAAGATTCCAATATTCTAAAAAGAACCAAAGCTTAAGAGGATAATGAAAGTCAAAGGAAATACCTGGGAATGAGAAAAGATGTGCAAAGAATGCCAAAATCTCGGGATCAGTCCGAGAGAAAACACACACAGCACAACATGATAGAACAGGCAAAAAGTAGAGTGTGTGCTTGGCAGAGAAAGCAAAAAGCTCGCATCCGAACATGGTACATTCTCGTCTGAACGGCATGCTGTCAAACAAGAGATCGACAAAGCCGAGCGCGACCGGACGCTTCACACTAGAAGCTGAAAAACAGAGAGAAATATGCAGAAAAAAAAAATAAAATAAAAAATAAAATTCCTAACGTTAGCTTCAGAACACGCATGTATAAATAACTAATAAAATAGTCAAATAGTATTTCAAAAATGAAAAATGAATATTGACTTCTAAATAAAGCAAGTATATGTGTGTGGACAATGTGTTAACAAAATAATGCGGAAATAAATAACACAAGATTTTTGTTAACGAAGTGGAAACTCAAGATGAGAAAAACCACTTCGGGGCAGCCAAACCCAGGATATCCACTATTCAGAAGACAAGACTAGATACAAAGTAGTAACACTCACATACCCTTGATGCAGTGGTTGTATCTTGCTCTCTAACGTGTAACCCAACCCAAACGCCTCCCAACCAGGTCTCTTACCTGAAGGGGTCTTCAATGGAATCCTTTACCTTAGGGCCAACCCCTAAGATAGACTTTAGTTTAAGCGTGTTGTGAGTTTTAATGAGTACTCGCAAGCGCACGAATTGTTTGCAATATAGTGTGTGCAAGTGCGAGGTCGAATCCACAGGAAAATGGTCAAATATTGGTGTCTTGTTTAATCAACCTCATTTTAACCTAGTTCCAAAGGTTTGAGGATTGATTCAAGAACAAAAGACTAAATAAACGAGATGAAATGAAATATGCAAATTAAAAGAAACTAAGGCTAAGGAATCTACCAAACCAAATCCAACAACTCACACTCTTGGTTTCCACTTGAACACCCAAAGAACATTAAGCTTAGGGTGTCATTCAAGTTTCTCAACTATAAACCTTAGAACCATTAAATGAATCCAACTCAAAGATAAATCACAAAGAGTACCCATTTGAAATCAAATCATCCAATGTATCCATTTAGTGAACAAATCACAATGGATATCATCATTCAAACCAATAAAACAATGTATCCATTGGTTGAAACACATTAAATGTCCTATATCTACCAACAACCACATTCATTGCAAAAGATAAAGCATTTAAATGAATGGAACTTGAACAACAAATATGATATATCATCAAATGTGCAAGTAGTATAACAAGAGTGTGAGTGTCATCAATGGAAAGGTTTCATCATCAACCTTAGTTGAGGTTACTAGCCTTCCATGACTAAGAATACCACAAGAAAATGAAGAACAAACATGGAAATGAAAGAAAAGCTTTACAAAGACAAATGTCTAAAGAAAAGAGCTACTGAAATCAACTACAAAATGCACAAAATAAATCCTAGCTACTGTTCTCTGAACTCCCCAACAATGAGGCATGGCTATGGCTTTTATAGAAGGAAATTAGGACTAGAAACCCATGTAAAATGACTCCTCTAATCCCCTCTAGGGTTCCTCTCTTGCTAGAGACAACCAAGGTCACGAAACCAACGTGTTCTGCTGCGAAAATTAGAGGAAGAACTGCTTTTTGTCATGAAGAAGCTCCTGATTGGGTGTTCTGGCGCGCTTCTGTAAAAGTAAGTTCTGGAAATTTTCGATCGATCGATCGACTTCGGGCAAAATTCGATCGATCGAATTTAAGTTCGATCGATCGAGTTCTTCAGAACTTATGAATTTTTCCAAGCAATTCCACATGAATTTTGCCATTCCTCACTTATTGACCTACAAAACATAAAAACACAAAAACTAACCAAAGCATCAGAAAATAACAAGGCTAAAGGTCTAACTAATGTAAATCAAGGGGTCCAAATATACAATATTTGGTACTCATCAAAGCGCAGCAACAGCTTCAGAGAGATCAACTTAGCTCAATAACCTCACAATGTAGGTCTCTAAGCAATAATGGAATTCAATACCGAATTCTTGCTGTTCTCAAGCCTAGGGGCCTCTATTTATAGGCTAATAGTTCAAATGAGCGTCTGGCTTGATCAAACTGGGCGCCGTCCGGACGGTGGTCATAGGCCGTCCGGACGAACAATTGTGCAACCGAAATTCCAAAAATTTCGCCGAAGATTTTTCCTGTTTGAGAGCCGTGTCTGGACGGTGTTGCCCTGTCATTCGGATGGTCGCACGTCCGCTGCAAGTAATTTTCATATAGAGGCTTCACATGTCCGGACCGGGAGAATGGTCGTCCAAGCGGTTGATGAGATGCACGCAATTTTCATATCTGATGCTCGCGCGTTCGGGCCATGCTAACTGGCATCCAGACGTCTGGATTTGAATTACGATACTTGCCTTATGGATGGCCGCATCCGGACGAGAATCCACGTCGTCCAAACGATTGCAGCAATCTTCCCATATCTGTGTTTTGGAAAGAAATCCTGAAACTTGATCGAACACTGAGAGTCGTCTGGACGGGCTGCTGAATCATCCGGACGGATTCAAGCTAGAGCAGTTCGAAGCTTCTCGACACAGAGGAAGGTCCGGACCAGAATCCAAGTCGTCCGGACGGATGATGCTTTAGTCTGATGTGCGTCAGGACGGCTGGTGCTTTGGACAGCTGGGCGTCCGGACGGTATGACACGTCGTTCGGACAGCTGGCAGGGAACCGAATTTTCTTACTTGCAAACTGTGCAGAATCTTCTGAATAGCGGAATCCCTGTTAAAAAGCATCATTACAATGAAGTGATTTTGTCCAACAGAATGCGGCCAATAACAAACCAACAAAAAATATACCAAGATATAATTGAGAGTTAAGAGTCAATAAGCACAAAAATTTTCCCGCATATAGAAAATTTTCAATAGTAAACTTAACTCATGCAATGCGTATGTGTGTGAAAGCTTTCTCAATAAGGTATGAAGTTTACTGATATGACTTAAAACAACCAGATTTTCTAAATAAGAGAGAAAATCAATGTTAGATTAGTCAAAAGTCAAACCTTATTTTACTAGGGTCTAGCCACCCTCATCTAATACACTCCCCATAAACTACAACACTTTTATTTTACTTCGTCCTTTAGTGACCGTCTATTTCTGCAATGATTTGGTCACTAACTGTTTCTATAGGGACAAGTTCAAGAACAGATTTATAGCACAAAACCAGTGAATCTTTTTATTTATCCATATTTATTCAATTTTGAAGTTTTTTATCACTTGGTGCTGAAACCTAGAAATAATGCCAGAATTTATGGGTTCTAGGTTCAACTAGCGAGTTGGTCAATTTGACCATCTTAGCAAACAAAAAAAAAAAAAAATCTCTCTCATTAGAATTTTTAGAAGCTGAAAGTCAGAGAGAAAAAAATGTACCTTAAGGGAGCTTTGGATAGTGCACAATTTTTTATCGCATGAAAAAAGCAACTATTTACCATTAAGATGCACAAGAAAACTTAGCAGATATCAGATCTAAACTCTCAATTATATATAAGCATACTCAATTAATGCAATGAACTGAGATATCAGGCAAAAACACATACAATATCTGAAAAGCAACTTTCAAAAAAAAAAAACAAATCTGCATCTTCTCCCCCAATTTTTTTTTTTTTTTTTTGAAAACAATAAAATAGAAAAACAACAAAGACATGCTTATGGAAAAGGAAATAACATCTAGTCCCAGCATGTAAGGTAAAATCAAACCTGTTCTCATGGAGAGAGGTTTAAAAATACCAAGACAAAAAAGCAGCCGCCCAACGTGCTTTAACTATTATCCCAAAAAAAAATATCTGCAAAAGTTTCTCAAGACAACAAGAGAAAATATGGGGATAGAATAAATGGTTCCTCAAATAGAATAGGATAGGACATGATAAACTATGCAATGCAAAACATACTTGACATGTATTAGGATTTAGGAACCAAAATCCTAGGCATGGTAAGACTTCACCTCTACTAGGTGAGTCCACTCCCCCTCAAGGGGTGAATGGTCTCATCATTCCTGACCCATACCTGTTTGACCTGTGGCAGTGGTTTGTAGGTCTTGTTCATGTTGTCCATTCTTCTTAGCATACATTGCATTAGGCTCAGCAACCCTTGATAGCCATGGTTGCTAATGGGCTTCTGCGGCTTTCTCTTGTAGCCCCTTAATTTGTTCTTCTTTGATTTGCCACTCTGATTAGCAGGAACCAACTTCAGCTGTCGCTACTGATGCCGTGGAGCCTGGAATGTAGTAAGAGGTAGAGTGCCTGATGTAACTCTTGTTGGCAGCTCCATCTGAACCTTTGACTTCTGAGCTTGGAGCTGTGGACATTTGGGTCAGATGTGACCGGTGATGCCGCAGTGATAACAGGTGGGCAGGCTTCTTTTGTTGGAATGATGTTTGACTTTCTCTGCAGAAATATGGTTAACATTCTTATAAACAATATTATCCTTACATTTTATATGTCTCCTATCCGGATGGACATATTTTGATGAGGAAGAATCTTCAACTTCGCTTTTCCTTAGAGCATCTTGCTTAATCCAAGGCCTGTGGGATTTCAACAAATAACAATTTGGCCTAATATGACCAATCTTCCCACAATTATGACACTTAGGAATAAACTTATATTGTATTCATGATTCCTTGGAGTTAGGCATCACATGATTAGTTAAGCAAGAATTATCTAAACAAGCTGTATCTTCTATCACAAGCTTAATATCAATAGAATCTAATTCAGAATTAGAAGCATGTGAAGTAGAAGTACTTAAATCATTAACAATTAAATCAGGCTTGTTAGAGATATCTGTATGAATACAAAGCATGCTTTTCAAATTATTACTAGAGAATTTTTTCAAGAGATCCTCTGATTCTTTTAATTTATTATCTAGTGCATCAACAGTTTCAAAAAGCATGGTATTCTCAGATTTCAAAGTGTCAATGAAAACATGTGATTCAGATAATTGTAAAATCAAATACTATTTTTCTTGCTTAATCTTCTTGAGTTCTTTATTGGATTTCTTAAAGAGTTTACCTTTCAAAAGGGTATCTTTAGAGAAATCATAAAAATCATTTTCAGAGAACTTAAGAAGATTTATGTTAGAAGAAATCATGGATCACACTTAGAAAATAAATCCAAACATAAGTGTACCCGCTCTGATACCAATTGAAAATAAATAGACTTCTGAAAATAAAATATTGACTTCTAATTAACCAAGTGTGTGTGTTTGTGTGCAACAAAATATCTTAAATGCGAAATTTAAATAAGACAAGATATTTATTACGAAGTGGAAACTCTATGAAGAGAAAAACCACGCCGGGGCAGCCAAACCCAGGAACTCCAGTATCCAAAAACAAAGCTAGTTACAAGATACTCGTACTCACATACCCTTATGCAGTAGTCATACCTTTAACTCTGACACGAAGCCCATTGTGAACGCTTCCCAATCAAATCTTCCACCTAAAGGGGTTTTTGATGGATTCCTTTACCTTAGGGCCAACGCCTAAGATAGACTTCACACGAATAGTTAAGCACACACCGGCAACGGCTTGAAAGCTAGCGGATCTTTGATTCTCTCTAAACACCCTCGCAAAGCTAAGAGAATTCTACACTGAATTCTATACAATTTATATGCCTAGAGCCCTCTTTATATAGGCTTTACAAATCCTATCTCAACTCAAATACAGAGGCCTATACCAATAGGGATTTGGACTCTGGGCGCACGTCTGGACATTTTTGGGCATGCGTTTGGACATTTTTCTTGGCCTTCCTAATAGTCAAGTTGTATCATTTTTCACTAACTTTCCAATGACACCAATTTCATCCCAATCCGATATTTGAGCATAAAGTTATGATTAAAATACTGGAGGGCGTCCGGACGGCTTGACCAAGCGTCCAGATGGTCAATTGCAACCGCCTTTCCAAAATAGCGCTGAAAGCTTCCATAACAAGGTCCATGTCCGGACAGCTTGGCCGAGCGTCCTGACGGTCTTCGTCATAACTCCTTTCCGTATTCGAAAAGGAAGCCTGGAATATTCTGAAATGCTGGATAACGTCCAGACGTGTTGTCACGTTGTCCGGACGACTTGCAGAAACTTCCCAAATAATGTCGACTTTTGAAATCCAACTCCGTGTAGAATTTGGAGAAGCTTGGCCTAGTGTCCAGACGGTGTTGCTCTGACGTCCGGACGTCTTCAACACTGAAGCTTCTAGACACTGTGGGGCGTCTGGACGCCTTCAAAGGCTCATTCGGACGGTTACATAGGAACCGGTTGTTCTGACTTGGGAATTGCATGGAATCTTCATGGACCTCTTCTTAGAAACTTGTGACCATACACATGGCAAGAAAAGAGACACTGTCCATATTACTTGAAGACTTTAAATATAATCGATAATCCTGTTAAAAGCAACCGTTACATAAAGTGTTTTTGTCAACCAGAATGTTGCCAATTTAAAATACTAACAACTTCTAACAACCAAGTGTGTGTGTGTGTGTGTGTGTGTGTGTGTGTTTGTGTGCAACAAAATATCTTAAATGTGGAATATAAAGAAGACAAGATATTTCTTAACGAAGTCGAAACTTTGTGAAGAGAAAAACCACTCCGGGCAGCCAAACCCTGGATATCCATTATATTGAAAACAAAGCTAGTTACAAGACAGTCGTACTCAGATACCCTTATGAAGTAGTCATACCTTTAACTCTGACACGAAGCCCATAGTGAATGCTTCCTAACCAAGTCTCCTACTTGAAAGGGTCTTCAATAGATTCTTTTACCTTATGGCTGATCCCTAAGATAGACTTCACAAGAACTGTTGAGCACACACCGGCAACGGCTTGAGAACTAGCGGATCTTCAATTCTCCCTAAACACCCTCTCAAAGCACTATGGAATTCGATACAGAATTCATACAATTTACAAGCCTAGAGCCCTCTATTTATAGGCTTAACGAAAACCAAAATCTATTGAAAATCGGACTCTAACTATCGAGCGTCCGGACGGAAGATAGCTACGTCCGGATGGTCTTCTGCGATTGCCTTTCAAAAGCAGCGCAATTCTATCCTTATCAGGTCCACGTCCAGACGGCTTGGCCGAGCGTCTGGACGGTCTTCGCTACAACTCTTTTTTGCATTTGAATGAAACACTAGAATATTCTGAAATGCTGGACAGCGTCCAGACGTGTTGCCACATCGTCCGGACGACTTGTAGAGACTTCCCTAACAGTGTCAACTTTTGAAATCCAACTTAGTGTAGAATAATGATTGACCTAGCGTCCGAACGGTGTTGTTCTGTCGTCCGGACGATGTCAACGTAATATGCTAGACACTGCAGGGCGTCCGGACGCCTTCAAAGGCTCGTCCAGACGGTTGCACAGGAACCGGTTGATTTGGCTTGGAATTTGTAAGGAATCTTCATGGACATCTTCTAGAAGCTTGTGATCAGTCACATGCTTTGAAATGAACACTGTCCGAATACATGAAGACTCTGAAGAAGAACCAATCATCCTATTGCTGTTAATTTGTAACTATTACATAAAGTGTTTTTATCAACCAGAATGTTGCCAATTTAAAATACTAACAAAGCTTCTCAAAGATAAGCTTAGTAAGACTAGAGGTAGAAACCTATACAACGACTATCAAGGTAGTTTAGATAAACTAGAACTCATATTCAAATCTAGATAGATTAATCATTATCAGATGATAAAGATTTATCTAGTCTAATAGACTACAATCTGATTAATCAATGTGATTTAATCAGTTTCAAACTGATCTAGTATTTGAATTTAAACTAGGGATCTTATCACTATCTTATTGTTAGCTCCTATCCTTTTGGTCTTATCTTTATCTTGAGAACTTATAGGAGTAAGAGATTTATCTATAGAACGCATATCTAGCTGAGGGCTAGATATGACTTTAACACGTCCCTAAAATCTCAACGGTATAGGAAGAACGTTGAGATTGGTTCTGAGAAAAGCAAACCGGGCGGATAAGAGTGGCTTTGTAAACACATGTGCTAGTTGATCCTTGCTGCAATTGAACTGAATATGAAGTGTCTTCTTAGAAACCATGTCACGAACAAAATGGAAGTCAATCTCGACATGCTTGGTTCTTGCATGGAAGATGGGATTAGAGGATAGGTATGTAGGGATAAGTGATGATTTAACATTAACAAATGGGCTTATTCAGTAACAATCTTACCGTTGGACAAAGAGCTTTACCGAAAAGTTATTAGCAAGCCAGGATGAAAAGGTTTTGCTGTCGGAACCAAACAATAGGTTCCAAAGAGTAAACTACTTTAAGCGAGACATTTTGTATCATCAGCACCAGGTGAACATGAGGACAACTAATATCCGGTGGTGGAAGTAAAAAAGGAAAAGGCTAACGGCCGGATCGATGAAGAGTGAGAAACGACTGACGAGCATGAGTGGAAAATTTCCGGCGGGACTTTTAGTACGGCCAAGAATTAATTGGTCTATGATGTGGCGACGAGATTGATTCTTTTACATCTATAACATATATCATTTTAGAGTAATGTTTCTTACACAACTCTCACACAACTTTTGCACAACTCTAACTACTTTTTGTTATGATCAACCATTGGATTTGTTTTCCAACATGTGGGTCCTAAATATTCAATGGCTGATTTTAAAAGAAAGTTGTTAGAGTTGTGTAAAAGTTGTACAAAAATTGTGTAAGAAACATTACTCATCATATTAATATGCCAAATCAAGAAGATTTAAGGAAGAAATGAAAGGGTCAACTACCATATGTCGTTCAAGAAGGAAATAAGAGACTATTGACAGGTTATGATTTGGAAGATATTCTACATAATAACTTTTTCTAAATTTTCTGATTCCCCTTCTAGAAGATTCTAATATCTAAATTGACGTAGTTGTCAAGAATTATCTTAGTTATTATATTTTCCCTTTGTTGTTTATTTCCTTTCTTAGAAGATTTTACTCTTTAGTATTTTTAGGATCTTTCCATATTTCGGCTTATGTAGCCACCAAGTATTTACATAGTTTGTTTCTTTTGTTTTATTTCTATTCCTAGAATATTTTATCCTTTTGTAGTTTTAGGGTTTCATTATAAATTAGGAGCAATTGTAATGGAATAAACAGTTCACTTTTTACCATTAGTAATATTATTAATTTTCTCCAACATGTGTGTAGATTGTGTGTATTAAGAACACAGTTTTTCTTTCACATTTATCGCTTCTTGCTACGTTACCTACTAGTGGAGGAAGACCTTCTATGGATAAGAGGAGGTCCTCGTCTTATCCTTTTTGATTATTTTTCCCTCTCACCAGTCAAATTGCGTGATGTTTCTTGACAGAAGACAACGCACTGAAAGTCCCTCTCTCTGATCTTCTAGCTCCTTCATCTTTAAATCTGAAACCATGTCCCTCTCTTTGAGCATCTTCTATGTTCTCTCTTGGTCCGATCTCAACCTCTCGAGCTTCCTCTTAATGGCGCTCAGCCCCTCTACAAGCAACGCATCCAACGAGTCAATCTTCTCAGTGGCCCGCAGGAGTCAAAATTGATCGCACAGTTCTCCTTCTTCAAGCGGTGGTCGACGGCCACCAAGATCTCGATCGGTTCTTGCTTCGGCTTGTATGGGCCTAGCTAAGAAAACTTTCCATCTTGATCGGCCACCAACAGCTATAAGAAAAAGTCAAATCTACAAGGAAATTCTCATCAACCTTAGCAAAAGAGAGAAAATTTGAAGCACCATGCACCATCGGAGCTCCCACTTAGGTACCTAATCAATTTCCCTGTCTCTTTTTCTTCTTTTTTTTTGTATTCATTTTTCATTATTTATTTTTTTCAATGATTTGTGTGTTTTGGATTAGATAGGCTGAGGCGCTGAGCATCAATGATTTTGAGGTGGAGGACGATATCTCCAATGAATGTTTGTTGTTTGCTGTTTTGTTGCTTAAAAAATATCAGCAGCATGTTAGAACATATTATGCTTAATAACATGCACAACGGAAATAATAAAGATAGGATTCAGGCTTACCTCTAGCCATATTTGCTCAAGCATCTCCACGATCCATCTGAATAACAAGAAAAGTTATCTGAGGGATCTTCTAACCTATGCCTATTACCAAATTGCCGTACTGATGGTGTACACAAGCTATTAATTTATAGGCTAGGTCAGGGACCCTCAAATATAGTAAATACCGTATTATTCCTCCCATCAAGGAAACAATATTATTAATTGATTTAAAATCAATTACAACGATTCCATTACGGTAATTTAATTAATTAAATTACCTAACCGTAATACCATATATACTATTTATTTATTAAATATTAATAAATACTTATTTATGTGGCATATAGGCCATATATGGAGATAATATCTTACATTTCTCCCACTTGGCATTTATGACACATAATCTTATGGTATTAGGTTCCTTAGTTTGGCCAATCACTTATGGAATCCTCCCACTCATATAAAAAATGTTTCACATTAATTATGGCGGTAAAACCATTATAAAATTAGGTCGTCCCTTCCATGTATCACAATGTAAAACACTCCTTACATGAGTACCTTATGGATAATCAAGCTTTATGAATAAACTTCCTATAAGTCATTCGGGTCCAACTTTATTTATCCACGTGGATAAAATAACAAATGTGCACAAAATCTTTATTATAATAACCTCATGTCTATAGACCAAAAAGAGACAAAACAAGCAAAAAACTGAATTAATGAGTCTCATATACTCCGCATGACTTTATAATTTCTTTATTGATAAACTTTAAGTCATGGGATTCGCAATCATTAATTCAGTACTTATATGATCAATAGACCCTTTATGTCTCTTAATGTTATCTCTAGTACTGAAATACTTGATATCGATTTACATCTGCTTCTACTCTTTATTCTTATAAAAGAAGATTATAGTAGAATTATCGTAGAGTATCTTTATGGTCTAACTGTAAAATCAACAATACTGAGACTTTCAACAAAATGTCTCATCCATCATGCTTGTGTACTAAATTCATAGCACTCGAGAATTTTAGCTTTCTTGGTAGACGTAGCAATTATAGTCTGCATACTGCATCTCTAGGATATACCCCTCAATAAAAAGATATATACCTTAAAGAAAACTTTCTACTATCTACACAATCAGCAAAACTCAAATCTGAACAACTAACCACCTCCAAATGGAAAGTGTATCTTTATGTTAAGTTGTACTTCTTGGTTCCTTGCATATACCGCAAGACTTTATTTGCAGCACTTTATTGACCAAACATTCTTATTGTTAGTCCAATGGTTAAGTCTAGTGCAAACATAGGCTTTTCTTAGGTTGCATAATTCAGATGCTTACTTTTTCATCAGCCCTAGTTCCAATATATTTTGGGACAATAATTTGTCCATCTTAGTTGCTACTGAATGTGCAAAAATCCTTCATTCTAAATCTTCCTAAAACTTTTTCAATGTAGGCCTTCCAAGACAATGTTAATATTCTTTATGTCTCTGCGAATCTCTATGTCAAAAGACATAAGAGGTTTCACCCAAATCCTTCATTTCAAAGTTTTTTGTGAAAGGAACTTCATGTAGCAAACCCAAATCACCACTTGCCAAAAATAAAATCTACATATGGGTTTAGAAGGATTACTTTACTCCCACTGACCTTAAGGTATATATACTAATTAACAAGGCTTTAATAAACAATGAAGCAATAACCTTGTAAAAAGTATACCACCGGTGAGAGATCTATTACAGCCCATAAATAGAATTCTTTAATTTACAAGCTTTCTGACTGGTATTTATAAAACTTCTTGACTGTTTTATGTAAACCTCTTACTTGAGATTCCCATTCAGGAAATTTGTTCTCACATCCATTTGATGTAGCTCTAGGTCAAAATGAGCTACTAATGCTATGATTATCTTGATGAACCATTCTTAGACACTGGAGAGAATGTTTCATGATAATCAATGCCTTCTTTATGAGTAAAACCATTGGCTACTAGTCTAGCTTGACTTTTGAGTCATGGATTTATCTCTTACTTCATGGCATTGAACCACAATGTGGAGTTTTCTCCACTAATAGCATGTGAAAACAATTTTTGGATCATCTTTATGTCCAATGTCATCATCAGACTCTAGGAGGTATACAACATGATCACTAAGAATTGTTGATCTCCATATTCTATAGGATTTTCTTAATTCTACTTCCTCTGCATTTTGCAAAGTCTAAGTAGATTCACACTGAACCTATCCTTCATGAGTTGACAATTCAAAGACTGATTGTAGCTCAAGGTAATCAATTTGATTTTCCATAAGTACAATCAAACATCCTTCATATGAAGAAGCCCTAGTCAACTCTCGTGTTTCCTCTAAGTAAAACCTTTGAGGATAAACACTCTCACTAGGTTCAACATCCTCTAGTAATTTTACAATCAACAACTTTAGGATTATATGAAGGATAATAAAATCTAAAACCCCTTCGAGTTTACTTGATAGCCTATAAAAGATTCGCTGGTTGTCCTTGAATCTAATTTCCTTAGGCGAGGATTATAAATCCCCTCATTAGCAAGACAACCACATATGTGTAAATAATTTAAACTTGGTTTCCATCTATTTCATACTTTAAAAAGTGTCTTAAAGACAATCTTAGATGGAATCCTGTTTAACATATACACAATCGTCTTCAAAGGTTTACTCTATAAGGGTAATAGCAGATTAATATTACTAATCATTTCCCTTTTGTGTGTACCTACTATAATACTCTTTGCCTATATCAGATCTTTTGATCTTCATGTTGTTTCTCTTCTTCTTCCTTATAGGTATTGAAATCATTCAATACCTCAACTTTATTATTTAGAAGATAAAGATACATAAACTTTATATAGTCATCACTAAAAGAGATAAAAATATATCTGACCATTTAGGCAATGAATATGAAAAGGTCAATACTTTTCAATGTAGATGATCTCAAGAATCTCAAAAGGCTCTCTTTGGCACCTTTAGTGGTCTTGTTGGTATGCTTTCCCTTATGCGGTCCAAACAAGTACCAAAGTCAGTAAATTACTGACTTTTATTTTTCTGTATGGAGATATATTTCAATCTCCAAAGCCATAATAAGAACATTTTTAGATTCTCAAAGACTCTACTTTACGTCAACATCAATATGCAGAAATAAACAAATAATTTTGTTTCAAAAGTTGGAACATAGGTCAATTTTAAATAGACTTTAAATAAACCCCTAATATTCCACCCAAAATAAGAAAAATTTCAAGTTTAAAATAAAATTGAAATTTTTAACAACTAAACTAGAAAATAAATTTCTAAAAGATTATGGAATATAAAACATTTTTTAGGTCAAAATTATAACTGAATTTTAAAAATTAACCTATAGATCCCAACAACCTCCAATTATAAACACGTGTTATTCATTTTAAGAAGACTCTGCATTTGTGTTGACAACGTGAATTGTTAAACCATAATCAATCCACAACATATTTGAATGAGTCACTAAAAGAGATTCACGACATACTAGATATATGAGATTATCTTTATTTTAAGTCATTTCTCATACTTCATGCAATCTTTCTTTATATGCCCTTAATTTTCTTTATTGCATGAGAAATAAATATCTTGATTGCCATAATACTTTATTGGCACCTTAATCTCATGCTTTAATTGTTGGGCATAATTGCTTTTATCGGTATTTTCCTTAACATGAGTAACCATGTGAACACTTTATGGATTCTCTCATATTCTTGAACACACATGGTTAGAAGTTCATTTACTAACCATTTATCTTTATGTGTGTTACAAGATAAAATTCTGCACTTGGAAGAGAGAATTCAAAAATGAAATAGACCATTAATGACTCAAAAAATCTCAATCTTTAGGGACTTAAGTTTAGCTATAATACCCTTCATTCCCTTAATAGGATTAGAAATACTCAAGTGAAAAAAAAAAAAAAAAAAAACATATTAATCTTTTTCCAGTCAGAAAAAATATTACCATTAAGTATTGGAACATAAAACTACCAAAATGTAGAGTAATAAGAATAGCTGCAATGACCAAGAAAATAAAACAAATACTTTAATGCTATGAAGTAACTTTATTTTAAACCAGCCAATGCCAATTTAAATAGTAAATAGTAAATTTCAACCTACATTTGGGCAAAGGTTGCATCATGCATGAAATTTACTCTTTATTAATAAGACTAATAAATTTACATATTAATAAATAAAATTCTTCGTACCTTTAGGCAACCAAGAGAAATTTTACTTTTAATACTAAATTTGTTATCTTATTCTAATTAAGTCATAAACATAAAAAATTCTCTTTGGGGATAGGTAATTAAATTTATGAATTAATTACAATACGATGTTAATTTTTTTATATGAAGTTCATGTGTACGATCTTTATGCAATTATTACAAAATTAGGATGCTTTGGCCCTCCCAAAATCATAATAATCACGCTGTAATTTATGAACATCTAATAAATCTTTATGAGGTTCATGTGTGTAATCCTGATATAATTATCATAAAAAAATGGGATGTTTTGGCTCTCCCATAATTATTATGATAATTACGTGTGTGTAATCTTGATGCAATTATTATTCAAAAATTGTGATGCTTTGGCTCTCCCAAAATCATCATAATAATTGCGACTTCATTAACATCTAACAACTTTATAGATGCCCCAAGAATATAACAAACCAATACCTAAATGGGGTATACAGCATTTTTCAAGGTGCAACCAGGTGAGTTCTCAGGAAAGTGAGGGGGGTCACATGGACATACTTAAATCCCAAGACTTTCCTAACTAGAACTTTTCTAGACATTGCATTCTTGGATATTACTGTAAGCACACCAGCATATATGGTATTGTTAATTGTTCTTAAGTCTAGGCATCAAACAATTTATATTTAAACAATATAAATTCAACAATTAATAATATATTCCCAAGATCATGTATTAAAGAAATAATAATATTAATACAGAATATTGTAAATAATAAAGGGAATAAAACCTTAATAAAAAAATATAAAACTAAGCATAGTTGAATGGTTTGAAGCTCGGCACTTTATGGACATGAAAGTCCCAAGTTCTAACCCCAAGTGAGCCCAACCTTGACTTTTATTTTAAAGGTTACTGTTTTGGGCAGGTCCAACCGGGTCGACCCACTTAATCGGGTCGGGCTTATGGGGTCAATGTAAGTGGCTGGCCCAAACCGGGTCAGCCCACTTAAATGGGCCCCCCTTTTTTTTAAAGATGCTGGATTGGGTTTCTTCTGGATTGGGCTCACCCATTTGGATCAACCCGATGCCCGACCCGAAAGAAACCCAAGCCTAACCCAAAACCCTGAGACCTTTGAAACCCACCCGGATCATGACCCATTAACCCGAAAATTCATCTTTTTGACCGGGAAAAATCTGAACTAGCGCCGTTTTCCTTTCTTCTTCTTTAGTTTCACTGTTTCAGCCGCCACCCCATTTTACTTCAGAAAACCCTAGACGCCGCCGCCTCCCCTTTCACTTCCCTCATGCGCCGGTGCCCCGCCCCCACCTTTTCTTCATGTGGCGGCCACGGGGGCCGCCCCTCAGCATGCCACGGTGACCCACAAGGGTGGCCGTTCACCCAAGTGTCAGGCGACCCGTGAAGGGCCTACTGGCCGCCCATCGCAGTGATGGGTAGAGGCCGCGAGAAGCGGCCTCCCCTCGCTGGGCAACGACGCTGCTGTGCCCAGCGGCCAGCGCGTCTCCTTATGGCGTCCGTGATGGGGAGAGGACGCTCGACGCCAGCGGGTGGTTCCGGAATGGCCTATGTGGAGGAGATGATTCTCCCGGCGGCCTCTTTCTCATGGGTTCCTGAGTATGGATTTTACTGTAGTTCAGATAAGAAAAATACCCGATGATTGATTCTCGTGGGTTTTACGGCATGGATCTTCTCCAATGGGTCTCACGGCAGTGCACAGTGGATTTCACAAGGGCAAAACAGTAAATATGAATAGAAAATACCCATCCCTAAGTTTTCTTACTTTTCAAATATGTGAACAATAAACAAAAAATTAACGTAACTATGTTGACAAAAATCAACTTGATTCGATGCAAATTAAGAATCAACAAAAAAATTTAATGCTGAGCAAAATAGCATAAAGGCTGCTCTAATACCACATATTAGAATATATCTTCACGATCCATCTGAATAACAAGAAAAAATATTGTTTGAGAGATCTTCTAACTTATGCTTATTACCGAATTGCCGTACTGATGGTGTACACAGGCTATTAATTTATACGTTAAGTTAGGGACCCTCAAATATGGTAAATACCGTATTGTTCCTCCTATCAAGGAAACAATATTATTAATTGATTTTAAATCAATTAAAACGATTCCATTATGATAATTTAATTAATTAAATTACCTAACCGTAATACCGTATATATTATTTATTTATTAAATATTAATAAATACTTCTTTATGTGGCATACAGGCTATATATATGAAGATAATATCTTACAGAGTCGATTTTATTTTTTTTATTTTATATTTTTTTCACATTATTTTTTTGGTTCAAACGACTCTAAAAAATTAACATTGTTTCTTTTAAATGACATAAAAAAATTCACATCGGTTTTGTAAATGACGTAAACCATTTTAAACCTGTCGTGTGCTCTGTTCAAATGACGTGAAATTTTATATTTTTTCAACCCTAGGTTTCAGATAAACCATAAACGTCATGAAAAAAAAAAACGTTATCTGATCCGGAAATGGCATGGGGAGTAATAGAGAAAGCTAGTATGATTCTTATTAATAATTGGCTTTCATTTTATTTTAACTTATGACTGCTTAACCACAGTGAAGCCTTAATTATCTTTAACTATGTGGAAATAGGACATATCAAATCACATCATGTTGTTGCCTTGTCATGGAAAAAACAAAACCATGCAATCTTTTTTCTTTTTTTCTTTTTTTTTTTTTTTGAAAAAAAAAAAAAAAAAAAAAAAACTGATCATTTTCACATTTTCTTCGTGGATAAAAAATTTAAAGAAAAACTTCATTTTAAACTCATGATATTTTGTTATTTTTGAAATAAGATATCCAAATTTTAAAATGTGTCAATATAGAATATTTATCTTTTAATTTTTTTTAATTTCTATATTTTGTTTTAAAAAAAATATATAATTTTTTTTTTTTAAAGATTCAAGCATGAATATTTTTACAAATTTTACTAAATTCTCACCAACACCTAAATCTTTACACTTTTTTTCTTTTGTTTTTCTAGGAAAAAAAAAAAAATATATATATATATATATATATATATATATATATATATATATATATATATATATATATATAATTTGAGAATTTTGACAGGATTTAACGGAAAATTCTAACGAATAGTTGAAATTGAAAAAAATTGAAAGATGAATATCATAAATTGACACTTTTTAAAATTTAGGCGCTTGGTTTAAAAAGTGATGAAAGAAGTCGTTATAAGTAAATTTCTTCCAAAGTTTAAATATATAAGGACAAATTACATTTTCTATTGATCAAAAACAATACTGCGATGATCACAATTTTTGATATTTTGTGCTCTACATTCTTTAACTTTGGCCAGGCCAAGATAGAGTGAACTATATTTCTTTTCAAGTTAATTACACTCATCTTGGGTAAGTTTTTGTGTGTATTATATTCTTATTACCAGCCACCCTATAAAAAATAGGATTAATATAGAATTAAGGAAGAGATCAAATCCTAGTTCCAATAGACTTGTCAGACATACATATTAATATATACCCCTTCATGAGATAGCCATAGATGAAATAATTATTTTCGAGTCAATCTTATACAAGTGCATATATCTTTAATCCCACTAGTTTCATCACATGATTATAAAAAAAAATTGTTTTCAAGAGTATTAATTGAATAATCACTTTACTAAAATAACTAGACTTTGACTTAAATAATCTATTTCAAGTATGTTTATATATTTATTTAGACAGTGATGCCTGGGGAGAGCCGATTACTAATTAATTTTAAGAAAAATGCTTTCTAAAATTTGGGTAGTAGGAAGATTCCTCCGACTTAGGTCAATTTGTTTCGGTGTAAAATATTTTCAGAGAAATTATTTTTTAAAAAAATATTTTCAGCTAAAAATATTTTTCGGGCCACAAATAGTTTTTATATTTTTATTCAATCATATTAACCTATAATAATCAATTTACAACAAAAAATATTAATATAAAAAAAAAAATTAACTTAGTAATTTTGAGTTCTGGCAATGGTATAGCGGAGGCCTACCGATGGTCCGACGGTGGTTCGGGGTGGCTCATTAGTGGTCCGGTAGTAATTCAGTGGTGGTCCAGGGTAGATGTATTTCTTATATGCTTTTTTAATAGCCTCATTAAAAAAAAAAATAGGGTTAAATAGCATGTACACCCATGTGCTTTATGACCTTTATTTTTTGCCCCTTCAGCTTCACTTTTTACCAAATTTGGAACCTGTGGTATATGAAAAGACGGAAATGGTACCTTCGTCCAATTTCCCGTCCAAAATTTACGTCCAGCCACGTCATCCTATAGGTGTCGGCGTATATGTGCAACACATGTCCCCGTGGCACACCTCAGCGCTGACGTGGCTACCATTTTTTTTTTTAATTTTTATTATTATTATTTTAATGATTTCTTATATATATCAAAAAAAAAAAAAAAAAAATCTGGGGTGGCTCAGCCACCTTCAAAGCCATTTTTGGGGATGGCCGAACCACCTCCATGGCCCTTGGGGGTGGTTCGGTCATCCCCAAGGGCCAAACTTGGGGTGGTCGAAACCACCCCCAATTGGCTCGGGGGTAGCCAGCCACCCCCATTTTGGCCAAGGGGGTGGTTCGGCCACCCCTAGACCGGACGGTCTTGAGGCCAGTCTGGAGGTGGCCGAGCCACCCCCTTGGCCAAAATGGGGGTGGCTGGCCACCCCCATGTGGCCCAAAGGTCAGCCACCCCTATATTTTTTATTTTTATTTTTAAAATAAAAAAAAAAAAAAAAACCATAAAATTAAAAGTTACAATTTTTTTTTAATATATACCCCTATGGTTTTTTACATTTTATAATATGCCCCATGTGGTTTTACAAATGGTATTTTATACACAAATAATATTTGGTATGCCTGTTTTGAACCAAAAGTAACATGTATGTCTGTCATGTATCAAAATAACATGTTGACAAGAATTGAACCTTTCATTGAAAAAAAGAAAAAACAAAACACAATCAGTCGTGTAACAATTGGAAACACAAAATTATATGCGTGACCAATTGATATAACCCAAAAAATGATCAAATGTTTGTTACTTAAACACAAATTTTTTCCCAATATATACCTCTGTGGTTTTATAAATTTCATGATGTGCCCCCTGTCCTTTGAATAAATATCAAAATTGAACCCTTTATAAAAAAAAAAAAAAAAAAAAAAAAAAAAAAAACAAAAAACAAAAAACAAAAAAAAAAACAAAAAAAAAAAAACTAAACAAAACAAAACACAATCAATCATGTGTAACAATTGGAAACACAAAATTATATGCGTAGCCAATTGATATAACCCAAAAAATGACCAAATGTTTGTTACTTAAACACAATTTTTTTTTTCCAATATATACTCCTGTAGTTTTATAAATTTCATGATGTGCCCCCTGTGATTTGAATAAGTATCAGAAATGGTACCTTGACGATGGCTCCGCGACCCCCTTGGCCAAAATGGGGGTGGTAGCCATCCTAAAATTATATATATATATATATATATATATATATATATATATATATATATATATATATATATATATATATATATATATATATAAGAAATTATTAAAATAATAATAAAAAAAAATGGTAGCCACGGCAGCGCTGAGGTGTGCCACGGGGACAGGTGTCGCGCATTTACGTCGATACCTGTAAGATGACGTGGCTGGACGTTAGTTTTGGACGGAAAATTAGACGGATATATCATTTCCGTCTTTTTATATACCACAGGTATCAAATTTGGTAAAAAGTAAAACTGAGAGGGCAAAAAATAAAGGTCGTAAAGCACAGGGGCAAATAGGTATTTAACCCAAAAAAAAAAATATATATATATATATATATATATATATATATATATATATATATATATATATATATATATATATATATATACTCTATACATGTTTAAAAAATATATATCCCTTTTATTTTAATAAAAAAATTGAGTTGAAAACACTTGTATAACTCAAGTTTAGAAGATTTAAATCTTTAATTTAATTAATGTAACTACCGAAAGAGGAAAAGTCAACTTGGCCAACCATTGGACAGTCGGCTGACCCGGTACAAGGTATTTTTAAGTAGGGGGACCACTTTTTTGGCTGGCTAATTATTTGTGCGACTGACTTTTATAATTAGTCCCCATCCGGTTAGTCTTTTTTTTAATAATAGCAAATCATTATATTAAACGTTTGGATAAAGTATACATAATTTCTTTAAAATATTATTTAATTATTAATATTTTTTAAATTATTAATTGTGTCAATGTCCCTCCTAAGGCCAACAAAAAAAATCAAAATGATCCTAAATTGTTTTTAAATAAAATAAAAATGTCCTTATTAATTCGAAAAAAAAACTAAAATCGAAAAAATAAAAACTAAAAATAATTATTTTTTAAAAAAAAAAAGTAAATAAAAAACGAAATAAAAAATTAAAAAAAAAGGAAAGAATTTAATTTGTTTGTTTTTTAAAAAATAAAACGAAAAAAGAATTGAAAAATATATAAAAAATTAATAACAAACCAAAAAAGGAAAACCCATTTTTTATTTTTATTTTTTGTATTTTTTTTTAATAATTTTATGAAATGCATTTTTGTCATTAGGAGGGAACGTTGACAATTTTTTATAGTTTAGAATGGGACATTGACACAATTAGTAATTTGACAGGGTTATCTGTACATTTTCCTAATTTTAAAAAAAGAAAAAATATCCCAATGAACATGAAAATAAAAAGTGATTGAATTTTTTTTTATGATAATTAAAATTAATAAATAGGTCTCTCTACTTAACTTTCATTTAAAATTTTGATAAAAACGATCGATTGAAATAGATGGTGAACGATAGATATAAAGCTTCAACTCAGAATAGTTATTTTAATATCATATTAAATCGTCAATTATCTTAAAAATTTAAAATTATTTAAAACAATAAATTTAATTACATAATTAATATTTTAACAACATTGTCTAGAAACAGTGATGGAGCCACATGGAAGCCACCATGTTTTCCCCAAAAAAAATATATATATATTGTTATAACTTTTTAAAAATTAAAATTTTACCCCTTAATTTTTACTTTTTTTTGCCCTTCAATTTTTTTTTCTTTCAATTTTACCTCAAATCCTAAATGCTAGCACTGCCCTGTCTAGAAGCTTACCTTGAGGGTAAATTTCTTACAATAAAACCGGTCCGGTGGTGGGTGCTTTTGGATAGAAAATTTTGTCTCTCCGATGTTCCAATGTGATTGGAGAAGAACACTAGTATGTATATATATATATATATATATATATGGGAATACCTTTTATCGGCTGTAAACCCCTCATTTTACAGCAACTAATTATAAGTGGGCAAGTCATAAAAAACCACAAAATACAATAGACATGAAAACATCCAATCCTTTGAAACAAATTAAACTCACCTGGTTTGTCTTGCCCATTCAACACCCTAAACCGCACTCAACGGAAATCATGGAGCCACCTACACCTGTCTCTTCCTCCGCCAAACGTTGCCATCGAAATCAGCCGAAGGCTATTGCCAAACAAGAGGAATCCACTGAAGAAGATCCTTCTCCTTCTCTTTTTTTGGCTACTGTTTCTGCTTCTAATGTTGTTTTGCTTGGCTCTCGGTGTAAGACTAATCGAGAGACTTGCTTCTGCCTTGTTTTCTCTGCAGGGTTTTCTCCCTGCCTCTTGGTGTAAGACTAACTAAAAGACTTGCCTTCTTGCTTCCGGTATAGGACTAACCGAGAGACTCTTTCTTCTTGCTCCCAGTATAGGACTAACCGGGAGACTTGACTTCTGTTGGGGGTTTAATCTCGCCCCCCATGCTTGCCTTCTTCTAAAAACCTATTTCTTTCATGTACCAGGGGTGACATCAACGGGTTCTTGGTCTCTAGACCGAGAACGCTCCGATGCTTAAGTCAACACTATTCTTTTATTTTGAAAATACTCATTTCAAATCTGGGGAATTCTTCTTATCTTTATTATAACTGAGATAATAATATTGTTCTTTAAAACATAACTGCTAATAAATATGAGCCTTTCCCGGGACTACCGGCTAACCTTACTACATCATCTCGGCCATAGCTTGTTTTGGCCTCGGCTCTCTACGCCGTGGACTTCGGCTTCTCTGATCCTCACTTCTTTCTTCATCCTCCTTGGGATCATCTTCCCGATCCCTCTCGTCTGGTTGAGGTCGGCCTCGAGGCTGATAGTCTCGGTGATTTCGGGGCCTATTATTTTCGGGCTGATTCCTTTGCTCTCCCAAGAACCAGACTAGCTTGCCATTCTTTATGAGCTTTTCAATCAACAACCTCAGGGTTATACACCCTTCGGTATGATGACCTTTGTGCTCATGAAAATCGCAATACTTACCTTCATTCTTCTGAGGAGGGTTACCTGGTATTCTCGTTGGTCGGCAAAACTCCGAATCTCTTTTGATTTCCATGAGAACTTCCGATATCTCAGCATTCAGAGGTGTAAAGTTGTAATCCTTAAATTTCTTTACCTTCCTCCGATCTTCTCCTTCAACCTTCCTGAAATCTTTTTTTTTTTTCCTTCCCTAGGACCTATCTCGGGATGGCCTTAAATTAGCCATTGCCTTCAGCGTCTCTTCCTAATGGATATATTCCTCTACCTTATCCATCAGGTCTTGCAAGCTGCTCGGTTGCTTCTAAGCCAACTTTCTCGTTAGAGGCTTCTCAGATGAAATGCCTTGATAGAGGGCAGCAAAAGCCATGTCCTTGGCTGGATCTTCAACCGCCATCTTCTCTCGATGAAACCGAGCCACAAACTCCTTAAGAATTTCGCTGCTGGGCTGGTGCAGTCTTAACAAGTATCCAGACGGCTTCTTTCTTGTCCGGAAAGCTAGGAATTCCGTCAGGAACATCTTGCTCTACTCCTTAAAGTTATCCACCGAGTTGGGGGACAGTCTTCTGAACCAGTCTCAGGCATTCCCTGAAAGAGTTAGAGGGAAGGCCCAGCATGCTACTTCATTGGATGTCCCGTGAAGGTCTAGGTGGGCTCGAAAAATTCTCCAGATGATTAAGAGGATCTCCGTCTCCAGCGTAACTCATGATTTGAGGTACCTTGAACTTCTTGGGTAGTCGGTAGTTTGCTACCCGACTGGTGAAGGGCAAGTCAGTGCCCGATAAGAGCTTTTCCACCCCTAGGGACTTGCTTTTGTCCTTCCTTTCCATCTCCATATGAGTGCATCTTATATCTAGCTTGGCTAGAATTCTGATCAAGTCTCCTGCATCCTCTTCTCGGCCTCCGGGGCGGTGGGGCCTTCTGTTTCTTAATTCTCGGGGATCACCTTCCCGGAAATTGTCTTCTTGGTGGTTGTCCTCCCAACAATCCTCCGCCATTGATATGGCTAAGCCACTCTTCTTCCTCATGCTCATCTCGGTTCATTTCGGAATGGGGCTGTCCCATATTTCTGAGCAGCAACTCTGCGCTCTGTCACATCAGGGCTTCAATATGGGTTTCTAACGTTGCAATGCAATCCTGGTCTCCACTGCCTGGAGGGGGAAACGGTGGATGTTGTGGATTATTCTAAATAATAAGCTCCAGTTGGACTCTGGGCTCTTAGTTAACTTGGCTACTGGAACGTATGTTCATCACCATTGTGGAGTTTTTCTTTTTATGAGAAATTGTCGATTCCCACAGACGGCGCCAAACTATTAGTACAGTTTCTAGTACGGTGTGAATACCGCATGTTCCTTAAGCTTTTCCAAATCTCTACAAAAGAACAAACACTAAGAGACTCTTACGGGGGTCTCGCTCCGATGCTTAAGTTAGCTTCTACTAGAAAAAGTCTGCTTAATCTCCCAAAATTTTGTCTTAGTTTGTACCTAGAGCCTGAGCCTATTAATAGGCTTTTTGTTGTGGTTGGAGAGTGCCGAGAATCCCGAATTTCTTGGGATCCACGATCTCCTCTCCAAATCTCTTGAGATTCCTTCCTTCTTATCCTCCAAGCGAGATCTCTTCCTGAATATTTAGGACTTATCTTCAATCCCGAATTTTCAGGAGCTGGGCACGACCTCTGAACCATAACGTCTACCTTAGTTCATGGGATTCACATATGGAATTCCTGGAATGCAGTTGATGCTTGATTTCCAGGGACTGTCCTGTCTTGGGCCTTGGCTGGCTAACTCAAATATCAGTCTCGAGATGTCTGTATTCCCGAGACCTAATCTGATAATACCTCTTGTCTTGTATTCTTGGAATATTTGTTCGGTGTCTATCTCTCGGGATTGTACTCTGAGAGTCCTGCTATCTTTGCTATTTAGTACCCGTCTCTTGAGATGGGACTTTTTCAAAAGTTCTGTTGTTTCTCATTTTCTGGGCCGATATTGACTCGAAAGCTAGTTTAAATGAAATTATTCTCAACACAATTGCAGCTTGCCATTCGCCTTGACAGTGGGAAAGACTGGCGCCATTTGTTCAAGTTTCTTTATTTTCTTCTTTAGGTTTGTGTGGGATATTTGTTCAACAAAACATGGGTTTAGACAAATCAATCAAAGGAGGCCCCTCACCCAGTCATGGAAACAGCAACCTTAATTAGTTGCCATCTCCATCACATCTATTTCGAAAAGTCGGGGTCGAAGTACTTAATTAGTCGGACTAGTCAGAGATGGACAGATAACAAAGAAATTTTTATCTTCATCAGACGGATGAGGACGAAGAAATTTTTGTCTTTGGCCCCGTTTGAAAACCACTCTCCCCTCCCCTCCCATTCACTTCACTTCTCCCAAAAAACATCAACTTCAAAACATTCTTAACTTTTTTCACTTTTTATATCACATCAACACTTTCTTATTACTTTTTAAATAAAAAACTCACTATAATACAAATTTTTTCTACTTTTCCATATAAATTATATCAACTTTATATCACATCAATTTTAATTTTCAATTATTCAAAAAAAAAACCCAAGGAGAGGGAAGGGCAAGGGGGTTTTCTGTAAAGCCCCGCTTTTACAAAAAGCGTAAGTGAAATTTTTTGAATTTTCACGTGACATTACTAACTTATCAGAGTTAAATATTGGCAACGGAATATATATAAATATAATACAGACTTAAGAATTAAGTAACACTTCAGAGCTTCTACTGAAATACCTCAAGATAGATATAATAAGTAAGTCAGCATAATTATACAAAGTAGTAGTAGTCATGCCTCACAGGGCATAAATAGTCATACAAGCCAAAATATCTAAGGTTTAATGACTACATAACAGCAGAATTATAAATATTGTCTTTAAACTAAGTTATTGAACTACAACATGGTAGTTCCCAAAAAGGGAGGCGGTCTCGCTTCAAAAACTAGTATCAGGAACCATCTAAGAGTCTGGATAGTCCTGATATTCTTCTTCTTCATATCCTGTATTATCGCACAATACGGAGAGGAAAACAACAACACAAAATACTAAAGTGAGTCCGCTGTTTTCAATATTGATATGATTACTGATTTATTTAAGTAAATGCAACACAATGCAATAATATAAAGTAATGACAGTTTTATATGCACAGTTTTATTATAAAATGAATCATGAGCTTCTTGCATTCGATTTTATAGAGACGTAACTCTAACGCATAGATTTAAGGAAACGTAATTCCATTTAATAGAGTCTAAGAGACGTAACTCCTGTCTAACGTGTTATAGGAGACGTAACTCCCGCTTATCGAGTTATAGGAGACGTAACTCCCGTTTAGCGAGTTCTAAGGAGACGTCACTCCTCTAACAATTTATTATCTTTTTGGCACAAGCAGACGTCACTCCTTGTTCCGTAGGCAGACGTAACTCCCTACTCTTTTTTTTATTAATATTTTTGGCTAAGGCAGACGTCACTCCCTGATCCGTTGGTAGACGTCACTCCCAACTTTGTTATAATTAAATTCATTAATTAAAATAACAAAATATGCAAAATCCACATGCGCAAACAATTAAATAAAACAGAAACCACAACATTATGGAAATTCAACTTCACCCTCAGTAAGTAATAAATACTTACAGTTCTTTCTTTGCTTCAGAAAAGTGTTCACATAAATATTAGCTGCAGTATAATTTAATACCAATAATAGTGAATTAGTACAATTCACTTATAAACTCATATTAACACTATTTTTATTTTTAACCTTTTAAACCTTAACATAATTGCTAAAATCATTTAAACATAATAACAACATATAAAAAATGGTTTAATTATAATGCCACATATTCCATATGGGCATTATAACAACATTTATAAATAATGACCAAAATACCCTTTTGCATTTTTAAAATACTTATGAACATAAGAATCGTTTTACCAACACTTTTAATCATAAAAGCTATATATTTATATAACATAACCAATTCCAATTGAGCTTAGTAACAACATTAGTATTAGTAATGTCTAAAAACACTTTTAGAATATTGGGCGGCATAACGGCATAATTATGAATAATTCCCTTTATAAAATTGGCAGAACAACGACTCTTTTATAACTAATACTTAAAAAAACCTTTTAAAACTTTTGACAGCATAACGGCACATTTAAGGAATACCCAATTGAATTTAGGCATCATAATGGCATATTTGGTAAATAAGTGATCAACTTTGAACATAAACACATGCATAATGAACATAATCAAGCTTAAACTAATGAAATCAAAATTTAAAGCATAAAATCAATGAAATTGATGATTGGAAGCTTACCAAAAGACTTCCTAGAACACACTCCAAGCCTTAGACTACACAAAAGCACATTTTTCTCTCTCTTTGCCATGAGTGTGTGTGTGTGAAGCTTGATGGGTTTTTGAATCCTTCTTTAGTTCTATTTATAAGGGAATGAATGGCTAGGATCAAGTAGACACTTTTTGATCTAATGGATGGGTGTTAGCCTTATCCTCCAAGGCACATGGGTGTCATTATTACTAAGATAAATATCTACATGCATTTGCATTTCATATGAATTTGCATTTCATGTGAATTTTGGCACATGGGTTTCATCAATACTTAAATCAAATAAAATCAAATAATATCTAATCTAATAAATTCTATTCTAACTAAATTTGACACCCCACAAAATATCTTAAAATCTCAATTATCACAAATCAAATAAAATCAAATCCAATTATAGCAAATATTTCTATCCTAACTAGATTTGGCACATGGGTTTACTAAGAAATGAAATTAAGTTATAAATAGGACTAATTGGTTACAAAATATCACAAAATCAATAGGGTGACACGGCGATGACGTGGCAGAATCTACACATGCATGCTGCCCAGTCCAGGGGCAGTAGAGTCACGGTCACTTTCGGCAAATCTAGAAAACTCTGATTTTTATGAAATTTTATATGTAGATAGAGGACTCCGATACGAGCGTTCTGGCTTTTGAATCGACCAAAACGGAGTTTGTTTGACCCTGTTTCCGTTATTCCAAAGTTTAAGGTTCGTTTGAACTTTTATTAAACTAAAACTATAAACACTTCTTAATAAATGAATATTTAACTTCATAGATATTCATATTTATTTTTTTACCTTATTAATAGGTCATAAATCATATTTTAAGATATTTTATTTAATATCTTAAAATATGGGGTGTTACATTTTCAAACGGGACCTATGTCTGCGTCATCATACAACGAAGATTTCGAGGCATATATGGAAACAGCTAGGCAGATTGTACATGGGAAGATTTAGGGAGATAGAAACTCAAGCATACCAGTAAGGAAGATTTGAGAGAGTCATAAAGATGTTGGGGCCATATATGGAGGCAATCAGCTTGTATGTTTTTATTTCTAAGGGCAAACTTCACAAAATTTTCATGATATTTTAGGCGTTTTGAAATTATTTTTTAAAGTTAAAAAGATCTTAATTTAAATTATTGAATTTCTATTTTTTTGCAATGTCTCTCCTGAGTTATGATTTAACAATAAATCTTAAGAATACTTGTAAGAGATACTTATAAGTGGTTTCCTTCCTTAAATATAGAAAAAAATGTCAAAAAAATCACAAAAAAATCACCTGCAACAGATTCCCTAGACATTGAGAATTAATGCTACATTGTAGAATTTCCAATGATAATTAGAATCATAAACTCGATTCTTTTTCTCCTCTCACCTCTCTTCTCCTCCTACATGAAAGAAAAAAAAATAAAGTACAAGTAAAAAAAAAAAATTAATATTTTAATGTTTAGGGAAAAATTAAGTAAAATTATTATGGAGTGTTTTTAGATAGGAAAAGAAAAAATAGTTTTATTCTATAAATTTAAGAAAAATGGTCAGGTGTTTGCAGCTAATGCTTTAACAATTAAATGCCTTTAAAATGACCAAAATGCTTTTTCTTTTTCTTTTTTTTCACTGAAAAAAAAAAAAATAAAATTGTGGTGACCCAAGCTAGATCACCTTCTTTTTGTGGTTTTAATTTTTAAAAGTTTTTCATTTGTTAACCAAAACTTTAAAATTTCATAAAAGTTTTAAAAGCATAGAGGTCCTTTCGTATTTTTTTTTTTTCATCTAATTTAACGTTAAACCTTAATGGGAAATAATTTAAAAAATTAAAAGTATGATGATTTAAATGCCGAGTTTTTAAATTTTATATGAGAGAATTAATTTAAATCGAGCGGAAGTTTTGTGAATTTTTTATTTTTAATATAAAAAGAGTTGGGTGGAGTGAAAAATTATGGGAATTGAGAAACCTACTAGAAAATGCTATACTCACACCCAAACCTCCGCACCCATTTTTTTACAACCTGATGTGGAATTTCCACATCAGATTTTTTTTTTCTTTTTTAAAATGAAAGCTCTCTCTCTCTTCTCTCTCATTCTTCTTCTTTTCTCTTCCGGTCGGCAACTGAAAACGGAGACGGAGACGGAGACGGAGAGTGCCGGCCAGTTGGACGGGATCCAGCCCTTTCCTTGCCAGAACGGCCGGTTCCCGGCCTGCCGGCTGGGATCTGGTCGTTCCCCAACCGTTCTGGCCGGGGATCCGGTCCTTTATCGGCCAGAACGGCCGGATCCTAGTCGACTGGCTGGGATCCAGCCGGAATCCGGCCTCTCTGGCTAGGGAAGGGCCAAAACGGGTGGCCAGAGGTGAGGGAGGGAGAGGGAAGATGGAGGTAGGAGGCGGAAAGGAGATAAGGAGGGAGAAAAAGAAAATGAAAAAAATATATATATCTGACGTGGAATGCCACATCAGGGTGTGTGAATTTGGATTGGAGAGTAGGTTGTGAGTGTAGCAGCCCACTTGAGTTTCCGACTTTTGACCTGATTTCAGACGGGAATAAAAAAATGTTCTCCGACCTTTAACTTGCTTTTGTGAAAAGGTGACCGACTCGAGCCAGAACAGAAGTGGGCTGGAAGCTGGGTGTGCAGATTTTTTCCACCCCTAGTTCCAACAACATTTTGGGTAAATCAATTTAGCAGGTTGTACTTGATGTGATAGCATGGTCCCTCTAATTTGTTAGAGTAATTCTATATATATATATATATATATATATATATATATATATATATAATCATTATTTTACTATATTGAATGGTAAATTGTTAATATTACGTCAGTATAATGAATAATGGTGAGATATTGGTCTGATATATAAGATTAGTACTGAATTTGTAATCTAGATAATTAATTAATGGAAAGGTAAATTATTTACTTCAATTATGCACTCTTTAGAGCACTATTATTAACAAACTCTTTAAACCCTTATCCCTTCCATTAATGTAGTAAAAATTCCCTGAACTAAGAAAAAGTTACAGTGCTACTCGATCAAGATTTAGAGAGTTAGCACTTTAACTTCATTTTCCTTGTTTTATTCACAAAAAAAAAAAAAAAAAAAAAAAAAAAAAAAAAAAATCTTTTTCTTTTCTTATCATTGATTTGAAAGAATATTTAAATAGTATAAAAAAAATATGCAGAAGGTTATTGTGAAGTGCATGTATTTGAATACTCGATTCCTTGAATTTTTTTTTTTTAAAAAAAAACAAAAATTATACCAAAACCTGCGGAGAGTGATGTTACGGGACTTATATTTTTGGATTAAGATTCTCTATAATTTCTTTAAATTTTGAGATTCTCAAATTTTATAGAATTCAGGCCCTTTTTTACATTGAACAACATGAAAAATGCTACATGCATATTAAAGATATGACATGTATTCGAGACAAAAAAAAAAATAAATAAAAATAAAAAATCACTCAAAAAGCTTTTTCTTCACTTTTGAAGAGACACTTCTTCTTTATTAAACCAAAATACAGTTTTTTGCTCAAAGCTTCTATGCGACATAAAGTGTAATAAGAATCTGATAAAAATATATTCAATTCTCATTGTTAACATGTTACATTTTTAATATGTAATATTTTTCATGTCGTTCGATGTATAAAATGGCATAAATTCACATAATTTGAAAATCTCAAATTTTAAAAAAATTGTTGGGGTTTCTTTTTTATCCTTTTTTGGATTTTGGTAAGATCCTAATACAGCGGACTCTTGCTGGTCCAATCGGAAATTCCACTAGAAACACTCGCGGGTGGGAAAGACAGGTATCATTGGTGGGGATCCAATTAAGGGGACTGGAGGGTAGATGGGATTGAGATTGCTCCTGTTAGGAGGCCTCTCAGAAACCATACTTCCATGCATATTTACTCTTCAACGTCCGCAATCCCATCTACCCTCTCTCTCTCTCTCTCTCTCTCTCTCTCTCTCTCCTCGCATAGCTGTAAGTCAATGCTGCTGCCTGCTTTGATACATGCCTTACTCTTACTCCCCTCTGCCCTATAAAAGCTGCTGGTACCCCAACAAAGAAATGGCCGGGCCGATCGAGTTTTGCCAGTCACTGTCCTGTCCTCATCTCCATTTCTGCCCCCCACACTTGTGTAGAAATTAATCCCCATTGGCAGCCTGCTTTTGACATGCTTGCTTTGAACTTGCTTCTTACGTTTATTCATTTGATGAGTGGTTTCCATGCCAACCTTGTGAAGTGAACAGAGTCTTGTAGGTCATCTTGCTCTCGTTGTCTGTTCGACCTTGAAGTAGCTAGCAATATGTGCGTGTTCTAAAGAGATCTAGAAATCCATCCTAGGTATCATAATTGATGTCTTATATATTATGATGTTTTCTTCAGTAGTGTTTTTTTTTTTTTTTTTTTTTTTTTTTTTTTTTTCCTTTTTTTATTGGTATCTTCCAGTAGTGTACAGGGTACAAGAGACCATAAGGTGAAGGAGAGAACAATGTACGTGACAAATATATACAGGCAAAAGATTCCCCCTCCTCATATTACATATAGCTACACCAAACTTTTTCAGGAATGTGTGTCAACATTGACTATTTGGCACATATATTGAGCGATTAGCTATGCATGTTCTTTAAACTAGAGTTCGGCTAATTCATGATTACAAACTCAATATGTCATTTAAGGTTAATTGTGTCTAGCTAACTGCTGAGGACAGCAGCGTTTGTTTTGTTTGATCTATCTCCTTCCCATTTTGTACCCTTTTCTAGGTTTCGGTGAGGGAGGAGGCAGGAGGGGTTGCTGTTTGTAGATCAATGCACTTTTGGTGTGAGTTAGGATGTTGTTTTTAAGAATGTTCACCCATAGCTTATTTTTATGAGTTAAAGATAGGAAAACCCCGATCCATGATAATGACAAACAAGTTCTAAACTAAACTACTCAAGGTCGAACAGGTAGCGAAATTGAGGTACAAACAAGAACTGTTTGCTTGACAAGCTTCGAATGGAAAACAATGTCCCTCATCATCTCTTCAATTTGATTTCAAGAAAGTTCTGGTATGTAAAACTCTCTCTCTCTCTCTCTCTCTCTCTCTCTCTCTCTCTCTCTCTCTCTCTATGATATTAAATAAACACAATGATTCTTTTTCTTGTTTTTAAGACCAGTGTATTTTTTCTTTGTATTGCAATAGTAATTAAGGACGTTATGCTTTAAAGAACATTAAAGCATGCCATGAACATGAAGGCCTACCAACTATAACACAATCATTTCTGTAACCAGTGAGCGGGGTGCATGTTATATATATATATATATATATATATATATATATATATATATATATATATATATATATATATATATATATATATATATATATATATATATATATATATTACAGCTATGTTCAACTTCAATTTTCTGATGACTATAATCAAACCATTTAAACAATCATGAGTTCTAAGAAATGCATGCTAGGGTTTATCTTATTTTATCTTATTGGTGTTAGTTTATTTTATGCTATCTTATTGTTGTTAGTAGTTCAGTAGCAGCAGAGTCTATCTTAATTTCAAATGTCCATCGCCAATAGGTTAGTAGTTCTTGCGATAGACAGTGTTATCTTATATTTCAAATTGCTAGTGTTATCTTGGCTGGTAGAAGGGGATAGCTCTCTCTAGTGTTATCTTCCAGTTAGGACTCATGATGTAATATTTATTTAAAGAGTTATCAGTGGATGAATAAAGCATGCAAAATTTAATCCCAAACCTTGTGTTTGAAAAGGTCTAGGTTCCCTCAGAATCTAAAGTCTAGGTTCTCTTAGAACCTTACAATCTATCAAAATAGGTAGGAAGAAGAATCTAGATTCAGCTTCTTTTCCTGCTGAAAGGCGCGTTACAAGATCCGTTACGCATTCACGTAACATTTTGGTATCAAAGCCAGTTACCCAATGGCTGACTCAATGAAAGATCGGCTGGAGAATCTCCAAAAAACGCTTGATGACTTCATCAAGCATGCTTTAGAGAGGTTCAAACAAGTGGATGACAAAATTAGTCAACAAGGGACTAGTGGATCCGATGAAAATTCCTCAACCAAGAACCGTGACAAGGGTTCTAAGGGCCTCAACAACAATCCAGGAACGAATGTGACTAAACTAGATTTTCCAAAGTACAATGGACAGGAGGATCCCACGAGCTGGATATGCCGAGTTGAACAGTATTTCGATTTTAAGCAAATCGAAGAAATGGAGAAATTGCCTTTAGCCGCATATCACTTGGAGGGGGAATCTCAAATATGGTACCAGCTATTCAAAGACAGTTAAGAAGTTATAACCTGGAATGCTATGAAGACGGTGCTCCACACCCACTACGGTCCAACACCATTTGATGACCACTTCGGTGAGCTCACAAAACTTCAGCAAACGAGGACAGTTCGGGAAGTATCATTTGCAGTTCGAGCAATTACTCAGCAAGGTTGAACGGCTCTCTGTTCACCAACAATTGGGCTGTTTTGTAAGTGGACTCGAGGGAGACATCAGAATTGAAGTACAAGCAAGAAGGCTAAATTCAGTAACGGAAGCCATCGAGTTGGCACGATTATATGAAAGCAAAAATTGGAGCTTAAAGAAACCTTCAGACTCTGAAGATCGGCAATCAATCTCAAGTGATTTCGAACCTCCCCTTCCATCACCCAATTTGACGCGCACCAGGTCTCTTCCCACTCGCCGATTATCAACAACGGAGATGCAAGAACACAGGTCTCGTGGGTTATGTTTCAACTGTGATAAAAAATTTGTACCCAGGCATCGTTGCAATAAATTGTTCGTCTTCGAAGGTATCTATACTGCCGAAGAAGAACTACAAGAGGGAGGTGTTATTCCATTAGTGTGACCATAGCCCCGCAGATGCCACATGGGAAAATGTCAACAATATATAGCATCAGTTTCCAGAATTCAACCTTAAGGACAAGGCCGATTTTTAAGGAGGAATGAGTGATACGAAATGCATGCTAGAGTTTATCTTATTCTATCTTATTGGTGTTAGTTTATTTTATGCTATCTTATTGTTGTTAGTAGTTGAGTAGCAGCAGAGTCTATCTTAATTTCAAATGTCCATTGCCAATAGGTTAGTAGTTGTTGTGATAGACAGTGTTATCTTTTATTTCAAATTGCTAGTGTTATCTTGGCTGGTGGAAGGGGATAGTTATCTCTTAGTGTTGTTGTGAAAACTTTAAAGTACTTGCAAGTGCACGAATCATTTGCAATATAGTGTTTTGCAAGTGCAAGGTCGATCCCACAGGGAATTGAGTTGCGAAAATTAGTCTCTATTCAAACTAATCCTATTTTAACCTAGTTCCAAATTTATGAGTTTTTGATAAAATAAAACATAGACAAAATTAATGAAAATAAAAGGTTCTAAGGTTTTGGAATCCACACCCACCAAATCATAGCAACTAGTGGCGGAGGCAGGATTGATGATTAGGGGGGTCAAATTTTTTTTTTATATGAATGAAAAAAAAAAATTGATTAAAAATATTAAATAATATAATTAACGAAATAAATAATCAATTCAATAAATTTAATTATTGTTTAAAACATATAAATTTAACTTACAATTTATTTTGTTACGCCTAACATTAATTTATTCAATTATGTTAAATCTTCATATTTTGAAATCGCTGCATGAAGACTTGACACAATGGTTTAAATATATATTTTAGGTTTTGAGAAATGCTAAAAGTACCAAATTTTTTACCAAGAGATAGGTATAAAGATGATGTGGAGCTTATTCATTGCTACCCTTAACATTTATTTTTATTAATTGTTTTGATTTTCTTATGAATAAGCTCTATATCATTTGGGTATCCATCTCCTAGTAAAAAAGTTGGTATCCTTATCATTTCTCTTCAGTTTTTATTTGGATCGCACCTTCTATTAAACGAAACGACTGTCTCAACCAAATCAAGTCTTTCGTTTTTTTTTTTTTTTTTATAAAAAAAATAGTAGTTTTGAAAATAATCGTCAAGTCGGTTCACCCACAAAAAAATCTTGAATTAAAATTACTGGCCACTGATTTCATTGCCTACTAAATCACTGGCTAGTCAATAGGGGATTCAATCGTGTCTAAAGGAGTTGTTTTGTTTTTAATTGCCCATTGATTCTAAGTCATGAATTAGAAGAATTCTAAGTCATGAATTAGAAGAAAAAAATTTCCACCCACAGATGCGTTTTTTTTTTTTTTTTTTTCTTTCCCCCTTCTAATTGCCCATTATTGCGTTAAATGGAGCGTTTGGATTCTATGACTTAAATCAAACTAGCGTTGCAGCCTAAAAGCCGCAAGTCAACTAACAAGAAACGGTGTGTTTTGGAGCAAAATAAAGTGTCATCGTCTTCAACATTTCGTCTAACCTAAAAACCAGAAAGGCTGAAAACTGTGAGTTTTTGTGCTTTGTCCCTGATGTCTGATGAGTGAATGACTGGAGGTAACGTCTATTGCCCCTTATGAATAGTTGAGGGTGGGCATCTATAGTTCTGGGGAATTTTCTACTGGGGGTGAGGGAAATTTTTGGGGGTTGATGACCCCCCTCGACCCCTCTTCCCTCCGCCCCTGATAGCAATCTAATCTCATGCTCATCTACACCATTTGAAGTTCTCATCATACAAATCTTTTGTTTGTTCTACTTTTTCTTCAAAAATTGTTTAAATCATTCAATGAATCCATTCTTCCACAAATCACAAAAGATATCTAGTTTCAACTAAATCATCAAATGTATCCATAGAATAAAACACAATGAATATCCAACATAAATGAAAACCCAAGCCATCAATTTAATGAAACCATATCAAATCATCACTTGTATCCGGAAATCACAAGAGATATCCAATAATAATCTCAAAAATCGGAGTAGAACAATGAGAAATCAAAGCCCATAAACTCAAATAGCATAAACAAGCAATGAAACTCAGTTTCTATTCAATGGTGAGGTTTCATCCTCAACCCTAGACGAAATTTCAGTTACACATAACTAAGGAAAGCATAAATAAACTACAAGAATGTATTAAAATCAAATAAAACTTACAAAGGAATGATGTTCTAGGTGAAAATCACCCAAGAACCCTAAACTAGAGCAAAATCGGCCCCTAGGGGCGCCCAAACGATCTCTGCCGCGGCTCCTCATATTGAGAAGATGAGAAAAAGACGTATTTATAGAGTTAGCTAGGGTTTCTGTCCAGCAAAAATTCGATCGATCGATTTTAAAATCAATCGATTTACTTAATATTCGATCGATTTACTTTTTCAGCACTTCCGAAAATCCAGCTTTTCTATGTATTTTTGCCTTGAAAATTGTTATTTTTCTCTTATTGCCCTGCAAAACGCAAAAACACTAAAACTAACCAAAACATCAGAAAGTAACAAAGCTAAAGGTTTAACTAACGTAAATTAAGGGGTCCAAATATACACTTTTTGGCACTCATCAAGAGTTATCTTCCAGTTAGGACTCATGATGTAATCTTTATTTAAAGAGTTATCAGTGGATGAATAAAGCATGCAAAATTTAATCCCAAACCTTGTGTTTGAAAAGGTCTAGGTTCCCTCAAAATCTAAGGTCTGGGTTCCCTTAGAACAATCTATCAAAATAGGTAGGAAGAAGCATCTAGATTCAGCTTCTTTTCCTGTTGAAAGGCGCGTTACAAGATCCGGTACGCATTCTCGTAACAAGTTCCAAACTCAACTAAATGACCACTAATTGATTACATGGATTTAAAGAGGCAGTAAGTGTTAATGTCTCTACTCAGTCAGCACCATCAGCAACATCTTAGTCAGCAATAACACATCTGCAATACTAGCTCCAAAGGATGTTATTGCAGATGATCAAGAGAGTAGAAACGAAAATTTATCCCAAGAGATCAAATATAGAGTTTGTAACTTATCATGAGTGTTTTTTGTATCTTTTACATTTGATATCGGATTGTAATTGTAAGACTTCGTTTAGTTTGCGGATAGACCCCTGGAATGTAATGATTATTCCTATTACTTTGTTTGGTAGAGATCTATTCTTTGAAATAGTTATTCTCATTAACTATTCCCTTACGAAGATGAATGTTTATTCCTCAAAAAAATGAGAAGAATAGCTATTCATTTAACTACATTTTCCAAAAAAATAAAAGCAAAAAAAAAAAAAAAAAACCTTTACTGTGGCTGGCCAACCACCCATTGGAGTTGGGGGGTGGCCCCACCACCCCCTAAACGCCTCATGGTGGACCCCCAAGGCGTTCCGGGGATGGTCGCGGCCACCCTTGATGAGTATTTGGGGGTGACCAGGCCACCCACGATGAGCATCGGTGATGGAAACGGATCCTCTCCATTTAAATGAAGAGGAACATATTAGTTATAAAACAAGGGGTAAAATTGTCATTTTAATTTTTTAGACTATTTTGCCTCTTGTTTTATAACTAACTAGTTCCTCTCCATTTCATTTCCTATTACATCGGCAATGGTCTGGTCACCCACCAAAGAGCTGGGGGTGGTTACGGCCACCCCTGGCTCTTTGGTGGGTGGTCGACCACCCCAATGCCACCCACTAGTTTTGAAAAAAAAAAAAAAATTGTTCTTTTGATTTTCTTTTTTATAATTTGTGTTTTTTTTTTAAAAAAAAAAAAAGAAAAAGAAAAGAAATAATAATAATAATGTGTGGTTTTTTTAATAATTTTAATTGGATTCCAATTAAAGTATATGAATTATTACCAAATTAAGAGTAGGAATAGTCATTCTATTCCATTTTCTTTTATTTTCAATAATAACTATTCAATTTCCCAACAGAATACTCATTCTACAAAGCAAATGAGGCCTAAATAGTTAGAGATGTAATCTTTTACACTTTGTATATCTATCATGTATTTTGTAATCTCTTTAATTTAAATAGAGAGGAATACAACAAATGCATCAATCCAACAAAATTTAAAGTCATTATATTTTCTTTCATGGTATATCAAAGCCTAGTTCACACCAACCAGAACCTTTTCAATGGCTTAATCAAGCATTGCCGCCATATCCTCTTCTATTTCCTTCTCCATCCCTAACATAAGTCACCTGGTTTCAATCAAACTAGATGACAATAACTACCTAATGTGGGTGTTTCAATTCCTACCTATCCTATTCGCATTGTTGATGGTCTAGAGCCTTGCCAACCCAAATACATTCCATATCATGAGAGCATAGTCATTGACAAATTTAAAGCTCATGCAACCATGAACCTACAATTCATCCTTTAAAAGAAAAAAGATCACTAGTATATACTTAGATGGTTTCTTGCTACCTTATTTGAAAAGGTTGTCTCCACTGTCTATGGCTTAAACAACTCACAAAAGGTATGGACTACATTGGCACATCGATATGCTTCCCCATCTCGATTTCGTGTGAATTACCAACAGCGTCAATTGCGAAACCTACTTCAAGGGTCAAAAAATTGCAATGAGTTCATTCATGTCACAAAGTCCCATGCAGATCAATTGGCTATTGTTGGAAAGCCAATAAGGGATGAAGAGCTCATCTCCTATATTGTGGGAGGCTTGAACCCACAATACAATCCTTTTGTAACATCTTTCTCATTTTTGCTAAAGAATGATTCAATGACTCTAGAATAATTTCAATTTGAGCTCTTAAGCTATGAACAACTGCTTGAGAACTAGAATACTGCTACTGAAGCCAACTCATTTACCATATATTCATAAAAGCTAACCAATTTCAAAAGCAAACAGAAGTTTGGAAACCAGTCACACTGCAATCAACCAAGGTCTTCGAATGCCTCACGACACTCAAACCAAAGGAAATCATTCAATTTTGCAGGCAGTCCAATGTAAGGTAAGAATAATCTTGGACAATCCAATAACTCAAATGCTAATTGAGCACGTTGTTGAATCCATGCCAAAAATAACCATTCGACTTTTAACTATTTCCTCGCATGGATTTTACTTATTAAGGTATGAAAATTAACCAATAACTCCTAACAAAACCTAGAAGGTGGGATTGAATATGTGTTTCTCAAATAAATGTAGAATATGATCAATTTAAAAATCATGCACACACAAACAACCATGAAATAATATGAAAGCTATAAAACATTCAGCACACGAATTTGGTGACAAACTCAAAACCTTTCAAATAACTCTTCAAAAGTAAAACCACTTTTGGACAGCCAAACCTAGGAACTTCATCCACAAAATAGAAGAAACAATTACAAGTAGTTCACAGTTACAAATCTTTGTAAAGGACACTCCATTGAATGTTCTAGGTATTGTAATATTATGACTAAGTGTCCTAATTAATATCATGAATGTAAAGGGAAATGCTCTCATTTTGTGTTTGAGTGATAAGTCAGAGTCTAACAACTCAGGGGACTCTCAAGAGATAACGTACATGGGTTTATGCATATATGTACTTCAATTGAGCAAGACACTAGTCATGGGAAAGTAGAGTCTTTCGTTCCTTGTGTAACTTGTGGTTCTGTATCACAAGGTAAGTCGGAGAATGAAGCCGGACAGAATAGTGATTATTCTGCATGCTATTCAAAAGGTAGTTTGCAAGGAAGAAAACAAAGAAAATTATCCCAAAACTCAGAGACAATTTTTGAACATCAATGAAAATATCAATAATCAGTGGTACCGAAAAACGCCCACAAGCTGAGCTAATATAGCTGAAAATTTGACCTTTATTAGGGTTTTACCAAAAATAGTAAAATCCTAATAACCATAATAAAACAAAATACAAAATAAAATAAGTAGGCTGCCAAAAATCTGGCCCAAATCGGGCTCAGAATCACCTCTTAAACAATAAATGAAATGTTACCGTAAATGGAAAAATATATATCTAAAATTAGGTTTTTTGAAGGGAAAACAGATGATTTTGGGCTTGAAATAAGGTGTATTGAATGTAGCTGGGTCATCACGACGTGCGCGTCGAACAGAGCTTTCCGAATTGGGGTTATATGTACGAATCGGATACTCGTAGCCAAAGTTATGGCCAAAATACTACCGTACACTCGAAAATTGCTCAAATTAGGCTAGATCACGATTTCTTGCCAATCTTGCACTAATCTGCCCGCTCCAGGTAATTCAGCACCATCAACGTGTAATCTGACAGCTCAGCATCATCTGAGTTGGATCCCCCTGCATTGTAGAAGGAGTCCAACCTCCAAAAGCATTACACCGAATTATATGAAGGTAATGATTATTTAACTAGACGTAATATTGATCTTCTTAAACAGTTGGATGGGCGGAAGTATGAGAATGAATCGTTAAAGGAAAACTTGTTGATCTAACAACTGCCTGTGATTATTTGAGAATTGAAAAATCCAACTAATGTGATGAGATTGATTGTTTGATTGCCTCTAAATATGATGCACCACATGAATCTACTATTAAGCTAGATAAATTTTTAGTTTTCAAAAACTCCATGGGGATAGGTGTGATACCCCGTTTAAAATCAATATTTTTATAAAATGATTAATCCAATTGCACAACCATCAAACATATTTTTACAAATGGAAAGCTTTTAAAATTCACTTATTTTCCTCCCCAAACATTCTTCATTATTCTTGGAACGTTCAATGCACCTTCAACGAACATTTGTCATTCCTTCGCAAACGATCGAAGAAGCCCTAGCTGATGTAGCCAGTCATCCTTATCCCTTTTACGAATGTTTGTAGTTCACACAAGGAATGTTCGTGGTCCCCCTACAAATGATCGATGATGTGTTGTAAAGTGTGTTGGAAGGTACATCTCACACCTTCAGCGTGTGTGTCACATCGTACCCCAAACTATCGCGGACGTACTCCGAACAATCGTCTAACCCTAAAAATTACACGAACGTTCATTATTCACTTTAGGAACATTCACTAAATGACCAAATTAGTTGATCCTTATACACTGCAATATGCTTTGCCTATAAATATCCCTTACCCTACATCTCTTAGCACCATTTCTTCTCCATACACCTATTCTATCACACATTTTAATTAGAGGAAAGTTCTAAAGTTAGAAGAGGAGTTTTGTTGATAATCTACCTTTATTTGAGGTAACCCTAGTTGCCCAACCTTTCTTTCACGATTGTTAATCCTTATTGGTTCATTATTTATTTTACAATTAATGACTTGTGAGACGAACGATCATCTTTGTTGCCGAAAAACCGAGGCATGCCAAAAATGCTAAAAATATGGTTTTAGTCATAGATTTAGGAGTTTTATTAATCTTAGGTCATGTTTCGCAGTAGCTGGAACTTAGGATATCCTAGTTTATGGATGAGCAAACGAGGTAAGTAAATACTTACAAAATAGAGTTCATAATAGATGCGATATGTTAGCTGACTGAGCATTATTTACTTTTCTTAAACGATATGTTATAAGCCTGTTAAATTTTCATAAATATTTGATAACTGTTCCAAGACGAGTATTACTATTTTAATGATAAATTAACTATATTATTGCATTGTAAGACATGGTACACCGTTATGTGCAATAGAATGGCCATGGGCTTACTATTATAAGGGTTATTTTTTGTGGTCAAAATTTTACAATGTGTTATGATGGGCCTTAGATCCAATGGTTGTTTTGTGACCGGCATACCATACTTGAATGGGAGTCATGTTACGGCTTTGCTAGTAGTGTGGGCCATTTAAGGTCTAACTCGGTCGGGCTATTAGTATATGATGGTATGCATACATATCCAGGGCACCAATGTTGAAATATAGGTCACACGAGACAGCGCCAACCCTGTCGGGAATGGGTTAATATCCTGGGTAGACCATATGAGATGAACTATGACATATATGTATATAAAATATATTTTAGCATGATTTTTCCATACATTAAACTCTAGGTATTGCCACCGGAATTATATCTCCGTAAATATTTTAACACAAACCATGAATTTTTAATGAGAGCATAGTAACGGAGGCAATACTCGCCATTTTTACAAAATACTCATGTTTATGCTTCCGCAATGAAAAGTTGATTCTTAAGGCTTATTTCATAACCAGTATTGTAATGATGTCAACCTTACTAGGAATCAGCCTTTCAAGAGGCATGTTCCTAAGTGTTTTTAGTGTGGCGAGATGGGTCGCATTCGTGCTCATTTCCCAGGTTGAACAACCTAAGACATAAAGTCCCCCAACTAGGGATGACCTAGCAAAGCTTGTCCAAATGGTTCAGGATTTGGTGTCTTGGATAGATGAGCTAGAAGTTTCTTAATGTATACCTAGAAGAGGGGTCACTCGCCCCATAAGGTGGTTAGGCAAGAGACCTACTTTGAGTTGGGTGTCTCTTAGCATGTCTAGGGTTGTGTCTCCATGCATATGCATTGTTTCCTAGAGCATGTTCATTCATATGCATTCATGCGTATTGGTTAAATTATTGTATCTCATGCATTTTTTTTTTCTCATGGTTATGCTTTCCTTCATGCATGTTTTGTGTGTCTTTTCCTATGTTATGTGTTTTGCATTTGTTGCATAGTTTTTCCTTTTGTCTTCGTTAAAAAGAGGGGAAAAAAAAAGATATAAATAACGTAAAATGTTTTTGAGTGAGCACTTTCAACTAATGCATAGTGAAGTGTGAATCATCATAGTCTCAATTACCTTGCATGAATAGTGTCACATGCTCTTATTACAGGAGTGGTTTTGACATGAGACACAGATGATGTTGATGGATAATATTGTGTGTTTTTCATTGTTGCATACTTGATTTGTCATGTGACTCATGGATTTTATCTATTGAGTTTTAGGTTGCATGGGTGTGTGTTTGGTAGACAACCATGTGAGAAAAGTCAACAATAATGTTAGTCAAATTGACTATTGAGCTAGTTGAACCTGATCGAAAAAGTTTTGATACTAACCTATTGCACATTAAACACCATTGAAATAAAAATGACACTTTCAAAACATCTGGAAAAAAAAAGTGAAAAATTATGTCTACAATGTGCTTGTTAAGTCCCTATAGAAACAGTCATGACCACATTCAATGCGGAAACAATGTAATGGTTTAGGAGTGTAAAGGATAAAAGTGGCTAAGCTCTAGTTAAAAGTTGTTACTTTTAATTTTGATAAGCTTGTCAACCTGTCTCATGAGGTGCCAAATGTCATAGTTGTCTTCCGCATCAAGTAAGGTATGAGACTTGCTTTTGGAATCATGAACACAAACACACACACACAATTCATGATGCCTACGACGACCCCCCTCCCCCCCCCCCTTTTTTTTTTTTGAAAACATACAAATGGATCATCACAGTGGCATGACTACATGTCGCTCAGCCAACATATAGCACATGCCTCATAACATGAACTGATAATCAAAGTAACGTTAAACAGCGAAATATAATAATCAATGTTCAGCGGAACACATATCATAAGTAGAAATACATCTAATACATAACAGTTAATTACAACAAGTGTCATTTACAAGTCTATCTATTTAAGGCTTATAAAACATATTACACTAGTTACATACTAAAATACAGGCTCGACAAATACATATGCCATGTAGGACACAAGCCATAAATAAAATACCCAAAATGCGGACTACCCATGAGTCCGTGACTTATGACTGTCGCGATGTGCTCCAATTATAGCATCCCATATGCTAAGTAGACGAGTCAATATCTATATCTGCAGAACCTGCAATCAAAGCATCAATATCTGCACGGTTGTAGGGGTTGCCGCATCCACACAGGTGAAATTATGAGCTCACCGTCTTAGCAAAAATAAATACACTAAGACCTCATAGGTATACTATTCACTGAGTTTTCGCAAAGAACCGACTATTCTTTCTAGTGTTGCGTACGCTATAACAACTACCAATTTTATAGAGTTTCGTTTGAAAAACCCCCATAGCTGATATAGTGAACACCGACTAATAGAAAACATTTAAAGTATACTATATAGCTGTGAACATATATAGAAGTTCCAGTCATCCCACCTTTGAAACTTCTACATATAAACTCATCTACAATATATTACTTTTGATCAGTGGCTTAGACATATGTGCATACGATCACCCCATTATAGGATTCATGCCTACACATAAGTCTTAAGCAAGAAAACATGGCATCTTACTCTTCCATACTAAGATATCATCTCTCCAAAATAAGAGCAACACCATATCTAATCATATTTCAGGTTTGTGCCTTGAACATCAGTTGATCATGCAAGCACTAGAGTGGAACTCCAATATGCAAGCATGTCTTTGTTGAAGAACAATGGTAGTCAACCTACTTGTTCATAGACATGCCATTACTCATATCTGGGTAACATGAACATCCTTGTACATTCAAGTTCAATGTTTTTTAAACACATGCAACTAAGCGATAGAAATATACATATGCTCCTTCACATTAAGACTCATATGCATACTAATACATCTAGCAAAACTACTCATAGCATAAAAACATCATTCATAAAAACAATGCTATACATGCTCATGTAAGTTTCTGTTTGTATTCCTATGGGGCTTAGATCCCCCTGGGGCTTAGGTCTCCCAATACTAGTTTTACCTCCCTGAAAAATACCATGGGGCTTAGGCCCCCCAATACTATCTGCCAGGTACCCTGGGGCTTAGGTCACCCAATAGTTCGTATATGCGTTCATGTTCCATGATCCATGCTCATACTCAAATACTATACATAATTTTATGATCATGCCTTTAACACATGCTTTTAATATAAATCCATAAACAATTTAATACATCAATTCATCACTCAATGTTAGCGTAATTTAAATCCCAACAACAGCAGTCAATCAAACATTTCAAATCATAATTCAAATCACACTTTTCATTCATGCACCATTTCATAAACATCATTATTTATATCTCAACATAATTGAAATTACTTAACACATCCAAAACATATTGTCAACATATTGTCGATTCGGTAATAAAATCATATATCATTTGCAAAACTATTAAATAAATCAAAGTACATTTTCTCAATGAGTAGAATACTCACCTTGGCTGCGCAGATTTTAGCACTAGGTCTCCTAGACACCACCTTGCAATGTATCACTGTGGAATAACACATTGCACTATTTAGCACTTTAAATAATTAACACTCTAATTAACACTTGAATCGCTCAAGGCTAAACCGTTGGAAAACCCATAATATTTTTAAGGGTTCTAGATGTCTACCCATAAATCCTAGACACTAAATAAAACTCAAACAATACTAACCTAAAGTATTTACTAAGGGTTATACATTAAAATTACTATTTAACTATTTACTCATAATATTAATTACTAACTCACAATTATTTTCATTAACACTTTTATACTAACATTAACCCTAAAATTATATTCACTAATCTTTTTTACAAAACCCATGGTTAATTTAGGATTAAGCATCACAATAATCACAATTAATCCACAAATTAACAATCTAGATTTTAAACTCTTAAAAACTCCCAAATTAATTTAACCATCAAATTAGAGTTTCTAATCTTAAATCCATAATTACAAAACATTACCTCAATTCCAATATTATTAACCCAATAGTATTTACTAAAGGTTAATTACATAAAAATACAACTAAAATTAAATACCCAAAAGTTAGGGTTTGAAGAAAACTTATCAAGGTTTCAAGTAAGTTCCAAGTAACCCATTAGCTAAAAAAAAACACTAAATTAAACTCACATTTCAAGATTTTAACCCAAAATCTCAAGAGCACAAGTTTAGTAATTTATCTCAAAACGATTGGTGAAAACATAGATCCTTACGCTTAGATCACGTTACCAAAATCGAATTTGAGTTTGGACAGTTGGATCTTCGTAAATCACGGTCTTTCTATGAAAAACTAAAGAGAAAATGATGAAAAACCAAAAAATCCTAGACTACACGTGAAAAATGGCTCCATTCCCCTTACCATTTGAACAAAGGCCGGATGGCCTTTGTATTTTTTTATTTTTTTTATGGCCGTGCGGCCTGTTTTGAACAAAGGCCATTAGGCCCTTTTTCCTTTCCTTTTTTTTTTTTTTTTTAATAGCCATTTGGCCATCATGTATTAAATGGCCAAGTGGCCATTTTGTGTGAGTGTGGGTGCCCCATGCTTTTATATTAATTTTTTTTTTTGACTTTTTTTTTGTTTCCTTTCTATTTTATTTTCTAATTATTTTCTCTTATTTTTTTCTATTTTATTTTATTTTAGACTTTAAAAATATTTTCTTGAATTTTAAAGACACTAAATTAACTTTAATTATTAAAAATGTCTTGGACATTACAATGCATTTGATCATATATTAAGTACAATGTGAGTTTTTTATTTAAGCCCATCAATGAAATTGATAGTATCATGCCATTGCTATACATGTATGGAATTTTTGTATGAGTGCATTTATACAAAGTTGTTGAAACAATATTGATAAGACATTGAATTGTGCATGTCGTTGAGAGCATTACATTGAGGGGGAGAGAAAAAAAATTTGAGTGCAAAATTGTGTTTGAAATTGGACTCCGGACAGGGCTTGGTTAGAAAGTCTGTTTCGCTGACCATGTCCAGGCACTTGTTTCATGTCCAGAAGGGCCTTTGGTAACTAAATCACTACACAGTTCTAAATCACAATTGAAACTTATATGGGTTATTTTCTCTCAAATAACCTTCTATCTCTCTCAAAATCGGTTCCATTTGTGGTGCTTGGGCTTTCTTTTTCCATCAAATCCGTGGGATTCTACCTCTCTCATCATCAAGTAAGTATGACTTATTTCTTGATTTGTGGTTTGGATTTGTTGATTTTCTCATTTGCAATGGAGTTCGAAGTTGGGTTTCTTGTTGAAAGGATAAGATTGCTTGTTAGTTGATGGTTTGAATATTGTATTGGAAGGTTATATCCATTCCGCCATGTTCATGCTTAGGTGATGTTTGATGTGCTTATTGACTGCTCAATGATATGTCTCATTGAGAGTGTTGATTCTTTTGGTTCCCATTATCTTTTTGGTTTCACGTTTAGATAGGTTGAGTGTGCATTATGAATGGATACGTTGTTGCATTAGGTAGTTTAGTTGAGGATTTTTTGCACCTCAAAAGTTTTCACAAACACTTAACTCTTGAGGATTTTTGTTGAAAAACTTGATTGAAAGTGTTTATATGATTGAACAAATGAGCATATGTGGGTGTGTGACATGGGCATCTGTGTGAAAACTTCACAAACTTAGTTTGTGTTAATTTTTAAAATGCAGCTAATTGGGTAGTTGTGGCCACATAGGCATAATGCATTGATGTTTTTGTGCTTGATTCGTATAATCATGCATCTCATTTCATTGGCTACTTTTATTGGGAATGTGTGAGGAGAGTCTCCTAGCTTTTAGTCCCTAAGGTTGGTGTTGGTTCTCACACTCTTGGTCTTTGGAGGTGCATTTCCTAAGCTTATCTAATTGATTTGTGTGCACTATGTATGGTTGAATGGTTTGTTTCGTGTGTGCAGGATATGTCTACATCATCATCAACTTCAGTTTCAAGGAAGAGAACTTACTAGGAGTGTAAATTCGGACAGGTTATAACAGGCCGAGAAATCGGCTCCGGGCACTAATTGGCTCCGAAAAATCGAAAAACTAGGTTGGTACCTGATTATTTATAACCGGATAACAGAGTACCCGAACCCAAAGTCAAGTATTAGTTTTCAAAAAACCCAGTTATAACTAGGTAAACGACTCGAGGTCTATTAATATATTAAAAAAAAAAAAAATTACCCCCTACCCTTTTATCCTAAAGCTACACAACCTAACACGGGGACCTTTCCGCCATTTCACTTTTGCCCTAAGCCCTTTTCTAATTTCTCTACATTTCTTTCTTTGTTCTACTTTACCCTAAATCCTAATCATTGTGCCTCTGCGTTCTTCTTGTCTTCACGAATCACGCCCTACCTTCTTCTTCAGTTCTTCTTCTTCACTCCTTCTTCAGTTCTTCATCTTCAATTCTTCAGGGCCATTTCAATTCTTCGTCTTCAGTTCTTGAATTTTCGAATCCTCAACTCTGCTTCTAAAAACCCTCTCCCTCTTTACAATGTTAGGAACCCTAACCCTCCCCGCCGAAAATCCCCTTGTTTCACGCCGAAGAATACACAATTTTCTTCCGTTAGGTCTCCTCGTAATATCCCTACGACGGCCCAAAGATTTAGCAATCGGAAATGCAAGGATTCCAGTGTTGACACGGAGGCCGTCCAGCTTGTACGAGGTGCTTCGGGTGAAGCCGACGGCGTTACCGATGGAGATCAAGACAATGTACAAGAGCCAGGCCAAGATGTACCACCCGGACGTGGTGCGATTGAACGGCCAGGATTTCATGGAGATCCACAACGCCTACGCCATGCTATCTGATCCAGTGGATTTCATGGAGATCCACTTTGATCTGTACCACTTCTTTTGATTTGGTTGTGAATTTTTGTTTTTTGCTGTTTGGTTGCTGAGAAAATGTAGGAAATGAACGGAATTGGAATTCTGGGTTGCTGTTTGGTCTTTCTTTTTCTTTTCTTTTTTCTTAATTACCCGATTCGGATAACCAGTTTTCACATGGGTAACCGGGTAAAAACTGGTTAACCGGGGTACCTGATTCCGGTTCCGGTTACTGAATTCAATAACCGGGGACGCAGGAATCGGTTCTCAGTTATTACCCAATAACTGAGAACCAGCTCCGAGCTTACACCCCTAGAACTTACAAAGAAAGCCATGATTTTTATGAGTGGAATAGAAAACACTGCAATTTAGTTGAGAGTGGGTTTGTCAGGACTAATATAATTTGAACCATTTTGGTTCATCTTGGAAATCTTCCATGAGAATCAGTGGTTGAGTTTGTTTGAACCTATGATTGTTTGTCAGTGATTTCTACAACAATATGCGCCATCTTGATACCACTCCCAGGTTTGAGACAACTATATTATGAGTTTATTTATAGATTACTCCAAGTCTAGTGAGTGAATTTACTCAGATTCTAGTAACTAATTGACAACCATTTCCATATAATAACCTTGAGGTTTATCCATCCAAGACAATGATGATGGGCAAGTTTGATCCATATGGGAATTGTGTGGGATGGAATCCGCAGATTCAATTCTGATTAACTACTTGATTGGACTAGAACTATTGTTGGCTAAAATCGTGATGAATAATATTTGGCCATTTCAAAAGAAAATTAAGGTCATTATTTATAGAGCAAAATTCATTTTGGCTATTTTGGAAAGAGGTACGTTTTGCTTATGCACTCATGTGGCCTTTAGAAGCTCATCGAGATTACTCTATGTCTTTGACATTTGGAGGATTATTTCAAGAATTCTCAAGCACAAGATTCCAAACATTTGAGCTGAACAAACTGCAGAAGTTCCTACACGATGGCTAGGTGACGCTTCTATTATGCAGGCTGAGCCTCTATTTAGTAAATGGAAAATTCCAATTGTTTATGGAAGCTCACATCCTTCAGCCAACTTTCTTTCCTTTGGTGATCTCATAGGTCAAATCTCAAGCATGACAGAGATACTACAAAGTAAAGAATCAAGAATTGAAGAGTTACATCAGAAGATTGATATCTTGCAAACAGATCTGGATCATGTTTAGACAACTATTCGTACTACGATATTCGAGGATATTCAAGATCAAGTGGCCTAATGAGATCTTGTTGTCTTTTTTGTTTCCCTATCTAATTGGTGTTTTTGTTTGATGTGATGGTGGAATGTGCATGACACATTAATTGGTTTTGTTTATTTCTTTTTACCTAGACATTGTTTGGTAAATTATGGTGCTTTCATATTCTAGATTTTTCTTTGCCATGTTTGTCTTGTTGATTGAGTTGATGAGTTGACCCTTTGTCCTTTGGTAACAAAAATGGGGAGAGATTTGGACATTAAAGAATCATTTTGTTGCTTGTTGTGATCCATGTGTGTTATTATGCCATATATAAGGGGAGAGAACTTATTGGTGTCATTTATGATTGTTTGCACATAGGAGAAGAGATATAAAGGGAGAGTTATGGATATTGTTATTGAATTGTGTTTGGTTATATTAATGTATATGTGTTTAGATAACCATGTTTATCCTCATGCGCCTAATGAGTTTGTTAAGTGTTTTAGGTTTCACTTATATAATTCAAGCATGTTCTAATCTACCTGTGGCTTCATAGATTACGATAGTTTTTTGGGGAAATTATTGTAACTTATACACACCTATAATCATTTTGTCACCGAATAGCCAAATGGGGAATTTGTTAAGTTTTCTATATTGGCTCATTCGGACTCCAAAACTTTATTTTGTGTTTTGCTGATTTAAGGTAGCTTGTGCTTAGTTCTGCAATTGATGAAGAATTGAAGAACTGTAAAGAAACTGCTGAAAGAAGACAAAGACAGAGATGGACTTCTAGACATAAACAAAATATGTTCGAACGGCATATGACATTACAAAAAGTGTTTGTTACCAGAGGAGTCCTTACGACTAAGCAAATAGGCTCTCTCGGGGTTCAAGAATGTCCAAACGGATAGAGGACATGTTCGGACAAATGGAGATTTTGGAACATCCCGTTGGCATGCATATCCGGACGGCACTGTGGACAGCGCATATCTGGAAGATGTGAGTTTGGACAGAAAAAATCTGAGTTCGAACGGGATAGTTGGTTAGGGTTATGAAACCCTGGCTGCATCCGAACGCTTACTTATTGTGTTCAGATGCCACTGCCATAGGAGAAAGTTCTTCTATTTAAATGACATTTTTATGTCTAGAGTTTCATCTCTTAGTCACATAAAATTTTAGAGAAACTCTATAAATTTTGTGAGAGATCAAGTCCAAGGGCTTGGTGTGATACTACACAAGTCGCTTAAAGAAGGTACTCCAAGGAGATCATCGTGTCAATATCTTGCAAGTTTGAAGAAGCCAACAAGGTGTTTTGCCTACATTATAAGAAGACACAACAAATTCTACCGATGAGGATCGGTAAGGATCCACTAGTTGAAGATACAACGAACAAGAAGTTGGAGTAGAGGCATCTGAGGAGTGTGTTGTCCTACGACAGTGTATGGTACTGTTACTAGGGAGCAAGGTTTACTATATGAGTTGTCGTTAAATCTTTAACATATCAGTGGAATCCTAGGTTGGGCTGCCCCGGAGAAGTTTTTCCCTTAGTGTAAGTGTTTTCCTCATCGTCAACAAAATATTGTGTTGTCCATTTTATTGATGATATTTATATTGTTGATTGGATTATCTAACACTGCAGGTTCTATATTTTGATATATGTGTATATCATAAACTATTGTTGTTTGTTGTTTGCTATTCTGCGTGTTAGGGTTTATATTGGATGAACAGTTACAACCCTTGTTATTATACCGGATTTCCAAGGGAGATATTGGTTTTCTTGGGTCCCAAACAATGAAAGTTTGAGTCTTTCGGGTTGTATATTTTTTTTCTTGGAGATGAATGTGATGTATGGGTGTTGGTATATATAAGCTATATGAAATGTACATGTTTAATATTTTGGTATTTCATAAATTAACATCTTTATCTTTTGAATTTTGATTTTAAAATAATAAAACCCAAAACTTGTTTAAGAAAATATAAATCGTTATTAGCAACGAATTTAATGTTTTATTTTTTTAAAATAAAGTCATTGCTAAAAATGTTTTATTTTTTAAAAATAAGTCGACCAATAATTAGTGTCGACATAGATCTTTTTTTTTTTTTTCTTTTTTCTTTTTAAAGAAAGTCATCAGTGTCAAATTTAGAGTTCACATTGATGGTAGTTTATTATCAGTGTCGACATATCATTTTAGGTTCTGCCAATGTCAGAGCATTTGCGTCAACATCATTAGCGCCGACATGTCACCAATAAAGACCAATACTAGCGACATTTGGACTTTTAGCATTAAAAAATAAATAAATAAATCGACGCTATTAACCAATTTTTTTTATTTTTTTAATTTATTTAGTTGATGTTAATCAGCGGGATGAAATTCAACAAGCTTACATTAAAGCTAGTTTGTACTGACCTGAGATCTGGACCAATAAGTCATCCTTGTAGTAGCTTTCAACCTTTGTGGTTCAAGCTATTTCCTTCTTGGCTTGAATAATCGCCTAATAAAGATACAACATTTTTTCTTCCATGCTTTCTCTTTATTAAGCCATTTGGGCATTCCACAAAACATGTATTCACTATAGATGGATTTAAGAATTGAAAAAAAGATAGGGATGGAAAACATTGTGCTTTTCTCAATTTGAAGACTTGATGAGGAAATCTCAACACATACGAAATGTGCTTGACAATTTCATTTCTAAGCAAACTGGAAACAATCAACTACAGTTGAAAGCTTTAATTGATATTGTTCGAGTGCTTACATTTCAAAGTGTTGCTTTTAGAGGTCAGAATGAAAGTGTGGGTTCAACCAGTCTTAAAACTTTTCTTGAAATATTGGATTTGGTGGTTTGATATAATGAAAAGGTTGATGGAGTGATAACTAGAGATCCAAAAAATGTATCTTACACATCACTAATGGTACAAAAAGAAATTTTACATGTTTTTTCAACCAAAATGAAGAAGACAGTTCGCAAAGAAATTAGCAATGCAAAGTTTTGCATTATTCTTGATGAAGCTCATGACGAGTCAATGAAGGAGCAAATGGCTATAGTTTTAATATTTGTCAACAAAAATAGCTTTGTGTGAGAATTCTTTATTATAATTATTATTATTATTATTATTGTTATTGGTTTGTTCATGCCCCTAATATTACGACATTAACCCTTAAAAAAATGACATTTTGTATTATCTCATCATAATCTAAATATTCAAGACGTTCGAAGGTAAGGGCAAGAAGTAACATATGAGGTGGGCGAAATGAATTGCAAGCTTTGGTTTCAAATGATTGTCCACATGCCTACTACATTCATTGTTTCTCGCATCATTTGCAATTGACATTAGAATTGGCATCAAAAAAAGTTGTTCTAATTCATCAAATCTTTTGTTAAATTATTTTCTAATGTCAATATTGTTGGTGCCTTATGCAATTGTAATGAAACATTGAGAGTTGCTCAAGTTGCTGAAATTGCTTACATGATTGAAATTGAAAAGATTGGGAGTGGAAGGAGACTTAATCAAATGTTAGTTTACAATGGGCTAGAGATGCTTTTTGGAATTCTCACTTAAGATCAATTTCTAACTTGATCAAAATTCTCACTTGTGATGTTCTTCTTAAAATCATTGATAAGGGAACTACTTATTCCCAACAAGAAGAAGCAATGTATGTTTATCAGATAATGAATTCATTTAAATTTGTCTTCATTTTGCATCTCATTAAACAAACTATGCAGATCATTGATTATCTATGTCAAGAATTGCAATCCAAATCTCAAGATATTTTAAATGTCATGCATCTTATTTGATCTACTAACACATGTATCCATCAATATAGAGATGATATATGGGACGATTTACTTATCAAAGTGAAATCATTTTAAGAGGAACGCAAAATAGATGTCTTGTATATATATATGAACACTTATTATGTTGAAAGATAAGGTCGAGATCGCCGCAATAGATTCTTAATTGCAAGAATTAAATTGTCGATTTAGTGAGCATGCGATAAACTTATTCTCAGCTCAGCTCTTGATCCTCGAGTTGTGCTCGAATATTTAAAAATCCATGATATTTTTTAGTTGCTAAACATCTTTTATCCGAAAGACTTTATCGACATTGAAAAGGAACAATTAAAAATATAACTTCACCATTATGAGCATAATGTAGTTCAACATTCAGACTTTCGGGGATTATCAAATATTTTTAAATTGTGCCAACATTTGGTTAGCACCGGAAAATCAACTTTCTATCAACTTATTTTTCGAGTTATTGTACTTGTATTTACTCTTCTCGTTTCTCCTAAAACAACAGAGCAAGCATTTTTCAGTCATGAAAATTGTCAAAACTATGCTTTACAACAAAATTAAAAAAGAGTTTCTGACTGATTCTTTGATGTTGTATATCGAAAGAAAAATTGCTGTGAAATTTAATACAAATTCAATCATAAATGATTTTTTAGATTTAAAAGAACGTCGGATTCTATTTTGATAGATGTTTGAGTTGAAAATGGAAATATATTAAGAACAATTATTTTATGTCTTTTATTTATTTTGTTAACACTACTAATTTTATTTTTTATATTAATTTAATCTTCAAACTGAATTTATATATTTTTTATTCATACTTTAGTTCCTTATTTTTATATACTTTTCATTGATGTTTTGGCCGCTTTCCATAAGAATGTCTTGCTCCTATATCTCCCACAATTTTGACAGAACAACATATAGAGAAAATTAATATTCCAACATGAAAGAAACATAGTTCTAACCTTTGTTTTCGGGAATTCAAAGAGAGAGTTCGATAATATATGGTCACTTCCCCACAAACCCAGGAGAAATAGTGAAATACCCACACTACATTCATTACAGAAAACCTTAAAAGACACTATTTCATATATTTCCCACTAATCAGTACTTCGCCCTACGCCGCCACGTACGCCGCTGCTCAGCGCCTCCTGCTTGCCGGCTCCTTTTGAGAGTTGAAGTACACCGTCGCCACCGGCAACCCCAAATCCAGCTGCCCTGCAAAAAGTCGGGTACTAAAGTTTGCACGCGACACTGGCTGGTCCACAAGTCCCAGAGGAGCCTTCTGCCGGAAAAGCACCAATATGTACCGATGAATTCCGATTGGTGGCCGTGGCCCTACATATGGCAGTATCTCCTTGCCTGCAACACAAAATAGTACTATTTAGTAAATACGTGACAGCAAAAATTAATAGTAAATTTATATACAGACGAACGTGACAGTAAAAATAATCAATCAGTTCTGCAATACTGTGTACTGAATTTGTTTTGATGCTACTATAAGCTGCAGTAATATTTAGCAAGCTCATGTTAAAAATTGCCAAGTGGGCTTCTACATGTTCTCCACGTGGAGAACCTAGAGAAATGCCATTTGGGATCAAGGAGGGCAAGGTGACAATGACAAGTGGCACCAAACGTGTCACAATCAACGTAGGTGGATTATGAGCCAATCACGTGTCATCTAAAATCATTCATGCAATTTGTACATAAAAAGACAAAAGTTAAACATAAAAACACAAAACTGATATAAGATTTTTACAAAGAGATTTTAGAAACAAAAAGAAAGCATACGTTGAATGTTTACAAAAGTGTTTTGCCACGTGGCGAGAGCAGCATCAAGGGTGGTGCCAGCGTATGATATGTATTTTGGCTGATTTTTGCAACTTTTTGCGGCTAGAGACAGTTGTTATTGAGCAATTGGTGTAGACATTTTTTGAAGAATATATTGGGGGTGGGGGAACATCACGATGTGATGTAATAACCCTTATGATTTCCATTTTTCTGAAATATAAGATATATATATATATATGAAACATCCGATCGAGACCAAAGACATGCATGCTGATTTTTCCTGAAAGATTCCTTGTGACCCTATCAAGGAAGGATGACCAGTGATACGCTATTAAATCAACAAATTGTCACCTTGGGAACATAAAACTAAAAAGGAAAAAAAAAAATCTTCTAAAAAGTATTAGCAAATGAAAGAAGCTATTAAAAAAAAATGTTTATTGAGTTAAGTAGTTTGATTTTGAAATATGAGACTAAAGAAACTTATCAGCTTGCATGCATGCATTCAGTTGTGGATGGGAGAATTTACAGAAATTTTCAGCATAACTCTACATGGATTTCCAAAACAAAAAGGAAAAGAGAGAGAGAGAGAGAGAGAGAAGGCTAGCTGAGATGGAATAAGAAAAGTAATACTTTTAAAGAAAAAGAACACTAGTGTGAAGTATATCATTTGCATTTGCTTGTATTTTTCCAAGATCCAAACAAAGTCTAGAGACACTTGGTTTCTACCTCTAGTCGGGTTTGTTCCACCAGGCATGTCCACAACAATCCTACAAGCACAAACAAAGTGGATGCATGAAGAAGAAAGCGGCTGGGAAATGAAAATCATATATATATATAGCTAGATGGAGAAGTCAATATATATGAAGATCAAGTGACCGACCAATGAACCCATTCTCGCATGGTGGGCTCGCTAGGGCTAGGAGCATCAGGATCAATCATCACCTGCTTAATGAACATCATGAGTCTTTTAGCTATATATCCCATACACACGCATGAAAAGACACAATAATAAGCAAGATTGACAAAATTAAAGATCGCGCATGCATGCATGCAAGCTAAAGCCTCCCCCATAGACACGCACAGACCAGAGAGTATAGCTCGTCGGAATGCCCAGAGAGAGTCACTTTCGGAGGATTGACAGCCATTGAAGGTTTGATATCACATCCATTTGTCACGTGCTTGGGGCCAAAGTAGGCAGACATGTTCACAGTCGGAACAAACATGTCTACAACATCACCAATCACTCGCCCCACAACAAGCGGATCGACGGAGGCAGCCATGAGAAAAAAAAAAAATTAAGGAAGCTCCGAGGCAAAGAGCACCAAAAACGAAAAACAAAACAATTAGACTTGTTATGGCCTGATGGTGAGACATGAGTATATATTAATATATATAGTGAAAAGGTAAAATGGGCCTCATGGTACATGCATAGGCCATCACAAAGTAAGAAGTGCAGCGATCAACACGTGTGAGGCCACTCCATAGGAAAAACCACCATCCTTTCTTTTCCTTGTTACAAATGGCTGCATCATAGCCCTCCGTTTCGTCCATATTGTATTAGCCAACAGTAAAATGCTTAAGGGTGGAAGTCACTTGATCCTGGTATCTATCCCTTTGAATGCAAATAATCTTTTAAAGACAAGTTTCGAAATAAAAGCTTTGTATAGTGTGTCGAAAAATCTAGCGGGCTGAAGTGAAGTCCATAATATCATCATTATCAAGCACATGACCTAAAGATAAGCATGAATTAACTTTCAGGCCAAAAAGGCTTCGTGGAGCCCACAGGAAAAAAGAATCAGTGCCTTTTAGAGCAGGTACAGATTGTAAAGGTGGACCTTGAAGCACTACAGCGCAGGTCTCTCTGTAACTTCCATTGCAGTGGCTGTGTTCTTAACGCAGAATGCATTATATTGGCTGTTTAAGCCTTGTTTAAGGAGGTAATATAAATGACCCGTGAGATTAATTCTGTTCGGGGAACTTGTTCGAGTGTGTTAGTCTTTATCAAATACTTGGTTCGTAATCTTCTATCAGCCGTTGATTATTGCAGAAGAGGATCCAATCAGAGAGACTGTGCAGAAGATTATATCCATTTTCTATGGGGCCGGCCCAGTTCTGCCACAGAAAGAGTGCAGCTAGTTTTTCCTTTTGCCAACTGCAACATGCCACGTGAAAGAAGGCACAGGGGTTGTATAATTATCCACAAGTGATTTTCAGAGTCTGTCAAGTCTTTATATGGGATGGGACCTTTGTTGTGATGCGATGATGTGTTTGAACTTAATTTACAGGGGAGTGTTAAAAAACCCTCTTTATACTTTTCTTACACGTTCACTCTCTCACAATAGAATAAAACCTAAACTACATGCATGAATCTCACTCCATATAAGAGGATAGATGTGTAATGAATGTGTAAGGAGTATTTTTTTTTTATCTTGTCCCTAATTTATATATCACGATTTTCTTCTTTGTTTTCTAACTTTTCTTTTTGTTATGAACCGGCTAAAGGAACTTATGATGCGGGAAAAAAAATTCAATTTTATTTTAGAAAAGAAATTCTAAAATTAGTTCTTATTGTTATATTGATTTGCAATAAATTTTATGTGGTATAAAAATGTTATGAGAATTCTTTATGGTATGCTAAAATAACAAATAAGTTCCTACCGTCAAATTTTGTCCAAAATCTTAACGAATTTCGTTAAAATGCCAGATTAAGGGTGGTTTGGCCACCTCTTCAATTTTTTTGGCTATTTTTTGGATAGCTGAAAAACCTCCCATATGGCCAAGGGCCAGGAGGTCATTTCGCCACCCCTACAATTTTTTTGGTCATTTTTTGGGTAACTAAATAATTCCTAAATGGCCAAGGGCAAGGGGGTCGTTTGGCCACCCCTACAATTTTTTTGGCCATTTTTTGGGTAGCTGAACAATCCCCAAATGGCCAGGGGCAAGGGGGTCATTTGGCCACCCCTTTCAACCATATCCGGGGTGGCTGAACCACTCCCGTGGCCATTTAGGGTGGTTCAACTCAAAAAAAAATTTAAAAAAAAAAAAAAAAAAAAAAAAAAAAAAAGAAAAAAAAGTAGCCATCCCACCCCTTCTTCCAACTTAGTTTCCTTTTTTAGAAGAATAGAATTAAAAATGGTTTTTAGTTTTATATATATATTTATTATTGGTGACAAGTTTTGTTATATAATTAGATCTGACATAGCACAGTAATTCTAACGCCTCCATAATTAAATAATTAAATTTATGGGTAATTACCTTTTCCCCCCATCAACTACCAGCCATTGTCAATATGCCCCCATGAACTGACACCTCGACCAAAAGAGAGCATCCAACTACCAACTTTACACACTTTGCCCCCTTCCGTCAAGGAATTCCGTTAACTTGGACGGAATATTCCATTTTTTGGCGTTAATTTTGGTTTAAAGACCAAAATGCCCTCCAACAGTAATTAATAAAAAAAATATTAAAATTAATATGTTTAAAAAAGTTGAGGGCATTTATGTCTTTTTACGAATTAAACTGACGAAAGGGGGCAAAGTGTGTAAAGTTGGTAGTTGGATGCTCTCTTTTGGTCGAGGTGTCAGTTCATGGGGGCATGTTGACAATGGCTGGTAGTTGATGGGGGAAAAGGTAATTACCCCTTAAATTTACTTAAATTGAAATGTTACTCATAATGCTATCAAACTAATCAATTGGTAATTAGTTGAATTCACTACACAACATTAATTTATCAGAGTATATTATAGTGAAAAGCGGAAATAATTAAATTATTTGAGACCAACTATCATATAACCTCAAACAACATCGTGTATCACTAATATAGACTCGGAGTCTCGAAATGAACTTTCTAATAACATTAACAAATAACATCTAACTAAGTAAACCTGACAATAAAAGTCATTCGATCTTCATCCCAACGAATTTCTCTCTCTACAACCTGACAACCTATTAATCTGTAAAACAACAAAGTGTTTCACAGTGAAAAAAGTAACTCTGTAAGTCTACGACCTCGTAACAATTTAAGTGTGAGTTTTGGCTCATAGAACTAGTTTATATAATGAGCCTTGAGCAATAGTTTGTAATCTGCTTAGATCATGTAAGTGTTGTCGATCTCCATTATTACCCCACAGAAAAATATGTTTTATTGTGAAATGAGTTTGGCATATATAAGTTATGTCTGGTAACAATTCATTTGTATTTTAATGCAAGATTCATGCGTTATAAACAAATTGTAAGTTGTATCCCAATGGTAGTTATTGTACGTATACCGTTGGCCTCTATGATAAAATAAGCCCAGAGCCAGTCAAAGGTGCATGCTTCTATTCATTTTAATTCCTTGAGATTATCGGTTTGTACTTTTGTTTAATTAGTCTTATTTTGAGTTTATTATGTTACTTGGTCTTATTTATGTTTTAATTTGACTAGTTATTCAGTTTGGGGTTAACAGTTAAAGCCCGGCCATAAATTATTTCAATCAAGAAGAGGGATATAAAATTTTCAGCAATGATTGCACTTGATCTATGCAACCCTTGTGATGCCAAGGAAATAGTGTGATACTTTGAACAACTAGGTGTGATGCAAGTTTATGAAAATTTATTTTTATTTAATTTTAGTAGTTAATAGTATTTCTATAATTTTATGTTTCTGAAAATCGAGCCTTATTTTGGATTTATTATGTTGTTAGGTTGGGTATTATTTTTGGGTTTTACTAGTTATTTGGTTTGGGCTTAATAGTTAATTAAATCCTAAAGAGACCAAGTCCATTACAGAAAGTATAGAGTACTCCTAATCTCATGATAAGGAAAAAAAAAAAGAATTATTCATTGAATTTTATTTTAATTGATAATTTATCTTTAAATTAGTAGACTCTATTTATAGTGCAATGATGTATGTGTAGTAGAGTCCAATCCTCTCAAATTATTTTTTTAAATTTGAGAGAATTTGGGCTGAAACCCATCCGACTGGATAAATGATTGTGCAGTTTAATTTTTATTTAATTAAGTAGGTACCATAAATGCAATCACGTGCTTAAATTCTTTCAAATTTTAATAAATAATTCAAAAATTTTTAATCCGTTAAATATAGTGCAAAGTATGAAATCAATGTAGGTGGCCATCAGGGCACGTGGGTCATGAATTTGGTAAGCCATGCACTGCATGACCTAAAGTTTGGCAGGTGGAAGATGCTTCTGTAAAACTATTGGTCATCATCTCATCTCATTGCCTTGGTGACAGCTGGCTGATGATGTATACGTACGACCCAATGAATATTAATTTTGGATTATCTTCAGAATCTCAATCTTTTAAAAAGCGGTTACAGATGCAGTTACTTTTAGGCAGTTGCGGTTGCGGTTAATTAGCAATTTTAGCAAATAACTGCAACTGTCTTTTCAGCCTTAATGCTAAGAGACTTGGTTTTGGTGACATTTTCATTAGATTTAAGATTAAAATTCCTCTGAGTGCAAATAATTTCTTAGGGCCACGCCCACCAGCAAAGTAAGAGTCTTACTCAATCTGTGTGGAATGGCACTTTACATGGTTCGAGGTTTGCCTAACAGGAGTGAGGTGAGTACACGAAGTGGTCTTACTTTGGAGAGATTCAAAAATAAATAAATAAATAAAAAGAAGAAGAAAGTTTACATACTTCCTTTGAACTACCACTCAATTGACAATGTTTACCCCAAACTACCAAAATTTATCAATGTCCCCCAATGATGAAAATACCCTTAATAATTTTTATTTTTATTTTTTTAAAAAAAAAAAAAATCTATAAATTTGATATGTAAAAAAGGGGGAAAAAAAAAACCAGGGGGTGGAAAAAAAAAATTGAATTTATAGTAGTATTTTGGTTTTATTGATCGAAAACAAAATAGGGTCATTTTTGTCTTTTTGCTAGCCTTAAGGAGGACATTGACAATTGTTTGGAAGTTTGTGAGGACATCGTTCCAATTAAAAGTGTCGGAAGACTATCAATAATTATTGGGTAATAGTTTAAAGGGGATACGTGAACTTTTTCTTAAAGAGAAATATATGTAGCATTTAATGGTGATTTTTATTGTTACGTCAGAAAGTGAACATTTGAAAGCATATATAGTATTTCTCTTTACTTTTTAGGCATTTCCTCCACATATCTTGGCTCAAACTTCTGTTATCATTTTGCTGAAACAACCCATCAGGGTTGTTACTTTTAGGGTAAATGTATCATAGCTCCCTGAGTCGGAGCCTGATTTGAAAATAGTCCATCACTTTCTAAAAATGAGTTTTAACTCCTTCAATTTTTCACAAATTTAAAACAAGTCATTCCATCACTTTTCTGTCCATTATCGCAACCCCTAGATGGATCTATGGATGACTCACAGGCCACGCCCTCCCAACCCTTCATATTTTTATTTATTTTTTTTAAAAAAAAAAAAATCTTTTTAAATAAAATTATTAAAAAATAATATTTTTAAGGTGATGTGGCAAAAAGGCTGACGTGGCACTAACAGAAGTGGCAATTTCAAATTCGCAAAAAACTGAAGGAGTTAAAACTCATTTTTTAAAAGTGAGGGATCATTTTTTCAAATCGCGCTCCGACTCAGATAGTTATGATACATTTACCCTTAGATTTCACACAAAACATATTCCACCCCAAATATCCAATTTCCTTTGGAGTACACATTTGAGTCGCACACTTTTCTCTTGAATCCCCAACTATAAATCTTGGGCTTAGGGTTTAAAAATTCTCATACGGATCTTGGAGAAGAAAAAGAGATATACAATCCATTGATTAAGGTTGCTTTTCATCCACTGTTTTTCCTTTGGATTTTCTCTTTTTTTCTTCAAAACCTCGGCCCACAAACACAGAGAGAGGCCTCAAGATATTTTGCACTCTTATAAGCTGATTTGGGCCATTTGGCTGAGTGGCTCCTTGCTTTGCGGGTATCGGATAAATTTTTTTTTAAAATTGAGATGGAAGAACTTTCTCTAATTCGGTCTATAAAAATGTAATGAATTCTTTTTATATATAAGAAACGTACTTTTTAAATAGTAAAGATAAAGTCCGAAGAAATTCTTTCAACTTAGTCGATCAAACTAGTATATGTCTTTAGAGTCTCACGTGTATTTTTAATAAAAATAAAAATACGTTGACATTTATCTTTAAAACATGTAATTTTTATCTGCATTTTATAAATGAATGTGTAAATCACGTACTATAAAAACAAATATCAATTTAATAATTCAGATTGAAAGAACGTTCAAAAATACCTTTATTGATTGACCATTATTATCCTTAAAGCAATGTCATCAACTTGTGTACTGGTTGGTTGTTTAAAATCATGTCCCAACCAACCCCCACCCCCCACCATTATAACTCATTTTCCGTGTCATTATAACCATATTTCTCATAATCCCAAACAACTAACATTATTTTAAAACCAAAATAGTGTTTTCACTTTTCACTGGTATTTGCAATTTATGTTTGCGAGTTAAGTTCAAGTTTATGTCGTGTCGAAGTATAGGTATAAGATTATATAGGTCAACTCAAACCCGACCAATTTAATTAAACAAATCAAACACCTTAACAATAACCCTTTAATTTTATATTGAGTTCGTGTCGGGTTCGCGGGTTATGTCAAAAATTGCTTGCTATTATATTGTATGTCGTGTCGAAGTATAGGTATAAGACTACATAGGTCGTAATGAGTAATGTTAGAAGTCACTTTTTTGTCGCTCTTGTTTCCCTCCAAAAATGACGTGACTTTTAAAATCATTATTGAACTTATGATTTATCACTATTAAATTTTGATCAAGTAGTGATTTTAAAAGCCACATCATTCGTAAAAGGGCACGAAGAAGACACAAGAGCGGCTTAGCTTCTAGAATAACTCAGGTCAACCCTAACCCTATCCATTCAATTGTGAAATAAATAGTTCATGGGTTGTTTATTGCTATTATGTTGTATGTCGTGTCGAAGTATGGGTATAAGACTACATAGGTCGTAATGAGTAATGTTAGAAGTCATTATTTTGTCGCTCTTGTGTCCCTCCAAAAATAATGTGAATTTTAAAATCATCATTCAGCTTATGATTGATCACTATTAAATTTTGATCAGGTGATCATTTTAAAAGCCACATCATTCGTAAAAGGGCACAAAGAAGACACAAGAGTGACTTCTAGAATAACTCAGGTCAACCATAACCCTATCCATTTAATTAAACGGGTCAAACTCCCCAACCTTAACTTTTTAATTTTGTGTCAGGTTCGCTGCCGTAAAAAATTGCCGGCCCTAGTTTTCACCGTCTTAAGATATGTAAATATTGTTTCTTTGTCCTGTCCAGCTTTGCAGCTTATTGCCAAACCCCAAATCCTTCATCTTCTACATATATAAACCAAAGAAGATAAGGGTCCGTTTCTGTGAGATGTTGACAATTTATAAATTTCCCGTGAAGCACAAAACTGTCCCAAATGAATGCTACCAAAACAAGGGCCATAATTGAAAAAATTGTCTCTCCAAAACCAAGCAGTAGCGTCTATAGCACATGTTATTGGAGGCCCACATCAGAAGTTTCTTTCAATTTGCAGGAAATGCCTAATCAATAAAACATTCTAGTTTACCCTACACTAACAGCTACAAACAACAAACAGGGCATTCTCATATTACCAACAACAAAACAGAGAACAACAACTACTGACTGTCACTGGAAGGTGAACAACATATACAGGCAACAAAGTAACAACAGGCAGAGGTAGATGGGTGCTCTAAGGTGGTTGTTTGATGAAGAATGGCCGTAGAATTCAGAGGAATCGACTGCTAGAGGCATTCCGTCGCTGTCCAGAGTGCACGACCGAGGATCAGAGCCGGTCGTGCTCATCATGATTGCTCGGATGACCGCCGAAACTGTGTGAATGTAAGCCGTTCGATTCTTGGCGAGCAGCCATGTCAGTCCCATGAGCTGGCACTCCTTGTTGTGCATTTTTGTGGTCCTGGCCTCTGATTTGCTTGAATTTAAAGCTTTCTTCTTGTTAAGCTACATCAAATTATTGTCTCAATTAGAAAACCAAATGATGCATGGCCACTGTATTGGGCAACACATGTTTGGTAAAATGAAGATTTAAATTACTAATCAACATCTAATCACAATCTGCTAAAGTCAGCCTAATAACCGAAATAAATAAACAAAAATGGATTGCATAAAAAATAAAAAAAAAAAAAATCGAAAAATAAATAAACAATAAGCATAATTAAACATGCATCAGTTTACGTTCCTATAATTAAGCATTGTTAGAAAAAAAACTCGTGACTCTAATCATGTCATCCGGTAAATAACGGTGAAAACAACAGCAGGGGAGGGCTAAATTCTAGATGGCAGTCCAACTCGCCTTCGGGCGCGTGTAATACAACCTTTCTTTTTTTTCTCCTACAGCTTTCAAACAAAATCCTATTTGTTTCTCTAAAAGGGAAAAAAATTGAAACCATAAAACTATTCTTTTATTCACTTGCATTATTTTATATTCCTTCATTTTTTATTTTTTTTTCCCCTAATAGGTTTGGATAAGGACATAAGGTGGTGGTGTCTAGCCCAACCTCATCTTCCTCCTTTTGTTAAAAAGCGTACAGTAGACTCGCCCTCATTGCGCGTGTAGAATTACCCCCAACGCTTGAAAGTTGAAACAGTGACCAAATTTGCAGCAAAAACTTTCCCAATTCCAGAGATTGGAAGGAGACCCTGATCTAATCAGATTGTTCTGCTTCGTGTTTGTCCCTCACCCAATGAAGTGGAAATCAAAACGAACAGAAAGAAATAGTTTCAGAGAAGAAAACTCACCATATAGAGACTGTTCAAGCACCTGGAGCACCCACCAAGACCTGGAAATGCGTTGACATTGGAGCTGCTACTCAAGCAATCCCTCTCCAACCTCTTCACACTGTCATCCCCAACAAGTTTCCCCATCTGGGTCACCGAGAACGCCTCCGGGCAGCTCAGCGGGTGCAGCCTTATGCCGCAGTAACAGTACATTACATCACAGGTTTCATTGGGTCTCGCCACTTGTATTCCCTTTTCCTTGAGGGCTTTCCCCAAGTCATCCACGCAGGTTTCTGAATCGTCCGGCAGAAGCGGAAGGTCATACGACGTCGTGGTGGCACTGCTATGACCTGCAGCGGCGGCGCCCACTCTGCTCGCCCTCCCTAGGGCTGTGGCAGAGTAGGCAGCGTACAGCCACGTGGCTAGCACAGGGCAGCACCGGCTGCGGTGGAGCTGCCCATCGGCGCCATCCTTTGCGGCGCCACACGCGGCCTTTATCCCGTGGAAAAGCTCATCCGGGAGGTCTAGCGGGCAGCCGGCCACATTGGATTGTTCGGGGAATGCAGGGATTGTTCCTGGTGAAGATTGGGTTGGGTGGAATGGCAGGATTGTGGCCGGGTCGGGGTTTGGCAGACCCGTAGAGGCGGGCAGAAGAATGGAGAAGAAAACAAAGACGGAGAAGACTGGTCGGTTCGGGGACATTGGTACGAAGGAAGTGTCTCTCTTTCTTTGTGTGAGAGAGGATATGTGGGGGGTGTGGGTTTCGTTTTTGCTTTATGGTGTTGGCACTGTTGGAGGAGGTCTGAAGATGGTCTACCATAGTAAATATGGTCTACAATTATTTGGCTACCCGTTCAAAATTCGAGTAAATAATTGTGAAAAATTATTTATGTAATTTAATAACCGAATAAATAGTTAAATAACTTAATTTTTATTCTATCATATAAGTTTTTTAAATGACCTCTCACAATTACCTTTTTAAATTTTTAATACTTCGAACAAATAATTGTAGATAATCTTAATCCGTCACGAATTGGAATTCACTGCAATTATTTGTTTGAATTGTTTGTAATTAGTAAAAAAAATTTATATGAGATTCATTTACTCAAACAAATTTTAGAATATCCGACAATCTATTAAGGTACGTAAGAGATTATATATAAGATTCACTTATTTAAATAAATTTTAGACTGAAATCAGTCTAATAAAATGACATGTGCTTCTCGCTTATTAACGGATACGTGTCACTTTATTAGACTGATTTGTAGCTAATTTATGTCGGTATCGGATCATCTATTAGTGTAAAACATTGTATACAAGATTCACTTATTCAAAGAAATTTCAGATTGTCTGGTTGCCTACAAACAAAAGAAATTCATTTGAAATTACTACAACAATGGAGACAAACATTAGTGAATTTTTCAATCCGATGGCAGTGGACCCAGTGGGTGCTGGTGTTGGGGTTTGGAATTGGAGGGAAGGAGGGAAAAGGAAGGTGGGGCTTGGGTGAGTTTGGCAGTTTGCTACCACTAGATCTACCTTTAGAGTGGTTGCCGGCAAAGTTGGTGGGGATTAGTAATAGTATCATGAAGAAATCATTCATAGGGAAGGGGGAATTAATTTGGGCTTTACGAGGTATAGCTAAGTAAAGTACATACTTTCTTTTCTTTTTTTCTTTTTATTATTATTATTTTTTATTATTATTTATTTATGCAATCCATTTTTGTTATAGAAAAATAAATGCAAATAAATAACATCACGGGATATAGCTCCAATAAAATAGTACAACATGCTTTTAATATGAGTATAAATTTAAAGCCACGTATGGTATATGGAATATTCATTCATTTAGAAATGAGAAAAGAATAGAATCATCATTTATATGCTTTAATTTTGTGACAATACATGATTTTTTTTTTCTATGAAATTAAATCAAAATTATTAAAATATTCAAAAAATAATAATATTTTTTTTTTAACACTATTATTATATTAATCTGTTAGGTCTCTCTCTCTCTCTCTCTCTCTCTTTCTCTCTCTTAATGAGTGAATCAGTGGTTTTAAGGTCTTTTTTTGGTATGAAAGTTACCACCTATGATTAACATGAAAAGACTGTTATAGTATCTAGTTAAGACATGAACACAGTTTATTACTACTTTTTGTTAACATAAACTCTCAAGGTTTAGATTTTAATTATTTCACATCTGTATGTTAGACATTGATACAGTTGAAAACTTCAAAATTTAATTTAAAAATCAAAGTTAAACTCTAGAATATATTATGTAATTATTCTATAACTTAAAGACCTAATATTTTACCAATATATTAACTTCCTCTTATTTCCATTGCAATCATAAGTGCAATGTACCCTAACTTTCATATGCTATTAATTTTTTTTTTTTTTTTCTCATTAAAAAGACGAGCAGGGAGACTAACTGTAGTTATTTTACCTGGGTGTAGTCATAGTAACACATGTTCGCTGAAAGCCACCCATAAAGGGCCTAGATAGTGGAACTGCAGGCCTTCCCTTAAATCTGACTAAACCATAATCTAACTCAGCCCCATCAGGACATCATTAAAACCCAAGACGACTAACAATAATAAGATTAATGATTAACATTTCGAAAGTCTAACTCTCACTCTAATGTTGCTTCTTCTTCTTCTTTTTCTTTTTCTTTTTCTTTTTGCTTTTTTTGAGATAATCAAACTCATCCAACCTTCCTGACAAACAAAGAAAAAAAAAAAAAAAAAATCCTACATTTGTAGTTTGGGTAATTTTCTTTAAATCAGTGTTTGTGGGATATTAGAAATTGACCTATAAGGGATTTATTTGTTAATTTTATTTTATATATATATATATATATATATATATATATATATATATATATATATATATATATATATATATATATATATATATATATATATATATATCTTCTTTTCTATTCTCAAAACAAAAATATTAACAAATAACCCAAAACATAAAACGGGGTTGAAATCCTAATTAGCTTACAGCTTTCTTTTGTCAAATTATTTATTTATTTATTTGGGTCTCAATTTTTTTTTTCTTTTAATATTTGTTTTTCTGATCAGTTTTGGGCCTCAATTTGATCTCACTTCCAAGTTAACCAGGGACTATAAAAATGTAGAATCAGCAATCATAGAAAATGGTAAAGTACAATTAAGCAGAGTGTCGTTTATTATTGAGTAATGAAATCTAGAAAATTTCCAATATCCATGAAATTCTAGAGTCCAGATTGATTGATTGGCTTTGATTAATAAGAAGAAAGAAATGATCATTTGGCCTCTCGAGGCACGAATTGGAGACTGTGTATACAAATATTTACTAGGTTTTAAAGGTCAAAAAATTTAGAAAGAATTTTACTTTTAAGTGTGTTCAAGTCCATTTTCTAAAGAAGATATTAAAACGTCTCAATTTAAGGTATTAATTTATCAAAAAATCTCAATTAGAAGTCTTTTATTAAGATTTTTCGTTAAATCCTATCAAAATTCTCAAATTAATCCTATTTTTTTTAGGAAAAAAAAAATTATAAGATTTAGGTGGAAAATTCTAACAGAACATCTCTAATTAAGACTTTTCGAAAAATTAATATCTTAAATTAAAACGTTTTGAAGTTCATGTATCTATTTTAAAAAAGAATGAAAGTTTGGTAATCTTAAATAAAGTTATTCCAAAATTTTAAAATACAAAATGTAATATATTACATTATGTATTTGTTAAATGCTTTTGGAGAATAGAAAGTGTGGTTAACTTGTTATGACCTTTTTGACTGCTGTCCAGGCTGAAACCCACTTGGCCAATCTTTATGCAATGGGGTTTAAAGCTTGACATTCTATTGGCAATAGAAGATGCACAACATAATTTATAACAAAAGGTGACAAAAAGACTTTGACAGCTTGTTGCAATCGAACCTTTATCTTACTTTGATGTCCTCTACCCTATGCTTTTTTTTTGGTTCTCTTTCTTTCTTTTGTCTTTTCAGTTTCTTTTTCACACAATTTCAGGTATAATTCATTCCTGAAAATCCACTTGTAAAATTAAAAAAAGAGTGCATCAAATTTACATGCCCATTATTAAGATTTCACTTATGCTCCGTTTGTTTCGGCGTAAAATGATTTCTAGAAAATAATTTCGGTATTTTTCGGTGTTTGATAAAGGCGAAAATAATAGTCAACCAGAAAATGATTTCTGTTTGATAAAAAATGCTTAGTAAATTCCGGAAAATGATTTACGCTTTTTAAAAGCGTAAATCATTTTCCGAAGACGTCTGACGCGATCGATTTATTTAAACGACACAGTCGACCTTTACGTTCAAGCAGCCGACCACCATCGAAATCTTGCCGGTATCGGATTCCGACAACATCGGCTTAATGTTGTCGGAATCCGGCGACGGAATCCGGCCACTTTTGCCGGAATCCGGTCAGCCCAGATTCCGGCAACCAATCTGGCCGGACCGGATTCCGGTGATCTGGCCAGACCGGCCAAATTCCGGGGATCTGGTCGGATCTGGCCAGATGGCCGGAATCCGGTCGGTCTGGCCAGATCCGACCAAATCGCCGGAATCCGGCCGACCTCTCTGGCCAGAGCCGGCCGGGAACTGGCCAAGGCCGGCCGGGAACCGGCCAGATCGCCAAAATCCGGCCGGTCTGGCCAGAGAGCCTGCCGGCTCTGGCCGGATCCCAGCCGGCTCCAGATCCATCCGGCATCTGGCCGGAATCCGGCCACTTCTCCGGAATCCGGCCATCCCAGATTCCGACGAAATTGTCCAGATTCCGGCCATTATCTTGAATTCTAGCTATATTAGCTGAAATCAAGTAAAAATAGTCAGAATCTTGTCGGTTAGTGATGGAATCTCGTCATCGATGATTTTTATATTATTTTATATTAATATTTATATATTTTGAATAAAAATTAATTTTTATAGGTTAATATGTTTGAATGAAAATATAAAAAATATTTGTAATTTTCTGTACGCGCCAAATACCGAAAAATGCTTTCGGCGGAAAATATTTTTCAGAAAAATGACTTTCCTGAAACCATTTTACATTGAAACAAACGGAGCATTAATCAATGTGAGACACGTAGAATCGTAACATAGTCATTTCTTACTTGCTTTGACTTGTTTCGACAATTCCGATTAGTATTTATAATAACATTGGTAAAAGTATGATCATCCCTAAATGTCTTTGGTATGCAAGTAATAAGAATAATTTTCAACTAACTCTTAGATTTTTTTTTTTTCTTTTAACAAAAAAAATCCAATGATCGGTTAGAATTGTTATATTAGCATTATAAGATAATTGTGAGATAAAAATGCAGTTTTTAACATTACTCATGTAATACGACTTTATATACCTCTTAATTTGGTGTGAGGTGAATTCTCGGTTCGACCTCAAGGCATTTACTTTAATATAATGTTAAATTAGTATTTGCTCCTAAACTTTAACTAATAAGAAATGATGAATTTAATCATTTAAATAGGAATCATATTATTGAATAGATTACTATATAATTGTAGTAGTAAAAATTACCCCTTTTTTTTAACAATTACTCATATCTATGTATTTAGAGAAAAACTTGCATAGTCGCCTATCATATCACAATATACATCATTTGGTCATATCAATCACATGCAAGAGTGGTGTCTTTTTGCTCACCCAAACAAATCTTTCATAAGATTTGAGGTACAAAATCTTTATTTTATGTTTTTTTCTGAAAAATGTTTTTCGAAATTTCCATAAAATACGGCAAAGATTCTCTTTTCAAAACAGGCGTGCTTACAATCCCATCAGTTATATTTTGTATTTGGAAAATATAAGATTTGTATAATATTTAGGGTTGATATTTTTATCACAATCCGTGAATTTGATACAAACACGACACAAAGTTGTAGAATTTGAGTTTAAGTTAAACGGGTTTGGATCATAACCCGTTTATGACACATTTATAAATGGATCGACCTGTTTATAACACATGAACTCATTTATAACACGTTTATGATCCGTCAATCCATTAAGAACACATTTATGACCTTTATCAATGCGTCGTTTTAAGATTGTGTCTCAACCCGTTTAACTAATTATATTGGGTCGAGTTGACCTAAACCGGTTGGTAAGTCGACCAAGTCTACTCGAACCCGATAAAATAACCCATTTTGCCAACTCATTAATATATATATATATATATATATCAAAAGGTTTTTGACCTTTAGTGTGAACCGACAGGCTCGATGTGCGTGTAAAACCTAAAAAGAAATTATGTTTAGCATATGTGTAAGCGCAATATTATAGGAATGCGCTAAAGTTGGCCTTGCACGCGCTCCAGTCTGGTTCTTCCAAGGCTGCTCCTACTTCAAAAGTATGGGGAAAAAAAGCCTGCCTCTCCTTTCTCTCCCCTCTCTTTCTATATATATATATATATAGAAGATTAATATTATATTTCATATTTTTATTTTATATTTATGATCATATAATTAGAATGGCATAACAATAAAAATAATTAGTTCCTGATTTTTCTTTTTTACTGGCCTTTTTTACTAGCCTTTGTTATATAATATTTGTATAACAATTTACTAAATATCATTATTTAAGATTGTAAATAAAAAATATGAAAAATATTAGATTTTAATATATGTGTTATATTTTAAATAACAACAACATATATTTTTAGATTATTCGTCTTTTATATGATAAATAGGATTTGCTTTTCCTTTCTTTTTTTTTTTTAACATGTATTATAATATGGTATATTATATGTACACTACAAAAAAATAAAAATAAAAAATAAAAAATAAAAATCAGAGTTTAATGTCGCTTGAATAATGTTGTTTTTGGGCAAAAAATGACACTATTTATTTAGCGCCGTTTAGCAATATAAGGTCGAGATTCCAAATTAACGCTATTTATTATTCAAACGTTGCTAATTAAAAGCGTTTAAGTTCAAACGACACTAAATAATTAGTGTCGATTGAAGAGTAAACGACATTAAAATAATATTCCATGTTAATGCAGTTGTAATTTGCAATTCAATTGGTTGACTTCTTTATAGGGCGTAACTGCTAAGGGGTTTGGAGGTGCTTAAAAATGCTCAAAATATTCTTTAATTTTTGTTTTTAAGAAAAAGAAAAAGAAAAAAGAATATTCTTATAATTATTTAATTTATTTATTTCATCTAAAATCTTAATTCTGCCTCACGGTGCTAAGCCGAGGCCTATGGTCACAAGAAAAGCAAAAATGCATATACTATACAACTACATCAATGGTTGCAATTGATAAATATAATACAGAACCAAGAGAAAAAGAAGATCGGTCCACTATGTTTGCGTATGATTGTTCATGAGAGAAATGACCCACCCAAATGATCAGTTACATCAAGTATGATTAAAGCATTCATGTAAAGCTTCATGTAAAGCTTCGGCCTCATTCTGATACAAAGTTGAAAATGGAATACTTTTTGCTTATTCCACGACCCACCTCATTTTGTTACACCATATACATATGATACCCTAGTACATAAAAAAGATCCAACCATCAAATCTCACTTGATCCATTTGGGCCGACACGATTGTATCCGATGGATTGTTACGTTAGTTTGTAAATTTATATATAGTACTTATCATGTCCGTCGCATTTTTTTTTTTTAAAAAAAAAAAAAAGTAAGGTGAGGAGCCTTAACCGGATGTGTGGATATCAGGAGATCGAGCCGAAAGGCTGTTCCCCCGTCCCTGCCTAGGAAGATGCCAACTATTTCTATTTTTTACAAACACTAATTAATTAAATTTGATTATAACTGATGCGATAGTACTATGGGAACTAGCCACCGCCCCTCTCAAAACCTCTCTTCTCTCTCCTGGTATCCTTTTTCTTCGTGCAGTCGGTGAGGTAGGAGGGAAGGGTTTCTTTTCTTCCCTCCTCTCCTCTCTCCTTTCCTTTATGTTTTTTCCTTCTTTCTTTTTTTTTTGCTTTGGTTTACCTTTTATCCCTTCTAGGGAGTTTTGTTCCCTCGGACTAGATCCGATGTTGGTTGATGTTTTCCTAGTCCTTCCAGGGCTATGGAGGTTGTTTTTTTAGTTTTTTCCTTATGCTTTTCCTGGCAAAAGGCTACACGGGATGTCTGTGTTGGAGAGCGGCTTTTCTGGTGTGTCTCCGACGAGTTTTTCTGGCTGTGCTTTTTTTATATCTTCTTTAGAGCCAGAGTTATGTTCTTCGGCTGGGTTCTTCATGACACGTGCCTCTATATGGTGGAGATTGTTGGATACCGGTGGTTTTGGCGGTCGTCTGCTGCAGAGGGACGTCCCTGGTGAAGGCGCTTGTTTACACGCGCTGGTGCCGATGACAGCTTTTTCCCGACGCTGGTTTCGTTTGGTTTCTATTTGGGTTTTTTGTTTGTTTTTCTGTTCACAGTCTGCCTTTGTAATGCTCAATTGTTACTGAACTATTTGTTGGCATAGTAGCTAGGTTATCTCTCTTTTTCTTTGTTATAGATTTGTTTAAACGTAAAGAGCGACTCAAATGTTATTCATATAATGTTTGTGTGTTGTTTAGATAGCTGTTTTAAGTCAAATTTTTTTGGCTTAGGGTGTATGAGGTCTTGTACCTCTATTCTCTGTACTTGCCTTCGGTCTTCTTCAATAATATATGATGACTCATGTTATTAGTTCAAAAAGTACTATGGGAAATGTCACATCAATTTACAAAGAAGTTGTAGGGTTAAAGTGGTAAATGCAACAGGGTGAAATTGGAATAGATTTGAATGGTCATTAATTCGTTTATTAGTTGAAAGATCAATCATACTAATAGAGTCAAAAATATGGGTTGCCTAAAGTTGTTGTTAAGTCCATCATGGATTAGGTTTGGTTGGAAGAAATCTATATGCGTTTATGACGTGATTTTGTTTGTGAAATTTGCTCATGATTCTTGATTTTATAATGGAAGTCATTTAATGCCATTTTCAAAAATACAAAAAATTTAGAGAAAAATTTAGTTGGACGAGAATTCGTGTTGAAGTGGAACCTCACAATTAACTTGGTAATTGTGATTTTGTAATCTCATAACATGTGATTATAATTTTGCAGAGCTTTATACTTTGTGATAGAAGAACTTTATGCTCGTAATTTTTTATTAATGAAATATTTAGATATTTCTTAAAAAAATAAAAAAAATAAAAAAAAAAACCTTGGTTATCACAATTAATCAATTCAGTGTATTTTATGGGCTGAATACAAAGTACGGAATCATTTTCATAACAGACCAAGTGGTGTTGGAGACTTCAACTGCAATTCCCCCATGTCCAATTATTAAGTTATCATGGCATTTGAATTTTTTTAGTTTTTGTCTGCGTTTCAGATAATAATTTTTGGATCAAAGCTTAATATAATAATTGATTTTTCTTGTCATTTTTAATCAAAAAAAAATTAGTAGACATGTTCCGCCCAAAGTGGGAATGGGCTACAGTTATGAATTTATAAGGAAACACTACACTTTATTCTCAATGTTTCACGGTTTTTTTTTATCTTGCTTCCAAAGTGAAAAAAATTTGCAATGTACCTTAACAAAATTTCATACTTTTACAATGTAGCCTATCCATTAATTAAGTTCATCATTTTTTATGAAAATAGACCCACCGTTGGTTTTTAAGAGTAATTCTTTCATAAATATCCCTTAAAAATATCAATTGTTTTTTTTTAAAAAAAAAAAAGATTAAAAAATAAATAAAATTGGGGGTGGCCGAAGCTACCCCATGGAGGATTGGGGGTGGCTTTAGCCACCTTCATTTGACCATGAGGGTAGTTTGACCAGCCTAAGAGTGGCGAACTGCCCCCATGGCCCATGGGTGTGGCTGGGCCACCCCCTAAGGGTTTGGGGTGGCTTCGGCCACCTCTATTTGGCCACATGGGAGTGGTTCGCCACCCTCAAGCCAACTGAGCCCTCCCCTAAAATTTATTCTTTTTTGTCATTTTATTATTATTATTTTTTTAAAAAAAAAAATTGATTTTTTTTAAGAATATTTTGAGAAGAATTGCTCTTAAAACACACGTGGGTCTATTTTTCATAAAAAATGACGAAATTAAATAACGGATGGGCCATATTGCAAAATTAAAAAATTTGGTTTGGGTGTATTTCATTTTTTTTCACTTTAGAAGTAAAATTGAAAAAGGCGTGAAACATTGTGAGGGATAAAGTGTAATTTTTCTAATTTATAATCTCTAATATGTTGATCAAGTCAATTCCATGATTATAAGTTACAATTCATACCGGCTGAAATATGATTAGATTATATATGAGTTTTTTCAAATTTTTCCGCAATGTTCATGGTAGTAATCTTTTTAGGGTCCTGCCTACTTTTAGATCTCATTATTAAGCACCAGCATTGAAAATGGCCTAAGTTTGGGTTTGGCGTAAGTTTGAATATTATTGTTATTATTGGGAAAAAAAAAAAAAAAATTAATCCCCGTGATTTACTTACTTTACAATTAATTTCACGTGGTATCAAAATGAATTTATAAGTTTATGGGGTACGCCATATAAATAATTTACTCCCTGCTATCAAATTTCATCCAAATACTTGATGGATTCCGTTAAGAGTAATGCTACATATCACTCTTGTATTTTCATTTTGTCTCCGCTAAATTAACGTGACTCTTAAAATCACCATTGAAATTAGTAACGCCAATAAAATATTGAAGCATGTCACTTTTAATAAAAAAATATATAAATATATATAAAAAAAATAAACATTAAATAAACTTAAACTTTAAAACTTCAATTATTTTTTAACTTTAAAAAACAAATGGAGGGTGGATCGGCTGCACTCCCAGTGGTGGCTGGGGTGGTTGCTCAGAGAATTAATTGGGCATAATTGAAAAGGCAAATTACCATATTAGTCCTTATGTTTTTGGCTTTAACCCCAAACCCTATCGGATACAAAAATGTAAAAGTTCGATACACAAAGGGTTCGTTTGGGTTTGCGATTTTAAAAAGTGTAATTTAAAAATGTACAATTTGAAAAAGTGATTTTAAAAACACAGTTAAGCTTTTGGCACAATCGTAATTTGCCCTTTAAAATCGCAGGTTAGACTTTAAAATTCAGTGTTTACAAAAAAGTATCACTTGACTGTGATTTGAAAAATAATTTTTCTGCGTTTTCAGATCGCAATTCCCAAACGATTCATTTTCTACGATATTATTTAAATCATACTTTTTGTCTATGAAATCGTAATTTCAAACGCATCGTAAATTGAAAGAAATTGAACTTATGGAGAACATTGCAAAAGTGTTGACAATTTAGAGGGCAAGTGAAGTTTACCCTAATAGAAGAAGAGAAAGATGATGATTATGATGTTACGTTGATGTTGGCCTGAGAAGAGATTGAAACAAGATTAATTTAGCAGTGGTGTTGGCCAAGTACTGACACTCAAACTCAGTGTTGGAATGGGCTATAGTATGTTGCTTTGCTGATTATCAGGGCAAAGGAGATATCTGGATGTGTGAGTGAGAGGTACTCCGATAGGCCGTGGCATCAAGCAGATCATCACCATCATATATGCTGAGAGACGTGGAAGCAGACATCAGAGAATAAATCGACTTGGCTTTAAGCATGGCTGTGTGGCCCTGATACGATAAACGGAAATGTAAAGTAGATGTTTGTAAAAATGTCTGAGTGAAAGCTTTCAATTGTGTATATATTTGATGCAGCATGACGTAGTGGGTCGCTAAAATCACAAGCACACAACTCAAAACTCTTCCACAAAACCAAAACATAATCAAGGATTTTGTAGGAAAATTGAAGAAAACTCTCCCAAAAGTATTTCTTATTAAAAAACCGATGAAAATACTCAAGTCTAGAGCCGTCTTATTAGGCTTAAATAGAAGTAGGGTTGTAGACCTAAAAACTAAATTACAAAACTACTTATTGCAACTCGGTCGAATGAACATGTTCAGTCGAACGAGACGAAACGTCATACGATAAAAACATCATGGAACAACCTCGATCAAACGACCTTCAATAGAAACTCTTGGGAATTAGTGCTTGTGATCCTCATTTCTTTGGTCGACCAAACTACTCGAACCAAATTTTTCGTAATTTTATTAATAGACAGTTTTGACCTATAAACGTTGGAATTAGAAAATCTTCATTAAATACAAATTTGTAGCCCACCCCACCAAGTTTGCCTGCATCCAATATTGCAATCACAAAATATGACCATTTTATTATGGTTGGTCTACTCGTAAACTAGTCTACATCAGTATTATTTCAAAGAACAGTATCAATTCAAAATCTTCCTACTCTATCGATTTGGCTTGGATGAGCTTGGAATTTGAGTTGACTTGATCATCAACCCAAACTATAATCTGGTGAGTTTACAGGTATCAGGAAATCATGATTAAGCATAACATGGTAGAAGGGAAATTATTTTGCTTATGAGGAATGTATGCAAAATCAGGCAGATTACTTGGTATATATCCAAATTTTATTTTGTTTAGATGAAATCATTTGAAAGAGCCATGACAAGAAAAATGCTATTTAGTAGACTGCTATACGACTCCTCATTCAAATGTTGATTTTCACTGCCACGTTATCCCAGTTATATAGAAGTTGTATAAGAGTCTTCTAAATAGCATTGCTCTCCATGAGAACATCTAAGCAAAATTTATCCACAACTCAGAATTATGCTGCAAGTTCAGTTTCCAAATGGTCCCCTGGTTAAGTGTGAAACAAGTAGCCCATGGTGCCTGGCTATATGCTAGCTTTACTTGTATGATCTTCATCCATAAAGAGGAATGTCCACAAAATTCTTAAATGATCACCAATCTCATATATCATATATAGTTTCAACATAAGGGAAAATCTTCAGGTGGAGGAAGCAAGCTTTGAGAGTGGCCGTGACCATTTTTGACAATGAAAGCTGTGGAGAGACCCCAGGAAGTATGTTCCTCAAGATGGCAATGTATGAACCATACTCCAGGATTGTCTGCCTTCAATCGGATTGCTGCCCATCCGCCAGCCGGAACTGCCACCGTGTTCCTCTCTGGAGGATCAACCAGGTTGTATTTTGCTGGATGCTTGGCAACATTGAAATTTCCAAACCCGCTGCCAACAATGAAGAAGTTGTGGCCATGGACATGAATCGGATGGTTCTCCACATTAAGAAAGCTTGTACCCTGCAGCACGATTTCTATACTTGTGCCATACGACACTACCAAAATCCTTGTACCAAACTCTGCATTCATGTTTTCTGCTAACGGATCGACACCGGTATAATCAAACGCATTCCGCGGCTTTTCCGGGAAATCAGTCGAGTATGCATCTGTAGCGAGGTTCTTGTAATAAGATTCCAATATCGACTTAGAAGGCCGAACAAAGGATTGGTTGTTCATCGAAGCAGAGAATCTCTTATCACCATAGCCCTTGCAGGTTTTGTTTGCAGGACAATCTTGAAGGTTAAGGCTTATCGTTGTTATGACTCGCTTGTCAATCTTTTTGGGCACATTACAAGGATACTCAAGAGATGCAAGGCTGCGGAGCTTCTTAGAGAATTTTGTGGCAAAGGCAGTGTCTCTCATTTCAGGAAGGTTCCCAAGTGTAAGACTCCTCGGCAAAGTTGGGGCCTCAAATTTTTCATTCCCTGTGTTTTTGTACTTTAGAAAGGCAATTGTAGTGGAGTTGTTGAATGGGAAAATGGCAGTGACATAAGGCGTGGCAGCCATTAGAAACATGCCTGATGAGTCTGGAATTTGGTTTGCAGTGATCAGAACATCAGTAGTTTGTCCAGGAGCAACCATAATGGCTGTGGTTGTGAAAGGTTTTGTGTAAATAGCATCAACTTCAACAACTGTCAATGTGTGGTTAGCTATTGCGAAGAAGAGCTCATCATTGAGTGCAGCATTAATGATTCTAAGCATGTAGGTTTTGCCACGCTCGACCGTCTGGATGAAAGTATCTGCACAGACACCACAGTGAAACATAAAAAGGTAAGATCGCCATCAACAAAATATGTATCAAGTCTTTCAGACATAGTTGGTCATATCTTCTTCACTACATGATTCTGTGGCTTATTTATGCATACCACAACCACAATCTCTGTTTTGGCATCTTAATTATCATGTATTTCATGCATTTTGATCTTTATAGAACAAAAATTATGAAAAAGAGTTTTATTTTCTATTTTGTTTCGGCATAAAATATTTTTTGAAAAAAGATTTTCCCATTTTTGAGAGAAACCTGAATTTTTTCAGTTGATAAAGGAGAATAACCTTCATAAGGCATAAAATTAATGATTTACGTTTCTCATGTTTTTCGCTACTCTCCAACACTCCGGGCAAACATATGTGAGAGGGCCCCTTATGGAGCTTACCTGCCTGAGCAAGTTTTTGACTGTTCGAATATCTGCCCGGTTAGGTGGGCTCTACAAGGACTATGTCACAATTGCTCTCCAAATTGCAAATAATATGGGCAGACAATTGCACTATATCTCAATTCTACCTCTGAAGGCCTTTTATTCTCCCACACTGTCTACCCCTACCGAATCTCCTCAAATTATATAAAGATATAAGAAATATCTCACGATTTTTCGAGAAATACCAATGCTACCTTTGTTAGAGCAAGGATAAAGAGGTCCTGGCAAGCCATTAATGGTATAAGCATCAGAACTATTAGGTCCACTTCCGTACAACATCATCTCATTTTCCACTGCATCTACATCTCCATTCCACCATTCACCTGCAGACAAACCCATAAACAAATTTAACTGAAAATGAAGAAGAAGAGAGAGGAAACTTAATTAGATCGATCAAAGAGGCCAGGGAAAAGTAATTAGTAATTAATTAATTAAGATTAATATAATACCAAAGATAATGGGGACTTCAGCTTTGATTGGTACTGCTGAAAAAGGATATGGCATGCGAGGGTAGATTATGAAGGCACCGTAGACTGAAGCACGTTGCCAGCCATAATGCGCATGCCATAGGAGGGTGCCTCTTTGGTCGATCACACTGAACACATATGTGTATGACTGCCCTCCTCTAATCGGACATTGTGTAATGTATGCCGGCCCATCTGCCCATCCACTTCTCAGTTGCCTTATTCCATGCCTATGTATTAACAAAACGAGCTTTTAATTTCTATATAAAAAACAAACAAGCTTTTACATATCATTGGCATCATGCATGTGAGATACTCGGACCAATGGAGAGAACTTTAACATGTCGGGTTTGGATTGTGTTGATAAAGGCCAGGAATATATATATAAGATTATATAGGTCAACTATAACCCGACTCATTTAATTAAACGGCTGGGTCAAACCCTTCAACCTTGACCCCGTAATTTCATGTTGGGTTTATGTCAAATTCGCGGGTCGTGTAAAAAATTGCTAGGCGGCCCTTATGTCGCGTAGTAGGTTTGGATTGTGTCAACACATAGATATAAGACTATATAGATCAACTCTAACCCGACTTATTAAATTGTTAAATTGGTTCATGGGATTTGATCTTATTATAAATAAGTTTTTGTGGTTTAAAAATGAAAGTACAAATTCTCGTCATAGGCATATATGCCTATGTAACAAAATAAATTATTCGGTACAAATTTCAACCATTTTTTAACATATTACTTATAAAAATAAATATTATAATAAATAAATAAATAAATAAAATTGGGTGGGGTGGTTGGCCACCCAAAACCAACATTACGGGTGGCTGGAACACCCCAAAACCTATTGTTAAAGGTGGTTGAACCTCCCCCAAAGCCCTTGAAAAAATGACTATCTTACATATGTAGTATCGGTACTCTAAAATGACTATAGTCAAGTTGCAATTAGAGTTCTCTAAAATTATTTATAAAACTCAGTTTTACCTAGTAAATTTAAAACTAATGAGACTAATTAGCACCTATATATGAACACATTTATAATCCAGACCACTTAATATATATAGGCAATTCAACATGGGATTAACTTTTTCGAGTGTCACAATTAAGTAAGTAGATTATAAAAAAGTACTCGCAAATGCTTAAGTCATTAGGACAATTGCTAATTAAGCAAATTAATATGATCATTGATTTTCATATATATATATATATACTCACCAATGGATGGTAGTGTTTTTGGCAATACGATTAGTGACCTTTACTTCAACATTGTCACCTTCATGGACAGCAACGGTCGGCCCTGGATACTCCCCATTCACTGTCAGCAGTGGCTTTGTGTGGCACAAACGTGTTACCTTCTTCCACTCAACCTGGAAACAAAAACCACAGTGCCTAAAGCAGTGTATATATTCCCAGAATCGAAGTGGGGATCGAGAAAGCAGATATATATAGTTTCTGAGTTAATTAGCTTACATTAAATTGAAAGTACCGAGTGGTCGGTGAAGAATACGATGGCTGAATCCCAGCAAGCACCACTAAAGTTACTACAAACAACCTATGACTATTGCACAAACCCAACATTATCGTACTCACTCAAAGCAGTAAACTGTGAATGTTAATTACTTATCAAACTCACATGCACATTCCACCTTATATATACTATATATGAGTATGATCAGATTCTCGATCGTTTGCCAATGATTTTTTTAATCGGTATATATATTTTACATAAATATTATTTTGATTAATATATATTTTTTATGTGCATATATGACACTACCGGCCGGAGGAGTAGGTAGGGGCCGGGGGAATACTGACAATGCCCAGGTCGAAAGAGAGCTTCCATTGAATCAGTTTTGTTTGAAGCCTTGGCTGCTAATTATGTCCTTGCCGGAGCCTTCACCATTGAGTATATAACTCGGAAAAGCTTATTTTCTCATCACTTGTCTTTAATTCTAATAAGACAAGCTCTATTGATTGATTTGGCATCTCTAACATATACTCATCCCTTGTCATTTACTTCACCTTTTGGATCCATAATATATAAGGGAATATAGGGTTCAAAAGCATTGCTGGATTCGATCTTCTGGGATTTATTTAAAAACTCCCGATCGATCTCCATATATATATATATATATATATATATCTATCTATGGGGGGCATGCATATGTAGCGACAAGCTTGCCAACCAAGCTCATTAGTCTCTAACTACCACAGATAGGGATTGGAAGATGAGTGTCAAGTATAACTTGTCAATGTGAGACTTTTAACACGCCCCCTCACGTGTGGCACTATTGTCCAAACACGTGTGTAACGGAAGGGAATGCCCAACATTGTTCAAGGTCCTGAAGCTCTTGTACCATGATAAAGTCCTTTGAGCCTTACTCTTCCACAATATGCACCTTCAAAGAAGAGATTTGCTCGAAGCTTATAAAGTCTACGACCCAAGTATATTTTGATAATGTGGGACTCTTTAACACTATTGTTGTTATGCATTTTTTTTTTTTTTTTTAAGTTTTCATTTTCTATTGTTGTGATGCATATCTTGTGTGGTGAGAGTACTCCACCTCTCCTTTCTCATTTGATGTGCGCCTCACTGCCTCAGCCGTTCTTTCCCCTCTCCTCTGTTTTTCACTTCATTTCTCTATGTTTCTTTCTTCTTCTTTAATTGTCACCTGTGGTTTTTGGATATCGCAAGTTTTGGTGGTGGAGTAAATTATTGCTTTGTCGGTGGATTGCGTTGTCGTTTTTCTTTTCTTCTTGGTTGAAATCGCAAGTTGAGGTGAATTGGTTCTTGGATTGTCGGTGGGTTGAGATTTCAATATATACCTGCATCTAATTCTGGTGGCCGGAACGGTGGAACACTAAACTAAATTAAACGCACATGTGAAAATTAAATAAGAAGAAAGAAATAGAGAGAGAAAGGAACGGTTCTAGCCCCATAAACATGATATGCTCATTGTTTGGGAACAAGCAAGTAGATTAAGGAACACCTTGAGAAAGCCTCTAGAGACAGCTTAATTGCTTCATTTTCGACTTTCATTCCAAGAGAGAATTTATGCAAAGCTTTGAGCTTTCTTTCTTGATGTTCTGATTTTGATTTTGATTTTGTTCAAAACCTCATCATGCACATCGTTCAACTACAAAGAAGTTTACCGATGAATTGGTAAGGAAATGCATTCAAAAAAGATTGGCTAGCATGCACGGAGCCAAGTGATGAGCTCGTTATCATACAGAGTCTTATACTTGCCAATAGGCCTTGTAAGTTTCTTTGTCTGTATTTTAGATGGATCGGTAAGGAAAGGCACTCGAAGAAAATTGGCTAGCACGGAGCCGAGCGAGGAGCTTGTTATCATACAAAGTCTTATACTTGCAAAGGGTTTATAAGTTTCTTTGTCTGTATTTTGGATCTTCTTTATTATAGTGATTTCTCGAATTTAGCTACCCTCAAGTGGTTTTTCCTTTTAATGTGTTCAAAGGGTTTTTCACTTCGTTAACAAAATCTTGTGTTGTTAATATGCGATTGATTTTGTGGCTGTGACTCTCATGCATGTTGTCTTTGTACAATAATTTTAATTTGTGATAATTATTGCTTGATTGTTGTTTATGGGGTTAGAACCGTTCCTCGTGTTCTTTCAGCTTCAATCTCCTCTTTAGGCTTGACTCTTGTAGGGGGTCACAAAGCTAGAGGGGTCTCCTAAGAAACTGGAACTATATAAATTTTTTGGTGCTCATAATACCAACTGAGGTCTGCAACATTGAATATATGTGTCAAGGACACCTATAATTTTTTTATTTTTTTATTTTTTTTTTTAGGAAAAATGGCTCTGTCAATGATATTAAGGGGCTATAGTGTTAAAACACCACAAAATAAATTTACTCTCTAACCGCCAATCATAGTGTTAGAGGTATTCATCAAGAAAAGTGATTATGGTCTGAATTACTGCCAACGAGTAGCTGAATATAATGAGATGGTCAGTCAAGAAATTAAAGAATAGGGTGGGAAAACTCCAATCACATTCTTCACCCTCTTTTCTTCTCCATTTTCACTACTAGTCATGTCCTTGTTTCATATATATATATATATATAAATTACCACTTGTCCCAAAAGTTTAAGCTAATAGGAAGAAGTAAATTTAATCACTTAATCAATACTTTAACACTCCCCCTTACGTGTGAATTCAAACTTTCTTTTGATAAGTGAGACTCAACACATGAAATATTTAATTGAAATAGGAGGTAAATGACGAAGTCAAAGTTCGAACTCGTGATCTTTAGCTCTGATATCATATAAAAATACATAATCTAGCAAAGAGATGAGAATAAAAAAGAGAGACACAATTAAAGTGGTTCAGCCTATAGCATACATCCACACGTCAAAACATTTTTGTTGACTACATATTTCTTGTTATTTATTTGATTGTATACAAAACACTATTTTATAAAGAAATATATAGTCTAAACATTACAAATTTCTTTTACTTCTATATCAATTACAATAAATTTAATTTATCATCTTGTAATTCTTGTAACTATTGTCTCTTATGGAACCTGTAGGGCGTATTGAGACATATGAAGACAACATACAATAGTTATTTTGAATTTCATTTGTAACTCTCGTCTCCATACAAGGAACCTTTGGATGGTGGCCGGCGGGTAAGTGGTTCTGAGAGACTCGTACGTGGCAACGTGGTAATGGGAATAGGTGTTGGGGTAGATTGAAGAGAGACATGGCTTGAATTGGTGTTGGCCTAGGTTGTGGTGGCCGGGATGGTAATGAAAGCTGGTTCGGGCCTTGGTTGATGGTTGACATGGATTGGGAAGGGGTGGTTGAGTGAAAATATTTTGTTCATTGTGTTTTTGTGGTCTGGCTGAAGGGTATTTGAGAAGTCTTCACTAACCTAGCTCGAGCTTCAATGGGGCCTGTCTTTTACTGAATTGAATTTTAGGGAGGGTCATACCTGATGGTTGTGGGGTGGGTGGGAAATTGGGATCCCTTTATAATTAGAGATCCTTTGTTATTTATTACTCGACTCGAGCAAGGGCCCCACTCTCCCGAGTTGCCCTGGCAAGAGAGCCCCTGCTTGTAGTGGTCGAACCACATGGCGCCCACAAAAGTTTTAAAAATATTTCATTTATTTATGTAAGTACGAAAAGATTTTGAAGTGATTAGTTAATGGCCTCCCAAAAATCATCTACCTAACTTTACACTACAATTTTGTTTGAAATAACTTCTCAAAAGGGTATCAAACTATACGATGTTTTGAGAAAATGGTATTGAACTATCAAACGTCTCAAACTAGTGTATCCAAGTTTTCAAACATCTCACTTCAGGGTACTCTGTTAGGATTTGCTGTTAAATCCTGCCAAAATTTTTAAAATATCCCTCCTTTTTTTATCAAAAAAAAAAAATGCTAGGATTCAAATGTTAGTAAGAATTTTACGAAATTTACAAAAATACCCATGAACTAACAGCCGATTTTGAAATAGCCCTCTAAATTTTCAAATATACTAATGTGACTATTTTTTTAAAAAAAATAAAAATAAAAAATAAAAAATTAATGGATAAATGCAAAATCAATCCATGTGGTTGGCCTAAATTACAAATTGTGCACTGCAGAATAAAAAATAATTCAAAGTTCTTTAAGGTAGGAAAAAAATTACAATTTAGTCATTGTAATTAAATTCCGTCAACACCAATAAATTAGTGACATGTGTTACTCTTACTAAAAGTATATGTTTATAAAACTAAATTATTTTCTGCAATCAAATTCCGCCAAAACACTTGACGGATTCTGTTAGTGTGTCATATTAGCATTAATAAAATGATGACACGTGTCACTATATTATATATATAGGCTGCCGAGCCACCCCTTTTCTTCTGGTTTTTCATTTTTTTAATTAAAAAATTTTAATTTTGTAAGTTTTTAAGCGACACACGTGCTTGAGACGACAGTGCTTCATACTGGGTGACACAAGTACTATGTGTGTACTCAAAATCCAATATAATATAAGAGCAAGATAAATGCTTAGAAAGCACACAAAAAACTCATAACTTTTCAATGTGAGATAAAGAGTAATTGAAAAAATAAAGGAAAAGTTGAAATATTCAAATTGGCAGGAAACTTAAATTTTCAAGAAATAATTTTCAACAGTTTGGATGCTATTTGAGTACTTTAATTAATTATTAGAATACATAGTTCCAATATGATATTCACTAAAAGAAGGGAGGACCTTTTATTTAGATGAATAGATTTGAAAATCTTCTTTTGGTCTTGCCAAAACAAAAAACCTCACACGTAAGATATTGAATAATAACCACAATTATTGTTAAAATAAATTAGAGAATAGAAAAGTTGAATTGAATTGTATATTTTTGTGTTTTAACTTCTTCTTTTTTTAACAAAGAACCTCATAATCTTCATTAATCAAAAAACGAAAATGATCCCCTAAAACAAACGATCTAGGGACACATAACTTCCCTAAGAACAATATTAGAGATACTCTTACGAGTATCCTCTAGCTAACACAAATCAGTTTTATTACAAACAGCCTCTTATGGGCTGCTGAATTGGAATCTCGAGGTGCAAAAACAAAAGAACAAGAACGAAACCATTGCTTCTCCAAGTGAATGCTCTCGATAAAATGACTAGTTCTAGAGAGATAAGGAGGGGCAGAATTAATCTCTGAAATAATCTAGGCTGCGTCTCCTTAAAAAATGGCATCAAACAAACCAACCTCTTTGCTAAACTGAACAGCCCCAAGCGCAGCCATAGTTTCTGCAGTCTTTGCTTCCACCAGCAGATGATGAGTAAGGCTTCGAGCCCCCAAAAATCAACCCGTGCAATCCTGAGCAATAATATCCAAGCCAATGCAGCCCTCCTTTTTGTTAATAGAAGCGTCCCAGTTAATGTTAATGTATCCAGTCGGTGGAGGACTCCATATAATATTCTCTCTATTAGAACCAGTTCTTGCATGAGGTTGTTGCACAATCTGGTCCGACTGCTTGCAAAATTTGTACTCACGTAGGGACTCTACCGCCGCTGCGTAGACTTCATCTGGGTGAGTGAATGCATCTTCAAAAACATAGGTATTTCTTCTAAACCAAATTTTCAACATGCTCCCTGCTGAATCGATGTAAGCAATGCTCATAGAGCACCATGAAGCTCAGTTCCTCACGGCCACACTTCTGGAAAGGGGAAGATTCACTGCCTCACACACCTTGGGCTGCTGGGCAGGTCCAAAGGGTGTGTATTATGGTTTCTTCAGCACCCTCACAGCAAGGGCAAGTTGCATCATCTACTATCTTCCGTTTCAAGAGATTCGAACGTGTAGGTAGAACATTTCTGTGTTATAACTGTACGTGTACAAGAAATGCTTATTTATAGTTGAATAAGACCAGTTAATTAATTAAAATAAGAAATACAATAAGAGAATTAATGAAAAGCATTAGAGAAGAAAATCAAACTATATATACAAGAAAATAAATCAGCATTTGAAATATCAGGAAAATAAAGAAAATATCGTAACATATTCAGAAAACATTCCCCTCAAACTTAAGATGGTAATGTAGATGCCAACTTGATTTTGGAAACAAGATCGCGGAAACGTCTAGGTAGATATGTTCGGGTAAACACATCAAGCAACTAATCAAGAAATTAATACAATAGGACAAAGGCGGAGAGTTCCCTACAAGAAAATAAGGGAATATTAAAGAAAAATAAAATCTAAACTATACAAGAAAATAAATCAGTTTCTGAAATATCAGGCAAATAATGAAAATATCATAATATTTCTAAATGTATTAATTCTAACTATTATAATGCAAATGTTTGGGTAACAATTGTAAAACTTTATTTCTCACTTGATGCTACAATCATATATTCATAACATTATAGGGTTCTACTCCATGTGTCTTATATTATGCAATGTTATGTACCAATCACAACTCTACATTATATATAGAAAGGATGAACTGTATAACAAGACAATTCCACAATCTTTGGGGATTGTCAATTACACAAGATTACAAAGATGCTGTCAATTACAAGTAATTTCCTCCAAATTTTAATTAAAAAATTTACTTTTGTTATTCTAACTACTACTTTTAACAAACTTTCTACGTCAAACTCTCCAAATATTTCTCGATCTATTTCAACTAGATATTAATTTAATTTTTTATTAGTTTTAAGCAATCACTCCTAACAAAATGGAGAGATGAAAAGTGAAGTGAAATGAAAGATAAATGATTAAAAATTCAATAATTCATGAAATTTGTGTCAAATTTGGAATGAAATTATAACAATAGCCAAAATAAAGAAATTATGGAGAGTTTGTTGAAGTGGATATTTTTGAGTTTTTCACAAAATTTGAGTGAAAATTTTAAAATTGAGAGCTCACCAGCGGGATGCTCTTAAAATTTTAGAATCGAGTCTTTCAAGTTGCTTCCTTTTCTAATAGCTTTTCTTTGCTTTTGCAAATGACTCGTCACCGGTCTGACCATCCAAAAATCTACCTCAACAATTAGAATCATAATGGATTATAAATTAAAAATATAAAAGATCTTAAAATCCAAAAATAATATTTGTAAGAAACCGTAATTTATGTGATTGGTCAAATCCTTGCTTATGTTCTTATTTATTTTGTAATTGGATGGATTTGGTCGGATTCGGGTTTTCCTGAAAAAAAAAAAAAACCCGGAGCTTCCATTTATAAATTCGTATGCTGATGAAACGGTTGACGCTCAAAGCAATGCGCGGTAGTTACGTTCTGAGAGAGGTACATCGCTCGCTCCAAAACCAACACATCAACAAGAGACTCCAAAGCACAACAAAAACCGCAACTCCGTCAAAGAAAACACTGACGAAAAAGCACGATGTCAAGAACAAGAAGTCACCTACCTCGGACTCGGACATTGTGGAATGGAATACGGCCATCACCACCCACATGCGCAGCGGCCAGTGCGAGTCCGCTCTCCGCATCTTCAACGCCATGCCACGCCGGAGCTCGGTCTCCTACAACACCATGATGTCTGGGTACTTGTCGAATGGCAAGTTTGATCTTGCGAGAGATCTGTTTGAGAAAATGCCTGAGAGAGACTTGGTTTCTTGGAATGTGATGCTTAGTGGGTATGTGAGGAATCGGAATCTTAGTGCAGCTCGTGCTTTGTTTAATCAGATGCCCGAAAGGGATGTTGTTTCGTGGAACGCTATGTTGTCTGGGTATGCCCAGAATGGGTATGTCGATGAGGCGAGGAAATTTTTTTATATGATGCCGGATAAGAATGAGATATCATGGAATGGGTTGCTTGCGTCGTATGTGCAGAATGGGAGGATAAGCGAGGCTGGTATGTTGTTTGCGTCGAAAACGGATTGGGAAGTGGTTTCTTGGAATTGTTTGATGGGTGGGTATGTAAAGAGGAAGAGATTGATTGATGCTAGACGGCTTTTTGATCGGATGCCTAACAGAGATGAGATTTCTTGGAATACTATGATTACTGGTTATGCCCAGAATAGGGAGTTGTCTGAAGCTAGGAGATTGTTTGAGGAGTCTCCAATTAGGGATGTGTTTACGTGGACGGCAATGGTGTCTGGGTATGTGCAGAATGGGATGTTGGATGAAGCAAGAAGATTTTTTGATGAGATGCCAGAGAAAAATGAGGTTTCGTGGAATGCAATGATTGCGGGATATGTGCAGTGCAAGAGAATGGACATGGCAAGAGAATTGTTCGAGGCGATGCCTTGTTGGAACATAAGTTCTTGGAATACAATGATTACTGGCTATGCTCAGAGTGGGAATATTCCTCAAGCTAGAAATTTGTTTGATAGGATGCCTCGGCGTGACTGTATTTCTTGGGCAGCAATTATTGCTGGTTATGCTCAAAGTGGTCATGGCGAGGAGGCTTTGCATCTATTTGTAAAGATGAAAAGGGATGGGGAAAAAATAAATAGGTCTGCATTTACCTGTTCTTTGAGTGCATGTGCTGATATTGCTGCTCTGGAATTGGGGAAGCAGTTGCATGGGCGGCTAGTTAAGGCAGGATATGAAACTGGTTGTTATGTGGGGAATGCTCTTCTGGCAATGTATTGTAAATGTGGAAGCATAGATGAAGCATATGATGTGTTTGATGATATAGCAGAAAAGGATGTTGTGTCATGGAACACAATGATTGCAGGATATGCGAGGCATGGATTTTGCAAGGAGGCTATGATGGTTTTTGAGTCAATGAAGGCAGCGGGTATCAAACCAGACGATGTCACTATGGTAATTATTGTTTTAAGCTTTTGATTTACATTTAATTTTCATTTAGGCCTCACATTGTGGACATGATATCCGTTTCCTATTTCAATTTGATTTATCCCTTGACTTTTTTGTCAATTGGTTTTTGGTACCTGTATGAGTTCTTGGTGAGAGAACTTGTTGTTTGATTTTTTGAGAGATGTCTGTTTTGGGAAATAATTGCTGAATGCTGAATGAACGGTTTGGACCAGTTTGGTCAAGTCATCACCTAGGCCATGCTAAGATGGCCACGTAGCCTAAAATGTTGCGCTAAAGCCTCTAAACAAATATGTTAAGGCACCCACCATTCATGGGATTAAGTTTCTTGCCAAATTCCTGTTTTCTTATTTCCATCATATGGAAAATATCTTGAGTTTTACTGTATTAATTCCAATTTCATCATGCTCTATTGTTGAAAGTTGTCTCAAAGTCTTATTGAGTCTGCCTAGTGTGAAAGAAAGTATTCTTCTTTTAAATATAAGTAACTAGTGTTTATTGTCCACTAAGGAATAAGTGCTAGGATCATAAGCAATTTAATATTCTTTATCTAACAAGGAACAGAAATTTAGAGCCTATAAGTAAGTATTTCTTCTAAAGATTTAGTGGTCCCAAAATAATCCCAACTGACTACTCTCGTAAATTTGGTAGATTGTGAGGCTTTGAGTGTATCTCACCATCTCTATTCTTCATCTTTCGTTAGTAAGATTTTTCTTGATCATCTTTGTCCATGGATTTAGACTTTTCAAGTCGAACAACGTAAATCTTGCTATCTTGTGCGGTTGGTTTATTTTCTTCTTCTCTATGTTTTTGCGATAGAAAATATAAATTTCTCAAAACATATATAATGAACTTAGAATACAGCTGTTACTAATTTAAAAATATTCTATAAAAGTTACTTCTGTTGAATATGTATTATGATGAACTAAAAACATGCATATTGAAAATTGGTTTCTTCTTTTAGGCATAATGTGCTATGTTGTAGTGCACTAAGCCAATAAAAGATTATCTTTCATTTTTGAAAATTGCATGTTATAACTTTTGTCAACTTTTTCCGGTCAACTCTTTATTTTCGCCTCACAAAATTCTTTGTTCCTAACTTCTCTGTTTGGGCACTATGGTTGCAAGTGTAATTTAGAAGCCACAGGTTACTTTTCTTATTGATTTTATCTTAATCCTCAAAAGAAGCAATGGCAAAGTTACTCTACTATAATGCTGTCCTGGACATACCAAAACATAAAACATAATAATGCTAGTTTAAACTAGCGTATAAGAAATATTTCCTCACCTAAGCGTCATAGTAGTTGTGCTTTGAGTATCTTCCACAATACCTTTTAAGTCTGATTTTGTTCAAAATGTGGTAGTTTTCATGCGTGATTAGATTAGGTCATAGAATTTATGAAGGTGCACATCAATTCTCTAGGTTTACTTTCATTCTCTTTCTCTGTTTTACATTCTTTGTCAACCCCAGCCCCGCCCGCCCCGTTCTCTTTTCACGCTGAAACTGTTTTAAGCTATTGAATCTTGATTGCTTTTTGAGTCTCCTCCCTATGGAAATAACCGCTTGTAGAACCATTTGGTTGCTTCCATGTATGTTTTCTTATTATCATCTTCTCTTATTTTTAAATGATAGAAAGACACTGTATAAATAGCATCAGCACTTTTCTTGCTTTTGAAATTGAAAAAATAAAAAAATAAAAAATTCAGAGAGTCGGAATTATGTTTTGATGGGCGTTGGAAGTGAAAAGGAAAATAAATACATAAAATAAAGCATCACAGTAGAATGAAAAACAACTACTTTTGAAAGAAAAATTTTTCCTCTCCCTAATTAATATTACCACATCATTTTTCACATCACTCTGTATCTTCTTTGCAGCAAACTGTTGCATATCTTGCTTCTTTGAAATTACTCTCCAAAAACTAAACTTTACCAGATGGTGCCTTCGTCTTCAAATTTGTTTCCATGTCTATGATCGATGGAAGGATGACTTTGTAATTCAACGCAATCACCATTTCTAATCCTCGTATTATGGTGATTAATTCCGTACATGAAAATAATTTGGGAAAGAGGCTTCACCTTATTGTTTTTAATAATCTCTTTAGTTGTGCATTTCTTCTTCTCCATCTAATGGTTTTTTTCTTTCCCTTTTCTACTGTGTTTCAGGTTGGTGTACTGTCTGCTTGTAGTCATACTGGCTTGGTAGAGAAGGGCAGAGAGTATTTTTATTCAATGGATCACGATTATGGTATAACAGCCAACTCAAAACACTATACTTGTATGATTGATCTTCTTGGTCGAGCAGGGCGACTGGATGAAGCCCAGAATTTAATGAGAAGTATGCCTTTCGAACCAGATGCTGCTACATGGGGTGCTCTACTTGGTGCAAGCAGGATTCATGGCCATACTGAATTAGGTGAAAAGGCTGCTGAGATGATTTTTGAGATGGAACCTGATAATGCAGGAATGTATGTTCTTCTCTCAAATTTGTATGCATCTTCGGGTAGATGGGGCGATGTTAGCAAGATGAGAATGAAAATGAGAGATAGCTGTGTTAGGAAAGTACCCGGGTATAGTTGGCTTGAAGCACAGAATAAGATTCATACATTTTCAGTTGGAGACCACTTCCACCCAGACAAGGATAGAATATATGCCTTTTTAGAGGAGTTGAATTTGAAAATGAAGCTGGACGGGTATGTTTCTTCTACAAAAATGGTTCTACATGATGTGGAAGAGGAGGAGAAGGAACATATGCTGAAGTATCACAGTGAGAAATTAGCCGTGGCATTTGGAATTCTTTCTATACCAGCTGGGAGACCAATCCGTGTGATAAAAAACTTGCGGGTATGTGAAGACTGTCACAATGCCATCAAACACATATCCAAGATTGAGGGAAGGTTGATAATCTTAAGGGATTCTCATCGCTTTCACCACTTCAGTGGTGGTTCATGCTCATGTGGAGATTACTGGTGAGATTACAAGTGATTTTTATGAAGTGGAAAAGCTCCATTGGAACATTGGTTACATTGCAACTCTATGCCCTGGACTTAGTAAACCTTGCAGATTGACAACTATTACGTTCAATTTGGGAAGATCAGAGGTGGATTGGATTTGAAAATGAAGCTGGACGGGTATGTTTCTTTACAAAATTGGCTATACATGATTTGGTAGAGGAATTCTTTCTTACACATCCGGGATAAACGGTAATTTAATAGAGAATAAGAAAGGAGTTTGCCATGTGAGATGATAATGGCTACATGGCCGGGCTGTATATAAAAGCTGGTCGATTCTTATTTACCCAATCCATTTTCTCTGTTGCCACACCCTTAACTTGCTTGGAACTTCTTTCCTGGCCCCTTGCCCTACTTTTAAAGACTTCAAGGTTATCCTCCATGCTGTTAACAGCAAGGGTGGCGCTTGGGGCTGCAAATCAACAAGTTGGTTTGCTTACCCACTTTAGAATCAGTTCAGAAAAACTCAAGTCGGACTCTGTTCATTTAATATATGAGCCGTTTGTAAACACGAAATTATGCTCGATTATTAAATGAGAAATACCCGTATAAACTCAACTTTACAGCTTAAATTTGATTTGCATGGTTAAAATTCCAATGAATTGATTTCAATTGTAAGAATGTTTTGTTAAAATGGAGTTTTTAAAAGTAATTTCCCTTAGGGTTTTACCAAGAACGATCGAGCGGTGCAATGTTGCACAGAACTATCGATCATGGCAGCGAACCTTCACCCGATCTCCCACATTACCCCTATCAGCAAGGCCAGAGCTCAATTCCTCTACGCGTTATGGTCGCAAGTGCCCATTGACTTCTCCTCCCATGCCGTCAGCGTGATGTAGGCCATCCACCGGCAAAAGAGCCCAAAGTCATTACCTTTTGGGGGATTGATCACTCGTATCGCCCGAGCAGCAGGTGTCACAATTTCATCGACAGAGAATATCATGCAACCCGTAGCCACATTCAACCGTGCCACCGTCAGAAGGAGTGTTGCCCACTGAAAAACTAAGGATCAGGTTCCAATCCCAAATCAAGCACACAATATTAATAATTTACGTGTATTAAGAAATGTGTTAAGAAAAGATGTTGAATATTGCACGGTTATGAAAACAAAGGATTACTAATATTATGAATGCTATGCACTAATGATGAAATGAGAATAAGAGATTAATGTATTAGGACAAGTCCTAAGCATAACTTCTAAGGGACAAGTCCTCGATGCTACTAACCTAATGATGATATGAAGAAACAAGTCCCAGATAAAAGTGTGAACGTTAAGCTAAGGACAAGTCGTCAAGAAGCCATCAGGAACAAGTTCCCAAAGAGACATGAGGAAGAGTAGAGAATAGAAATGAATGAAACAATGCATTGCATAAGTTTTTTATTGGTATTATGAAATGTATTTTATGAGATTGTTATAGATTTTTATGAATTGCTTTCTTTATTAGATATGCTCATATGCCTGTGTTTCGCTTAATGGGTTGTGGAATGTATGTATATGTATGTAGTTAGGTTATATGATATAAAAGATATGTTATGGCTTAAATGCATTCAGCAACTAAGGTAATATGTTGTAAAAACTTATTTCTCTATAGTGTTTACTTCACCAGCTATAGCTTGCTTTGATAAACTATAAAACCTATTGTAATTGTTATTGTAAACTCATGGCAGAATCTTTATAAAAGACGGCTCATTGTTTAAAAGTCAGGGATTTCTATACTTAGTAAGACTGTAGACTCACATATCCGCCTATATTATTATGATAACTCCACAATCGCATAGACACTGTTGTTATTGTAGGTGATGAGGATGTAGATGATGACCCGGTAGCTTTATACTTAGGTTATTATAGTTGGGGATATAAGATGCCTTGTGTTTTGTTTAGACTAGTTCCATTAGTCTAACTTTTGATGTACGTCATTTTTGCTATGTATACACACTTATGATGTATTTGGTAAGTGTCGCCGGTGACACTTATGTCTAGACAATTTATTTTGTTATGTAAATGTATAATGTAAACTTTTATAATATAGATGTCTATTTTGTCAGCTCTATGTTCTTAAGCGATGTTTATTGTTTCGAAATTGTTTCTGTTGCGAGATTTAAGATCTATGATGTGATTATGTTATGTTATGGTTACGCTCGCCCTTGTTACTTCAGGGTGTGTGGTTGCAGGTCATTACAAGGTTAAGGGCACGGATTAAGTTATGACTTGTAATATAATTAAGTATTATTTATACTTGTGCATCGGGATGATTTTCTGTTTTTCTATATTAAGAAATATTGTGCAAGTGTGATTTTATTCCTATGTTTCTAAATGATTGAGCTCTCTAGAAGTGTACACGCAGACGGATATTAACAGCCCACATCCTTTATTCGCTACGCATTATCCGCATAAGCGGATAGTGATTTTTGCTAGCGGTCTTAGGGTATGCGGATGCGGTTACGGATACCCATTTATATATATACCAAAACAATATCGTTTTGGTATTTAATATCAAAATGACGTCGTTTTGAATTAGGTATAAATTATGTTTATATTGGTTTAGTTGGTTGTATTGTTTTCTCGTGTAACACTTGGACAACAAGGCAAAAGTAATATGAAATTAATATATTTTCAAAAGATCAAGGCTTAAAAAAAGAATTGAAACAAGTCCAAAATACTAAAAAGATGCCTAAATTATTTTCAAAATCGTTTAAAATAGGCTCTAATAGAAACCCAAAAGATGAAAATAGGCCCAAAAGGCTCATTACCTCATATGCGAATATTGAATAATAACCGCTCTGAAATGGCTACGAATATTGCAAATAACCGTATCTGCATGTACACTCATAGGGTTCACTGCATAACTGTGTTTCACACATGAGATTGACTCACTAAATCGTAGACTTATCATTTCATTATTTTCCACCTGGAAAACAATCCATATTTTATAGAGAAGGTTAGCCTTAGGACTTGTGCAGGAGGACCTAGAGTCGGACACATCTATCTACGAAGATGTTGTAGCCTCTAATACCATTCGATGACCCACCAAGGAATAAGGTTCTTTCCTCTTGGTGCAAAGTACCTTTTGGAGGTGTAGCAAGTTTATGTAATATGTGATAACCATGTATTCTCAGGTATAACTTAGACTTGATTGTATCAAGAATTAATTTAGTGTTATGATTTCAATACATTTTTGTGATGATGTTTATTAGATGCTTTGGTTATACTAGTATTGAATGACAATAGTTTCAAAAAGAAAAGCATATACCAATATCCAGTGCTTTACTCTCTCGATTAGGGTTTAGTTGTAACACTCCAATAGAATTACTAATTAATTAATTTAAGGGACGTTACAATTCTTGTGCTCAAATCACTTTCCTTGTGGTCGCGAAAGCACTTGCCTTCTAAGAACCTTTGCTTTGATATGATACCACAATTCAACATAAATCTTCTACAAACCAGCATTAGGCAAACCAATCAGGATCCACAGTTTAACTAACCAACCTAAATTATTGACTTTAACAATTGTGGTAGCCTAATAAACCCAAGTTCCCAAGAGTTTCCACCAATAAATAACTATTAAGTTCAATATAACATATAATGTAGACAAAAAAAAGAGCATACAAATCTGAATGTCCCTTAAACAGATGAAAGTGAAAGCCACTTAAAATACGTCATGTCAGTCGATGTGACATGGTTGTGATAAATGGAAGTCAAAGAGTAGCATCACTCATTCTAGGTGGATTGTACAAAAACCTAATCCGGTTTTCGTGTAAATTTATCTTCGTAGCGGATCATGCATTGGTAGATAAAGATTAGTCATAGGGATTGTCTTTTCTATACAAATTCAATCAAGTATTGGCTACTCTTATGATGATGAAGTTACCATTATCACCAACCAAAATGAAGTGGTTATTTATGTAACTGAAATAGAAACAAAATACAAATTCCTTGTCCTTCGTGTACCAAAACCTATTCTCCCTATTGTGTCACAGTACATAGTGGAACAAAATACATTTTTGTGGTTTCTTCAATTAAAAGAGAGCATCTCTTCCTACACTGTAGCAACACAATATGATGCAATCCTAGTGTTAGCTTCTAACAGAAATAACGTGAGGATCTTCACCTTCTGAAATCTCTTTCCAAAATAGATCAGAAGTATGAATCAGGCATTTAAGGCTGCAACCTTTTGCGACAAGCCCTCGATTGCCTCATCGTTGACCTCAGCAATTGGCTCCTCCTGCTGTTAAAAAGCCAGAGTGAGATAAACACCAGATCAATGCAAGCTCAGTTCCAAAAATGAAAAATCTCAGTTTTGAAGCAATGAATCCCTATTCATATACCTTTTTTATTACAGAGTTTCTTCATGAATGTTTCCATAGTTTTGTTTTAATTATGCTCCACAGTGTAGGGGAAACCCTATAAAGGTGACCATGATTTTTTTTTTCTTTTTTGAATAATAATAATTTTGTTGAAAGAAAAGGGCAAAGCCCTCGTACACAAAAAGTATACAAGAGAACCGAATACCCTAAAGGCTACTAAATTTAAAAAACAAATCAAATCTACCAGATTCTTAGTCAAAATTAGGAACATTTACAATAATCCAATCAAAAAGAGATCCCAGAATTTTTAAAAAAGCACACTGGACTCATGAATATAGAGTTGGATTCATTTAGATTCAAGTAGCTTATGGTAAAGATCCATCATTTGGGAGCAAGTAGAAACCACAATTAGTGTAACAGCCAGAAGAATGCAGTTATCACCAAAACAAAAATTATAAACAACAGGTGTGTAACAGCCATGATGCAGTCATCACCAAAAAGAGAGTTTTAAACAAAAGGGTAATGTGATGCCAATTCAAATGTTTCAATATAATTCTTTAAAGGATAAGGAAGAAACCTCTGAAGGCCATGAACAACAGCATGAACATTCTAAATGCCAATTGGGGGAAAATGATTAGTTTAGTTTCCAAGAGACTTTTACCATCCATACACAATTAATGGATCATTCTAATTATGGAAACTCCTTCTTCAGCGATTAATGGAGATCCATCATCAACTCCCCTGCAAGGAAATGTGACAGAGACAAACAGGAGAGTATGTTTAAAACTATGTTTACCTCTGAATCTTTCCTTGGTTTCACCACCACACACTTGGAAGCACTAATACTAGCACTCTTTAACAGACTACGAGCACTGTAGTTTGGCTTGCTAGGTCCATTTTGTGAATCTGAATTACCATTTTCCAAATTATCAGATTGCTGTGACCTCGGAGGACTCTCAAGACCCGTAGCAACAGAAGTTGCAGTTCGCCTTTCAAATTCAGTTTTTTCATCAGCAATCTCATCCTTGGGTGCACAAACCCGCTCTCTGGCAAAAGGATAACACAGAATGAGGCATCAAACACGTTAATCAGACTTTCTTTTCTTTTCTTTTGGTCACTGGGGCTTACTTAGCAGCCAAAAAATCTAGATTGACACATTACTATCTGAATCAAAATGCATAAAATTGTTCAATTTACATAAGGATTTTCAAAGAGAACCAAACAAAACGACACAAAAAGGAAAGTGTTCTCCAGTCAAAAACTAATGAAATCGGTCTCTCTCAGAGATGGACAGAGAAGAGACGGTAGGGCTGAAAAAAGAATCAGCAGGCTTGATTTTGCAGCTTTAGGACATCACTAAGTAAAATTTGGGAGCATGCCATCTTTCAGTTGACCACATACCTGGGTAAGGAAACATGCTGCCGTTGTAGTGGAGTGCTTCTTTCACCTTTACCATAATGCTCCTCAAGATGTGCAAACTGTCGTTTGAATCGATCTACACCACTAAATTGCATAAATACTGGTTACTGACTGATAATCATAGCATAAAACTATTTAAATGTAAATTACTATTGCATTTAACTTGATTTGCTGACTTGCAATCTAAAATCCATATGCTAATAAATAGTCTAAAGGTTCCCAAATTTATGAAAGCCCAAGTAGCAGAAGAATTCAAAATTTCAAGCTGCAAAAGTTCAATATTTCTTCCAATCAGCAGCAAGACAAGAATAATAATGCTTTCCACTAAGAAGAGAAAAATCAATATCTAAACCACCAGTGCGCTGACTCAGTTTATGCAAGTTAAGAGGGGTATAGGTCCTTTCATAACAGAGAATGCTATTCTGTCTTTTAACTTCATAAAAAATTCACACACAAGGAACATGATGTGTAGCACCAAAATTTATAAAAATAAATAAATAAAACAAGATAAATTATATAAAAGTTAAAACAAGGATATATGTATCCTGGTAATGCTAATGGAATTGAAGTATTAAGAAACTAATTTCGTAAAAAGGATGTCCTGAATCATGCGGTTGAGCCAAAACCCAAGAAAAAAGATTGTAAATAGAGGGCCAATCAAACCATTTCAATAGTGCCTTTTTTTCTTTTTATTTTTTCTATTCATGAAAACCAATCAGTCAAAAACAAACCAAAAGCAATCTATCAAGTTTAAATAGGCGACAGATTTCAAATAATCACAGTTTGAAAGCGTTTTGGCACTATCCCCTCTAATTAGGTCCATGACTGCATAACCTTTAATTCAATGATTTATGGAACATCTTTTTTGATCAAGCTAAACATAAATTCACTGGGTCAAAAAATGCAATCTCTCATTAGGTGCACATCCAAAAATGGCTGGAGTAGTGGTCCAACAGATGCAGTAAAATGCTGAGTAAGATTTTTGGGAGATCTGCGTAAGAATTTAGAGTACTAATGATTATAAATGAGGAAGTAGTTCAGATTGATAACCAAGAACTACCAATAACTGAACATTTGTCTAATATATGCTTAACGAAGCATATAGAGGACAACAATCAAGAGGATGTTGCCCATAAATTTAGAGCAGATTAAACAACACAAAAGTGATAATCAAATATCATAGAAAGTTTAATACAGCATTCCCATGACCAGCTATTCTTTATGAAAAAAAAAATGCTAGGATAGGACAAACATGATATAAGATGGGCATAGCTGAAATCAAGATTTTGATAAAGCTACATGGCAAGACAAAGAAAGGACTAAACCATAGGTAAATTCCATGATCTGTGAAGGGTGGCATCAACTGGGGCAACCCTTTAACAGCTGATGAAAACTTATAATGAGTACCTAAATTTGTTAACATACACTGGGAGATGGTAATCACACAAACTACAGACATGCAAAGAAAATCTTTTTACAAATTATGATTACAATCCAAGTCATCCTAAAACTATTATGAAAAAGAATGATCTTTTATTTTATATCGTAGATTTGAAATATTCAAAATTTAGAATTTAATAAGACCACACGATGATGTAAATTTAGAACCTGACATTTCACCATGAAGTAAACAAATGCATCATTAAGTTTATGTAAGAATATGAATGAAATATCTCTCCTTATGATAAGTAATAACATCATCAACCCAGAGATAATAGACAGTTCCCCAACCTTGGGTACATAAAGCTAGTCTGATCTCCACCTCGAAGATACTCCTGCAGCATCTGGGGATGATACTCTAAAATCTGTATGATTCAAACACAAAATTTAATATATCCATAATGAAAAATAGAAGCCATTATGCTATGCAAGCAAATTGTAAGGTTATACCTCTCTATAGATTAACTCTCTAACATCATCTTTTGTCAATTTCCTCCTCTCAAACTCAAACTCGAGTTTTGATATAGGTTGAGTGGATGGTTCGCGATCCACATTAGCCAAACCATTAAAGTAAGGATCAGCCAATGCCTGTAGGCATAAGTATAGGAGACATTAGGAAGTAGTATGATCTCAAACATTTAGTTAATGAAATTCTATTCAAATCTATTTATTTTAAATGGAATCTTAGTCAATTCTTTGAGTTACTGTCCACAAGTTACCTCTTCAGCTGTAGGACGATCTTTAGGATCAAATGCAAGTAAGCGTTCTAGTAAGTGTAGAGCCAACGGATCTGCATTAGGGAACTTTTGTGGAAAAGAAACTGGTTGTTTTCTCCGCATGCTAAGAAGATACCTTCTTGCCTTTTCATTCCGAATCTGCTAGTATCATGGTAAAGTAATCAGTTAAAAAGAAAAATGAAAAACCTAGAAGGAAGCCTGAAAAAAATTTAGTGTAAAAGCTAATATGAGAGTTTTTTTGTTTCTTTTGCTCACGAGGTGTCCAGAGCTATTTGAGTAGAAGATGCTTTGTTGTAAGAATTTCAAGAACGGTGGATATTAAGAAACAACTTGCTTACAGAATATGATTTCTTTTGTCTAAAATAATGAAAGATTAAAGCAGCAATAACTAGAATGAGACAACTAACCCTTGCAGTAGATTCAGCAGCAGGCGTCCCAAGCAAATCAGTCATGAGATCTAATTGGTGCACCACATTTTTTCCAGGAAACAGTGGTTTTCCTGTAAGCATTTCTGCAAATATGCATCCTATGCTCCAAATATCAATTGCAGGGGTGTACTACAAAACAAAAAAGGTCATAGAAACTAAACTTAGTGCAATAATCACAATTGAACACAAATTTTACAAATCAAACCTATGAAAGCTTACATAGTAACCTGCTCATGCAGCAAAAAGAAAAGAATGAAAAATCTGAATGTATTGAATGGAAAAGCATTGTGAATTTCCAAGAGTGAGTATAGTTTAAAATAAAAAGTAAACTACAAATCCATTCAATGCTGGGCAACCAAATTCATAAATAAAAGGTAATACTACCATTCCGTTTATTCAGGGTGCGTTCAAAACCAGCACAGAATCTTGGGTCAAGTACCAAATAAAGATGGGATGTAAAAATGCTCACTGTTTGAAAGTCCATCATTGGTGAAGAGATGTGTGTAAAAAATAGGCCTTTTGATCATTCCTAGTAGTTAATCGCAAGGTTGGGCTGAAGTAGCAGAATACTAGAATATATAGCCTCTCAAAATTAATGAATGAATAAAGAATCTTATCAAAGTTTGATGGATACAAAACAAATTCAGAGACAATACTAATTTGAGAAACTGCTGAATGAACCTAAAGCAATCTTTTTAACAGCATCCAAATTCAGGAAACAAATCAAATTTGGGCAAGTCCCAACGTTATGCTACCATTAGGCAGTCTAAGTGCCGCAAGTATTCAACCTCCAGTAAGTAAATCCACTGAAAATGAATCACATGTCTCCATAGAATGTAATAAACTACAATGAAACTAATATGGAACCAAAAGGTATGAAACATGCACCAAGGAATATGACAAACTAAACTTTTGAAGAAGATACTTTTCACTTTATATTGACAAGCTACCTGTCATAATCCACTTCAAAGACCATAATATGAAAGTAGCAATTGGATAAAGGAATTGATAAATAGTAGATATTGGGAGTTTGACCCTCTATACCTATAATACCCAAGAAAAATAAGAACTAGAGAAAATAAGAGTAATAAGCTAAAAGTCAGAAAAATTCAAAAAATAGACCTTTGATTCGAACGGGGTTGAAAGGGTATTGTACACTCAACGTGCCCAATTCGAATGAGGTTAATCATTCAATGCCCAAGGTTGAGCGGGGTGGTGCGCTCGACAAGCCCAATTCGTAAGGGGTTAAACTGTGGAGCCCTAGTTGAGAAGGGTAGTGAGCTCGACCCTTTAAGTTGAATGGGGAAGGACATTCAATAAAGCTCAATCCGTATGGGGTCAAATTGCGGAGCCCTAGTTGAACGGGTGGTGAGCTCAATCCCTTTGGGTTGAAAGGGGAGAACATTCAACACCCTTAGGTCAAACAGGTTAGGGAGTTTGACACAAGCCAAGGGAAATGACTAGTTCATAAAGTTTTTACTTTTTAGAGTTCTGATTATATATGATTGGTTTTTATGCATTTGTTAGTGCACAATGATTTGAAAAGATCAGCATGTACATGTGTTGGAAAGTTTTGAAAAATAGAAAATTCTCTCATTTTCTGATTTCCAGGAAAAATGATTTTTACAATAACAAAAGAAAGAGGAATTTTAAAAAGGAGCTCAAGTATAAATACACAGCATGTTGGTTGTATTTAGTTACTAAACTGTGGACTCATAGTTCCACCTAGAAAAATGACAAATTTTACAACTATAGAGGGGAGGGACTCCAGGGTGCCTGACAACAACTTGGATTTCTACCCATATATTTTAAGGCAGACTTATTATTTTGGTGACCAAAACAAAGCTTTGACCGAGGACGGAGCAGGTTTAGATTTAGTTAGCAATGCTATCTTTTGGTTGTATAGAAAGTATGAACAGTGTGAATGTAATAGTAGGTTGTACATATGGAATAGAGTTGTACGAGATATGTGAATAAATGTAATTATGGTTTTAGTTAAAGCTCTGGTATTATTCTTATAGTTGTAGTTCAATTAATCTTCTGTTGCAATGTCAAGTCATAGCAGTAGCTTCACATGGGTTTTACAGATATATTAAAAAAAAAAAAAAAAAAAGTAGGTGAAAAAGTTGGAGCGTTACAATAGCCATCTTCCATGGTTTTTTTTTTTAAAATAAAAAAAATAAAAATAAAAAAAGGAATTTTGCTAATAGTGAAATACACAGAGAACAAGACTAGCCTAGAGTTCACAAATATATATTTGTATGTGTGTGTGTATATATAAGAAAAAGAAAGGTAGCTTGAGTAGAAGACACCCCTCCATACAGGGATGCCAGACATCTGCACCAAGTGACATGATAATTTCTGAAGCTGATCATTATGTAAGTTAGACAGAATTATAAAATGATTAACAAAAGGATTCAGACCATCATATAAGAATAACATCAGCCATCAAATAGTTTAAAGTGACAGAAGAGCACTGTTTACAAGCATTTCTTCTTACTGAGGCAACATATTAGCAATAGCAGGCACTAAACAATGCCAATAAATCTCTAGAAAAATTAACTATAAAAACAGGGGGAAAAAAGAAGTACAGTACGCAGAAACGTATGTAACATAACCAGTTTCTATTGAGAAAAATCATATATTCATATAGCTTCATCCAACAGAGCAATTGGCAATAAGATAAAAAGTAGCTTACTTTTGAGAAAAAAGAGCCACAAAGTTCAGGAGCACGATACCATCGAGTCGCAACATAATCCTTCAATAGCAGTAAATAGGTTAAAAAGCAGTGGTTAGATGCTGGCAACTAGAAATTAAATAAACTAAATTTATTTTTTTGAGAAAAAATGATAGGCATGACAGAATAGCTTACAGTCCAGAAAATTGCTGATGGGGCATCATTGAAAGATACACGAGCAAGCCCAAAATCACATATCTTTAATTTGCAGTCAGCATTAGCAAGAATGTTTTTTGGCTTTAAATCTCTATGAAATACATTTGCTGCAAGTAACTCAGGGAAATTAATCAATTATCATTAAATCCCTAAAAGCCACAGGGATAACTGAAAAGCACCAACCTGTATGTATATACTTCAGACCACGAAGAAGCTGGTACAAGAAAAACTGATAATGCTCAGGAGTAAGGTCATCATTTGCCTTAATTACTTGGTGAAGATCAGATTCCATTAACTCAAAAACAACATAAATATCTCTAAATTCCCGCCGTGAAGGAGGAAGCATAATATGCTTTATTTCCACAATATCCGGATGACGAAGCAACCGAAGGAGCTTAATTTCTCTCAGAATCCTTGTGGCATCAGAAACATGTTCAAAAACATCATTAATTTTCTTGATTGCAACCCTTTCTCCTGTATGAGTGTCAATTGCAGAGCCAACAACACCATAACTTCCTTTCCCGACGACTTCTTGAATTTGGTATCGGCTAGCCTCTCCATACTCTGTGAAGAATTCTGTTTCTAACCCACCCTGTAGACGGAATAGCAGTTCTTATTTATGAACAAATAAATGAAACATGTTACAGGAAAAATAAAAAAAATAAAAAATAAAAAAATAATAATAATAATAATAATAACATAATTGTTTGTGTCATTGGTGCAGTAGCAAATAATAAGTTCAACAAAGAGCCATAAGTAGGGGCACAGGAACCGATAGGATAAAACTATTCGTCAACAACTAGATCTGATAAATAGATCTTCAAACAAACACTACTTTGAAACTAATACCTGTTTCTTAGTTTTATAGAAAATTGTAACAATGCTTCAATCATATAGCATCTAACAATTGTGATCATGTGGATAAACATCCATTCCAATAGCATGGATGTCCATCCTGTCCAAGATTTCACTCAGTATGAAATAGGGTAGCCACCTAAAGATCAATTGTTCTTTTTCCCCAGGAAAGTAAAATATCAGTATCTTGGTAGGAAACAACAAATATCTCCACATCTTAAATACCACAAAATTTAACAACTAAAAGACTTTTTATCAACTTAGCAAAATTTATATACCTTCTTCCTAGATTTTTTTATTTTTTTTTGATAAGTAAAGTATATTTCAAAAAGTGCAAAGGGGCGCAACCCATGGTACACAAGAAATATACATGAAACCCCTAATTTATAGAGAAAAGAGAGCACTTATCTAAAAAATCAGAATAAGAACACTCCGACATAGACTGTAGTCTCACTCTCTACAAAAACAATTCTTCCCAGATTAAATCTCTTGCTTTTCTTTCTGGAACATCCCAAAATAAGGGCTAACTTTCTACACATGGAAACACTTTAGCAATATCTTGTACTAACCTTAACTTTGTGTAATAAAGCAAACAGAATGTTATTAAAGGTAGAGCCTATCTCTGATAAGTGAAGGACAGTTTAGGAAGATTATTATATTGATTCATTTTTATCAACAGACATCATAATTAAAAACGGCGGAATATCTTTTATCAACACAATATGGTAAAAAGAAGAACCAAAAGAAAAAATTTAAATAGAATAAAAAAGGATATTATGTAGATTAAAATGCCAAAGTATTATGCAGATGCATAGAACCCCACCAGATATCATTGATAATTTAAACCTGCAAACTTTTGGAAATGTGCAAGGTACTGTACTTGATCATCAAGACAATTCTCTCAGTATATTCAAATATGGTATAATTCCAACAAAGTGGTGAATAACCACAGACTATCAATGATCAGAAAGATGCACAAAAAAAAATTTGACTACGGAGATATGACAAGACTAGATTGGAACCGTACGCAGATTATGCAGATCATAATTGTTAATGAATCAAGAAAGTCAGCAATCCCAACGGTCCCAGTCAAGAATTCAAATAGTAATAAAATGCAGAGGAACCTAATTAAGGACAAATTGCAGGAAACTGAAAGTTGCTCGATGCACTACTTGTCCAAGACTTAATTTATCTTAAAATGCATTTACCTTTAAATGATGATAGATAGCAAGAGATCACAGGGAAGCATCACACATTCGAAAAATTCAGTCCCTCAAATTAAAAGTAATCAACACAATACAATAACTGGAGAACTAAAACTAACATCCCTCTGCTTGGTAGCTGAGAAAACAAAGGAAACTTAAGTAAACGAGTTTGAAACCTTTGTTTTCTGATATTTGTTTCCCAGAAATAGAATATTCAATACAAATTACGTCATGGGCTAGGGTTCACTTCACATGAAAGACCCTGTATCATCAAGTTCGGAATCATTTTTCGATTCAAAACATGATTTACTTGTACATTTTCCCATCAAACAAACGGAACTTAAGAAAAGAACAACCTTTTGCCAACTAACTCCTGCTGATCGAATTCGAATTATCTTCTACCAATCTCCGATATCTTCCTTTATATTAAATGTTTTAAGCAGCCAAAAGTTATATTAGCGATAATAAAATAAGCTGACAGACAAAAACACCATTTTAACAGCACCACAAAATACCATTAGGTAAACAGAAAGAAAAGCAAAGAAAAACAAGAGAAATTAAACAAACCACCAATTCAGCTAAAACACCCAGAATAATAAACCCAAATGGCAAAGAGATCTCAGCTAAAAAATTAAAAAACCAGAACACCCAGATCTCCAAAAAGAGAGAAAAAGGAAATGGGAAAGAGGACCTTCTTTTGGGAATCCATGGTGGTCCGTTTGGGAACCTTAACGAGCTTCAAGACAGCGATATCGAACTCTCCCTCTTCTTGTTTTAGCTTCTTATCACGCTTACGAATTCTTGACGACTGGGCGCGAAGCTCGCTCACAGATGCGACGCGGTCACAAGTATCATTGATATGGGTACTTTTACTTTGTCCCCGATTAGGATTATTATTGGAATTGATAGAATTATTATTATTAATAAGAGTACGAGTATTAGTATTAGTACTAGTGCGGCGTTGAAACCAGCGACGAACCCCGTCCACCAGCGTGCCACCACTCCCCATATACTCTCAGCGACTTTGTTTCGCAGCCACTCGATTTCCTCAGCATTGCCCGCTCTCTGCTTCTCCCTGATTCTTATTTTTGTCTCTATTTTTTCGCAGATTTTGCCATCAAATAATATCGTCTCTCTCTCTCTCTCTCTCTCTGTGGCTCTGCTGGCCTGTGCGATGAGTGCGGAGGCAGAGAGACCTGCCCGGTTGCTTTCGGGAGATGGACCGGGAATCATGCAACTGGTGCTAATAATGCTCTCAACCAACCACATTTTATATACTCTTCTTCTCTTGTGTCTTTTTCTCATTTGATTATAATAATAACTAAAAATAATATTAATTATAATTAGTAATTATAATAACAACTACGTACTCTACACCCTTCCAGGGGCCTGGCCTAGTGTGAATTATTGACTTATTGTCTAATAATGTCTATTAACATCCACAAACATTAAATTATGTATTGTGTTAAAAAAAAAAAAAAAAAAAAAAAAAGAGGATAAATGAGGAAGAAAGTCAATCCGACAGTCCCGTTATTTTGTTTTCATTCGAAGAACTCATTTGATAAACTTGGTTTCCGCAAAAAGGAAAACACATACTATCCGAGGGTCAACATCCTTCGAACCGTTAATTATGCCGATGTCTTCCTAAAGTACTAAAAATTGTCAATGTCTTTTAGCAATAAAATTACTCTTCATAAAAAAAATTAAAATAAAATAATCAATTTTTTTCTTTCTTTTTCTTTTGGAATAACTTCACGAAATTTTTTAAAAATGACAATCAACCCTTTAAACTACTCAATATTTTTAGTTTAGTTTGCCATCTCCATTAGCATTTTTTGTTACCTCATACGGTGATTTACACATGACATATTTTGACATGTATCGGCGGTGAGAGATGGGTTGCGAGCGGTGGGGGGTGTCGCCTAATAACGGGTTTACGTATGATCATGTTTATGGGACTAAAGTTGGAAGAACAATTTTTTATGCGGACGGTCACAAACACACCGCAGCAGATTTGCTCCAATATGCATATCCAGGAAGGATTACTCTGTATTTGCATGCAATTGTGCACAAGAAAAGAATGATTTATAAGCGAGACCCACAAAAGTCTCATCCAAGCAATTGTTGCTCAGAGAAAAGCCTGTGATGCTTATAAACTCATCAATTTCTCGCTCCTTAGTTGATGTGGAACATGAGAGTTGTGTAGTGTTTGGAATTTGTCGAACAAAATCGTTGCAATTTGGAACTATTGCACTTGGTAATTTGTAATGAAAAATGCAACTACAACAACACACAAAAGTCTCTACAACTGATTTTGCATAAACATATTATTGATCTATTCAAATTCAAGGCATTGTCAACATTTCGGACCAGTCATTTGCCCGTTGGTACTGTAACGCCCCGCTTTTACAAAAAGCATAAGTGAAAATTTTTAAATTTTCACGTGACATTACTATCCCATCAGAGTTAAATGTTGGCAACGAAATATATAAATATAAGGGTTAAATACCTTTTTAGTCCCTGAGTTTTGACAACTTTATTTTTTAGTCCATGAGTTTCAATTCGCATCACAGATGATACATCAATTTTGGGAAATGACCAAATTAGTACCTCGGTTAACTTCTCCGTCCAAAAATTAACGGTCCACTACGTGTCAACCTCAGAAGTTGACACGTGGCACTATATAAAAAAAATTAAAAATTAAAAATAAAAATCTTTAAAAATTAATTAAAAAATTAAAAAAAAAATTGAAAAAACTAAAAAAAAAAAAAAGGGGGTGGTTCAGCCACCCCCAAGGGCAAAACCCTAAACCCGAACTTTTTTTTCTTTTTTTTTTTCTGTCCATGTGGTGGTTCGGCCACCCCAGACCGGCCGGCCACCCCTTTTTTTTTTTTTAGTTTTTTCAAATTTTTTTTAATTTTTAAAGATTTTTAATTTTTAATTTTTAATTTTTTTATATAGTGCCACGTGTCAACTTTTGAGGTTGACACGTGGCGGACCGTTAATTTTTGGACGGAGAAGTTAACCGAGGTACTAATTTGGTCATTTCCCAAAATTGATGTATCATCTGTGATGCGAATTGAAACTCAGGGACTAAAAAATAAAGTTGTCAAAACTCAGAGACTAAAAAGGTGTTTAACCCTAAATATAATGAAGACTTATGAATTAAATAACACTTCAAAGCTTCTACTGAAATACCTCAAGATAGATATAATAAGTAAGTCAGCGTAATCATACAAAAGTAGTAGTAGTTATGTCTCATAGGGCATATATAATTATACAAGTCAAAACATCTAGAGTTTAATAATTACATAACAGCAGAAATATAAATATTGTCTCTGAAACTAGGTTAATGAACTACAACATAGTAGTTCCCAAAAAGGAGGTAGTCTAGCCTCAAATACTAGTATCAGGATCCATCTAAGGGTCTGGATAGTCCTGATATTCTTCTTCTTCATAACCTGTATTATTACACAATACAGACAGAAGACAACAACACAAGATACTAAAGTGAGTCAGTTGTTTCCCATAATAATATGAATGCTGATTCATTTAATTAATGCAACATAATGCAATGGCTTTATAATCACATGTATACGCAATATATAATCTATAGTCGCGAAGCATAGGCATAGATTGAATATAAACATAACTATAAAATAATGACAGTTTTAAATGCAAAGTTTTAGATATTTCCCCTTTCCACTTCTCTATTGGCCTTAGCACGGTTAGCTTTTTATTTGAAACATTGGCTTCCTCACTTTAACTTTTAATTATATTCTTTGGGAGCCTTGAATCCTGGAAGCCTTGGTTTCCCTGGTGACCTTGGTACACCAATTTTTATATTTATTATTCTCTTTTCAGGTACTTCCTCATTCACCGAGAACCTAGGAACTCTAGTGAAGCCTTATGTACCCACTGTGGATCTTGATCCAACAGATTGTTATTAGACAGATTATTAAAATAATAAAATATACAAAGTCACATGCGCAAACAAATAAATAAAAGCAATAATCATAATATTATAGGAAAAATCAACCAGCTTCGTCCTCAGTAAGTATAAAGATACTTACTGTTTCCGCTTCCAAAGATTTTCCTCTACAACTACATAATTACAATCATGCAATAATAATAAATTAATAAAAAGCATTATGAAAATATTTATTATTACTACTATACCTATTTTCCAGAAATTATTTTCCATTACAACGGCTACATATTTAAATAAATATAACCTTATCCTTATTAGTATTTTAAATTGGACATAGCATTGGCATAACGGTTTAAAAAGAATACTGATATTTCGTTCTTTTAATTAGAACATTGAGTGACATTTATCAGCGTATAAATATTTGGGTAGTGTAATAATACTAATTTTAATTAAAATAATTCTTTATATATACGTATAAACCATTAGTCAAAATAACTCTTATATACATGTATATATTTTTTAAAATAGCTATACAACACACAAGGTCTCCACTGTACACACATACTGCCACTCCTCTTTTATTCACACGTCACCTTCAACATACAGAACATGGCAACATATATACAATTCTCTAAGTGCCTTTGTCTTGTTTTTATATCTCAACTTCTTTCCACATTATCATCCACAAAACCGGTTCTATACTTCAACTTATGTTTGTATTCTTTAAATTATTTTCCTATTCAACACTTACTGAATTGCTGTTGACGATCGGCTATGGGCTCAAAAAAAAACTCCTCTGATGAAAACAAGAAGAGAAAGTTACATATGTGTCCATACCCGGTCGTTATACCACAAAGAAAAAGAGGAAAAACAGAGCATCATTTAGGGGAAAGATACACTGAATTCAGAGAGATAGAATGAAGAATTACCTACTGAAATTCGCACAGGATAATCCAATGAAGAGAGAAAGCTGGTTTGAAATAGAACATTCAAGATTGAGTTTGGAGGTTGCTAGTTTTTGGTTCAAAAACAGGGAAGGAATTCAAATGTTGTTTTCTAATGTTTTGTTGGTGTAAGAGAGGTGTTTGAAGGCTTGATTTCTGGTTTCATGGGTATTGGGAACATAGAGGAATCAAGGGAATTCTACTACTCAAGTTTCTGCACTGACAGGAAATAAAACAGAGGATGGTGTTCACGTAAGAGGCTTGCTGTATTTTTTTTCTTGTTTCTTCACAAAAACTGATAATCCAAGGCTCCCTTATATAATAATCTTGAATGGCTAAGATCATACTAGTACATACTTCTTCAATGGCCAGATTTATGACAGCTAGATTGAGAAAATCTTCAACATGATTACAATATATATTTTGTAAGATTTCATATCGTATCTTATGAAATAATTTCACTGTTCAACCAAATCCAGTTTCTTTTGGACCAAACTGAGTTAACTAAGCTAACTAGATGAGGCTTTGATCATCTGGAACCAAAAGCATGGTGTGGGTTCAAGTTTTAAGAGAATAAAATCGACATTATTAACTTTCATGTAAACTACATTGCACTGGATAATTAAGTCGCTCGATCGATTCCATTTATCCGCAATTATTATGTCGCTCGATCAATTTAATATTCGATCGATTGACTTTGGCTGAAATATTTTTATTCATTTGATACATATATAAATCTAATTAATTTATAATTAGGGTAATTAGGTTTTATACATAGGTACTCATATGCAAATATTAATATCTATTCCTGACTATTCTCTAAGTGTAGTATTTTTCGGGTATTACAGGCACCTTCTTAGTTGTTGCAAGTGATTTACCCTTACAAGCATCCTTTTTGGTAGCAACCTTCTTGGCAATTAGGTCAAAACCAGGTAGAGTGTCCTCACTCGTTACAAGTCCTTTGTCCTTGCCAGCATCCTTCTTTAGAGCTAAGTCAAAATTCTATGGTGCAACCCTTAACTTAACACCCCCACTAATAACAGAACCCCATGAGCAAAGTACCTTAACTCTAAGTATTTGTGGACCATGTTAGGACTGATGTCCAAAACTCCAATTGCATTAAAGTTGCTTTTCTATAATTGTATAATATTGAATATTGAACATATATATTATTGTTTTATATGTACATATATGTTTGAATATTTTGATATGATATATGTGTAAGGTCTCTAAATTATATTGTATTTAACTAAGATGTGAGTAATGAGATTAGCGCACAGAAGATCATAGTCATAAGTCCTTATAATTTATAAAATATTGTTCGTATTCATAAATGGAACTAGGAAATCCATCTAGACTATAACATGACAACCTTTACGATCTATCTTGATTAAAAGAAATAGGAAGGGCTTCGGGTTGATATGTTGGTGTTGGTGTTGGTGTAAGTGTAAGGTAGTGCCATGCACCGAACCGACTACGTGAGTCATCATTATTTCAACACTGTGATTAACAATAATGTGCGTGCACGACGACTTATAACAATTATTATAAATCTTGAAAAATTGTGAACTCAGATATAAAGTGTAGGTTACTTTGATATACAAGATTGAGATCAAATCGCTAGTCAACACTTCTGTGCGTTGGGTGATTGCATTTGTGGAAACACCTTTTTTCAAAAATGAATCCAAATCATTTGTCATGGAACAAAGTGATAATGAATATTCCTCTTAATATAGATTTAATGGGAATAATTATTCTAAAACTCGAGCCTGAGTGTTTCAATGGTATTTTACTGAAACTTTCTTTTGTGCAATGTGAGATGAAAATCTCACAAGATACAAAAATGATATATCATATAATACAGGAGTATCAAGGAAAATAGGTAGTGAACTAAGTAACAATGTATTGACTTTGGTTCGACTACAGAATGATTCCATAGAAGGGTAATATGTAAAAAATAAGTGCATTGCAGAGATTGATTCAATAATTTGAAAATACATATTAGAGTGCAGTCACATTTGTTTAGTGAAATCAATTATGATTAAATAGGGTCGTGTGATATTGTCACGAACCTATTTTAAGCTAATTGTATTTTTCTTTTTAGGTCCCTCTTTGAGCAGATGTAAATTGACCATATGCTATGAGCCTCGATTATGTATTTATTTATTTTGGATTGTTTTATTTGATAAAACACGGACCAAATGAATATAATTCCTAAGTTGCTCATTTGGTATAGATGATTGGATTTTCAAATTAATTTCCTATGAGCTTAAGCAGTTAAAGAGTTATAAGCTCTTGGAATTAATTCCAAAAGGCTTAAATAGAGATAAATGAGCATTGAACTTTAAGGATAAAACTCAAGCTCATGCTGAATAGCTGGTAGCAATGTGCTATGGTTAAAACCCTAGATAGTAGGGATTAAAATTGTAGTTCTCCTATGACTACAATCCTATCTTTGCTATATATATATATATATATATATATTTAATTTTTTAATTTTTTAATTTTTTATTGAGCCTATCTTTGTTGCCTAGATAGTAGAGATTGGAATTGTAGTTCTTCTATGACTCCAATCCTATCTCTGCTACAGCTTTGGTTTATCTTCTAATATTATCGTCAGTGTAAATCAAAGTCTATAACTAGAGAGCCATAGTGAAGTATTATTTACCAATGTACTACTTCAAGTTGTGAGTCCACACTCATAGTCATATTCAGTCGTCAGAGAGAAGATTTGGAGGCTGAATCAAGAACACAAAGAACATGTTCTTCACCATTCAACATCCAATGAACAAATCAATCAAAGTCAACTAGCCCTAGTAGCCTATGAGAGGCCGATTTCGATTGTAAGTACCCTAAACATGTTAGTTTAATTAATCTAGCATTGTTTATCATGAAGAAATTTTTTCTAGGATCGGTATTCCGCTGCACATACTTTGATTAACGCATGATCCCCAACAAACCACCCTTCTCACTTAAGGTCATTCACCATCTTCATTTTATTGTTATTTTTCCTAACATAATCAACATCCCTTAAACGAAAATATTTGCTAGTCCTAAATATTATCCTAATTATGGCCTTTTTAGTATGCTTTGGTGTTTGTGGCTTCTTTGTAGTTGTAACATTGTTGGTAACAGAAGAAGTTTTCTTTGCACTAGGGAGCACCATTCATTGAAGTTAACAACATATGCACAAACAATTAGTTACACACTGCTCCTCAACCATCGTGCACAAACACCATCCCCCACCAACATGCACACACCACCCCCTAACCAGCATGCACACGCGTCACTCCCAACTAGCATACATATATACAATTAACACTACAAAGGCACTAAAAGATCTAAAATGGCTCAATAACATATTTAGAAACACCACTCCTCAACCAATTCATAAGCACCATCCATCCCTCAATCAGCATGCACAAACATCCCTTGAACTGACATGCACATGCACCACCCCTAAGGTTGTAAAGGAGCTAAGTCGAGCCAAGAATTGGCTGTTCGATCTTGGCTCGTTTACAAATCACTCGGGCTTCAAAACCTGTGCTCAACTCAACTCGACAATTCCAAAATCTTGTGCGAGCTTGAGCCCGCCAACTGTCCGAGCCGAGTGCTCTATCGAGAACTCAGCTCAAGTTTATATTTTTTGATTTTTTGATTTTAAGATTAAAAATAAATAAATAAAAAAATTAAATAAATGTCTCAACCATTGAAAAATTCAAATGGTTAAGCTATGGGGGCAATTTTGAGATTTTACTTCAATGTCCATCAATTGGCTTGATCACTTACGAAGAGAGAGACCTCTTTTTATAAAGAGTAGGTGTAACACACCTGGTCTAAACCCTGGTTAAGAGACTGAGTAGTTTTGGCTTTTAGGCTAGTTGGAATCAAGTTGGGCTTGTTCAGGATAGATTTTTGGACCCAGAAAGACCTCCAGGCCAGCTTCTAGACATGGGGATCAAACCTCCCAGGGGAAAGATCGAACTCAACCCCTAGGTTCGATCCTACGGTTCAAGAAACTCTAGGGGTTAAACTCCCATCTTTCAGGTTCGAAACTCACGAGAGAACATGTGGTTTTCCGGATTTTTAAGCCTCCAAACAATTGTTAGACCCTATATATTCATCCAAAACTTTACCCTAACCCCTTTACTCAGGAGCTGCCAGTATGTTGGATTGAAGAGAGAAAATCAAATTTTGATCATTCTAAAGGCATTCTTGGGAGTTTCTAACTCAGCTAGATGAGAGAACCATTCCCTTATCGTTTTCTATTGTGTTGCACGTTGTTTTTTTCTAGGGCAATACATGTTTGCGTTTGTTCTTGAGTGTCTGGATCATTAGAGTGTCTTAAAGGATTTGTTTTATCGTTTAAGTGGTTTGGAATACTGTTCTTAATATGTTAAAGATTATAAACAGTTTGTCTTTTGAGTTTAGTGAGACAAGTTGTTGAGAACATATTGATTGATGGTATTGATAAGTTCAATGATTGAGTTTGGTGGTTGGATTTCATGGCATGTATGGTTTGCGTTGTTAAAGTGTCTGTTGGAAGACCTCAAAGGGCCTGAATAAGATGTTTAAGACTATAAATGATGTTTAAGTCGAGGCTTTAGGAATCCCATAACCCTTAGGAATTTTTCCAGGGTTAGAATAAGTTTTTCTAAGGTTATAGAGTGCTCGAGACAAGCTGGAAATGGTCCCTGCCAGTTAGGTTTGAACCCTTTCAACCCAAGATCAAACCTGACCAGACCAATATTGAATCTAACCAGGCATGTTCGAACCCAGCACTGCCAAGATCGAACCTAAACGTCAGCTTAAGGATGTGCATTATGGGATGCTAAGAAGGTTTTCCTCTCCTCCACCTCCTCATAGGGCTAACATAGGGTCGTTGGGTCTCCTTGATCCCCCTTTATCATCTCTTTTGAGAACTCACTAGAAGTTCTCAAAATATTTAAGTGTGGAACCTATCAATTCTACTATGTGCATGTATATACCATTCTTTTATAGTAAACTAATCTTATATTCCAAATCACTAAAGATCTTTTTTTGCAAAAATAAAAGGTTAAGATTGTCTCTATGTACTTATGTACTTATGTTAGCATATTAACATATTAGTTAATAGCAAAAATAACATTCTAAGGTATTGACTAATATACTATATATATATGGTACTTATATTTTATATAACCTATTCTTATTAATGTGTGTGTATATGAACTAACGAGTCGAGTTGAACTTTATATAAGCTTGTTCTCAAACATTAACCGAGTCAAGCAAAATTTTATACGAGCTTGTATCATTTAATAATCGAGCCTAATTTTGTGTTTACGAATGACTCGCAACTCACAAATAGCCTTGTTCGCTTACAACCCTAATCACCCCTAACCAGCATGCAAAAACACCATTAACATTACATGCAATAGCAAAAAAAAATAAAAAGACAAAAATAATAATGGGAAAGTACATTTAGCCCCCTATAACTTTCATCCTTTTTGCAATGTCCTTCTAAAAAAAAAAAAAAAATTATTCCATTGGGTTGCAATGTCCTTGTTCCGCGGCCCAAAATAACAAAAATACACTCTACAAGATAAAAAAAAAAAAGTAAGTAATTTTTTTTTATCTTATGGATAGTATTTTTGTCATTTTGGATTGAGAAAGAGAAACATTGCAATACCAATGGTAAATTTTTTAAGGAAACATTGCAAAAATGATCGTTCTTAGAAGATGATAAATGTAGTTAACATAATAAATAAACACCATTAACATGTTCACAAAACAGCGAACTCACACTTGATCCCTTCTTTGATGCACCAGCTTTTGATCCCCTTGCAGTCTTGGCCTTTGATGCACTAGCCTTTTAGCCCTCCTAAGACCATGCATTTTGATGCACTAGCCTTTGAATCCCCTCTCTGATGGGGCAAAACTAGTGAATTAGAATCTGATGGTGCATCTTGTAGATTATCTGATGGGCAATTGAACATTGATATAATATGTATTAAAGTATAATTAGAAGGTTTTCATATAACACTAAAAATAATGGGCAAAATTAGAATTTTTGGAAAGGGAAAGGGGAAGGGGGGGGGGGGGGGGGGGGGGGAACAAAACTTAAAAAAAAAAAAAAAAAATTGGGGGTCCATTTCATAAAAAATATCTAAATTTTAGAAAGAAATAAAATCAAATTTTTGTGACTTTTTTTATATTTTGGGAGAGCCTGCAACCCCCTAAGGTTGGTGGTTCCAGTCCATTTCATAAAAAATATCTAAATTTTAGAAAGGAAAAAAAAAAAATCAAATTTTTTTGACATTTTTTATATTTTGGGAGAGCCTGCTACCCCCCAAGGCTGGTGGTTCCGCGAGGGAACCACCTAGCCTTGGAGGGGTCCGTCTTACGGATAAAATCAGTATTTTTGGCTTAAGGGGAGAAAATATGGTGGAGATAATTTTTTTGGAGAAAGAAGCATGCACGTGAGTTATGGAAAGTGTAAGTCATTAAGCTCCCTTGGGCCCTTTTGGGCTCTCGTAATAGTGAGCCTTTAATTTGATTTCGTATTGGCCCTTCGAACCTAGGCTCGATCGTAGGCTTATTTTCTGTAAAAAGTCGCCTCATTTCTTTTATGGACACTTAATATTACGTAGAATTACTCCATCAACTATCAAAATGTATTATGCTTATGGTGTCACACTTAAAGGTTTAAAAATTAAAATGAAACGCCTATATTAGAGCTATTGTACTCTATGCAATACCTAGGGCATCAGACATGATCTCAATCTGCACCCACTCACATCCTTCCCCTCATTTTTTTTCCCTTTTCTTTTTGCTTTTTTTTTTTCTAGGTTTTTTTTTGCCATGTGTCAAGCCGAGGTGACACTTTTGTACATCTAGAGCTATTTGATTTGATCTGGCGAGGTCTTACGTCAGCATTTCACAATTCCATTAAAACTCACCAACATATGTACAACAGGACAATTTGATAATGGAGCATAGCTTAAAGAGTGGTTTGATCGATTTTAAACATTAGGGAACATGGCCCCTCCGGCCCTCTTCCCTCCCCCCTCCCTCCAAAAAAAGAAAGTTGTTTAAAAAAAGCTTAATCTTTAACTTTGTTAATATATTTTCTACTCACTTTACAAAAACACTATACATCGCTTATCTAAAATAATTATCTACTCTATTAAAAATAATTTTTTTTAATAATTTTCTTTTCATTTTTTTTTTATTAATAAAAATGCAAATCTCGCCCATGCCGTTGTAGAGGCCGCCTACTTTACCACTCATTTTTGTGCTCGACTACTCGTCGCCAAGCTCCGTCCTGTGCTTGCTACTGCTCGTCCTGTACTCACCACCACTCTTTTTGTGCTTGTCACCAAGCTCGTTCCCGGCTCAAAGAGTGAGAAATTTTTTTAGTATATATATATATATATATTAGATGGAGTTACGTGCTTCTGAAAATTTGGAAAGGTACTATAGATCATTAGTGTTTTAGAGGGTAGGGGAAGATTTTATTTAAAATCAATTTGAAATAACCCAATACAACTACTCTTATACTCCATGTTGTGATAGCCGGGAGATAAAAGTAAGTAGAGGGTCTTGTACATTGGCCATCCTTTTTAGTGGTAAATCAAGTTCAAAATTACTCATCCAAAAACAAAATCAAGTTCAAAATTTTGCAAAATTATTTTTACTTTGATTTAGATTTGGGAGAGAGTGAAAGGTCAATCCTGTTAATACTTTCTCTTTTTCTATGTAAAAGTTGGGTGCGTGTTAATATTCTAGATACACTATTTTTACTTTTTCTTCTTTCTTTTTCCTTTTATTTTTTTTTTAAAAGATTTCTCTCTATACACTTTTTTACTTTTTCGAACTTTCTACATTTTCTCCAAATTCTAGATGGGTTATGGAATAGTTTTCTTTTGAAAAATAAAAAATAATAAGATACTTCCTTCAAATTACTACTTCATTATTAACGTCTCTTCAAACTACATTAATAATGCCTTCACTCAATCAAATACACTTGTCTCTACCATGACTCATACTCCACAGTTTATGCAGCGGGTTCTATCTCCACCCATGCATTATGTCGATGTTTTTCCTAAACTACCAAAAAATATCAATGTCCCTCTAATAACCAAAAATACCCTTCATAAAATTATAAAAATTATGAAAAAAAAAAAATTAAAAAAAAAACCGTTTTCATTTTTTAAAAAGGTATTTTCTTTTTCTTTTTTTATATAATTTTTCAGTATTTTCTTTTTAATTTCATTTTTTTCGTATTTTTTTATTCTTTCACTTTTTGAATTTATAAGATTTTTTTTTGTTTTATTGAAGAAAAGAAATTGAATTATTTTTATCATCGCAAATATATTGACATTTTTTAATAATTTATAAATGACATTATTGATACAACAATTGATAGTTTATCGATGAATATTGACAATTAAATTATAATTTAAATAGATTTCATTTTCATCCACTAGTGCCTCTGCAACTTTCCACCGCCAAAGTAGTGTTATAATAATAATAATAAATTAATAATCTATGGGAATTGGGATGCCCACAAATGTGGTAAAAATGCTGTCCACAAAAAAGTTGTCCTACAACTACAAGTGGAGCCTAATTAATGTACTTGTGTTAGGATTGTAGTAAAATTATAGTGGTACTCTAGTAATAACTTTCTACTTTTTTTCTTTCCTTTTTGTTAGAAACTCCAGATTTGGTGATGGTTTAACAAATGTGTGCATTTTTAAGAAGGAGAATTCATTGCATGTTGACTCCCCTAAAAATGTAATCATTGAAGTTGCTTGTGGAGTGCTAGTCAAATGAGATATACCTTTTATATGCCTCCCAACAATTTTCAAAAATGATTCATTTTTGGCAAAGCCTTTTCCATTTTATTTTTTGTTTTAATGTTAGCAAGAATGCATTGATGTGATATAAAGATAAACAAAATTTTAATTTTTTTACAAAAAAAAAAAAATTAAGGAAAAAGAGTGGGTTACCAGATAGGCTGTATAATTCTCTTACAAACCGAATGTTAGTTTTATAATTAATGAAAAAGGGCTGCTAAGGTAATTTTTTATTTTTTTATAAACTGATGTGACAGTTTATAATTGGTGAAATGGTTAAGTAAAAAATCTGGCTTGTTAATTTAATTAATTGATGGCTGACTTGTCAACCATACACACTTAATCATTTTATTAAGAAAAATATTTGGGGTGTGATAGCTTTTACTACAATTTACATACAAATTGGCGTGACAATTTATATTTGATCAAATGATTAAAAGAGTATATAGTTGATAAGTTAGCCAATAACTATTTAAAAGAAAATGTTTGGAGTGCTCAAACATTTACTACAAAGTCATTTATAAATTGATGTACTAATCCAAAATTGGTAAAATAATTAAGAGAATATGGTTCACAACTCAACCTTCTTTTTTTTTTAAAAAAAAAAAAAAATTAAGTTGATGAATCAATTTTTTAATTTTTTTTGCTTAATCATTTCACCAATTATAGACTGTTACGTTAGTTTGTAAATACCTTTGTGATAAAGTTATAATACCCCTAATAACACTCCTAATTAAATTGGCTAGCCATATTTTTTGCTTAATAATTTCACCGATTATGGACTACCACGTCAGTTCATAAACATATTTATAGTAAAAGCTGTAATAGCCCTAACTAAGTCGTTCCCTAGATTTCACTGTAATAGCGCATCTAGCTATCTAAGGTATGTCATTAAATTTTTTAATTTTTTTTTAAGTGAAAATTTCATGATTCAATAAACTAGTAAAATAGAAATACTCTCTATTCTCACAAGATCATGAATAACAAGAGGATATTCTTCCATCCAAATTTGATTCGACACGCTCGTTAAGAGCCTCTTTCGCCAAATGGTGGTATCTCGTTCAATTAATTAAAGAGGTCGGTTTATAAACATGTTTTTAGTAAAAACTGTAATAACCCTAACAATAAAAAATAATTTTGAAAATGTAATAGCCCTAGTTGTTCCCTATATTACACTGTAATAAGGTATCTCATTCGATTAATTAATAATTTATTTTTCTTCATGCTATTCTGGATGATTTTCAAAAGGTTTTTGTAGCTGTGGATAGATGTGTGGTCACATAGAATTGAATGGTCAAAACAATGCTCAAATCCTCCACTACCTAGATGCCTTTCCCCTAATCCTCCTTTATGTTTGTTGTGTGATAGTGAAATGGGAGAATTATCAAGAACCCCATTGGTTTAACTAATTATAACATATGTTTATGCTATTCTTTTTTAACTATTTCAACACCAAGATTAAAGATCCTGTTTGACTATATTTTTAAGAAAATAATTTGTTTTTTTATCCAATAATTCAAAACATAAAATATTCATAAAACATTAAAAAATTACTTTTATTTTTACATCACATCAAAATACATTTTCAATCAAAAATCAAAAAGCAACATCATAATAATTTTAAGTGATTTATAAGTATTCTTTATATGAAATTATTTGTTAATGTTTTTTTCTTCCTCGTTAAAAAGCAAAAAAATTCTCTAATCGATGAAAGGTGCGTTTTAATTTGAAAATGTAAAAGTTAATTTTTTCAAATAACAGATAAGTGGATATTTTTTTTAAAAACACATAATTTTAAAAGCTAAATTAAAATTTTATTAAATTTTTAATTATATTTTTACAAATTATTATTTTTAATCGCGCATTTAGTGTAAATTCAAACGAATCCTAAATTAAAGTAGAAAAGTTGTAATAACCATTAGTTTCCTTACCATCATTAATTAATTGATTATATGAAAGTAAGAGGATAGACAACAAACATATTTTATTTATTTATAAATAAATAAAGACAGACAAAGAACACGTCATCAAGAGGGTGCTCATCCTCAGCGGTTCGATTTGACCCCATCCCAATCATCATCATTTGGCAGTAAAGGACACCACCGTTCCCCATTTTCTCCCCACAACCCTTCCCAATTCCCCATTCACAGTCCCACCTCAGCATCTACTTCTCTCTCTCTATCTCTCTCTGTGTGTAAATCTATGGACCCGGTACTGGCGGCGACGTTTCCTCAGCCGCACATGCCCGCCCCCGTCACCATCACCGTCACCCCAACCGCCGCCCCGGAAGCAGAGAACCACATACCTCACCCAACAAACCACCCCCCTTACGCCGAGGTACCAATTCATACTTCCCTTAACATCTAAACATGATTCCTTTTTCTAATTTCCTTTCTCTTTGTGTGTGGGTGGCAGATGATTTTTGCGGCGATAACGGCTCTAAAGGAGAAGAACGGTTCGAGCAAGATAGCCATAGCCAAGTACATAGAGCGAGCCTACTCGGGCCTCCCGCCCACCCACTCGGCCTTGTTGACTCACCACCTCAAGCGCTTGAAGAGCAGCGGTCTTCTCGTCATGGTGAAGAAATCATACAAGCTCCCTAGATCTGATGCCCCTTCTTCGCCTCCTCCTCTTACTGGGCCGGGCCGAGGCCGGGGACGTCCTCCCAAGCCCAAGCCCACTACCAATCCGGAGCCCAATGCCCAGCCGGTTCTCGTCGCTCTTGGGCTTGTAGATGAGCCCAATGCGCAGCCGGTGGCGGTCAAGAAGGGACCGGGTCGTCCGCGGAAGAGCGGGCTGGTGGGGCAGCCCGGGCCCGTCAAGAGGGCCCGAGGGCGTCCACCTGGGTCCGTGGGACTCAAGCCTAGGTTGACAAAGAGGACTCCCAAGCCCAAGTCAGTGACTGCTGTGTTGGGCTCTAATGGGCTGAAGAGAGGCCGTGGGCGCCCACCGAAGCCCCAGCTCCAGACCATGGTCATTCCTTTCGCTCCCAACAATTTTGCAGCAGTAGCGCCGGCAGCAGATCTGCCGAGGCCTAGGGGCCGGCCCAAGAAGGACGCGGCAGCACCGGGGGCTGTTGCTGAAGTTTTTGGCGTCCCCCGGAAGCCCAAGAAGTCCACCGGAAGGCCTGTCGGCCGGCCGAAAAAGGTAATCCCTGTTCTCGACTAAGGTTTGGTTCATCAAAAGTAATAGTTAGTATTTGGTTGCAAAAGTTGCCCTATGAATGGTATATGATCGCGTTTGGTCCGGTAGAGTTTTCCTTCATTTCGACACTTCGAACAAGTTTATTTATATCGAAGAATTCTGATGGTAAAGGAAAAAGCTTTTTACATATTGGGTTCTTTAAACTTGATTTATTTTGGGGGTTATATAGTTTCTTTTAATTATTCTCTCCTTTTCTTTTCTTTTTTTAAGGAATTATTCTCTCTTGTTTCAACGTAATATGAAAATTTGGCTTTTAAAATTAGATTTTAGCCTTTAAAATTATGTTTTTTTTTTTTAAATACACCCGTAATTTAAAAATTCTTTTTTTTTTTTTTACGATTCCAAATTACAATTTTTAAAATACGCACTTGGAAACGACAAAAGAAAAACGTTTGACCTTGAATTGAATGGAACCTAATAAATGAAAAAAGATATACCTTTTTTAAAATACACCCGCGATTTAAAAACTCAATTTTTATTTTTTATTTTTTTTTATTGTTTTTATGTTTTTAAATTGCAATTTTTAAAAAACGCACTTTGAAATGATAAATATACCGAAGAAAAACATTTTACCTTGAATCAAATGGAACCTAATGAATGAAAAAAAAATCCTTCTCTCTTAAATTGTTTACAGTAATTTTTTTTTTTTTTGGTTCGACTACTTTCATTTTGTGAAGTTTATATTTGGAATAACTAATAAGACTTGAATTTTTTTAATATCTTCGTTTGTGTTTATTTTCTGCTGAATTACTTACTTGAATTGAGTTTATTCTCACTTTGGCTTTACCATTGTGAGGAAAAGAATGCGGCGGCATTCGCCATACCTGAAGCACCGGAAATGCAGCCGATTGCCTATGTAGATCTGAAGAGGAAACTTGAATATATTGTAAGTTGAAGTATTCTCGTTGCTGCACTTTTATATCACTTTCTTATGGACTTGTGATTATGATATGACTATTTTGTTTGCAGCAATCTAAAGTCAAGGAAGTTGTTGGTGTGCTGAAGCCCCAGGTAACGAACGATAGTGCGCGCAGCATAGTGGCGGCAATCGAAGAGTTAGAAGGGCTTGCATCAATGGACATTATTACTGCACCATTACAAGTTGAAACCCAACAGCTGCAACAGCCCCAGCAACTGCCCCAACAACAGCCTCTGCCCCATTATCAGTAAGAATTCTGTGAAAATTATGACCCTGTTTGCGAGGATCAAGATTGAGCCTCATTGTGAGGATTCAATAAGCTGTCTTTTTTATTTATTTTTTTTTTCTTTTTAAGTGTTTTAACATAGAACAAGAGGGAAATGATCTGTAAAGGGAATAGGAAGTAGCAAAACTAATTTGTCATTGATGGTGGAGATGGACCATGTCCATGAAGGTTGTTGTTTATTTAACTTCAGAATGATCATGACGCTCTCTTTTTTTTTCTTCCTTTTCTTTTTTTTTTTTGTGGTTTTTTGGTAATAGTAGAATGGGCAGACATGCCCTTCTTCAATGTCTCTGCGAAATGTGCTCTTTCCAGTGCTGTAACTTTATTTGGTCCCCCTAGAAACAGAAAGTTTTAGGTCTCACAATTGTTTGCTTTAAGATTTGGCTATTATATGTTTATTATGTAAACATAAGTATAGATATGAATGGATAGATATTAGCTTGAAAACTTGTCCAACCCCCCACCCAAAAACAAATAGTATAACCGTGATGTGTAATTCTATGTAGTAGACTATTATACGACTATCATACAACTTGATGATGTAGCAGTGAAAATCAACTTTTAATTTTTTTTCTTTTCTTTTACAGGTTCTAATCACTGCCACATCATTCCAGTTATATGGCAATCATAGATCAGTCTATTAAATAGCGTTATTCAATCGTGACTGACTTGCAAATTAGATAGCTGTTTTGCATGCTGCCCAATTTATTGGTACATGACGTAGCTTTCTTCTTGCTTGAGTTTACTTGTTTCATAAGGAGTTGTACGTGAGCCATTCTCTTCCAATTATGGAGTTGACTTGATTATGAAGTATACTCTTGTATTTTAGCCAAGGAGAAATTGTTGATTAGCATTTTTTTCAGCATTCTCAGCTTAGTTAGCACGCTCTATTTACTATTGGTGTTTTTCAATTTTTAATTAAGGGCAGATGGAATATGTCAATTCCGCTGACAATGTTGAGAGAATGCTAAATAGCATTTCTCTAGCCTAGTGCAGGGCGCATTCATTTGGTTTGCACTTGTACAAGTTTTCTTCTGATTATGAAGTTGCTTATTATTCATCTTGTGATTGTGTTCTGACAGTTTAATATTTCCATTGTAGAGGAGAATCCAATATTTCCATGACCATATGTTTTTGTCTATAAATGTTGTAGGGGCTTAAATGATAAAGGTTTTGCTAACTGCCAGATGGCTTTGGTTCATTAAATATGAATGGTTTTGTTACTATGAATGCCAAACATGAAAACCCTCTTGACCAGGGGAAATTATGCTCTGAATTTAAGCAGTGGCATTGTCAGCAACTGTTTATCTCTTCCTATTTTCTTGTGATCTACACTTTTTTCTCACTATTTTCCACAAACATAATTCAACATGATCTTAACTTGGATGCTTATTTATTTGAGGCAAAAATGCAAAATCAGTCCATGTGGTTACCACTGATTTGCAATAAGCTTTGTGGGTATAAATTTTGAGGAGATTCTAATATTCACCAAAGCTGATATGGCGTGGGTCTTTCAATCATTTGGTGGATGGAAAAGTAACATGTAAGTTCTTGTACTTAGTTTCTGTCCAAATTTTTTACGAAAATCGTCAAATGCCATTTTAGGGTTTTTTCAAATCAAGTTCCCTAAACTCCAAGTGGTAGAGTGGAGGGCAGCTAGAGTTTTGGTATCAATGTACAAAGGTCACCGGAGGTAAAGAATAAAGTCTAGTCACAACTCACAAGGCGTCCAAGAGAAGTTGATAGTGTACAAGATAACATCAATCTCAACATGTTTTGTTCATCAGCTAATCTATCTATGGTAGTTGACATAAGAAGTGTTGGATCCTTCATTGATCGTTTCTTTTTTCTCTTACTTGATCCAAAAATCAAGGAATCCCCAAGCAAAATGTAGTAACAAGTAGAAGCTCTCTTTCTATTTCTTTGATAAAGAGTATTAGTGTAGTGCTCCTCCTTGTTTTCTCGTATATCAATTCGGATCGAGATCCGCAACAATTACATGCATGTTGCTATAATAATTATTTACCCCAATTACTAACAATTTGAACACGTAATGTGAGAGAGTCTATATGTGACTTACCGGCTCAAATAAATTTTGAACTGTCTGGTCATCTACCTAAACAAGTGGGTCTCGTATGACTCTTCTCACATTACCTACTTAAATTATTAACGATTATGTGAACCAATTTTTCAATATAATCTGATATAGGGTACGTGATCATATATTGCCCAAAAGGATGTAATTTGAACTATGAATCAGCGGCAATGGTGCTTCACGAGCTGAATTGCAAGCTTCCAACAATAATATGCCAGTTGCATCATATTCCTTCAGCGGCAGCACCTCGATTGGGTCATTGGCTTTCTACGGTATCATTCAACGAAAGTGTGATTGTCCAGCGGCCATGCAACAACAATCTCCTAAGCTCTTGTCATATGGTTCAACGGATTGTAGTTGTCTACAGACCTTGTGACCGTGCACTAAATATCCCTTAATAATAAGGGTAAATGTCTAATATCAATTCCTCATTATTAAAAAATCAATTTTTACTGCTTAAGTTTTTATTGGAAATGAAAGAAATGAATTAAAATAGCGTTGATGTCAAAGTATATGATAATGATCTAAAACTTGGAATAGCCATTCTTATTGCCAATTAAGAAATGTTTATTCGAAGGCTATTTCATTCCATATTTTTCTATTTTCAATAAAAATTATTGTTTTTTCCTTAATGTAATAATAATCATTCCGTATACTAAACGTGTCAGTTCTTCGTATTGCCAACAATACAAAAGCTCTAAGAATCCAACAATAACAAAAACAATGATCTCAATTAATGTCCTTTTATTCCACAAGTAACATCCAAATCGCCCCCAAGAAGAGGTCAATATATATATAGAGTCATTGATGATAATATGACCCTGCGTAGTGAAGCAGCCCAACCAAACCATCATATGATATCCAATTAAAGATAATTAATCTACAAATTACGAAAATTGATTTGCAAAAAGTGTCTTATTATTATATAAAAGATATATCCAGTTTATAAAATCAGACTTTCCGTGATTGGATCTTCCTGGGCCACCCCCAGTGGCTGGGGGCGGCCAGGCCACCCCTTCACCCCCAAATGGGTTTGAATTTTTTTTTAAAAAAATAAATAAATAAATAAGTATTTTTATTTATTTTTTAATAAATTTATATTTTTTTATTAAGATGGCGACACGTGTCGCTGACGTGGTATTTCACGGAATCTGTTAAAAAATTTAACAGAATTTGACACCAGGGATCGATTTGTAATTATTGCATACCACGAAGACCTCCCAGTAACTTTTTAAACCATAGGGAGTAAAAAATAATTATGGCATACCACAGGGACCAACGGTGCAATTTTCCCTAAAAAAAAAGTTACGTCCTACATCATCATTATCTTTTACGTGATGTGAAAATATTTTGAAAAATGTTAGATTTACAACACCAGTATAACAGCTGCACAACAACCTCTCACATGAGGGTGGGTTCCACACACTAGAGCCCACCCTCATGTAAAGGGTTATTGTGATAGTGTAGTGTAAGAATCAAATTTCAAATATTTTATCAACCTATCTATCACTCATTGCTATCCTCCATTAAATAGTAATAGTAGTCACCCTATCTATCACGTAATGTTACTGACAATACTTATGCCATCACTGAGGTTCTTGCTTCAGTGGCAAACCTCCACTCTTGGTATCTACAAAATTAATTGGGATGTGCCATTGATTTCTAGAACAAACGTATGGTACTGGCTTAATTGCATGGGACTGTAAAGGACAGGCGATTGCAGCCAATTGTCATTATGTTAGACGGGAGTCGGTGATAACATAAGCCCAAGCTGCACTGCAGGCGGTGGAATTCAATTGTGAATTGGGACTTTAGGGTATTATCCTAAAAGGGGATTTCCTCTAGATAGTTAATGCTGTAAGGCAAATGGTCCAAACTGGTGTAGATATAGACAATTGGTTGGTGGCCGATATACAAATGGTCTTTTTCTAGTTGGCCGAGTTGACAAATTAGACATATTCGAAGAGTGGTAAATTCAGCGGCCCATGGCATTGTTAAGACAACGGTAAAACAAATCATGGATAGAGTGTGAATTGAGGAAATTTTTGAAGGTATTCGTGATATTGTTATTTTAGAGCAATCTGCTCTTGGTTTATAGAGATTTAGTCTCTTGCTTGTGCCTTGTTCCTAGAGGTTCTCTCTAGATTATTTCCCTATTGGGTTGAGTAAATATCAAATTTTATTTTAAAAAAAAAAAAGTGACAATACATATGCTCTCACTAGAATTAGACCAAAATTTCTAAAATACTTAGAGATTTATTTATCTTTTAAAAAGTAAAAAATAAAAATTTATGTGGATGGCTGGCTACACCCTGGGGTGGTCGGCCACCCATAGAATTTGTTCATTTGAATTTGAAAAAAACAATATTGTGAATTTCGTGAAAAATATAGTCTATTCCTCTAATTTTTTAGATGAATTTAGGTGTATACTCATGCTCCATTTGTTTTGGCGTAAAATGGTTTCTGAAAAATGATTTCGGCATTTTTCGGTGTTTGGTAGGGGTAAAAATAATGATCAATCGAAAAATTATTTCCGTTTGACCAAAAATGCTTAGTAATTTTGGAAAATAATTTACGTTTTTTAAAAGTGTAAATCATTTTCCTTAGGTGGCAGACACAGTCGACCCTATTTTAAACGACACAATCGACCTTTACGTTCAAGCAGTTGACTATCGCCGGATTCTGACAAGCCAAATTCCAGCACTAGTCGATGCCAGAATCTAAAAACTTATGCCAGAATTCGACAACGTCCGGCTACCGTTGCCGGCTTCCAGCGGTACTGTGCCAGATTCCAACTAGACTAGCGGGAATCTAGCCAGAACGGTTGGATCCCCGGCCATCTAGCCGGGATCCTCCCAAAACAGCAGGATCCCGGCTAGCTGGCCGGCTTCCGGCCACTTTTGTCAGAATCCGTATGCGCCAAATATAAAAATATATTTTTATATTATTTTACATTAAAATATTTTTTATGTTGTGAATAAAATTTGATTTTTATAAATTAATATGATTGAATAAAATTTTTAAAAATATTTATAATTTTCCGTACGTACCAAATACCGAAAAATAATTTCGACGACTTCCTTAAAAATATTTTACAATGAAAATTATTTTACACTAAAACAAATAAAATAGCATTCCCATATAAATAGTTATTCCAAAGAATAGTATGCAACCAAACAAACGACATTCCATTCCATGAGACTATTCGGCTATACCAAATGTGCCCAAGAGTTAAGTTAAAATCCATTTTCAATTCCAAAACTTTTGTTAGCATTTCTGTCCATTTTTAAAAAGAACAATTTTTTTTTTTTCTATTTACGTCCTCCAATTTCTTTGTCCCCCCTCCCTCCCTCTCTCTCTCTCTCTCTCTCTCTATAGCCATGGAAGGAAAAGGGGTTCTAGGACATAAAATTCGGTTGTTATAAATGGGAAAACATTTTATTAGTCAAAAAAGTGTATAAAAATACCAATAGAGATCGAACTTTTGACTTTTAATGTTAAAAATAAATAAATAATAATAATATATATTACATTTTTATTTTATAACTATCCCACAATGCCGATGTGACAATCACAACCAACCATTTTTTTTAAGTAACGCTAAAAATTACATTTTTATCCCATAATGGGTTAATCTTTGTTAAAAAAAAAAAAAAGATTGTTGGAATTGTCATGCCAGCATTGTAAAATAATTATGGGATAAAAAAAGATTATATATAGTATTATTAAAAAAAAATAAGTAAAAATTGATTCAATAGTTGATTGAGACTATCACATTATTATTTTGAGATAATTGTTAAATAAAAATGTGACATATCTTAAATAATTGTTTGTTTGGAATAACCATAGTCGTTAAATGCTCGATCGCATTAATTACTCTAAAATTAAAAATTGAGATATTAAAATTTAGGGCTAAATACCCCATTGGTACCTGAGTTTTACGTGTTTTTAAATTTAGTACTTCAGTTTTGTTTTGTATCATAGGTGGTACCTGAATTAAGGGTAAAAACCCATTTGGTACCTCTGTTAGATTTTCCGTCCGAATTTTAACGGCTCGCCACGTGTCAACCGCTGAGGTTGACACGTGGCACTACATAAAAAAAAATTAAAAATTAAAAATTGAAATCTTTAGAAAATGATTAAAAATAATAAAATTTTAAAAAAGAAAATTAAAAAAAGAAAAAAGAAGAGGGGTGGCTTTGGCCACCATGGGGGTGGCCGGCCACCCCCATTTTGGCCAAGGAGGTGGCCCAGCTACCCCCTTGGCCGGTCTGACCGGTCTGGGGTGGCCGAACCACCCCCTATAGGGTGGTTCGGCCACCCCATAGTTGAAAAAAAAAAAAAAAAAAAAAAATTGAAGGGGTTTGGCCCTAGGGGGTGGTTCGGCCACCCCCTAGGGCCAAAACCCTTCAAAAAAAAATTGAGGGTTTGCCCTTGGGGGTGGCCGAACCACCCCCTAGGGCCACGGGGGTGGTTCGGCCACCCCCATACAGGCCGGACTGGGGTGGCCGAACCACCCCCGTGGCCCATGGGGGTGGTTCGGCCACCCCAAGGGCAAACCCTCAATTTCTTTTTGGATGGGTTTTGGCCCTTGGGGGTGGCCGAACCACCCCCTAGGGCCACGGGGGTGGTTCGGCCACCCCCAAGGGCAAACCCTCAATTTTTTTTTGAAGGGTTTTGGCCATAGGGGGTGGTTCGGCCACCCCCTAGGGCCAAAACCCTTCAAATTTTTTTTTTTTTTTTTTTTTTTTTTCAACTGTGGGGTGGCCGAACCACCCCCTTTGGGGTGGTTCGGCCACCCCAGACCGGTCAGACTGGCCAAGGGGGTGGCTGGGCCACCTCCTTGGCCAAAATGGGGGTGGCCGGCCACCCCCATGGTGGCCAAAGCCACCCCTCTTCTTTTTTCTTTTTTTAATTTTCTTTTTTAAAATTTTATTATTTTTAATCATTTTCTAAAGATTTCAATTTTTAATTTTTAATTTTTTTTTATGTAGTGCCATGTGTCAACCTCAGCGGTTGACACGTGGCGAGCCGTTAAAATTCGGACGGAAAATCTAACAGAGGTACCAAATGGGTTTTTACCCTTAATTCAGGTACCACCTATGATACAAAACAAAACTGAAGTACTAAATTTAAAAACACGTAAAACTCAGGTACCAATGGAGTATTTCACCCTAAAATTTAAATAATGGCACATATCTATGGGGCGTATCTTCTTTTAAATTTAATTTAAAAAGAAAAAGAAAAAGAAAAATGAACAGGAGAAACATAAATGTTTATTGTGGCAATGTGGCCCATCCGTACGTCATCCACAAATATGACCAATTGTAGGCCACACGCTTCGTCACAGTCCAATTACCATCTGAGCAGTGAGCAATTCCACATTTATTTCCTTTCCTTTTTTGGTTTGTGGAAATGCTTGTTGAGGGATTTTACCGTCCCCCCAACCGGCTGTATTAATTAAAAAAAATGCTTTTTATCAAAAAAAGACGGGCAGGAAAAGGTAAAACATCCCTTGCCAATCAGACCTAGTTGGTTTGCATAAAGGTGGCCCCATATTTAAGTGCCCGAGGTCCTTTCTCTAATAATTATGAGTAATGCTTTGAGAAATTAATTTTTTAGTACATTTTTTTTCTAAATTTAAAATAAATTAATCGTTAAATATGTAAAATTTACAAGAACCCACATGTAAGTCATATAGATTTAATGATTGATTTAAAAAAAAATTATATGAAAAATACATATAATATGTCTCTAATTCTTTACTTCACACTAGCGTGATTATTGACGTGGCGCATGCCACATGTGCCTTATTTATTTTATAAATAAAATAAAAAAAGGTTTTGAAAACGTGACAAACTTTTTTTGGTCAAAACTCCTTCCCCCTCACAATTTCTCCCCCAAAATTTCCCTCCACTTGCGTCCGCCATCTTCACCATTGCCAACGACCACCTCCACCACCATCCATCAAGTCCCACCTTTCTTAGTCAAAACCCTTCCTCCACCGCAATGGAACTGACGATGAGCTCCACCACCGGCTGTGAAGGACGGCACCGCTGCTCGTACCGCAAGCCCCATCTCGACGGCTTCAATCACACCTCCATCAGTTGCTGCCCCTGATTCTGATAAGTTTACATTCCTCAAAAGTTTTCACTTTGGTGTAGTAGATCACTAATCCTCAAGAGTTGTGGGTGTGTGCTCCCTCCTCCCTGTTCCTTCTTTGTTTCTCATCCTCTAGTCTTGGATTTGTGCCTTTTATTCTGAGTATTCCATCATTATCTGTGTTCCTTTGTAGTTGATTCTTGTTTGCTTTTGGATTGTGCTTGTCCCTGGGTAGGAAATTTCTAGGGCTCCGAATTCGGGTTGTGCTTGTTAATTCTTGTTTTATAATTTTGAATCCATAATCGTTAATTTCTAAGGCTTCAAATTCAAATTCGTCTTGCTTTTAGGGGCTATATATATATGTGTAATGGTTGCGTTTGTTGGACGTGAAATTGCTTTTAGTAGGCGAGTAATACATTTCTCCTGAGCTGCCGGGCTGTTTTTTTTTTCTGCATAAGAAACACAAACAAGTAATGACCCCAAATGATATAAATTCAGCAAAGAGACAGAAAAGGCAATTATGTTGATTACAAGTGAGAAGGATGAACATATATATCATCTAATACTAAATTGGTGGCAGCTGCAAGAAATTACAAATGGAAAATTTTGGCTACCATTGCATGAGGACAAATATACCACACACACACACAAAAAATAAAATAAAAAATAAAAAACTTATGCAAGTACCAAAAAATGCAGAAAGCCCATTCCAGTTAAACATACAAACATACATCAATATACACTTTATGCAAGTACCAAAAAGTGACAAGATTATTTGCAATAAAGGGGTTATTCCTTATTATAAGAGCCAAAATAGAAATCTACAGCAGCTTGAAATTCCAGAGATGAAATCTTGCTAAAAGCAAGATTATTTGGAGTTGTCTTCTTATCCCATGGCACCTATTGGTATCATCATCCAATCATACGAGGTACTCTCAATCTTTATACTTTTGATTAGTGTTTCCAGCTATAAGAGTTTTATCCTTTTCTATAAAAATATTGTTTCTAGATAGCATTTCATGGTGTTTTGTTATGAGATTTTTTATTTGATTGAAGTTGATGAAGTTGGATTTATGTGTTAGAGGTGAGATAACCAGTTTTTTATGTTGGATTTGATAAGAGATATTACATTATGATCTCTGTTTTAGTCTATATATGGAGCTGTGTTTTTTTGGTTTTGGAGACTTTCATCTTTTCCTTTTAGATTTCAGTTCTTCCCATTAATAATAAACTTTTTCAAATATCCTTTCATTGTGTTCTAGAATTTAACCTATTCTCCAGGTGCATCTGGCTGGAAGACAGGATACGGGTCTCAGAATTTGTCACAAGAGGGTTTGTACATAAGCTTGAAGCTGCTGCTGACTTCCCAGCTTGGGTTTTGGCCTCATTTTGCGTTGCTTTGTTTTGGGAATTGTTAATTTTGGCATACCATTCAGTTCAACATGTGGATGATAAAGAAGCTGAGCAACTATGCATCCAATGTTCTGGTAAAGGGAGAGCATCTCTATCAAGCAGAAAGCTAAGACCGATCAAGGCAGAGCTCCAGAAGTTAATCACAACCCACCAGAGATATATGCATAATTTCTATAACATCCAGTATTTTTTCAAATCAAAACGTAATGCGCCTTTATTTTTCTATTCTATAGCCAATACCTTATATCCTAATGATATTTTTCCTTCATTTTTCCTTGGATCCAAACTTGGATCGAAAACCCATATAGGCTCAATTTTAGGTGGAAACTTGCTCCAATCAGACTCAAGGTAATGCAAAATCCAAAGAAAATATGATCAAAATATAGAAAAGCCCGTTTTAATATGTATGTATAAAAGCTGAAAATCGAAGCTTCAGAACTTACGTGTTATGAGAGAAGGTGAAAACCCACAGGCCAAAAGCCTGAGAAGTCGAAGACTCTGTACAAAACCCAATTCAGTTCAGCTTTTAAAGGACCAAAAATTCCTGCCCAGTTCGAGAAAAAGCAAACATAGAACAGAAGAAAAATCAAACGACAGAAAAAGAGGGACGGATTAGGAGAAATCAGAGAAATCAAACTTACAGAAGGCGGCGTGCGGTGGTTGTGGATTTGAAATCCCATAAATTTTGAGTTGTCTTTCGCTTCGCAGAAAGGGAGGGAGAAACTTTGGCTACCTATCTCCATTGCATCGCTGTATCACGATGGTTGTGAGGGAGAACATCGGTGGAGATTCAGCCACGGTGGCTGACAGAAATGGGGGGGGGGGGGCTAGCCTTGAAAAGAGGAGACAAAATCATTTTTTTTTTTTTAATAAATGGCTTGCCACGTCACCGGTCCTCTAATAATATCAACTTCGCTCTCACGCGCCTCTAATAACCTTTTTCTATTGAGAAATGATCCCTACACTCATTTCTCACAACAGTCCCACAACAAGCTGATGTGGCTGGTAATATTTTATTACTTTTTTTGTTTTGTTTTGTTTTCTTTTTGTAAAAAAATAATAAAATACTACCAGCCACGTCAGCTTGTTGTGGGGCTGTTGTGAGAAATGAGTGTAGGGATCATTTTTCTTTTCTTATCGGCTGTTGCAGCACATCGGCCACCCTTCTCTGAGGTACTTTAAATACTTATTTTTATGAGAAAAATACAATTTAATCTTTTAAATTACTATATTTTTTTATAGCTTTCAAACTATTAGGACTTGCACTTTAACTCCCAAACTACCTAAACTTTTGAAAAATATTCATTTTGGTTAAATATCCTCATAATACCCTGCTATTTGTCATTTTTCAATTAAAAAATAAAATAAAAATAAAAAAAATTTAAAAAAATCAATTTTTTATTATTTTTAGAAAAATATTGCGATTGACTGAATGACGTACTGTTTCTTTTCAATATCGTCTTTGGGCACGATGCACGCCTGTAGCTAGACGAACTCGTCCCCACCTCTCCGAACGCGGACATGACTAATTTCTTATCCTTCGATGTTTTATGATATTGATCTTTCGAAGGTTATGAATGATTCCAATTTGAATTTTGTTTTGTTACAAACGACGAGCAAGTTTATCATCGTTGTGGAAGACCTCAATCGGTTTTTGACGGATAAATAAACGGCCGTGAGTTTGTTCGTTGATGTTCATATCCATTTTCCTCTATTTGATTTTTTGAAATTCAAAACGTTGATCAATGGCTACTTGAGGCTCAAGGATCACATACTTTTCTCTCGGGTAGAGGATATTTTCCAGAGCGGGACGAGCTTGAGTTTGGCCCAGATCAACGAGTTGATGATTGCGAATCGGAACTTGTCGAGCAGGGCTATAAAATTAGGCTTGGTAATACGGGTCGGGTTCGTGTCGACCCGGCTGACCCGATTACATAATCGGGTCTGACACAAACCCGACCCGATAATTAATCGGGTTGAAAATTTGAAACCGAACACGACCCGGGTAACACGTTTACTTTCAACCAAACCGGCAAACCCCGATTGTTCAGAGAAGACTGAGATTCTGAGAAGTAGAGAACCCATTGTTTATCAAAACAAAACCAATACAAGCGCTAACAATAACAGAACTAATGAAAAATTCACCTAAATCGGCACGATTAAGCTCTTAAAACAGGTTGATTCATGAGGCTGTGAGGCTATGTGAAGGTTGATTCGTGAAGGAGGCGTGAAAGTGAGAACAGAAAACTGAAAAGAAAAGAGATGCAAGTCATGGGTCTTCCGGCGGTTGTGGGTCAAGCTCTTCCGGTCGTGAATCAGACATGGGTCTGTCTTCCGTTCTCCTCCCTTGCTGGCTCCGGTTTTGAATCAGACAGAAGCTCTTCCGGCGGTCGTGGGTCTGTCATCTTCTGAGGGCGAGTCAAGCTCCTCCGCTAGTCATGGGTTTGAGAGGGGGGAGGGAAAAGTTTGGCGCAGGATGGTTGGCGGTCGGGCGTGTAGAGTGCTGGCGGGCGGCTAGCGGTGGGCTCCTGGGCTAGGGTTCCAACCTGAATAGTGAATATGTGAGATTGTGAGTTCACACTTCACGGAATCAGGGAATCACAAATGGAAATGGGCATTTCATAACTTTTGTTTTGGGTTACTTCTTTTTTTCTTTTTCTTTTTAATAACCGGGTCAGAATCGTGTTGACCCGATTATATAAAACCCAAACCCTATTTTCCCGTGTCGGGTTCGTCGGTCATGTTAAAAATTGCCAACCCTATATAAAATTAGTCATCACGGCGTTGCAAACAGACAGTGACCGGAGGGGTGTCGGGAAGATTGGGTCGCGGTTGGGGAATAACGCCACGCCAAACACTTATCTTTTTTTTTTTAAAAAAAAAAATAAGAAATAAAATTTTAGTTTTTTTAATTTTTTATTATTATTTTTTAATTGAAAAATGACACATGGCAAGGGTATTATAGGAATATTTTGCCAAATGTGCATTTTTCAAAGGTTTTGGTAGTTTGGGGGCCATAGTGCAAGCCTTGGTAGTTTGGGAACCATTTGGAAAAAATGTGATAGTTTTGAAAGTTAAATTGTATTTTTTCTTAATTTTATTTTTATTTTTGAAAAAAAAAACTCAAAAAAGAAAATTTTTATTTTTTATTTTTATTATTAAAAAATAACACGTAACAGAAATATTATAAACATATTTTGATAAAATAAGTCTTTTTAAAACTTTTTAATAATTTAAAAAGTCAGAATTTAAGCGTTGATCGTTGGTTCAACTTCTTATAAAATAATTGGCAACTCGAAAGGTTAAATTGTAATTTAATCCTTAATTACTTAAGAAAGGAACCCCCACGCTTTTCGAGCAACAACCTTACTTTTTGCACTGAAAGGTGTAGGCTTTTGGACAAGACAAGCCGCCCGTGTAATAGTCGGACCTTGACGCTTTTCCTTTATTAATTTAATGTTATTGTCGTTTTCTCTTCTATGGTTGTACATTAATTAAACAAAATATATTTTCTCTTCTCTTGGTGGTGCTAATATTAAATATTAAATAATTTCAAATAATTTTAGGGCTTGTTTGGTAAGGACATGTACAGAACAGAGTAGTGGAGTTGTTAGTTTTGAAATTAGTAAAAAGTGATGATGTGATATAAAATAAAAAGAATTTGTATAAAAAAGTGAAAAAGTTTTGTATTGTAGTGAATTTTTTTGTTTGGATAATAATAAAAAATTATTGATATGATATAAAAGTGAAAAAAGTGGGAATATCTTGATATTGATTAGTAGTAGAAAATATAAAAAAAAAAAGAAAAAAAAAAGTACATGAACAATGTTGTTCTGTAATGTTGCTTGACAAACAAACCTTTAATCTCCGGATTGTAAAACGGTGAGAAAGTTTTTACGAGACTTATTTATCCGAACAGATCTCGGATAGTCCGTTTATTTGTTGAGACAAATAGGTCTCATAAATGTTTTTTTATATTTATTATCCATGTTGCTAAAAATTTTAATCCATTTGTTTGACCCTATGAATTGAAGTAAATATTGTTAATCCAAATATTATATCACAGTTAAAACCCTCCATTTTTACAAGTAATTGATGGTGTCTAAAAGTTAAAGTCACGTCAGGTTAACGGTTTTGAAAATATTTTTTTTGTTTTTAAAATAAAATAAAAGAAAACATATTTTTCAAAATTATTAATTAATAATTTAAAATATAAAACATTTCTCACATTTATATTATATTTAAAAAAAAAACTTCATTTTCGTACCCTACGATCTTTTATTAATTTTGTAATGATATTATTAAACAGTTTGAAATCTCACCTATATCGTTAAAGTTTAAGGTTAAATCAGGTGATGTACGGATGAAATGTCTTAAATACCCCCGTAAAACTCTTAAAAATACAAAACTAACCTTAATTTAAGAATTATTTTCTCTAGAAACAAAAAATAAAAAAAAAATAAAAAAGGGAAAAAAAAAAAAAGAGAGTCAAATGGCAGTGGTTCACCCACCCACGGCCTGGCCTTGGAAAAGTGGCCCACCACATTTTTCCAATTTTTTTTTTTTTTTTTATAAGGGTTGGGTATTTTGTAAATTTCACTTTCTTTTTTTTTTTTTTTTTTTTTTTTTTTTTATGATTTAAAGTTGAATTTGAATAGGAAAGTTGACATTGAAAAAAATTAAAAAATTGTGACCTTAAATTGATATTTTTTAAAGTTTAAGGATACAATTGTAAAAGTGATAAAATATCAAAGGTGATAAGTGAAATTTGCTCTTTAAATACCATTTTAAAAGCATGTTCAACTATTTAATACACAAATTGAGTGACATTTCTATAAATGTAATTAATATTTTAAATTTCTCTCTAATATGGGTATTTTGTCGTAGGATAAGAGACTATTTGAGTTATTTATCCTTTTTCTTTTTTCTTTTTTTATTTTTTTTATTTTATTTTTTTTTATTTTTTTTATTTTTTTGGTGTAACGGTAGGCATGTGCGTTGAATGGGAGAAAAGTTATTTATTTTCTTTCTCTTTTTATAATTTTAGTGAGTCTTTTGTAGGGGTGAAGTTCCATCTTCCTTTCAACTTTTTTATTTTATTATTATTTATTATTTTCCTCAAAGCAATACATAGATAGGGAAAGGGACAATTTTCTTTCCAACTTGAGCATAAAATATATATAAATGGTTAACATATATTTATTTAATTGCACAACTTTTAAGAGAATGGAATATATAATCTACCCGGTACAGAAATGGGTAACTTTAGCCATGGAACGCTTACATAATTGTGCCCAATTTTATTTTAAAAAAATTGTTAGAGTTCGTTCTAATGTCTTTTTATGTCATTCTAAATGACATGAATTTAATTAAAAAAAAAAAAAAAAAAGTTCTCTCAAAAGATAACTTACAAAATGCAATTTTTTTAAGCAAAAAAATTAAACCCATATCATTTAAAAGGACACCAAAAAGATATTAAAAATAGCTCTAACATTTTTCTTTCATTTTATAGTTGATTCTTTGGTCATAGGGAAATGGGTGCCTTTGCTTTCATTAATGTGAATTCAAGGTTGACTTCTTTTCCTCTTCTTATTGGATAAACATAAATTAAAGTCAAGTGATTTCCATGTTAATGGATGACTATATTGTTCCTTTCATTCTTATCTGCATGTTGATTTGACATCTTATATCGTGTCCAACAACACAAAACAACACAAAACACCGTCAAATCTCAGAATTTATCAAAATTAATGTGCCTCCTCAATGAGATCTATAATAATTAACTGTTCAAATCGAACACTTTGGACAGCTATTATGAGACAGTTCATGTAAGACCATTTGCTTGGGCAGATAGGCTCAAAATTGATTTGGATACTCGGGTTTCACATAAACTCTCTCATAATAGTTATGGATTTATTTTTTTATTTTTTTTTGTTGGTTTTGTATCTTTTCTTTCTCATGTATAAACCACACTTTAGGCAGACATAAAATGTCTCATTTTCTATATATTTCTAATAAAACAAGGAATTGGAGTGGTTGGGGAAAGCTATTGAAATACTTGAGTATCAAGTATTGGTTTTGAAGATAAAACACGGTTAATGATTTGATTATTCATCAATCACTTTCTTCTTATTTACTAGGATCTAGCAAATCAACCAATCATGTTAAAGATGAAGTAAAAGAAACGCTAATATATAATCTCAGAGGAAGATGATAGGTCCCTAACACAAATATATGGCTCCCCTTAAGAAATGCTAAGTACTGACATGTGAAAACCAATCAATCCATCTTAAAAATCAAGTAAGAGATATTTTTTTGACAATTAATGATAGGGCTAAGTAGGGTATTGGACCTATTAGTGCATGTGGTTTAAAGTTTTTATGTTTTGTTCATGTGTTTCAATTCATATCACAGATAATACTTGAGTTATGAGAAAAGACGGGTATGGTATATCTGTCCAAAAACCAATGGTACTGACAGGTATTGACACGTGTCTACTCTTAGGTATTGAAACGTGTCCTATGCATTAAAAAACTTAAAATAATAAAATTTTAAAAAATAAAATAAAAGCTTTAAAAAAATAATGAAAAAACAAAAACAAAAACAAAAGGAGGGGTGGCTCAGCCACCCCTTTGGCCCGTTTGGGAATGGTTCGACTACCCTCAAAGGCAAAAGAGTAATAAAAAAAAAATTAAGGGGGTTTGGCCCTTGGGGGTGGCCAAACTACCCCCATGGCCCATGGGACCCAAGGGTAAAAGAGAAAGAAAAAAATAAATAAAATAAAGGGATTTGGCCCTTGGGGATGGTTCGAAAAAGAGAGAGAGTGAAAAAAGAAAAAAGAAAAAAGAAAGAAAGTAAGGGGGTTTGGCCCTTGGGGGTGGCCGAACCACCTTCAAAGGCCATGGCCCATGGGGGTGGTTCGGCCACCCCCAAACCGGCCATGGGGGTGCTGGCCACTCCCATTTTGGCAAGAGCCACCCCTCTTCTCTCTCTCTCTCTCTCTCTCTCTTTTTCCTTATTTTTTTATCAATTTTTTTTTTTCAAAAAATAATGCTTTTTTTGTAAGTTTTTTTTTTTAAAAAAAAAAAAAAAAATTAAAGCTTTTTTTTTTTTTAATGCATATGACTCGTGTCAACACCTAAGAGTAGACACGTGGACAACCGTTAGTTTTTGGGCGGAAATTTGGACAACCATCTGGTCCATCTCTATCTTTTCACATAGTACAGGTACCATCTGTGATACGAATTGAAGCATAGGGGGCAAAAAATAAAAACTTAAACCACAGGTACCAAAAATGTGTTTAACCCTTAATGATAATCAGGCCCCAAAATAAATAAATAAAGTAAAATAAAGTTGCACCGGATAAAATCCGGAAGTTTCATATCTACAGTATCTCATTCCTTTTTTATTTTATTTTATTTATTTATTTTGGAAGGGTTAAATCCAAAAATGGTCTTTTGTCAACATACTCATTGTTTTTCAAATGTGATAAAATTGGTCATTGGATTTTGTAAGTTTATAAGATTAGTATTTTTGTCTATCTACCGTCAGACCCGTTTGTCACCTGTACCCAAAAAAAGAAGAAAAAAAATGAATGAAGGGTGGCGGTGGGGAAAATTTACTCTACGAGTGATGGTGAGGTTCTCTAGCGACTCATCTTGTAGAAGTGGCTCATGGGCAATCCCCACCTTGTGGAGGGTCCCATGCGACCTACCCAGCACGGGAGAGGATGGGTCGCAAAGGACGCCTCTCCTGCATTAGGGTGGGTCCTAGGACACCCATTGACCCCAGCAACCACCTTCTCTCACTCTTCCCCTCAGAGGTGGTCGTGGGGTGTGGTTGCATATTCTTAAAGATTAAAGTTAAAGACACATTAGTCTTACTTAAGTGTGTTTGAATTAGTCTTAAGTCCTAAAAAGGGGAGAAAATTGGAATTTTAGACACTTAGGACAATTTTATGTGCAGAACGATGGAAGTTGCTTTTACTAATTGACCAGTGTTGTTAAGTGCAGAACGATCGATCGTTACTTTTAATGATCAAACGGTGACAATCTGCATGCAAATAAGAATTGTTAATTTTCAGCATGAGCTCAAGGAAGTGAGTCTATTTAAAAGTCTAAGTCGAATCATAAACCTCATTTTGTCACTCTTCAGCCACCAAACCCTAGAGAGAGAGAGAGAGAGAGAGAGGGAATGATCTTTCGAGGATTTTGGGTCTGATCTTTCAAGAGAGGTAGGCCTACATCCAAAGCTTGGTTCTTTTCGTGTTATATACTTTTTTAACCCTTGTTTAGTTTATGCTAGTGTATTTTTGTGTGTGTGTGTGTAGTTGTTGCTAGAGAGTCTTAGAGAGACTTTTGATGGGTTGATGATGATTCTAGGGTTATAAAGTTTGAGTCTTTGAGGAGACTTGGACTATTTTCATTTACCTTGCTATGTATCTTTTACTGTTTAAGACGTTGACTTGTACCTTTTTGTTGTGGAGTTGTTTTAAGAAAAGTTGTGTTTTTTTGAATAAATGTTGGATTTTTGGTGAAAATGTTAAAATTTTGGTGATAGGTTAAAGGTATGGCCTTTTGGAATTTTAGAGTTATTTCCAAAGAACGATTGAACGGCCCGATCAACGATCAAACGTTGGTAAAGATCAAACGTTGCAAGGAACGATCGCGAAGGTGGGGGGTCCCCGGTAACCCACCTAGCATGGGAGATGATGGCTCGCGATGGACACCCCCACGCCTGTGACCATCTTCGTAACAAGCCACCTCAATGGGGTGGGTGGCTAGAGAACCTCACCATCACCCGCAAAGGGAATTTTTTCCACCAACACCCTTCATTCCTTTTTTTTTTTTTTTATTCAAAGAGATATGTTGATATTACAAAAATGTACATACAAGTAGCAACAGTTTATTGGAAACTAGCCCGGTGGTAGATAGACGAAAACACTAATCTTATAAACTTAAATAAAGTCTAAGCACTAATTTTACCACTTTCTAAAACATAAAAAGTATTTTAATAAAATATCACTGTTAGATTTAACCCTTAAAAAGAGGGCAATGGGATACTTGGATATGAATCTTCCTTCCTTGTAAGAGCCACCCTAGTGGCAAGGCACAGTACCTTTGATAATTTGCCTATGCTGTGCTTTTCAGAAGAAACCAATAAACTAATTAAACTTCAAACCCCACTCTCTCTTATCTGAATGATTAATGGACCCCATTATATATAATATGTTGCATGCACCTCCACTCAGTCTTTTCTCTTCCTTCTTCTGTAGGTTATCAAATTAAGAGTATATATATATATATATATATATATTATATTCTTTTTGCATTAAACTATATATTTGTATATTGTTTTTCTTGTGACGTGAATGAGAGGATTTGGTCAAAATATGGTGAGAAGAAGGGTTGGTCTCATCCATCAACAAAACAGCAAGCCTTATTTTGCTTTTCTTTTTTATAATTTTATAAAGTTTTTAAGAGTATATGGGTTGTTTTATTATTTGACCGAATGATTTAATCACAAATCTTAACGGGATGGGTGGGATTGAAAATAATTGAAAGTTCGATGTACTAAATTGAGAGTTTTTGAACTTTAATGGAAGATTACAAAAATAATAAAAGTTTAAGGGGGGATTAAGTGAAGTTTCTCAAAAATCCAATACAAAAGAAAAGAATTTTGACAAGCGAAGCCATTATATAATCCTTATTACTCTTCTTTTTGATTTTGGGTATTCAAAAATGACAAAATTTTCATTAATAAAAAGAAAAGAAAAACTTGAAAATAACAAAGAAAAAAAGAAAAGAAAAGAAAAGAAAAGGAGAGGAGATAGATACTAGATGGTGAAGAATCTGCAGCCGCCAGGGCAACAGTACTTGTTATTGTTTCACCCAAAAAACACATTTTTTTTAGCATATTCTCACATATAGACAGCCTAGAGAATCCTCTTTTGAATTGCAAAAACGGGTCAAACCAATCTTCTCAAGCAAAAGAAATAATAAAGAAGACTTGAGAAGAAAAAATCATAGGTGAATTTTATTTTATTTTATTTTAATTAATTTCATTAATAGCCATTAGAATAACCATTTCAATTTCAAGATAAATGTGTTAATAATAAAAAAATAACATTTGAAATTAATTACTTTATAGTCACCCCAAACTTGAAATATTTTTGGCATTGCTTCAAGTGTGGACCATCTCTACCTCATTTTGAGTTGACTTTCCCAAACTTTGAGTCCTTCATTGCAATTTTCTAGATAATCAAAGTTTTTTTTTCCCTTAAAAATGAGAAATAAAATTTTGATAGGCAGAGAAGTTTTGTATCATCACTATCAATTAGGGAAAAGTCACAAAATTATTGTGATTATTAAAAAAAAAAAAAAAAAAAAAGGTGGCTTCAAGAGGTTGAGAAAGCTCCCTATGATCCCTGTTAATTAGGGCATCGTAATAGGACAAAAGGAAAAAGTATACCAATTCATATTCTTGTTATCCTCATTAATACCTTTTCTTCTTTTCATCCTAATTTGGATAGAGAAGAAATATGGCCTTAACCTAAATTGGTTTTAAGGATTCAAGAATTTATGAAAATATGCTCTAAGTAATCATTTTTAGTGTATCCGAACAAGTAAGGCTTTGAAAAAGTGTATCTTAAGTCATTGTCAGTTGATTAAAAAAGAAAAAGATAAAGAAAAAGAAAAAAAGAAAAGAAAAAAGAAAAAAGAAAAAAGAAAAAAAGTCATTCTCATTTATTTGGAAGGATTCGTGTTTCTAGATTCAAACAGGATAGCTTCAACATATCCAACCAATGGTCAACAACAAAATAGCATTAATTGAACAATTTTTATTTTTATTTTTTAATTTTCTTCTTTTTTCCACGTATACCTAAAACTTAAAGGACAACGATTCTTAAAATTAGGAGGCAATAGCGAGAGTTGTGGGCTAGTTTATTTCTCATTTGTCTCGAACATGAGTACGGGTCATATCTCTTTGGACATGTAGGTTTTGCAGCATGTTGTTCGAAATTTAGTGAAATTTAAGAGAAATATTATTTTACATTATCCGATCATTCTCTTAGAATATTCCGCAAATGTGACATGCTTAATTTGCCCTCAAAATTTTAATTAAGATTGATCTAAGGGTGGATTGAGCATGCCACGATAGTGGAATATGCCGAAAGAAGGACCGCGTAATGCAAAATAGCATTAATTCTTGAAATTCAAACTCAAATAATCTTTTTTGTACCTCACATACCTAAAACTTGACGGACAATAATTCTTAAAATTAGGCGGTAGTAGAGAGATGTAGAGCTCACTTATCTTAGACAGGAGTATTGATTCTATCTTTTCTAGACAAATAGGTTTCACAACTTTTTTTTTTTTTTTTTTTTTAATTAAGTTGTCCGAATTTCATACTAAAATTCATCCCCCTTGCAATTGATAAGGGGATCCAAACCTAACCCTAAAAGATGTTAAATAAATGTAGCACTCGCAACTTCCATGACATAATGGAAAGATCTATTAGATTCTCCCTCTTAAAATTCATAGCATTTTACAATTTGGGTTTTTTTTTTCCCCATATTTAATATTTACATTTTAGGGAATATAAGAATCTTTCATTCTTTTAGCTTATAGGAAAATTTCTTAAATTTAGTCTCTGAAAATGCAATGTATCCTTAATATATGAAATACGCCATGTTTTTTTAATAATATTAATAAAAATAACGTGCAAATGAAGGAATTCCTGCTATCTAATAACTTGTTCGAAATTCATACCCAACAAAAATTTCTTCTTTTGCCGTAAAAGACGGACCTTTTTTTTCAATGGCAGAATTGAATGGATGTTTTTACTTTTGTAGAGAATTATAGAGGCGGAGTGGATAGCAACAATTGGTAGGAGCCGTAGGAGCTGAAGGGAAGGCTGAAGGGAAGTTTTAAGGCTTCCCAGTTGAAACAATTTTGTCGTCTACTTGCAAAGAGTCATTTGATCAGATAGGACAAAACCAAATTTTGCTTGAAATAGCAAAAGATGAGTTGCAAAGAATGATTTTTCCCAAGTTGCTTATTTTTAATATTCCATTTCTGTGCAATTCGCCCACACAACAGTTTCCAAATCATGCCATCACACTAGGATTTTGAGGCTCCAAGCTTTAGAGATAGAGAGAGAGAGAGAGAGAGAGAGGGAGCCAGTTGGTTGTGTTTCCCACCAGTTTAACCTTTTCCTGGGGCCGTGAAATCCTTCAGCGTCTCAACTCAAGTGGGTCATTATTTTCTATGAGGTCCTACTCTCCCACTTGCTGGTCTTTGCTGTCTCTGCCTGTGTTACCTGCCTCCTTTTCAAACTTCCCCAAGAGACGCTTCTCTCTTTTCTATGTACTCTTCTGCTCTATAATCAAGTAAGATCCAGTTTTCTCAATCTGGGTATTCATTTATTCCTATTATTCTGCTTCTTGAAGGTCGTAATAGATCAAAGTGCTGAGATTGGTGTATTTTGAGCTCTCTGCGTTCTTTATTTGATACTTGTTCCTGTGTTGCCTTCGAAAGAGTTGGTCTTTGCCGTTCTGTGATAAGGAGGGTGTTAGCTTTCAATTCAAGCATCTGGGTCGTCTTGGTATTGTGCAAGCTTTACTGGGTATTGCTTGTGATGGTTGCTGTGGCTTTTGGATTTGAGAGATTGGTTCGGGGTCCCTTGTGGGGGGGTGTAAGGGATTTTGGACTAGAGGGCCTTTTTGGATTAGTTTGAACTTTACTTTTGTGGTGGAATAGCGGTTGTGATTTCATGCTTGCTCCAAGACAATGGAGAGGTTTATGGCCAGATTTATACTTCTTTAGTATTCAAAACTTTAGCTTTAGTGAAATAATATGAAGAACTTTCTTAAGAAGCTTCATATCATGTCCAATCAATCAGAAGATGCAGAAAGGTCCACTTCATCAAAGGGGAGTAAGGCCAATGAAGGGTCGTCTCCTGATAGGCTTTTGCTCTCTCGGTCCCATCATAATTCTGAGCATAAACCCCTCTCTGGGCTTTCGGGTTGGTTGAATTCAGTTACTAATAGACGCAGCCCCAGTCCACCATCTTCTTCGAATGTCGCAAGAGGGGAGAAAATGGAACCGTCTGATTCGGCTAGTACTAGTGGTTTAGATGTTGTTGCGGATGTGGCTAGGCGTGATTCGGGTTCTAGTAACTCGAGGGATCCTGATGTAGAGGAAGAGTATCAGATACAACTGGCTTTGGAGTTGAGTGCCAAGGAGGATCCTGAGGCAGTTCAGATAGAGGCCGTAAAGCAGATCAGTTTGGGCTCTTGTGCTCTTGATAATACTCCAGCTGAAGTTGTTGCCTATCGATACTGGGTAAGTTTGTCCCTTCTGCTTACTGATTTCAGTTTGGCTGACTTGTTGTTAGTCATAGTTCTTACGATCACAACGCATTGTAAGAATTTGTAGGGGCACCTATGCTTATCATCCAACCACGAATTATATAATTTTGTTAATTTTTTGTGGTATAGTCAACTTCTTGTGGCATATAAAATGATACCAGAAAAGATTTATGGATAAAACAAGTTTAATTCTGTTTCTAATAAGAAATGCCTATGATGCTTCCTTTAGTTTGAAATTGCTTGTTCATGAATTGGGTGGTATTTCCTTTAATAATAATTTTTAAGCATGAGACTTGAGGAGCCGTCAAAGAAAATAGAAAAAGAATTATAGGAAGGTGTCTTTAGCACCCGCATAGCTCCTGTGATCCTTGTCCTTTAATCCTATTACCTGTGATGAAAGTCAGGAACATCAACCGAATTGATGTTAGGCGCATTCTATAGTGCAAGCAATCTTGTTGAGAGTTACCATCAAAGCTGCTCTGCAGTGACAGAATGTTAGATTATATATATATAAACCAATACCTAGTAGATAGGCTTCTTCTACTTGTTTAGCTGTATATTTAGGATGTTTTTGTGCTTCTTGGTGAACGTTTTCAGCATTTAAGGCATAATAACTGTAACATAGTCTTTTCTGCATTTTATATTTAAATAGTATGCATACATATATGTATGTACATGTATATATTCTTTTTTGGATCGCATGCTTTTTAATTTTTGTAATCGTAGTTTCATTTTTTCATTCCAAGGTTTCTCTTATTCTAATTGCGATTGGAAGATGACAAGCTGTTGAAATCTGGAAATCTATCTTCCACCACTATTTCTTTATATTGATATTTCATTGTCAATGGAGAACAACTGGCAAGTAGCCGTGCTTCTCACATCTTGCTTTGTTTCACAATTGAAAAGTAGCATCACAAGGTTAATTTGACTTATTTGTGTCTTTGTGTATCTTCTTTCTGAAAGCATACTTACAAAAAAGCCAATTGTTCCCTTCCTTACTAGGTGATATTTCAGCATAACATGGGGTAAAGTGAAGCATAAAATATTGTTTTGAAATAATGCTTTAAAATCATTCCCTAGTTTGGCCGAGTGCTTGATATATCTATTTTTAGACTAACTGGCGACTGATATTATTATACAAGATTACTTCTGTTTAACTTTGTTTCTAATCTTTGTCTTGTTTTTATTCCTTTCTAACCTATCTCATATCCTAGATTTATCCATGCTTCACAGAATTACAATTCTCTTAGCTATGATGACAAGATCTTGGATGGTTTCTATGACCTGTATGGAGTTATGACTGAGTCAACCACAGAAAGAATGCCTTCCCTTGTTGATTTGCAAGGAACATCAGTGTCAGACAGAATCACCTGGGAAGCAGTTTTAGTCAATAGGGCTGCTGACGCTAATTTGTTGAAACTTGAACAGAGGGCTCTAGAGCTGGCTGTCGAATCAAGGTCCAATTCTCTAGTTTTTGTAGGTAGTAATTTGGTCCGAAAGCTTGCTATTTTAGTTGCTGACTATATGGGTGGACCAGTTGGGGATCCTGACAACATGTCGAGAGCATGGAAAAATCTGAGTTACAGTTTGAAAGCAACACTTGGTAGCATGGTTTTGCCGCTTGGTTCTCTGACAATTGGATTGGCTCGTCACCGCGCATTACTGTTCAAGGTATCTGCCCGACTTTGTTTCCTTTATTTCATGGTTTAAAACCCAATTGGCTATGGCACTGCCACTTTTGATGTTATATGGGAGTCTTTGACTACCACATTTGAAATTCCTGTTGGTGCTTTTGCCAAAATTATCTATGCAAGCTTCATAGTCATGGTTTCCTTCTACTGCACTCATTGGTAATATAATCATATCAAGTTCGTGGCTGCTTTTGATCTAATTTGTGTGGGACACTTGGTTATGATTGAGTAAATTGGTGTTTTCATCGTTTTGGACGGATGTATCTCAGATTGGAAATGCCAGAGTTGGTAGTTTGAGAAAGATTTAAAGAAGTGCGAGGTATATGCAATTGCGTGATCGCATTCTTTTTACACTTGCTAATTTATTCCCATATTTCTTTTGTTCACTTCAGAATGCTGAGTCTTTGAAAATGACTAGTCAATTTGGAGCTTCCTAGAATCTTTTATAAAACCCAGTTTCACTTACTAACTAGGTAATGTGGGACTTAACACTTATTACTATCTTTATAAATCACCCACTCAATGTGGGCTACTCTTTATCTTCCGAATATGGGACAGGGGTGTTACAAACTCCCCACCTTTAACCTCTGACGTCCTCATCAATGCTACGTCATGTGGCGCTGACAGTACCCCACGGCACATTACAAGGTAGCGCTGGTACCATTTGTAACGACACAGGGAAAAATGTTAGCAACATTTGTACTATCATCTCAAAAAGACTAGTTAATTTTGAGCTTTTTTAGTATCTCTTATAAAGTTCAGTTTCTCCTAATAACTAGGCAATGTGAAACTTACACTCATGATGATCTTTATAAACCACCCACTGTATGTGGGCTACTCCTCATCTTCTCAATGTGGGACATGAGTGTTATAGGTAGTCACCAAAAAAGCATCATGGTTTAGATTATATCAGTACCTCTTTTAGAGATACATTCATAAATGAATCACGTTAGAGATGGCTTTGAGGCAACCGGTGATCACAAGTGATTTTACATCCTCTCACCATTGTTCACCACTTTTGTTGAACCAATGTTTTGGAGGTTACCTCACTGAATAATTCTGACTCATCTGTGGCACACCAAAATCTGTTCTCCCTATTTTAATCTTCTTTTAAATTGATAAGATATGTAGAAAGATCCTAGCCTGAGCCCTTGCTATGTCTATGGACGACATTATGGTACATACCATGATGATATTAAGGATCCTTTTTCTGCATAATAATATTATTTTTATCTCCTCAGCCCTCCTACACGGCGTTTCACTTTTACACAATATATAGGGACAGAAAAACTGCTCTTGGGTCATTATCTTTCTCACTTCTAGTGAAATTTAAAGCATCTCTTTCAGAAGGTAAAGGTGAATAGTTTGATGGCACATTTCAGGCTAACATTGTCCTGTGTACCATCTCTGATATGTTAGAATTTGACTGGTCTAGTATCTAGTAGAATAATATGATGTTGAAGGGTAGTCAGCGCCTCCACATTAACTGTTCTCGACAACTGTGTTGTGATAAGTACTCAGGTTATCATGTTATCAAGGTGTTCAGCAGGTATATTTTTAGAAGCTGCTCTGTCACCTATGAGTCAGCCGTCTTCAACCATTTCCAGTTTTCTTTTGACAGCTTTACAATATTGCAGTAAAAATCAACAGCTTTGTCATTCTTCTTATTAGGTTATATGATTATCTTGTGTTATATGCTCTGTCATTAACTAACTCTTGTTTTATCAGTTTTCCTTGTAGTGAGGAATCCTGGTCTTCCGCTAGTAGTTCTTTTCTACCAACTTTTGTGTGCTTATGTAGGTTTTGGCTGATAGTGTGGGTTTCCCATGCCGATTGGTTAAAGGACAGCAGTACACGGGTTCTGATGCTGTGGCAATGAATGTCGTGAAGATTGATGATGGAAGGTAATTATAAGTTTATGTTTCGCAATGCAGTCAAGTCAGCTGGATGATTGAGGGTTTAGTTATCTATTTTCTGTTTTCTGAAACATGATTTTGTTATGCATATAAGATGTGCTTTATTTCTTCTTTCTCGCTCATAGTGCATGAAAATGGAACAACATGTGATGTTCTTACATCACTGTTCTAGAATCTAATTGAGTGCTTATATTTGGTGTCTTAGGAATGCATTTGCATATGTTGCATTTTTTTTTTTCTGTTCATTATTGTCAAATGCTGTTGAAATTGATGTCAGAGCAGAAAATTGCCTCATTTATCTTGGCATTTTTTTTAATTTTTTTTTTTTTAAAAAGACAATTGCGGTTGCAAAGCCTTATCTGTTTTTAAGATGCGGATAACATGACTTTCAGGGAGTATATCGTTGACCTAATGGCAGATCCTGGTACACTTATTCCATCTGATGCAGCTGGGTCGCATATAGAATATGATGAATCGTTCACTTCTGCAAGTCCTTTGTCTAGAGATATTGACTCTCATATGGCCTCTTCAAGCAGTGGGGTTGGAAGTTCATCTGAAGAACATTCGGACTTTGGGACATTGGACAAGAGGCCTCGGTTCAGCAATTTAGCAGCTTTAGGAAAAGAATGTGATGACAGAAGTGATTTCACTTCTGCAAATGTAACCAGGCCAACTAAAAGTGATGAAGAGCACAAGTCATCCTTAGATGATTTTAGAACTCCCTCCAATGTAGAGAAGGTGCCTGTGCGGGAGCCTCCTGGGAGGCCTAATTATCCTTACATGCATACAAGATCTCCTTCTTGGACTGAAGGTATTAGCTCACCTGCTGTACGTAGAATGAAAGTGAAAGATGTTTCACAATACATGATTGATGCTGCAAAGGAGAATCCACAATTAGCTCAAAAACTTCATGATGTGCTACTTGAGAGTGGTGTTGTCGCTCCACCAAACTTGTTCTCTGAAATTTATCATGACCCATTAGATGTGTCAGCAGTTGAGGCCAGGTTACCAATTGAATATAAGGATGAAAATAAGCTTGGGATTGGAACCCAAGAAATCAAAGGTCAAGATGATTCTGATCTTTCTAGAATTTTGCCTCCTTTGCTGCCCTACAGAGTGCACTCTAAAGCAATAATTTCTTCTGGTCAACTGGAGCATCTTAAATCTGTGGAAGGCTTAGGCATTAACCTTCCGCTTGATACAGTGGAAGCAACTAGACAGCCTATCTCATCATGCCTTGAAATAACTCCTGTGAAATATACAAAAAACGTACCTGTTGCTGCTGCAGCAGCAGCTGCAGCAGCTGTTGTTGCATCTTCAATGGTAGTTGCTGTAGCAAAGTCAAGCAACGAGTCCAATTTTGAACTTCCTGTAGCAGCTGCTGCCACTGCCACTGCAGCAGCTGTGGTTGCAACAACTGCAGCTGTCAGTAAGCAGTATGAACAGGGTGCAAAGAGTGATGGAGATGCAGATGGTGCTGGTTATGAGCAACGGGGTAGTGATGACCGGCAGCATGATGCTTCTGGAGCCATTTCAGAAGGAGAGAGAATATCAGATAGCTCGGCAGGTAATGATAGCACAAAATCTGATGTCACACTTGATGAAGTTGCAGAACTCGAGATTCAATGGGAGGAGATCACCTTGGGTGAGCGTATCGGACTTGGTATTTACCAGTGCATTGTGCCATCTAGTTCATCTAGTTCTTGTCATATAAAGAAGAATACTTGAGATTGCTTTCACTTATGTGTAATTTCATCTTTTTGGTTTGTCCTTTGTTCTACAGGATCATATGGGGAGGTATATCGTGGAGACTGGCATGGAACTGTAAGTTTTCTCATGCAGAATGACTGGTGTAAACGTTGTTTTTGTGGTGTCTAATATGGGTGTAATCCATTCCTTTTGGTTTGGTTTCAGAGATGTTAAGTATCTGTGCTGCAATTGTCTCTGTGTGGCTAGAAACCCTCTGTATGGCTTATAGGCACCTTTCAAAATGTGGGAATGGATGACAACATGAAAAATGTGAGACAAATTTGCAGCTGCAAAATATCTTAGATGTGATAAGATAAAAGAGTTTGCAGACAATGGGAATGATGTAGGATGGCCCTTTGATTTAGGTTTTTTAGGGTTACTATGATCAATATAGGTTGGCTGAAGGCTCCAGCTACTAAACTGGACAATAAGGGAAACCTCTAGAGTATATGATAAATTGCGTCAGACAGATATACTGCATTAATTAAGCATATAAAGAACCTCGATGTCAGGAATTATACCTAATTGACATAAGTTCATCAGAAAGTCTTTCTTCCAAAGTTTTATAAACATGTATTAAAGCATTTTTTTCTTTTCTTTTCTGTAATGCTTAAAAAAAATATGAAAATAGAAATAGGTACTTTTTAAATTTTAGGAGATTCCCTTTCATTGTTTTTTTTAATTGGTCCTGAGGGAAGTTGGTTTTACTTGAGGTATAAAGAGTTATATGGCTTAAAATCCATGAGTATCATTTTTTGCATAGTTAGTAAAATGACTGGAAAGGACTCCTAATGATTCGAAATATATCAGTAGGTACTTTCAAAACAATGTTGATCATTGTTTCTTTCAGATGTTAGGCAAAAGCCTACAACCAAATGCATGGTTTTGCAAGTCCGCACATTATGTTGGTTGGTTTTACACTTGGAGCTGAAAACTTCTACAGGATGTTGTATGAGGCCCAAAAAAGGTCAGGGCTTAACATTATCTAATGCAATTAAGGACCTTGTTAAGGCATTAAGCTCTATTTTGGTTGTAATGACAGCAATATGAGCATACTTTAAATGGTCCCCTTGAACATCGACCCTGCACTCGGAGATGTCAACTTAAATTGGGAAGAGAGTATTACGTCTGCTATAATTAGCATATGGTGTTTGAGTATTAATGCATCAATCTGATGACTACGCTTTACTTATTTTATCTCCTTTTATTGTGTTTGTTTATCTGAATTAAGTCTTTGGAAGGTTTACCCCTGATTGAATAATTTGAGATATTCTTAGACCTTGTTTACGTGTTTGTGCCCAAAGCATCATATCACCATTTCCTATTCCTAAAATGCTTAATGTAACTAGAATATCTTCTTTGTTTTGGGATGTCTTTCTACTTGTAGAGTTTGGAATTAGATATTCAACTGTCTAGCAATGTCTCTCCGCTTCTTGTTTGTTTTGAGATTTGTTGCTTATTTTGTGTCAAATTCCTGTTTTTGGAAAGTTTATATTTTGATCTTATTGTCACTCTTTTGTTTTTATAGGAAGTGGCTGTGAAGAGGTTTCTAAACCAAGATATTTCTGGTGAATCACTTGAGGAATTCAAAAGTGAGGTACAATTTGCTTGCCCCTTGCTTTCCCTCTTTGCTTACTTTCTGTTAATGCATCGCCAATTGTCCCAAAATTTTAAGTTAGTAAGAAATGATGAATTTGATATTTCTCAACACTACCCCTTACATGTGGTTCTAACAATCCCTTCTATATGGTGGTCTAACATATGGAATATTAAACCATGTGGAAGTTGGTCGGACTCATACATTAGATCTGATTTTCTAATATCATGATAAATTATAAATTGTCCCAAAAACTTCAATTGATAGGAAAATGTAAATTAAATTTATTTCCTTTCAGTTTTTGAACATTAAATTATCTAAAGCAATAGAACTTGTGCTTTACATTTAAACCTCCATTTGTTTATAAGAAATAAAAATTTATGTAAAAGTAGTACACCTTGGGGTGGGTGGTTTTGGGGGGGGGGGGGGGGGGGGGGCGGGTTGTTCTATAATGTATCCTCTCAAATATATGTTCAGCTCTCATTTTCTCTTTAAGAAAAATCATTTTTTTTACCTAAACATATCTGTGCCATATCCATGCCATGTCCAACCTGTATACTCTCGTGTCACTTAAAAAAAAATAATTATTTATTTATTTATTTATGGGTAGGTATTCTGCCTTATCCCACATATCTATATTAGATATGGATACCGATACGACAGTTTGATTGAGATATCCATTCTTCCTTGGAGTTAATCTTTATTTTGTTATATTTATTTTTTAATGAGTGCATTTACCTTTGTATGGTTTCTTAGATCTTGTTTCAAGAGAAAATAAAATGAAGTTTCTTTAGTTTTGTCTTATTTGTGTGTGAATCTTTCAAATGATGTAATTAATTTGCTTAATATGTGCTAGTGAGGTGTCACTTCAATAAATTGACAACATCATATTCATTTAATTACTGCCATTCTTCAGCCCTCACATTAACTCTGGTGAATTCGTTATTCATTCTGATTAACACATAGGACATCATGACAAAGTATGATACAAATGAGGGTTATTTCTGTGGCGAGCTCAGTTATAAGGTTGTATGTGCTGTAAATAATGGTCCTTGCCCCATGTTGCCTTATTTCTTGACTGTATGATTGACTCATCAAAATATATAGGATGAGATGTATGGACATATTTGTCAAGATTGTGATAAAGAGTTTGGAAAATGTACCTGTTACCTTTTTCATGCCAACTCTTTCCACCCTCTTACGTGCACGCCTAAACCTATTTGTTTTAAATTAAGCTTTTACTACTTTTTGCTATCATTGTTATTGTTAGAATGTTTGAGCTACGAATCATCCACTGAACAGTTTTATTTATCAAAAAAATTGTTATTGTTAGAATTTTAAGTAAATGATAAAATTTACAATTTCCTATTAACTTAAGTTTTTAGGATAATTGTTGATTTAACATGGTATTCGAGCAGCGATCTTGAGTTTGAACCTTAACTTCGTAATTATTTATCATATTCTATTTATAAACAGGAGCATTAATTTCCATTTCAGTTAAATATTTCAAGTTTTGGGCTTTATTTATTGAGGGAGAGTTTAACCCACATGTGTTATCTGCTTAAACTTTTGGGACGACTAATGTTTAAACGGTTATCTCTAAGTATGTGAAGATCATTTACTTGGGTCTAACTTGAAAAGTGGTATCTCTCTTTTGTTTTACACCCCACTTCTTCCACCGTCTAATTTACATGCCTCAATCACATCCTTTAGGATTTAACTTTTTCTACTTTTTGCTGTCATTGGTATCTCTGAGTATGTAAAGGATTGTTTTTAAATTTTTTTTTTTTTTTTTTTCCTACTTGTGGTTTGAATTGCAAGGTTCGGATAATGAAAAGACTGAGGCATCCAAATGTTGTTCTCTTCATGGGAGCTGTAACACGTGCCCCAAATCTTTCAATTGTCACTGAATTTCTTCCCAGGTATGTAAACACTTTATTTCTGACCTTAATTGTGTTATAGCCTAATCACATATTTATGGAAGTCAATGAATGCCATATTGTTAACTTACCACAAGAAGCTCTTATTATTACAAGACTATATTAAGAACTTGTTTGAGATTGCGTTGGGAAATAGAGCTTTTTAGAAAAAAAACTTCATTTTCAAGCTTTTCCCAAAATGCAGTTTTGAGCTTTTTCAGAGCCAAAAAAAATAAAAATAAATAAAGTGCCCTTCAAGTTTTTTACCAAACATGCTCATTTTTGCTTGGCACAATTTTTTTACGTACTAAAAGTACTTTTTAAGCTCCTTAACGCAATCCCAAACAGGTTCCAAGTATACTTTTCCTATGGTAGTTCTGGAATAGTTCAGGAATATTCCCCTTTTTTCCTGATTGATTAATGTTTCTTCTCATGCATTGATTTAAATGAAATCGATAGATGCGCGCACACACACACACGAGGATCTTGTATGGTAGGGTTTTAGAAATTATTGATTGACATACAAATAGCGTTCAGAATTAAACTTTCTTGTATCTTTTTTCTCGACTGTATTTTAGGCCACTTCCCCATTTGGGAAATTTTCTTGAGATTTATGGTTATATTGTTGTTGTTGCTGTTGTTCTTTCATGTTTGCTTTATCAGAGTCAGAAAAAAAGAGAAAGATCGCACATGTTTTGATAAATAATTTAATGATGAAAGAGACTTGGCAAGTACACAGAATGTGACTGGAGAATCCCATAAAACATTACCATCTCTGGGGAAAAGAAGGATCACTGCCTACAACAGATATCCAGTCATACAATTTTCTCAGAAATAAAGACTTAAGCAACACAGTGGTAACCCTTATGAGTTAAGAGGCTTAATATGGCTTATCTAATTAATCTCTATCAAATTTCCCAATTGAATAAGAGCTAAGCGCTTACTCTGCCATTATGATTCTGCTCGTTTAAGAGCTTCCATTGTGTAATGAGTATATTAGTGAAAAATGGGACTTGGGCCTTGGTAGCTTGGTGGGCTGGACTTAGTTTACCTTTAGGGATAATGAGCCTGAGTTATGCGTATATAAAGGCCAATAGCTTAATTGTAGGGGATATGAGATTAGTGATTTGTTTACTGTGGTAAACTGGAGGCTGAGCACCTCGAATGCTCTGAAGACCGGACATCTCGAAGAGTCCATTTCATTTCTGTAATTTTCATTACTGTTCGTTCATCAATTCTCTCATTACTGAATATTTCTTCCATTTCTTCAGTTTCATTCCAATTACATTCATAATTCAGTAAACCTAACCCTAAAAATCCAGTACCAGTTAATTAAACTGTTACACACCGCCAGTATGTTTGTGTTTGATCAATTATTTCTTATGTCTTATTAGTTATGTTAAGTTGGAATGCTAAAGCACATCAATTTTTATTTTTTTTTTTATTTTTTTATTTTTTGCAGAGGTAGTTTGTATAGGCTGATTCACCGGCCTAACAATCAATTAGATGAAAGAAAGCGGTTGAGGATGGCCCTTGATGCTGTATGATACTGTCATTCTTGCCCTTCATTCCACTTTCAGTCAGCAACTCGCTATAATTGTTGACTTTGCTGGAGATAATTGATTGTTTTTGAATGATTAAACTTTCAGGCTCGGGGAATGAATTATTTGCACAACTGCTCTCCCGTAATAGTACACCGTGATTTGAAGTCCCCAAATCTTCTTGTTGATAAAAATTGGGTTGTGAAGGTGGTGTCTTATTTCGTAACTGAGATGCTGAATATATTGAATGTATCTTCCATGCCTAACCCATCATGATGAAAAATTTTCTGCCTGTTCAGGTGTGCGATTTTGGGTTATCACGGATGAAAAATAGCACATTTCTCTCTTCAAGGTCAACTGCAGGGACGGTAAGCCATTAGCAACTTTCATTTTCTTTTTCTTCCCTTTTTGCTTTTGAACCAGCCTTCTTTTTTTATTATTATTATTTTTTTATTATTATTATTATTATAATTTTTTTCCTTCTGTTTGTTTTTGGGTCATCCATCTTACTTGGTCTTCCATGTTTTTGATTTACTGATCTATTATGTTCATGTTGCAATGCTGGATATTTTCTTTTCATGATCATATCTGGTATCTATGCACCTTCTAGATGTTTCCTGTAATAGTGAACTATTTACATCTGTGCTTCTCATGATAGGATTGTCATCTGTTTCATTTTTTGTTTTGAACTTTATGTTCTGTTGGTTGCATGACCTAGGCATTTGGTAGAGTTTCTAGTGGTGATTAAGAGGGAAAAAAAGAACTATACATCTTTTTGATTTGGCAAATGGCTCAAGGACAAATTGCAGAGAAAATTGGTTTTATTTTGACTGTTATTTGATATCGAGTTTGATATATGCATTGCAATAAACTTGGAACATGTTCTCTCAAACTTTCAAAATCACAAGGAGAGAACTATTCCAAAAGTTCCTCATTCTGCAAGATCATCTGGACTTGCTGTTTACAGCATACTTGACTGATAAAATTACAGCAAATGGCGTATTCTCTTTTCAATAAAGGTTAAAGAACTCGTGTACATTTGGTGTCCATGGGGATGGTGACAATGAGATTGTATAATTATACAATGGTGTTAAAAGGTAAGTTATTCCAATTGTTTTTGGTGCTATTGCTCTTGAACTTTGGGTTTAGTTGGTTCGGTGGGTCCTTCGTTTGTGGGTTTGATGTCTGAGGAGGTTTCCGGCGATCCGAGGGAAGTTATGTCGCCAGTAAGGGTCCATTTGGGGCAGAATCAGTTGGTGAGCAAGAGTAGGGTGGATGCGCGTGCAGTGTTATCTCAGGTGACATCTGATTTGCATCTTGCGGAGATTGAAGTCAGTAATAGGGTGTCATGGCAGCTTGGTTCTAGTTCAGGAAGTGTCGGTAGGGGGATTCCTGCTTGGCAAAGGAGCACTGCAGTGGATCCGGCTGTCTCTGGGTTGTCTGGGTTGGGGCTTCCGATGAATCACTTTCCCCACCTTCAGTCTCTGCAGGATAGGGTTGTTGCTGGGATTTCTAACAGCCAGCCCTTTGGGTGTTCAGAGATGGTCGTGTTTCAAGAGAGAGATCGGCCTATTGAAGTGGCAGGAAGTGGGAAAGGCAGTATGTGTTTCAGCTGAATTGGAAGGAGATCCAGGTAGGGTGTCACCTCTCAATACCTATTCTACAACATCGGGGATTTTTTCAGGTTACTCTGACTGGGTTATTCAGTGTGCGAATGTGATTTATCCCATCGTAGGGATTTCGTATGAGGGTCATAAGCTACAATTGTTGGCTCTTTTGACTTATCTCGAAGCGGAACGTTGTAATGAAGTGGTGGGAGCCATGTCGGGCTGTGGAACGAAGGGCAAAAGGGAGGTTGAAAATTTGAAGTGTTCTATCAATTACGATGTGAGAGGTTCATGCTCAAGCCGCAGGAGAAGGAAGGCGAGGGGACTTCATGTTGTGTCATGAAGCCTAGGGTTCTTTCCTGGAATGTGAGGGGGCTAAACAAGTGGAGCAAACGTCTTAGGATAAGTAACTTGCTTAGAGATTGGAAGGTGGATATTATTTGCTTCCAAGAAACCAAGGTTCAGGGTATGTCGAGAAGTTTTGTGCGCAGCTTATGGGGTTGTAATAATGTGGATTGGTGCTGTTTAGATTCTTGTGGGGCCTCAGGGAGCATCTTGATCATGTGGGATAAAAGGGTAGTGGAGAATGTTGATGTTTGTGTGGGGGAATTCACTCTTGCAGTTTCCTTCAGGAATGTAGATCGATTCGTCTTGGCCTTTGCAGGTGTTTATGGCCCGAATTCTGATTTTGATAGGAGACTTCTTTGGGATGAGCTGGCTGGGATTCTCAGTTGGTGGAGCATGCCACGGTGTACAAGGGGTGATTTCAATGTTACTCGGTTCCCTAGTGAAAGATCTAGAGAGGGTAGTATGTCTGCTATGAGAGATTTCTCTGATTTTATTTTTTATCAGGGTCTAATGAATCTTCCTCTCACTGGGGGCTCTTATACTTGGTCGTTTAGGCTTGATCCTCTCATTTGGTCTAGGATTGATCGCTTTCTAGTCTCCCCATATTGGGAAGCTCGGTTCCCTGTGGTATCTTGGAAGGGCTTCCTCGCCTCTATTCAGACCACTTCCCGATTCTTCTCGATTACAACGTCGTTTCTAGGGGGAAAAGGCCTTTCAAATTTGAGAACATGTGGCTTAAAGCGGATGGTTTTGTGGAGAGGGTGAAACAGTGGTGGGATTCTTATTCGTTCCAAGGTAAACTCAAGGCCTTGAAACAAGATTTGAAGAAATGGAATGAAGAGGTGTTTGGCAGTGTAGAGAGGAACAAGAGGAAGCTGTTTGAAGAACTTCAGGCGTTTGATTCTTTTGAAAGTAGTAGGGCTCTAGTTGAGGAGGAGATACTAAAGAAGACAGAGATTGTCGGCGAGATAGAAAGGGTTTCTCTTTTAGAGGAAGTGAGGTGGAGGCAGAAATCAAGGGTGATGTGGCTAAAGAAAGGGGATAAATGTACTAAATTCTTCCATTCCATGGCCAACTCTAATAGAAGGTACAACTCTATAGACTCTTTATTGATTGGAGATACTATTTCTTCTAACCAGTCAGATATAGGTGAGTACGTGGTCCAGTTCTATCAAAAGCTCTTTTCTGAGCCGTGTCCATGGAGGCCTATGGTGGATGGGTTATCCTTTGATTCTATTCTAGAGTCTGAAGCCAGCTGGTTGGAGAGAGCTTTCGAGAAGGAAGAGGTTAGGAAGGTAGTGTCAGCTATGAATGGTGACAAGGCACCAGGTCCTGATGGGTTTTCTATGGCATTTTTCCAAGCATGCTGGGATGTCTTGAGCTCGGACATTTTGGCGGTTTTTCATGACTTTCATGAGAGAGGTTGGTTCGAGAAAAGCTTGAATGCTTCGTTCATTTCGCTTATTCCAAAGGTTCTTGGTGCGATTTCCCTCATAGATTTTCGGCCTATAAGTCTTGTAGGAGGTGTTTACAAGATCATTGCTAAGGTTCTAGCAAACAGATTGAAGCCAGTGTTGGATAAGGTCATATCCAAATCTCAGGGATCCTCAATCCGATCCTTATTGCAAATGAATGCCTTGATAGTAGACTTAGACCGGGGGAACCAGGTGTCATGTGTAAAATGGATTTGGAGAAAGCATACGATCATGTAAATTGAGATTTTCTATTGTATATGCTAAAACAGTGTGGTTTTGGGGATAAATGGTGTTCCTGGATTGCTCATTGCATTTCTTTTGTGTGGTTTTCGGTGTTAGTCAATGGATCTCCTTATGGGTTCTTCAGTAGTTCCAGAGGTTTGAGACAAGGGGACCTTCTGTCTCCCCTTTTGTTTGTGTTTGTGTTTGTGATGGAAGCTTTGAGCTGTATGATTTCTGCTACGGTTAGTGTGGGTTTGTTGGAAGGTTTTAAAGTTGGTAATGCAGATTTTTTGCATCTTCCGTTTGCAGATGACACTATGATTTTTTGTAGTGCTCATTCTTCTCAGTTGCGTCATTTGCGGAGTCTCTTCCTCCTGTTTGAAGCTGCTTCGGGTTTGAAGGTTAATTTGGCGAAGTCAAATTTAATTCCAGTGGAGAATGTTGATCAAGTGGAAAGGCTATCTTGGTCTTCCTTTGAGGGCTTCCTATAAGTCCATTCATATTTGGGACGGGTTTGTCGAGAAGATAGAGCATCGACTGGCTAGTTGGCAAGGTTATACCTCTTTAAGGGTGGTAGAGTCACCCAAGAGTACTCTTGCCAATGTGCCTACTTATTATTTGTTTCTGTTCCCTATCCCGGGGAGTGTTACTCGCATAGAGAAGTTACAACGGGATTTTCTTTGGGGTGGGATGGGTGAAGAGTTAAAATTTCACTTGGTGAGTTGGTCGAAGGTTTGTACCCCAATTTCAAAAAGGGGGTTGGGTATTTGGAATTTGTTGTTCAATCGCGCTTTGTTTGGCAAATGGTTGTGGCGGTATGGAATTGAGAGAGATGCTTGGTGGAGAGTTGCGGTGGATTCTAAGTTCGGCAGTTTGTGGGGTGGGTGGTGCTCCCGTGAGCCTGTAGGTCCTTTTGGGGTGGAGCTGTGGAAGAATATCAGGAAAGGGTGGGGAATTGTCTCTGGTTTTACTAGATTTGAGGTGGGGGATGGGGTTATGACAAAATTTTGGCATGATTTGTGGTGCGGGGATACGGTGTTGAAGGATGCTTTTCCTATTCTTTTTGGTATTGCTCGGGTGAAGGATGCTTCCGTTGCGGATAGTATGGAGGTTTTGGGTGGCTCTATTCAGTGGAGCGTTAGCTTTGTTAGAGAGGCGCATGATTGGAAAGTGGGTGTCTTTACCTCCTTATTTCAGGTGCTTCATTCAGCCACGATGAGTCGAGATTGTGCAGATAGGCTCTGGTGGGTCCCTTCCAAGAAAGGTGGGTTCAAGGTCAAGTCCTACTTCAGCTCCTTGGTTGGCTCTGAAGGTAGACGCTTTCCTTGGAAGAGTGTGTGGCAGACTCAAGCTCATTCGAGGGCGGTTTTTTTTGCATGGGCGGCAGCCCTAGGCAAGATTCTTATAGTGGACAATCTCAGGAAGCGGAAGATCATCATTGTGGATAGATGCTACTTGTGCAAGAGAGATGGGGAATCTGTGGACTACCTTCTTCTTCACTGTGATGTGGCTTCCACTTTGTGGCATCATGTTTTTTCTCGGTTTGGTATGTCTTGGGTCATGCGTAGAAGAGTTATCGAATTATTTGCCTGTTGGTGGAAGCTTGGAAGGCCAAGGAGTGCTGCGGTTTGGAAGATAGTGCCTATTTGCATCCTTTGGTGTGTTTGGAAAGAGAGAAATCTTAGGTGTTTCGAACACATGGAGAATTCCAAGGAAGATATTGTAGCCTCGTTTCTTTATATGCTGCATCTTTGGACGGTGGCCTTTTTGTCATCATTGTCGATTAGCTATTCTGATTTTCTTATTCGTTTTTCTTTGCATTCTTAGGCGTTTCCTTGTGTATACTTTCAGTGTACTTAGGGGCACCTTATGCTTTTAATAAAACTTTATTTACTTATAAAAAAAAGAAAAGAAGAAGAAACCTGGTTATCTGCAACAGTACTTAAAGGAGCACTCTATATCTAGTAGAATATGCGGAGAAGATAATGAATATTCTAATCATTTGCCCTGCATCCATTAGAACCTGGTATTGAATAAGTTCATGTTTGTATCGCATGCTTCAGGCTGAGTGGATGGCCCCAGAAGTGCTAAGAAACGAACCTGCAGATGAAAAGTAAGCCCCCCCCCCCCCCCCCCCCCAAATTTTTTCTCCTGATATTTCTTGTGTTTTGTTTGGACCCTTCATAGAGGTCTTTTCATAATTACTTCATTTAATTCAATATGCAGGTGTGATGTGTATAGCTTTGGAGTCATACTATGGGAGCTCTCTACATTGCAACAACCATGGGGGGGAATGAACCCGATGCAAGTTGTTGGTGCAGTTGGATTTCAACATCGGCGTCTTGATATTCCAGATGATATGGATCCTGGCATTGCAGATATTATTCAAAAATGCTGGCAGACGTAAGTATTGTTTTGGTTGTTCTATCAGGATAATGGGTGACTAATTTTTGTTGATATTGTGATTCAAAATATGCAATGCCAGATTCAATGGAAAATGATACTGATTTCAACAGTTATTCCCCATGTCTATTCTACTAAATATCACTGATTAAACTTCCACTTTATGCTATTTGGAGCCGTAAACATGCTGAGAACATAGCAAATGTTATTCAATTTAATCTCTGTTTTTACCACTCCTCATTTCCAATAAGTTCTTTAAAGCGTATTTGCTTATATAATTTCTTTCAAAAACATTTCATCCTTTCTGATTACTCCCCATTAATGATGGACTATCTTTGCAAAACTCGTGGCCACCTACTTCTTTCCTGTGGGTAACATGACCTTTATCTTTACCCCTTCTGTATATAAGACTAAAGACTTGATTAAATCTGTTGACCAAGCAGATAATGGTAATGCCTTATTTATTGCAAAAGTTCACAAAAGATTGTGTGCTTCAACTTGTGAATGAGTGGTAGAGAGAAGTTCCTTTTTTTATATTTTTAATGATTATTGCAGCGTATCGAATATACTTCAAAATTCATTTTCTGCAGTTCTGACAATTGATCCATCTAACATTTTAGAGATCCAAAATTGAGACCCACATTTTCTGAGATCATGGCTGCTCTGAAGCCGTTGCAGAAGCCCTTAACCAGCTCTCAAGTTCCCAGACCAAGTTCATCCAGAGGCAGTGGACGCGAAAAGGCTCAGCCGTCATGAGTTTCAGAAGACTGAGCAGGCTAGAGGAGCAAGTCTACAACCTGACTCACTGCTCATTGGACTGCAAAAATATTGCTGAGAAGTTCTAGATTGCCTGGGACAAGTCTGAGAAAGTGCTCTCGGTTGAGATGATGACCCAACATACACTCTGATTTGAATTGTGATTCTTTTTCCTCAATTACTTTTTTCCTTTCCCTCCCCATCCCCCTTTTTGTATTCTTCACGGTACAGCTATTCTCAAGGTCGTGTATTTGTTTGTAAAAATCCATTGAAATTGTTGTAGCCAATGTTTGAAATTGTCCTTGTCCATAGAGTACTATCAACTAGTTGCAAAAGCACTATGCTGCCTGGACTAGTGGCCATAGGAGTAGAGAGTGGGGTGTGGGAAGTTGAAGCTGTAGATATATGCGGGAAGAATTGTGCCAAGTGCCAAGTGCCTGATTTTTGGGAGTTACAGAATCTGATACACTGATCACTGATGGCCTGCGGCTCATATGAGCTAAAAGAAATCTGTTTACTTTTTTGTTGCAAACATTGTTTTAAGGAGCTCTGGATTATGGTCAATCACAAAACTGTCATAATTCATAAGAATTAGAGCACAACACTGGCCTGTACCATGAGCAAACATAGTGCAGTTTCAGCAAGACACTGGCTTATTGGTCGCATACTTACTCTTTTATTATCTTTTTGTACATTTTACATACAAGAAAGAAAGGAGAGAAATTAGGGAGGGGTGTTTACCATCTTTACTTTCTTGTTTCCAGGCGTGGAGGTGGTCGATGCTTGTATGGGGGATCAGATAATGTCAACAGTATTGGCCTGGGAAAATTTGAAAGAAATGGAAATCTTGGTGAGGAATGCTGAGGATGTTGGGGGTTGTTTGTTAGATAAGAAATAAAAAACAGAAAATTAAATGCTCATGGGGTGGGTTATTGAGTTGTTTTATCTTAAGAAATTATTTGCCCCCGGGGGGGAACACTTCGAGATACAATGAAACTCGAAAATCATCTCTAACTAGCTCATAATCCGCGTTATGCGTGAGATTCTTCATTATAATTTAGTTTCAGAATTTAAACACATCTTCATCGTACTTTTTTATTATAGGTTAAAAAATGCTTGTTAAAAAAAAAAAATTATCACACATCTTCCAATAAAAAAGACAATAAAGGTTAAGACCCTTAATTTTATTTTAATCCAAAAAAGTAACACTTTTTAAAATATTTGTTCACATAGGTGTAGTTTATAACGAAAAGAAGTATAAAAAAATAAAAATAAAAAATAGCATAAAGAAAATCTAAATTTCAAATATTACAGCATATGTGCTGTAGTTTTTTCAATGGTCAAGATGGTGCTATAATTTTTTTTACAGCACCTAAGCCAAATCCTACAAAATATAACAAATTTTTTCACTCAACATTTAATGAAATCAAATAAATCCTCTCACATCATGTTCAATGCTTGATCAAATAATTTTTTGCTTTCAAAAGCAAAAAAGAAAAGAAAAGAAAAGAAAAACACTTCAAAAAAAATTTGAGTGAATCATACAACAAAAAAAAAACCATTAAACATTCAAATATATTAAAAAATGAGACTCTTAATTTTATTTTAATCCATATAAATTAAAATATGTTAAAATCTTTGTTACCATATCAGTAGTTTAAAATGAAAAGAAGTATAAAGAAAGAAAAAAAAAAAAAAAAAAAAAAGCAAGAAGAAAACCTATAGATTATGATTATCAAAACATTAATAAAAAAAAATTAGTAGGAGTCTTTAATATTATAGGTGTGATACATAGTACATTTCGATACAAATAAAACCCATATAATTCTGAACATTCTAAAAAAATACATAGCAAACTAAACAAAATGGCTAAAAATCGAGTAAATTATACAAACGAAAACAAAAATATTCCATAAAACATTCAAATGAACTAAAAAATAATTTTAATTTAATCCATATAAATTAAAACATGTTAAAATCTTTGAGCCCGTATGAATAGTTTATAAAGAAAAAAAAATAGCAAGAAGAAAACATGGTTTAATCTAATTACCAAAGCATTAATAAAAAATTAGCAGGAATCTATGATATTGTTAGTGTGATACCTATTATATTTAAATACAAATAAAATCCAAGTAATTATAAACATTTAAAATAATACTGAAAGAACTAAACAAAATATTTTTTTTACTTAATGAACTAAACAAAATATTTTTTTTACGAATTCAAAAGAAAACAAAATATTTCATTACAATGCTTAATATCTCTTTAGTGTTTCAAAAGTATTTATATTCATTTTATGCATAATAATCAAATAAATTTGTGCATTGTTTTGCTTTCACAAACATAAAAACACTTTCAAAAAATGGCTAAAAATGGAGTAAATCACATAAAAAAAAATATATATTACAGAAAACATAAGTCTTTATCTTAGTTTAATCCGTATAAATTAAAACATGTTTAAATCTTTGTTCCTATAGGTATACATGGTTTAAAATGAAAAGTATAAAGAAAAAAAAAAAGAAGAAGAAGAAGAAGAAGAATACATAGTTTAATCTAAATATTAAAGCATTAATACAAAATTAGTAGGAATCTTTGTGTGATACCTATTATATTTCAATACAAATAAAACACAAATAATTCTGAACATTAGGAAAAAAAAATACAGAGAAAAATAAACATTTTTTTTGAAAATTTATTCCCATATGTAGACATGGTTGAAAACGGAAAGTATAAAGAAAAAAAAAATAGCAGGAGAATATCTAGATTCTAATTATAAAAATACATAAAACACAAAGTCCTTCAACCTCCACAAAACCAAAAAAAGAAAAAGAAAAAAAGAAAGCCAAGTCCTTCAAAATAAAATTAAGTACTTTAACACTTTGTTCTTCTCTTGAATGTCGCTGCCGGATACTCTTGATTTCACAATTTAAGATGTTTCAAACCCTAAAGAGAAAGAGGTATAAATAACCAATCTAAGAGAGTAATATGACTTTTCAGCTTACTTGTACGATTTCTTTAAAATTAATGCATGTAATACTTATACGGTCAATTATGAATAGTTAATATAGTACGTTCTTAGTTTTAAATTTTGTCTCTCTATAATTTTAAAGAGTTGTAAATTCTGAAACCATAATATTGTACGTTAAAATTTTGAAATAAAATTTTGGAGAAAAAAAAAATCTGACCACTTAGAATTAATGCATGGTTTTAATTTTAATTTTTTTATAAAAAATTTCACAACTCAATGCGGCTATAATAACACTTAATGATATAATGCGAAAAAAAAATCATTATTTTGGTCTCATGAAGATTAACACACGATCTTTTTCATTAAAGCACAATAAATTTATTAAAATCATGACCAAAATGGTTCAACCTTTAAAATTCACCGATTTTTTTTTTTACTTAAAAAACCGGTTCAGTGTTTAAAAATTATGGGTTCACGCCACGTGTCATAATTCTCCATTGTACAAAGAACATTGCATAAATTTATAAATCACATAAAATTTTACTATCAAAAGAACCATAATTTTAGTTTTAATCCATATAAATTAAAGCATTCAAAATATTCTCATATGTGTAGTTTAAAATGGAAAGAAGTGCAAAGAAAAAAAAAATAGTAAGAGAAAAACCTGGAATTTGATTATCAAAGCATTAATAATAGGAATTTATGATATTGTTAGTGCGATACATACCTATATATTATGTTTCAATAAAAATAAAATCCATATAATTTTGAATATTCAAAAAAAAAAAAAGCATTTCAAATTTAATGCTTAATTAACTTTTTAGTGTTTTAAAAGCATTTATATTATTTTTGTGCACAATAATCAAATAAAATTTTGTCTTTTTTGAATTTCAAAAGGAGAATAACACTTCCAAAAAATAAGTGAAAATAGTGTAAATCACATAAAAGAACAAATAATCCATAAAACATTCTGTTGGTACAGTTTCCGGTATGGTGACGTGTCGCCTAAAGATTCGTTGCTGATTTCTACCGAATACCTCAACCCTGCAAAAAGGAACAAACAACTCGTCGGGGGTGCCGACCACGCCCACTCCGATGCCTAAGTCAGTCTAAAAAGTTTTCTGCAGAGTATTCTGAATCTTAATCTCAAGAGCTTAGAGAATTCGTTCTCTCATACCTGGTGTGACGGTCTTTATTTATAGGCCGGACCTTCTTGACACCTAGTTGGATTAGGAGTTTGAGTCCTAGCCTGTTTGAATTTTAATCATATCTTCAGGGAATTCGAGTAGGAGTGTGAAGTCCGTAGTTGATTGCGTTTGTACTTCTTTAAACTTGATTCCGTGTCAATAACCATTCTATCCCATAAATTAAGGATCTGTAGTTTATCCCTGATCTTCTGGGATTCTATCCTTATCGCACTCTAAGACGAGTGTGGCGCATGACACCTTTTAGAAGACTGTAGCACATTTCAGCCAACCTCCGAGGTGACGATATCCGAGATGTTTTCGCTCCGACCTGGAGATCTCGGGATATATTCGCACCATAACGGGGTTGTGTAAGTCCGAGATGTTTATACTCCGAGATGTTGACACATCCAATGGGTATCACCCCGAGGGGATATCACACTGACTCGATATCATACCGAGGCGTTATTACTCCGAGACACAAATATCCGAGATATGTTCACTTCGTTTCGGCTAGGAGATCTCAGGATATTATATATACCGTAACCTGGAATGTTAAGACCGAGACATTATCATATCTCCGAGATGTCTTTGGACCTAAACGACCTTCCCTTCGCTGGGCGGAACTGTGCAGAACAAATGTCCGAGACATAACTCCGAGATGTCATTGGATCCACGTGTCTCTAGGGTTGATTTTATCCCTAACAGTTACCCCCCTAATTCTCTGATTTCAGAAATAAACGGAAATAAGAGAATTACTTTCCGGCTGCCAGTCTGTACCTGATGCTGTGCAGGGCGCGTCTTTTCAACAGTTCAAATATTTAAATCTTACCGCTTCTTTTTCCAATGACGACGTCAGCTCTGTACCGCCGCCCTTTTGTCATCATGAAACGGCATGGTCGAGGCAGTGCATTTAATTCTGGAATACGGAAGGTGCGCCTTTTCAACTTTCGGAAATTTTGAAATGATGGCGCCCTTTGGCATTTCAGACACGTGGAGAGGGGATACTTAAAGTTTCGAATACTATTCATTCTTGGACAATTCTTTTTCTCGATCTTCCATTGTCGTCTTCTTCCTCAACTCTTTTCTTTCCCTGTACCCTCTATTTCTTCTTTTCTTTTTTCTTCCATGGCCCCTAAGAAAGCTGGTTCGGTCGTTCCTGCTACGTCTCGGGCTCGGACGAAAAGGTCCGATGGCTTCGTGGATCTCTCTCCCCTGGAGAGTAGGGTGGAAACTGCTCTTTTTGCGAAGCATGAGGGTGTTCTTCGTCTGAACTATGAAATTCCTCCAACAGTGAAGATGTTCTATCAGGCGCCTGGAGCTCGGATCATCAACGGCGGCGATATTACCTTGTATGAGAGGATGTTTCTTGCTGGGTTACGGTTACCATTTCCAGAGATCGCTCGGGATTTTGCCCTTTTCTTGATGGTTGCACCCAGTCAGATTATGCCCAATGCCTGGAGGTATCTGTTCGCTTCTTATATCCTTTGGAGACTCGTGTTGAAAAAGGAGATGAATATCCTGCAATTTTTCAACATCTACAGGCCGAGGCAAACTTCAGAGGGGATGATTGAACTCTGCGTTCGTCACCCGCCTGTCTTCATTAAGCTTAAGAGTGGGCTAACAAACAACAAATTCTGGGAGATGCAATTTTTCAGAGTTTCCGGGGTGTGGGAATGCCCCGAAGGCACTCTTCTTCCTGAAGACCGTATGATGCCTCGGACTTGGCAATTGCTACGACCTGATCGAAGCGACCCCCCTTCACTCAGTGTATCCGAAATGGAGGATGTCAAGAAGATAAGTGGATGGTCCGCTGCCAGGGTTAAGGCTGACAAGTTTGAAGAGGTTGATTTTGATAACCTTGTCACCAAGGAGAATTTAAGGCAATTTCTCGGATACGACATCCCGAGAGACAAGCAGCTGATTACCAAGAGAGGGGCTATTAAGAAGAGGAATGACGCCCCTCCATCTCCGAGGCCTGTTACTAAGAAGAGGCCTTTCAAAAGTTCCGAGCAAGTTTCCGAGGATGTCCCTTCGCGGAAGAAACAGAGCATTCCCCTAGCTGCTCTGGAAGCCAGGAGGACTCCCCCTTCGGTTCCGTCATCGGGAGTGAACGTTGAAGAGGGATCGGCAAGTTTTCGGGGTTTCATTCCAGAAGTTTCTCCTACACCAGAAGCGAGTGCTGCTCCCTCTTTTGTTTTAAGGGATGAGTCCGGCTCCGAAGCCTCGTTCCAGGGTGAACAATGTGCAGAAACTTCTTTTGCTGAACCTCCTCTCGGGACTTCGACAGCGGACGCCCCGGAACCCGAGGGGTCTGGAGAAGGAGATGGGAATGTACCTGAGGCCCGAGACATTCCCGTCACGCGCAGGGTGAAGCATCCAGCCAGGAAGCGGAAGTTCACAGCCCAGGACCGAATCGCTCAAAAACTTTTGGAGGCCGAGCGGATGTGGGGTAAGGCGGTTATAAGACCTTCCGATGCCGAGGAAGTGCGCCAAGAGCCTACTGCTTCAAGTGGTGAATCTCTTGAAGAGATGGATGAGGAAGTTGGCACCCCCCGAGCTGAGCCTCTTGTTGAGGAGTCTGAAGTCGAAGGTACTCCCCGAACTCCTTCTTCGGAACGTCCAGACACACCACCATTTCCTGAAGAAAATCGTGAAACGGGGCATACCACCCCCCAAGTTTCATGTTCTGCGCCTATACAACCTGAGACTCCTACTGGAGTACCTGAGGCTAAAAATGTCGAAGAGCCTAGCGCCTCTCGGGAAGTGGTTGATCAGGAGGTACCGGGCTCTACTTTTGAAGTTCAAGGTGCAGGTCAACCCGAAGTAACTCCCCATGTCGGAGTGCCTGAGGAGTCTCGGATCGACTCCGAGAATGTTATCCCTGAAGCAGGTGTGCTTCCCGAGACTTCTACTCGTGTCGAGGCCAGCCCTTCTGGATTAAGATCTGACGGGTCTGAAGCGGCTCCAAGTGTAGGGGCTGTACCTCATGTGGGTCCTAGCTCTTCCTCTAGGGTCTCCGCCGGTTTCGAAGTTTTGGGCAGGGGTCTTTTGGGTCATCCAATGGAGGCTATAAAGAACCTAATCCCCGAAGGGTATCTGGGAAATGCTGGGAAGTCTTCTCCCGAGAAGCTTGCTCAAGGTATTCTTATCTCCCATTATCAAGTAAGTTTTTGGAGCTAGGCCTTTTCATTCTGCTTGCATCTTGATTCTGACTTTGCTTACTTTTCTCTTGACAGCTTCTTGTGAAGATGACAGCCCTCTGGCAGAAGTACGAGAATCGTCCTGCACCTCCGCCTATTCTTGCCCCCGAAGTGCAAGCTCGTATCTCGAGTTTAGAGAACGAAGTCGCGACGCTGAAGTCTCTTCTTCAGTCCAAGGACGAGGAACTCGCCTCTCGGGACTCGATCATATCCGAGATGCGTTCTGCCAATGCTCGTTTGAGGAACGAAGTACTGGAGGCCAATGATCGGTACACACGTTCTGTTGCTAGTCTTTCTTCCGAGCTGGATCGCGCAGATCAATTGTTTATCCGTTTGTCGGCTGTGCAGAACGAATGCTCCGAGGCGTGCAAAAATTGCTTTGAGTGCCGAAGCCGAAAAGGACAAGCTCAAAGATGAAGTTGAAAGACTTGCAGCCGAGAGAGATAAAGCTGTTAAGGCGCAGGATCACTCGGAGAGTCTCTTGATTCGGCTCAGGGCTAGATATGACGCAGATCGGGCAAAGCTCAAGCGTTATTTGAAGCAGTTGAGCTATGCACCACATCTTCGGGATCAGAGTTGGGCTCGGGGTTGTCATTGGGGTTTCGAAAATTTTCGAACCTTGGTGACAAATCCCCAATATTAATTTGATCCCAAGACGGTTGGACCGATGCTTGTGGGTTTTCCCGAAGAAGCCATCCAGGAGATGGAGGAGTTCGGTAAGGACTTTATGCCTGATGTTCCGAATTGGAACATTGACGCGCTAGATCCCCGAGAAGATCCTCTTGACGATCCTGCAAGCTAGAAGCTGTGCTTTGTCTTGAACTTTTCTTTTTTCTTTCTTTTCCTTTTTATCAACCTGTACAAAATTTCGAATATGAAATCTTTTGAATGAAACTTTTACCTTTTAACTCTTTCTTTTCTGATCATGGCATTCGAAGTAACCTTTTACTTAGGCATTTTCTTTTCTGAAGTCTTTTCGTATCATCTCGGTGTTGGACTAACCGAGATGCTTTTCCTGGCTCTCGGTGTTGGACTAACCGAGAGGCTTTTCCTGCTCTCGGTTTTGGACAAACCGAGAGACTTTTCCTGCTCTCGGTGTTGAACGACCGAGAGACTTTTCCTGCTCTTGGTGTTGAATGACCAAGAGACTTTTCCTGCTCTCGGTTTTGGACAAACCGAGAGACTTTTCCTGCTCTCGGTGTTGAATGACCGAGAGACTTTTCCTGCTCTTGGTGTTGAATGACCAAGAGACTTTTCCTGCTCTCGGTTTTGGACAAACCGAGAGACTTTTCCTGCTCTCGGTGTTGAATGACCGAGAGACTTTTCCTGCTCTTGGTGTTGAATGACCAAGAGACTTTTCCTGCTCTCGGTGTTGAATGACCGAGAGACTTTTCCTACTCTTGGTGTTGAATGACCAAGAGACTTTTCCTGCTCTCGGTTTTGGACAAACCGAGAGACTTTTCCTGCTCTCGGTGTTGAATGACCGAGAGACTTTTCCTGCTCTTGGTGTTGAATGACCAAGAGACTTTTCCTGCTCTTGGTGTTGAATGACCAAGAGACTTTTCCTGCTCTCGGTTTTGGACAAACCGAGAGACTTTTCCTGCTCTCGGTGTTGAATGACCGAGAGACTTTTCCTGCTCTTGGTGTTGAATGACCAAGAGACTTTTCCTGCTCTCGGTTTTGGACAAACCGAGAGACTTTTCCTGCTCTCGGTGTTGAATGACCGAGAGACTTTTCCTGCTCTTGGTGTTGAATGACCAAGAGACTTTTCCTGCTCTCGGTTTTGGACAAACCGAGAGACTTTTCCTAAGCATAAATCAGATTGATTCTTGGATTTCTGCGATTGTCAATAAATACTGGAAGTAGACATTCTTTTATTGAATATGAAATTGTTTGTAAAAAGCTGAAAAAGAAAACAATGAATTACATAAAATATTTTTTCAGGTGCTCGGCATTCCATGATCTCGGAAGTATCTTCCCTGTCTCGGTCATCAAGCGATAAGCTCCCTTCTGATGGCATCCTATTACCTTGTAGGGACCTTCCCATACGGGTCCCATTTTGCCTTCCATTGGATCTTTCGTCATTAAGCTCACCTTCCTGAGTACCCAATCACCGAGCTGGAACTTTCTGGGTACCACCTGCTTGTTAAAGTACCGAGCCGTTCGGTCCTGATACGCCGCCCATGTGACATGAGCGTCGTCTCTTTTTTCCTGCAAGAGATCCAGGTGTACCTTAGCATTCTCGTCGTTGAGTCCTGGATTGTAGTGAGCCACACAGAAGCTTGGAGATCCTACTTCCATAGGTATCACCGCCTCGGTTCCATATGTAAGTGAGAATGGTGTCTCACCCGTTGGAGTTCTTCTTGTGGTTCGGTACGACCACAGCACCTCTGGAACGTATTCAACCCATGCACCTTTCTTCTTATCAAGCTTTTTCTTCAGAATCTTTACCAGGGTCTTGTTTGTCGCCTCTACCTGACCGTTCGCCTTTGGGTATTGTACCGAAGCATAATGGTTTCGGATACGGAGCTCCGAACACCACTTCCGAAATGGTTCACAGTCAAACTGCTTCCCATTATCTGTGACGAAAGCATGAGGAATCCCGAACCGGCACACCACCGACTTCCAGAGGAAAGTTATGGCATTCGCTGTAGTTATAGCTGCTAATGCTTCTGCTTCTGCCCATTTAGTAAAGTAGTCTACAGCTACAATCAAGAACTTCCGTCCACCTTTTCCTACCGGCATTGGACCAACTATATCCACCCCCCATTTCGCAAATGGCCACGGAGAAGTGAGAGGGGTGAGCTTCTCGGGACTTGCTTTCATGATTCTTGCAAATCTCTGGCATTTGTCACAGGTTTTGACAAGAAGAGCTGAATCTTTCTTGATCGTGGGCCAATAGTAACCCGCTCGGATGGTTTTTTGCGCCAGCATCCTTCCTCCTGAGTGGTCTCCGCACACACCTTCATGAATTTCCCTGAGGACATAATTCGACTCGGCCTTGGAGAGGCATTTGAGAAGGGGTTCGGAATATCCTCTTTTGTACAGTGTCTCCCCGAGAAGGCAAAACCGTGCTGCTTGTATCTTCACCCTCCGAGCTGCAACCTTATCTTCGGGCAACAACCCATGTCTAAGGAACTGGATAATGTCCCTAGCCCACTCTGGCTCCTCTGGTGCTGAGTCTACTTCCATAACCTTGGTCCTCGGGGCTATCGAAGGCTCGGTCAGAACAATAATTTGCCTTCTTGATGCTTCCATCTCTTCCTCTGTTCCCGACGCGATCTTTGAGAATTCATCGGCTCAAATGTTTTCCTCCCGAGGTATTTTTGTGATGACGAACCTTTCGAAATAGGACTGGAATCGCCGTACTTCTTCCAAATACCTAGCCATTCTATCTTCTTGTGCTTCGAATTGCCCTTGGACTTGGCCTACGACCACCTGAGAGTCACTCCGGATTTCGACATTAGTTGCCCCCATCTCTCGGGATAATGCCAAACCTGCTATCACCGCTTCGTACTCAGCTTCATTGTTCGTCGTAACGAAGTCCAGTTTTACAGCAAAACCGAACTCTTGCCCTTCGGGATTCCTGAGGAGGACTCCTACTTCGCTTATGCTCTGTGTAGAGGAGCCATCTACAAACACAACCCAGGTTGACTCCTTAGGAAGTTCTTCTGCTTCAGGAATGTTGCAGAATTCTGCCAGGAAATCTGCTAGAACCTGTCCTTTGATAGCCGTCCGAGGATGAAACTCGATATCAAATTGTCCGAGTTCCACCGCCCAGTTGACTAATCTTCCCGAGAGGTCAGGCTTTTGCAACACCTTCTTCATCGGATATTCGGTTAAAACTCTGATAGCGTGAGCCTGAAAGTATGGCCTCAATCTTCTGGCTGAAATGATCAAAGCGAACGCCAACTTCTCGATCCGAGGATACCTCTCCTCTGCGCCATGCAGTGCTTTACTTGTAAAGTAGACCGGTTTCTGAACCCCTGAATCTTCTCGGACTAGCACCGAGCTTACTGCTGAGGGAGAGACTGCCAGATAGAGATAAAGAATCTCCCCTTCGGTTGGGCGGCTCAACAGTGGTGGGTTGGCTAGATATTCCTTCAACTTTTTGAAAGCTTCCTCACACTCCTCACTCCATATAAATGTTTTTCGTAAAATTTTAAAGAAGGGAAGGCACTTATCTGTCGACCGTGATATGAAACGGTTCAAGGCCGCAATCCTTCCTGTCAGTCGTTGGAGTTGTTTTGTTGTTCTCGGGGCCTCCATCTCGAGGACAGCTCTGACCTTCTCTGGATTAGCTTCAATGCCCCTTTGTGACACCATAAACCCCAGAAACTTGCCTGAAGAAACTCCGAAGGCACACTTCGCGGGGTTGAGCTTCATGTTGTATTTTCTTAGAGTCCGAAAAGTTTTTCGGAGGTCTTCTATGTGTCTGTTTGCCCGAACACTCTTAACCAGCAGGTCATCTACGTATGCCTCAACGTTTCGGCCAATTTGACTTTGAAACATCCGGTTCATCAGTCGTTGATATGTGGCTCTAGCATTCTTCAATCCGAAGGGCATCATCTTATAGCAGTAAAGTCCTCGGTCTGTGATGAAAGCAGTTTTCTCCTGGTCTGTTTCTTCCATGCATATCTGATTGTACCCCGAGAAGGCATCCATGAAGCTTAAGAGCTCATGTCCGGCCGTCGAATCCACCAATAAATCAATCTGAGGCAGGGGAAAGCTATCCTTCGGACATGCTTTATTCAGGTCGGTAAAATCTACGCACATCCTCCACTTCCCGTTAGACCTCTTCACCAGCACTACATTGGCCAGCCACTCGGGATAATCCACCTCTCGGATGAATCCAGCTTTCAGCAACTTCTCTACTTCTTCAGCAACAGCCAGGTTTCGTTCGGCAGCAAAAGCTCTTCTTCTCTGCTTCACAGGGCGATAATTTGGGTCCACATTCAGCTTATGGACAATAACCGAGGGATCAATCCCCGGCATATCTTCATGGCTCCAGGCAAATACATCTTTGTTGCGCCTCAAGAACGCGACCAGATCTTCCTTCATGGGTTGAGGGAGTTGTGAGCCTATATGAACTTTCTTTCCCGAGTCGCCTATCTCGAACTCCTCCAAGGCTTCCACAGGCTCCCCCAACGGTGATTGCTATTTTCCATCCTCCTTAGTTTTCTCCCCCCGACCGTGCTGCCTCGGGGTATCTTTCAAGGACAGATTGTAGCATCTCCTAGCTTCCTTCTGGTCTCCTTTTACCTCTCCAACTCCTTCTTCTGTTGGAAACTTCATGCTGAGATGTGGTGTTGAAGTCACCGCTTTGAAGTCGTTGAGAGCCGTACGTCCTATAATGGCATTGTAGGCCGAGACCTTATCAACTATTAGGAATTTCACCATAATGACTTTTTGCCTTGGATAAGTCCCGGCTGTCACAGGTAAATCGATAGAACCGAGAGGCAACACCTTCTCTCCAGCAAAACCCTGTAGCTGGCACGAGACTGGAACCAACTTTTCTGATGGAACACCCATGTGATCGAAAGCTGATTTAAAAAGAATATCAGCCGAGCTCCCAGTGTCAATGAGGATCCGCCGGGTCTGATAGTTTGCTATGGTCAAGGTGACCACAAGGGCGTCTGTGTGCGGAAGCGAGACTCCAGCATAATCATCATCAGAAAACCCTATAACCAGAGGGTTATATTTCCGAGACTTTAGGGGCTTCTGGACCGAGTAAACTTCGAAATCATCGAGCTGCCTGGCATACGCTTTCCGAGCCGAGTTGGACTCACCTCCTCCTCCGAATCCTCCCGAGATGGTGTGAATGATAGGGATATTGCCTTGCTGCTCCCCCCGAGGCCTGCTTCTACTTCTCTCCCTTCTTTCATTCCTCCGAGGCCGAGGTGCTGGCTCTCGGCTTCTTTCTCTTCTTTCATCTTGTCTCGGTTGATAGTTTCTTCTATTATCCCGATCTTCTTCCCTCCTAGGCCTCGGATAGTGATCTCGCTCCTGTTGATTCCTCTCATTGACGAGGAATCGGACTAGCTTCCCATTCTCAATGAATTTCTCGATCAACTGCCTCAACGAAACACACTGCTCGGTCAGATGACCGCGTGAATCGTGGAAGGCACAGTACTTGTGAGCCAAGTGCGGCGGGGGATTTCCTTGAATGGGTCTCGGTCTCTGGTAATTCGGATCTTTCTTGAGTTCCATGAGCACCTCGGTGATGGAGGTGTTCAACGGTGTCCACTTGTAATCTCTGAAATTTTTCTTCACCTTCTTATACTCTGCGGGACCAGCATCCTGTATGGGCTCAGGATTCTTCTTTTTCTTAGGCTTCTCGGTGGACGGCTGTTGTTGTTGTTGGGAATTACTGAGGAGGGCTCGGAGCGTTTCTTCCTGGTTGATGTACCTGTCCATCTTCACCATAAAGGTTTGAAGATCTTTCGGCAGTTTCAACGCCAATTCTGCCATCAGAGGTCCATCTTTTTTCAAGCCTTGAAAAATCGCACCGTAAATGAAGTCGTCTGGTGCACTCTCTGTGTCCAGCTTCTCCTGGTTGAACCTCCACAGATAGTCTTTTAGAGACTCATTCGGTCCCTGCTGTACAGAGAGTAAGTACCCTCGGGGTTTTCTTCTAGCTCTCCCGGATACGAACTGGGCCAGGAATTTTCTTCCAAGGGTGTCAAAGCAATCAATCGACCTTGGTGCGAGATTCCTGAGCCAGTCTCGGGCCTTTCCTGACAAGGTGAGAGGAAAAGCTCGGCATGCCACAGCATCTGGTGTCTTGTGCAAGGAGACATGGGACCGAAAATTGTCCAAGTGCTCCACTGGATCTTCGCTGCCTGAGAAGACAGGAATGTCAGGTACCTTGAATCTTCCAGGTAAGTCGCAGTTGGACACTTCTTCGGTGAATATGGACTCCTTGTGCTGGAAGAGGTTGTCAACAAGGGACTCCTTCCCATCACGCTTCTGGTCAATCGTCTTTGACAGCACGTCATATTTTGCACCCAGATCCTGGACCATCTTCTGCAACCTCCTTTCTGCCTCCGTGGGTGGAACCGGATTGATGGGCTCTCCATGATTCTCGTTCCGCCCGGCTCTCTCTCCATGATTCTTCGGGGTTCGTCCCATCGGCTGCATCATGATTGGACGGCGGCGGAGTTCGTGCGGCTAGGAGCACAGCATTCTGAGCCAGCAAATCCTCCACATTCTTCTGCGCCTGGGCCAACTGTTGACTCAGTTGGGTTATCCGGGCCTCTGGTCCTGCAGATTCTGCTTCTCCACGAGCATCGTCTCGGCTGGTAGGCGGTACTTCGTTTAAGATCGATTTGGAACGTCTCGTCGTCACCATTGTGGATTTGTTTTTCGTAAGAACAATTGATCGTTCCCACAGACGGCGCCAAACTGTTGGTACAGTTTCCGGTATGGTGACGTGTCGCCTAAAGATTCGTTGCTGATTTCTACTGAATACCTCAACCCTGCAAAAAGGAACAAACAACTCGTCGGGGGTGCCGACCACGCCCACTCCGATGCCTAAGTCAGTCTAAAAAGTTTTCTGCAGAGTATTCTGAATCTTAATCTCAAAAGCTTAGAGAATTCGTTCTCTCATACCTGGTGTGACGGTCTTTATTTATAGGCCGGACCTTCTTGACACCTAGTTGGATTAGGAGTTTGAGTCCTAGCCTGTTTGAATTTTAATCATATCTTCAGGGAATTCGAGTAGGAGTGTGAAGTCCGTAGTTGATTGCGTTTGTACTTCTTTAAACTTGATTCCGTGTCAATAACCATTCTATCCCATAAATTAAGGATCTGTAGTTTATCCCTGATCTTCTGGGATTCTATCCTTATCGCACTCTAAGACGAGTGTGGCGCATGGCACCTTTTAGAAGACTGTAGCACATTTCAGCCAACCTCCGAGGTGACGATATCCGAGATGTTTTCGCTCCGACCTGGAGATCTCGGGATATATTCGCACCATAACGGGGTTGTGTAAGTCCGAGATGTTTATACTCCGAGATGTTGACACATCCAATGGGTATCACCCCGAGGGGATATCACACTGACTCGATATCATACCGAGGCGTTATTACTCCGAGACACAAATATCCGAGATATGTTCACTTCGTTTCGGCTAGGAGATCTCGGGATATTATATATATCGTAACCTGGAATGTTAAGACCGAGACATTGTCATATCTCCGAGATGTCTTTGGACCTAAACGACCTTCCCTTCGCTGGGCGGAACTGTGCGGAACAAATGTCCGAGACATAACTCCGAGATGTCATTGGATCCACGTGTCTCTAGGGTTGATTTTATCCCTAACACATTCAAATGAATTAAAACATAAGACCCTATTTTTATTTTTATTCATATAAATTAAAACATGTTAAAATCTTTGTTCCCATAAGTATAGTTTAGAATGAAAATAAGTATGAACAAGAAAAATAGCAAAAAGAAAACTATGATTTTGATTATCAAAGCATAAAATAGAAAATTAGTAGGAAATTTTTTTTTTTTGGTCAATATGATAGCCATTAAATTTCAATCCTGTATAATTCTGTACATTCGACAAAGCAAATGAAAAAAAAAAAAAAAAAAACTCAAACATTCAAATGAATTGCTCAACAAAAAAATTCACAAAATAAATGGAAACATATTTAGATTTCAACAAAAAATATAAAATACTAAAGAAACACATGTCTTCACAAAAGAGTCATACTTGTATCATTAATTGAGAGAGAGAGAGATACTACTTGAATCATTAATAGAGAGAGAGAGAGAGAGAGAGATATTAAATAGACTGGTTCAATTTTATTTAAAAGACCGATTCAATACTTAAATGACCGGTTTAGTCACTAAAAAGTATGGGTTTATGCCACGTGTCACTATTCTATGCCATTCCCATGAAGAACTCGGCTTATATATATATATATAAAAGATTTGGTCGCATTTTGCAGAGTTTCTATTCTAGCAAGAGAGAGAGACAGAAGAAGAGAGAATTTTTTGTGTCTTAAACAAAGATACTTTGCTGTGTTATTGCCTACTTAATCTGTAGGATAACCAATGTATATATAACAGTGATGAACAACAGAATGTTTGAAATACAAGAGCTATGACTCTAGAGATAAGAAGCTAACTAGATAACTAAGCTTACAAGATAACTATTCATTTGAATATACATAGATGATTCATTTGATCATCCTAGATTAGTGGGATTTGAATTGTCTTTATCTTGCTTTGATGTGTCGTTATCTTCAGGTGGTTCAATAGGCCCCTTCAATCTTGACGGGGATGTGCAGACGTTAAGGTTGGCTTTGAGAAGGGAGAACCGATGAGAGACTAACGGTTTGGTAAGCACATCTGCAAGTTGGTCTTTGCTGGATAGGAATCTGACATCCAATGGTTTGTTTGCAACTTGATCATGAACAAAGTGGTAATTAATGACAATATTCTTTATCCTAGCATGAAATACTGGATTGGAGGTAAGAAATGTAGCACCTATATTGTCATAGTGTAAGATAGGAGCCTTTGGGAGAAAAATACCAAGTTCTTTGAGCAGGGATTGAATCCAAACAAGTTCGGCTGCAGCATTAGCAAGTGCCTTGTATTATGCTTCTGTGCTGGGTCGGGATACCGTTAGTTGCTTTATAGAGCTCCATGAGAGTAGATTTGGATCAAGAAAAACACAATAGCCTAATGTTGATCGCCTGTCGTCCGGGCATCTAGCCCAATCAGAATCTGTAAAGGTCAGTAGTTGACGTGAAGGAGATTTCTGAATGCAGAGACCTTGATTGAAGTTGAATTTTAAGTAACGTAGGATCCTCTTCACAGCAGCCCAATGTGTTTCCCAGGGGTCTTGCATGAATTGGGAAACTTTGTTTACAACAAATGCAAGATTAGGTTGGGTCAAGGAGAGGTATTGCAAAGAACCAATCGTGCTTCTATGGAGAAAATGATCTTCAACTTTGTGACCAATCTCTTTGCTTAGAATAGTTGTAGACGACATAGGAGAGGTAATTGGCTTGGCAAGAGACATATTTGTTCTTTTGAGAAGATCAATGATGTACCTTTGTTGTGAGAGATACAACATATCATCGTGCCATGTAGCTTCAACCCCTAAGAAAAAGTGTAAAGGACTCAAATATTTTATCGCAAAATCAAATTATAATTCTTGAATAAGTTTATCAATGATACCTGGAACAGAACTAGTGATGACAATTTAATCTACATAAACTAGAACAAACATCACAAGTGTATCAGTATTAAACAGGACCAAGGACTGATCAGATTTGGAACTAACAAACCCCATGTCAAGAAGTTTTGTGCTCAACCGAGAGTACCGAGCTCGGGGAGCTTGTTTAAGGCCATACAATGCCTTTTGCAATTTGCACACTGCATGTGGATATTGAGGATGGTTGAAACCCGAGGATTGAACCATATAGACATCCTCTTTGATGAAGCCATGGAGAAATGCATTACTAACATCAATCTGCCGGATTTCCCAACTGTTGGAGACTGCAAGTGAGAGAACAGTTCGTATAGTGATCGGTTTCACTACAGGGCTATAGGTTTCTGCAAAGTCCACTCCCGATTGTTAATGAAACCCCTTGGCGACTAACCAGGCTTTGTATCTTTCAATGCTGCCATTTGCATGTCTTTTGATTTTGAATATCCACTTCGAGCCAACAATGTTCATCGAAGGAGTAGGAGCAGCTAAATTCCAGGTGCCATTCTTGAGAAGAGCATCAAACTCTTCATTTATAGCCTGTCTCCATGTTGGAGATTTATTAGCTGTTGTAAAGGAGGTTGGCTTAATTTCATCACTGTCAACTGAACTGCCAAGAGTGGTAGTGAGAGCTTGAGGAGCAGGGTATCGAATGGTACCATCATGAAATATTTTTGGTTTATGAATGTGGTGTTTAGATTTGATTACCATGCCATGTGGATGTGCTGAAATAATGGGCAGTGCAGTATCTTCTGGGTTAATATTAGTCAAAGGTGGGGAGATAGGAGAGGAATTATTTAAATGAGGTAAATGCTCCATTGAGGAAAGGGAGGGCAGACTGACTGGTGAAGGAAGATCAAGATTGATATTGGTCGGAAGAGACAAAGAGGGAGGAATGAGTGGATGATGATGGAGGAGTTGAAGACACTTGAGTGAAAGGAAAAGATTTTTCATTGAAAATAACATGTCTTGCTATGTAAACTCGACCAGATGAGAGATGAAGGCATTTATAACCGGTATGTTGTTTGCTATAACTAATAAATATGCAGGATTTAGATTTGAATGCAAGTTTATTGCTATTGTAAGGGTGTAAAAATGGCCAATATTCATAGCCATAAACTTTGAGAAATGCATAATCAGGAGATGATTTGAAGAGAATTTCATAAGGAGATTTGTGGGATGTAACCTTGGAGGGTAGGCGATTGATTAGATAGCAAGAGGACTCAAAAGCTTCATCCCAAAAATTGAGGGGAACTAAGGCATGAGCAAGAAAAGCCAGACCTGTTTCAACAAGATGACGATGTTTGCGTTCCACGGTACCATTTTGGTGATGAGTATGTGGACAACTTAAACGATATGAGATGCTCATTGAATGGAAGACAGTTTTGAGAGGTTGAAATTCACCTTCATTGTCACTTTGAACAGACCGAATTTGGAAACCAAAGTGTTTTTCCACTATTAATTTGAATTGCAGAAAAGATTTGGTGACATCTGATTTGTTGAATAAAGGAAAACACCAAGTGTATTTGCTAAAATCATCAACAATAGATAAATAATATCTTTTATTATCGATAGAAAGAAGAGCAATAGGCCCCATACATCTAGAAAAAGTAATTGTAGAAGAAAAGAAGATAATGAACTTGAAGAGCCAAAGTGAAGCCTGACTTTTTCCATGTTGACATGAGGAGCAAATCAATGAGGTCGAAGGATGCACGAGCAGTTAATTTTGTAATTAACAATAAATAACTGCTAATTCAACTATCATTAAAATCTAATCATCCGATATTAACAGACACCTATTTTTAACCGTTAGATTAAATTTAAATAACAGTTAGATCGTAATTGTTAATAATGACTACTTAATCTTAACGATTATATCAAAATATTTCCATTCCTCTTATTTCATGTCATTTTGCATTCCCTCCCTTAATAAAACGCCCAAATTTGTGGATAAGGTAGGGACCAAACCCAACATATTGCTGTGAATATGGTACGAGTGTCCCCTGTCTCTCATATCTTACATCTCTATCTTTACAAAAGGAAAGCTTCTTCTGTTATCTTCTATACTGACAATGGCTTCAGTCTTCGGCTCCCCACCATTTCTCTCCCACCCAATTGTAAAACCCCACTTCTCTTCGTCATCACAAACGCCACCTCCTCCACCAACTCCACCTTCACAGCCTCAATCTCCAACAGTACCATCTCCGCCGCTAGCTACCACTTCATCGGAGCAGCAAGCACCAGTCTCTGTTAAAGCGGAACGGCAGAAACCCACCAAGCGCTCCACTGTTGAAACCACAGACTGGATAGCTTCCTCCTTGACCAGGCGCTTCGGGCTCGGTGCTGGCCTTGCGTGGGCTGGCTTCCTCGCCGCCGGTGTAATCTCTGAACAGATTAAGACCCGCATTGAAGTCTCCCAGCAAGAAGCAGATACCCGGTTTGTGATCTTTGTCCACTATCCGTCACAAAAATTTTCATATGCCAACTGTTCGAGCTGAGTTTTTCTTGAAAATATGAGGTTTATATAATAATTTTTTTTTTCTCTACATGCTCGAACAAATGTCTTTCATCATAACCAGTCGACAAAGTGAAAATTTTATTTTTTGCAGTGTTGAGTGTGAAAATTAAGATTTAGACCCCAAATTATTATCAATCAGACTAACAAAGTTAATAACTTTAAAGGCAAACACCAAATATATCAATACCAAAATCAAGGCAAGCATGTAAGAAATCAATACAAAGATTTTGATAAACGCCTGCAGCTAACTGAGAAACACAAAATCTTAGCTTCGAACAAATGCTCAAATTTTGGCAACATGTCAAGGCTTTGATACATTGTTTTTTAAAATAACAGATGTCATCTATCTAAAATTTTGTGCTATACCCACTGAGTGACTGGATGACTGAAATATATTGCTTTGATCTTTCTATGGAAATAGAGATACTCTTCATAAAGTGGTCCTTCGAAATGCAACCAATAACCAAATTTATTTTCTACAGAAATGTTGATAAGGAAGAGGAGGTGGTCTTGGCTAATGGCATAAGGTATATGTGTTTTATGATCATTGCCCCATAACATGACGTTTGAATTACTTAATTATCCTCATTTTTCTTACATGCACAAATTTTTGATCAGGTATTATGAATTGAGAGTTGGCGGCGGGGCTTCTCCAAGGCCAGGAGACTTGGTTGTTATCGATCTCAAGGGAAAAGTAGAAGGCAGTGGGGAAGTGTTTGTGGATACATTTGGTGGTGACAAGAAGCCATTGGCTCTGGTAATGGGGTCTAGGCCATACAGCAAGGGAGTGTGTGAAGGAATAGAATATGCATTAAGATCTATGAAGGCAGGGGGTAAAAGGAAAGTGATAATTCCTCCTAGTTTGGGATTTGGGGAGAAGGGTGCAGAGTTGGGTACTGGTGTGCAAATTCCTGCTTTTGCAACGCTTGAGTACATTGTTCAGGTTGATAAAGTCTCCATTGCACCTGCTTGAATTTGAGTGTCATTGGGTAGTTTATGACTTACCTGAAATGGTTCTTTATAGGTATATAATATATACCCCTTGCATTGATTGTTTATCATTTACTCTTCGCTCAGCAAGCATTTACATCTGGCTCAACAAATTTGGTGAGCATTGTAGCAGTTCATCAAATTTTTTTTGCTCAAGTAGCTAGTGGGATGTAGGCCTAAGTAACTTTCAGCTAGCCGGGTGTGAATGCTCTTAAAACTAAAACGAAAGAAAAAAAGAAAGAGAGGGAATCTTGTTACTTCTTGCACAGAACACATTGAGTGAACAATCGAGCATTCTTTTTTCTTTTTTGCTAGTTTTTGCTTTATTGCTGCATTTGCAATCAAGAATTCCAAAACAAAACAAAGTGCGATTCTTCCAACAAATATCATTGATATTGAAGGATTTGTAATGCATTCTTGGGATCCAACTTCCAAGGTTGAGCTAAAGAAGAAGAAGTTCCATTGCTTTCTCATTAAACTTTTCCCAAATTATTTCTTGCACTGGCAGCCTATTGTAGCCATAAATATGTCAATTTGATAATGGTGCTCGACTGTAATAGGATCTTGTAAACGCAATGTTGAAGAGGGACAAACTCAAATGACATCTTAACGTTGTATGCTACATTGGCATCACCCGTTAAGAATACGTGGAGCCATCACTTATTATGTTATTAAGAATTGTCAAAGTTGCTCCAAACATCCTTATCAAGCTGCTTACAAAATTAAAATAAGAGCTCCACCTTGTATCTCTAGCTCATTTTAAAGTACCAATTTGATTTGTCCCTCTTCCGGTTTCAAGTTCAATAGAAATCATATGCGCAATTTCTGCTACTCAAGCGGCTTGCAGTTCATCATTGCGTTTACATGAAACGCTAAATATATTAACAATGAACTTAAGTTTGTAAAAAAAAAAAATTGACCAATTGAAATTAATTCTCTTGATGATGCAACTAATGTTAGTTGTAGTCAATGAGCAATGAAATGCACATAATAAGCATAAGGGCCATCATTAATAAATAAAGATTGTAACTCTAGTCACTACACATATTACTAGCACTATCATATTCTAGACCCCGAATATTTTGTATGTTGAAATTGTGACGAGAACGGACAACAAATATATTCTTCTTAAAAGTCAAGACAGTGTCTTCAATATGCACAAGATCAAAGAAACGTTGTCTTACAAAACCTTCTTTGTCAACAAACCTTAGAATAAGATCCATTTACTCTCTTTTGGATTCATCTCGAGCTTCATCCACTATGATATAAAGTTTTGAATCACCAATTTTCTCACGAATTGCACTTTGTGCCCTACCTTCCAAGACATGTAAAGTCTCTTTTTGGATTGGATGTGAAGTACACTTAACATTTTAGGGAGCATTTTTTTAAGACAAGCTGTCAAGCTCAACAACTTTCTTATTTTACATGGATACAAACTTTATCAACTCAAGGAAATTGTCATGATTTTTTTTTTTTTTTTTGAATCAAGACCCTTACCATTACCTCTAAGATAACATACTAGATGTTGAATATTGAATACAATCGATTGAAGTTTTCAATCGCAACTGGTTGTTTAATTTAGGTTTCAAAATTTGCTTATCTATCATCTTATCAATGTGTAAGGATTGGTTCATAAAATAATCACAATACTTAACAACATTGTTGTTGGGTGTGAACATTGATCTTTTCCGGCCCAAAAAAGTAGAATGATTATCATCATTAACTTTCTTCCCATTATAAAATCCTTCAATATTAAATATTAAATGCATTAGCTTCAAGCCATTCCAAGGGGGTAGCCTAGTGATTAAGGCTTGGGGTTTCTAGGTTGTGATACCCATGAGGTCACGAGTTTGAAACTCGCTGGGTGCTACCTCCGTCTTGGGGCCAGCCACCTGGGTATAGCCTGTGATTCAAGCACTCCATGCAGATAGTGGCGGTCTCATGGAATTGTCATTAGGAGTGAATTTGATGAAGTAACCTGGATCGATCACGTTCTAAAGTATAAATGTCAATTGACTCAACTTCTTAAAATTCAATTCTTGAAAAAAAAAAGAGGGGATATTCTCACTTAAGAGATGGGTGATATAATATTAACCTATACTAACTGCCGTGACACTTCCATTGTCATTGACTTTATGTTTGGATTAAGGAATTATTGTGGATCTTAACACCCCCCCCCCCCCCCCCCCCTTTTTTTGTTTTTTTTTTTTTTTTTTTTTTTTTTTTTTTTTTTTTTTTAATTAAAAAAAAACCCAAGAAAAGCATGAAAATCAAAAGGGATTTGTTGACGTATGAGATCAACACATGACCCCACGCCTATCAAACCAAATTTGAGATTTGCACAAGAGAAGGAGAGGTCAGATGGCTCACCGACGCTAGCTAGTGAGGCCCTCCGGCGGTCAAATTAGTAGGGAATGAGTTTAGGTATTTTGAAAGTAGGGACTTGACAAAATAGACGTTACTTTACAAAATGATACTTGATCCCCTTTTTAGAGGCACATTACAGATCTGATTCGTTCTAGAAGACGAGTGACGTGGTGCTGACGAAGGGGCTTTCTCTTTCTAGGCCATTTAGGGTAGGCTTGGCAATTCGGGTTACCGTGTCAACCCATCAGGTTAGCGTGTCAACCCATTTAACTAATTTGGTAAAAAATGTGTAATTATTGTGTCATAAATATGTTATAAACGGATTGATGGGTCATAAACAGGTTGGTGGGTTATAAACAAGTCATTAACGGGGTTATAGCCTAAACCCAAACCTTATATATTCGTGTCGTGTTCGTGTCGGATTCGCAGGTTGTGTCAAAATTGCCCAGCCTAATTTAGGGTAGCGAGGACCCGGTGTTTGTTAGGGAGAATCTTTGCTAACGTCCGTCTTGGGGCTTGATCTCCTATGTGAGAGATAGGTTCTCTGTAGCTGTGCTTGGGTTCGAAATGCCGTCGATCCAATGGGATGTGTTGGGCCGCCGATTTATGAGGTTTGTAAGTAGAGTGCTTTGTCCTTAGGCCTCAAAAAAAGGCATGGGCTTGCCTGGATACTTTTGGGCTCTGGGTATCCGGCCTTAGGGCTTTCAGTATATTCCGAGCTTACATGATTAATTGTAGTAGTATAAATTAAAATAATGCTATACATCATCCTATTACATTTGCATCATTCCAAAGTTTATATGGGGTGATCTTTCAACTACAAAATCAATTTTTATGTATAAAATATTATGGGTGACCATAATAAATAAACTTTGAGAGAATGGAAAGCATCAGTAGGCAAATGCAAATATAGGCGTTGTTTGGCAAGCTTCGGAGCATAACAAAAATAGTGAGCCGTCACTATTCACATTTTTTTTTTTTTTTAATTTTTACATTTTCCAATAACAATCCGCATTATCCACATCAAAACATTCTCACTTTTTTTACTTTTTATATTACATTAATAATTTTTTATTACTATTCAAATAAAAAATTTCATCACAATATAAAATTTTTTCACTTTTCTATATAATTTTTTTTACTTTATATCACATCATCACTTTTTATTAATTTTAAAATTAACAAACCTACTATGTTATTTTCCGGCACTTACCAAGCTTACCCGTAGATAGGATCAGAACTTTCAAATCTTAAAAGTCAGTTATTTCATCCCAAGGGCAACGTTGCTGATATCCCAACCACAAGCCTCGAATGGATGAAGAGAGAACGCCGAAAACCCAATTTTTTATTTTTTTTTTTCTTTCTATAATATATTTTAATTAAATAAATCCATTTAATTAAAAAGAATTAAAATCCTGATACAAAAGCCGCGAGCTGACAAGCATCAGCAGTAGCATAGAGAGATAGGAGCAGAGAAAAGACATAGCGTCATCATCATGGGAACCGTTATCGACTCCCATTTCTTAAGCCTAACTGCCATTGTCACTGTAAACTCTCTCTCTCTCTCTGCTTGACTACTTTTCATGTCTGAGTTTTTAGTCTTGAAAGATGAAAGAAGTTTGATGGGTATTGCAGGTGGGGTATCAGCTATTGTTCTTTATAGTCACAGCCCTTCTCAAATTCGATAAAGTCACTGACTTTGCCGGTATCTTGTTCTTTCTCTCCTTATCTTTTAATTTCTTTGCTTTCTCGGATTTGAAAAAGAAATGGGTTCTTGTTTGGTTGCTGAGAAATGGTTGGAAAACACTAGTGAAAGTGAATTTGTTTCCTTACTGAGCTCTTTGAACATGTCTACCAAGAAAAGAAGAGAAGAAGAAATGATGGGACAGTCGTCTATTATAATATAATTTCAGTTTTTGCTGACTATATGTTACTTCCAGCTTTTTCTTTTTTTTTTTTAAATTTTATTTTTCTTCCATTCAATTTACAGGAAGCACAAATTTTGTGTTAATTGCAATATTGACTCTGATTCTGAAAGGCACATGGAATTTTAGACAGGTAATATCTCCTGGTTTTAATTCTGAAAGGCACATAAGGTAAATGTACTGCATTATGATTAAAATGAAATTTGAATTTTTATATATATATATATATATATATTTTGATAAATTCGTTTTCTCTCTGGTCAGGTTTTCATAAATAATTGGAATTTATATTCCTTAAGTGCAATATATACCTTATGTGGCTCAGTGTGTTGTTGAACTTGAACATAGCCTCACTGCATATCACTTTGCTGCTCTGTTTTTCAGATAGTCTTGACTTTACTTGTAGTAATATGGGGTATTCGCCTGGGACTGTTTCTGTTAATGAGGTATGATTAATGTAACATTGCATAAAGCAGACTTCTTCTAGTTTCATTTCTTCTCTGGATGAAAATTCTGATTCTAACGTGAATGAATTTTATTAGTAGCTAGGCTAGTGTTTATTTACAAGCTATAGTCAGGTCATCAAATGTACAACTTGATTTCATTTTTTCAGACTTGACTTGACAAAGCCTCAGTTTTCCAACCACTTGGAGTCTCTTAGATGAAATTCTCTACCATTCACCTCTACCTTGGGCCATGTCCTTTGTTATGTTATAGGCAGTTTTTTTTTTTTGCTGACTTGGGCCCCTGCTTCGTTTAGACCATAGTGGTTTGATGGAATCAATTAGCTCTTTTAGTCACTTTTGCTTTTAGATTGTAAAACTATTTCTTTTTTCTTTCCAAAATGTCATTAATGAAGGTGTCTTCCCCTGTGTACTTCCATATACTTGGGTTTTTGGGTTGCACCTATTTGGTATTTCTAAATTAGTTTATATACTTATCAAAAAACTTCAACTTACTACTATTACTACTGCTGCTATTACATATTCTTATCCTTAGGGCCTGGCCGAAGCTTAAAGACATTGTTGCTGTTTATTACAGTATTATCTAGATATCAACTTTCTATTTGATTTTTATTTTCTGGTCGATATGATTAGGATCTTGCAGTGGGGGGAGGATAGACGTTTTGATGAAATGCGTAGTAATTTGGGAAAGCTGGCAATATTCTGGATATTTCAGGTTTTTATAGCTTTCTCTATTTTCTATTTTGGATTAGCTACAGCTGTGGATTGATGCTTTTAGTTTGTGGGGGCCGGTTGGAGTGGCTGTAATTTAAACATTCAAATTGTTATTTACAACCTAGTTTTTCCCCTTCACTGCAGGCTGTCTGGGTGTGGACAGTTAGTTTGCCTGTCACAATGGTTAATTCAAGCTCAAGAAATCCATCTCTCCAGGCTGCAGACATAATTGGCTGGATTATGTGGACCGTGGGTTTTTTGGCTGAAGCAACAGCTGATCAGCAAAAATTGGCATTCAAAAACTCTCCAGAAAATAGAGGGAAATGGTGCAATGTTGGAATCTGGCAATACTCTCGTCATCCAAACTATTTTGGCGAGGTTAGTGCTTCTATTTCATTCAAATCCCACTACTTCTAGCACTGGTAGCTACATGCAGCTGTTCTTGATGCTTCTTAGAAATATGTGATGGTGTTACTACAACAGAACTTAAGTTATACCTTTATATCAATCTCATATGTAATTGATGATATCTCTTTCATGGTTATTGTTGCGTAATAGATGCAAGCTTCACCACTTTAAAGTTTATGTGCTTCTTATTCTTTACTATCTTTACTATAAGCACCTCCATATGGATCTGTATCAACCATTCATAATTTGCAACTACTGGACTTCTTTCAGCTGAATATATTGGACATTATGTTCATTTAGGCTGTTTGATTTTGGGTGGAACTATATCTTAGATATGAATCTCCAGTATTGTGGCACTAGAAGACTGATACTTTTTTAGAAAAATTGATAGTTTACTAATACTAAATTTGTTAACTTCTTTGAGGAAGTGACTAGAATTATTTCTTTGGTTCTGGGAGTCTTGTTCCATATGCTTGCCTCATACCTCACGATCAGCACACTTATATGACGCATCAGTCATTGAACAACTTTGTTACATTATTTACCTTGATTCCATTTCCATCAAATAATGGGAGCTTGATGAATGTTGAGCTCAGATTTTTCTCTGGTGGGGAATATTTGTGGCTTCCACACCGGTACTGGAAGGTGCTGAGTGGCTTGTAATCCTTGGGCCAATCTTCCTCACATTGTTGCTTCTTTTCATCAGTGGCATACCATTGCTTGAGGTTTGGGTCTTCTTGCTTCTGATTTTATTCCAATATTCACCATTTTCTGAATTGGATTATGATGCACTGCACAAATGAAAACAGGAATCGGCAGATAAGAAGTTTGGAAATGAAGCTGGATATATGCTTTATAAAAGAACAACTAGGTTATATTCATCTTTACTTCTGTTTTTGTTTTAAGTGTATTTTGGAGGAGAATGTAGCTAATATTAACATGTTATGTTGCAGCCCTCTAATTCTACTGCCACCAGTAGTATATGGGAATTTACCCTTATGGTTCAAAGCAACTTTTCTCTTTGAATTTCCTTTCTACAGTCGTAGTCTTCCACAAGAAAGGGTAAACTGGTGAGATTAAAACTTTTTGTGAATACTTTAATCTTGATAAGAGACTCATGCTATAATCGCAATTTTCATCTAAGTTGGGTTCATGTCTGAAGTTATTTATGTGCATGATTCTTCATGGAATATCTAACAATGTTTGAAGCTTTATATCCATCTGTTGTGGTAAAGTGTTTACAGTGCGATTGTATTGGAGGCAAATGACTCTGTAGCAACATATTATATACGTTTGTGGTGCTTATTGTTGTAGTCTTTTCCATATATTCTTTACTCTCTTTGGAGGGTGTCTTTAACATTCTTAGTTTCTGGAAGGTTCATCTGGGCCTTACATAGAATATGCTGCAAGTTGCTTCCCAATCTTTCCCTTGTCATCTTCTTGCTCGCTGTCCTATCGCTTTCCTCTTCCCTAATTGCCCTTAATTCCAAGTACCTAACTTCTTTTTAGCTATCAGTAATGCGTGCAATATGAATGGGAAAAAGATCTGAAATTGACTGCAGTTTTCTGGAATTTCTATTACAATAATCATGTCCTTATCAACTTGGGTTCCAGACCAAACAGAGAGGGAAATAACTTTTAGGTTATATATCGTTCACACCTAGTGTACAAGAACCCGAATGGAGATATTGAATTGAACAATGAGATAGTAAATGGGATGGTAATATCATAGTATGATTTAAGGTTTGGGCTGGATTGAAGTGCATGATTTTCTTGATTTGCTTGACTTCGATCATTAATCATTCCGTCTGTGCAAGAAGTCATTAACTTGTTTGTAGTTGTTATATGGTTTAAGCTTTTGATTGGCAGTGCATTGCTTTTGTGTATTTGGAAAAATTAACTGTTGATGGTGCCGATTTGCGGTTGTTTTAAGGCATTTACAATCTGTGCAAGGTATAGAGCAAGCGGGGAAGAAAGCAGCGGCGGATTGAAGATGCATTAGTGCTGGACGATTCTTTGACTTGCCAAGTTTCGTTTCTTTATACTCCTTTATGTGGTTCATCAGTTTTTTTTCTTCTCTATGGCAATTATGATGAAATGGAATCCTGATTTGCTAATTTTCAAGCTGTCCTGTTATCCCCAATAAGGATCATTGTAAAACATGTACATATGATTGCCGTCCGAGTTATTTCAGTAATGGAGGCAATCCCTCCAGACTTATTTGTCAGACCAATAATCTGCAGCTGCAAACACATATATTGACTCAGTTTGTACACCATTATCTAAATTCAGAATCATATTATCAAATGTCAGTGGTCCTCCATCAGTCAATCTTAACAGATAAATCATCCGTATTAACGCGGTATACGTCTCTACTGTTTTGAATGATCAATTTGCTCCATCAAGGCACTAGCACTCATTGATGTATCTCACTGGTGGCAATCATTGTCACAACTTGCTAATTTAACACTAAATGCCTCGACACGACCTGAACCCCGGCATGTGAACACGAATTGTCACCCCTAGCTCTTTCCTTAACAACAAGCTCATTCTCTCCGTACTATGCAATTCGTTTAAACTGTTGGAGCTCTTTTCACTTCTCTATCTTGTTCTCATATATAATGAATTTCCCGTTCACCATCTTTAAGTGACCTTTTTGTTGTTGTCGTTTTTCCAAATACCAAAACTTTGCCTTCAAAATGTGATGTACAAATCTCTGGTGTGGTTGTGCCATATTCTCAAATAGAAACAATTATGCCATAGAAAATGTGATGCAAAAAATAGATTTTACATGTATGATATCACATTTTAACTCTTATGAAAAAATGAATACTACAAGTTAATGTCCCAAATAGTAGTATACAAAGTTGCTCATGAAAGGTAAGAGAAAACCTTATAGCCGATGTGTTGTAAAAGCCCACTTATACAACCTCCGATACAAATTTGCCACGTCAGCTAAAAACACAAAATATACTAGAGATTGAAACACATGATTTTTAAACCAAACCAACCCATCAACCCCTTTTGTCACTTTTTCCATTCATTCTAATCCCACCACCACCACCGAACCCCCCACACCCACCTCCGAGCCCCCGACACCAGTCTCCAAAACCAAGCTAGACCCATACTCCTCAAGGAGTATAGAAACTGATAATAATATAAAGAGATAAATGAAAGAGACAGAGATTAAAGTAGTTTGACATATGGCCTATATCTACACGTTAAACCCTTAAAGCATTTGCAGCAAGCTCGTTAAAGTAAAGGTTTCGCCAAATTTAGCCAAGTTTCCCCAAAATCTCGTTTGTAACAAGCTTGTTAGTGCTACAGTAAATTTGTTTATTGCCAGACATGCTCATCTGGTCTGCGGAACCAAATTTCTTTCGTCTTTTCATATTTTTCATTTGTTTATTCAGTCTTCCCGTTAGAGGTGGAGTCACCTTGATCTTTGGGGGGCCTAGACCCAAGGTTTTCCCAAAATAAATAAATTTTACCTCTAATTTTATTTTATTTTTTAAAGTTTTGCCCTCATAATTTATTTATTTATTTTTTCAATTTGGCCCCCCTAAATCCCAAATGCTGGCTCCGCCCTTGCTTCCCGCGTTCTCTCCTGAAGCCGTAGCAGAAAAGCTCATTCACGCCTCATAGATCACCTCTTGCAAGTTTCTGAATCCTAAGTTTGATTTAGTTTATGGGTTTTGATTCGGAATCTCAGATTTTGATTTTGGTTTGTGGGTTTTAAATCTCTTCCTCTCTCTCTGAGTGTATTTGGTAGTTTCGATTTGGCTGAGTATCCGGTAATTTCGATTTGGTAAATGGGTTTTATTTTTGTCTCTCTTTTTTGTGCTTCCATGTGATATTTCTTGGAAGAATGGCCGCAGATTTTGTTAGCTAGGCTGATCTTAATTCTGATAAGGCACCAACTCCTACCATTATGGACAGCTCACGTTGGGCTTATAAGGAAGGTCAACAACCTCCTTGATTGAGGCTTTGATTCTCTAGAAATGATTGAATATTGTTTGGAAATACTCTTGAGCGATATTTATCTTATGCATGTTTAGTTAGGTGATTCTCTCAACTCTTTTCATGACTATTTTCTTATAACTAGCTGGGAGAGCTATTGCTTGTATTATCCATGGTTTGGAAAGATTAACCCAAGGGAATTTCACCATGTATAGCCTACTGTATAGTCTCTATAAATTGTAATGAAAAGGACGAAAAAAAAACAATTTTGCTAACTGGGTTTGTGTTGTAAATGCTTTGTAAATTTTAGTATGGATTGGAAGCAAGAGGGGATAAATGCTGAAATAAGGGACTTGAGATTTTAGGCTCATCAAATTCAGTATTTCAAAGCTTGTTAAATTGTGCATTTCAGATTCAATTTATTATGGAAACACGATATGCATTCAATTTCAATTCTTGTTTGTTAGAATGAATTGTTAGATGCTTCAAAGCTTGTTAAATAGTTGATGTTTGATGTTCAATTTTGGGATATGTTAATAATTTGGATTGGCAAGGCTAAAAATCTATCAAAAGTAAGTGTAAAGTATCTTTGGTGCTATTTGTCATTAAAACTAAAAATGTAATTGTGTCTTAGGTGCTGTTTGTCCCATGTGTTGTTTGTTAATGTCCTAGGTGCTATTTGTTATCAACATCCAATGTCAAAGTTGCACCAGATGAATAGAAAGGTTCAAACTGTCATTAATTCTCCACATTAATTCATAGTAGTTGGTTTGATTAATTGAATGGTCAGATACGGATGGAAAGGTTGTGTTTGTCATTAATTCTCCACATTAATTGTCATTAATTCTCCATATACACGACGTTCAAGCAAAGTAAATTTTTGAGATGTTTGATGTTGAAGTCGTTGGAGTTTGATATTCAATTTTGGTTTAATGACAATTGAATGGTTGGTAGTAGTTGCTTTAAAACCAATAAAAAATAGTATTTATTTAAAGAAGATAATATTTAGAGAATTTGACATTTGATACTTTTAAAAAGTGGGTAGCTAAAATAACAAAAGTTTATTTTTTAGCCAAAATTTTACTAAACTTTGAGGAGTTCATTAGAAATGCTCTTATAGGCTACATCGTTCCTTGATAATATAATTTGAGTACAATGCTTCTATTTATAAAGATTTACAAATGTTTGAATAATTTCAAATACAAATCAAATTCCTTAATTTCAGATAATCAAATTATTTAAATCTCTTGATTTATGAGATACAAATCAACAGATATATCAAAGAATTTCTATCCATTAACAACAACGAGGACCCAATCCAAATCTGCTTGCCCCAATGGGTCAAGACCCTCTCGTCCTTCCCCAACCTATTTCGCACAACCAAATCCGAATCAAAAGCCATCTTCCAAATCCTACAGTGAACTAATTCCCCACCTACAACTGCACAAAACTCCTCGCACGCCTTGAGCGCAAAAACAAAGCTCCGGCGGTCCATTTTGACGCGTTCTCTAACCAGTTGACGACAAATAATAATAAAAAAACCCATAGTGGGAACTTTAGGTTTATAGTAGCCTCTCATCATTGCGTTCGATATAAGTATTGGGTTTTCAATCTGAGAAAGAATCGCATGGGCATAATCAATGTCACCGGCGTGATCACAAAAGGCCAAAACCCGGCTCACAGGGAATGTGAGTAATGAGCAGTGACGGTCATGTGGCCTTGAATTTGTTTCAATTGGAACATGTTTGCACACCCCATGATTAGCAGGGTTGGGTTGGTGATGATAACGCTGGTGGTTGAGTTCCACTTGGGTTTGTTGGTGGAGGTTGAAGAGAATGGCCTGCAAGAGTGGAGTATCAGGGGCCTGAGAGTGAGAGCAGAGAGTACCGGAGACTCTGGTGTCGGAGGCTCTAAGGTGAGTGTGGGGTTTCAGTGGTAATGGTGGTGGGGAATGAAGTTAGAATGAATGGGAAAAGTGATAAAAGGATTCGTCTATAGGTTAGTTTGGTTTAATAATCCGATGCTCATCTCCTTTCTATTTGGTATTTTTAGCTGACCTATCAAATTTTTATTAGAGACTATAAAAGTAAAGTTTTACACCACATCCAAATAAAAGGAATTATCAAAAAATAAAAGTAAAAGGAAACTGTTAAAACATTAATTAAATGATTAAATCACCACTTATTCCAAAAACTTAATCTTATAAAAAATAATAAATTTAACCATTAATTAATACTTTAACAACTGTCTCTCATTTCCTATATCAAAGTGAAATCTTAGTGGAAAACTAAGAAAACAGAGAAGCATTCTAGCCTCCTACTTCCTGGTTACTAAAATTAAATCCGAGAAGAATATTCCTTTTTTTACTTTTTTTTGCTTTGAATTGATGTTAAGTTTCCATATATGTATGAACAATTACATCCCTACATATTGTGTTAATCGCTGCGGGGGGCCTGGGGGCACTAGTGCACATGGCACACCCCTAGCATTTAAGACCTCTAAAAAGCTGAGGCATCCAAATGAATAATAATAAAAAAGAAAAAGAAAAAAAAAAAAGGCACCATTTATTACAAATCATACACCTGCAGTGTTATTGATGTTTTCCAAGGAAATGATAGCACCAGATTTAGCCCCATCTGATTCTTGAGAGTGGGACATTAAAATATAGATGACCCAGAAGTGAAGGCATACAAGGTAAACCAGAGACCACACCTTCGCTCTGGAATTCCTCCTCAGAAATACCTCACCAGCCAAGAAAATAGAGTCCAACTGCTGGAGCAATGATCCCAAGTGCTTCCTGCCTGAACGAATCCTATCATGAAGCAGAGGTCCCAAGTTTGATTCTGAGAGCATCCACGTTCCTGATTCCACGTCCCTCGATGAAGTAACAGACTTGTTTTCATCTAGTAACCTTGAAACCGCCTACAGAGTGCATCGAAGTATAAAGTGCAAATCATTATTATATGTTTATGTAGAAATTGTCTGTAGATGATACTCTAGGGTGACAATGTACCTCAATTCTGAAGAGAAGAGTCGCCTTCTCTGAGGAGAGAGCCTCGACCTGGTTGAACAATAAGAATTTTAAAATTTGATGATCTTACCACAAACCACTGGCATTTCATATCATTCTATTATAATCGACTTAATCATCTAAAATAAATACATTTTAGCTACTCATAGAAAGAAAATCGAACATTAGGTCCTAAGATAATTTGTGTTATCGATACAAAGGAGTCTTTTGCCAACAATAGAATCAGATCATAATAAAGTTCTGAAGTAGCTGATAGACGTATTGCAGAGAAGCATAACGGGTAGGACACATTATGCAAGATAGTCCTGATCAAATGAGCAATTAATCAGACCTGGGGCCTTAACAATAAGGAGAGAAGCCTATTCATGGCAAACCAGGAAGCAAGATCAGTTTCATTAAAAAAGAAAATGAAAATTTTTGGTCCTCGAAAATTGTTCTTGTTAGAAGAATGTATTAGGGTTTGGGGGTATTTTAGTCATTGTCATATTTCCCAAAGCCTATATAATAATGTGTAAGTTGCACAAGCCTCCTCTCTCTCTAATATTTTTCATGCAAATCACTCAACATAGTATCAGATCATAGGGTTTTTTTTTTTTTTTTTTTTTTTTTCTTCTTGTTTTGTCTCTCACCCACTCGTCTTGCTGCTGATCGAAGAAAACTGAATTACAGGGCTTCATGCCCATAGTAGGAGACTGAAGGCGCCGAGCTCACAGTCATAAGTGGGGTGATCTCGTCGTCATTGCCATGGTTGGCTTCGTCTTTGTTGGTGGGTTTGGTGTGGCCAGCGGAACTACACTCATGGCTCTGGGTTTTAAGTTGGCTCTGTCGATGTTGTTGGTGATTGATTGGTGTAGTCGGTTGGTCAGTGCTATATTTGGTGGCTTGTATTGTCTGCGGTGGCCGGAGACAAGTGTTGTGGTGGTTTGGTTTCTTCTCTGCGTGGGTCTCGGTGGAAATTGTGTGGTTGTCATCTGCGCTGGTTTTGTTCGTTGTCGTTAGAGTGGTTGCTGCCACTCGCTGGCAAGGTCTGGGTGTCACCGGCAACTTTCCGATGGCTTTCAGAGAAGAAGCAACCTGTTTGGATACAGGTGCTCCCTGTCGCTTTTTGGGATAAGGCCAATCTCAAACCAGGATAAGGCTATCCGCATTTTGGTTTGGGCCGGGTCCAATCAGATTCGGTTCATTTACCGCCCAGTTCAGCACGATTCAACACGGTTCAGGTTATTTTGAATCCAGTTCACTCTGGTTCAGGTCAGTTTTTGTCTATTTCTTTCGGTACTGACATGGTTTGAGTTGTTTTCAGTTGCCACAAGTATATTTCAGCCGGTCTTTGTTCATTTTATGCACTTTCTTGGTTGTTTTGCCTCGGTTTGTGGCTGTTTTACGTGAGTATTGGCCTATTTCTACATTGTCTTTGGCAGACTGTTGTAGTTATTTGGCATTGTTCAGCACTGCCGACACATTATGACCACTAGCTCAGATTTAATCACTTCTGCTTCCATGGGCACTGCTCCTATGACATGTGAAACTAAATGGGAAAAAACTAGGTTTATTGGTGGCTATATGTGGAGTTATTCCTGAGAGGGAAAGGTCTGTATTCTCATTTGCAATCAGGGAAACCTCCGGACTCTAGCTCCAAGAGCCTTTGGGACCAGGAAGACAATCAAAGTATATCTCTTATGTTGAAAAGTATTGAGCCTCACACTGGATCCTCATGTCTCTATCTTCCTACTGCCAAAGATATTTGGGATCATCTCCAACATAACGTTATTACTGGAGATGATTCAAGAGGCATTGGCTGATTAAAACAATTTATATAGGAGCTGTTTCATACAAAGGATTTGCACAAACTTCAATATTTTCTAGGTATTGAAGTTGCTAGATCTCGAACGGGTATCAACTTATCTCAGAGAAAGTATGTACTTGAGTTATTAGAAGAGACCGCTCTTTTGGGTTCTCACTTCTGATGGATCCAAATAAGAAAAACTTAAGGGTGAAGGTAAATTATTTGAAGATTCTGGCTGGTACCGTCGTCTAGTTGGGAAGTTGAACTATCTTACTATCACCAAGCCAGGTATTTCATATGCAGTTAGCGTTGTTAATCAGTTCTTGGAAGTTCCTCGGGTTTTACATTGGGAAGTTGTTACTCGGATTATTCGGTATTTGAAGAGACACCTGGTCTAGGAATACTGTATAGACCAAATGGACATCTTAGGGTAGAAGGTTTTACTAATGCAGATTGAGCAAGTTCTCCTTCAGATAGACGGTCTACTACAGGATATTGCACATTCTTCAGGAGTAATCTTGTAACTTGGAAGAGTAAGACACAGACATTGCTGAAGCAGAATACAGGGCAATGGCTCATACTACTAGTGAGTTGACATGGTTACAAAATTTTCTTTAGGAGATTGGGTTCTCAGCTCCTACTCCTATCCCGTAATCTGTGATAACCAGGTTGCTTTACATATTGCATCTAATCCAGCTTTTCATGAAACGACTAAACATATTGAGGTCGATCGTCATCGTTCGAGACAAAATACTTGATGGAGATATATCTACAACATTCATGAAGTTTGGATTACAAAATCGTAACCGGTTAAGAGTTTATTTGTTCCAAGCTGGGTTTACATGATATATATGCTCCAGCTTGAGGGGGAGTGTTAGAAGAATGTATTAGGGTTTGGGGGTATTTTAGTCATTGTCATATTTCTCAAAGCCTATATGATTATGTGTGAGGTAGGCTATGTTAGTTGCACAAGCCTCCTCTTTCTCTCTAACATTTTCCATGCAAATCTCCCAACAGTTATCATATTAAAATTTGGGGAAGATAACATTAGAGCATATTTTTCTTGGAAAGTACTCAGGGGTCAATGACCTAGTAGTAGTTGTAAATTCGATATGGCTAATTAACTTTCATGGCTCCCATCCCTCCAAAGCTCAAAAGGCATATCAGCTGCACATATTTAAGATATGCTCACTCTACTATTGCCTTCATGCATCTATAAGCACCTTACAAGCTTTAATTGTATGTTTTCATCACTTCTATGTAAGGCCTTATCAAGCTAAACCAGATGTATCAAATGGTCTCATTCATCAAAGAAATAACAATACTAGGAAACCCTTTGAATTATCAAAGATGCTTTAACACAAACCTGGGCTTGTTTCTGGATTAAATGGTCAGTCATCTGACCAAGCCTTCGCTTGAGCTCAATTTCTACTTCAGTTGGATCCTCCATCTCTTTCCTTGTCATTTCAATGTTTTCTTCCAGCTTCTTTGCCTGCAATGTAGATGATGCTGTAAGCATAATATATTGATTGGAAAAAGAGTACATATAGCAAAAAGAAGTATCAACACATCAGTCAAACTCAAGATAAATCAGGTCAATAGGATATGTTAGAATAAGGAACTTAGAATGCAACTTTTGAAAACCATCAGAAAACCACAGAAATAACAATTCTTTATCTAAATTGATATGCCCTGTTAGTGAAATCCAAAGCTTATAAGATCCATAAAACTCCAAACTCTCTAGCTTCTGTCCAAACCCATTAGCAAAAGTGTATGCCAACCAAAATGGCCCTTCTGACATCCATTACAATAGATGACGTAGAGACTCCATCTCCATCATAAGAAAAACAAAGTGGATGTCGTAGCACACTTGGAGGTGTTGCATCAAGCCAATCTCAGCATATTGGGACCATAAGCCTAGGACATGACTTGTACCACAACCTTTCCTCTTTCTAGACTTACCCCTAAAACGTACACTTTGTCACTTAACAAAGACAGGAGTTTTTTACTTATCAAAAAAAAAAAAAAACAAAGACAGGAGTTCAATAAATTAATTATCTGGATTTCATTTCCAAAAGAAAGGTGGAGTGGATATCTCAAGGACATTGCCCTGATAAAATGATCAAACCTAAACCTAAACCTAAACCTACTTGATAGAAATATATCAAAAACTTGAAAACCTTACCTTATCTTGCAATTGTACGACTTTATCAGATATAATAGAGTACTCTGCCTCAAGTATCTCTCGTTCAAGTTCAATTCCTTTTGAAGCAGCTAACTGCAACATTTTCAGTAATGCAAAGATTATCACAAAAGGTCAAGAAATTCCTGTTTTGATAAGTAAGAAAAGTTTTATTAAAAAGCGTAAGGCGCTCCTAAATACACAGGAACAACCCAACCAACCCACAAAACAGAACCCAAAAAACCCACATGGACCAAAGCACTCATAACACCCAAAACCCACATGAAACCTAAATCCCAAAAAACAGTTGAAGCCCCATCAAACACCCAAACCAGCCCCAAAGACGCCCCAACCCAACAAATCCCCCAAAACCCACAAGAAAACCCGAACAACCCTCCAAAAAACCCACAGGCCCAAAACACTCCAAGAAATTCCTGTTGTGGCACGAGTAATCATGAAAGCTAGAAAGAGTGCATAGCTCCTCCAATTGTGAAACCCCCACCACCCCCGCCCCCCTCTTTTCTCTTTCTCTAACCTCTATTTATGCACCAATATCATCACATACAGAATATAACTCACTTGTTTTAGAGACGTTCCAGTCTGGTAAGAATCTGAGATCCTTCTCCTGAGCTCTACAAGGAGAAAAGGGAGTTTTAAGGACCAAGCTATCAAAAAGCCAAGATAATTTGATCATAATATTGGCAATGTTAGACATTGATTTAATAATATACAGTCAATGAACTACATACATGCATACATAATATATTATTTACTTCAAATTTGATTGCTATATACATGAAGTCCTACCTAATGCTGTCCAAAGAAGATTTGAAAAGAGTTTTTAGCAAGAAAAGTACTGCAGCAAAAAAAGTACTGCACATTAGCGCAACGGCTTTTTAAAGCTCAATCCCTTGCTTGTTTGTTAGTGCATAACATGAATATTTGGTGTTTTGAGTACTGAAGACAGTTTACTAGTTTCTTCTCACTATGCACTACTATTTTTCAAGGGTTCCAGCTCATCCCTAGAACAGCCCCTTATACTACTGTTTTCTTAGCTCTTAGCATCTCAGAACCATAACCCTTTCTTACAACCATTGAAAGCCAATAATCCTTAGTTTTACCCAAGCCTTAGACACCAAATAACCTATCAAAACAAACCTTAAAACCCTTAATATTAGTCCCAGCCCAGAACATAGTGGAATCTTCAACTTTAGCCCCTTGTTGCTCCTAAACCATGCCTATTCACACCATGATTTAATCCATAAACTCTGAAGCGTTTCTTACGCTGCCATGGCAAACTCCAAAATACAGGTTCCCCTAGCCATAGCCTACTACATAAGGCAGTGTACGCAGGTTTCAAATCTGTCATATGTCAATTAATCGCACAAAACCTAACAACATAAGTTGCCCTAAATCCATACTTCTAATAAAATTTCGACATCCTAATTAAATTTCGACATCCTTATTCTTTTCATTTATTATTATCTGTAGAAACCAAGTACGCATAAAACTACATTCTTGCATTTGAGATTTTTGCCCTTGTCAAACCTTTAAATCCTCTTTCATTGAGAAGTAATTAGGTATTATAGATATCATATTCAGTTCCTTTGGCAAAGTAGTTGTGTCAGCTGCAGTTGAAAACAGAAAGGCAGAATCAAAGGGGAAAAAAAGTTCATTCAGTTTTTTTGCTTTGTTATCTAGGAGGTATACCTTCATGGGTTGCTTCTTTCAGGTCAATTTGTTGTCGGAGTTCTGCTACCCGATTAACCTGGTCCAAACATATGCAAAATAAAAGGCATAAGCATAAATGTTTCTATATATTATTTATTTATTGATTCACTCATTCATTTCTGATTTGACATTTGAAACTCAGACCTATGCTATCCCTACCCCATTACCACCTGAGCCAATGGCCATAAACATTACATGTATTAGTGGAGTAACAAAATTCCATAATGTCATTACAGGGAGAGACTAACATGAAATAGATTTGTTTTACAATATGAATGCCCAGTAAGTTTTTGTAGCAAGTAAAATAAGCTAAAGAAAACAAGGTTAGATAAGCACAGATAGAAGTGATCCTTTAATGACAAATCATGAACCTCTATCAGCTTCAAATGGACTCAGATTGGAGTCGTGTGATTGTCAGTCTCTGTGTTAATCGTGTCTCATAGGTGGAATATAGAATACATGGATTCAGGATTCCAAATATCGACCAATTTAAAAGCTATAAATTGGAAAAGGAAAGTTGATTCATGTTTCCTTATCCAACTGCATGTGATTCCAGAAAAGGAAATTACTTATTAGCTCCTGGGCTCAAAACATCCAACTAATTTAACTTGTGTAAAGTAAGAAGATGAATTTGCTGGTTTAGGGTTTCTTTTGTTGATGTCTTGGTGTTTAAAATTTAGACTAGCCTAGCAATGTCATGCAGGAACTCGACTGTATGCTTTTTGACTTTTGGGGCTTGCACATTGATTTTAAAATATAACGAATTTTTGGGGCACTTCCATAGCAGTACCCACATGCTCCAAATTCAAATTGAATAAATAGACTTATTTGCATTGAAAGGGACAATGGGTGCAAGACCATCAAACTACAGTGTACTTTGATATATTTGCAGACTCTCCTGCAAATTCAGTTTTTTTTTTTTTTAATCATGGTCAAATATTTCTTTATAAACAGAAATATTTATAGACATGTTTCTTTACATCTAAACTAGGGTTGTATGGCAACTATAGACATTCCATAGCAATGGCAAATCAGAGAGCTGATATGGGACCTAAAACTTACAATATTAAGATAAACATTTGTATAAAATCTCTGAAACATCACTAACTGCAGAGGTAATATATGAGACCACACAATCAAAGCACTCCAAATCCAAAGAGCACAGTTAGAATTGATGCCAAAGCACATATGAAATATAGAAAACAACCAAAATGTAGGATAAGCATAAAATCAGAAGTCACAAAATTTTCTAGTTGTATCCACTATCATTACACAAATCAAGAATTCAAACCAAGTGAACTACTTTTTTTAAGTCAGAAACTTGATTAAGAACTCACAGATTGGACTGACACAATCATTTGGATCAAGAATCTCATCATACCTGTGCTTCAATATTCCACTGCATGGTAGCAAGGGATCTTGCAAGATCAGCATTGGCAGTCTGCAAGAATTTTTTACCTTTAGTAACAACAGTATAACCTGGTTAACTGCATTGTATAAGCTTTAGTAAAGCAGAAATATTTATTGCCATAAGTAGCAGCATACCCCCAAAATGGAGAGAGAGAGAGAGAGAAGGGGGGGGGGGGGGGGAAGGATGGAAGCGGTCTAAAAGCAGACACTGAAGCATGTTAAATTACCTCTAATTTAGCCAATCGTGCAAAGGCTTCCCTTCTAGTATTATTATGCTTCAGTTTCTCGAAGTCAACAGCTTCTAGTGTTTCCATCATGGTTGTCTGCAGCTCTGAAGCCTGAAACAAGAAAGAAGATAAGACTAAGTATACGACCGCTACAAGAGTTTCAAGGACAATTTGACAACAGGTGGCCTATTTCACAATCATACACATCAGAGAAAGAGACTACAAGCATCAAAAGATAAGATGTGTTTTCATTTGAAAGTTGCAGTTTGCGTGCAATATGCTCTTCATATGTCAAGCACAACTTAATGTATGTTTGGAAAGTGTTTTGAAAATGGTTTTTGTGTTTTGATTTGACGAGTTCTTGATGTGATAGATAGTTGAGAAGTGTTTCGATGGAACATTTGAGAAGTGTTGTTTGTAGGGTTCACAAAAGAAAATTGTTTGGTAAAATAACAAGTTAGCATCTCTGTCTATCTAATTTAATTAATTAATTAATTATTAATATTTATTTATTTATTTATTATTATTATTATTATTTTAATAAATAACAAGTCAGCCTCCACACTTGAAAAAAATAAGCATGTGCTTTCTCAAAATATTTTTAGAAAAAATTTCTAAGTGTTTTGTGTTTTTTTTTTTTTTCAAAAAAAAGAGTTGTGTTTTGTTTTTTGAAAAGTGTGTTATTTGTTAACTTGTTATCAAAAAAGTGAGTTTTTGTGATTAAAAAGAGAAAAGACTTTCCAAACACATTACCAAACAAGCCCTTGTACCATTTGTATAACTAGAAGTAAGAAATTGCAGTGCTGCAGTGGTCTATTTACTTTGTTGTTTATACCTTGTGATTCTTTTGTCAAACTATCTGAGCCAACTGGACCTGGCCTCGCCCTAGCATTAGATTTGAGCTTGAATTGGACGGGTTCAAAAATTAAGTTGGCTATAGATGTATGTTCCAATTCTTGTGTTTGAGCTTTGGATAACCTCCGACCTGACAACCCACCTGAGTTGCTGCCCTATGGATGAGATCAGTTATAAAGGCTATTCTTAAAGACCATGGAGGAACAAAAGCTCAGTTGTCTTGCAAATAATCCTCCCCCTTCCTATGTCCTTCCCTGACATGGATTCAACCCTAGATCACACCAAGTCTCTCCAATGGGAGGTGACATAGTGAATAATAGCAAGGATCAATGCTTTAATCAATCTGTAGAACATTTTTTATTAATAGTTTCTGTATAAATAATAAAGGCAATAATGCCTCCCATAATACCTGTTGTGAGGAAGACACTCTTAAAGTGGAGCTTTTAGAGCTTTTATGAGGGACTAGGGGTAACAAAATAATAATTTGAATAATATTTGTGGAACAGAATCACGCTAATGCTAAAATATTGGATGATAACAGATCACTTAGCAACTTCTTGTCTGTCATGCAGTTCCATTGAGCTCCAGGAATAATGATTCAGGATCCAATTTGCGCTCTTAAATAGAGAGACAAAAGTACTTTATGGTATGTGAATTCACACAATTTCTTTTTATTTCCTTCAGCAATTTGTATTTATTCCCTTTATCTCTCTAGTTTCTATTTGAGAAGACAATCTCATCTCGTCTTCTCCAACTGAATACTTTTCTCCTCTCAACAAAAATTTGCAAATTATTCCCCTCTCCACATAACTCTCCCACTTCGTTTGGGATTTAGTTCACAAAGGTCAGTCCCTTATGTTGGTGCGCGGGGAGGGGTGGAACAATTAAGGTAGCAGAGTAATTTTACTAAACACAACTAATATCTGGACTGTACGGGGTAACCTCAATCCTGAATCCAACTTAGGTCTCTACTAATTACCCACTAACTTGACCCTGCTCCAAATGAAAGTGTCAGGTAGTCTGTTTGGGAACAGAGTTGAATTCTGATTCTTCTCTACTTTTCTCTACTTTTTTAAAAAACAAATCATATTTTGTTCAACTTTTTCAAATTTTATCTCACAAAGTCAAACCTTGAAATTCGCGCAGTGAATTAGAATTGAATTCTGAATTTTTGATTTCAAAAAATCCAACACGCAAATGGACCATCGGATTCCTAAGGTTAGATTCAGTACAGAAAAATACAGTTTAACTTAGCCCATCCACTTAATTTGATTCTGTGTTTCTATCTTTTCTTTTTAAGTTAAAAAATATCAAGAAGATACAACATTTGTAGAAGACATAGGGAAGTAATTTTGATGGGGGACAAAATAGTCACAAAAATCACAGCAAAATTAGGGCAAGGTAAGGAAAAAAGAAGCTAAGAGAGGAGAAAGAAAGAAGAGAAAGAAGAAGCAAGAATGAGAGAGGGGAAAAGAGGAAAAGGGGAGAGAGAGAGAGAGAGAGAGAGAGAGAGAGAAGAAGCTGGGGAAGGGGGGAGAGAGAGGGAGAAGAATCAATTCTTCATTGTTTTATTCAAGCAAGTCTCCCTCCATTAGAGTACAAAAGACACTTAAATAGACTAGCAACTAGACCCTAGGGCAACGCCCATTTATTGACTTACTTAACATAATCTAGAATAACGCCCATTTTTGGGCTTCTTGTGGTTCTGGGTGCTGTGGGTGCTGCATATGGGTTTTATGGTTGGTTCTTATGGGTTTGTTTGGATTTTTCTTTTTATGGGTTAGCTTTGGCTGTTCCTGTGTATACTCCCAGTGTACTTGTGGGCGCCTTACGCTTAGGTATAAAGTTTTCTTACTTATAAAAAAAAAATGCTAAGACAGTCACCTATTTATCGAATTACCAAAAACATTACCAGTGACTTTTACAAATTAAATAAAACATAATAAAAATCCTAATAACACCATAAATCAATATTTTGCATTTTTTGCCTTTTGTATCATTTTTCTCTGGTTGGAGAAAACTGAACCTTGAGATTTGAAATGCAAAAAGATTGAAAACATTTGCTCAAAAAATTTGTGGGTCCAAGCCCAACCTCTAAAAAAGGGTCCAACTAGTAACGGCAATAGTGTCCAAAACACATTTTTATTTTTATTTTACGTTGGCCTGCTGACCAAAGCTTCAAACACACGTTTATTCGTGCACAACAACAATGGGAGTGAGAATTGGGCGTGGATACAGTGTGGCCAAGTGGGTTCAAACTCTCAGTTACCGATAGAGACTGCGGTGGCTGAAGGGATTGTGATGGCACAGGGACAACACACTGGTGATTGACATGGCAGGACTACGCAACGGTCTCTCTCTTTCATGCACTCTCTTTCATGCACCGCGGGTCGGCTATCACAGTGTTGTCTAGGTGGTAGGCTGACAATGAGGACAGCCAACAGGGGCACTGTGGTCGCAAGATTGTGGCTTGGGGCAGTTGTTCTGGGCAGAGCGTTTGTGGTGGCCAACGAAGGGTGTACTGTCGTGCGTCGAAAGGCACGGTGGTTGGGTTTGGGAGTGGGTGGCTACGTGCAGTGGTGGGTTTGGGTGTGGGGTTGCGGCGAATGTTGGGTGATGGGTGTTTGGAAAACTGTCAGGTGTTATGCTCTCAATTGTTTGGTCTGATGGGTGATGTGGTTGTGTGGGATTTTTTTTTGAACAGTGGTTGTTTTTGGTGGTTAGAAGTTGAGCTTTTATAGGTTGCTTCGGGTGGCAGGGAGAAGGCCTGAGATGGTGGATAGCGGTTGTATTTGAGTGGTGGTTGTCATGGCACTAGATCCGTTGGTGTAGGACGAATGTGGATCACACGATTGTTATGGGAAGCAATTGGGTTTTGCTCTAATACCAGTTTGATGGGGGACAAAATAGTCACAAAAATCACAAAGCCAAATTAGGGCAAAGAAAGGAGAAAGAAGCTAAGAGAGGAGAGAGAAAGAAGAGAAAGAAAAAGCTAGAAAGGGAGAAGCCGGGAAAAGAGCAAAGGGAGAGAAGAGAGAAAGAGAGAAGAAGCTGGGGAGGGGGGAGAGAAAGAGAAGGAGAAGAATCAATTCTCCATTTTTTTTTATTATTTTGTTTTAATTTCAATCAGTGCCCCTCCATTGGAGTACAAAAGACACTTAAATAGACTAATGATTAAACCTTAGTACAACAGCCATTTATTGACTTCCCTAACATGACGCAGCAGAGGGTTAGGGACGATTAAAAAAACAGGAGAAAGAACAACCAACGTCTCGTTGGGCAAAGGAGGAATCACACCTCACGGAGAAAAAACCATGGCTTTATTCATCAAAAGGTAATGATCCCTGTCCATTACAATAGGAAGATTAAATAGAGTTCGACCGAGTCCCAAAACCTACCCCTAGTGGACTACGTGCTGCCCACATTATTACATTTTTACTAGCCATTTTAGGGTAGAACCCTTATTGGAAATAAAATAATACTCAACGGCTACTTGCCAAACTAAATAACAGCCTAACGGATACTTGCCAAATGAGCAAGATACTTTTCATTTGGGAAGATCTCTTATTGAGCAAGGAAAATAATTGCTAAAAATGGACTTGTAGCCCTAGGCGCCGTCAATTTCCCCCCACCGGACAGGCATTCGACTCCGGCGGATGGCGGGCTTGATAAATTTCATAGAGGTCGGGATTCAACCTTTGGACCTCCTCGGTCTGTAACCAACAACCGTTGGAGGGTGGGCGGTTTTTCCACTTGACTAAGAACTTCTAGTAGCCACCACGGTGGGTGGAAACAATTTGGTCGTCCAAGATGTCTTCGATTTTCTCCCGAGGTTTGGCAGTAGATGGGAGAGAGATTGACGGAGTAGAGGAAGTATCTGGAGGGCCATGACAAGGCGTGAGGTCGGCCACATTGAAGATGGGGCTGAAGGTTAAGTGGGAAGGAAGGTCAACGCGGTAAGCATTATTTCCCAGTTTTGAAGAACTTGGAATGGCCCAGCACGGCGGGAATGAAGCTTATGGAGGGAGCCTTTGGTGAAGCGTTCCGGTCGGAGGTGGATCACCACCAAATCCCCTGGTTGAAATTCTACGACTCGCCTGTGAGCGTCCACCCGAGTTTTGTAACGATCATTGCTCACAGCGATCTTTTTCCGAACCTCCTCGTGGATGTCATGAATATGTCGAAGAAAGTCGACAGCACCCTCACTAACCCGGGGAGGCAGGGGCAACGGCACCAGGTCGATTGGAGTGCGGGGTTGAAGTCCAGAAACAATTTCGAACGGAGAGCGCCTAGTGCTGCGGTTGACTGAGTTGTTGTATGCAAACTCAGCTTGGGGAAGGAGGAGATCCCATGAGGTAACATGGTCAGTAACAAGGCATCGTAAGAGGTTGCCCAAACTGCGATTGACCGCCTCCGTTTGGCCGTCCGTCTGCGGATGGTAGGCGCTGGAAAATTGCAACTTTGTTCCCAACTTGGCCCATAATGTCTTCCAAAAATAACTGACAAACTTGACATCCCTGTCGGAGACAATGGTGGAGGGTAACCCATGTAAGCAAACCACCTCAGTGAAAAATAGAGTAGCAATACGGGATGCATCAAAGGTGCGGGAGCAGGCCAGAAAATGGCCCATTTTAGAGAACCGGTCCACCACCACAAAAATGGAGTCATGGCCGCGAAGTGTACGGGGAAGGCCAAGAACAAAATCCATACTCAGGTCTGTCCAAGGAGTTGTGGGATAGGCAGGGGCGTGTACAGTTCCGAGTTCTGACGTTGCCCCTTAGCTAGTTGGCATACACGGCAACGCTGGGTTACTGTGGTAACATCACGGCGCAAACCAGGCCAAAAGAAACAATCTTCAATGAGGCTAATGGTTTTGTCACGACCGAAGTGACCAGCTAGCCCTCCTTCATGCAATTTTTGAATCACAAACTCACGGGTGAAGGTCTTGGGGAGGCACAATCGGTTTTTGAAGAAGAGGTACCCATCTTGGACAATATAGTGGGGGTGAGTGGACGAAGCCCCGTTCAGGACTTCCGCATGAATGAGACCGATGTCAGGGTCTCCCGAGTAGCAGCGTTTAAGTTCTTCAAACCCTGTGACAGTCACCGCGAGCAAGGTGAGAACATGAGCCCGACGACTAAGTGCATCCGCAACGCGATTCTCGCTACCCGCCTTATGCTTCAACACAAATGTAAATTGCTGCAAATAATCCACCCAGCGAGCATGCCGGGCATTAAGCTTCTTCTGAAACTGAATATGGCGTAGAGAGTTGTGATCAGTGTAGAGTACGAATTCCCGGTGGATAAGGTAGTGTCGCCAATATTTGAGTGATTGGATGATTGCATATAACTCTAAGTCATAGGCGGGGTACCGTTGCCGTGTCTCGTTAAGTTTCTCGCTGAAATAGGCTATTGGGTGGTGTTGTTGGCTGAGGACACCCCCAACACCCACATGTGACGCATCACAGGTGACTTCAAAAGGTTGCAAAAATTCTACAAGCTTTAGGACAGGGGTTTCCGTGAGCTTGTTCTTGATGGTGTCAAAAGCCCGCTGGGCGGTAGGGGTCCATGTGAACGGTCCTGCCTTGGTACATTCGGTTAGGGGAGCCATGATCGCACTGAAGTTCTTGATAAACTTGCGATAAAAAGATGCCAACCGGTGGAAGCTCCGAACATCATGTACAGTGGTTGGAGTAGGCCACTCAGTGATAGCTTGAATTTTGGATGAATCTACTGAGATTCCCTGCGCAGAGATAACAAAGCCCAGAAACAAAACAGATGTTTGAGCAGATGTACACTTCTTAAGATGGATGAGGAGGCTCTCAATCCTTAGGACCTCCAGGACTTGGCGAATATGCTGCAGGTGCTCTAAGTAGTCTCGGCTAAAGATGAGAATGTCGTCGAAATAAACGACAACAAATTTGTCAATGAATGGCCGTAGGACTTGTGTCATGACGCGTATGAATGTGCTTGGGGCATTAGTGAGCCCGAAGGGCATGACAAACCACTCAAATAACCCTGCCCGGGTTTTGAAAGCGGTCTTCCATTCATCGCCGGTGCGAATGCGAATCTAATGGTAGCCACTCCGGAGATCGATTTTTGAAAACACCTGTGAGCCATACAAGACATCCAGCATATCATCTAAACAGGGAATAGGGAAGCGGTACTTTACCATTATTTCGTTGATGGCACGGCTGTCAACACACATCCGCCAACTACCATCCTTCTTGGGGGTGAGAAAGGCCGGGACAGCACATGGGCTTAGGCTTTCTCGGATGAAGCCTTTGTCCAATAAATCCTGGATTGTCGATGCATCTCACGGTGTTCTTCCGGGGCTCATCCTGTAGGCAGGGAGGTTGGGTAGGGAGGCTCCCGGGACCAAATCAATAGCATGTTGGATGTCCCGCATCGATGGGAGGGACTGTGGGAGTTCATCAGGAGTCAAGTCCGCAAATTCTGTTAGGAGGTTTTGCACTTCTTCCGGCCACGACAATGCCACTTCATCTACGACAGACTTGGCTACCACAGCAAGGATAACCTGGTGGTCTCGGCAAGCCATGGAGAACTGCCGCAAGGACAATACTCTAGCTTCTTCAGAGGGGGCATTAAAATCCTGGACTCTCATGGGCTTAAGGACTTTTTTTTTGTCCTTATGCAAAAAAGTATACATGTTTGCAAACCCATCATATAGTACCCGTCGATCATATAACCAAGATCGACCAAGCAGCACATGGCACGCTTGCATGGGGATGACGTCACACCACAACATATCCTCATATGAGTTGCCCAGGGAAAAAGTAAGAGAAGAGCGATGCCTTACCGGTATGGAGGTATCATCCACCCAACTAAGCTTGTAGGGCTGCGGGTGCTTCTCCAACAGCAACTCCAGCTTGCGCATGATGTCCTTGGAAATTATGTTCATACCGCTTCCGTTATCAATGATGAGGTTCAATGCTCGTCCGTTATGCTCAACTCTAGTATGAAAGATGTTGTTTCGGAGCCAGTCGTCTGCCTCAAGCTCGGGCTTCTTCTGTCCAGTGAGTACTCTTCGGATGACACACAATGGTAGGGTGGAGCACTCCAAAACTTCCTCGGGTATTTCCACATTATGAGATCTTCTTGTATAGTAGGGGTTGGTTGGTATTCATCGGCCTCCACTTGAGGATCGGTTTCTCTGCAAATCATTGTGAATTTCTGCTCTCTTGTAGGACAAACTACTGTGTAGTGGCCTCGGCCATCACAGCGGTAGCATTCTTCTTTACCTCTTTCGGGCCGGTTGTGAATTGCAGCCTTGCCCTTTGGATCCTCACGTTCCACTGTGGTACAATTTGCCAGCTGGCCCCCCCTGACGGGAAGACGTTCTAGTACACTGGGAGCTGTTCGTGAAGCCGCAGTGGTGGAACTGCGAGATGGGGGATTGTTCCATCCTTGGAACGTGCGGCGGGTGGTGGAATTCCGCAGTTGCTGCTCCACTCGCAACGCCAACTGGTATGCCTCCTCAATACTGACAAGCCGCACCGTGAGGAGTTCCTTCTTAATGTCTTCCCGTAGGCTCGCCTTATAACGAGCAATAGTTTGGCGTGTCTCCAATATACGGCTACGGATGGACAGTTCGTGAAACTTGTTGGTGAATTCTTCAACGGATAAGTGACCCTGCCTTAGCAGTAACAGCTCCTCGAATAGGACCTCCTCATAGTCGACTGGTAGATATTTTTCCTGGAGTTTGAGTTTCATCTCGCTCCAATCAGCAATGGGTGGTTGACAAAGACGATGCAAGTGTCTACGCTTTGCCACCAAACCCGAGCTTGCCCCTTCAATTTCATTTTCACGAACCGAACCTGTCGTGCAGGCGCCAGTCCAAACCATTCAAAGTAGTCTTCTAAGGACGTTAACCAGTCCTGGAAGGCATAAGGATCAAGCTTACCATGAAAGTCTGGGACCTCAATCCGGACCCGTTTTGTTGCTTTGTCAACTTGGTTAGTATAGCCTTCAAAATATGGGTTCTCTTCTCCGCTATAGAAACGGGGTCCAGTGTTGTTGGGATAGCGGGGCGCATAGTCTAAGTCATGGTAAGCTGCGTTAAAACGCGGCCGCATGTCATCACCTCCAATCGGATCTTCTCCCTCGGCTTCTTCACCGTTCTTCTTCTCCCCCGAACCTCCTGGTCTTTCCACGTGGTGATTCCACATCGTGTCCACCTTCTTGCTCAGGTTACCTATCTGGTTGACCAGATTCAATAGCATCTCATCCCGCTACTGTTGGGTGAGTTGGGCAGCGTTATACGCTCTTCCGCTGCGGGTACTCATCAGGAAAGACAGGTTAAAGGTCGCGGTTAGGGAGGTGGTCTATATGTATGGTTTGGGGTGTCTGGTAAGGTATGACAGAAGAGTGTAGTGATGGTTGGATCTACGATTATCTGCAGAAAGATAACCAGGGCGCTCTGATACCAAAATTGACGCAGCAGAGGGTTAGGGACGATTAAAAAAACAAGAGAGCAACCAATGTCTCGTTGGGCAACGGAGGAATCACACCTCAAGGAGAAAAAACCATGGCTTTATTCATCAAAAGGTAATGATCCCCGTCCATTACAATAGGAAGATTAAATAGAGTTTGATCGAGTCCCAAAACCTACCCCTAGTGGACTTACGTGCTGCCCACATTATTACATTACATTATTACTAGCCATTTCAAGGTAGAACCCTTATTGGAAATAAAATAATACTCAACGGCTACTTGCCAAACTAAATAACAGCCTAACGGATACTTGCCAAATGAGCAAGATACTTGTCATTTGGGAAGATCTCTTATTGAAGATCTCTTATTGAGCAAGGAAAATAATTGCTAAAAATGGACTTGTAGCCCTAGGCGCCGTCATAACATAATCTAGAACAATGCCCATTTATTAAATTGCCTAAAATACTCTAGGACAATCACCTATTTATTGAATTACCAAAAACAATACCATTTACTCTTAAAAACTAAATAAAACATAAAAAAAAATTTTGATGAATAATAATAATTTTATTGAAGAAAAAGGAAAATCCTTGTACACGAAGAATATAAGAGAAACAAGAGCACCGATAAAACATAAAATTAAATCCTAACAGCCCCATAAATCAATATTTCGCGTTTCGCCTTTTGCATCAAATTTGCACTTCTGTTTATTCTAGATTTTATGATGGTCTTCTTTCTTTCTGCATATCTCTTGAATACATCCAGTGCATTGGGGTTATGTCCTTTCATTTAATAGAATCTTATTACTTATCCAGAAAAATATAAAAAATTTACAATGCTTTGCAGTCACATAAAAAAGGATACACTATGCAGGTTCTTTCTCTACAAGAAACGTTCTTTCTCTACAAGAAACAAACTGATAATAATAATAATAATAAAGAAAGAAAAAAAAGTGCATCATATTTTCATAATTACGCGCACATAACTTCAAAGACCCCAAAAGAAATCAAATAACATGGTTTCTTTTTCTTAACCAAACATGATGTCAATCAACCTCAATGCCAATCCAAAGCCAAAATTATAAGAAAGAAAAGGAATAACAAAAAGTGAAAGATGTTACCTCTTGTGCTTGTTGTTTAGCTCGTTCCTCAAATATTTTCTCCAAGCTCTGCTTCTCCCCCTCTAATCTGGCAACCCTGTTCTCCCGTTCTTTGATAGCCTCCACAGCTCTAGCTGCCACTTTCTCAGCCAGAATCTTCTCCATCCTCCTCTTCTTTTCCTCCCTCTCGCGTTCACTTTCAGAGTCAGAAGATGAACCTGAATCTGAATCCGAATCAGAGCTCCCGTGAGTTGTTGAGGAAGAACCTCTCTTTAAATCATCAGAGACAGAATTTCGGAAGGCTGCAAGGGTTTCGTGCTTCCCCCTGATATTACTTGTTAACCTGCCTTCAACATTATCCACCCTTGTCTTCACATCAGATACCCCATCAACCTTCCCCAAGACCGACAACATCTCCATAGGTTGACTCTTGCTCAACGACCATGAAGAATTCTCAAAAGGAATTTCCTTCGACTCAAAAATCCCACCATCTTCTTCATTTCCCTCACTCTTTGGTTTTCCTACAAGCTTCACACCTGCTTCATTTCTCTCACTTTCTCTCCCTTTCAAGTACCTACCATCCCTCTGCAAATCAACACTTGAAGACCTCCCCAACGAATCAGAAGAGCTAGAGTCTTCCCCATCACCCACCTTCCCATTTAACTTACTTCCCTCTCCCAACCTCTGCCCTGACTTCAAAACACTATTAGTATTCTTTTGATTCCTCTTTACCTCCGATACCAACAAATTTGACCCTGAACTCCCCTGTCTCTTACCATCCTTCTTCTTCAACCCACGAATCACAGTTCCCCCATTACTGCGATTCACCCCAGAATTTGTGCTCTGATTTGGCGTACTAAGGAGCTCGGTCCAGTCACTATCCGTAAGCGTAGACTTGGGTTTGGGAGAGGGTTTTGGAGAACTAGAAATCTCTTTGTCCCTAGTATTAGGTGTGGTAAAATTTGGATCTCTGAGCAATTTGCCTTGATAGTCATTGTTATCTAACGTTCTCTTCTTCAATTGATCCTTCAGAGGCACAACGTCTCCGGTTTTTGTTGGTGAATCAAAATTTAGTTCGTCGGCAGGAGTCGTTTCGTTCTTGCGAAGCGAATCAGCCGCTTGCTGATCGATCTGAACCGTCCATTACACAAATAATACTAATATGATTACTAAACATAAAAATTCGAAAAAATGAAAAGCATTAAAGGCAGATCAATATGTCATAATATATGAACACACATGTACATGAATAATATCATACAGCTATATCTGATCGCTGAGAATTGAGAAACTTATGAGCAAAAGACAAATTGAAGTCGTTGTTTTGGATCAGAAAAATGCAGAAATTAACTCAATTAAGCATTTGACCAAGAAAAAAAAAATGCGAGACCTCTATATCAAAATTTCTCTAATTTTCCTCCGTTCTCTCGGGAACCAAACATAGAGAAGGAAAAGAAGAAGAAGAAGAAGAAGCGTTTTTCTAACAAATAAAGAAGAAGGAAAGAGAAATGCCTGATGGAGAATACTTTCGGCTGCTTTGAGTTTGGATGAGATCCAATTCGCCATCACAGTTTCGCTTAAGCTGGACTGTGAAGTTTCTCAGAGAAAGAGAGAGATCAAAGAGTGAGCAGTGACTTGTAATGGAGATAGAGTGAGTCACGCACGGCGCATTTTAGCGGAGCGCCCCGTTCGCGGAGGATGTTAGGAGGAGGAGGCGGTGACGAGAGAGAACGGAGGTGAAAGAGGACGCCTAGTGAATGCTATAGTGACGAGCGGGTGTGTGGATTTGTCAAAATGAAAACACGTTTTGTGGCCGTGACGCACACTGGTTGATGAGTGGGCCCTTTACCTATGGCAAGTAAAGGGCATGAGAGAAAGACTCCTGGCACGTGTGCCAGAAGCCGAAAACAACTGGGCGACCAACCGTTTACACTGTGAGATCGTTATCATCATTCGATCGGCCACCTTTTTTTTTTTTATTAATTTCTTTTTTTTTAGTAATAGATCTGATTTCATTCAAAAACCTCGTGTTAAGTCCAGAGCAGTATCCCAGGTTGTTTTAAGAGTACGTTCCTGGTGCTGGTGGTTTCCAACAGACAACATCAGACGGTCCCAGCAGATTGTCGACTGGTGCCCCCACAACACATTCGTTCTCCATGGCTGCTCAGTAGCCTTCTATAAATTTGGTAGCTGAATTGATAACTTCGTTGGGGTGGATGAAGTCTCCACCGTGAATGAAAGAAATCTAAATCTAAAAGAAATAAAATGAGGAATAATAAAATAAAAAGCAGAATAATAAAATAAAAGAGACAAGAGAATTTACGTGGTTCGGTCTATGACCTACATCTACAAGATAAAGCCCAAAGGGCTACATTATGCTTTTTATTGAATCAATTGAATACAATGAGTGCTCTCTTATTTATAGAGACTATAATATAAATGAGCCTTCTATTTTAACAATGTGGGACAAGAGGATGAAGCTTTTATATAAGCCAATGGCCAAAGCTTCTCCTCACTTAGGCAATGTGGGACAACCAATATATTATCTCTAACATTCCCCCTCAAACTCAAGGTGGAAACTTGTGAAATCTTGAGTTTGCTTCTTGATGACGTCAGATTTGGAAGCATCGGCAGCTCTTGAACAGCAGCAACTTTTGGGCCGGAACGGGCCAACTATGACCTTACATGGAAGCCAACTAAGGGCTGAAATAGCATAGGTTTAAAACAATACCACAAATGCCAAATTACAAATAATAGGCCAACTATGGGCTAAATATGAAAGCCAACGATGGGCTGAAATGGGCCTGGGTTTGAAACAATACCACAGGACCCAAAAATATGTAGGGCCAACTATGGGCTGAAATGGACATGGGTGGAAACAATACCACATGTCAAATAATATGGGCCAACTCTGGGCCAGAGCCAACAATGGGCTGAAATAGGCCTCGGTTTGAAACAATATCGCAAAGGCCAAATACAAATAATGGGCCAACAAAGGGCCAACAGAGTGAAAGGAGAAGAAAGATGGGGCCAACTATGGGCCAAAAAGAAGTGAGCCAACTATGGGCTAAATAAGGCATGATAACACTTTTCAAATGCCAAAATAGAAGGGGCCAACTATGGGCCAAAGAAAGTTAAAGGAGAAGAAAGATGGGGCCAACTATGGGCCAAAAGAAAGTGAGCCAACTATGGCCTGAAAAAGGGCATGGGTTTTAAAGAGTACCTCAAATGCCAAAAGAAAAGAGAGATGGGGCCAACAATGGGCCAAAAGAGAATGAGCCAACTATGGGCAAGAATAATATGGGCAACTTGGCCTCTTTTAATTTTTTTTTTTTTTTTTTTTTTTGAAAGAAAACACGGGCAACTTGGCCTCTTTTGATTGTTTTTTTTTTTTTTTTGAAAGAAAACATGAGCAACTTGGCCTCTTTTGATTTTTTTTTTTTTTTTTTTTTGAAACCCACTGGATGGGTTAAGATCTGGTGCATGCAGGAGCACCTTAAACCTGTGAGCCCTCATGGCTGTGATTCGGTGTGGTGCAATTCAGGTGGAACCTCGGGCTGGGTTCCGGTGTGGCGCAGGTATAGGTTGGACAGATGAGCCCAACTGAACAACAAAATGGATAGTGGCACGTGGAAGCGCTTGGCTGAATTTGGCGGCGCGTTCATGGCTATGTCAAGTAGATCGGCAGCCTTCGAACAAGGATCCGGTGGTCGTGTCTGAAAAAGGTGGCTCGTGGCGGCGTGAGGTGGAGCGTGGAGCAGGTTGTCATCTGGGGAGGCGCGTAGAAGCGCGTGAGTTGGTTTTTGGGCACGTAGTTTCCATCGACGAGTAGATCGGCCGACTATGATCCCGGATCTGGTCTTCAAGGTGGAAGAAGACTGATAGAAGCGGCGCGTGGTGGCCGGTGGAGGCGCGTGGAGCGCGTGAGAAACATGCAGGAACTTCTGGAGGCGCGTGAAAGCGCGTGGATGATCGGAAGGAAGTTTTCTGGGCATATTTGGGACGAACGGAGGAAGATCTGTCTGATAGAGTGACTTTCGATGTGGTTGGAGGACTTTGGTGGTGCGTGGCTAAATGGACAGAATTTTTTTTTTTTTTTTTTTTGTTTGTTGTTGGGTTCCTCTGATTGAACAGCAACATAAAAAACACTAGTAGCATGGGTTGGAGGAAAGTTTATCTCCAACTCATGCACATCACTATTTGACAAAACAAAAGAAAGAACAGAAGAAAAACAGAGAATGAAAATAAAAGAAACAAAAGGCATTGATCGATGAATGATATGGTGAACCATAAGAAAGAGAGAGGAAGAAGCCATGACTCAAAGAGACATGGGCAATACAGTACTAAAAAAAAAATCCAAAAAAGAAATAAATAAAAGAAATTACAGAAAAATAAAAGAAAATGAGGGTTTCATGATTGTAAAACAATCTGAACCAAAACAAAAGAAAAAGAAAAGAAAAGAAAAGAGAATAAAAGAAAATGAGGGTTTCATGATTGTAAAACAATCTGAACCAAAACAAAAGAAAAATAAAAATAAAAGAACTAAAGAAAAGTAAATAAATTACAACAAAAAAAAATATAAAGGAAGAAAAAGACTTAACCCAGAATCTAATAATTGGCGTTAGCCTATTAGCTCTGATACCATGAAAGAAATCTAAATCTAAAAGAAATAAAATGCTGAATAATAAAATAAAAAGCAGAATAATAAAATAAAAGAGACAAGAGAATTTACGTGGTTCGGTCTATGACCTACATCCACAAGATAAAGCCCAAAGGGCTACATTATGCTTTTTATTGAATCAATTGAATACAATGAGTGCTCTCTTATTTATAGAGACTAGAATAGAAATGAGCCTTCTATCTTAGCAATGTGGGACAAGAGGATGAAGCTTTTATATAAGCCAATGGCCAAAGCTTCTCCTCACTTAGGCAATGTGGGACAACCAACATATTATCTCTAACAGTGAAGAACTTATGTTTCACCTAAACCACATTCGACATGCCACTTCTGCATGCATGTTAAATTCCTCCTTAGTGCACCTCTCAATCAGATACTCGATCACCTCAACAAAGGAACTACCAGCCACAAAACTCTTTTGGGTTTTTCCGGTCACAAGCTCCCCACATATCCGAATCTAAGGGGCAGTCCCAAAGGACATGACGAGCAGTCTCCTATGCAGAATTGCAAAAGACGCATAATAGATCTGTTAGAATATTTTATATTCTCAATATTATGTTTACCGTATCTTTCCTATTAGAGTTTATTCCCTACCTTAATTACTCTAGGGTTTCTTGGTCACTACTCATAGCCTCTCTATATGTAGAGGTCTCTTGTAATATGTTATGGAGCACTACTTAATACAATGTAGTCCTTAATATATTTTCGCTCTGTCTTCTGCTCTTTAACATATCTTTCTCTATCTCATATATTTATTTTAACAAGATCTAAGACAATACCTTTCTTCTGCAAATTAACTTTTATGGGAAGAATATTGTAACAAGCACTCCATAAAAACATCTTGACCAGAATTGGAACATGCATTCCCCATATAGCTTTCCACAGAGTTTGGAAATTTGGATAGTGAGAGCTTTCCCCCCGCTGCACCACCTGACGGTCTTTATCCAAGTTGTAAGCGCTTCGAACCATGAACTCACCTGTTGATGTCCCCCTCAAAATTTTCAAATCCGGCTAACCATATTTGCTAAGAGGAATAGTAGTGATGCAATTGGCTTCCTCCTTACTAAATATGGAATAGATGAGAGGAACATTCCACCATCTCGTATCAGAGTCAATAAGGGCACATACCGTAGCATCCATACATAGTATCTTCGTGGGTGATTGGACTGCATACGTCATTGGAAAAGGTAGCCACTTGTCCCCCAAATCTGCATCGATCTCCCATTTTCAATCTGCCATAACAGGCCCTCCTTTAGTAGCTCTTGAGAGGATAAAAAATACTATGTCATGCCAAGGAAGGTCATCGTCCAATATTAGCTTCCAAAAAAGAAGCCCTAGGAAAATATTTTGCTTTTAAGATCTACCCCACCAAACTATTGGGATTATGGATTAGCCACCATCCCTTCTTGGCTAACATCGCTCGATTAAAGCACCTCAAATCTCTAAAACCCAGCCCCCCCTTGGTTTTTGAAAAACCCAACTTCTTCCAGCTCATCCAATGGATCTTGGATGCATTGTCTTTGTGCCTCCACCAAAATCTTTGTATCAATGAGTTAATTTCCATACCTAGCCCCAAAGGAAGAAGGAAAACGCTCCTATAGTATGTGGGGATGGCCTAAACCACCGCCTTAAGAAGAATCTCCTTACCAGCTTGGAACATAAATTTGGTCTTCCAGTCGTCCAGTCTCTTCCATATCCTGTCCTTGATGCTCTTGAATTCACTCATCCTGGATTTGCCTACTAAAGCAGGTAAACCCAAATATCTATCATATCTTTGCATACTGGGGACACCAGATAACTGAATAATACAATCACGGGCCTCTTGAGTTGTGTTGCAGCTAAAGAAAATAGATGCTTTTTCTTTATTCAGCTATTGCTAGGGGTGGGCGTCTGTTCGATAGGCGGTTAAGTCAGTTAATTCGGTCGGTTAACCGACTTTTGTCGGAATGTAGTCGGTGAATTTATTTCGGTTAAGTCGGTTAAGCGGTTAATAGGCGGTCGGTTAAGTCGGTTAAACGGTTAATAGGCGGTCGGTTTAGTCGGTAAAGAGGTTAATAGGCGGTCGGTTAAGTCGGTAAGGCGGTTAATAGGCGGTCGGTTAAGTCGGTTAAATCGGTTAACATTCGGTTAAAATGGGTAATGAAACAACGTCGTTTTGATTTTTTTAAAGGAAAAAAAAAAAATATTATAGGTTTCGTTCTTACTAAAACGACGTCGTTTCGTTTTATGTTGGTTCGGTTAATCGGTCGAAATAGAATTCGGTCCGGTTACCGCTTACAATGCGGTTCGGTTCGGTTCGGCTGCCGCTTAAAAGGCGGTTCGGTTCGGCTGTCGATCCGGCTTTCGGAATAAAATTTTATACCGACTACCGAACCGAAATTAGTCGGTTAAAGTCGGTAGGCGGTCGATGGCGGTTCGGTTCCGTTCGGTAAGCGGTCGGTAGGCGGTAGGCGGATAATTTGCCCACCCCTAGCTATTGCCCAGAGGCCTTCTCATAGCGCTCTAGAAGTTGGGACAAACGTTCCCAATCCCATGAAGTAGCCTTGAAAAACAATAAGTTGTCTTCCACAAAAAAAAAGATGATGCAATCGAGGTCCCTTAGGAGAAGAAGGGACCCCTTTGAGCCAACCTGAGTGCTTGGCTTTGTAAAGCATTGTACTATGGGCTTCAGCACATATAATAAAGAGGTACAGTGAGAGGGGGTCCCCTTTTCAAATCCCTCTAGAAGGTTGAAATTGGCCCTTTTGTTGCCCATTGAGGAGTCTAGAGAATCGAATTGATTTAAGACACTACATAATCAACTCCCTCCATTTTTGTACAAACCCCATCCTCCTCATCATTGCAACCAAAAAACTCTATTCGACCTGTCATACCCCTTACTCATATCCAATTTCATAGTGACATACCTTGTCTTCCCCCAGTGACGCGTTTGCATAGAATGCAACGTCTCATAAGCCGCCAAGATATTATTAGAAATCAAGCAACCCGAAATAAAGGCACATTGATTTGTTCAAATAACATAAGGAAGCACTGCTTTGAACCTGTTAGCCAAAATCTTAGAAATGATCTTATAGACAACATTACAGAGGCTAATAGGTCTGAAATCAGTGATTGAAAAAAGGCTTGTTTTTTTTTCGGAATTAACACAATGTGAGTAGCACTAATTTCCTCATCCAGAGCAACGCCAGTCCGCCGCTTCTACCCTTACTATCGACCACAAACAAACATGTAAATCCCTGTTTGGCTTTAATAGAATCAAACCTTGCAGAATGTAACTTGGTTTCCACGAGGAAAACCATATCAAGTTTATGTTCCTTGACCAACCGGCAAAGGTCCCTAACTGTTCGGGGGTTCCCAAGCCCCCAGTAGTTTCGGCTAAGGAGACTCTTGGGGACTGGCGGGGCTAATGATTAGCCTCTGCCATTACTTTTGCTATAACTTCTTTCACCCAATGGTTGTGCTTCACAAGCCCATTGCTAATTCTCAGGGTCTAGTTGCTTATTTTGCTGCTCCTCATGTGGCTTCTGATTTCTCATGGTATAATGATATGGGCTCAACCCATCACTTGACAAATGATCTCTCCAACCTCAACATTCGTGCGGATGAGTATATAGGTACTGATCAAATCAAAGTTGGTAATGGACAAGGTTTGCATATATCACATATTGGTCTTGCTTCTATTCCATTTCATAATCAAAATTTCTCCTTAAAATTTTTACTTCATGTTCCTAAAATTCAAAAGAACTTGATTTCGGTTAATAAATTTACCCGTGACAATCACGTTTTTATTGAATTTCATCCTACTTGTTTTTGTGTTAAGGATCTTAAGTCAGGGAGATTACTGCTCCAAAGGTCGAGTAAGGGTGGTCTCTATCTATGGCCCTCTCGGTTGTCATGTTCAACTTCTCCATCAGCTCTTGTTGGTGAACAGATCTATGTTGATCAATGGCACTCTCGATTGGGTCATCCTATCTTGTGTGTTGTTAGTCGTGTTTTTACCTCTCACTAGCTTCCTGTTACTTCCAATAAATCCACTACACTTTGTTCCTCATGTCAACTTGGTAAACTTCATAAATTACATTTTCCTGTTAATCCTTTTGTGTCAAATGGTCCTCTGGATCTTCTCTTTATGGATGTATGGAGTCCTACTCCTTTGTTTTCAAATAATAATAAACGTTATTTTCTTTGTATTCTTGATGACTTTTCTCGTTACTCTTGGGTTTTTTCTCTTACGTGCAAATCCAATATACTTGTGATGTTTACTAAATTCAAACAATTTGTTGAATTTTTTTTTAGTTGTTTTGTCAAGTCTGTGCAATCAAATGAGGGAGGGGAGTTTATTCTTGTTCAGAAGTTTTATTGCCTCCATTGATATCTCATATCGCCAAACATGCCACATACTCACCATCAAAATGGGAGTGTGGAGAGAATGCTACGCCCTATTGTTGATACTGCCCTTGCTCTTCTTGTCCATTCTCATGTCTCGTTAAAATTCTGGGATGATGCATTTGATACAACATGTTACATAATTAATTGCTTACCCTCTTTTGTCAATATTGTCAAGTCTCCATTTGAATTACTTTTCAACAAATCTCTAGATTTTTATCTTCTTAAAGCTTTTGGGTGTGAGTGTTGGCCATATCTCAGGCCTTATAACTCTCACAAATGTCTTTCAGATCTTTGTCTTGTGTGTTTCTAGGCTATAACAAACCCCACGTTGGCTATAAATGTTTACACATTCCCACAGGTCGACTTTATATCGCACGACACGTTGTTTTCAATGAAACCAAATTTCTTTTTCAGGTTTCACCTGTGCCAATTGCTCCCTTGGATTCTAATTCCAACTTTACTATATTACCCATTCCATTGTAGCTTTCTAATGTCTTTCCAAATTTGTCTCCTTCAATACTAGATCTCCATTTGCCTCCATATACTCCTTTAATGTTAGCATCTGTCTCGGAGCCTCCAACTTTGGCGTTTGACACTGCCTCAAATTTTGTTGCTTCTCCATCATGTGAGTCTATGCATGTATCCTCCCCTTCTCCGTCCTCAGTGTCCTCTTCATCTACTGCTCCAATGCCTCATACTCATACACATCTGATGGTCACTAGAGCCTAAAATAATATTCATCAACCTAAATGTTACACTGATGCTTTTGTGCACTATTCATTGCCTTGTGCCTACACTACCTCTTTGATTTCTGATGAAGTTACGCCAACCTCCTATACTCAAGCTGCTAAAGATGTTAAGAGAAGGAATGCCATGGCTAAAGAATTCAATGCACTCATCAAAACAGGAACGTGGATTTGGTTCCAAAAACTTCTTCCATGAATCTTGATTGGGCTAAGTGGGTTTTCTATATCAAACATAAGGTTGATGATATTGTTGACCGCTACAAAGCTCGCCTTGATACAAAAGGCTTTCATCAGCAAGAAGTTGTTGATTTTTTTGAGACACAGTCCTGTTGTAAACCCATTACTTCTTTGGCTATTTCTGTAGGATGTTGTATAAAGCAAATAGATGTGAGTAATGCTTTCCTTCATGAAATCATGGCCATTTTGCAAGATACAGTCTACATGACTCAACCTCCTAGCTTTGTCCATCCCATTTATCCCGATGCCGTGTGTCTTCTCAAGAAAGCCTTGTATGGTCTTAAACAAGCTCCACGAACTTGGTATAACAAGTTGAGTTCTCGTCTTTTGGAGTTGGGGTTTTAGGGATTGAAATCTAATAGCTCTCTTTTGATATTCAAATATGCTTCAGTTACTATTTTGGCACTGGTGTACGCGGATGACATTATATTTATTGGGTCACATTTTGATGCGATTACAAAACTTATTCAGACTTTATCTCGTGATTTTTCGGTGAAGGATTTAGGTGATCAACAGAATGAAGTGATTTTGTCCAACAGAATGAAGCCAGTTACACACCAACATTTTGCTATGCTTTCATGATACTTGTTCTTAGGTTTTTCCACTGTATCTTTTAGATATATTCCCAACATTGCGGTGTGCCTCTCAATCCGTCATCAGATGATCTCACAGTGGTTCTCACAAGTAATTAAAATCAGGTAATGTTTACAATAACTCTATAATCATAACATCAAAAATTGAAAAATGATAACTCATGAAAACTGAAAACAATTATAATACTTAATGTTCCTCAATTATAATACCAAATTGCTATTTTATGTTGAGCGTCCCTCTCAACTTGAACTTATTTAGCTTTCTCTTGTATGTTGTTAGAGGTATGCCCCTACCCTTTGCATAGTTTTCTTTCTTTCTTTCTTTCTTTTGTATTGTCGAGACACAACTAGTTTTGGGACTTACCATGGCCACCGCTAAAAATAGAAAACAAACATTTTAGGCATGGGGAGGGGGAAATAATGGGAGACTTTAATAACCTTTCATGGGGGCTTTAGGGGCCTCGGGGGCACTGACCTCCCTCTTCCCTTCAGCTTTGTCATTTCTTACTAAGAAAATAAATCAGAAATTACAATTAAAATATATATTATTGTAAATGTCATCACTCTTTCCTTAGTTTCCTACAGAAAAACTTTATTTAAGGTTGGTCCAAAAATTAGAAGCAATAATATTAATTCAGCTCAAAGTATAGCCCATATCCAACTCGCTCATTTTGGCAGCCAAACTCGGCACAGTTTGTTGCCCCGCAGCCCCAACTCTTCATAAATCATTTTACCCCAAGACAAACACCCGTGGACAGAGTTTGGGCAGACTTAATCGGCCCGGCCCGGCCCAACAAAAACCCCCATTCAACCCACACCAGTGTTTGGCGCGTGTCGTGAACGCGCCCCTAAAATAACCCCCGCCAATTTCTTTCCCGCCATCTCGACCCTACACATACATTCACTCGTAGAGTGTGCACTATAAATTGCAAACCCACCTTTATGGGATAGAGATCCCCTCAGATTTTTAGAAATCTGAGGAAGTCAGATTCTCAAATCTGGGTTGTTCATTAGATCCAAGGGACCAAATGACAGCCACTTCAGTTGCCCTTTTAAACTAAAGGAGAAAATAAAAAAAAATCAAAATTATTTTAAATCTCAACCATTCCTTAAATCTAATGGCTTAAAAACATGACAGCAACTTTTATTTCCACGAGGTAATCAATATCATTTTCCCTCCAGAAACTCTTCTTCTTCCTCACTTCATTTTCCTTCCTGCAACTCGTCTTCTTCCTCACTTCCCTTCTCTTCTCTTCAAACCGTTGGAGTGGTGGTTGTACTGCAATGCTGTGTCGTCTCCAACACAAGAATCTGGTAAGAATCTCTTCAATGCTTAATCAAAAAAAGAATTTGCATCAGTTTTTTCTAGTCGGGCCTTCAATGAATGTGCTGTGCAATTTTTCTGGTTCTACAAAGAGACTTTTGAAAGACTCTTTAAGATCAAGCAACCATTATTGTGGTTTTGGAATTTGCTTTCGTTATTGTAGCTTTGTTTGTGCTGAAATTTTGCTGCAGCTATTTGTTGCATTTGTTTTGTGTTGTTTATAAAGATTAAATCATCCAAAAAAAAAAAAAACAGAAAGTGTAGAATAAGAGGTAGAAGAAGCAGCAGCAAAGATTTTGCTTCAATTGGAATGAACAGTAAATATATATATATATGTGTGTTGATCTCCGAGTCAGTAAACTGAAACAATATTTACTTAAAAGGAATATAGAGAGAACAGTAATCAGCAATAGCCTTAGTGATTCCTGTGACTTGAGATTGTGTGAGTTGCCCTTGTACATATTAAATGCTGCACCGTTTATTTTGGCATATTTTAATTTTTGTTTATTGTTTGTTAATTACAGTGATATACTTTTACATACAAAAAAAATGGATGCCATTGTGGGAGATTCCTCTCAAAATGTGAATACTCAGATAGATTGGACACCTCAAATTGGTATGGAATTTGATTCTGTAGAGAATGCATGGAACCATTGGAAAAATTATGGAAAGCAAATGGGTTTTGGTGTGAGGAAACATTTTCAAAACAAAAGTAAGTTAAATGGAAAAATAACAACAAAGGGATTTGTTTGTTGTAAAGAAGGTTTTCGAAGAGTAGACAAGCGAGATCATCATTACATTAGTCATCGAGATGAAATAAGAACTGGTTGTCCTGTACGGTTTTTTATTTCATTAGTACGAGAGACTGAAAAGTACAAGGTTTATGAGTTTGTAGCTGATCATAATCATATTATGCATCTTGAAGAAACTGCTTATATGATGAGGTCGCATCGTAAAATGTCAGATATTCAAGCATCTGAAATTGATTTAGCATGTGCTTCTGGAATATCTCCTAAGGCAACTCATGCACTAATGAGTAGAGAGGCTGGTGGTAGGGCAACTCTTGGATATACTGAGCTTGACCAAAAAAACTATCTTCGAACAAGACGGCAAAAGAATTTGATATATGGTGAAGCGGGTAGTTTATTGAAGTACTTTCAAGAACAAATTAATAAAAATCCATCATTCCATTATGCAGTCCAATTAGATGCTGATGAAAAAATTACTAACATTTTTTGGGCTGATGCAAGAATGATCGTTGACTATGTTTATTTTGGTGATGTAATGACTTTTGATACTACATTCGGCACTAATAAAGAATTGAGACCCCTAGCTGTTTTTACTAGTTTTAACCACCATAGAGGGGTTGTGATTTTTGGGGCTGCACTTTTATATGATGAAACAGTGGAGTCATTTAAATGGCTTTTTGAAAGTTTCTTAGATGCATATGCGAGTAAAAAACCTCAATCGATCTTTACAGATCAAGATGCTGCAATGGCAAAGGCATTAGTTGAAGTGATGCCAGAAACCTGGCATGGATTATGTACTTGGCACATAATGCAAAATGGCATCAAGCATTTAGGGAATTTCATGAAAGATGGTTCTCATTTTCTACGAGACTTTAAAGCTTGTATGTTTGAGTATGAAGATGTGGCTGAATTTCAAAATGCTTGGGATGAAATAATTCAAAAGTATAATGTCGAATCAGTTAGTTGGTTGGTTGGTATATACAAATTGAAGACAAAATGGGCCAGGTGCCACATGAAGAATGCATTTACTTTGGGAGTACGAAGTACTCAACTCAGTGAGAGCTTGAATGGTGACTTGAAAGCTTACTTAAAGTCAGACTTGGGAATAGTGGAATTCTTTCAACATTTTGAGCGGGTGGTAGAGCAAAAACGACATAAAGAATTGAAGGCTGAATTTAATGCTTGAGAAAAATTGCCTACATTGGGATTGAAGAATTCCCCTTTGTTGAAGCAAGCAGCACAAATATATACTTCTATGATATTCAAAAAATTTCATGATGAGTATGACTATGCCTCAGCAGCAATAATAAAACATCGCAGTGATAGCCAAGCAGTGCATGAATATATTGTTGGAATTTTCAATGAAGGTAGAGAGTATAAAGTAGTTTGTGACCATGTCAATAAGATAATTTCATGTAGTTGCAGGAAGTTCGAAACATTTGGGATTTTATGTTGTCATGCTTTGAAAATTTTTGACTTACTTGATATAAAGATAATTCCTGATGCATATATTTTGAAGAGGTGGACAAGAGAAGCAAAGAGTGAATATATCTTAAATACTACAAGTAGGAATGTGGAAGAGAATATAAATTTAAATGGTACACAACGATATAGAAGATTGTGTCCAATGTTAGTGGAATTAGCCACTGAAGCAGCTGACAATGAAAAGGCATGTGCGTTTGTAGAGAGGATGGTAAAAGAAATGAAACAAGAAGTTCAAAATATTAAAAAAGGTTCGAGTGCTGCTCTTAATAATGAAGATCAATTGTTATTGTCAAATGGCAATGAAATTGCAAATCATAGCCAATCTGTTGAGAAATTACTTGAAACAGTCAAAGGGTTCAAGAAGAAGGAAGGTCGGAAGAGTAAAAAGCGTGCAAAAAGTTGGGTTGAGATGCAACCAAATAATAGAAGAAAAAGTATAGCAAAGGATAGTGTTGGAAAAAATTATTCTCAGGTAACATTCTAGCTTTATAGATTCACATTCATCTCATATATATTACTTATTAGATTTAATATTATTCAATTATTAAACTTTATTCTAACTCATAGGAAATTAATTGTAGGGATGTTATGCTCTGTTTGTGGCTTTTGTTAATGATATTTTATTTTGTTTATTTTATAGCAAATTGATCAAGTGCCTTATTCGATACCAAGAGTAACATTTGAAGAACCATTTCAATATAGATGCGAAACCAGTTTCATTAACTTTCTACCGGTAAATTTACACCATTTCACTCTTCAAAAAAATTAAAATGTTTTTATTTGATTGTTATGTGATTGTTGTTATTATATATGGACCCTAACACAATTTTTCCATTTTTATGTAATTGTTGTGATTTAATAGGAACCATTTGATAGAAGTTCATTGCCTTTATCTTCTGAAGTATCAAATAATGCGTACGTTAATCAGGTAAAAATATACATTTCTTTCATACTTGAAAATAATAATACATCTCTCTAATGGTTTACAAGTTAAATGATAATATGTTTTTTAGAGAACTAGTGGGTTCAATCTTACACCAACATTCCTTGCTGATAGCACAAATGAAAATTTGGATCTCAGGAATTTTCTTGGTGAGTAAAAAAATTACTAATTGACTTTTTTTTTTTTTTTTTTTTTTTTGCATTTTCTTATTCATTTGACAAATAAACTTTGATTTTGAAACATGTTCAGGACATTGAACAGTGGTGCAAATTTGAATGGTGGCATTGATTGCAGTTCTTTCTTGGGTTGATTTTGTGGCGGAAGAATCGGAGTTAAAAGGCTGTTTTTTTGGCGAGATTGCCTTATTTTGTTTATTATATAGCAAATTGATCAAGCTGTTTTCTGGCAAGATTGCTTTATTTTGTTTATCATATAGCAAATTGATCAGGTATCTTATTTAGTACCAAGGTTTTTGAGTGTAAATGACAATTTTCGTGAAACATTGTAATTAAATGCTTTCTTATTTCAATTTGATGTTGTAGATGCTATATGATCAAGTAGTAGGTAGAGTTTGACATAATCTGTTGCACCAATGTAAATACCATTAAAAATATTTATTACAGCTTGACGAGTTCCAGAACCAACCAAATCAGCAAGTCACAACTTATTTCACAAATATGACTTCTATTATGTTACATCACATAAGTAAGATGAAGGCTCATCCATATCAATTATGTGCTTCTTAAGTCATAGTGAATGTAGGATCTGCGCTTCTGAGGCTTATGTTCTCGCTGCTGACTTCATATAAAACTGCCCATGACATGCTGATGGATTCAAACAGTTCACAAGAAACAGAACACAGCTCCTTAAGGTGAATGGAGCTCCATTACAGGCATTATTAAACCCTCCTAAGAGAGGAAAAGAAGTCCCGAGATATCTTCATCTCTATACAAATGATACCTGAAATAAAATACAAGAAAAACAAGTCATGTAGTAATGATAATAGTTTATCCCCATAATGGCAAGGGAGCGAAATTCTAATCTGATGAAAAAAATAACGGTGAACATTCTAGCAATAGTTGTATGTGAATGTGAGAAAAGAGTATTGAACAGTTTCCCTGAAAACAGTTTCCCTGAAAGTCTATGTTGTTGACTCTTTAACACCTAGTGAGCAAGTCTAGTATCACCATCCAAGTTTCATAATTCCACTCAATTGATATCACTTTACATACCTTTCAAGCAATCTTTATCAATCTCGTCACTTTTACAGGCTATCACATATGAACAATATGCTATTAAAATTATAATGCACAGAAAAGTGAAAGAAAAAAGCAAAAGTATGCTAACTGATAAGATTTTCAAACAAAGAAAGACTTAAGAGAGAGATCTAAAGAATCACTAGTAAAGAAATGCAATACAGCTTCAACACTCATGGCACCCAAGGCAAAAACTAGTAAGAAAGAACGGAATGTAAATATATAGCCCTGCAACAGTTGCAACTCTAGCCCAAGTTATCATCACATAACAAAAAAGGCTCTTCCATTGTCTCATCTATCAGAAACCTGATTAGAATACAGCAGGTAGAAAAAGTAATGAACATGAAAGAAATCAGCAGATCTGAAATGATAAATACTGAAACCAAAACCCAAAGTATGAGAAAACCTTATATACCTACAAGCATCAAGAATGAGAGCGTTCTTGGTTCAGAATGGGAGCTCAAGCCCACAGAGAGAGACCTTGCGATTGGGAAAATTCTGCTCAATCCCAGAAAATTCCTTGTAGATCTGGGAAAAATCTAGAAAAACCAAACAACTCACAAACCAAAAATAAATCGAAAACAACAAGGAGAAGCCAGATCTGGGGTCATACCACCAGAGGAAATCAAAAGAAGAAGAAGAAAAATTATCTCTGTACGGTGGTGGTTCATCCCTAGCGGGTGTGTGGTGGTTCTTTAGCAAAGTACGGTGGCTGAGGGCTCGCGGTGTACGGTCGTTACCCGGCGTCACACGGTGCTTTCCGTCCACGATTTGGCGTCTGTTGGTTGGCTGATCCGTCGACTTGTCTGGATATGATGGATTTTGGGGGGAGGGCGTGGAGGGGATGGATGAGCTCTGAAGATGAAGATGGGGAAAATTTTGGGGTTTTGAATTTTGTTTTGCTTTAGAGTTTAGACAAATTTTTGTACGGTGATTTTGAATTTTTTATTCTATTTTTTAGTTTAAAAGGGCAAGTGAGGTGGCTGCCATTTGGTCCCTTAGATCAATTGAACGACCCAGATTTAAAAATCTGAGTTCCTCAGATTTCTAAAAATCTGAGGGGATCCCGGTCCACCTTCCTTTATGTACAGAGACTCCAAAAGCCCGGTCCACCTTCCTTTATGTACAGAGACTCCAAAAGCCATTTCTCTTTTGTCCCGGAAAAGAGAGATCAGAAACCCTAAGATAACAGCAATGGAAGAGAATTTTGAGGAGCAGAACAAGCTTCCTGAGCTGAAACTGGGTAAGGACTTTTTTTTTAGAAAAAAAACAAAAAACAAAAAACAAAAACAAAAACCTAGCTTTAGCCCAAAACATTTCTATTTTTGCGATTAGTTGTCTGATTTGATTTTTGAGTTGATGAAACTTCGTGATGAATTTTTGTGATTAATTTTGTTGTGCTGTTGGTAGATGCTAAGCAGGCTCAAGGGTTTCTCTCATTCTTCAAGGCGATACCCCATGTAATTCTCTTCTTATTCTCTTACCCGACATGTGGGATTGAAATTTGTGAGATTTTTGTGGAGGTTCTAGTTGTCTGCTTGGTTGCCCGGAAAATGGAGCAAAAAGAGAAGGAAGTGAAATTTGTGTGTGCTTTCTAAACCTAAAGCTTTCTGCTTATTTTGAATGTTTCTTTTGCAGGACCCAAGGGCTGTACGGTTCTTTGATCGCAGGGTCAGTTCAAATTCATAAGTCTTTCCAGCTATATTTCCTGTTTTTTTTTGATAAGTAAATGAAATTTTATAAAAGCGTAAGGCGCCCCTTTAAGTACACTGAAAGTATACACAAGGAAACGCTTAAGAAGGCAAAGAAAAACGAACAAGAAAATCAAAAAAAGCTAATACACACGGGAGACAAAAAAACCTTCGTCCAAATATACAACGTATGAAAAAACGAAGCAACAAAATTCTCCATGGAATTCTCCAAGTCTTCAAAACACCTAAAATTTCTCTCCTTCCAAACACACCAAAGAATGCAAATAGGCACCATCTTCCAAACTACAGCACTCCTTGACCTACCCGCCTTCCACCAACATGCGAATAAATCGACAACTCTCCTAGGCATAACCCAAGACATATCAAACCTAGAAAAGACATGATTCCACAAAGTAGTAGCCACATCACAATGAAGAAGAAGATGGTCTACAGTTTTCCCGTCTCTTTTGCACAAGTAGCATCTATCCACAATGATTATCTTTCGCTTCCTGAGATTATCCGCTGTAAGAATCTTTCCAAGGGCTGTTGACCACGCGAAGAACGCCGCCCTCGAAGGAGCCTGAGTCCTCCACACACTCTTCCAAGGGAAATGACTGCCCTCACAGCCGGCCAAGGAGCTGAAATAGGACTTAACCTTGAACACCCCTTTCTTGGAAGGGACCCACCTAAGCCTATCAGCACAATTTCACCCTGGCTAAATGCAACACATGAAAGAAGGATGCAAAGACACCCACTTCCCAGTCATGTGCCTCTCTAACAAAACTTACATTCAACTGTATAGAGCCGCCCAAAAACCTCCATATTATTCGCAACGAAAGCATCCTTCATCCGAGCTATACCAAAAAGAATAGGAAATGCTTCCTTCAACACCCTATCCCCGCACCACAGATCATGCCAAAATTTTGTCCTAACCCCAGCCCCCACCTCCAATCTAGAGAGACCAGAGAAAATCCCCCACATTTTCCTGATATTCTTCCACAGCCCCACCCCATGAGCACCAACCGGCTCGCGAGAACACCACCCACCCCACAAACTACAAAACTTGGCATTCACCGCAACTCTCCACCAAGCTTCTCTTTCTATCCCATACCGCCACAACCATTTACCTAACAAAACATGGTTGAACAACAACAAATTTCGAATACCCAATCCACCCCAAAGAAAATCCCGTTGAAGCTTCTCTAAACAAGCAGCAACACTCTTCGGGAGATGGAACAGAGACAAAAAGTAAGTAGGCACATTGGCAAGGGTACTCTTAATAAGGGTTACTCTACCACCTTTAGAAAGATACATCATTTTTCAACTAGCCAAACGATGTTCAATCTTCTCAACAACCCCGTCCCAAATATGAGTGGACTTATAGGAAGCCCCCAAAGGAAGACCAAGATACTTAACCGGCAAAGTGGCAAACCCACACCCTAAAATGTCGGCTAGCCTTTCCGCTTGATCAACATGCCCCACTGGAATTAAATTTGACTCTGTCAAATTAACCTTCAAACCGAAGCTGCTTCAAACAGGAGGAAGAGACTTCGCAGATTATGCAACTGAGAAGAATGAGCACTACAAAAAATCAGAGTATCATCTGCAAACAGAAGATGCGAAAAATCTACGTCACCTATTTTAAATCCATCCAACAAACTCCCTCTAACTGCAGCTGAGATCATACGGCTCGAGGCTTCCATCACAAAAACAAACAAAAGGGGTGACAAAGGATCCCCTTGTCTCAGTCCTCGGGAGCTACTGAAAAAATCAAAAGGGGAGCCATTGATTAACACCGAAAACCGCACAGTTGAGATACAATGAGCGATCCACCTACACCACTTTTCCCCAAAGCCACACCTCTACATATACAAAAGAAAATCCCAGTTAACATGATCGTATGCTTTCTCGAAGTCCATCTTGCAAATGATGCCTGGCACCCCCGATCTAAGCCTACTATCAATGCATTCATTAGCAATAAGAATCGGATCAAGAATCTGCCTCCCTTTGATAAAAGCGCTCTGAGATTTGGAGATGACCTTCTCCAAGACTGACTTCAATCTGTTTGCTAGAACTTTAGCAATAATCTTGTAGAGACCTCTCACAAAACTAATAGGCCGGAAATCTTTGATGGAGTGGCCCTTGGAACCTTCGGAATAAGAGAAATAAACGAAGCATTCAAGCTCTTCTCAAACAAACCTCTGGCATGAAAATCATCAAAAACCTTCATAATGTCCACTCTCACGACATCCCAGCACGCTTGGAAGAAGGCCATAGAAAAGCATTCAAGCTATATTTCCTGTTGGGTGTGCTTGTTACCTTTTTTTCTTTTCTTCTTTTTTTCCTCAAGTTGTGCGAGGTGATTAGTGCTTCTTGAGAACTTGACCTTTGCATTTCTAGTGGCTACTGGTCTTCTTCTTCATATTTATTTTTTAGTCTTTTGTGGCTTCTTAGTGCATGTAGGGTTTGAATTAGATTGTAAATCAGTCCTGTCCTTGAAAACTAAGTCATAAGATGTTTGGCAGCTTATATATTGCTGAAAAAGACCCATTTTATGGACGTTTTATAACAGAAGTTCCTGCCTCCTGTGTTTTATGAATTATCAAAGTAAACTATGCAACAAATAAATAAATAATTGATTGAACCCCATTTATCTTGCATTCAATATGGATTCCCCATTTGTGTCTACTAGGCTAGAAGGCCATGGAAGTTTTGTTTAATATCTTTTTTTTGGATAGGTAAACAAAATGCATTAAAAAAGCGTAAAGGCGCCCCTAAGCATACAGAGAGTATACAAAAAGGACACCAAAACAAAAGAAAAACAAAAAAGAGAAGAACACCCGAAAAACTCAAAAGACAGAAGAAAAGTTACATCAAACCCCCAACTTCTTGCCTCTAATCCTACTGGAACCCACATCCCTAGCATCAAAATTAATCGAGCATTCTAAATTCTTGACCTCTCTTTTCCCCTTTTTCCTTTTTATCTTCTTTTCCTTCTTAGGAGGGGAGTCAGAATCATAGCTCCGATCCTCGGTCCAAGTCAAGAAGTCCAAAAAACCTTTCTCATCAGATCCCAAGAACGAAACCCCCATCGTGCGAAAACAAGATCTAGCATCTTGCACAACCCTGGAGTAAACCACATCTCTTTCCTCCGGACCGGCCCCCTTTGAAGATTCCCCCACCTCAAAGACTCCCGACGACACAAACTGGGGACACCCATACACAGGGGAGAACGGCCTTGGCCACGGAGGAAGCAAAACCCGCTGAAAAGGAGGAAAGGTAGCCGAAACCCCAAGAGGACCTTCAAACTTCCCAAACTGAGGACCCCCACCAAAAATCCTTACCAAGGTAGGGGCATTCGAATGCATCACTGCCTGCCGAAGGAGAGAACCTGAAGGAGTACCAAAAGCAACACTGCCTACCGAAGGACGCCCAAACTCTGCATGCTCAGCACCGCCAGACGAGGCACCATGCTTACTAAATTGATAGTCCTCAAAATCCGACCTCACCAAGATAGAGCCAGCCGACGAAACTGCCTACCGAAGGATGAGCCCTGAACTGGAAGAACATAAGTCCACAGAAGGCCGCACCCTAGAAGGAAAATCACACAGAAGCATCGGAGGAAGCAACACCGGTGCCGGCAGGGGGGAAAGAACGGCCTGCTTGACGGACTCGACCACAGGAACGAGCTGCCGATCACTAAATCCACCCCCGAATGGTGACATACGCAAATCCACCCCAAATTCTGCCATAAACGTCACCTCCGGCCGAATAGCGCTCCCAAGGACCTCTGTCGGACGAAGAAGACTTCCCGGACCCGATCCCCGCCCCGAAAACACACCAGAAATCGAAGACAGCTTATGACCCGAAATCGCGTCCAACTTGGCATTAGGCTTAATCACTTTAGCCCCAGCCCGAATCCCTTTAAAAACAGACTTAACCCTCTTTAGCACCCTATTTTTCGGAACTTTAAAAATATACTATGTATTAGTTTGCTGGAGTATTTCTAATGTAACTTATTCATTAAGACTTTGATGGGGCTAAGGCTTGTCTAGTTGAGTTGAGTATGCTTGGTCTAAAAAGTATATACTTTTTTATAATATGTATATCTGCGGTTATCAATATCCTCGTGTCTCCTTCCTTGAAGTGTCATCATCACTTAACATATTTGGGTGGTAATGACATATTTTGCACAGGATTGTCTGTGAAGATCCTTGTGTTGAATAAAGTATAAGAAGAGTTTTAAAGAAACCTTTCCTTCCAAATTGTTATTAAAACATTTTAAAAGATCCCCCCAACCTGGGCTGCACACCTGGGTGTTTAAATTTGGCTCCACTGCCACATGCACTTGCTTACGTTGTTTTGGCTTATATCCAGCTTATGATTTCAATGAAATAGTATTTCAGTTGTGTTCTTAACAGCACGATAATCCTTATAGTTAGCCATTTTTTTTATTTTAGCCGGTCACATGTGCCAAGCTTCTAGAAATTCTGCTCTCTCTCTCTCTCAATTGTCCTTGCATTCTTTTTTGTTTGCATGGAATTTGTTATGTTTATAAATTAAATTTTGATTTTAAGTTCAATAGAGTTCCCACAATTTCTTGTTATTGTACTGACTTAGTACAGCGTAGGCTCTTTCATGGTAACAGATAAGAAATACAGTGCTTCCAAACTTCTTAATTTTATCATTCATACACTAGTATTTATAGAAGTAAAAATACAATGTTCTAGATTTAGAACACCTCTTAGAGACACCTTACACTAGAACAACTCATAGGGACACCTAACCACCTTCTAGAAGGGGACACCTCATCACTCTACACTCCCCCTCATGCTGAAGCATAAATATCATATAACCCAACTTCAAACGATTTTTTTTTTTTTTGATGAATAATTCAGATTTTATTGAGAAAAAAAGGGTTAAACCCACGTACTCTTCATGGGCTCAACCCTTACAATGTAAAAAACTAGTCAAATCAACTAGATTTGTAGAGACAAAGTTAGGAACATTAACAAGAAACCAACCCAAGAGAGATCTCAAAAAGGAAGATTTTAGAAAGAGTACATTAGTCTCACTATTCTCGAAAATACGGCAATTCATTTCTCTCCAAATGCTCCACAATAAGAGAGCAAGAATAACTTTCTAGATAGCCTCTTTGGGATGTCCCCTCCCTTCAACTTTCCAGCAATGAAGAAGTTCTTGGATGTTGTTAGGCATAACCCACAAGACTCCAAAAAGATTAAGGATCAATTGCTAGAGAAATGGACAATTTGTATGAAGTGACAATTAACCTCAATATGCTTAGCCCTTTCATGAAACATAGGATTAGAGGCAATATGCAAGGTAGCTTGGTTATCATAAAATAGTGACATGGAAGTAGGAGTTGGAAAACCAAATTCTTGAAGGAAGCATTGCAACCATATTAATTCTTTTTTTGTGTGAGCCTTTACCCCCTAAGAATGTACAATACCCTATAGTAGATCTTTTGTCTGAGAGAGAACTTGCACAATCTGCATTAGTGAAACCTTTCATCTTGTGATGTCCATTTTTTTCATAGAGTATACCAAGGCCCAAAGCTCTCTTGAGATAACAAACAATACAAATAACAGCAGCCCAATGTGGTACTCTAGGAACCTTCAGAAATTGACTCACTACACTGACTGCATATGATATGTCTGGTCTAGTAATCGTCTAATAATTTAGCTTTCAACTAATTGACGAAAACGATTGGGATTTTCAAATAGTACCCCTTTATCCTTCAACAGTTTCTTATTCGGATTTATAGGAACATCGTTAGGTTTTGTCTCCCAATAGACCACTTTCATCCAGCAAATCGACAAAATGTTTTCACTAAAAAAGATTGATAGGTCTTTATTATGAAATCGTTGCTGCAAAATTTCTTTTAATCTAGCAATATTTACTAAGTCATTTCCTGCAATCACGATATCATATACCACAAGAAGAATACATCCTACATTATATAATGAAACATTGAATTATTTGTTTGACATCTATGAAGACCAAATTTTAGGACTACTTCAAAATGTTTCCCAAGTCATGCCCTCAATGACTATTTTAGGCCACAGGGCCTTCAACTTACAAACATTGCTCTGATACTCTCCCTAAGAAACAAACCCTGATGGTTGCTCGATGTAAATCTCCTCAAGTAGGTCACCATGCATAAATGCATTTTCTACATCTAACTGAAATGGTTGCCGATCAAGATTAGTAGCCAGAGAATTTTTTTTTTTTTTTGGATAAGTAATAAAACTTTTATTAAAACCAAGTGTAAGGCGCCCCTAAGTATACAAGAAGTATACACAGGAACCACCAAGCCAGCAAAAAAAAAAAAAAAAAAAGAAACCCACAAAAGGCACACAACACTACGTCATGTAAGCTTGCATTGTCGTAATTAATGGAGCTTTTCAAATTCAACAACTCTCTTCTACCTTTGGTCTTTTGGCGCGCTATTATTCTTTCTCGATGAAACTCCTCTTCAATGGCATCCATGATTGCCAAGGACGGGTCCTCGCCATGAACACCATCCATCGCCCAATCCAAGGGCATATCAGGATGTAAAATACCCAAAGGGAGAGGGGATTCTCCATCCTCCCCATTCCAAATCTCATCACCATGATCCCACACTACGATCTCACCATCCAAGCCAACGCCTGCCGACCACTTCTGAGACTGTATCAGGCCATTAATCTTGGAATCCTCACCCTTTTCATCATTTGGAGTGTTGCAACCACTCAAAAGGGTTGGAATCCCTTCCGCCCCAACTTCCTTAGCAACAAGAAAAGATGATGACGCGGCCGACACTTCAAGCGAGAGAAGAGGTTGCACAGACATGCTTAGATTGAGGATACCCCTCACCGGAACAGATTGCTTAACAACCTTCAAGGAAGCTAACACTCCACCAGAATCCAGCAATGGCTGCGCCGCAGCCACCGAGGATTCCTCGACAGGCAGAGGATCCACCCCCTTCGAGCGCTGCAGAAACTTAGTCTCATTGTCAATATCTATACCCATTGCTACACAGACCCTACAACTATACTCTCATCCAAATGCACTGCTCTACCTTCTCTAGCCTTCCTATAGTAACTCTAGAAAGGCTTAGATACTGACAATGTTGGAATAGAGAGACGTATCCTTTCTCCCAATTTTGCCGCCCCTGAGTATAAGTCACCGAATAAAAGCGAGTTCTGCCTGGTGGAGGTGGTCTGAATCCGGAGCTCAACAGACCCAACACCATTGCTAACTGGTGCCAAAGATGGCCCCACAAACTTGAGGGAACCTTCCAGTGATGCTGAAGACATCATCCCCTTTGCCATAGCAGAGAACCCAACAGCAACAAACAAAGGATCAAGAGAGGAAGTCAGCAAGGGAGGAAAGACAAACCCTGGAGCAGCAGGGTTCTCAAACACCTAAGAAGATTGAGCGACGTCCTCCACCGCTGACACCATGACGGTATCTTTTGTGACCACCGGGGCAGAATCACACCCACCGGCGAAAGCAAACCACACCTAAGAAGACCCACTTTGGCGTACTTCCAGATCCCCAGTTGCAGATGAAAACAGCACCATGACCTTCGACGACGAAGAAATGGCAACTTCAGGCGACGATGCGGACCTGGGATCTATAGAGAGCCTAGGACCCGCAACGAGTCTCAAACCCAAACCAACATCCATACCCGCTCAAACAAAACCAGAGCCCATCGTCTCACAAACCGGTTTGGGCTCAAACGAACACCTCTAAAACCCGCAGAGGGTAATTGGTCCAGCCCAAAACCAACCACCCGACCCACTTTAGCCTTTATCCGACCGCACATCTTTCTCCATGCATACCCTAGAATCTTCTTCTGCGAGCGATTGACAAGAGTGCCCTTCTTCTTTTTCGCGTTCTTCACTAACCCAACGATCCCCACTAAGTCAACCTCCGCCCTCCTTAGATTCTTCTCCAACTTAGAGTAATCCATCGCCAATCTTGGATTCTCACCTCCATTCATCCACTCAAAACAATCCGCCATTGGAAACAAATCAAGATGACCCCAAGGCAGCTTCTTTAACTCACCAAAGACTACAGCAGAACTGGTTGTTGCGCGCACCACTTCTACGAAGGAGCGCCTAGACAAAGAAGCCTTTACGCCTACTCCCATTTGCTTCCACTCCGATGAAATCTCAACAGAACCCGGCAATCGAGATTTGGCTTCAAAAGGCACCAATAATTGACGCAGCTCTCCCACAAGCCGTCGCCATCCCCACCCTTCACGACCATTGGGAAGCCAAATGATACATTTCCGATCACCCTCTGCATAAACAGCCACCTCCAGGTAACGGTTGGCCTTATTACCACTCCCACAGACTATCAGCACCTTCTCATCCTCACAGTAAGACTTGACGAAATCTTCTTCACCCAGAGACTTCTGCATCTCTTCAACCGTATCCACCAGCCAAACGGAGCACCCACAAATACATGCCCTACAAAATCCTTCTTCCTTTCCTCCAAACGAAAGTCTGCCTTATCAACTCTCATTGAAAAGAAGAATTTTTTTGCTTCCACGGAGAAACACCTCTCCATATCAACACCGCATGGTATCTCCGCGTGCAAACTTGCTCCACCACCAGCCGGAGACCAGCACCAGCCTAGCTTAGAACTGACAACCCAAAACCAAACCATAACACAACCAAAAACAGAGCGCTAAATGAAAACCCACCACCCGAAAACTCCGCAATCTAATATGTCATCCGAGCTTCAAAGCGGCAAGAGAGAATGGAGCCCTAGCGAGACGCGCCTACATGCGCCATCACTAGGGTGAAAGAGCCGAGAAAGAAAATAGGAGAGGCAAGAACGTATTTTGGTTCAACCTACATTTTAATATATTCAAGAACGAGCCAGAGAAATTATCACACAGACAGAAGAAATTTTAGCAACAGGGAAAAAAGTTTCTTTATAATCAGCATCATAGGTCTATGTGTATCTTTTGGTAACTAACCGTGCTGTCCACCGGTCAAGTGAGCCGTCAAGATTAAACTTGATTGTGTATACCCATTCACAACCAACAATCTTCTTACCAGGGGGAAGAGGAACTAGATCCCAAGTTCTATTTTGATGCAAGGCCGCCATTTTCACTTCTCTGTATTTCCTTCAACCCGGGTTAGATAAAGCCTCATGCACTGTCTTAGGATAAAGATGGCAGATAGTTGGGAGGTAGAACATGAAAATAGAGACAATAAATGAGTGGAAACAAAATCACTAATGGGATGCTTAGTAACACAAGAGCAGGTACCTTACAAAATATAGTGATTCCAAAATTCTCAATTTTTTCATTCATACACTAGTATTTGTAGGAGTAAATACAATGTTCTAGATTAAGGACCCTTCATTGGGACACCTCATAGGGACACCTAACAACCTTCTAGAAGGCAACACCTCATCACTCTAACGGTAACTATAAGTCTTTTATTGGCTTATGGGGAATCCTCTTTCTTTCTCGAAGTACGTCATATCTTTACACCTTTTTCTTTATTTATGCATGATTTTGTTGTCAATTTTTTATTTGTTTGTGTAAATTATTCAGGACTACTATACTGCTCATGGTGAAAATGCAACCTTTATTGCAAAGATCTACTATCATACTACTACTTCTTTGCGACAATTGGGTAGCGGATCTGATGCCCTTTCAAGTGTAACTATTAGCAAAAACATGTTCGAAACAATTGCCCGTGATCTACTCTTGGAGAGAACAGACCATACTCTTGAGCTCTATGAGGGTAGTGGTTCAAATTGGAGACTGGTGAAAAGTGGAACTCCTGGAAATCTTGGCAGTTTTGAAGATGTTTTGTTTGCCAACAATGAGATGCAGGTTTCCCCGGTTGTTGTTGCACTATCACCCAACTTCCGTGAAAATGGGTGCACTGTTGGATTAGCTTACATTGATCTAACTAAGAGAGTACTTGGGTTGGCTGAATTTCTTGACGATAGCCAATTTACAAATGTGGAGTCAGCTTTAGTTGCTCTTGGTTGTAAGGAATGCCTTCTGCCTGTCGAGAGTGCTAAATCCAGTGAAAGTAGATCCTTGCATGATGCTTTGACTAGATGTGGTGTGATGTTAACTGAGAGAAAGAAAACTGAGTTCAAAGCAAGGGACTTAGTGGAGGATCTTGGTAGGCTTGTTAAAGGTTCTAAAGAACCGGTTAGAGACTTAATTTCTGTATTTGAATTTGCACCTGGTGCCTTGGGGGCATTACTGTCTTATGCTGAATTACTTGTAGATGAGAGCAATTATGGGAACTATACGATCTGCAGGTACAATCTCGACAGCTATATGAGGTTAGATTTTGCTGCTATGAGGGCACTGAATGTCCTGGAAAGCAAGACGGATGCCAACAAAAATTTCAGTTTGTTTGGTCTCATGAATAGAACTTGTACTGCTGGTATGGGAAAACGGTTATTGCACGTGTGGCTGAAGCAGCCTTTATTAGATGTAAAGGAAATCAACTCCAGGTTGGATTTGGTAGAAGCATTTGTGGAGGATGCTGCACTTCGTCAAGATCTGAGGCAGCACCTGAAAAGAATATCAGACATTGAGCGACTGATGCACAATCTTGAGAAGAAAAGAGCCGGTTTGCAGCATATTGTAAAACTTTATCAGGTAGATTCATTACATTGTACTTAGTAATTGGTAGGGTTCAGTAGTATCCTGGTGTTGGTATGGCTGTTTAGTATTTTTTGTCTTTGCTAGCAACAAGCAAAATAGAATATTTTTTTTCTTCTTCCTTCCAAACTGACTAACGTTGTTCACTAACAACCTAGTATTTGGTTTCTAACTAATGATGCTCACTTACACATCTTCTTTAATTATCACTTTCTTTTGTTGAGAATGTTAATATAGGCCCTGTTGTAATGGAATATCATCTCATACCGAAAGTTTAGTAATGATTGATCTTCAGGGAAGTAGTTTTGGTGATCTTGATGTATTTTCTGTTCATTGGGTTGCAAGCTATAAAATGTTTTGTTCTGCTTATTATTGGCATTGAGTTTACCATAATGCCTCTTTGCAGCATTAGTGCAGCCTACTTGCTTTCCTTTGAAGTTTGTTACATGTTTATGTCACAAGTTGTATCCAGTAGTTGAAAGTGCCTCTGTTTTTAATTTGGTTCACATCTTCTGGACGCAGTCAAGTGTAAGACTTCCCTACATTAAAAGTGCCCTGGAACATTATGAGGGACATTTTTCCTCCCTGATCAAGGACAGGTATTTGGATCCCCTAGATTGCTGGACTGATGATGATCACCTGAATAAGTTCATTGGCCTTGTAGAAGCTTCTGTTGACCTTGATCAACTTGAGAATGGGGAATACATGATTTCTTCCAGTTATGATCCTGCACTCTCTGCGCTGAAAGATGAACAAGAGTCACTGGAGCGCCAAATACACAATTTACATACACAAACTGCTAATGAACTTGATCTGCCCCTAGATAAGGCGTTAAAGTTAGATAGGGGCACACAGTTTGGACATGTTTTTAGAATTACAAAGAAAGAGGAGCCAAAAATAAGGAAAAAGCTCACTACTCAATTTATCGTCCTTGAAACCCGAAAGGATGGAGTTAAATTTACGAATGCAAAGCTTAAAAAATTAGGTGACCAGTATCAAAAGAAACTTGAGGAGTATAAGAATTGTCAGAAAGAGCTGGTCGACCGTGTAGTTCAAACTGCAGCAACATTCTCTGAGGTAGTTATACTTTATAATTTCTTGTTGCTGCTTCTGGGCTATTATTGTGGATTGAAAAAACTTCTGCTCTACAGGTTTTCGGTTCTTTAGCTGGATTGCTTTCTGAGTTGGATGTCTTACTTAGTTTTGCTGATTTGGCTTCTAGCTGTCCTACTCCTTACACAAGACCAGACATCACCCCCTCGGTAATTAGTTACTAGTTATTTGCTGCTTTTGATTTCTTTGATTAGTGATTTTTTTTCCCTGTTTAGAAAAGTTCACTTCCCCACTGTAAGATTATGATTATATTGGCTATGATAGGATGAAGGAGATATTATCTTAGAAGGGAGCAGACATCCTTGTGTGGAGGCTCAAGACTGGGTGAATTTTATACCAAATGATTGTAAACTTGTGGGTATTTATAAGATACTGGGAAAAGATTCTTTATCTACACTCTTAAATCAGAATGGTTAATTTTTCTTCGTTCTTGGCTTTCCTTGCAAATCAGGTCAGGGGGAAAAGTTGGTTCCAAATCATCACTGGGCCTAACATGGGTGGAAAATCCACATTTATTCGGCAGGTGTGACTGATTATTCAATTATGTGCTTCTTCTCTATCAGTTGCAAGACAATAAATAACTACTAGGTTATTGCTTCCATTCATGTAACTATAAGTTCCTAGTTTTGCATTTTACTCTTATGATGATTTGGTAATACCAATTAAGGGACTGATCTCCTTGTTATTTAGTTTTGTTTGATTTTATCATTTTGAACACCTCCATCTATTCTAGTTACCAACTCATACAATTTTGTTTGATTTTGTTATGATGTAAAATTTGGGTTTGTATGTAAGAGAAAGGGCTTTTATGTCATTACCATTTATAGAAGAATTTACAGTATTCTAGATTAGGACAGCACATAGGGACACCTCACCACAGGATAACTCATAGGGATGCCTCACCACCTTCTAGAATAGAGACACCTCATCGATCTTCTAGAATAGGGACACCTCACCAATGCACCTCATCACTCTAACGAGTTTCAACGTACCAAAAACTTTCTCTTTACATGGGATCCCTTGAACTCCGCAATTACTAGTTAAGATTTGTATGGGTTTGATTACATCTGTATTTATAATTTGCACTTGCAGGTCGGTGTGAATATTCTGATGGCACAAGTTGGTTCTTTTGTTCCATGTGACAAAGCTAGCATTTCTGTACGTGATTGCATTTTTGCTCGTGTGGGTGCTGGTGATTGCCAAGTGAGTTCAGCAGCAATTTAGTTTGGACTCCTTAAAATTGACCCTAATATTATAAATTGGTTCCACAAGGATCTTATTTCGCACTATCTATAATTGCTGAGCTGCCACCCTGTTCTTAGTTCCTAGAGTTTTATAAACCTCAGAAAATGAAGTACTTTTTTAAACTTGCTTGCATTTTTTGGTTTCTATATTATTTTCATCAATCACGGGCTTTTTCTGAATATGGATGAGAGGCAGCAGCTTTGGTACAACATTTGAAATACTGAATAATTATGCACTCACAAACTAGGCAGTTGAGCTCTGTCTAGATGGGCCTAGACAAGCAAAGTTATACATCTCCTTCGTTCACTCTGAATTTTTTAACGCTTTCACACTCCCGGCTTCTACAATTAAATATAAGAAACATTCACCGAATATATTGAATAATGTATTTCAGATCTCTTTTATTGAATTTATTGCAGTGTATTCCTAATATTCGCACGTACTACAAACAAAAAAGAAAAAGAATAAATAACTACAAGTATATTAGTGAAATTTCAAAAGGAAAAATTGCACGATTCAGATTTTAAACATCTATACTCTTATACATGCCGCATCAACAGCAAAAGCAACTAAATTACAGACTTATTTCACTATTAAGGGACAACAACAATGTGTCCAATCTCAGAAAAGTATGCATTTACACTCATTTTTTATCTGTTGTACTTAAGTCTTGCATTGATTATAATTTTCAAAAGTAAATTATCAGGACCCTAACATTAACCAGATCAGTTTGAGATATTTGTGGTGCAAGTTGTGTTAATCAAAATATTTTTATCAAAGCTGCTAAATGTATGAATTTGATTATTCATGGGCAAGATTGTGCTCTCTTATAATGAATTGAAGACATTAACTTGAAACCTGCTAATACAGATTCTTGATTATTTACCCACTACTGATTTGTAAGAATGTCTAAATGCTATCGACATAAAAACTATTTCAAAGTATACATATCAAAAAAATTAATTTATTGTAACATTGCATGAAATGAATGTTTTCTTGGATTTGTCTCAAGCTGATCTGGTTTAGGAGCCTAACCCAAACATGCCCCACCAAATTTAGTGATCAATTCACTTAAATTTGATTTGTTTAACGTATAGGCTGACCCAAGATTATTTTAGGAGGATAGGTTGGTTTGGCACTGTTTGGGGCAGTAACTCTGATGTAGCCTTTTTATTGCATAATACTTCTCAAAACATTTAGATATAGGGAGAGAAGTTCTTCAAGCTATATGATGCGATTCAGTAGGCATTTATATTTTATTGGAACCGTCCTTCACATCCTGAATCTGATGAAATGGGATAGAGTGAGTCAGTATTATGTAAATAAGTAATTATATAATTACATTGACCAGTCCTTTATTTTCCGATCACCTGGAAAGAACAAAAGAAACATCTAGTTATTTCTTCAACAATTTATGATCTCTTGTAGACCTCTCAATCGGATTCGTATCTAGGTGAAGTTCTGATAATCTGCCAAAGAAAAGATAATGAATGGATCTTGTAGGATTCTCAAGACCTTGTAGGATTCTCAAGACTCCACTCATTCCCTGGCAATGACCAGCTTGTGTTTTTCCATTGCCATGCATCTGTTATACAATTGCTGGACTGATTTTAATCACTGTAGAAAATACTACCCAATTGGCTTGGGAGACGTTATGTGCTTGTTGTAGAAGTTCTAATGAACTGTGTTCTTCTTCTTTCTAGTTACGTGGAGTTTCTACCTTTATGCAAGAAATGCTTGAAACTGCATCAATATTGAAAGGAGCTACAGATAAGTCATTGATAATCATTGACGAGTTGGGCCGCGGGACATCAACTTATGATGGATTTGGTTCGTATCTCTTGAACCTATTTACTAGCTTCATGTTTTCTATCTTGATCATGTACTGTTCTCTCTCTCTCTCTCTCTCTCTCTCTCTCTCTCCTGAATTTTTTGTTGTGAGACATTTAGGATAGGACTGAATAACACTGCTTATGCTTCTCTTTTAGCTTCTTCGCATACCACTTTGTGGATGGTTCAAAAATATAACTAACTGCAAATTATTTATGCTTTTCCAAAAGAAAATAAGTATATTGACTGCCAAAAACAAAATTCAGATCTCATACACTGGTAACACTATACACGTTTTTCTATGATCAAGCCACTTTTGGTACAATACAAGTGGCCAACATCATGTAGTTGGATGAAGGCTTAGTTGAGTTAAGCCAAATGTGCCTTGTTGGTGATAAGAGAATTGAACCTTAACTACCCACTTGCCTCTAGAGATACAATGCATTTGTGCTACCGTGCCCAAATGCTATTGCAACCAAGCATGACTTTACCAAAGCCAATTTAACTAGCTCTGCCTGCTTTGAGCTAGGTGGGAGAGTAATTTCTTGGTTTGGAGTTTAGCACCTTGGGTTGATGATTTAACTAGTTTTTATATGCTCTCGGCGGAAGTCTTGGTTGCAACAACCTCACCCAAGTATCCCATATAGTGTGACTGGCTTGTTCATAATTATGAAAGATCTACAAAATAAAATTAAATGTGTGAAACACAATAGAGAAGGTTCCTGGGGCAACATATCATGTCAGTAACAATGGAGGACGTATTGGACAAACCTCTCCCTTGGTTGGGGGTTGTGCCGCCTCAAAGGACAAGTAAAGGACAGGGAGGGGGGAGGGACTTTCGGGAACAAAGCCCCTGGATTTAATAGTTCAGGGATCTGGGGCAAAAGGAAAGCCGTCTACCAGTTGGGAAGCTAGACATCAAGTAAGTGGCTTGATGAGGATAACTAAGCTGACACGCTGGAGTTGACTGCTGGCACAATAGGGTGGTGCCTTACCGCCATAGGTGAATGCGTGGTAACGTTTGTGGTGGTGCTTCAGATTCCAATGTATTGCGTCCAAGATCGGAACGAGCTTGCCGGCAGACCACTGCCGTCCACCGAGACTTTGTCTTATGCGCTCCTGCTTATTTGTAACAACTTGGCTTGAGGTGAGGTGTGCCATCACTCTCAAGCAATGAAGAAATGTTTATTTTCTGTGCTGAATGAGGTTATCAAACAAGCACTTAGTAAAAAATTTGCATCTAATACAGGTTGGAGGTTTTTGAGTGTGATTTTAAAGTCAACAGAAATTTGCTTGTTTGATTTTTATTCTGTACCAACTTTATTTACCCTGCTGTGTATATTTTGTAGAAATGGATTATTCTGTTGTCCATATCTGATCAGTTTCTGAGAAACATCCTCTTGCCGAAAAATTGTGCTTGTTTGTGGGATAAGTGCAAAACTGTGAATCTTTTCAATTCAGAAATATTTCCATTTTCATGCAAAACCTTTGAGTATGAAAATGCTTAATGTGTATTACTCTTTCTTGCTGAGTGATGTTAATTGTGAAACTATGTGGTAGTGTTAAGTACTAATTAAGGCAAGAGTAGCGTATTACGGATATCTATCAATTAGGGTTTTTTCACCTAAGGCAAGCACCAGCCGGCGCCAATTCTGCGTAGCCACTAATGGTTACTTTCCCTCTCAGCTCTATCCCAATAAAGCAAGACAATAAGCCATATTTCTTTCCTTGTTTATTGAATAATCTCTCCTATAAATGTAACCCTAGCCTATGAGCTAATCATCTATGAATTATCAATAAAAGTTCTCTCTTTTGGTTCCCAACTTTCGGGTTCCTATCATCTTGGTATTAGAGCACCTCTCATCCGGTGTATGGTCCATACTCGCAAGCAAAAACAACAAAGGATAGATCAAGACATCATTCGCTTCATGGAACGTTCGGAGCAACAAATGAAGCGATCCGAACAGCAAATGAAGGAGATGGCCGAAGTCCTTTCAGCCCTCCATTTGAAGTGCGTTCAGTTGTCCACCAGCGTTCAACGGCTAGAATCGGAGTCCAGCAACGGCCGTGCTAATGGTGGTGCTCCAACACCCCCTCCACCGCCCCGTGAACCAAACTCCCAACTCCGGTACAGGACACAACCTTGAGCCATGGCGACATGACAACTCCATCCACACTCGGGCGTTACGCCTCAACTTCCCACGTTTCGATGGTGGTGATTCTTCAGGATGGCTATACCGAGCGGAGCAATTCTTCGAATACCATCAGACCCAGCCAACACAGTAGATTCGCATTGCTTCCTTTCATCTGGAAGGAGAGGCTTTATTGTGGTATCGATGGGCGATGGCTACCAACCTCATGGTAGCATGGCCAGAATTCTCCAAGGCTTTCTTGACCCGTTTCAAGCCAACAAAGTATGACAACTCCGCGGAAGCTCTGGCAAAACTGCAGCAAACAGGTAGTATCCAAGAGTACCAAACCGAACTCGAGAGGCTGGCCACACAGGTGCCCAGCTTGAGCGAGCCATTCCTGATCAGTTGCTTCATTGGTGGGTTGAAGGAAGATCCATTTGAATGTCAAGATGTTTAGACCCACTTCCCTGACCTTAACCATCGGCCTAGCCTAGTTATAGGAGGAGTGGCAGACCCGCGAGCCCCCATCCAAAATCTTCACCAAGACCACCATCGGGCCCATGGCCCCTGTTGCCCAGAAACTTCCACTGGTCAAACGGCTAACTCATGCTGAAGCCACAGAGAGACGACACAAGAACCTTTGCTATATTTGCGATGAGCGCTGGGAAGCGGGACATAAGTGCAAACAGAATACTCTTCCTCATTGACATTGACGATACAACAGCGGAGGATGCAGACGACGTTTTTGAAGATGCAGAAACAGAGGAGGTATTGGAGATATCCGTTGCTGCCCTAGCCGGTGCAACAAACCCACAAACCATGCAAGTCACACCGTACATAATGCGGCAGCCACTCAAGGCATTGGTCGACTCCGGAAGCACGCACAATTTCCTCCATCCTCGGGTGGTGCGACGTCTTCTCTGCCAGGTCGATACCGATGCAGTGTTGGAGGTACGTTTTGTAGATGGGGGCAAACTGACAAGCATCGAGTGCTGTCCGGGCATGCTGGTTAAATTGTAGAACCTTTCTATTTCAACCAATTTCTATATCTTGCCACTCGGAGATTTTGACATGGTGTTGGGCGCTCAATGGCTTCGCACCTTGGGTCCTATTCTCTTGGATTTCTCGGAATTGAGCATGGTGTTTACAGTGGGGAGTTAGCGGTACAGAATCATGGGCAACAAGATACAACCTGTCCACGAGATAGGAGTTCGCACCATGGAGCATGTCTGGAAAAAAGAGAGCCCGGTGAGCAGCTTACTGGTCCAACCGAGATGGATCATAGATGCCTAGCTACTGGAGATCACCACCTCGGGTCATTAGGCTGCACCGAAGCTACAACTTCTCTTGGACCGGTTTAGTCACTCTTTGCCAAGCCTACGTCGTTGCCTCATCGGCGTTCACACGACCATCAGATTCCGCTATTGCCAGACAACGCTCCTACCAACGTGCGCCCTTACTGGTATGCCCAAATCCAGAAGGATGAGATTGAACAGGCAGTTAAGGCACTACTAGAGACCGGGCTAATCCGACCCAACCATAGCCCCTATTCTTCCCCGGTCTTATTAGTACGCGAGGAGGACGGTACGTGGCGGATGTGTGTGGATTATCGGGCTCTCAACCACATCACGGTTAAGGACAAGTTTCCCATACCGGTGATCGACGAGCTTCTAGACGAATTGCATGGTGCATGTTATTTCTCCAAGCTCGACTTACGTTCCAAATACCATCAAATTCGAGACCATGACACAGATATTCCAAAGACAGTATTCCGTACGCATGATGGCCACTACAAGTTCTTGGTCATGCCCTTTGGCCTCACCAATGCACCATCTACCTTCCAACATTTGATGAACAAGGTATTTCGCCCATTTCTGTAGAAATTTATTTTGGTTTTTCTGGATGATATTTTGGTTTACAGCCCTACTTGAAAGTCTCATCTTCAAAGTCTCGAGACGACACTGTTGCAACTCCAGCAATATCAACTGTTCATCAAAAGATTTAAATGCTCATTCAGGGTGGAACAAGAGTATCTCGGTCACATCATCTCTAAAGGAGTCGCTGCCAATCCTGCCAAAATCTGTAGCATGCTCGATTGGCCCGTCCCAAAAACTATCACTGGGCTACGTGGTTTCCTCGGGCTCACAGGCTATTATCGAAAGTTTGTTCGGGATTATAGGAAAATCTGCATGCCTCTCACCGCCCTTCTCAAGAAAGGGACCTTTGCCTAGAATGCGGCTGCCGAAGAGGCTTTCCAAACTCTCAAGGAAGGCATGACCACCACCCCCGTCCTCGCATTGCCTGATTTCTCCCAGTCGTTCATCATTGAATGCGACGCTTGTGGTACCGGTATCGGCGCTGTCTTGATGCAGTCCAACCGACCTATTGCTTTCACAAGCAAGGCTTTAGCTCCTCGCCATCTCAGTCTCCACATATGAGAAGGAGATGATAGTCATCATTCATGCGGTCACTAAATGGCGCACTTACCTCGTTGGTCGCCACTTTATCATCAAGACCGACCATCAAAGTCTTAAGCATTTTCTGGATGCTCGCACCTCTACCCCGGCACAGCAAAAGTGGCTCACCAAGCTCCTCGGGTATGACTGCACCATTTCATATAAAAGAGGGGTCGAAAATCGAATCGCAGACGCCTTATCTCGACAGCATGAGGATCCGGCATCCTTGTCAACCATATCCTATGTGCACCTGGATTGGTTGGACCAGATGAAGGAAGAATTGAAGCAAGATCCTTGGATACAAGCCAAGATCGATAAGTTGCAGTATGATCAATTTTTGGCTAAGCATTATTTGGTGCAAGATGGGTTGTTGCAGTACGATCGCCGCTTGGTTATTAGCCCAACCTCCCCTTGGCGGACCATTATTCTCGATGAACTTCATGCCAGCCTCGCCGTGGGCCACTCCGGTTACTTGAAAATGGTGCAACGCATCAATAAGCTCTTCTATTGGCCACATATGCGACCAGATATCCGCGCCTACATTGCGGAATGCAAGGTATGTCAACGCAATAAATATGAGACCATGTCCCCTGTATGGTTGCTGCAGCCACTGCCCGTGCCCGATTGCATCTGGTCAAAGTTGTCCATGGATTTTATTGATGCACTCCCGAACTCCCGTGGCTATACCATGATCATGGTGATCGTCAATCAACTCTCCAAAGCAGCCCATTTCGTGGCTCTAAGCACCCATATACAGCAACATCGGTGGCAAGAGCCTTCATGGATAATATCGTCAAACTCCATGTACTCCCTAAGTCAATTGTGTCTTATCACGATCGCATCTTCACTTGTAAATTCTGGCAGGAACTCTTCCACTTGCAGGGTACTAAGCTGAAACTCAGTTCCAGGTATCACCCCCAAACCAACGAACAAACGGAGGTGGTAAATCGCTGCCTCGAAACTTACTTGCGGTGCTTTGTCAGTACCCAACCCAAGCAGTGGGTTCAATGGTTGTCATTGGCAGAATATTGGTACAATACCACCTATCATACTTCAACAAAGATGACCCGCTCCGAGGCTGTTTTCGGGCGGCTCCCTCCAACCATGGTAGAATATGAGGCCGGTGGATGACTCATTAACCACCCGAGACAGCATACTCCGAGCTCTCAAACAGCACCTTACCGAGGCTCAGAACCACATGAAATAGCAAGCGGATCAACACCAAACAGAACGGGAATTTGCTGAAGGTGACATGGTGTTCCTCCGCCTCCAACCTTATTGCCAAAGCTCAATCGCCAACCGCCGATCCCTGAAGCTGGCGCCTGGACTTTGTGGGCCATTTCGCGTCCTCAACCGCGTGGGCAAGGTTGCATATGACCTGGAACTTCCAGCAGCCTCAACGGTCCATCCTGTGTTTCATGTCTCTTGTCTAAAGCAGGTCATGGGCCACACCAACATTTCAGCTCAGGACTTACCCTCCTTCGATGACCAGGGCACGCTGCAGGTTTCGCCATGCCGCATTCTCGACCGTCGCCAAGTCCACAAATTGGGTTGCACCATAACTTAGGTCCTCAGCCAATGGACCAATTTACCCCCGGAATGCGCTACATGGGAAGAGGTTCATTCCCTCTACGAACGCTTCCCTAATTTCCAACCTTGAGGTCAAGGTTGATCTTGAGAGGGCAGGAATGTTAAGTTCTAATTAAGGCAAGAGTAGCTTATTAGGGATATCTATCAATTAGGGTTTTATCACCTAAGGCCAGCGGTCACCTAAGGCAAGCACCAGCTGGCGCCAATTCTGCATAGCCACTAACGGCTACTTTCCCTCTCAGCTCTATCCCAATATAGCAAGACAATAAGCCATATTTTTTTCCTTGTTTACCAAATAATCTCTCCTATAAATGTAACCCTAGCCTATGAGCTAATCATCTATGAATTATCGATAAAAGTTCTCTCTTTTGGTTCCCAACTTTCGGGTTCCTATCAGGTAGTCATACAAACTATAAAATGTATGAACAGTCCAAAACTAATCATCCATTTCCAGACTATTCAAAAGAATAAAATAAGACTAGTGCTCGACACATCCAGCAGTCATACTATGTTTCATATGGGGCTCGCCTGGCAAACCATTAATAAGAAACGTTCGAATTTATATATAGCATTAATGCATGTTTACCTTAGTTTATCAAACCTGTTCATTTTATTGCAGACAATTTGTTCTGTTGAGTAATAATGTCTTTATGGCATAACCGAAATTTCTTAATTTTCCATCAAAGTGCAGAGGGTTATTTTGAGCTGTTTTGTGAAGAGAAACTACTTATTTGTGGTAAATAAATTAATTGCACGATATCAATATTTGGTATATATAGAAAAGAAGAAAAAATAAAAATTGGACAAGCGGTTTCAGTGAATCTTTGTTGAAAGATGATGACATGCAGTGTCTTTTTTAATGAAAAGAAATAATTTTTTTATTCGTGGAGGTGGCGACCAGATTCTCTACCACGAATTCCTCTTTTTCATATTGTATTGATTTAAGGAAAAGAAAGAATTTTTTTTATTCGTGGACGGTGGAGGTGGCGACTAGATTCTCTACCACGAATTCCTATTCTTCAGATTGTATTGATTCCTTGTTCCTTTTTTTTTTTTTTTTGATAAGTTATTCCTTGTTCCTTTTTCTATTCTGTCCAAATGATGAATGATATACTAGTCTAAAAACTACTATGAATTTGACAAGTTTTTTGTTTGGGGAAATTTATTCAAAGTATTCATGGATTACTACTGTGCATAAGCTTTTACAAATATTGATTCTAAGAACTAGGCTTCAGACTTTTTGAAGTTTAATTTTTTATGCGTGGTTTATACAGTAATTTTAAGTCAAGTAACTTTCTTGCATTTTGGTTGCAGAATAATGATCTGGCTGTTTGCTCTAATCATATCCGTTGAAGTATGCTTTTAATTTTTTAGTAAGGCTTCATTGTGGGTTCAACTAACATCTCATCAAAAAGTCTTTTTCTGGTGTTCAGGTTTAGCTTGGGCCATCTGTGAGCATCTTGTTGAAGTGATCAAAGCACCCACTTTATTTGCGACCCACTTTCATGAACTGACTGCATTAACTCATGAAAATCCTGATCATGAGCCCCATAAGAAGCAAAATGTTGGTGTGGCAAACTACCATGTTAGTGCACACATTGACTCATCAAGTCGCAAATTGACTATGCTTTTTAAGGTAGATGCACACTCCAATAATATGTTGGTTATTTTACAGCACTCTTTTCCTTGTAATGAATCCAACCTCTAGGAGTCAGCTTACTTCTTTTTTACTTTTAATGTGCCAAGTTTGTTTCGTAGCATTAAAATGGTCGATTTTAGATTGAGAAGTAGGTGGTTGTTTCTAAAAACCAAGAAAATATGGAAATGAGGGAAAGTGAGTTTCTAATTTAAAAGTCGTGTATGCTGAAAGGAACCATTATGATTGATGATGTATATTATTAATATTGTACTGCATGAATTTAATGGCAAATTATTTTCAATCATTGTCAATACTTTGTCTTTATTTTGTTTAAAAAATACAATTAATCAAGATCTTCATAGAATTTTCTACAGAAGATTTTGTTGTATGCTTCTGATATGTGCACTTCATGGGGATGAATTCATGAAAAAGAAAAGACCAAAAAAAAAAAAAAAAATCGCCTTCTGTATTGCAATTTTAAGTTATGATTGAATTTCAAGTCAGTGATGGTTGCCATGAGGAGACACCCCACGAGGTTTACATTCACCTCAAAGGCAGATAAGATTTTCCACCTGCCCTTTTTTTTTTTTTTAAGAATTTCAAGTATGTATTGGTCCAGTGGGTTGGCTTCAAATAGTCAAGGATGACAAATATATAGGAATATTGATTGTCAAAGATATTCTTAAATTCACTTCAGACATTTTCTGTTGAAAAGCAAGTCAATTGTCATAATATCTCATTTCAATCTGTTTGTGCTCTAATTATTTCTAGTATTATCTGGCATAAAAAAAAATAAAAAATAAAAAGTATTTTGGCATTTCCAAGCGCAAAGTTTGAATGTGCTTTCTCATATTTACACACATTGTGTCATAAAGTCTAAATGTTGATACAAAGTAGTTATTTGCTTCCATTGAGAAGAATGTTCAAAAGATTTTGCAGAACTGTGTAAATAAATTTGGGGTTACACATTTTAAGAAGATTTGAGACTAATAATTCCGTTGTTGAATTGCTCCAAGATATTTGCTTGTCCCCCTTGCTTATTTGAATGCTTGAACAAAACTGTATCCACTCATGTGGTCATGCCCGTTTATTTGACCATACTCTCCAGGTTGAGCCAGGGGCTTGTGATCAAAGTTTTGGCATCCATGTTGCAGAATTTGCAAACTTTCCTGAAAGCGTTGTTGCCCTTGCTAGAGAAAAGGCTGCTGAATTGGAAGATTTCTCACCTACTGCAATCATTTCCAATGATGCTCAAGAAGAGGTGGGATCTGTAATGATCTCAGTCCTCATGGCAAGGCAGTAACTAGCTGTGTTGCTTTGGCACTGGTTCTTGATTATGCAAACCTTTTGATTGATTTTATGTTGATGAGCTATAAATGCATATACTTTAAAGTAAAACCCAGGTCATACTACATAAGTTGATGCATTGATTAATTGCTCTAGAATTGCAAATATAAGTGTCATTCAATTTTCTGAATCCAAGTGTCGATACCACTTAGGTGGTGAACTTAGCACAATACTTGCACCACAAGAATAGAAAGACTTAATGCCATGCTAACAAGAGAGCCAGCTTCATATTGAATCAGTCTTGGAGAGATGTCATGTCTACCTTTTGTGCAAGGACAAATAGCTCATTGTAACATTCTTCAAGTTTGATTTCTTCTAACATTACACGAGAACTATGACTTGAAAGCTTAAGTCACCATTTCAGGTATGTTCAAAAATTTATTGTATTCAGGAACTCTAGAGAACTTAAATGAACCTCTAAAATAATATAATAAAAAAAAAAAATAGTTTAGTCAACTAACATTTTGAATATACGAGACTCCTATATTTCACATGTTGAAGTGTAAGTTACTACCAAGAAATTTTTTTCCGGGAAAACATAACGTATAAAGATATCAATCTCCCCTAGCTAACTAACTGAAAAGGCATTGTAGAATATCCTCAATCTTCATTTACACTGTAGTAAATGTAGCCTCATTAAGTTCTTGTTCTGTAAAATATTCAGTTCACTGTTCAAAAATTGAAAATTAGTACTACAAACTAATAAATGAAACAAAGTGATTCAGAAGCATATAGACATTGTAAGTTGAGTTGTGACAAAAAGAAAACTGTGTATGGAGCGTGGTTTTCTGCACTTGGAAGCCAGCTCAAAGTTCCCCTTTTTGGGAAGTGAGTGTAGATATCCTTCTATACTACTTGGTTAGCTGAGACCAAAAAGAATTCAATTTGTTAGCTTATATGATGTCCTGTTAGCTCCCTTTTTTCATTTTTGTGTTTCTAATTTTGTTATTATGATCCACAGGTAGGATCCAAACGAAAGAGAGAGTGTGATCCTGATGAGATGTCTAGAGGCGCTGCCCGGGCTCACCAGTTTCTGAAGGAGTTCTCTGATCTCCCGTTAGAGAAAATGGATTTGAAGCAGGCTCTGCAACAAGTAAACAAATTGAAGGAGGAATTGCAGAAGGATGCAGTAAACTGTCGCTGGCTCCAGCAATTCTTCTAGAGGTCCTTAAAACGTAGGTGGGCTTGGTTGTTTTTTGGGATATTTGTATAGCTCGTTGCTGTAAATAAGATGGCTTGTAATGAATTTTGCTAAGGCGGAATGTTGCCTCCCCCTGGAGACCTCAACTCAAATGCAGGCTTCCACTCATGTGGCACGTGGCTTTTTTGCTGGGAAGATTGTGTCTCTGAGCCCTGGCTGGTGTTCTCTCTCTAATGCGGAATGCCAATTTTGTGTCCGTAAAGATGCTTCTCGATCTGAGCCTGGCAATGCTCTCTCTCATTTTGGGGGGAGGCAGAGGGGAGGAGATTTGGGAGCTAACTTTGAAATGGTGGAGAAACTCTTTACAGGGTTAAGGATGCCATGAGATTGGATAACTCAGGGGCTAGCTCTTGTATAAATTATCTAACTGCTCCAATATTATTGTCTGGCATTCAAAAGTAGTGAAACCACGAAGTCGTGAAATTTCTAATTGGATTCAAAGATTGAACTCAAGGTTTACATTGTTTAGCAAGTTATGATTCCTGTGAATGTATGGCGATTTACTTTGGACTGATATAGGGAGTCTGCTGACTGGATTCTCCACTTCTTTTCTGCATGACTATGCATCATTTTCTTTTTGAATAATTCGTTGTTTTGAGCCCTCATCTCTTGATACTTTTTGTCCATTACTTTTAATAGAGTCTGTGACAATTAAATAAGGATTATAATAGAGTTATTGTGGTTTACACGTCCGTATCGTTCGCAATAATGCTATTATAATCAATTGAAATAAAAAGTAAGCATCTACAATGGTCTAAAACCCAAGATTAATGTTCAAACGGTGAAGTAAAGCCGAAGCCATGGTGGCATAACGTTTACATGTTAATCCAAAAGAAAAACATGATATAAAACAATAATCTTATAGACATTACATCAAATAATAATCTAAAGCAAAGATTAGAGATATGCTTAGTGAATCTTCAAATATATTTTAAAAAGCTCACATTCAATCTATATTTTGTGACTTTTTGGACACGATAATATTCGAGAGACAACTTCATGCACCGAAGACTTACCAATCAATTCTAACATCACTTTTGGAACTCCTTTCTTCCTTCTCACCTAGGTTTTTCTTCCTCTTTTCTCTCCTCACCAAGGCCACGTATGTTGTATGGAATGGGTGTGAAAATGAAAGCTTAGATTTTGTAAATATGACTTAAGGCATGCTTCCTAATTTTAAGCAATTCAATGGCCAAAAATAAGCTAGGGTGGCCCGCCGTAAGGAGAAAAACAATGCCAAAAATCTGTTCTTATTTTTAAAATTCTATCCTATTTGGTTTTAACTTGTCTAACTAAAATGGACAACTATTTAGTTACTGATTTTGATTTATTTAAGGACAAAATGCCCCTGTCAGCCCCCAAAATTGGAAGCTGACATAGCAGCAGCAGCACAAGCTGCCACATGGTACTGAGTTAGTGGCATTCTCAAAAATTTATGGATTTCTACCAAAAATAGATTCTTTTAAAATTTTACAAGTGGATAGAGGACTTTGAGACAAACACTATGGCTTTTCGTTTGACTCATTTTGAGTTTGTTTGACCTTGTTTTCATATGTTGGAAGTTTTAAGCTCAAAGTTACTTTTGTCTTTTAAAGACCTTAAAACTCAATCAAAAAGTTTTCAAACTTCCGGGGCATCTCTAGAACAATTATAAAAGTTTAATGATAATGTTTTCTCACCATTATTATCAAGTCTAAAATGAATTTTAAGCGACATAAATTCTTCAGGTGTTATAGGGACTGGTGAATATGGTGATATATCATAGAGAGGGAAGGTACATGTTAGTCTTGCAAAGAGGAGTCAATCCATACGATGCATAAACTATGCTCTGGGGGTTAAACAGAGCACATCAACAAGGACAAGAAATATATATATATATATAATTAAAAAAATGAAAGAAAATAAACTGCATAAGCCACCAAGTAAGAGAGTTTTTATGTAGTGTGCAATGTTTTACAAAACATTGTTTTCTATGAGATAAGCTGGTAGGTGGTAAAATGGTTTTATGATAAAGAGGTTTTTTATTAGAGCTCTGGTCAATTTTTTTTTTTTTTTTTTTGTGAGTACATTGTGAAGAAAACAAAAACTTAAGGAATAAAGAAAGTGGAGGGGGAGTCTTTTCCAAAACATGGAGGAAAAGATGAGGATAGAGGGGAAAGAATAGGAATGCAGCCAGAATGAATTCTGGTTGCGGCCCAATTTGCCACATGATGGGCACAGAAGTTTACACTTCGGTTTACATGACTAGCTTTCCAGCTAGCTGTTGGTGGGATGATGGAGTGAATGATGGAAATGGTGGAAGCAATGCGCCAATCAATAGTAATTGCTGGTTGTTGAAGCGCCATTGTAACGTTGAGAGAATCACCCTTTAAGATAAAAGAGGGTAACCCTAACGAAACTGCCAAATGAGCAGCCAGAAGAGCAGCAATAGCCTCACCATAAAGAGCAGAACAAGGAGGGCTAATGATGGAGGAACACTTGAGTATAGAACCAGTGGAATCTCTATAGACTGCAGCTTGAGCAGAAAAAGTAGGCCTGATAGCAGTATCATAGTTGATCTTGAAAAATGGAGGAGAGGGACTCTTCCAGACTTCAGGAGTTTTATCATATTTGGTTTTCCACGCTGAAAAGTGTTCCTGAGCTGTCTTGTTGATAGTAGTTGATATAAGAAGAGCATTTGGGATAATGCCATCATGACAAGCTTTATTCCTGGTAAACCAAAGGTAGTCACAAGCAACAGCAGCAAATATTTGAAACCTATGAGTCTCTGCTGGAGGGACTCCAAGCATACGGTGTGGGTGAAGAATAATAATGAGCCAATCTGTCATGTTAGTAACATTTAAAGCAATTGTATCCAAAGGCCAAAAAGATTGACGCCAAACCACACGAGCAATGGGACAAGTGAAAAAGAGATGAAAAATGGAGTCTGTTGGATAAGAGCAAAGGGAGCAACTAGTGTCTGATAGGGAAGCAGGGATGGATTGAGAAATACGAAATTTTGTGGGAATAATATTCCAAACCATCTTCCAAAGAAATAGTTTTAAACGATGATTCAGCTTTAACTTCCAGAGAGCTGTCCAACAAGATTTGGGGAGAGGTGAGGGAGTGGAAGGGGAGAAAGAGCTAATGAGGTGATGTGTAGATTTGGTTGAGAAAACACCAGTGGTTGAAGGGGTCCAGAGAAGGGAGTCAGAGTGGGTACGAATCTGAATTTTTAAAATTTCAGAGGTGGTAGTGGGGTCGAACAAGAAATGCAAGAGATTTAGCTTCCAGGACATGGTAGGAGAATGAATAAGATCAGAAATGGCTAAAGGGTGATTAGAGGGGATAGAAGCCAATCTTGGGATAGGTGTAAAAGAAGATAATGTTGGAATCCATGGTGTAGACCATATAGGGAGACATGAGTGATTATGAGGAATAAAACAAGCTCCCGCAGAAATGATAGGGAGAGTAGCCTTGATGCCATTCCAAATCCAGGAACCAGATGTAAAAGGAGAGGATAAGAAATTACCATACCTGATGTACTTATTCTGAAAAAGAGAAACCCATAAGCTGTTGTGGTTTGAGAGCATTTTCCAACCCAGTTTCGAAATCAGAGATAAATTCACATCTTTCATAAGTCTGAATCCAAGGCCACCTTGATCTTTTGGCAAACATAAAGAAGCCCAAGATTTAAGTGAGAGATTGCGGGCTTTGTCCTTTGGGAAACGCCACCAGAAATTTTTAAAAGCCCTGTCCAATTGTTTACAGAAACCATCCGGGAACAGAAAAGAACTCATGGCATAGGAAGGAATAGCAGAGACCACGGTTTTAATCAAAGTAGTTTTACCAGCTTGTGACAGAGTTTTGGATCTCCAACCAATTACCTTATCTAAGATATCTGAGAAAACAGCTTTTTTTGAATTTCCATACAGGATAGGGAGCCCAAGGTGTTTAGCAGTAGCTGGGGTGGTCTGGTAAGGGAGAAAGTTTCTGATAGCCGAAATAGTGGAAGCAGCTGTGTTCTTGCTAAAAAGGATATTGGATTTACTAGCATTGACAGTCTGTCCCGACCAAAAGCTATATTTGTTGAGGCACTCCTTAATAATAATTGCTTCACTAGAGGTGGCAGTGGTGAAAATAACAAGATCGTCAGCAAATAAAAGATGGTTTAAGGGAGAACAAGATCTAGCTATTTTGAAACCACGAAGGCGTTGATGAAACAGTCGAGAGAGAACTTCAGTGCCAATAATAAAGAGAAATGGGGATAGGGGATCACCTTGACGAAGACCCCTAGATGGGGAAAACAAACCAAAAGGGCTGCCATTCAGAAGAACCGAAAAGGAAGAGGTCGAAATGCAGAGCCTGATCCAGTTGATCCAGGTGGGATGAAATCCAAGTTTTGTAAGAATAGCTACCAGAAAAGACCATTCCATCTTGTCAAAAGCTTTTTCCATATCAATGTTAATAGCCATTAGGCCCCCTCTACCCCTTTTGGATTTGAGAGTGTGGAGCATTTCATGAGCCAGTATAGAATTGTCCTGAATATGGCGATTAGGAACAAAGGCTGTCTGAAATGGAGAGATAATATTGTTGAGGAGAGGCTTCAGACTATTTGCAAGCAGCTTTGAAATGATCTTGTAAATAATATTACAAAGGCTGATGGGGCGGAAGTGATGCACCGAGGAGGCACCCAACTTCTTTGGAATTAATGCTATGAAAGTGTGATTCTGTTCCTTAAGCAGATGATTATTCCTGAAAAAATTCCAGACAGCTTGAAGAACAGTCAATTTAATACTACCCCAATATTTCATGTAAAAAAGAGCTGTAAAACCATCAGGGCCAGGAGCCTTAGAGGCACCCAAGCTGGCAAGAGCAGCATGAATTTCAGTTTCAGTTGGAATAGCACATAACATACTATTTTCTTCAGTAGAGACAGAGCAGTGAAAAAGATCTAATAACTCATTGTTAGCAGTAGGATTTGTGGAGGCAAATAGAAGCTTGAAATTTGAAACAAAACAATCACCAATAGAATTCCTATCTAAAATCCATCCATCATTGGAGGAATGTAGAAGATCAATAGCATTTCTTCTCCGTCGAATAAGGGTGCTAGTATGAAAAAATCAAGATGGTCAACTTATTTGTATGCGATATATAAAGTTTAAATTTTTCCGTTGCTCAAACCTTTTGACTTGTATATTTATTACATTTTTATTGCAAAATGTAAAATAATATACTTGAAGGTCAAAAGAGTAAATGACTAGCATGTCCGATGTTTATTTATAGAAATTATGAAAAACTTTATCTAACCCCCTTAACTTTCATCGTTTTTGCAATTAACTTCTTAATGTTTAAAAACTCTTAATTTAGTGTATACAACTTTAAAAGAAATTGTAATATCACCCATTCATTAGGATTTTTTGTTCAATTCTAAGGGAGAATGTTAAATTACCCAAAATACCCATTTTTTTAAAAAATAAAATAAAATAAAGAAAAATTTTATGCCCATGGGTCCCGTGATTTTTATTTTTATTTTTATTTTTTTGTAGAATTTTTAATTATCTAAAAATAGAATAATTTCTAAATACATGGATATAGGAAACATTTTACCTATATTATGTCCGATTTAACTCTAAAATTAACAAGATGGGTGACATTATAAATTTTTTAAATTTTAATACACCAAATGAAGAGTTTTAAACTTGAAATGAGTGTTTACAAAAAAGCGATAAAAATTCAAAAAGTAAAATTTCTCCTAAAAATGATTAGTTTGGAGGGTTACATGCTTTGCTTCCTGGTTTGACGGAACGAGGAAAAAGAAGAAGAAAACGCCAAAATCATAAAAACATACCATTGTATTGATTATTGAAACCAAAAATAAAATATGATTAAGCATTAGTTAATTTTAAATGTATGTTTATGGAGCAATAAACTCAATTAAATAATTAGTCAATATCTTATCCAAAGGTGGGAATGAATGAATAGTAATAAATAATGATTCACCGGAAGATAAAGATGGTGCGAGGTGAGTGTGCATGATGAGGTCCACGCTTACTTTATTCCAACCTCAATTCATGTCTTGCCACGTATGGATAGAATGTCGTAAATTGCCCCAAAAAAGGGACATCTTTTTGACTTTCACGTGTGGGATATCATTTCATTTGTGTATTACACGACCACGCACAATCTTCTATAGTCAATTATATATATATATATATATACACACACACGTGTGTGGTTTGAGTTTTCTTTGTTTTCTTTCTTGGCATCTTTGTTGCTCGTGTACCTACTAGGCTTCATTTATCCCAATCAATATATATCTCTGACATCCTGGCTCGCACGAAAATGTCCAATGCCAAGTCGATCACTTCCCCTATAGTAACCAACACGTCCCTCATTAAATTTTCAAGTTCTCCATACAGTGATGTTACTCTTTATCGTAGCACAGTGGGTGTGTTACAATATATTTCACTCACACGCCCTGACATTGCCTTTTCTGTGAGTAAAGTCTCTCAATTTATGCATGCCCCACAAGATATCTATTTGTCTGCTGTTAAAATGATATTGAGATATTTAAAATCCAGCATTGATCATGGGTTATTAATCAAGAAGTGTTCCTCCACTCAATTATTTTCTTATTCTGATGTGGCTTGGGCTAGGTGTCCTGATGTTCGCAAATCCACATTTGTTTATTGTGTTTTCCTTGGTTTAAACCTTTTGTCATGGAGTTCTAAGAAGCAACCTACGGTCTCTAGATCCTCCACTGAAGCTGAGTACGAGGCTATTGCCAATGGAGCTTCTGAATTACTATAGCTTCAGGCTTTCAGGCTTTGTTTCGGGAATTTGGTGTGTTTCTCTCATTTGCACCAATTTTATTTTGTGATAATATTGGGGCTACATATCTCTCATCTAATCCTACATTTCATGTGCGAACTAAGCACATCGATTGAGTACCACGTTGTTCGTGATCGGGTGCCATCCAAAACTCCTATGGTTAAATTTTTATCTAGTAAAGATCAAATTGCTGATATATTCACCAAATATTTGGTTACTTATCGGTTTCATTAATTGAAATCCAATCTCAACATATGGTCTCCAACGTTAAGATTACGGGGGCGTATTGAGATATCTGAAGATAAAGTCTAATATTTTCTTATCTCTTTAATTCTATAGCTGTTACTCTATAATATGAGAGCGTAAGGGGAAAGGTTTGTGAGCTGGCATTTACTCTGTAACGTGAAAGAGTGAAATGAAACGTTTGTGTCCTATATAATGATTAGTCTATAGTATTTACATTTTTTTTTTATTGATTTGTTGCTTTGTAAATCTTTTATAAATATGAAGAGACAACCATTGTTCAGGTGTGCAATTTACACCACAAGTATATTATTGTCATTTTATGGTATTAGAGCCTAGTAAGACTCACGCCACTACATCAGTTTTCTCAATGGCTTCCACACAATCAAACTCTTCCACTCTCACATCTGGTTCTAGCCCTACCCCACTTGTCACTATCAATCACCATATAATTCTCAAACTATCCTGTGACAATTATCCACTATGGCATTTTTTGATGGTCTCATTCCTTGAAGAACATGAGCTTTTTGGGCATGTGGACGGTTTTGTTTCTTGTCCACCAAAGTTTATTATAGTTTCCAATCCTGACTATCAAACTTGGTAAAAGGCCCAGACCTTGGCTCATATGTTAGCTACCATAGATGAGCCTCTCAAGGTCTCTAAAGTTGTCTCCTATATTTTGGCTGGGTTGAGCACCGATTATGACTCATTGGTCATTTCTATCACCACTCGTATTGACCCTGTTTCTTTGGAAGATCTTTTATGGGCATCTTTTGACTCATGAGCAGCAGATTAAGCTCCACAATATTGCTTTGGATTTGTCTTCTTCCAGTGTGCATATGGCCCAACGTCACCCCTCATTCTCCAACAACAATTCACATGGTTCTAATCATGCTAGTCATGGGAGAGGTTGTTCTCCTCACAACAATTCATTTTCTCAGTCTAATTCCAGTAATTGGCCTCTGTGCCAAATTTGTGGTAGGGTGAGTCATTTTTCTATTAAGTGCTACAATCGCTTTAATCATTCTTTCCAAGCTAGTTCCCAGGGTCTAGCTTCTTCTTTTTTTCTTTCTTTTTTTTTCTTCTACTCCTCATGTGGCTTTTGATTCCTCATGGTATCATGATACGAGCTCCATCCATCACTCGACGAATGATCTCTCCAACCTCAACATTCATGCGGATGAGTATACGGTTGCTGATCAAATCAGAGTTGGTAATGGGCAAGGTTCGCATATATCACACACTGGTCTTGCTTCTATTCCATCTCATAATCAAAATTTCTCTTTAAAATCTTTACTTCATGTTCCTAAAATTCAAAACTTGATTTTGGTTAAAAATTTTACTCGTGAGAATCACGTTTTTATTGAATTTCATCCTACTTGTTTTTGTGTTAAGGATCTCAAGTCAGGGAGATTAGTGCTCCAAGGGTTGAGTAATGGTGGTCTGTATCCGTGGCCCTCTCGGTTGTCATGTTCAACTTCTCCATCAGCTCTTATTGGTGAACGGGTCTCTATTGATCAATGGCACTCTTGATTGGGTCATCATGTCTTGTTTGTTGTTCGTCGTGTTCTTACCTCTCACCAACTTCTATTACTTCCAATAAATCCACTACACTTTGTTCCTACGTCAACTTGGCAAACTTCATAAATTACATTTTCCTGTAAGTCCCTCTATGCCAAATGGTCCGCTGGACCTTCTCTTTATGGATGTATGGGGTCCTGCTCCTTTGTTTTCAAATAATAATAATAAACGTTATTTCCTTTGTATTGTTGATGACTTCTCTCGTTACTCTTGGGTTTTTCCTCTTGTGTACAAATCTGATATACTTGTGACGTTTACTAAATTCAAACGACTGGTGAATTTTTTTTTTTTTTGGTTGTCTTGTCAAGTCTGTACAATTAGATGGGGGAAGGGAGTTTATTCCTGTTCAGAAGTTTCTTTTCTCCAATGGTATCTCATATCGCCAAACATGCCCAAATACTTATCATCAAAGTCAGAGTGTGGAGAGAAAGCTTTGCCCTATCGTTGATATTGGCCTTTCTCTTCTTGCCCATTCTCATGTCCCGTTAAAATTTCGGGATGATGCATTTGATACAACATATTACTTAATTAATCGCTTACCCTCTTCTATCAATATTGTCAAGTCTCCATTTGAATTACTTTTCAACTAATCTCCTGATTTTAATCTTCTTAAAGTTTTTGGGTGTGAGCGTTGACCATATTTTAGGCCTTACAACTCTCACAAAATGTCTTTCAGATCTTTGTCTTGTGTGTTTCTAGGCTATAGCAAAACCCACGTTAGCTATAAATATTTACATATTCTCACATGTCAACTTTATATCGCATGATGCGTTGTTTTCAATCAAACCAAATTTCCGTTTCAGGTTTAACCTGTGCCAGTTGCTCCCTTGAATTCCAATTCCAATTCCAACTCTACTATCTTACCCATTCCATTGCAGCTAATGTCTCTCCAAATTTGTCTCCTTCAATTCTATATCCCCCTTTGTCTCCATCTACTCCTTTAATGTCAACATCTGTCTCAGATTCTCCAATTTTGGCGTCCAACACTGCCTCAGATTCCGCTGCTTCTCCATCCAGTGAGTCTATGCTTGTATCCTCCCCTTCTCCGTCCTCAGTGTCCTCTTCATCTACTGCTCCAACCCCTTGTACACATCTGATGGTCGCTAAAGCCCAAAATAATATTCATTAGCCTAAATGTTACACTGATGCTTTTATGCGCTATCCCTTGCCTCGTGCCTACACTACCTCTCTGATTTCTGATGAAGCCACCCTCTTATACTCAAGTTGCTAAAGATGTTAAGTGGAGGAATGTCATGGCTGAAGAATTCAATGCGCTCATCAAAACAGGAATGTGGAATTTGGTTCCAAAAACTTCTGCTATGAATATTGTTGGGGCTAAGTGGGTTTTCTGCATCAAACGTAAGGCTGATGGTATTGTTGGCTGCTACAAAGCTCGCCTTGTTGCTAAAGGATTTCATTAGCAAGAAGGTGTTAATTTTTTTTTTTTAGGCATATAGTCTTATTGTAAACTCATTACTATTCGTACTGTGCTTTCTTTGGCTATTTCTGCAGGATGGTGCATAAAACAGGTAGATGTGAGTAATGCTTTCCTTCATGGAAAATCAAGGCCATTTGCAGGAGATAGTCTACATGACTCAACCTCTTGGCTTTGTCCATCCTATTTATCTCGATACAGTGTGTCTTCTCAAGAAAGCCTTGTATGGTCTTAAACAAGCCCCACGAGCTTGGTATTAGAAGTTGAGTTCTCGTCTTTTGGAGTTGGGGTTTTAGGGATTGAAATTTGATCGCTCTCTTTTCATATTCAAATCTGCTTCAGTTACTATCTTGGCATTGGTGCACGTGGATGACATTATATTTACTGGGTCACATTCAGATGCTATTACAAAACTTATTCAGACTTTATCACGTGATTTTCCAGTGGAGGATTTAGGTGATCTACATTTCTTTCTTGGCATCTATGTTGCTTGTGTACCTCCTAGGCTTCATTTATCCCAATCAAGATATATCTCTAACATCTTGGCTCGCACAAAGATGTCCAATGCCAAGCCAATCACTTCCCCTATAGCAGCCAACATGTCCCTTAGTAAATTTTCAAGTTCTCCATACAGTGATGTTACTCTTTATCGTAGCACAGTGGGTGCGTTACAATATTTTTCACTCACACGCCTTGACATGCCCCACGAGATATCCATTGGTCTGTTGTTAAAATGATCTTGAGATATTTAAAATCCACAAATGATCATGGGTTATTAATCAAGAAGTGTTCCTCCACTCAATTATTTTCCTATTTTGATGTGGATTGGGTTGGGTGTCCTGATGATCACAAATTCACATCTGGTTATTGTGTTTTCCTTGGTTCAAACCTTATGTCATGAAGTTCTAAGAAGCAACCTACGGTCTCTAGATCCTCCACTGAAGCTGAGTACAAGGCTATTGCCAATGGAGCTTCTGAATTACTATGGCTTTAGGTTTTGTTTCAGGAACTTGGTGTGTTTCTCTCATTTCACCAATTTTATTTTGTGATAATATTGGCGCTACATATCTCTCATTTGATCCTGCATTTCATGCACGTATTAAGCACATCGAGATTGATTACCACTTTGTTCGTGATCGTGTGGCATCCAAGACTCTTATGGTGAAATATTTATCTAATAAAGATCAAATTGTTGATATATTCACCAAACCATTGGTTTCTTATCGATTTCAACAATTGAAATCCAATCTTAACGTATGGTCTCCAATGTTGAGATTGGAGGGGCGTATTGAGACATCTGAAGATGAAGTCCAATAGTTTCTTATTTTTTTAATTCTATAGCGATTACTCTATAACGTGAGAGAGTAAAGTGAAAGGGTTGTGGGTTAGCATTTACTTTGTAATGTGAAAGAGTGAGATGAAAAGTTTGTGTGCTATATAATGATTAGTCTATAGTATTTATGTTTTTGTATTGATTTGTTGCTTTGTAAATCTTCTATAAATACGAAGAGACAACCATTGTTCAAGTGTGCAATTTACTTATGAAGGACCAAAAAATATTTTATAACAAAATACTGTAAAAAAATTATCTGATCAATTTGCGAATAGAAGAATTTTGAATTTTAACTTATTAAGAAATGTACAATTTATATATATATATATATTTTTTCTCTTAAGAAATGTTAGATTTCTTTGTAGGGATAATTCTATCAAAATTAAAATAAAATAAAATAAAAGGTTGGGACTTACTGATCATCCATTAGTTCAAAAGGGTCAAACTCAATCAATTTCATGTATTGACAATCTTCCCCCACAAATAAAAAAAAAAAATGTAATAACAATTTTTTAACTTTTTTTTAAAAGATTTCTCTCACCATCTACATTCTATATCGAAAAACAAAAAAACAACAAAAACAAAAGAAAGAAAAGGCATGTATGTAAGAACACATGAGAGATGAAAAAAAGAAAAGAAAAGAACATCTCCAAATCTTGTAATTAGCTCTAGCTCTACCTTGAGCAACAACTTGATTGTTTAGTAGCCGTTACTTCATGATCAATACAGACTATTTTTTCTCCACTGCCAAGACTTATGGAGGTTCCATTTGTTTTAGCTTCTAAACTTTTTTGGCTTGTGATTTCGTGGATTTTAGTAATCATATGCAGAAATGCTTCCTCCACATTCAGATTCTGTAATGCAGATGTTTCCATGAAGCATAAACCTTCTCCCTCGGCAAGTTCTTTTCCTTCTTCCTCGCCCACTTCTCTGGAGTGACCCAAATCAGATTTGTTACCCACAAGAACAACCACCATGTCTGAACTACCGAACTGTCGGAGCTCCCGCAACCATTTCTTCACATTCTCGTACGTTGCTCGCCTCGTTATGTCATAGACTAGCAACCCTCCTAATGCTCCACGGTAATATGAGCTGGTAATGGCTCTAAACCTACAACATGCAAGTTACATGCATATATATTCATGTCGATGATTAATTAATGGAACCAAAAATGTAAACATTTAATTTATTTAAGAGATGGATCCCTTAAAATATGTTGCTTGAATTACGCGCAGTTTGGTTAATCTACAAAAAGGGGGCAGACTGCGGAGCTCACCTGCATCTAGAAACTCGGAACTGATTAAGGTAAGTATGCCCTGCACCTGACCTATTTGTTAAGGCTGCTTGAATTGCGTGCAATTCGGCCAGAGAATTTTAAAGGATCATGAGTTTCATTTAAGAGTTCCAAAAGCATTTCTAAAGAATATGTAATCAAATTCTATTGTATGGAAAGACTAAAAAAGTTTATTTTCCTCTGATGATGATCATACAAGGAACTTCATAATGATATTTTAAATATTTTTGTTAATAAATTTTAGAGTAATGCTATATACTACACAATTATCCCATCTTATTCAACTGGGTTGATGTAACACTGTCACATCATCCTAATTGAAAAAGAATGTATTAGGGGTATACATGTGGGGGAATATTAATTACTCGAATCTGCTATCCGTAACTATCCGCTATTTGCACATGCAGATGTAGATATGGTTAGCAAAAATTACTATTTACATATGCAGATGCAGTTAATATCCATATCTACCCACCCTTTATATATATAATTGTGCAGTAGGTGATGTAGATAATTTGGTTAGGTGTGTTGTTTTCTCGTGTAACACTTGGGCGAAAAGATAAAATTAATGTGAAATCAATATATTTTCAAAACATTAGGGCCTAAAATTTTTTAAAAAAAGCCTAAAACACTAAAAACTGACTCAATGTATTTTCAAAATCATTTAAAATAGGCTATACAGACCCAAAAAACTAAAATATGATCAAAAGGCTCATTACCTAATATGCAGATAGTGGATAATAATCACATTTAATAACCTCAATAACCGCATGAGTGTGGTTAGTAAAAAAATATGAGGATGCGAATATCTAAAAGTGAAATACACATTTTGCGGATATTACAAAGGACAAAAATTAGCTACAAACTGGTTTGTAAGTAATTCTTACAAACCAGTCTAATAAAGTACATTTGTCCATTAACATGTAGAAGCACATATTTTTTTAATAGCATCATTAGCATGTGCTTCTTACATATATACTTCAAGAATATATGTCACTTTATTAGACATGTTTATAAGAATTAGTTACAAACCAATTTATAGTTAATTTTTATCTGATTACAAATAACTATACCCGCATCTGCATCCACATCCACGTATAAACCCTTAGAATATACCATATAGCATTTCTCTACAATTTTTTTTTTCTTATTCTTTATAATCATCAAACGATACCAAACAAGCTAGTATACGTATTTCTCCCCCAATCAAATTTCCCCCATGCATTGCAAGAGGCTCAACTTTGGAGTATCAATTCCTTTTTCAAAGGTTTTTTTTTTAAAAAAAAATTACAAATATTTCAGATAAAATCATAGTTTATAGAAGGAGAGAAGGAAGGAGGAGTACGAAGAGATGAAATAGGGGCAACATGTCATAATTGTACCTTACAATATGTCATAGCAAAAAGCCCCAATCTAGGAAGCTTCCTTGCGCGTGGGGCACATAGAGTGCGCGTCTTATCATGATGTCTCTCTCTCTCTCCATTGAAAGAAAGAAAAAAAAAAACAACTAATAATGTCTATATTATTACTCTAAAAAATTAGTAAAGTTACATCCTCCTAAACTATTAAAAAATTATTAATGTTTCAAAATAATAAAAAAAAAAAATACTCTTAATAAAGATATATTATTTTTAAAAAAAAAAGAAAAAAAAAAAAAAAGAAAGAAAGAAAAAATAGTGGGTGGTTCATAATTTCGATCCAAAGCTCTCCGGCAAAAATATAACTTTTATTGCTGAGAAAGCCACGACGGCTAGTAATTGCCTTGACCATCTCTCTCTCTTTCTCCCTCAAAAATATCACTTCCATTGCTGAGAAAGTCACGACTGCTAGTAATTGCCTTGGCCATCTCTCTCTCTCTCTCTTCAAGATTGAAGGTTGAAGAAAAAGGTAGGTTTTGTTTCTAAGCAAGTGACCTATAGACAGAGCATGGGATATAATTAACCGTTGACTTTGGCACCCATCTCTTTGAGTAATACTATAAGTAGGACTTATATTACATGTTTATCCCCAAAGTTAATATGTCTTTTATCATAATTGAATTTATGATGGATCACTATTAAATAGTATTACTCTACATCTCTCTCTATCGTGCAAAATTGAGGTTAAAAAAGACGCTAGGTTTGATAAACATTTAAGCGGATGCGTACGTTTGGGATTGTTAAAGAGAATTAGTCGGCCAAAGGGGTGGCCGAGCCACCAACCCCATTTGGCCCCGAGATTTTTCATTTTACTTTAAAGTTTCTATTTTTTTTCCTCTCGAATTTATAGGAATATTTTTGTCTTATTAAAAAAAAATTGAGGTCATTTTTGTCTTTATGTTGGCCTTAGAAGGATATTAACAACTTTTTGATAATTTGGAAAATACACTGTTTAAACTAAAAGTTTTGGAGAATATTATCAATTGGATAATAGATTGATAAGGGCACGTGAACTTCTTCCAACTAAAATATTCCATTCAAAAAACTCAAGACACTTTTAGGGTTTGTTTGGTCTCCTATTATTTTCAACTATTTTTATTTATTTTTAAAATTCATGTTTGACAACTTTTTACACCCAACGAAAATATTTTTAACCCAATTCAAAAAATAAAATAAAATAAAACGAAAAAAAAAAAAGAAAAAGAAAAAGAAAACACCTCAGCCAAATCTATCCTAGTGAGGGCAATGTTTCTCTCTTTTAATCATAGCCATTATTGTTTCTGATGAGACTAGGAAGCCACATGTCAAAGCGTGGCAGATGAGAAACATCTCCAGAATTCCTAAATTGCTGTGAAACGAAAAGAGCATGTTCCTACCCCCAATCACAACAAAAGAGGCCGGAAAAAGCAGGCACGAGTCAAACAAAGCTCACAGGGTGGTTCAACTTTTCAAGAACTCCATTATGAATGAATTGTACACCGTCGGATATGACTTAAGGATAAATTTCTTTCGGTTTCTGGGTCCCATCTCGGTGGGATCACACCTTTTCTTTCTCTACTTGATCGTGATTACAACCCTCTAACTCCATTAAATCACGGATGAGCAGTCCACAATCTCTAAAAGATCACATAATCAAACTCAGGAAATCAAAATCTTCTCAATAACGCTACTCTTCACGCTTATTTTTATTGGTTAGCATATATAATATGTTTTATTGGTTAATGTACGTAATATATTTTAAATGATTGACATAAAAAATTATTTAAAACACATTAAGATAATGAATAACGAGTTTAGGGTTGAAGCCACTTAATTGGGTAACGTAGCCATGGAAGCAATTAACTTAGTATATATCGGCAATGTAGAACTCTTAACATATAACTAGAAAAAAAGAAAAATTAAAGAAAGGAGTGAATAAAAACCTTTCATATGCTTAATCACAACTCCTTTGGGTTTCTTTTTGGAAAAATTTAGCATGAATTCCAAAAGATAGATGGATGGAGATATAATACATAGAAAATCAGAACACAAGTAAAGAGTATGGATTGCAGATATAATTAAGAAGAAGAAGAAGATGCATACCTTTCTTGGCCGGCAGTGTCCCATATCTGAGCCTTGATGAGCTTGTCAGCAACCTTTATATTCCGGTAAGCGAATTCAACCCCTATGGTGGGCTTTGAATCTAAGCGAAATTCACCCTTTGCAAATCTGGAGAGAAGGTTTGATTTCCCGACACCGGAGTCTCCAATAAGAACAGCCTTGAACAGGTAATCACACTCTTCATCGAATGAATCAGCCATGTCCGGCCTGATCAATCTATCCCAAGAAAGATTGAAAAAGGAGAGAAAAAAAAAAGGGGGAAAAATTTGCAGTGGGAAAAATACCAGAAAAGGAGAGAGTATTGAGGCATGGTGGTAAGTCATGGTCTGATTATATTTATATAAATTTAAAATCAAGTAATTTGGCAGTTCCTGTGGCAATGTTTTTGGAGGGTATCGAGTGTTTACTGTGAAAACATTGATAAAGACATGATGGCTGTTTCTTTGACGTTGTCGAGATTAGGTGTCATTTTGACAAACTAGGACATAAAACCAGTTAATTGTATGCTAATATGTACGTGGCATATTTTGATTGGGCATTCCTAACATGATTCTAACGATGGGTTACCTTATCTAGAAACAATTGTTTATAACATACATCTCATTGGTTGCTTAAAAGTACAGCATTAGTGATCATAGTTAATCATTCCAAATTCTCTAATCTTAGAAAATAAATGTTTAAATGTAACCGTATGTTGGTTGTTAGATTCCGTTTGTCTTGTGATGAGCCTCATTGTACATATGTTATATATGTTCACGGGCGGAACTAGATTTTTTGTTTGGGGATTCGAATTTATCTTGGCTACTTCTGCAGAATTTATCTTGGCTATTTAAAATTTATTAATATTTACCACTCCCGACCTTTTCTGGGGGTGGCGCACGGCTAGGGATGTAATCGAGCCGAACTAAGCCGAGCTTTAAGATTTCAAGACTGGTTCGTTTATGAGTCAAGCTCGAATTTGAGCTGAACCTTGAAATGTGTGTTCAAGCTCGACTCGTTTAAAACTCGAGCGAGTTCGAGCTCGTTGAGAATGTCATTCGAGCCGAGCCGGGTTACTCGACAAGTCCGGCTCAACGAAAGCTTGAGTTAAGCTATTAATTTTTTTTCAATGTGTGATTAAAGCGGAGTTTAAGCCTAAGTTTATGAACAACCTCTATACATTTATTAATCACATAAATATATAATATATAACTATATAAGGCATATTATAAAATATAGTACATTACTATAGTCTATAAGTAACAAATTAACAATATGTTATTATATATAACTAGAGAGTATAAACTATGGTATACGTATAATGTGTACAAGTAGTAAGTCTAATATATTCTATATAACTAAGTAACTATAATATAAGTATGATACTATTGTTAACCATGTGTGATGTGATATATTGTGTCTATATATACTAACTATTTAATATAGTTATATTGTTATATACTAACTATTAATAACTTAATATGTTAGTTTAACATATTAAATACTATTATCAAAGTATTATAACCTATATTTACTTCGCTAGTATACTATATGCTTATATATATATATGAATGATCTAACGAGTCAAACTAACGAGCCAGGCGAACAATCCAATTGAGCTTTAAACGAGCTAAGCTGGCAAGTCCCTATCGAGTTTTGTCAAGCGAGTCAGGTATGTATCACTTACTAATTGAGTGGGTTTCTACAGTATCGAGCTCGAGTTCGGATCGGACTAAACCGAGCGGGTTGTCGAACAGACTGGTTTATTTACATCCCTACGCGTGGCCACCCCTAAAGGGGTGGTTGCCGGTTGGGCAGTCATCCCTTAAGTATTTTCATTTTTTTAAAAAAAAAAATTAATTAATTTTTAAGTTTTATTTATTTATATTATTAATATATTTATTTTTTTATTGTAATGGACACATGTCGCGTTTCTATTGGGTATGACATGACAAATTAATGGATTTTGTTAACTTGGTGGACGAAAAATGAGTTCAAGGAGTGATTCATAATTTTAGTTTACCACAAGGACTCTATACTAATTTTTTGTACCATAGGGAGTGATTTGTAATTTAATCCAACTCAAAGGACCAATGGTAATATGAAGAAAAGAGTTTGATTTTTTATTTTTTTTTTAAAGAAAAAATAGTGGATTGCCAAACGAGCTCAACTCCTTTTTCTTGAATTGCTGCACAAAATCTGTTTGCACAGAACTAGGTGAAAGAAAAGCTAAGAGAGCTAGCGCGGCACGAGATTAAATAGTGATAGAGAAAAATAGTTTAACAAAATTGTTGTTTGTCTAGCAAAAGAGGAGTTTGTACCTTTATCATTTTTTTTTTGCTTTCTCTTTTAGGGACGAATCTGTAATGCCCCATATTTAATTAATTAAAGTAATTAACTTATAAAGTTACCGACAGTACTTCCCAAATTAATTAACGTGTAATTAGCTGGGAAAAAACTACCGTATAATGTTAAGAAATTTATCCTATTTCCCAAGACCCATGAGATGCTAAAAATAAGAAGAAAGCAAAAAATAAGCAATTACAAAATATACCAAGATTTAAGTGGTTCCCTCAATGTGAGATACGCCCACGGGCGGAGGCAATCATAAAGAAATTCACTATGAAGATGGAGTGCAAAAATAGTAGAGAGAAAATCACTTAGAATCCAAAACCTCAACACACCCAAATTTCACTATTACACAATAGAGATTATTCCCCAAAGAAGAATACAAAAGACAAAAATACAAACTCTTCTTTTGCTAGACTCCAATTAAAGGGAAACAAAAAAAGCAATGAGCTTCTGTTCTTAATTTGATAGATGACAGCTGGTCTCTCTATTTTCCTTTCTCACTATAACACCATTTTCTTTTTCTCTTTTTTGGCTCTCTCCAAAACCAAGAAGAAAAACCATGTGAATTGCACTGCAAGCCCTCTATTTTTATCTCTTGCTTTGAATATCAAAACCAAGAAGAACTGGAGCCTCTCTTATGCTCTGCTACGTCTTGCACACTCTAATGTAAGGGGGTAATTCCGGACCGGTTATAATCGGCCGAGAAATGGTAATCGAGCACCAATCAGCTCTGGGTAAACGGAAAACTGAGGAACCAGTTTGGTACCCGGTTATTTATAACCGGGTAACCGAGCACTCGGAGCTGGAGCCGGTTATTCATTTCTTAGAAACCCAGTTATAACCGGCTTCGGATATATATTAAAAAAATATAAAATATACAAACTCACTTTTAGTCTTTTCTTTTCAATTTTCACTCATTTTTCTTTTAGTTTCTAGACTCTTCTTCAGCTCTTCCTTCGTCGAATCAGCGCCATCTTCACTTCAGGCTTCTTGAGCTCCTCATCAGTCATCAAAGTTCCTTCAGGCTTCAACGCCGATCTTCGACTTCATCTCTAATCTCTTCAGTCTTCACTGGTTTCGCTATTTATCTGTAATAATCTCTCTGTCGGTCTCTTAGGACAAGAAGAAGAAGAAGAATCAGAGAAATTAGGGTTTCGAAGGGATATGACATTGGCTGGGCTCATCAGATCAAGCTTGCCTCTCCTCACCAAAGCTCTCCGCTCTAATCCCCTCTTTGCCCACAGATCCACACTTATTCTCACCAACTATGAGGTAATAATCCAAAACCCTTAATGGTATTGTTTTATTCTATGTCTGATCTGCTTCGTTTTGACTCAATTGGATTTGGTTGACTTGGTTATGCCTCTGTTTGGTTGCCAAGAAATCAGAGGAAAATTTAGAAGTAATTAGAGAAATTAGAGAAATGAAGGGTCTGATTGTTTCTTGTTTTTTGGGATATTTGAATAGTGATTGTTTCGAAGGAAAATTTGGGGTTAGATTGTTTGAGAGGAACATTTGGTTAGATTAGCTCTCGGTTTAGTAGATTTACCCTCTGTCTGATTTCCAAGAAACTGAGAAAGTAAAGAACAACACTAGTACCCAATCCGAATAACCGGGGTCCCTGGTTCTAGAGCCGTTAGAATTTTTTTTAATAACTGGGAACTGGCTCCGGTTTTACACCCCTACTCTAATGCTCTCATTTTTCCACCAAAAAAAAGAAAAAGAAAAAGGACTAAGTGCGTTTTATAAGCACATAAAGTGAGTTAACAAAAAATCCAAACATAATTGGGTTAACCTATTCTCCAAATATGAGTCAAACAAGGAAAAAGGTCCCCAAAACCCACAAGGAATGAAAAAGAGTGGGGCCCACTCATGATGGGTGGAAGTCATATGTAACTCCAACAATTTCCACCTTGACTTGAAACCCATCAAGTTTGATAAATACGAATCTTTTTTAGATGTCTCCACCTCAGCCCCTAAGGGTAATTACAATCCACAAGTGCCACTCATGTCCAAGCATCTCTTGAACTTAAGAATAGGACTTGATTTAGACATACCACCATGCTTCCCTACCAATCCTCTCGGCCATATAGATTTTCTGATGACTCTTTCTTCATGTAGACCAATCTGTACCCTTTAGCCTTCTTTCCCTTGAGCAATTCTACTGATTCCCAAGCTTTACTTTTCTATAATGAGTCCACCTCTTTCGACATACCATCCTAAATAGACAATGGATCTCCACTACCAATTATCAGAGCAAAGGAAACCATATCCATAAAGCCATACCTCTTTGGTGCTTTTTGATCATGTTTCTCTCTACTTCTTGCTAAATAATAAGGCTATTCTTGGTGCTGTGAGTCTCTTGAAAATTCTTCGTCATCACATTCATCCGTGAGTGAACGCTGTTCATCAAGCTCCACCTCCATGATTTGTTATCCTTTCTGGCCGTCAGTTAATGCTCCATCCTCACCCTTTCTTAGCGTATAGGACTCATCAAACACCATTTCTCTGCTAACAGTATTTTTCTTTGAGACTCGATCCCATAGCCTATAGCCTTTAACACCAGATTCCAAATCAAGACAAATACACTTTCTTGACTTTGACTCTAACTTCGACCACTCTCCACTTTGCACATGAACATATATAGGACAGCCAAATATTCTCAACACAAAATAATCAACTAGTTTACCTGACCACACTTCCTCTGGAACCTTGAAGTCAATTGCCATGGATGGAGATCGATTAGTGATGAAGCATGCATAATTAACTGCCCCAACCTAGAAACTCTTTGGCAATCATGCATTCAACCTCATGCATCTCGCCTTTTTCAACAATGGCATGTTCATCCTTTCAGCAACCCCGTTCTGCTGTGGAGTCCCTTTAACCGTGAACTGACGAGTTCCCTAATATTACCCTCATTTATAATGTGATTGTCAAGAATTTGTAGTAGGCAATCCTCTTTCATTGTAGGAACAAATGTCATAGAAAGATTTCTATCACTTCTTGTCCCATTGGGAAAAAAAGAAAAAAGAAAAAAACTACCTTCTTACTTGTTAACAGCTCAACCAAAACAACACTAAAGTTGTAGACATCAATTTTTTCTGTTAGTTGGCCAGTATGGAAATATTTTGGGTCCAAGTACCCTAAATTTTGTAACGCTCCAGTGAAATTAACTAACCAATAGTTAATTTCATGGTTCGCCTCCCAGTCCTATTCCCTACGGAATAAGATTCGGGAATATCACACTCTCTGAAGAGATCCTACAACGAAAGACTTTTCACTTACATACATTAATAGCTTACTAATTTCAAAATCACAATAACGTAAACATCCAAAGCAACTAAAACATCATAATATAGATAAACCTCCAAATGTTACGGTCAAAGACCAGTTTCCAACAAAACATGAATATTACAAGTCTAAACAGTAACAAAATAACATAAAGTTCAGGGCCTAATCTTCATAAGGTAAAGCAGATGAGGGACCTCCAACATGTCATGATGAGTATCTCCATTTTCATCTCACGTGCCCTTCAACCAAAAGAACCATCCTCCTCACAGGGTCCGTCATTTACTAAAATGTCTACAAAACAACCATGTTTTATAGGTAAAAAAGATACAAGCGTAAATCCACAACTTAGTGAGAAACAATATGCATGATGTATATATTATCATATGATGAAATCAAATGTTAAAGATATAAATCAAATGCAGTAGTGTAAAATTATAGTTTTCCCATTTGACAAATTAATCGTGGATGCGATATGGATATAACATATCCTATAATAAGAGGATCATGTCATAGTTCAACTCCATATCGCATACTCATGATATTAACTCCTTTTCGGCAGGGTTAGCACTGTCCAAAGGCACCAATAATAACAATAATATTGGTACTCCCGATATTGTATGCATACCATCATAAACTAGCAGCCCGACCAAGTCCGACTTCGGGTGGCATACGCTACTAGCAAAGTCATAATCGTGACACCATCTGTACATGGTGCGCCAGTCACAAAACAACCATTGGATCCAAGGACCAATATAAAAGTAAATCTCTTTGACCATAGGGTTAACCTGTATAATAGTAAGCTTATAGCTGTTATCCTGCACAATCGGTGTACCATTTAATATTTTCACATTACTGGTCGGGCCACCCCGTCAAGGGGTGGCAGGGTGGTTCAACTAGCTCTCAATTTATTTATTTTTTACTTTCATTTTGTTACATTTTTTGAAAAAAAAATTATATCTTTTAGGGATATAGTTGATATGACTATATCCATAGATTATTATTAAAATTGAGTGACATTTTTAAAAGCGAATCAAATGGCAAGGTAGTTATCTGCAATTTCTTGTTAAAAAATACAAAACGTTGGATAATGTGTTTTACGAGGTGTTTTTGGTTTTTAATTTGAAAAAGTGTTCTGATGTTACATAAATGTGAAAATAGCTAATTTTGAGTATTTTGTATTTTAGGCTATTTATTAATATTTTAGTTTTGACAATAAAAAAAAAATTAACAAAGAAAGCCACGATTATATAAGATAATGATGTTGAACTACGTTTTGATTCAACTTTCGTTTGTCGCAAGAGCTTGAAATTTCGCACTCATTAATATCTAAAAAATAGTGCAGCCCATGATCCCGACACGCAATATAGCAACGAAAACTTGTTAGTAGAATTAACGGCTCGATATTTGCTACCTTATTAAGTCTAACTCTATTTAAAAATATATATTATACAATTGATAGGCTTTATAATTACCTTGTATAGTCCGATGTAATGGCTAATTTTCAGCCTTGTAATGTGCAACAATCTTTATATAAAGAAATTAACTCTCACGAGGAGAGGTATTCAGACCAAAACCTTCCTTGACATGGAATCAGAGCTCTAAATTATTTTCATAGTATTCTCTCAGCTTGGCTGAATTTTTGGTCCCTTGGTTTATTCAAAAAATATTTGTGGCTAGTGACAGAGAGTAGGTTTTGAATTTTTTGGGTAGTGGCAAAAGGTGTCAGACAGTTCTGTGAAGTTCTCGACCGCCTCTTTTGGTTTCTTGGGTAGCGGTAATCTCTTGGTTTCTTGGAGGTTCTGTTTCTGGTGCGGTGCGGTGTTTCTCGGAGGTTCTGTTTCATTGGTTTCTGGTGCGGTTGTTTCTTGGTTTCTCGGAGGTTCTGTTTCTAGTGCAATGCGGTGTTTCTCGGAGGTTCTGGATATTCTTCGGTGGTGGGTGATTCTCTGGTTTAGAATTCTTGGCCGTCTCTGGTTTGGTGGGTGTCGGCAGGTCCTGTATAGCCTTGGTTCTTAGAGAATTTTCAATGCATCAGGTTTTATTTTTCCTGATTGTATTTTTGGTGCTGGGATAATTTTTTTGGTATTGTTGAATGTTGGATATTTGGTCTTGCGGTGGTTGCTGCTTGGTTTTATTCGCTATTGGATACTTTTTTTTGTTGCACCTATTGTGACTTGGGCTATCATACTTTTGGTATTGTTGAATATTTCTCTGCACCTATCGCATTTTGGTTTGGGTTGTTGATTTTCTAGTGTTGTTGGGAAGTCTTGTTCGCACATCTTGTACCTGTGGTGATTTTTCTATTCTATCAATTTTTTTGGTGGTTATTATGTTGGGAGAAAAATTCTATTGTTCACCTTACTGGAAAGAATTATGCTAGTTGGGAATTCCAGTTCCGGATGTTTGTGAAAGGGAAGGAGTTATGGGGTCATTTGGATGGGTCTTCTACGGCTCCCATTGATCCCAAGGAACTTAGTTCATGGGAAGGAGAGGTTGTCAAAATTACTTCCTGACTACTTAGATCTGTTGAACCTCATATGGTCAACAATCTTCGTGGTGGGTTCACTACTGCTAAGGTGATGTGGGATTACCTTCGGTGAATTTATTATCAAGATAATTCTGCACAAAAGTTTCAATCGGAGTTAGACATCAGAAACTATCGCTAGGGGAATCTCTCTATTGAGCAATTTTATTCTGGTTTTATTAATTTATGGAATGATTATTCTAGGTTGGTGCATTCTTAAGTTCCCAAACAAGCTTTAGCAGCACTACAAAAGGTTCACTCTGAGAGCCAATGGGATCAATTCTTGATGAAGCTCCAACCTGAGTTTGAAAGTGCACGAGCTGGGTTAATCAATCGCCAACCTGTCCCATTGTTGGAGGTTTGCTTGGGTGAACTCTTGCGTGAAGAACAGGGTCTCGCCTCACAGCTTGGCCTTGCTCAGATGCTGGTGGTTTTGCAATGGTTAATATGGCCTACGTTGCTCACGGAAAAGGACGATCCAGATCTCTGTCACAATGTTATAGTTGCAAGGAAATTGGGCACATTGCATAACATTGCAGCAAGAAATTTTGCAATTATTCCAAGAATGAGGGTCATATCATTAAGGATTGCCGTGTTCGCCCTCAAAATCGATCTGCTTCTGCTTAACATACTGCTGTTCAACCCACTTTTGTGCCTACATCTTCCGCACAGCCCCCTGTTCCAAGTTCTTCTTCCAACATTACTCCCGAGCAGGTTCAACAAATAATTATTTTCGCCCTTTCTTCTCTTGGTCTTTCCAAGGTAAGAAACGTCTTCTTACTTCTTCTTGATTAATTGACCCTACGGCTTGCAATCACATGACTGGCAGTCCGGCAGCTTTACATGATGTTCGTAAGTATGATGGTAAGCAGCATATTCAGATCGCCGACGGTAGTACTCTTCCTATTACAGTGGTTGGAAATCTGGGGTCTTCCTTTACTAATGTTTTTGTGTCTCTTGATTTATCTACTAATCTCATTTCGGTTGGCACAATTAGTAGAAGGAAATTGTTCTCTTCATTTTGATCGTTCTGGTTGTTGCGTGCAGGATCAAGCATCGGGACAGGAGATAGCGAAATGGCCTAAAGTGGGATGTCTTTTTCCTCTTCACTCATTTTTCCTTCCTCATTCAATTTCTATTGGTTGTTTTGCTATTGCTAATAATAATAGCTAAGTTTGGCATAAGAAATTGGGTCATCCCAATTCTGTAATTCTTACACATCTTATGAAGCATGGTTATTTGAATAATACAAATGAGTTTTCTTCATTGTCATTTGATTGTGCTCCTTGTAAACTTGGCAAAAGCAAATCTTTACCTTTTCCTTTGTAGGGTAATCGTGCTTCTACATGTTTTGAAATTATTTATTCTGGTGTTTGGGGTATGAGTCCTGTTATTTCTCATGCTTAATACAAGTATTGTGACATTTATTAATGATTACAATCATTTCATGTGGGTCTATTTTCTTCGTTCGATAGTTGATGTGTTCTCAACCTTCCAAACTTTTGTTGCCTATGTAGAAACCCAATTTTCTACCAACAGGAGGGTATTCTCTTTCAGCGTTCGTGTCCTTACATCCCTCAACAGAATGGTGTTGCTGAGCGTAAGAATCGTCATCTTTTAGATGTTGTTCGTACCTTGATGCTTGAATCTTTTGTTCCTTCTAGATTTTGGGTAAAAGCCTTATCTACGGTTGTATATTTGATTAATCATCTGCTTTCTCCTACTTTGCATCTTGATTCTCTATATTCTCGTTTGTTTGGTGTTCCACTTGATTATAATTCTCTGCATGTTTTTGGTTGCGTTTGTTTTGTACACTTACCTCCCATTGAACGTCACAAGCTTGCTGCTCAATCTGTTCAGTGTGCTTTTCTTGGCTATAGTAACTCTCATAAAGGGTTTGTGTGTTATAATGCGGATGCTAACAAGCTTCGTATTTCTCGCAATGTGATTTTTTTAAAAAAATCAATATTTCTTTCTGTCTCATCCTAATCCAGTGTCTTCCTCTATTTCGCTTCCTCCTTTTGATGACATGTCTAGTATTCCTTCTCGTTTTAAGCCAGGTATTGTGTATCAGCAATGTCGCCCACTGCCTCTTCCTTCCTCTAAACCGCCACATGATCCTGTCTTGCATGCGCCCTGCAAGTCTACTAGGGTTTCCCAGCCCCCGGATTGGTATGGTTTTTCTTTTTCTGCTCTTCAGGCTACTCTTGATAATACTTCTGTGCCTAGTTCTTATTCTCAGGCTTCTACTCAAGAGTGTTGGCGCCAAGCTATGCATGAGGAACTTCAGGCTCTTCAGGACAATCATACTTGGGACATCATTTCTTGTCCTACTGGAGTTAAGCTTATTGGGTGCAAATGGGTCTACACCATTAAGCTATGTGTTGATGGCTCTATTAAAAGACTTAAAGCTAGTATGGTGGCAGGAGTATTGGCTTGATTATGAGGAAACATTCGCTTCTGTGACCAAAATGACTATTGTCCGCATTGTTATGGCCATTGCTATTTCAAAAGGATGGTCGCTTTGTCAGATGGATGTAAAGAATGCATTTTTACATGGTGACCTAAAGGAAGAAATTTTTATGTCTCCTTCCTCTTCTGTTGAGGTTTGTCACTTGAAGTGGTCTCTGTACGGTTTGAAGCAGGCACCACGGGCATGGTTTGAGAAGTTTCGTACTACTCTACTGGATTTCACTTTTACTTATAGTTAGTATGACTCCTCACTATTTTTTCGCAAGACTGCCATTGGGATCATTATACTTCTTGTGTATGTTGATGATATTGTGATTACTGAATATGATCTCCAGTTAATTAACCAGCTCCAACAGCGCCTCAAATCTTCCTTTCATATGAAAGATCTTGGTCCCTTGTAATATTTTCTTGGACTTGTGGTTCAACATTGTCCGACTGGCACACTCTTACATCAGCATAAGTATACCCAAGAACTTCTTTCTTTAGCTGGCCTTCAAGATGGTAATTCGGTTCTTACTCCTATGGAGGTCAATTTGAAGCTGCTTAAGGCGGTTGGTGATCCCTTATTTGATCCTTTGATGTATCGGCAGCTGGTGGGCAGTTTGAATTATTTGATCATTACTCGACCTGATATCTCGTTTGCTGTTTAGCAGGTCAATCAATTTATGCAGGCTCCATGCCAGACACATTTGGCCACTGTTTGTCGTCTTCTTTGATACCTCGAAAGGACATCTGGTCGTGGCTAGTTCTTTCCTTCAGGGAATTCTTTATAGTTGGAGGGTTTTAGTGATGCCAACTGGGTTGGTTGTGCGGATACTCATCGTTTTGTTACGGGTTGGTGTATGTTCTTTGGTGATGCCCTCATTTCTTGGAAGAGTAAGAAGTAGGCTCGTGTCTTGAACTCATTCACCGGGTCTGAATATCAAGCTATGTCGTCTGCCTGTTCTGAAATTGTATGGCTTCGCGGGTTCTTAAGCAAACTTAGTGTTCCGCAGCTTACTCCTACTCCCTTTCATGCTGATAATACCAGTGCTATTCAGATTGCTGCCAATCCTGTTTTTCATGAGCGCACCAAACATATTGAAGTGGCATGGCTAAAAAAATGACAATTATGGACGGTTTTTTTCTAGACGGTTTCTAAAACCATTTAGAATTAAAATTTTACAGACGATTTTTAAACAACCGTCTGTAAATAAATAAATATTGACAGTTTGAG